>NC_138862.1:8702035-10068198 GCF_965194805.1 Balaenoptera borealis | reverse complement strand
GGGAGAAAAAAAGTGTGTGGGGTTCTGGGGAAAGGCTAACTCTTATGTATTGATATATGGATTGGCTAGCAGGAGGGAGAGAGCATCTCGAAGACAAAAATCCTAGCAACTACTTTATTCATTATTATGTCTCGTGGTGAGCAACTATTGCCCACAATAGCTCTTAAACATTTGCTTAAGAACTATTATCCTAGACTGCCTCAGAGTAGCCACTCACTTGTTTCATTGGCTTTGTTTAAAAATCATGGACCCAAGTTTCATTTTAGCCCTCGATGACTTTGGGAAACTTTTACTGTTTTGACATTGGTATGTGCAGCTGGATCCAAAGGGATACCAGTTCTCTATAGTTTCAACTGCAGTCCACACTTGGTTTTGATTAATTTATTAATCCATGAAATCCCTTGGGGAGGGGGGAATATAGCGGGGAAGAACCTTGAGTTTTTTGTTTTAACATTTCAGCCTTGTTCTTCATAAAAATTACTGAGCCTTTCAATTGCCTATCTTTTCTTGCCAGCAGAGTAAAATATGTTTTTAAGTGTTTGGAAACAATGGAGAGTAAATATGTTTTAAGTGTATTTCATGTGCGTGCACATGCACACACGTGCACACACGTGCACATACACTTGCTCGTTTTTGTTCCTTGCCACCGCCTGTGTCCAGAGGCTGAGAATTAGTCTTGCCCTCTGACCTCATCACTCATCGGTGGTGAAACCCACTTTTAAGCAAGACATACCGCTGGGGGAGTTGGGAGTTTCCCCTCGCTCTTTGAGTCGCCCCATCCCTGCCTCCGCGTCTTTGGTCAAAGTGTTAAGAGTGTCAGTTTCATGAGCTGCTGAAACCTTCCCAGTACAAATTCCGCCCGCATAACTTTTTCAGGATGGCTTTTGCAAACGTTTAATCACGGAAGTGAAGTGGGGCGACCCTTCATTGACAAAGTCCTCATCTCGAGCATCAGACCAGAGCTGCCTTTCCATCCAGCCCTATCTATCCATCATCACAGTGCCCAAGTGCTTGACTTAAACTGCTATTTCGCCAAACAGCCAAAAACGCAACCAGCCAGAGAAAGAACTGTTCGCTCCAACCATCAGAGGGCCAAATTATTATATCTTTAGCCACGATCACCTTACTCAGGAATCCATAATTTTCAGCTTATGGTAAATCTTAAATAATTTGAATTTCTGGGGGTGGGGTAGTCAATATTAAATTAGAGGGTAATTATATAGCATTGTATGTAAAGGCTGCATTATTATTGTTACATAAGTGCATTCTTTATTTCGAAAAATGTTAACCATGTATGTACCAATTTAGTTCCCAATAAATTTCCTTCCACATGAAAGATGAGAACTTATAATGGCCACATGATATAACAGATTCTTTTAAGAAGTGGGGAAATTAAGTAAATTGAACATTTTCCGGAAATGTGCTTGATTTTGTTTTCCAGGCTTTATTCATTGACCAGGTGATACAAACTATGTATCAGTGGCTTAGGCACTAATGGTATTTTTTATTATTAAGTTAAAACATTGGTCAGAAGACAAGCATTTCCTATTTATTTATTTTCTTTTTCAGTGTTTCCCCAATTCTTAAAAATAAATAAAATGACATTTTTATTACTAATGATGTTGCAGAACTGATGCTTAAAAACTTTTAAAGAACATAATCATATTTGGAAACAAAATGGATTCTCACAGAAAAACTTTAAACAGAGTACGACACCATCTCCTCTCCATTCAGCAGACAGATGATGGATGTGTTGCCTTCTGGGTAAAAATCTAACTTGCATGGTTGAACTTGAATGAAATCAAGTTCCACAGTGTATAAATAGTAAGAGGTGGTCAGCTTTGATGACACAGGTAGAGGGGTTCAGGCAGGGACTCCGAAAGCTCTTTATTACCAGTTGAGCTGCTCTGCAGAGTAATCTCCATCTGGAGGCCGACACTGAAGTTGAGAAGCAGAATGAAACACAGAGGTCATCGTGGCAGACCAGGGCCACGGCATTGCGCGACTCCAGCCACCTGCCAGTTTCTGCCAACAGAGTCCACATGAACGGTGCCCCTGGAGTCGTGTAGTGCACAGCCTGTGCAGCTGGCTGGTCACTTCTGAGCCAGCTGACTGGTCACTTCTGAGCCAGCTGACTCATTTTAGAAGACGCATACACAGTGAGACAGATTTCAACTCAATATCAGGAAAACGTTTTTGAAAGAATAAGTTATCAAAGATGAAACTGGTTGACTCAGGAGGCGAGGAGGGCTTGTTACAAGACATGTTCAAGCACAGCCTGTTTTACCACCTGCTATGGACTTTCAGAGGAGGTTTGAAACTCGGGTAACAGTAAGGGCTTACCTCCATGGGTGTTGAGTTTTTTTCCAACCCCCGAGTCAGGAACCCATTGGTCAAACACCAGTCTTCAGTACCAAAGTAACGAGACCTGGAACAGTAATGGAAATCAAAACAGCTATTTGAGAGGGCTGCAACTTAAATACAGGCGGAGCAAGGTTCATGACTCCTCTTTCAGCTGCTACAAAAATAAATCCTTGTCACAGATGTAATTTTCCTGTTTCTTCCCCCTGTACTTGCATCATACCCAACTTCCTCTTCACGCTAATATTTCAGAAAGTACTGGCGACCAAGCCATATCTGCCCCCCTAGGAGTGGTTCAAGAGGTCCCAGCCAAGACCTAACAGGAAGTAGGAATGGTCTGTGAGGTGTGTGTGTGTGTGTGTGTGTGTGTGTATTTGCATGTATGTGTGTGTATGTATATGTATATGTGTATGGGTGGGTCTCCAAAAATGGGTGTACTTTCTTAAACCTGTTTTGCAAAGTCAAAAAGTACTCCTAACAGCCACACACATTGTCGTCTCTGTGGAGAGTCTGCAAGTCTCACAGAGGAACAAATGCAGGGCCAGGCAGTGAAGGAGGGGCATTTGTAAAGGCTGGCAGTCTGTTGCTCCCCCATCTACCTTCTCCCTTTTTCCAGAAGTGAAGATCTGGAAGTACGTGATCCCAGAGTAGTATCTCATTAGATACTGGACCCGAAGATTCCTTCATCTCAGCCAGGGAATTCAAAAGGCAGTGTAGCAATTTAGAGAGATCATAGTTTTGAGACCTAATTTGTCCTGAGTTCAAATCCAGACTCTGCCACCTTGTAGCTGTAGAACTCTGTCAAGTCCAACCGGTGTTCCTTTGCATCTTCTAACAGTAAACTCAAAAGCCAAATGAAGTGGCATTCCTAAACTTTCCATGTCACAAGATTTCCTATAATATTTTTTTGAGTACCAGTGAGCTACATTTTCCAGAAGAACAAAGAATGCTGGGGTCTGCAGACTGTGACGTCCAGCAGTCCTGCCCGAGGGGCTCTTGGCTGCTGCCCACAGTGGGGCTGCCAGGCGAATTCTTCCTCCTTCCAGGAAACACAGCTTTAGGGAAGGATGTTCTTCATCTAGAGACTGGAGATAGTACCTGCCACTGCATAGCATTGTTGTGAGAACTAGTGACTTAACCTGTGATCAGTGTCTGGCACCCTGGCGGCACACTGACACAGGTGGCTCTATTTCAGATTGTTACCCAAACCCTCCCTCTGGATGTCAGAGCAAACGTGGACAGACAGGCATGCACCCGAGAAGGGGTCTATGCCTTCTTGACAAACTTAGTTACCTATCATTGGCCACTCCCAGACTGGCAGAAGTCTGACAGCATTCCCAGAACTTGTCCTTGAACTAGCCTCACTCGGGCTTTTCCATGTTTAGGTTGCCTCTTTGGGACGAAGCAGTCTACTCAGTTCTATTAATAATTAAAATATCTGCACTTTCTTCCCAACATCAGGCTGTGTGATTCATCTGAGACACTGTCCTCATGCAAACTTAGAAAATGAAGCAATTTCCTAGATAATTCAAGCACAGACTGAATGGAAACCTCAAAGTACCTCTGCTCTCAATTACCCGATAATTTCAGGCAAAAGGAACGCTTTAGCATGTATCACATAAATAAAGTATAACTCACCTTGCCTGTGTACACAGACTTACGGCATCTTATGCCACCTAAGTAAAGTAGGAAGTGCAAAAGGGGGGAAAAGGCATAGCCCCAGAGAAGCAATTCATTCTCAGCACAACACTAAACTCAAAAGCCAAATAAAGCAGCATTCCAAAATTCTCCATGTCACAAGATTTCCTATTTTCCTTCATACTCTTTTGAGTTCCAATGAGCTACATCCTCCAGAAGAAAAAAGGATGCTGGGGTCTGCAAAACGTGGCACCCAGCAGTCCTGCCCGAGGGGCACTTGGCTGCTGCCCACGATGGGGCTGCCAGGTGAATTCTTCCTCCTTCCTGGAAACAGGCTTTGGAGAAGGCTGTGGCAATGCTGTAAATATCAACCAGGCCACGTGACCTCCTCCCTCCCAGACCACTCTGCCCCTCTCTCAGCATCCCAGCACGTGGAGGGCAGAAGAGCCAGTCAGAGGTGGAGCAAGGGTATCTGATAATGGGTAAGGCAAAGAGGAGAAAACCCACACTCCAACTGACTTTATGATTGCACATAGCAAAAAAAATGAACCCCTTGAGAATGTTTTGACATGCATAGTAGGTTCCATTCATTTTCCGGGGCAGGAAAAACGTAGGTCCCTGTGGTTCACAGAAGTGCTAGTTCTGAATTGAACCCTGGGGAAATTTCCTGCAAGTACGCACGGCACGCTGTTTCTCCATCAACTAGGTAAGCTCAGTGGGGGTCTATTCACCTCCCCCAGGAGAGGAATGAAGAGCAGATAATAGCCATGTTTCCACTCCACAGCCGTGTACCAGATGTGTGGCCTCAGGGACCCTGCAGGATCTACCTAAGTCTTAGTTTTCATTTTTGCAAAGTGAGACTGATGAAACCTACTTCAGGGACACAGCTGCTGTGGGTGGGCGTGGCCTCCAGAGGATGTAATGTACAAGCCAATCTTCATTTAGGGGAAATTTTTCTTCCCAAGGTCAACTTCACTCTGTAATTGTCTTTGCTGTTGTTACCCTCACCCAACCTGTCCCACCCCATTCTGCAAATAATAGGCTTCCTTTTTTTGAGTCATAGAAAACTTGAGACACACAGGAAAAGTATGAAGAAGAAAACAAAAATCTACACTCCCACAATCCAAAGAAACACCAGTAAAATTTTCTTAGACATACTGCCAGTCGTTTTTTTTAAAAACTTTTTTTAAACAGGCTCATATTATTTATATAACCGTTAAATTATTTTCTTTGCGTATCATTTTGTTATGACAATTTTCTCCTGTTGTTAGAAAATGTTTTTGTTTGTAATGATATTTGTAGTTTGTGCATATGTGTGTGATTATAAAAATAATGCATACAGTCTAAAATCTAGCCAATAACCTCTTTCTTGTTTTATGACAATAAAAAGAGCACCTATGAGTACACAAACCAGCCCATGGCCACAGGGAAGGGCCAGTTTCCAGAATGAGAACAATTATAAAATTGGACTTGTGAAAACCTCTCTTGATTAAGCTATGTGGCAAGTGTATTAAAGGTTACACTAATGCCAACTAGACGATCCAGGACCTGATTCTCTTTTGTGTCTCTACTTTGGGATAGTGCATGAATCTGGACTCATGAGTCACTGAGCCAGGGCTACAAAAAAGGGAGAATTCTGGAAGAGCCACGCAGCCCACCAGGAAGCTGAAATGCCTGGGATGCAGCTAAAATGCAGTATGTACTCTTGCTACGTTCACGACAGATGTGTTTTAGTGAAAAGTATAATCATGTGTAAGAAAAAAGAAAGGAAAGGAAAGAACATGATCTGAAAGAGGCTACAAGTCTTCTGAATAAATAGAGACTTTAAAAACAACCAGTGGGCGAAGATGCTCAGAATTTAGAAAATAATAATTACCTATAATCAAATTATTTAAAGATAACTACTGGGGGAAATGGATGTATTTTCCATTTTTTGCATACATTTTAATGAAATTTGAATTATAAACACACATTTTAATAAAATTTAAATCATAAAGCTTATACAATTTTATATCCTGCTTTTTATTTTGCTATAACAGAAGAATTTTCACATGTGATTAAAATTTTCTTGCCAACTCCATGATAATGACTGCAAAATATTCCATCACGTGGATGCGCCAAAATTTATGTCATCACGTTCATGGCTGTTTAATGACTTTCTAAATGTTGCACCACTTTCTAAATGTTGCACAATTAAAAATATGTCAGCAATGATATCTGTGCTGAAAATTTGGTTTGAGCTTCTTATTACTTCCAAGGGATAGAACTTTAAGTTTCTTGCTATGAACATGATGAAACTTTCAGAGAGATCATTCCAACTTCCGCTTCCCTTGGCAATGGCTGTGTCCGCATGGTCACACTCTTTGTAAAACTGGTGTCACCACCACCGATCTTTGCTAATTCGATGTACCGAATGCTAGTACCATTTTAATTTGCATTTCTTTGATATGATTTCCTTGAGTTTGATTTAAGAGTGCCGGTTTATTGCCACTTGTTATTCCTTATGTGAATTGCCTTCATATGTTTTGCCTATTTTGCTAGTGGGGTTTTCACATCTTTCTTACTGAGTGCTGTAAGTTCCTTAAATAGGATGATTGATAATCATAACTTGATTTGTCTATCACATTTGATGTAAATAATTTTTCTACTTTGCCTGCCTAACAATGTTGTTTAGAGTGTTTGTGATACTCAAATGTCTTTGTTTTTTTTTTTATTGTTATCTATTTTTGGGTCATTTTGAAAGTTAATTTATGCTTAGAAAAGTCTTTCCTAATCTGTCTGCCAGATATTCACTTGTGTTTTCTTATACCATTTTTGAAATGGTTTTATAGAGGGTTTCAAGAAATATGGAATTCAGGAATTGTTGGAATTTCAGAAACCAGAACCTGGAAAGTTGCTTAACCATCAGCCACGGAAACAGTGTTAAGGGATTGTGTCTCTTGCTGATAGAATTTCAGAAGCATGGAATTGTCACTGATTTTCAGGCCTTCAGAAGCAGGTGAATTCATACAGTCTCATCCAAGATTGGTTGGAGGGTTTAAAACTGGTTCTCCTGATGGCACCATCCTGTGACCAAAGAACTATCAGTATTCTCCCCTCTTGAATTTGGAATATAGAAAATGTTTATTCTCAGTATCTATCCATCTTCTCTTCCACATCTGCCTCCCTCTCTCTTCTCTCTCTCATATCTCTATTCATGTCTCTTTTTGTATCAGTTTATAGATCGTCTTCCATATCTACCCAACTTTCTAACTTCCCTATCCATCTTTTGACCAACGGGCTTTATCTATCTTTCTATCTATCTATCTATCTATCTATATATCTATCATCTATCTATCTACTTATCATCTTCCATTGATATCTGTCTCTTTAGTACCTATGAATTTATCTTCTACGTCTATCTATCCACACATCTACCTCTATTTTATTATTTCATCTCTTTGAATTTTCCCAATAGTCTAAAAAGAAATGTGTCTCAAATTTATATTATCAGTGCAGGTTCCTACAGTGTTGATTCTGTGTCTTACTTTTCCTAACATGGGTTTTAATTGACCTTTTGAAATTTTTAGCTTTCTTGCAAATCTTTTTCATTTTCTCCTGTCAGGTCTGCCACATCTCAACCAATATCCCTTCCATCTCAGTCTGTTATGTTCTCACCTCACTTTTCAGTTTTATGTTATGAAATTCACAGTGTCTTGTGTTATATTGAGAACGCAAAACAGATGCTTTCTAAAGTCTTCTTCTTTTTCTGGAGTTAAAATATTTTATTTTCATATGCTTTAACTCTGCGTTATGCATTGAATGGTGTCCTAAAATTCATGTGTTGTCATGCTAACCACCAATACCTTAGAATGTGGCCTTATTTGTAAATAGATTCATTGTAGATGTAATTAGGTTAGATGAAGTCATACTAGAGCAGGGTGGGCTTCTAATCCAATATCACTGGTGTCATTATAAAAAGAGGAAATTTGGACACAGACACACACAAGGAGAACTCCATGTAAAAATGAGAGTCATGTTGCCACAAGCCAAGGAACTTCTAGAAGCTAGGAGAAAGACTGAAACCTTCCTTCCCTAGCATCTTCAGAGGAAGCGTGGCCCTGCAGACACCTTGATCTTGGACTTCCAGCCTCCAGAACTGTGAGGCAATGCATTTCTGTTGTTTAAGTCATGCAGCCTTAGCAGGAGAGTACACTCTGTATCACCTTTCATATTTTAGAATGTCTTTAAATACCTGGTGCTTTATTTTGTTCATACTCACTATCGACCCTCACAGTTCTGCAAGGGTGGTGGTTATGGTGTCAGTAGATCAAACTGGACTGTGCTGTGATTGTTGTTGTTCCTACTGCCCACCGGGCTGTGATCTTACACTCCCTCTTCTCTGACCTACAGACAAAGGATGTGTTGACGTTGGAGTCCCCTTCCTCACAGACTTCTGTCCAGCAGCCCTTTTATCTCTCTGGCTAGGCTTTATTGAGGATGTCCTTTATCTCCTCTGGGACGGATCATTGGAGAGTGCTGATATTCCTGAATATTTCACTTCAGTGTATTCCCTTCCTAACACAATATGTGAAAATTACAACCTTCAGTTTCTGAGATGTTTTCTGTCCCAAGCCCTTTTTATTCCTAACTCCACACCTCAGGATGCCACACACACCACTTTCACATCTGCTCCAAAACTTGCTACATTATCAGGAATGCTATCTTAGAATATTTAAAAGGTAGAGATGTTTGGAAGAATGTGCCTCTCTGTAGGGGACATAACTGTCCAGGACATCCCAGAAAGCAGTTCCCAGTTAGGATGATCTGGCTTCTCCATGGCTGTCTCATGAAGGTCCTGGGACCCAGAAGGAGGTGTCAGCCACGACCATGGAAGAAGCTCTCACCTTCATGATTTGATGTTCTTTACAGGTATGAAGGTGGAAATCCATCCTTAGATCTGGCAAACAGACACACACAGTCCCAGCTTTTAGCCTTGTTGAAATCTTCTTTGCACGTCTTTTTGTGTGTTAATAAATACTTTAATGTGCAAGGAGAAAGATATATAAGGGGCTGCCATCCATCCTAGAAGGAAAATGTCACCTGTAAAAGCTGGGTATTGCATCATACGGATGTACCATGTGATTTTTTATTCATTTCCCTATTTCTAGACTTTTAGTTTCTTTACATATTTTCTCTACAAAGAACATCCTTATACATAAATCTTTGCCCACATTGTAGATTGTGTCCTGAGAACAGACTTCTAAAATTCTAGGCAGTGAGACAAAGAAATGAACCCTTTAAGATTCTTAAAATATACTGACAAAGTGCTTTTGAGAAGTTCTTTGCAATTAAGTTCTTACCAATAGTTTTTCAGAGGGCCTATTGCCCTTAATTTCTGATAATGTTATTGAAATTTTTTTCTGATAATATATAGTTGAAAAGCAAGAGTTGACCAACACATTTAAAGAGACCAAGGTAGGGGAACAGGCAGAAGAGTGAACTGTGCAGAATCCGTGCCCTTTGGAAGCTTATATTCCGGTGAGGGAGCCATTGGTGCTGCAGAGGCCTTGAAGAAGATAAAGTAAGAAGATAAAGGCTGGTGTTCTGGGATGGCTGTGGAAGACCTCTTTGGGAATACAGCAACTGAACTGAGGCCGGGGCCAGGGCAGGGGGGCAGGTTTATCTAAAAGAAGAGCTTCTTAAGCAGAAGACAGGGTATGCCAAAGCCTAAGGCCAACACAAATACAGAAAGCCTGAGATCAAGAACACCCATGAGGCTTGAGGACAGGGTACACAGAAACTTGTGGAGAACTTCGATTTTACTTACAATTAGCCACTTTTGGAGAATTTTGTTAAGCAGGGTAACATGCTTCAGTGGATTTTCATGTATTTTATCCGGCACCCGGTCTAGACTAAAGGGAGATTACACTTATAGAAATGACTCTACTTGCTAAAAAGAGAACAAACTGTGAGGTGCAAGAATGGAGGCAGGGAGGTCTGCTGGGGGGTTGCTGGACGTCTCAGGAAAGCAGTAAAGGAGTAGAGCTGAGCAGTTAATGTGGTGAGAAAATCCACTAATTTTGACAGGCAAATCAACAGTGAATAATTCCTTAGTATAAGTATTTCCCATGTGCAATATTTGGGACCTAATTATGCTTAAAAGTTTTTGTTGTGTGCTGAAATTAAAATTTAACCCGTATTTTTATTTTTACTTTTGCTGTATCTGACACCCCACATGGGACATTTTACTAATTTTGGTGAAGGAGGATTTGGTTGAGGAGACTGAGATGGAGCCTTGGTGTGAGAGGAAGAAAAGTAGGTATGGTGGTCAACTTTATGTGTCAACTTGGCTGGCCTATTGGTACCCAGATATTTGGTCAAACATTATTCTAGATGTTCCTGTGAGGGTGTCTTAGATGAGATAAACATTGAAAGTGGTGGACTTTGAGTGAAGCAGATTGTTCTCCATAATGTGGGTGGGTGGGCCTCACCCAATTAACTGAAGGCCTGAGTAGAACAGAAAGACTGACCTCCCTTGAGCAAGAAAAAATTCGACAGCATAGGACCTTTGGACTTGAACTACAGCATCTTCTCTTCTCTGGGTCTCCAGCCTGCCAGTCCACCCTGCAGACTTTGGGCTTGTCAGCCTCCATAATCACACGAGCCAATCTCTCTCTATCTCTCATTTTATAAATGTGCGTGTGTGTATGTGTGCATACACATTGTATTGGTTGGTTTCTCTAATACACCAGGGGTATGTGGTATCCCAGGAACACAGAGGAGAAAGTTTTGAGGCAACAAAGAATTGACTTGAGGGATGTAGCTCGCTAGTGACCTTGATACAAGTCATGGAGAACATGGTATCTTATCCATTTATTTGTGTGTATTGAAAGATTTGTGAGGTTCCCACTTTTTCATAATTATCAATCATTTCTAAGTTCTTTATCACTGCAGCTTTGCAGGAATGTAGCAGGGCCTTTCTTTTCTGACCCAAATATCTATGATCTAATTTTGGCCGATGCTTTTGGTGCCCCATTTGGCAAATAAATATAATGTCAGGTAGTGGTAAATGCTATGATGAAAAGCGAGAGAAGCAGAAAGAGGACAGGCAGGGGTTGCTATTGTAGACAGTGTGGTCTCTGAGGAGAGGACATCTGAGCAGAGACCAAAATAAAATGGGTGAATAAGTGAAGACAATATCTGGGGGAAGATCTTTGCAGACAGAGAGAGCATCTCGTGCAAAGGCCCTGAGGCAGGAACATGCAGTCTTCTTGCTGGGGACAGGCAGTAAACTGCAGTGAAGAGTTTGGGAGTCAGACTTGTGGTTAAGTTCTTGTCCCAAGGCTTCAATTAACCAACTGCTTCAAGTGGAACAATTCTCTTCTCTTCTTTCAGTATCAGCTTCTTGATCAGCAATACAATGAGGGTGGATAAGAGAGTCTTTTTAAGTCCTGGCCATCTCTCATACCTTATAATCCTAAAGGTGGGGGAGTGTTGTCATTGCCATTTTTTTTTCTCGATGTTTTATTTTCAATGATCACAGTTTTATATTTCAGCCTATATTTGTCCATCATGACTTCACTTCCTAACATAGAGAAATATTTTGTCGATAGAGTGAACATTGGAAAACAACTTTGTGTGATGTTGAATGCTTCGTCTGAGATGAATGGAAAAGCTTACTGTCCTGTCACGCTGGAGTTTAGCATGTGTTTTTATACATTCTGTGAAGGGCAAGACCCAGCAGGACACTGTTTTTCCCAGAGAAGTGATTAGACTACGAGCAAAAAACTGGAGCCATGTAATTTATGGCACCGTGTTAACAGTGAGCGGAGTCAACACGCAAAGCCATCTCCGCCAGATAAGAAGTTGCTCTGGAAACGGACCTTGCACAAATCGTAGACATAACAGCACATACATGGAGACGGCATCCTCCCTTGTTATTAGACAATTAAGAGCTCACGGAGGAAAAGCAAATGTCTGAGCTCTTTTTAATAACTGCTACTCAAAATAAAGGAATAACTTTCGCTTTATTCTATTGTAGAATTTGCCAAAAGACTGAGCTTTTTTATTTCGCCCTGCCTGAGAAATAATGATCATTGGCACCAAATGAAGGCTTCCCACAAACTCTTAATTTTTTGTTTTCAGGACAAAGAGAAATTTGAGCATGGAGAACAATAAGCAAATGATAAATAAGTGGAAAAGTTCCTTCACATTATGGACCCAGGCAGGGAGGACAGAAGTGTAAGCGTTCACTTACTTCCTCTGAGCTAAAAGACTGAGAAAACCCCGAAATTATCTCCCACTAAAACCTGGATTTTATGCCTAGGGGGAAGGAAATGACCTTTCCAGGTTTCCTCCCGTCTGTTTTCAGGCCTAAGGTCAAGATTGGAAGGGCTGGTGGATTCTCAGCATCTCCCCATGAAAGTGTGGGAAGGTGATTAAAGGATTAAAATTTGCATGCAAAGCAATAGATATTCAAACCCATCCCACCCCCCTCCATGTAACAGAGAAGATAAAAGCTGTTTCCTTTCAAAGCCTCAGGTTAAAGATGGAAGAATTAGCAAATGTGTAACCGTATCTCGTATCACGGGGCACTCAGCCAGGCCTGAAGGGAGAGAAAGCAATGATATCCAAATATCAATCTGTGCTTGGAAAAAAAATTAACCCCTGAAAAACTACACTGAAAAACCTCAGGCCATGGTTCTCAAAGGAGGGGGTTGGATTTTGACCCCCTCCCAGGGGACATTCGACAACATCTGGAGACATTTGGTGGTCACGACTGGGAGGAGGAGGGATGCTGGTGATGTCTAGTGGGTGGAGGGCACCATGGATACGCTAAACATCCTACAAGGCACCGGACTGCCCCATAACAAAGGGCATCCAGCCCCAAATGTCACAGTGCCAAGGCTGAGAATTCCTGGTCTAAGGATTCTATTCTGGTGCTTTACCCAGTTTATCTACTCAGGACGTCTCACAAGCTCCTCTTGAGCATTCCCCAGAAACTCCTACCTCCACCCTCAAAGTGAAGCCCCAGGGCTTTTCCTCGTTCAGCTTAGTGCTGGCAACTGCTTGGCCCCCGTCTGGTAATTATGAAAGCCTTACACCAAAGAAGGCCCATCCAAGGGAATAATCCCTGTCCAGAGCTAATTGATTCCCCCAAGAACCATATATCTGCTGTCTTTGCGGTCAAGGAGAGCTGATTTATGAGGTAGTTAAAACGCACCTGTGTCTTTCTTTGTAAATAAATTGTTTAGAGTTCTCAGATTTCCATCTAAATAGTTACAAACTTTTATCAGGCTCTGGAGTAGTGTTGTTCAAAATAGGATCCTGCGATTATCACTCAATTGCCGCCTTGGAAATGAGGCAGCCAGGGCCACTGGCAGGGCCCCACGACAGCATTCTGCTCAGAGACACCTATCACAGAGATTCTTTGACTTGATGTTTCCAACAGGGCACATGGCATTCTTTTTAATACACTTCTCTGTGTCCCAGGAGGGTTGATGAGATGAACTGACTGCTTCCTATTTTAAGAGCCTTCTGAAAGGCCAGAGCGAGGGGCTTGCAGCCCTGGTCCTGTGTGTCAGCTACAGGTAAGATCACAGACTGCACCCACCTTGGTGTCCCGGGCACTGGGAGACCACATGGGGAACCAGAGGATGATATGCTACTTGGGTCAGCTTGAGACACTTAGCCCAGGGGAGCCTTTTATAAACAATCACTTACTTGGTATTCCAATTACTTTAGTCTAAGGAAGAAATTTAAGGAAGGAAAAAAAAAAAAAAAAGCTATACCTCAACTTACCAACCATATTCCTAAAAATGTTAGGCCATGCTAGGCCGATGCTTCTCAGTCTTTTTTTTTTCCATTATCACTCCCTGAAAAGGAGCCTTTTAGACTTTTTTTTTTTTTTTCCTTTCTGAAAGCCTCTCCTCCTCCTTGAAATTTTGGTAGGACAGATTTACTACATATCTGGTCATGTACAGTGGTACTTTGGAAGGTCACAAACCATTGTAATAGCTTGGATTTCTTTGCTCCCTAAGAAACAATTGTCTCCCCGTCGGAGAAATAACAGTCCCATTGAGAATGCATGGGCTACCCTCAATCTCCACATCTGATTTATTTGTCATCAACAGTAGGCACCATCAAAAAACATTTAAAAGTTTAAAAATTTTGTTTCACTTATTTTTTAAGTTTATTTTTTAGTGTTCTTTGTAGGATTAGGAAGAAAATTAATCTGCTAATAACTTAATCATTTAACATCTGTGTATCTTTTTCTAGGCTTTTCTGTGAAGGCATTTATTTATAATATTGATTTATACCCCATATACTTTTGAACTTAATGGTTTTACTTATATGGGGAGCAAATTTTCATATAATTACCTAATTTTTTATGACATCCTTTTTATGGATGAACAATATTCCATCAAGTATGTAGGCTATCAAACTTAGTGAACCTGTTTTGTTTGCTATTTAGGCTAGTTTTAATGTATCTCTATTATAAAATACTGCAGAGAACAGATGGAGCTAAACCTCCATTATTTCTCTGGATGCATTCATATAGGAAAATGTTAGGACTTTTTGTCTTTTTTGTCAAAACACACCAGCACCCTGATAAACAATCAGTTATCAAGTGAAAAAAAATCTGTCTATAGATTAAACAAAGCAAATAGATTATTTTTATTGCAACGCAGACTCTGTTACTTAGCTCAAAGCAATGTATTCCTAAATGCCTCCCTAAGAACTTGTAATTAATCACCCTCCCTCTCACCTAACAGAGAAACTTCCCAGAGGATCCCCACCCTTCCATGGGGTCTCTTTGTGTCTTATATTAACTCTGCTGCCCTGGGTATACCAGAAGTCCCCCAGGGTATGTCTGTACTTGTCCCTGGGGGGGAACCACATAAAATATTCTTCCCAGTGTGTTGGAGTCAGTTCAGTAAATTGCCATCAGCACTTGCTCTTGGAGTCTCCTCTCCCCTAAGATGCCTCAGTTTCCATGTTGTTGGCACATAACCAGGTTCAATGTCTCCCCCACACCTATGACTTGATCACTGGCTTTCCAAATGGGAGTCTTCCCTAGAGGCTGCCCCTTCCTTTCTCAGCTTTCTTTTCTCAACTCCATGCTCTGCCACACTTTTCAGGCAAATAACTCTTGAAGATTTGCCCCAAGAGGAGTCAGTCCAGCCTAAACTCCCAGGACACTATATCCCAGCCCATTTCCTTTGAAAATAATTTGGAAAAATACAGCAGCCGGCATACACATGCTTCATTATTGCTCGTATTGAAACCAAGCAGGACCCTGTGGGGCCCCTGAGCACAGAAGCCTTTCTGTCCCCCGTTTCTTATTTGCAGGAAACAGACTCCAGCCTCCGTGACCTTCCCTGGGTTCCAAAGGGCAGATTCTAACAGTGGCAAGTTGGGGAAGGGAGGTGATGTGAAGACAAGGGAGGAGCACTCAAGAAAACACTTGAGGCAGAACCAGAGAAGCTCATCAAGATTAGGAGACCCAAACACCTGGGACAAGATTAAAGGAGTACAGGCCCTGCACACATCCTAATCCTAATCCCACCCTTGAACCGTTGCTATAAAACTCATCAAGTCCTCCTAGGTTAGGACTTCCCTGGTGGTGCAGTGGTTGAGAAGCTGCCTGCCAATG
This sequence comes from Balaenoptera borealis, assembly GCF_965194805.1. Taxonomy (NCBI): domain Eukaryota; kingdom Metazoa; phylum Chordata; class Mammalia; order Artiodactyla; family Balaenopteridae; genus Balaenoptera; species Balaenoptera borealis. The sequence continues at coordinate 10,052,561 of NC_138862.1, read as the reverse complement.
CAGGGGACGTGGGTTCGATCCCTGGTCTGGGAAGATTCCACATGCTGTGGAGCAGCTAAGTCCCTGCACCACAACTACTGAGCCTGCGCTCTAGAGCCCAAGAGCCACAGCTATTGAGTCCACGTGCCACAACTACTGAAGCCTGCGTGCCTAGAGCCCGTGTGCCACAACTACTGAGCCTGTGTGCTGCAACTACTGAAGCCTGTGTGCTTAGAGCCCATGCTCCGCAACAAGAGAAGCCACCGCAATGAGAAGCCCGTGCACCCCAACGAAGAGTAGCCCCCGCTCACCGCAACTAGAGAAAGCCTGCACGCGGCAACGAACACCCAACGCAGCCAAAAAAAAGAAAAAAAAAATCCTCCTGGATTGGGATATATAGTTTTTCAGTGCAGGAGCCCACTCTGTCCCCCTTTGCCTAGCAAAGCAATAAAGCTATTCTTTTCTACTTCACCTAAACTCTGTCTCCGAGATTTGATTTGGCACCGGTGCACAGAGGTCGAGCTTTCGGCATCAGTATCCACTTTATTTCCGGATATTCATCGGATTCTATTCAAATCTGAATAATAGCAATATTACCACTAGATAGGTACAATTTTTCTACTGATCATAAAGAAAGGCACTCTGGGTAATGGTCATATATGATGTGATTAAATTGCTTCACTATCATTGCGTTAATTGTGCACCCCAGTAAAATATGTTTAGCTGCCTATTAAAATCTGCCTGGATATTACAACCAATGACTGTGGCAGCAGAAGTCAAAACAGTTTTGGATTTTAAATCCTATTGGATATAATTGTTAACATGATAGTCTCTCTTGCAATTTACAATCACATTCTCTAAAAAGCTGATTTTTCAGTACGCATATTTGTTTTCTTGTTGTATGAGTCACATGGAAAGGGCAATATTTCTTCAATAAGATTGTTCACTGACTTCAGAACTGGCAGAAACCTGCACAGGTGTGTGTATCCAAGTCTCTGTACCCAATATTGGGCACCCATTGAGTGCCCCAGCCTCTCACCCAAAGAAACCAGAAGTACCACAAATGTAGGCAAGCAGCCATTGCTTGGGAACTGAGGCAGGGATATTATTGTTATTGATTATTGTGTTTTGATTAGGTTTTCCTTCATGCTATCTCCCCTGGAAGGGAGAGGGGTCAACAGTTAAGAATATCCGTCATCCTGGTTAGTTTTGATCTTTGTGTTTACCTCTTTTTTTAATCTTTAAAAAGTATATTTGTTAGAGAAGGGAGTTAAAGTAATGAGGATTCTGGCTTAGCTATGATATCTGAATTATCTCTCACCTGTAGACTTATTGAGCATCCAGCTAACTTTTTAAGCCTCCTTGGGTACCTGTGCTTGTGCCTGGTGTTGGAGATTCAAAGATGTTGCTCTTACCTTTTCGGATCTCACTGCCAAAGAGATTGATACCACTGCATAAATGGATAATTAATAGTCAATGTGTAATTGAGCATTATGATAAAAACAAAGGAAACCACATATAGACTCGGTATATGTAGTTGGGGAAGGGAGGGGTGTGCAAAAATGAGAATGAATGGCCACAAATTGAAAATCAAAAGGAAAGAAAATATAAAACCACCCCCAAATGATTTCACCTCCCTACCTCCTTTTTACAAAGTTGTTGTCTCTCTCACTTCATAGAATATTGCACCAAGTAGAACATCAATATAGGCAGTAGAAATTTTAATATATTTAAAATTCAACATGTTTCATTCAGATAGTCAGTATTCTTAGTATATAAAGTTAAGGGTTGCAAGAGAATCGTGCAAGTGCCCTGGGAGTTGCAGGGAACTGGGACCTAGATATTAATATAGTTCTGTCCTCAGTGCATAAATACCTTTCGAACAAAGTATATCAGAGAAAAAGAACTTCTAAACTGTTTCCCCAATCCTTTCCCCACTTTAAGGAAAATATAAATTGGGGGCCAATCCTTAGAAGACAAGCCTTTCTCTGTTAAAATGTAAGTATTTGATCTTAGGTAGTATTATGGGCTGAATTATGTGCTCCCAGAATTCATATGTTGAAGCCCTAACCCCGCAGGCCCTCAGAATGTGACCGTATTTGGAGACAGAGTCTTTAAGAGGTAAAAAATTAAGGTGAGGTCATTAGGGTTGTCCTAATCCAGTAGGACTGGTGTCCAAAGAAGAGATTAAGACATAGACTCATATGGAGGGAAGACCATGTGAAGACAGTGGGAGAGGATGGCCATTTACAAGCCAGGGAGATAGGCCTCAGAATGAAACCAACCCTACTGACCCCTTGATCTTGGACTTCTAGCCCCCAGGACTGTGAGAAAATAAATGTCTGTTATTGGATTGGCTAAAAAGTTCGTTCGGATTTTTCTGGAACATCTTACAAAAAACCCGAACAAACTTTTTGGCCAACCCAATATTTAAGCCTCCCAGTCTGTGGTACTTTGTTATGCCAGCAAATTAGTACAAGTAGTGTTTCAAAAAAAAGATAATGGAAAATCTCTAGCGCAGAGACCTTCAACCTGGAGAGAAAAAATATATATATATTGTAAACCCCAGAGTTTGGATCCGTAATGGCATATCTGTAATATTGGTGGAGGGAGGGAATTGAACCTTCCGTTGGGGGCAATTGTACTGATGCTTATATTAAGCTTATACCTGTTTTCTAAACAGCTGAAGCTAGACAGAAAAGGTAATGAGAAAGCAGTGAGAACAAAGTGTCTAGGTCCAAGGGCACAGTTTTCTCAATGAACTCACACCCCTAGACTCCCAGGTCACAGACTCTGAATTCAAAGGCTGGGTGTCAGGTGACAGAGGATGTGAGAGAGAAAGTGGGACTTTTGAGAACAGTGCCTGGGGACATCCGCTGGGTTGCTGAGCCAGGAAGCTACAGGGATAGCAGATTTGTCCAAATGTCACCAAGCATCAAGCAAAGGGGCCTTTCTGCCCCACAGACCCAAAGGGCCAAGTAGTGATCGGACCCGGAAACAAATCAGAGGGGGCTGCCTGTAGGAAGCCAGGAGCCAAGATGAAGTTTTAAGTGCCTCAAATTTGAGATGAGACAAGATCCCCACGCCTCCCTCAGCGGGCTCTCTTGTTCCCCTGAGACTTCATCCACAGAAACAACTCTGTGCCCTGGACTATATATAACCCAGAGGATATTTTGTGAAAGTCCCTTTTAAAGTGCCATTGCTGGAACAGGGAAAATAATAATGGGAGAAAGTGTAAGGTTGAGGGTCCTGGTCTTCAGAGGCATCTCCTACTTTCCATCCTTGGGCAGGGGACACGGAGACCTAAGTAGCTTTCCCAGCAACACTGGCCTGGTGACATCAGAACCCAATCTTCCCAGCGCTCTGTGGATGTGTGGGAAGGTGGGAGAAAAAAAAAAGGCTCTAAGAAGGGGCATCTGGTGAACGTTAGGTGCACTAGGGGAAGAGAAAGCCAAGTGTCCTTACAGAACCATCCTTGGGCCCCTAACTCTCCAATCTAGTACCAGCACCGTGGCTCTGAGGAGAAGCAGCCTTCACTCAGCACAGAAAATGTCAGGAGTCGACTGTGAGGCGGGGAAAGGCGTCTCTCCCAGCAGACTCGGGAAGAGAAAAGGTGTAGGGCGGGCTGGGATGCAGTCTGTGGGCACATTGTATTCCGTCCTTTTTTGAATCAAAACATCTTACCTTTGCTTCTTAAGGGACAATAAAAATGCAGCCAAGGGCTTGAAGAAAACTCTCTCTTATCTTTTAAAATCTAGGAATTGCTTATTTCTGAGCGTTGGGAGAATACAACCATATCATCCTCTCCACGTTTCATTTGTTAATGGATTTAGCGTGATCAAAGAAAAGCCCAGTCTTCTCTGTTTTGAGAGCCCTTTAGACGTGCATGGTGGGAATATCTAGTCCCTCGTCCCAAGTCGCTCAAAGTATCAAACCCTTTCTTTACGCTCAACCTGGACCAAGACCACGAGCCTCTGCATCTGCTCTGCACCTTCCCTCTCTGTGGATGCTGGTGTCCAAACGGCCCCTTTCTTCCCAAGTGTTCTTCTATACACAGTAGCAGTTAGAAGGATAAGATACCAGCGAGTTGATAAACTTGTACTAGGGTGACCAACTATCCGTTTGCCTAGGACTGGGGTTTCTTGGAATGCAGGAGTTTCATTTCCAGGACAGGCCTAGACAAAGTGGAACAGCTGATTACCCTAACTTTGAATCACTTTTTAAGTATTGGAAAAATATCATTTGTAAAAAGTCATTAACTATAAAGGTTAAATTAGATTCAAGTTAAGCACTTGTGATAAGAATCCTTTATAAGTGATGCTATGTACTTCCTATGCATTTCATTAAGTATACAGAATGTTTGGTTGTCCTACCAAAAAAAAATATATATATATATATCAACCAGTTGAAAAAAAGAGAAAAAAATATATCTACATTTCGGTCCAGAGCCGGACGCGCAAGCTCTAATTTGCAGCAGGGCCAGCGATGCGCCGCAGCTTGGTTCAGGTTGAGAGCCTCCTGTCAGGATGTGAATGCTGCTTCCCCCGAGAGGGCAGCCACCGCTCAGGGCTCAGCATCGTCTCCTCCTCCCACTTGGGCTCATTTACCGAGAGCATCTCCAAGAATCAGTCATGGGGAAAGGGGAAGTGTGGAGTGACAACCCTAACACGCAGAAAGTTCTCTGCCGCCTCGGGCTTGTCAACTTCACAAACAAAGGAAAAAAAACAAAACAAAACAAAACCTTCCTCCTCTGGGGGAAAAAGTCAGTGTAACTCAGCAGAGAGATGGGCTGCAGGAGGCCTGGTGGCCCCCGCCCTGTGTGTTTTGATTGCAATACAAGGCTCTCTTGTAGGTGTGGGTGATTTAGGTTAAATAGGTCTCCAGTGGTCCAGCGCTCCCAGCAAAGGTCAGACCACAACAATCAGCAGCTAGTTATTTACCATAACCATATACAAAACCACAAGCGTCAGAGCTCCCTCAAATACATCCGAGACATCATATATCTCTTTATTAAAGCCTGTCAGGGTTTTGTTATTACACAGCTTTTGCCTTGCAATCCCAACTAAACCAGGTTGCTTGAGCAAAGCACCAGACCAGGCTCCCACACAAAACGAGAAGCATCACCCAGAAACCCAACCCCGAGGCAGGAGAGAAAGCATTTCCCCCTCCCAGCTATCTCTCTTTCACTGTCACTTGGAATTGATTTTTAACTACACTTGAGTGTTTGTGCTTATGGTGATAGATGGCTGTAAAATATTTTAATCGTTCATAACTGAAATATTCATGGTGGGTGACTTATCCGGTCTCCTCCACTTTAATGAACACAGCATACATCATGGTCATCCGTTCCTATTAATCACAGGTTTCCAGTAAGGCAATGTGAGAACTTAGAAGCTTCATGTCTTTCTTCCTAAGCCGTTTGACTAAGATCATGCAGCGTTGCTGTTCTTATTTTTGCTTATTTTTACTTTGCCTTTTCCCCCAACATTTTGTTTTTTTCAAAGCCATTATATAGTCTATCAAGCAGATGTCATTTCGAGTTTTGGTGTCCATTGGTTAAGAAAACAACCCAATACATGGAATTTCAATCTTTCAAAGATGTCTTTGTTGCAATTCAGAGGGAGAATTTAGCAACGATTACCAAGGCGCCGTGGTGGTGATTGGTATGATTGACAGGTCTTGCTTCCTACTCTGAATAACTCTCCAACTTGAAATTTGACGATGGGCTGACCAATTTGTCCAGGTTTGCCCAGGACTTTCTTGGTTTTAGCACTAACATTCTCATGTGCCCCCAGACACTGTCTGTCCTGGGCAAGCCGGCATGGCTGGCCACCCTACTATACCAGCTTCAGTCTTTGACTTAAGTACCTGCTTTGAAGACATCAAGAGTAAGACGTAAAAAGACAGTCAACCATGAACCTGTGATGTGAATCAGATGAAGTTGCTCCCCGCCGGTGGAAGACCAGAGAGCCCGCCCGAAGGGCAAACTCTGCCTATGGGACGTCTCCTGCCTGTTGCCACTTTCTCTGGCTTTTGAGTGGTTGGAAAAGGTGTCTGTCTGTGGCTGCTACGGAAGCTACAGGAATCTCTGGGCCATGGCTGCTTTCCTTGGAGCTTTTTCCTGCCCCTGGAGCAATCACAGGCTGGCTCAAGAACGGGACCCTCTCTCTAAAGGACTAGCTAGATGAAAGGGACAAGTTGGCCTACACAAAGGTGCAGACCATGCACAGAAGAGGACACCTCTATTCTGTTGTCACCCCTGCTACCCTGCTCTGGCTGAGCTGGGGACAGTTGGGGACAGAAGGCTCCCTGGCCTGTGGGCCTGGAATACCTCTGGGACCCTCCCTCTGCTTCTCCTGCCTCCGGGCTTCACTGGGACATCAGCCCCTGAGTGTCCCCTTTAAGGAGCAGGATGGAGGAATCTGTAGAACCTAGATCATGTGGATCATACATTCAGCCTCCTGGACAGCATGACCTCTGAATGCCCTTTGACCCCACCCCTCCCCGGTCATGACTCCTTGGTCCCCTGCATAAGGCAAACAGAAAGCATATTCTATAAAGAGTTTCCCTTTCACCTCTTTGGCATCTTTCAGACAAAGGTAGAAAAAACTAAAAGGAAAAGCCACAAGAGAAGAGATGAGAGAAAGCTTATCTACATATTAAAACAAGACTTTTTTTGAGAAACCCTTTCCCCTTATTTCTAATTGTATTCTGAAGGTACAATTTATTAATTGCTCTTGCTTGCTAAGTTGTTCAAGTAGGTCAGTGAGGGAGAGCACTGCAGCCTCGATGTCATCTGGCATCTTCATGTGGACACCCTGACCTTTACCAAATGAATTTCTTTGTTCCTCTCTTAATACACCCCAAACCAGGGAGCAGTCAGCGAAGTGCTAGTAAATGTCTAATAATAAGTTCTAGGGTGCGGCGAGCACAGGGACGGGGAGGCGGGGAGCCTTGATGTGTAGAGTTTGCAGATTTCCACAGTGTAAACATTCCCACCGTGGCCGATCTCAGGCTGCCAACCTGATGTCGCTGAACCAAGCTGGGAAGAGACGTGCCACAACGTTGTCCAGAGCGGGGTCAGCTGGACGAGAGGGTGGGCTCCAGCACAGCGCTGGGAGAAAAGGAAGAGCGCTGGCTACAGCCATGGGTCTCAGTCCTCGCTGTGTAGGAGCAGCACCTGGGAGTTTTTAAGATTCCTGATGCCCGGGTCACACCCTGAAACAATGAGGTTGGATTCTCTGGGGGTGGGACCCAGAGGCGATTCCAGCAGGCAGACTTGGTGGAGACCAACCGGGCTGCTCAGAGCTTGCACGATGCTCCCTCTTGCAGAGTTCCCACAAACACTCTTGAGCCATCGAACATTTCTTCATTAAAGCCTGTCAGAATCACAGTTTGGAAACTGCAAAACCACGAGCAGGGAGACAGCAGTTCTTGAGTGTCTGCTTTTACCTTTCTGTGGTTGCACAACCTTGGGAAATGAAATGAGAACCCAGGGGAGACACAGTGATAACCTCAACGTACAGAAAGTTCTCTGCAGCCTCCCTCCAAAGAGATCAAACATAACCTAGCTGAGAGGTGGGCTGCAGGTCTTGCAGCATCATGTCAGCTATTTGCCTTGACTGCAATGCAAGGCTCCCTGCAGGTGCCAGGGATTTAGGTAAACAGGTCTGTGGTTCTGCAGCTGAACAGTCTGCACCACTGAGTACGGCACTTTGCTTCTTTCATCTTGTCGCCTTCTCTAGATCTGTATTTCTTTTTATGTGAAAGACTTTATTTTTTATTGAAATGTAGCTGCTGTACAATATTTTATGTTACAGTATTATGGTGATTCACAATTTTTAAAGGTTATACCCCATTTATAGTTATTATAAAATATTGACTATGTTCCCCATGTTGTACAGTATATCCTTGAGGCTTATTTTATACTTAAGAGTTTGTACCTTTTAATCCCCTACCCCTATATTGCCCCTCCCCCTTTCCTCTCTACACTGGTAACCACTAGTTTGTTCTTTATATCTGTGAATTGGCTTCTTTTTTTGTTATATTCACTCATTTGTTGTATTTTTTAGATTCTACATATAAGTGATATCATACAGTATTTGTCTTTCTTTGTCTGACTTATTTCACTAAGCATATTGCCCTCCAAGTCCATCCATGTTGCTGCAAATGGCAAAATTTCATTATTTTTTATGGCTAAGTAATATTCCATTATGTATATATATATTATATATATATATATAATGGACACTTAGGTTGATGGACACAGGTTGCTTCCGTATCTTGGCAACTGTAAATAATGCTGCTATGAACCTTGGGGTGCATGCATCTTTTCTAATTAGTGTTTTTTATTTTTTTCAGATAAATACCCAGGAGTGGAATTACTGGGTCATATGGTAGCTCTATTTTCAGTTTTTTGAAAAACCTACATACTGTTTTCCACAGTGACTAAACCAATTTACAATCCCACCAACCATGTATGAGGGTTCCCTTTTCTCCACATCCTCACCATTTGTTATTTCCATATCTATATTCCAAATACATTTTGTATTTTTCCTTTTATGAAAGGTGATTTTGGTATGAAACTGAATATTTATTTGAAGTGAGTGAAGACATCCCTGTATATTATGAATGTAGAAAAGCTGACAACTGCTGGAAATTGCACAAAATGCAAAATAATGACACGATATTTTATTAATGAAATGTTTGTCACCCCTCTCCAGTCTATTTTTAACTGTATGCTGCAGTGGTGAGTCTATTCCTGGTTGAGAGGACTCCCTTTTTACTAGTCATTTGTGAGAACTGAATCTTCAACTTCCAGTTTTTAAAGAATATGTTTTTATTGAAGTAAATGCACAGAAGAGTGCAAAAATCATAGCTTAGAGCTTCATGAACTTTCTCAAGGTGAACCTACTCATGTAACCCTCACCTGGATCAGGAGATTGTACTTCCCCACACCCCAGGAGCACCCCTGGATGTAACTACCATCCTGACTGGTCACCACCGATGAGCTCTCCCTGTCTTTGAACTTCATACAAATGGAATCATGCAGAATGCACCCTTTGGTGTGGGCTTCTTTTGCTCAACATTATTTGTGGCCTTCATCAGTGAGGTTGCTTGTAACACTAATTCATTCAGTTTCCTTTTTGTATAGTATTCCCTTATATGGATATGCCACAGTTGATTTATACATTTCACTATTGATCTAGTTTTTGACACTTAAAAAGTGTCTTTGTGTCCAATTTCTGTCAAATGAAACTCTGTCCTATGTCTAGTGAAGATGACATTCAGTTTGGATAACACCCAGATTGCCACTCATGCCCTGTTTTTTTGTTTGTTTGTTTTTTAATCTTCCTACAGGCCAAGTTGTTACATTTTAAAAGCTTAAAAGCTTAAAAGTTTAGAAGTTGAAAAAGTGCCCCAACACTCAGCCCCTGGCATGGGATAAAGAGTATCTGGAAGGAAATCAGAAAGACTGAGTGATGTGAGAAGGTGTGAAAAGAGACCACATAATCCATTTGAGGATCTTATGTTTGAAAGGGACCCTGGAAAGGAAACATCCTCCTTTTACTGGATAAGGAAATTGAAGCCCAGAGAAAGAGGAACTTGCCCAAGGTCAAGCAGTTAAAAAGCAGCTCAACAGGAACCTTGGAACCTTGGTAACTCCTGGTCAACTTCTTCTACAACATTGCACTCTCTACATTTTTAGACCTTAAACTGTAAATTCCAGAATGTGTCAACCTAAGTCAAATGTGAATGAGGAGAACCCACTTTAATGATCTGAGTTCTCTCTCAATAAAGAATTCATAAATACCTCTCACATTGGTCAACTTGCCTCTGCACCAGCCCAAGCTGCCACCACCTCCTGCCTGACTCCTGGCTAACCTTTTATTTTTTTTTTTTTTTAATTAATTAATTAATTTATTTTTGGCTGTGTTGGGTCTTCGTTTCTGTGCGAGGGCTTTCTCTAGTTGTGGCAAGTGGGGGCCAGTCTTCATCGTGGTGCGCGAGCCTCTCACTATCGCGGCCTCTCTTGTTGCGGAGCACGGGCTCCAGACGCGCAGGCTCAGTAGTTGTGGCTCACGGGCCTAGTTGCTCCGCGGCATGTGGGATCTTCCCAGACCAGGGTTCGAACTCGTGTCCCCTGCATTGGCAGGCAGATTCTCAACCACTGTGCCACCAGGGAAGCCCTCCATCACTGTTCTGACTCTACATTTACCTGTGGGGTCTGTCCTTTGATTCAGACTTGTCTCCAGATTCCATGAAGTGTGGGTCACACCTGTTTATGTTCACAGTACCGGCATATGTTAAGTCCTCAATAAATATCTGTTAGGTGAACAAATATATGAATGGTTGCTTTCTAGTAATTTCTCTTTCATTATTTGCATTTTATAGCCTATCAAGGACAAGCCTGTTGCATTTATTGAAATTTTATAAATATGTAACACTCAATATTTATTTAGATATTGACTATAATCAACTCAGATGAAAATACAGAGGACATGCTAATTACATTCTCAGATAAAAATAGCTGGGAGGGCAACAGGGTAGAAAAGTCAAGATTGCAAAAGTTCACAATGACAAATACATAAATGTAAGGTCTTTTACTGGAAACCAAACAGTCAACTCCACAGTGTACACTGGACACGACAGCTTGTCCGATTCTGAAGTCTGAAGCTGCATAAGCATGGTCCCTGAATTAAAGAGCCAGTGGAAATATAAAATGTGGGTGTGACCTTACCATATGCTCACATCCGGTGTGAAATTATAGTGTCCAAATCAGTACCCTTTCCCCAGGATAAGACCTGATCACTGTGGAGCTACCAGACTTAAAACAACAAATGATGAATTTAGCCTGGTTCTTGCTGTTGAACAAAAGATTTTTTTAAATTGCTATGAGTTTTACGGGAACTTCTAAATATGATTTGGTGAAACATTTTATCTCCCCAGAAGACGGTCTGGGCATTTTTCTCAGTATATTATGACTTCACCAAGAATGGTGCCATATGCATGCATTTAAAACACTATCAAACCCCCTTGTGAGCACACTTACCTCCACAACCACCCCTAGACATCTCAGGGGTCTTTACCTACCCTAACCGGGCTAGTCCTCCTACCTGACAGTCACCAAGATGCCATCTAGTCATCTCCTGGTGGCCTTCTCCAAAATTGATGCCAGCCACCTGTTTATACAGACCCTAGTCCATAGACGTCCAAGCCATCATTTATTGCACTGAATTGCCATCTTGATTGATGGAAATACAAAACAAAAAAGACAATGTTTAAAAGATATTATGAACACTTAATCTTTCATATAAGCAGTAATATAATGCCTGCCTGAAATGCCACTTTTGTTCTAGGCATGGATTTAATTAATATCATCTCCACTTGACTGGAATGGAGAGGAGTTTTCGAAGCTGTGCTATTAATTATGTCATGAAGGTTGTTATAGCTTAAGTTTGGGCACCCCACTTCCCCCGGCCCCCTAAAAAGACCAAGTCTATTTTATAGAGGGACTTGCATATTTAATCCTGACCAGGCTCCATGGAGAGAAAATTTTGTTCACGCTGTTCTTTCCCTGTTTTAGATATTCCTCATTGTCTTGGACATGGCTAATTTCCTTTCCTCTGTATCCCACAGTTTGGATAAAATAGACAAACCCAACCTTGAAAAAAATTGATACTAGAAATAGAACCAGAACAGCAATTTCTGTGATCAGTTTATTTAAAACGTTAAAAATTATGTTCTAATTTTCAATATATGTTCTCCCCAGGTAAAGTTGAGGCGATTCGATTTGGTGCCATTAGATTAGTAAAAAGGAAATTATGTTTGGCCAATGTTTTAGGAGAAGAAGATAGCCTCTTTAAAATCTCTGAAAACAGTAGAAAGGGTGAGGAAAACCAAACCAAAAACCGTGTGGTAGAAATATCTTGGAGTTCTTATTGCTTAATATATATATATATATATATATATATATATATATATATATATATATATACACACACACACACATATATATATACACACAATGCATTCATTATTCAGAATTGTGTCTATTCTATTCCAATGCCATCCAATTAGGTTTTCTTCCTGACAGGAGTTGGTTCCATCTAATAAATTCACTAAATTCTGTCAACACTTGCAAACTTTTGCTCCATGCTCCCATCACACCCCGTAGGTCCTCAAGCAGAAAAGAGAACATCAACGAAAATGCAGAGCCAAAAATCCTCCTGATAAGAAAAAGAAGTAAAGGTTTGAAGAGTCAGAAAGATTAATACTTTCTCCTCTTTTGTGGATCTGCTCACACCCTCGGGGCCTCATTTTCAAACTGGCTAAAAATGAAAGGATGAAAGAGTCCAGAAATGTGCAGGATAATTAGTCTGGATATACTGCAGCGAGACACTGAAGGTCAATAATTATCGTTGGGTGGAGTGTCCCTTGTTAGATATCGAAGCATGAAGGCCACGTCCATGGTCCAGCGTACATCATAGCACAGAGAGGCACAGAGTGTAGCAAAGAGGATGCATAAGCACCTTGACCAGTTGTCGTCTGCTGGGGTACTTTAACGTTTCATTGAAAATGAACTTCTTTTTGTTGTTAGTGAAGGGATTTCTTCTGACACAAGATGTGTACTGGAGCCATTGATATTTCTCAGTGAGTTCTCGATCTGGACTTTGAACTGAGTTCTGAAAGTTCCAACTTGACCCAGTAACTTTGCCCCTTTCCCTTCTCCATGGATTTCCTGTGGTCCTGTTTCTCCACTCCTGTGATGTGTACCACTGTACATCACCTGACCTCTGTCAGGTGTGCCTCTGTCTCAGATGCCCATCTGGATCCTGCTTTCTAGACTCTCAAGAGGGTGAAAAACAGTTCATGGGGAGAGGAATCAAAGACATATTCCTGTCTTTTATATCTAAAGCACAGATGTACATACAGTACATAAACTCATATACAGTACATTTGTGGTATTAAAATTTCATGGAGGGGTGCTATGTTTGGGCAGAGTGTTTGTATCCACCCCAAATTCATATGTTGAAATCCTAATCCCCAAAAGTGATGGTATTAGAAGATGGGGACTTTGGGAGATGAACAGGTCAGGAGGGTGGAGCCCGTATGAATGGGATTAGGGCCCCTATAAAAGAGACCTCAGAGAGCTCCCTTGTCCCTTCTGCCTTATGAGAACATTACAAGAAGACAGCATTTATGAACCAGGTGAGTGGTCCCTCACCACCCCTATGCTGGCACCCTGATCTGGGACGTCCAGCCTCCAGACTGTGAACAATTAATGTCCGCTGTTTATAAGCCAACACGTCTGGGGTGTTTTGTTATAGCAGCTGAATGGTCTAAAACAAGGAGTGAGATTAGTTTAATAAAAATGTCTAAAAAGTTTCCTTAGAGGGACAATAATAATAACTTTAAAAATTGTGAAACACTGGCCTGTACTAAAAGCTGGTTGAGGAAGGGAAGCTTGCCTTCTCCTGTGTTCTCTCTCATATTTTAGGAAAATGATATAATTTCATTAAATAAAATTTTGAAAAGCAAAGAAAGGGGGCACTCCTCAACCTACCACTCTAGACTTGCTTTCTACCTCCAGTAATTTGTGCACAATTTTACATAGTTAGGCTCACCAAACACAGGGTCCACATGCATTTTTTTCCATTTATTTTTTAATACAATTTTTAAAGGTTACACTCCATTCACATTTACTCTGTTATTACAAAATACTGGCTCTATTTCCCATGTTGTACAAGACATCCTATTGTAGCCTATCTTACACTCAGTAGTTTCTACCTCCCAATCCCCCACCCCTATACTGTCCGTCCCTCTTCTCCCCACTGGTAACCGCTAGTTTGTTCTCTATATCTGTGAGTCTGCTTCTTTTTTGTTGTACTCCCTCCTTTGTTGCATTTTTTAGATTCCACATATAAGTGATATCATACAGCATTTGTCTTTCTCTGTCTGACTTACTTCACTTAGCACAATGCCCTTCAAGTCCATCCACGTTACTGCAAATGGCAAAATTTCGTTCTTTTTTATGGCTGAGTAATATTCCATTGTATATAGGTACCACATCTTCTTTATCCATTCATCTGTTGATGGACACTTAGGTGACTTCCATAACTTGGCAACTGCAAATAGTGCTGCTATGAACATTGGAGTGCATGGATTTTTTCAAATTAGTGTTTTGGTGTGGTCTTTTTGGATATATACCCAGGAGTGAAATTGCTGGGTCACATGGTAGTTCTGTTTTTAGTTTTCTGAGAAACCTCCATACTGTTTTCCACAGTGCCTGCACCAATTTACATTCCCACCAATAGTGTACAGGGGTTTCCTTTTCTCCGCATCCTTGCCAACATTTGTTATTTGTGTTCTTTTTGATGATTACCATTCTGATTGGTGTGAGGTGATATCTCATTGTGGTTTTGATTTGTATTCCCATGATGATTAGCAATGTTGAGCATATTTTCATGTGCCTGTTGGCCATCTGCATTTCCTCTTTGAAAAAATGTCTATTCAGTTCTTCTGCCTATTTTTTACTCGGGTTGTTTGTTATTTTGATGTTGAATTGTACAAGCCGTTTATGTATGTTGGATATTAATCCCTTATCGGTCTTGTCATTTTTATATTCTAAGTTGTTTATTTATCTTAATCTTGTAAGCATTTTCATGTCATAACACATCATTATAATCCATGCATGAGAACTCTCCATCTGGCCAAGGAATAATTCCTAGTTTCCTTCTGATCTACCTGGGGTCAAGCAAACTCAAAGAGCAGCACAGAAGGACTCTAAAGACAGCATAATTCTCAAATACATGTGTTTGTAGATCCTTTAAGAAGGTAAACAAGCAGCAGATGTAAAAGGGTGAGCCCTTCTTAGACAGTCTCTGACTGCTGACCATCACCAGACCCCAGAGGACCCAGCAGAGCAGGGTCAGGCCTCCAGTAGGACCTTGACCCAGGAGTCTCCTCCCATTTGGCCTAGCATGAGGGCTTTGTGCCTTCTCGCCTATAATTTCTGATACCAAACATGAGGAACCAGCTCTCAGTATCACACTGGACAATTTATAAACCCCCAACCCTTCACTTTTTAAATTTCTTTTTTTGTTCAGTTGATTTTTGTTCAACCTTCCCCAAGTCTCCCCATCCTCCTTTATGTTTGCTTTGCATGAACCTCAACCCCACCTTACTAAACGTATTACACTTGTTTATAATTATATGATTGTTCTATGTTTGACTAAGACTGCTCAGAACTTTAAAAAACACCTCAATAGTCCCATAAACAGCAGATACCAATTTAGGACATAGATTATACAAGCCAGCAGGTACAGCTTGTGAGTGAGCCCCTCCTCAATCCATTCATTCCCATTTCAAGGAGGTTGACTGGGAGTCTCTTAACCATCCCCCATTTTCCTATGGCTCAATATTTTCATCATGTCCAATTTTATCCTAATTATTAGCAGGATTGCAATGAGCACAGGTGGACATGTAGGGTTTTGCTATTTCCTTTTAGGAAAGGCCTCGGTGTTCTATGCCTTGAGGTGACTAATTATGTGGCTCATCACAGGCATTGCTGAATTGCTGGATTACCTATTTGTCTTTGCATCTTTCAAGGTACCTTCTACATCTCCTTGTTATGGTCAATGACCAACATGCAGAGTTTTCAAAGGGCAGGAGTATCTGCGGATGTGTTGAAGAGAGATTTAATTTCACTACTGCTGATGTCACCATGTTTAGGTTTGTGTTGTCTAAGTTTGATGCTGTAATATCTAGTCACTATTAGGAAAGAGTGAGTATCATCTGAAAGGTATTCTTCCCTTTGCCCGCTACCTGGGATAGACAAGGAGATGGTTTCAGTTTGAGGCAGTCACAGGAGTTCTAAGATTAGGGGATTGCTTCTGGTTTAATAACCTTCTAAAGACCCAAACCATTCTTGGTTTATCCTGAAAGTTCAGTTCATTTCTGATCCCTTTGATGAGGGTTGATAGGCTTGAGATCAGCCTGGGAACCTCTGGAGCTCCCCAAAGACAGTCCAATTCCCAGCCAGCCCATGAATAAGTATCCACACTGGGGCACTTTCCAAGAGAAACTAGTACAGAACCCACCACCAACCTGCCATCCCAGTGGCTACATGGAAGCAGAGGCCAGAAATGTTGGTGCCGTGGGGCACAGGACTCCTCAGTGATGCACAGCCCAGACAGCTGTGGAATGACTGTATCTGGAATCAGCCAGGCTTATTGCTGCTGTTACAGAAATTTTATCAAAATACCTTCCTCTTCAGGGAATTATACTGAATACAATGCTAGAAGAGGTTAAAAAATTAGGGGCTTCCCTGGTGGCGCAGTGGTTGAGAATCTGCCTGCCAATGCAGGGGACACGGGTTCGAGCCCTGGTCTGGGAGGATCCCACATGCCGCGGAGCAACTGGGCCCGTGAGCCACAATTACTGAGCCTGCGCATCTGGAGCCTATGCCCCGCAACAAGAGAGGCCACGACAGTGAGAGGCCCGTGCACCGCGATGAAGAGTGGCCCCCGCTTGCCACAACTAGAGAAAGCCCTCGCACAGAAACGAAGACCCAACACAGCCAAAAAAAAAAAAAAAAACCTCACTTTTATACCTTATTAAAAATATGATATAGATCCCAAATTGTACCCTCCTTCCTGCACATTGCCACACATTTGTTTACTGTTTATAATAGCAAAGACTTTTGTTCTTCCAGTAGGTTAGTGGACAATGGGGAATGTATGGTCCTCAGCTGTTCTACAAACCATCACCATATTTCCAACCAGGCATTAATTCATGCAGAAGTACCTCAGTCTTAGATGCTTAGAAATTAAATAATGCACACACAGCTCTCTTAACTAGGTCAAATGCACTGCTTTCCCATTCTGGACACCAGAGATGAAGGAGCACAAATTCAATGCAATAGTCAAAGACCAAGGAATAAGATAACTTAAGACTTCAGGGTTCCAGTTTACACCAGCCTCACTGGAGACTCAATAACTAGCCAACTTGGTGGACAGTACTAAGCTATGTGGATGTCCATGGAGAGAAAGTACTATTTTCCTTTCAGTGTTACTTAATATCATGTTTTTTAAATGCTTAAAATCTAATGTATTAAGTGTTAAATTTTGAAATGTTAGAAACTTAAAAACTCTACAAAGATTTTATCATAACATTGGACTGAATTCTGTTTTCATGAGGTCAACAGGATTTAGAAGGAAACTACAAAATACAAGTGACATAAAAAGTGTAAAAGTAATTGAATTTTAAAGCAGGAAAAGCAAGTTACAACAAGAAGGGGTCTCAGAGTCAGGTGGTTCCATCTCCACCTGTACAGGTGAGCATCAGAGGTGAGATGACTTGTGAGGTCACACAGGGGTCAAGGTGAATCTCAGAGTTGTTCCCCAGGCCCAGAGCTTCATGTACAGCAAGTGTCCTCAGGCCCAATCCCTTACTAAGGGGCATTTGTACCCCCTCTTCTCTCAATTTTGGATATAATCATGACTCTTTCACTCCATCTGAATTCAAGCTTTCCTGTCCATTTCTTTCTATCCATGTTGCACACACCCATCTGTGTCTTTCATCATCCCCATACCTTCTTCCCTCAGGTATGTTCAAGCTTGATCCCTATCCCTTGCTCTGCGGATCTCATTCTTACTATGTGATGTTTCCAGTCCTACATCTTCTCTTTAACTGACATTTCTCTAATTCTCTTCTTTTAATTCTATCCTTCATCTCAATAAAGGTCGCCTTTTCCTATGTTCACTCTCTTGTGTCTTTCACTTCTCCTCTTGAGTTCCTGTCTCTCTAATATTCCCCATTTTCACATTGGAAGGTCAGGGTAGTGCAGTGGTTGTAGATACCAGCCCTGATTCTAGCATTGAAGAGCAGCATGACCTTGAGTAAATTACTTAGCCTCTCTGTGCCTCAGTTTCTTCATCTGTAAAATGGGGTTAAGAATAGTACACACCCCATGAGACTGTGGTGAGAATGATAAAGCAAAATCCACGTGAAATGCTCAGTGCAGCTCCCAGTAAGTAGAAACCACTGAGGCACTGTTCGCTATCATCCACAGCTTACGTGCTATTTTTTTTTCACTTTCTCTTATTCTCAGGCTCCAGAAAATTCTCATACACACCATCCATTTATACTGACCCTACTATAAAACTTTGTCCTGAACCTTGCCTTACCATTAAAATATGCCTGCCTGTGATCCATTCTTAAGGAACCGGTAGTATAGTTATCTTGTTAATATGAAGAGAACATTTTGACCTAAAGCACTGTCAGATACCAGATTAGTTTCATGTTAGAATCCCTACTACACCTACAACTGAGCCATGTGAACTACATGGGAAGGGAGATGTGGGACAAGGGGAGACACTTTCTAGCTCCTCACAGGTCACACACGCCTCTTTGTAGGTAAAAGTCCTCCACCTGTAAGTCACCAGTTTCTATGACAACATTGGTGTGTTTGCTTTGCCTCCCTGAAATGATCTTAAGTTTAAGGGCAGATTAAACCAAATGTTGTTACCTCCTTACAGATGATGTCATAAATAACCACCACCACCATCATCATCATCAATTGAAGTGTTTCAATGTGTTCCAACAGCTACAAAATATACTGTAGACTGGGTGACTTACCCAATAAACATTTATTTCTCACATTTCTGAGAGCTGGGTAGTCCAAGATCAAGATACTGGCAGATTCCGTATCTAGTGATGGTCTGCTTCCTGGTTCACAGACAATGGTCTTCTCACTGTGTCCTCAGATAGTGGAAGGGGTGAGGGGGCTCTCTGAAGTCTCCTATATAAGGGCACTAACACCATTCATGAAGCCCTCACCCTCATAACCTAATTGCCTCCCCAAATGCCCCATTTCCAAATACCATCACATCGGGGATTAGGTTTCCATATATGAATTTGGGGGACACACAAACATCCAGTCTATGGCATTCAGCAATAAAAGGTAACCACACTTTTCAAAAACTAGATGATTCCCATGGAAAGCTTGCATAACACTCTGAAACACAGTATGTTTTCTTTGTGAATCACAGAAGAAAGTACTCTGGCCTCCACTAAGCCTTAGAAAAGCCTAGATTGTCAAGTCAGTCTTGCTCATCTCTGGTTTTGTGACACCACGAAGTAGGAAGCTCCAAAACCACATGATGACAAGTAGCAATTCTGGGCCTTATTTGTAGTGACATTAACATCGGTCAGCCTTCCATCCGGGTCTTTAACATGTGAAAGTGCATTAACACCAAGCCATCTGCCATCCGCAGCCTTGTGTACAGTAGCTTTAGTAGCCGGGCTGTGGATGTTTCAGCCGTGTAAAATATTGACCTCTCGACAGGCATGATTACTGACCTTACTTGACCCAGAAGGTCAGTTAGATGCTCCCATTGAATTCTAAAATGATAGTTTGGTTGTGTATAAGTCCCCAGAAGGAGCTGATTCCACACATAGCATGGTGATTGAAGGTAGGGAGGGAAGTTTGCATCACCTGAGGTCTAATTCAGAGACCTCTACATTGTAGTGGCTCCATTTTTTAAACTAAGGTTTTATAATTTTTCACAGAGAAAAAAGCATAAGCAACTCATTACACAAAAACGTTATTCCAGAGAGCTCACCAAAGTCTACCTAAGGCCCATCTTGCCCAGCAAATTAGATAATAATACATGCCAAGCACTTAGTATAGCAAGTGGTACAAAGTCAGAGCCCGATGAATGTCTGATGTTAGCATCACTTCTCTTCCTCCTCTATCCACGTATGTGATGGCATTGCCCAAAGCAAATACTCACGTGTATGTATAATTAGTTGTATGCTTCTTTGACTTTTTACATCATGTTATATCATCATGATATTTACAAAAGCAGCACCATGGACCAACAACATTCTTATCTGGAGGTGGCAGCTCTGTTGTCAAACCCAAGTACATGTGTCTGATGCACTGTGAGGTCAAACAAAGCAAAATGTTGGAGTTTATTGCAAGGGCCAATCAAGGAGTACCAGCAGCTCATGGTCAAAAGACTCTAAACTCCCCCATAGTTTTCAGGGAAGAGTTTTTAAAGGCAACTTTTGGCGGGAGGGCTGCAGGATGCATGACTTTCTTCTGAAGGCTAGTGGTGTGGTAACAGGGTGATGTTTAGGGAATTTTGTGCTCAGCCTGAAGTTGCCACCTTCCACCCAGGTGGGGCCCTTAGTTCCCAGAGAAGAACTCAAAAATTTGTAGCTGATTGTTACGTGTATTCATTGGGGAGGAGCTAGGACTCTGCATTATAGCTGCACTATTGTTCCTTGAATGCTCCTCCTTTGTTTCTTCATTTCCTCACTTTCCTGATTAGTCCATTTGAATCTGCCCTTTGGAACTCAGGAAGGGCTTTTATACCCAGGAGGGTCCTGTAGGGTCCTGGTCAGTTTCAGCTGCAGTTAAAATTGGTTCATTCCCACTTATTA
Organism: Balaenoptera borealis; assembly: GCF_965194805.1. Lineage (NCBI taxonomy): Eukaryota > Metazoa > Chordata > Mammalia > Artiodactyla > Balaenopteridae > Balaenoptera > Balaenoptera borealis. The sequence continues at coordinate 10,032,128 of NC_138862.1, read as the reverse complement.
TGTGCCAAGCTCTATGATAGGCCCGTTTAAAGAATTACTCACTTAAATTAGCGTATGGCTTTTAACTGTAAAAGAAAAAGAGAACTTTAGACTAAAACTTTGCCTGAGATTAAATCAGGCTGGTGCTTCCTCTAAGAAACAGCACCTGTACTGTGATACCCTTGTGAAATAAAATTCATATTTTATGGCAAGACAAGAAGAATTTAAACAAAAAAATTCTTCTCTGCCATTTGGCCTCCCCGCTTCCCCCCGCTGTGCACCGTGTATCTGCATTATGTATCGACCTGAGGCAGGAGACAGATGGGGCCCAGGCTGAACAGCTGAAGTTTGTCCCCTATGGACAGATACTCCAACATGAAGATAACAGGAGGATAATAGGAGAGGCTGAGCTCTGCCCAGATGAAAGTTAGAGACCACATATTTCTCATTCTTGAGGTCAAGGAGAACTTCCTAACTATACATGCACAGAAAAGCTCCTCGGAGGTCAAAAGGGGAGTGATGTCAACCTACTCATAGGCCTCTTTGCTGGAATCCATCTTGGCTAAGAGATGCGCACGCACACATGGGAGGATCCTGAGATATACCAAATATGGACTCAGAACCAGGCAAAGCAAGATGATCGGCCAAAGGAAACCCAGAAGAAATGCCCCATATAAGTGATTCAAGCTACCACAAGGGTGCAACTCTCTCTCTGAGTCTCCTCTTGTGTCTATCCACACATACTTTTTTTCCTCCTAATGAACACTTTACTTGTTTCACTGCTTTCCATCTTTGTGGGAATTCATTTCTGCAAATCCAAAGGGCCAAGACCTTGCCACTGGCCACTGGTCTAGTGGCCAGGATTCAGCGCTCTCACTGCCTCAGCCTGACTTCAACCTCTGGCCAGGAACCGAAATCCTGCTTCAAGCCACTGCAGGCCAAGGCCACTAGAGATCAGACCAAACCTCCCGTATTGGCAGGAATACCTGCTCAACCATAGACAGCAACATTCTCCCAGCACCAACAAGACAACTCCTTAAAATATAGCATTCCTTCTAGATCTCGTAAGGGGTCACATGACCCACCATGATGAGGCTTAGATCTGGATCGTGTAAACTGTCAATAATACATGATTTGATATATAGCTCTCTGCCTCAAAAGACTTATATGACTGTGCCTTGATTTCTAACTGGTGGAACAGTTCTCAGAGCTTTCTGAGGTGCTCTTCCTGGACATGCTCTTCGAGCCAAATTCTCAAATTTGGCTTGAATAAAAATTTCCGATTCTTTCTTAAATCGACTGATTAGTTTTTTGTTGACACCCTCTAAAAGGAGGGCTACACATGGATGTTGAACAGAGCAGCCAAAACTCCACAAGCTCTGCAGAATCTCTCTTCTTCATCAGAGCTGCAGAAGGGGAAATGCACACAGGAAGCACACGTTTGACTCAGACACAGGCCCAAATGCAGTGCCACTCAGGAGCATTTAACTCATCTGAAGGCCCCCTAATTACATGAAATTATCATCCCCATTAAACTCCTGGCACTGCCATTAAATATCATTAGGGCTAAATCAGTTCTCTGATCACATCCTGAAAGAGTGGATTTCCCGAATAAGCACCTCCCAATTAAGAAAGGAGTCCTAGGTCTTAAAGTGTAAAGGACAGTTCCTCAGTAGTCGCTTAATTACCATATCTGCAAAACTTGGCTGAGCACCAATAGTTTGCAAAGCAATGGAATGAATCCAGCAGACCGGCAGAGGGCCTGGGGGTGGGGTGCGGGGAATTCACAGTGATGGGTCAGGGTAACGAGCTCTTCAAGAAACAACCTGAGCTCACAGGGTTGTTCTCTTTGTTCTAAATCCTCTTTACAGAAACTTCTCCCATACACAGGTAACACTTAATCCTGAGGCATCTTCATATGCCACTTTCTGAATCAGTACAAAGTCTAAACTCAGCCCCTAGATTTCCTATCAGTCTTAACCCTCAACAAATATTCTGTATTGTTTTCTCCAAGCAGGGAATTCCTTGGGTGCCTATTAATAATTTCTACACATAGGCATAGTTCTTATACTTCTCTGCATTAGCATGGTATCTTGCATATAGGAAGCACCCAATGCTTTTTAGGAGTGATCAAATTATGAAGTTGAACTTGAGATTCTAAACCTGCAGATTTAAGAAATATAAAAGCTAAGTCCCTTTCTAAAGTGGCTTTACACCAAGGTGATCCTTGGAATGCCAAAAAGTAAAAGGAACTTTTTGGCAAACCTACAGAAGCCTGTTATGAAACAGCTTATTATAATACAGGCTTGGATTTACACGAGTCTAATAATATCTCCCTAAACAGAATTACTAGTAAAAGCCTAATATAATACAACTAGCTTAAAACTCCTGGGTATCCCACAGGCAAATCAGACTCAAGTTTCTATACCAGGTCACTTTATTTTTCCTTTCAATCCTGTGTCTACTCTTTATTTCCAGCCTCTGTTGATTGAATCACCATTTACCCAGAGTTCCAATGCCAGAAACCTTAATTCCTGTCATTTTTTCACCTACCACTTTCCTGGTTCCTCCCAACTCCCCTCATCTCCCACTCCATCTCTTCCCACACGTGGACGCGTTGGCCAATAGTTGTGTGACCACGCAGGACCCTATGGGGCCTTCCCAGGACAGGCCTTCCCCCATATCCTCTGCTTTAGCTCCTCTCTGAAGTACCTAGATAACAGTATTTGATGCACACTTCCTGAGTTGTTTTACGGATGGGAAAACCCCCCACCAAATGGAAGACGTTAACTACTTGATGACCATGAGCACATGGGCCCAGGCCTCCTGGAGCCTAAGGACTGATGATGTTAACCCCTGTGACACCACCCTGTTCCCTCACCATCAGCCAATCAGAGAACTGTGCACGTGCTGATCACATACCCTGTGACACCCCTCCCTCACCTGGCTTTTGAAAATGCTTTGCTGAAACCCTTCCCGGAGCTCGGGGCTTTTTAGGGCATAAGCCACTTCATCTCCTGGCGTGGCCCTGCAATAAATCTTTCTCCTCTCCAAACTGACTTTTCAGTTCGTTTGGCCTCACTGTGTGTCGGGCACACAAACTTGTGTTAACAGTTGCTCTCAGTACCGCTTCAGAAATTTCCTTCAAGTGCATCCCATCTTTTCCATTCCCACCACCATCTCCGTTTCGAACAAAACTATCTTTCACCCAGACAACTCCCAACAGCCCTGCTTGCCTCCATCTTTCCCTGAACAAATCATCCTCCCCACTACTGCCAGAATAATCTTCCTCAATTAAAAACAAACTAAGCTAAAACAACCTGATCACGTTACTCTCTTGAGCTAAAATCAATCAATCAATCAATTATTCCAGTGCCTACAAGAAAAACTCCACACTACTTAAATTGTCACCAAAGCTCTTGGCAATCCTATCCAGACAAGCTCTGATGCGTGTCTCATCCTGCCAGGGGCCGGGCAGCTCATTCTCCCCACGGTGGTGCCCTGATCCTGTTTAGGGAGGCCTGACTCCACATCACCTGTGCAATAAGCAGATGCTTTTCTCGCATCTTCTTTTAATTTCAGTGGGAAACTTTTTCCAGACATATTTGTAACATGACGTTCCGTTTCCCTTATTTATGCATATTTTTAATGGGACTTCTGTTGCTCTGTGTGGCTTTTTTCCTGATGGCTCACTCTTAAGCAATCAAAGAAGTCTCCAGACCTGACCTTTGATGGCAGACAGGGTGTGCGTGTTACTTTTGGCCTCACTTCCTGCTCACTTGCCCACTTGTGTCCTGGACAAATTCCCTTTTTGGATGTGTAGCAAAAGTGCAGGATTGGCATACACAACTCCTGGCCCAGTCCCCATCCCCTCAGATTTTCCTGTCTTCTCTGTGTTTAAGTCAAATGTATTGAGGTTCAATTTACATACCATTACACACATTTTAAATGTAAAGTCTGATGAGTTTGGACTAAGGTATAGCCTCACAAAATCCCTACCTTAATTAAAATATAGAACACTTTCACAGTCCTGGAAAGTTTTCTCTGCACTCAATCCTTCCCATTCTCCACCCCAGGCAACCACTCATCCACCTTCTATCAGAGTTTTGTCCCTTCTAGAACATCATCTGAATGAAGTCACACAGAATGCAATCTTTTGTACCTGGTTTTCTTTATTCAGCATGTTTTTTGAAATTCATCTATGTGACTATGTACACTGGCAGTTTAATCCTTTTGTTACAGAGAAGCATTTCAATGTATAGATTTTATCTATTCACCTGTTGATAGACATTGGGATGCTTCCAGTTTGAAGGGACTAGGAAATATGTATTTTCTAAAAAGAGAAAAATAGAGCATGGGATCATATGATATTTTGAATTTAAATGAAGTGCAGGATTTTTACTTGATTTTATTTTGTATCTCTGTCCTGAAAAATCTGGTCTCCTAACGTCATTACCAACATTATTTCCTTACCCTAAAATGTGTCTACCTGTATATCGATATAGTTGTTTTGACATTACAATACCGGTATTATTATCAAAAATAAAACTGTAGAATGTAGTTAAAATTTTTTAATGCTCATTACACATGTGTAATGTGCGTACAGGTAAATTTCTATGCTATCATATAAAATAATTTTTTTCTATGTGATTTATTTTCAACAACCTGACACAGAATTAGGATCATCTGTGTCTCTAAATTTTTTTAATTTAATTTTATTTTTACTCTGTAATGTTTAATAACATAGAACATTCACTTGGTTCCAAAGTCAAATCTATATATCAAAGCCTATTCAGAAAGGTCTAGTGTCCATCTTCGTCCCTACCTTATTTCCCCGTATCATTCTATTTGTTCCTATAAAAAAATATAAGCACATGTGAACCTCTCTTGGTACTTCTCTTCCTTTCTTATACAAAATACTAACTGCATTCTCCATCCTAACACTCTAAAAGAAGCAGTATGTCTTTCTCATTTCTTTTTACAGCTGCTTCATTTATGGATATACAGTATTACAGTTTGTTCAATCAACCCACCGGTGGACATCTGGGTTGTTTCCAGGCTTTTGCAATTATCAACCATGCTTCAATAAAAAAATCTAGTGCAAATATCATTTTAGATGATGCCAGTATCTTTGGGGTTGTCTTCCTGATATGGTACTGCTGGCTCCAAGGGTGAATCCACAAGTCCTTTCTCTAGCTATTGCCAAATTTCCCTCTTTGAGTGTTGTGTCATGTTCCCACCCAATGGGGTGAGAAGTGGCACTTGCTCCCATGGCCTCACCCTCAGAGTATGTTGTCATACTTTTCGATGTTTACTAATCTCATAGTTGAGAAATGGTATCTCAGTGTAGTTCGAATTTGCATTTCAGACGGTTACCCTTTTAATTTGCAACCAAATCATTGTCTTCCCTTGATCGTTCCATCCACAGCAGGCAGATTATTTCTCATTACCTGTTAGCCCCAGTCACCCTTTGATGGTAGTAAATTCAGTCCTCCTCCAGAACTCTCCACTCCCTCTGTCAGGGCTGCACCCTGGGTGAAGTTTCACCATGCAGTTCAAGATATCTCTCCCTTCCACGATAGAACCAAGCCCGCCTCAAAACCAGTTTTCCTGTATAGAGAACAAACTAATGGTTACCAGTGGGGATGGGGGGAGGGGCAATATAAGAGTAGGGAAGTGAGAGGTACAGACTATTGGGTGTAAGATAGGCTCAAGGATGTATTGTACAATGTGGGGAACATAGCCAATAATTTGTAAAACTGTAAATGGAAAGTAGCCTTTAAAATTGTATAAAAAACAAAAAAGACGTATTAAAAGAAAAATTGTTAAAAAAAAAACCCAAAAAACAGTTCTCCTGGAGTAACAATATCCTGGGATGGAAGTAATTTAAAAGGCAACAGATACAGTTCTTTGAAACTCTCCAGAAACATATTTTTCAGCACTTAATACATGTCATCACTTTCACACTGTATCTTTGATTCTCCCTCCCTTTCTCAGAAGATGCCATTATAATGGACTCAGCTATTACGGAAACAAGTTGTTAAAATAGAACAGATTATGGTATTCAACAATCCCAATACCTAGGTCTAGGCGCTAGGTTGGTAAGCTCTGAAGGATAAAAGTCAGGCTTATCATCTATGTTAGCTCTGCTTGCAACGACATCTCCTAGCTACATTCTTCTTTCATCCATAGACTCAGATTTGGAGGGAAAAATAAAAGATAAAAATAAGCCATGGAAAAATTCACTGCAACTCAGGTCATGGTATCAGAACGAGAGTCATTGTGAGTGAGGATTTTACCAAAGCATCACTGTGAAATAAAAGTCAATCTCTCCCGATTTCTCCGGCCATCTCTTTCTGGGAAGCTCTGTCCACGTGGCATGGATCTCCTCGGGAGGAGGACCGAGTCCTGGAAACCCCGTGGAGCTGTCCAGGCACTGACAGGAATTGACCAGGCTGAGCTGATCTCCAAGGACCTCCCCCAAATCCCTCCACCAGGCCAGGGCTTTTGTTCACCGCCGTCTCACGCTGTCCTCTCGAGAGGTTTAGGCTCTGGAGCCAAAACCCTCACCCTTTCCACAAACAGGCTTTGTAATATCTTAGCGTAATTGCACCAAGCATGTTGGGAAATGAAATAGCAGCCCACACCCAGTGGTCTACTTAAAATGTCAGCAAGAAAGGCAAAAATTCACTCCCAGGGTGGCAAAGAGCCATTCCAATTCTCAGAGACCGGGCTCAGACATCTTCTAAGAATAAACAGAAACATCCACAGAGGGCAGCAGGACTGATATAGGTTATTCAGTCAAAATGGACACACTGATTTCCAGAGTTTGGAGGTCTAACCTCATGTGTGCTTTGGTTGAGAGAAGCAATAAAGCAGGAGAGGGAAACGGCAATGGGGTCCACATTTAGACCCAGATTACCAGGCAGAGAAGTGCAACCATAAAAACTCAGAATCAGACAGCGGGTTGGCAGTGAATGACTTTTTTTTCCCATTAAGTAGTTTGTGGGCAGGGGCAGACCTCCAAATACTCTGTGGCAGTGCCACTGAGCAAAGAATGGTTTGCACCTTGATTGGTTAAGACCAACAATGACACACTCTCACCCTCCTTCCATGCAGAAACACTTGCACTGAAATGATTTTTAGGTCGATGAGCTGAGACCTTTTATGGTAGAATTATTGCGTATGAGAGGTTAAGCTAGAAAGTATGCACAGACTTGGTATTACTGATCAGCATGTTCTCATCTGAGGTTTGGCACAAGCCAGCAGGACATTTATGGCCTCAGCAGCCATCACCAAACCCCAAAGGTCATTATCAGTTCCAACTATTTGCCTTAATTAGGACATTCTGATAGTGGTTCCTCATAGTGGTAAAGTGGTAACCCCTGTGGTCAGCTCTATTTGGTGTTATAAGTCATACAAGATAAATACCAGAGGAGATGGTTAATACCTGGGTTGATGACAAATGTGCCAAAGAATCACATTTGTTGTTAGTAAGTACAGGTAAGAATCAGATCACGTTATCATGAGGGTAATGACTTCAAACCTTTACAGGTGGGGCTTCCCTGGTGGCGCAGTGGTTAAGAATCCGCCTGCCAATGCAGGGGACATGGGTTCGAGCCCTGGTCTGGGAAGATCCCACATGCCACGGAGCAACTAAGCCCATGTGCCACAACTACTGAGCCTGCACTCTAGAGCCCACAAGCCACAACTACTGAAGCCCACGCACCTAGATCCTGTGCTCCGCAACAAGAGAAGCCACTGCAATGAGAAGCCCGTGCACCACAACAAAGAGTAGCCCCCGCTCGCCTTAACTAGAGAAAGACTGCACGCAGCAACGAAGACCCAATGCAGCCAAAAATAAAATTAATTAATTAATTTTAAAAAAACCTTTACAGGTAAGAGTAGGGGCTTAATGTGTCCTGACACTCATGTAGACAGACTGTACAAGAGTGCCTTTCACACCTTAATATGTGTGCAAATCAGCCAGGGATCTTGTTAAAATGCAAATTCTAATGCAGCAGGTCTGGAGCTGAACCTCAGATTCTGCATTTCTAACAAGCTACCAGGGCATGCAGATGCGTAAGGATATAGATGGTCCACTGGGACACCCTTTGAGTAGCAAGACTGTAAAAAAGATGAAACATAGAACTCAAGGATGATAATAATTGTTCCCCCTTCAAAGTGGTTTTGGAAATATGTATTCCAAAATTGTAGCCACTGCTTAAAATAGTTTTTAAAATTTCTCTTTTAAAGTTGCTTTAGAGACAATTTTGTAATGTATTCTAAAGTCAATTCTACTATTTTAAAGTTAATCCTTTGTTTTGACGTAGGAAGACAATGCATTATTGGTTCATTCAACTCATCCATCAGTCTTGGCATCAAAAATCCATGAATTCAAGAGATGGGCCTTTGAGTTTACAGGCACGTAAACAGATTTCAAAGCTGTGTGGAGCAATGGTAGCTTTTCTGAAGGGTCCTATAATGATTTAAAAACTAAAGTCAGATTTGTTGGTTACATGAAAAGATGCTCAACACTGTTAATTATTAGAGAAATGCAAATCAAAACTACAATGAGGTATCACTTCACACCAATCAGAATGGCCATCATTAAAAAGTCTACAAACAACAAATGCTAGAGAGGGTGTGGAGAAAAGGGAACACTCCTACACTGTTGGTGGGAATGTAAATTGGTGCAGCCACTACGGAAAACAGTATGGAGGTTCCTCAAAAAACTAAAAATAGAGCTGCCATATGATTCAGCAATCACACTCCAGGGCATATATCTGGAGAAAAATATAATTCAAAAAGATACAGGCACCCCAATTTATTGCAGCACTATTTACAATAGCTAAAACATGCAAGCAACCTAAATGGCCATCGACAGATGAATGGCTAAAAAAGATGTGCTATGTATATACACAATGGACTACTACTCAGCCATATAAAAGAATGAAATAATGCCATTTGCAGCAACATGGATGGACCTAGAGATTACCATACTAAGTCAAGTCAGAAAGAGAAAGACAAATACCATATGATATCACTTATATGTGGAATCTAAAATATGACACAAATGAACTTATCTACAAAACAGAAACAGACTCCCAGCCATAGAGAACAGACTGGTGGTTGCCAAGGGGTGGGGGTGTGTGGGGAGGGATGGAGTGGGAGGTTGGGATTAGCAGATGCAAAATATTATATAGAGAATGGATAAACAACAAGGTCTTACTGTATAGCACAGGGAACTCTTGATATATTCAATATCCTGTAATAAACCATAATGGAAAAGAATATGATAAAGAATGTATAAATATATATGTATAATGGAATCACTTTGCTGTACAGTAGAAATTAACACAAGGTTGTAAATCAACTATACTTCAATAAATTAAATTTTTTAAAAATTAGCCTGGGTCATTAGCTCTTCTATGTAAAACAATAATAATAATAACAATAATAATATAGTTAGTACTTATATGAATTCTTAAAATTCACCTAGCCACTGGCTGTAAGTATGCTATAACAGTGTATTCCCATAACAAGATTCCCCATTATCTCTGGGCAGCATTTGGGGAACTGGGGTGCAAGGTCAATGTAAAACCAGTGAAATAATAATAATGATTGTATTTTATATTGAGTGATATTATATGTATGTTCATATGTTATAAATATGTAAAATACACTTATGCAGGATTGACTACATCTGGCACAGTCCTAAGAGCTATTTTACATGTATGAACTCATGTGATCTTCACAAGAACTCAGTGAGAAAGTTATCCCCTTGCTGCAGTTGAGGGAACTGAAATGCAGAGGGATGGACTAAGATAGATACTTCCATGCAACTAGTGAGAAATCAGAGCCCGTGCTCTCCATCACCCTGCCCTCCTGCACCCTGATGCTCTTGTCACTGCAAGTTGCTTTGCTTGATGCAGATGAGTGGAAGCAAACGCCCACCATGACTTCTGTAGAACGTGGGGTCTCAACATCCATTTCCCACCTTTGCAGTTGTCTGAGCACGGCGATCACGCCACAGCAGTGAATGGGGCCTGGCCTTGGCACGTTCAAGTTCAGAAGGGAACACTGAGTTATACTACAAGAGAGATTCCAGGTCATGTGAGTCGACATCATTTGAAAAGTCCTTGTTATAAGTAGCATGTCATGTAACATTTTTACTTGTGTATCATGAAAGAATTGCTTCATATAGGAGTTTAAAAAAAAATCTGTGAAACCTCTGCATTGGAAATGGTTAAAAATTATTAGGACTATTTGCAGAGAAAGAAGTTGTAGCTGGTTCTCCTGTTAAGTGACATGATCCATCCTGGAACTTCTAAGGTAAGGCAGGAGCTCTGGCCGTGGGTTGAGAAAGATTTCAGATAGCCATGTTAAAATAGACCTCATGTTGGCAGTTCCTGGTGTTTGTGGGGTACACGTTTTGTTCTGTGAAAAGAGTGGATGGGTTTTATATTGTCAGAGACTTCTTCTGGAAGCCATGAGGATTCTTGATATGTGTAGATCAATTTATACTGAATGTACCCCTGATGTACAAGGGGAACATTTCTTGGTGAGTTGTCTATAATAATAGCACATATTTAGATGGTACATGTTTTTTACGTGTATGAACTATGTTAATCCTCCTACTGACCCTATGAGTTAAGTACTAGTATTATTATTCCTATTTATCAAATGCATAAACTGGGACAAAGAAGTTCTATGGTGTGACCCAGGGCTCACGTGGCAAGTAAGCAGTGGAGACAGAAGTTAGGACTAGGCAGTGTCTCCAGTGTCCCGGCTCCTGACCACTGGCCACTCTGCTTCTTCACAAAATAAGTTCCTCCCCTCCCCTTGCCCTGTGGGGCTTTTTTGCACCAGCTTCTCCCCTCTTCTTGCAGCATAAACGTTGTTCCTCTTGACTTTCAAGGAGTGACTCTTCTGGGTGCCTTCAGGGTTAATGTTGCCAATATAATGTGGAATAAGACATTGCATGAAACATACCTATACTAAAATATTATTGTTTATCTGAAATTCGAATTTAACTGGGAGTTGTGCATCTATATTTGCTACACCTGGCAATTCTACTCAGCACTCAGCTTAAACATTCTCTCCTCAGAGGCCCTTTCTAAACACACAGACTTAAGAGACCCCCAGCCATTGCTCCATCTCCACAAATCTCTGCATAGTCCTCATCTAACAATATCATTTTTCTTCACTTGTCTACTTGACCCCATCTGTGTCCTGCTATGAAAACGTCACCCAGAGAGTCAGGAGCCTGGTCCATCTGGTTTACCACTCTATCCGCAAAGCCTAGAACAGTGCCTGTTGAATACTAAAGCATGTGATAACCATGTGTGGGAAGAATGAATGAATGCCCATTCCCTGCTGCAAGGACCTCTGTCTACATAAGTGAGGGATGCTTTATTTCTGCCAGCGAACACAGAAGAGTTGATCGGAAGATATGCTGTACATCATTGCCTTTTCCCTGCCTTGTGCAAATAACCTGGAACCAAACACACTGACCCGATTTTCTAATTCAAGGGCGATAACTTTCCTATTGGCTAATGGTTATTCATATTTTTAAAACTGTTAAAGAAATGTCAGTTTCCTTGCAGGCAAAATGGTAATTTAGTGTATGTCTTTGAAAACAGTGAACATCACTTCCCCAGTGTATGTGGCAGATGCCCTCAAACACCGAAAGGAGTCAATATAGCTCTGAAAAGCACTACAATGACCACGATGACAGCCAGGGAGAAATAGTTCATTTTTATACAGTAGCCCTCGGTTTGGGTAAGGCACATGATAAACATCGATTTCACTAACTCTCTTTTAAGGTAGAGCTGTTTTAGTTTTACAACAAAATTTAGAGGAAGGTACAGAGATTTCCCATATACCCCTTCCCCCGCCCTTTCTCAACATCATCACCAAAATGGTACATTTGTTACCACAGATGAACCTACATGGACACATCATAATCATCCAAAGTCCATAGTTTGCCTTAGGGTTCACTCTCAGTATTGTACATTCTATAGGTTTGGACAAATGCTATCTAACCTATATCCGTCATTATAATATCATAGAGAGTAATGCCACTGCCCTAAACATCCTCTGTGCTCTGCCCATTCAAGTCTCCTCCCTCCACACCCCTTGCACCCACTTATATTTTTATTGTCTCCATAGTTTTGCCTTTTCCAGAATGTCATATAGTTGGAATTATACCACTAAGTCTTTTTTTACTGGCTGCTTCAAGTAAATGAAGTAACAATACACGTAGAACAAGCGAGTGACCCTCTATGGACACACACTTTCCCATTGAAGACCTTGATGTGGTAAGTAAAAGGCTATAGCACCAATGATTTTTAACCTGGTTTAATACCAACAATGAGGGTTTGATAAAAGATGAACCCGAATGAAGTAAGAACAGAAATCTTGAGAATCTTTGAGCTGTTCAGTCAACATCATTTCCAGAATGGGTTAAGCGATGCTGAAGTTCCCTGTGACTGCAACTATGAATTTGTAGAAGGTAGAATTTTCACCACTTTTATTCATTGAAAGAAACTAAGACATTTCTCACATGCAAGTTACAGATGTTTGGCTACTTTTCAAATCCTAATTTCACTGAACCAAAGCTATTGCAAAAGAATCACTAGTTGCTAATTTTTTTTTTAAATGAGTAATTTAGTCTTAATATTAGGTATAGTTAGAATAACTAATTATTGATTTTATTTTATAGTTATGACATCTTAAGTTGGAAAGACACTTCTACTTCAGTAATTTGGGGGAAGAGTTGTAAGGAAATTTTTTAGAACATTAGAGTTGCAAACCCTAGTGTGTGAGCTATGTACTCTACACACACCTCTACAAAGCTCTTATTTCCTGACCTGCTTTTTTATAATCCAAACAAAGTGTTAAAAAAAATAAAAAGATGCACTTATCAACCAGGACTTTTTTTTTTTTGCCAAGAATTTTCTCAAAGTGAAAAAAATCAATAATATACACCCACTTTACCTGCCCACAACTCCCTCTTCTCTCCTGATATCTTTTCAACCTGCTACAACTGATCAACGCTTTCCATTAATAAACTTTGAAAGTAAGAAAAATTGATGATGACTACTTCAAATGAGAATCCTACTGGGAAAACCATTGATTCTTTATCAGAAAACTCTAAAATGTCACCCAAGGTAAAATGAACTGATTTTAATATTTTATACTAAATAACAGTGTACTTTCTCATAAGTTGATATTTTTAAAAATAAGAATGAGTGAAAAACAATTTACTCCGAGGTACAAGAAGTCACTTCTTATTTTGTATGGGGGGAGGTGGAATTTGTGGAACTATTGAGGGGTATGAAACCCCTGCCTAAAAAACAGCTTGAACTGATGTCCATAGAAATCACTGCTTTAGAAATTTGACAATTTTATTTTAAGATATGCTCGTGGCTTAATCTATATGCAAACTTATACCTTTCCCTGAATTGCCATTTCTCTAAAACCGTTGATTAAGGATGAGCCCCTGTCAGGAAATGCAACCTCCCTCTCAATCCACCGTGGGGCAGGGGACATGCAATAACTATGATAATTTTCTTTTAAGACAGCTTTGCCATGATCTACCTGGCATATTCCTTAACCTCTTTGAACTCAGCTTCCTCACTGTGAGATGCCATAAAAATAACTATTTCATTGAGTTGTCATGAGGATTAAATGAGATGATAATGTATACAAAGTACCCATTGTATAGTAAGTGCTCAATAAATGTTAGCTTCCCCCCTGCATTAACATGTATATGTTAGCAAGGTTATGTAATAGCAGATGTGTAAACAAGACTGGATTTTCCAGTTCTTATTTACAGATCTCAATTCATGTCTTTTTTTGTTTGGGGTTTTTTTTTTAATACTTTATTTTATTTATTTATTTTTTAAATAAATTTATTTATGTTTGGCTGCATTGGGTCTTCGTTGTTGCACGTGGGTTTTCTCTAGTTGTGGTGAGCGGGGGCTACTCTTTGTTGCAGTGCACGGGCTTCTCATTGCAGTGGCTTCTCTTGTTGCGGGGCACAGGCTCTAGGCGCGCGGGCTTCAATAGTTGTGGCACGTGGGCTCAGTAGTTGTAGTTGTAGTTGTCATGGGCTTAGTTGCTCCACGGCATATGGGATCTTCCTGGACCAGGGCTCGAACCCATGTCCCCTGCATTGGCAGGAGGATTCTTAACCACTGTGCCACCAGGGAAGCCCTCAATTCATGTTTAATAATTAACATTAATATACACAAATGCAAGTAGAATAAAATAACTTATGCACACAGCCAGATGCCTCACACCCTAATGCGTTGTAAAATGTCCTTGAAGTTTTTCAATCTCTTTGAATGCTGTGTTCGTCAATCTCCCTTTCCCCCTAGGCACCATTTGGGGGTCTCACCATGCCCCTCTCTCCATGAGTCCCTCTAGTTGGTTCCACAGGCTACTTGGACCCTGGCTGGCAAAGTTCCGGGGAACGCGGGGGAATTTCACTCGATCAGAACATCACCATAAGCACACCACTTGGGAGCTCCTGGTACAAGTCCAAATGGATAATTGTTTATAACCGTCATCCGTTCTCTACTAGACATATAGGATACAGTCCACGAGCATTTCATTACATCAAGACTGTAATATAATGTATTGTAGGTAAGGAAGATATTCATCACTTGGCAATTGCCCTGCATAAGATATTCAGATTCTCAAAACATTGAAAGACGGCAAATGTCTATGATTCCCCAATGACAGATGATGAAAGATATCAACTATATGGCAGAGGTTGAAATCACTTCTTGGGCATCCCATGACATCTGCAGCAGCTTAGAGCAAAGATCACCAGATTTGGAGTCTAAAGACTTAGATGTGGGTTTTAGCTCCGACACTGGTATTTTTCAGAACCTCAGATGTGTGACCTGGAAGAAGGAGAGTAAAGACTCTCCCAGCGCTATTGTTCATGAATCAAATAGGGTGGAAAGGTTGTTGACTCTATAAAGCCCTACACACAGGAGTTATTGGGGTTGTCTTTGCTTAGTTTGTAAGAAGTGGACTTAAATCATTTCCAGAAATTCTCAATTTCTCCATCTTCAATGCCATGACTATTCCTGCCTTTCACCTGTAACCCTCCTCTGACTGGTGCAAACTGTAAAAAATCATCATCGATACCACAACACCATTTAAGGAGGCGATTTTTCAGATCAGAGCACCAAGACCCACATAAATGCACGTTAATCAAAGTCATGCGTGCTGATTCGTAGACTAATATCCTATTGTTTTACACTCTGCACTTATAAATTTCAGTTAAGAATTTTGCTATTCTATCTCTGTATATTCTCTACAGGGAACATGCTGTTGCTGTTAAATAGTGTTATTGTTTTTTGTTCTATAAAGAGATTCTAGACTTTGTAACTACACAAATTTGTCATCAGTCATGAAACTGAAAACTTGGCTGTCGAATCTTTCATGCTCTTTGCTTTTAAAATACAATTTAAACAACCATCAAGCCTATTTATTGGCATCCTTACCTGATATATTAAAGAACCATTAGCAGTTTGAAGGGCAGAAATGTAGGTGGTGCTAAAGCATGACACGTGGGATGTATTTGACATTTGAGCAGCTCTCACCACTGCCTGTCAATTACTTCCCCTGAAATATCACTTACGTCCATGTGGGCACCCTAGGCACAGGGGGATAGTCTCAGGAAATGGTGCTTCCATGCTCCAACGATAGCGTTGGAACTTGGAAGCAGAACCTTAAACAAGTGATCATTAGAAGAATTCTCTCTCAACTTTGGAAATTTTTTTAAAAAATGGATGTCATTTTCACAGAAAACAAAATATGACATCCAAGCCAGTCCCAGCACTTTGAGATGTCCAAATTAGTCAGAAGTCCATAAAATACACACATTTGTGTGCCAGAGAGAGAATGAGATTACATGTCCATATATTCGGCTTGATTATAAATGAAATAGTTGTATGTTTGTACATTGTATAGATCCACATATAGACATACATAAACATTCCATTAACAATTAAGCCAGGGGCTTCCCTGGTGGCGCAGTGGTTGGGAATCTGCCTGCCAATGCAGGGGACACGGGTTCGAGCCCTGGCCTGGGAGGATCCCACATGCCGCGAAACAACTAAGCCCGTGCGCCACAACTACTGAGCCTGCGCGTCTGGAGCCTGTGCTCCGCAACAGGAGAGGCCACGATAGTGAGAGGCCCGCGCACCGCGATGAGGAGTGGCCCCCGCTCGCCGCAACTGGAGAAAGCCCTCGCACAGAAACGAAGACCCAACACAGCCAAAAATAAATAAATAAATTTATTTAAAAAAAAAAAAAGTCTAAAAAAAAAAAAAAATTAAGCCAAATATTTTAAAAAATTAACTCCAAACCAAGTTAATGGTCAGTAAGAAAGAAGAACAAAATATAGCCAATCCTCTGTAATTCATGTTAAAAATGTTAAGACACATATATGGATACTTTTTATCAAATTCAGATTTTGCTTTGAAATACAGAACGTGATGATTTTGTACCATATTTATCTGTGCTAAAACTTTCCACTCTGGACAGACAGAGAGCAGCTAACTTGGGAGCTGCAAGAAGTAGCCTGAGAGTGAGTCAAACGATATTATTTACCAGGTACATGGAATTTTAAGAGCTTGAAAATCACAACATCCCCACTTTCTCGATAAGAAAACTGAGACTCAAAGCATAGGGGTCCCAGCTAGAATCCCAGTCTGGACTATCCTAAAACCTAAACTACCTAAAACTATCAATCATGTATCTTTTGTTTATTTTTATTTAACAATCTCTTAACTTAGCATTACCATGTACCTGGCACTTCTGTAAATGGTTTTATACCTACTAATTCATTTAATCAGATCCCCTAAAGGCCTAACAAGTAGGTACTGATATTAGCCTCATTGCACTGATGAGGAAACAGGCTGGAGAGCTTAATTTACCGAAGGTTCGATAGCCAGAATGTGGTGGAGGAGGGTAAGGTGACTCCAGGCTTTGTGTGGCCTGAAGCTTATACAATTTGGGGGACTCTCTTTAAAAAAAAAAAAAATACCAAATTGTAAATACAAAATTGGGTATGAAGAGAAAGAAAAGTTGTAACAAATTATTAGAGATTGGAGATTTGGGGCCTTTCTGATGAGACACCAAAGTGAATGTACTAGAAACATTTCCTGATCACACCTGTCTCCCGCCCCAACTAGAACATTCTGTAGCTTCCTGTGAGCGCTGAGTGCAGGTAACTTTCTATATGGTACTGCTCATCTTCATAAGAGCCCTGCAAGGCTGGTCACTGAGGCAGGGAGAATGAAATGACTTGAAGACCTTCTTCAGGAAGCCTGGATGTTCCCAAATCCTGCACTTTCTGTGAAGCTCCTGCCAACATCTCTCCTCGGAGCTGGCTTTTATAGGACTGAGAATTCCTCCTCCTCTTTCAGGTGATTCCATTGCTTCCTCTAAATGACTGTGCACACCCTTCTTCAGTACCTCCTGCTGCTAACACGGAACACTGTTATCAGCAAAGAGGAAGTGCTGTTAATAGAAAAATAAGAAGATCTTGGATTTTTGAGCATTTTATTCAAAAGCCACTAAAGATTCTAGTGCATTCTGACTTATATAAGGGTCGGTGGTTTATAAGATGTGCTGTTAGCAATAGTTTAAAAATGAGTATATCCTTTGATAAAGGAGGCAAGAATATACAATGGAGAAAAGACAGCCTCTTCAATAAGTGGTGCTGGGAAAACTGGACAGCTACCTGTAAAAGAATGAAAGTAGAACACTCCCTAACACCATACACAAAAATAAACTCAAAATGGATTAAAGACCTAAATGTAAGGCCAGACACTATAAAACTCTTAGAGGAAAACATAGGCAGGACACTCCATGTCATAAATCACAGCAAGATCCTTTTGGACCCACCTCCTAGAGAAATGGAAATAAAAACAAAAATAAACAAATGGGACCTAATGAAACTTAAAAGCTTTTGCACAGCAAAGGAAACCATAAACAAGATGAAAAGACAACCCTCAGAATGGGAGAAAAAAATTTGCAAACGAAGCAACTGACAAAGGATTAATCTCCAAAATATACAAGCAGCTCATGCAGCTCAATATAAAAAAAAAAACAAATGACTCAATAAAAAATGGGCAGAAGACCTAAATAGACATTTCTCCAAAGAAGATATACAGATGGCCAACAAACACATGAAAGGATGCTCAACATCACTAATCATTAGAGAAATGCAAATCAAAACTACAATGAGGTATCACCTCACACCGGTCAGAATGACCATCATCAAGAAATCTACAAACAATAAATTCTGGAGAGGGTGTGGAGAAAAGGGAACCCTCTTGCACTGTTGGTGGGAATGTAAATTGATACAGCCACTATGGAGAACAGTATAGAGGTTCCTCAAAAAACTAAAAATAGAACTACCATACAACCCAGCAATCCCACTACGGGGCATATACCCTGAGAAAACCATAATTCAGAAAGAGTCATGTACCACAATGTTCTTTGCAGCTCTATATACAATAGCCAGGACATGGAAGCAACCTAAGTGTCCATCGACAGATAAGTGGATAAAGAAGATGTGGCACATATATATACAATGGAATATTACTCAGCCATAAAAAGAAATGAAACTGAGTTTTTTGTAGTGAGGTGGATGGACCTAGAGACTGTCATACAGAGTGAAGTAAGTCAGAAAGAGAAAAACAAATACTGTATGCACATATATATGGAATCTTAAAAAAAAAAAAAAGGTTCTGAAGAACCTAGGGGCAGGACAGGAGTAAAGACGCAGACATAGAGAATGGACTTGAGGACACAGGGAGGGGGAAGGGTAAGCTGGGATGAAGTGAGAGAGTGGCATGGACATATATACACTACCAAATGTAAAATAGATAGCTAGTGGGAAGCAGCCGCATAGCACAGGGAGATCAGCTCAGTGCTTTGTGTCCATCTAGAGGGGTGGGATAGGGAGGGTGGGAGGGAGACTCAAGAGGGAGGAGATATGGGGATATATGTACAGCTGATTCACTTTGTTTTATAGCAGAAACTAACCCACCATTGTAAAGCAATTATACTCCAATAAAGATGTTAAAAAAATAAAAGAGTGTATCCGTATTATATCATATCTTATATATTAGTATTCGTTCTAGCAAACGATTGCTTTGTATATTTTCTTGTCAGGTGCTAGGATCGGATACCTCTACATTCAGGACAGAAATGGAAAGGCTGACAACACAACCCAGAGAGGATACCTGAGTCAAGAGTTCAAAAGTCAGACAATAGACTAAACTTACCACATTTATAATAGATGTGCCAATCACCAAGGCAAGCCTTTTACTGGCATAAAAGAGCAGAATCCTGCTGTTCCCTACTTTACTGCTTCCTCTAACCAATGGAATCAGTCTGGTCTCTTTTTGTTGTATCTGTTTCCTGCCAGCCTCACCACTTGTCCATAGGAATCACTTTATACAGCTCCATAGAATGGTGCACCCAGGACCATCACTGCCAAAGCAGCAGCCAATTCCCACAACCCTGGCCCAGCAAGTGGCCCTGCCAAGGCTATGGAGAGTGGATTCACGGGAATTCCAAAGACGTCCTCCCAGCTTGGTCTCTAGAGCTGAACTCCCTTTGAATAAGGTGGAGTCACCAACCTTTCCTTCCTGGACCATGCAAATCTTCTCATAGGTCCCACATCTCTAGGGGCTACATGACCATGCACAGAAAGTACTAATTACAAGGAAGCCTGACCTTGACCTCCTATGGGAGAGGCATCGATAGTTCGCCTAAGGATAAAGATCCATTCCTTTAAGACAGCAACTGAGTCCAAAGACTAAAGTGTGAAAAGACCAACGGGTCCAAAGATGAGCACATCAACACTTTCATTGCCAACAGCAATTGGTTGCACCTAAAAATAGTTCTGTTTTTAAGGAGAACTGTTTCAAATGACTCTTTAAAAAAAAAAAAAATAAGCCCACATTACCAAATTTTACACATTCCTATCTCCTAGGAAGAAATTTCTACACCTAAAAATTAAATAAGCAAAACATTCTGACCCCTTAGTTTATGCCCAAGACAAATTCCTTGACTCCACACATTCACAAATTTGCTAACCATGCAGCTGTGGTTAGTCATATGGTTCCTTGGTTAGGTAACTATGGTTTTGTTCTGATCCTTTAAAAAAATACATTTTTAGCATATCTTCCATTTTTTAAAATATATTTTCTCATTCTTGCCGTTCAAATCATTTGAAATGCTTCCCTAAAGATCTATATCAATAGTGTTGAAAGAAATGAATGCTTGGGAACAGGAACAAACCTTAATGGAATAGACTTCCGGCTCTAAATATTCTATGAATCTATGCTTCATTTAAAAAATTTAACCCCAGATCTGCCAGTAGAGCATGGATAGGTGTTGAATAATCCCAGATCCCAAAGTCTGTATTAGAATTCAGGTAATTGGTCTTTTTATCATCCTCAGCAGCTGTATCTGTAAGTCTACAATATTATCCTTGATTATTTGTGACACTTTTACTTACCCTTCTAAGTATCACTTGTTTCCATAGCAGACAAACCCAAATACCTCTCAACTAAACTACTTTTCTGCACTATACAGCCCATGTGCAGAAATTCTCAGTTTGTTTATATTCTGATTTTCTCAAATTTAGATTTGTAATTAAGTGTATTTGTTGCCCTTAGAATAGTGTAAATATTTTGCCTGCAAAACTCAGCATAAACATTCATCCATCCTTTTGAGGCTCCAATTCACTTCTCTGCCTCTGAGGATGTAGTGACGGGGTTGTTAATCAGCTCTAGACATTGAATTACTGTTCGAATGCCATGTTTCACCTTTGGACTTGTTCCTCACAAAGCTGGAACCAGTGTCTTTAAAACTGTGCGCAAATAACAGATTAGCAGCAGCAAAAGACTTTTCAGCAGCATCAATAAAATCTCGGCAGTATGCACAGGGAGCCAATGGTCAGAGAGACCCAGGAGGCCTTCCACACAGGATACGTATCTTGTTACAGAATTCCTCAATGCCTTTTTGCTGTCTCCCTAATGACCAGTTAAATGGGCTCCCTCGAGGATGCTTGAGTCAGCGCCAGCTTGAAAACTGCTGAGGAAACATCCTCTTTTACTGGAAATGATTTCCATCAAACTGCCATGTGCCATATTTAGACTCATGGCTTAGTAACACCCAGCCGAAGGGGCTAAGTTTGCAGGGCAGGAGGCCCTGCACTGTGAGAAAAGAACTTGCTTTTGTCTGGCCCAAGTGACCACAGGGCAGTGAGCTAGTGAGTCTGTGGTGGGCTGTAACCAGAGGCACAGACTTCTTTCTATCTGGAGAGACAGGCTTCCTTCCGCACAGGCAGCTGCTTCATCCCATCCTGCTTGTCCCACAAATCAGAGATGTGAATAGGGAGGTGGTGATTCAAGTTTATACACATCTACCTGTCAGTGGGACATCACAACCCAGTAATTCTGCTCACCTGGGCTCAGCAGGTGGATGGCAGGCAAATGTCTCTTCTCCCCCGTTTAAACTTAAATTACAGAAAAATGATATTAAAATGTCTTGAGTCATAGAATATAATTCTGCTAAAAAGCTGAGTCACGAAATTACAGAACTTTAAAAAATGTAAGATGTTATAGAAAAACCTGCGCTAACCTTTTGGCCACCCCAATATTTATACATACACATACACATATAACTTGACGTAAATGTTTAAGCAAAATTATGTAGACGTGGGATTTTAAGTGCAATCATTTCCCCCACCCCAATTTTGTCCTTGGTTTCTCTCCTCTCCCCCTTCTCCCTACTCCCAATACATCACCCCAACTTCCCAGATTAATTTATATTAACAACATATCTTGCATCTTTCCATGTTCTTCCTTATGCTTATATAATTGTACACAAACACACAGACATATATGCATATAAATAGGTCATTTCCGTCACTGTTCGATGTCTACAAAAAGAAGATTCTATTGTAAACATTTCTCTGCATTTTGCTTTTCTCTCAATAAGAAATCTGGAAAATCCCTCCAAGTCAATTCCTATAGCTCTGATTCAGTCTCCAACAGTGTGTAGTATTCCAGGGTACGGAAGGTTCGTCATTCTTTCAACCATTCCCCTCTGAAGGGGCAAAACTTCATGAAACTCTGTCCTGTTTTTTTTAATATACGTTTCCACTGGAAAGCCGAACAAAGAATGCTTACCCAAGTCCTAAATATATTTTAACAAAGAACAAGAAAAGTTCTCCCTTGAGCCCTAACACAAGCTTATCTTCTATTCGGTGCAGAAGGTAATGCTGTTTCAAAGTGTAGATTTTGTTATTATTCAGGTACCGTAAGGGAACAAATCAGGAAATGACTGTATGGAAAAGATAGTTTGTTACTCATAGTTCCCAAGAGGAGAGGGTATGCCATGCCATGCAGGGCCACATGGGGAAGCACCAAGGTTAGTCTGGAGAAAGAAGTGTAAGGGGAAAACCTGAGCAAAGAGCCTTTATTGTGGTTTTCATGGGAAGGAATGGGCAAGATAGTGTAAGCAAGCTAAGCAGGTTTAGGATTAGCTAGTTTGAATAATTTCAGTGGGATCTGGGTTATAGGCACTGTCCCAGGTTGTCTGGTACTTGGACCTGGAGTGATTAGGGAAGGGTAATATTGGGCCAGAGTATAAAAGCCCCAGAGCTTAAAAATGGAGGCAGTTGGGAGGTATGGGCTTTGGATCAATTGGTTTGCAAATGAAAGTTTCACTCCCAGGCAAGTTGATTGCCATCTCTAGGAATTAGCTAGTGCTGGAAAGGGGCAGTCCCACTCCAGCCAGTGAGACCCCAGATGCCAAAGCATCAAGAATACAGAAAATAAGAAAACATAGTAAATGCAAATGCCCAGCACACTCAAGCAATATTTGGTAAATGACAGGTACATTAACCAAGAAAACACAGCACACTCTGCCTCCTGCCAAGGGGCACAGCTCCACAGACTCAACCAAGTTGTTGCAAAGGGCCTTGGGCTCTGAGGGGTGCATAGGAGTTTGTTCCAGGGTTAAGGTGGGAAAGGTACTTCTGGGGCTGTGGGGCTGGTAGCTAAGATGACAGCATCAAAGCCATGCAGAGCTAGCACTGTGGCAGGGAGAATGACCACAGCCACTCTTTGGTCTACACAGCCTGTGGTCCTGCCTAGTGATGCCCAGCTGTCCTCAATCCCTTGACTGCTTTGGGTCGTTGCTTCAGATCCTGGAGCAGCATCCAGAGTGTCATAAATTCCCTTTCCCAGGATTAAGGGGTCTGCCACCAGGCAGCTCTTTGACCAACTCTCTTCCACTGGAGAATCTCTCCTGCATTCTGTCTCCATCATCCCTCACTCCCCCTGCTCATGGGAGGAAGGATGGTATTCTCCCTGCCATGCACAGGGAGGACCCCTTTAGACCTTTACTGGGACCTTTTTGTTGGATATGTCCTATTCCCACACACACTGGAATACAATGACTCTATCATGTATAGTGATCACTGGTCATTTTTCCATGTGTTTCTGAAGAGGACATTACTTAGGGATTTTTTTCATGAAAATAAGTTGTTATAGAGGGATACATAGGTGAAACATGGCAAAAGAATTAAGGTGTTTGGGTTTTTCTTTTCTTCTCCATCAGCCTACTTCCTATATCCTCCCTTTCTACTGGCTGACCCTCAGGTGTTGCTGAGTTTGAGTTAACTGAGGAAGCAAAAACTGTACTAATGACCAGCCAGGCCAGTTCAGTTCAGTTCAATCAAGAATGTACTCTGTGTCTATTCTGTACTAGGATTGGAGACTAAAATAAACAACATGGTCCCTTCCTTCCAAACACTTGTCCTCTAGTGAGGGAAGCAAAACAGAACAAATGTTTTGAGTATGTATTGAGTGTTGTCAAGAACTGTGAAGGGTCTGAGATTTGATCCTGCAAACCTGCCCAAACCTTTGCTCCATTGGGAGACACTATCTCTACCATCCAAGGATGGGAGCTATACAAATATCTTCAAAAAGATAGCCCATAAAAAATGGACAGTTAGTATTCTTCTCATAAGACACGCAGAAGCAGACACCTGTGGGGAATACTATCCCCAAGAGCACTTAAGACCAGCCAGGAATTGTCCTAAACGCATGATCTCATTGATCATCATAGCCACTCCAGCTGGCATCACCCTTCCCATCCTGCAGATTAAGAAACAGATGTGTGCCTCAACTTCCAGCTCACCAACACAAAACTAAAAGGTGACAAAAGAAATGGAATTCAGATCTGATTCCATTGCTGTGTCCTTCTGATTACACCACACTGCAGTCGAGAGGCACCAGAGGTAGAAAAAGAAAATCTCATTCATGACATATGACTGAGAGTTGGCAGCAAGCAGAAATCCAAGTTGGGATCCCAGAGAGCTGGAAGCCAGGCGTGATGTTGAGGGGGTAAGATATTAAGACATCCTCCCTTCCACCACCCACCAGCGCCCCAGGACACTCTGGAAGATGCTGCTTTCACACATGAATAATTACGTGGCTTTCTGTTAAGATAATCCACCCTGTCATAACAATGTGGCAAGTGGATAGATTAACTATCAATCTTTTGAGTTCTTACCTTTTGCTGGACACTGTTCTAAGTGCTGGCAGTAAGTGATGGCCATGAAAAGAAAGAAATTCATCCTCAAGGAGCTTGCCCATCTTCTTGTGGGAGGAGCCAATCTGCTGTCCAAAAGGTGTACATTTTGCAGCTACACAGGTAGTTTTGCCAAAGACAGTGTAATATTTATCACTCACCTCCCCAGTACCACCTACTAAAAAAATATCTCAAGAAGGCCCTTGCTAGGTGTTCAGGTGTTATGCCCATCTACAGGTAATGATGGAAGTCATGAAACAACTTTCAAATGGACTTAATGATCCAAATGCCACAGGCAATTGTTTTCCTCCATGAAGGCTCAGTCTAGGCAGAGAAGCAAGATGACCAGAACATAACTATGATACTTACCTGACAGGTTAAAAAAAATACCATGAAATTTGCAGATTGCAAACATAGGCAGTTACGATGTTTAGCTTGTGTATCTCCATTCCAGAAATATTTATTTACAGTTCACCAAAGGCCAAGTTGGCATTGCCTGCCCTTGTATCTTAGGCATTTTCCATTCACTGTCAGATCTTCAAAAAGCCAAGTAACTAAATGTTTTAACTTTGGGTTTCTGTTTTTCAACCCTTTGCATGTTTTTAATATTTAATAGAATAATTAACAGCATTGATTCTGATACCTTCCTACATCTCTAAATTTTTTCTCATCTAACTAATCTGGGTAACAATGACTTGTTTAATGAATGTACTATTTTTGTTTCATGTTAAACTTAGTTCAATTAAATTGGACTAACCTAGCCTAACTTAAACTCAGTGCAACTAAATTACACTAACCTAGCCTAACCTAACCTAGCAATCACTTAAATCTCCCTCTCCTCTAACTCTTCCTCTTAAAAGAAAATTAAGATTCTGCCCAAGGATGGCAAGTAGAGTGTGTGCCTGGCTTTCAACACTGTAAGGCAGAACTGCCATTTGGATGCCAGGGATATTCGGATGCAGGGACATACTGACAGACCACCAATCCCATCACTCCTTTCCACCAAACAATTAAAATAAAATAAAAACTTTTTTTTTCAATTACCAAGTATATAAATTGAAGTGCCTCCTCGCATACCTGACCTTCATCCTAACCTCAACCCCATAACCAACCCCCACTCCAAGTCCAAGAACACAATTTCAAGTTCTGCTTCAACCAGTGGACAAGACAGGGTGTTGCTATGGGTTGAATTGTATCTCCCCACCCAAAATTCACACGTTGAAGTCCTAACCCGCAGTACCTCAGAATGTTACCTTATTTGAAAATAAGATTATTGCAGAGGTAATTAGTTAAGATAGGGTCGTTAGGGTGGTCCTCAAGCCAATAAGACTGGCGTCTTTAAAAAACGGGAATATTTGGAGACAGACACACCCATAAGGATGAAATCTATATAAACAATAAATGCTGGAGAGGATGTGGAGAAAAGGGAACCCTCTTGCACTGTTGGTGGGAATGTAAATTGATACAGCCACTATGGAGAACAGTATGGAGTTTCCTTAAAAAACTAAAAATAGAACTACCATACGACCCAGCAATCCCACTCCTGGGCATATATCTAGAGAAAACCATAATTTGAAAGGATACATGCACCCCAATGTTCATTGCAGTACTATTTACAATAGCCAGGACATGGACTCAACCTAAATGTCCTTCAATGGAGGAATGGATAAAGAAGATGCTGTACATATATACAACGGAATATTACTCAGCCATTAAAAAAGAACAAAATAATGCCATTTGCAGCAACATGGATGGATCTAGTGATTGTCATTCTGAGTGAAGTAATTCAGACGGAGAAAGACAAATATCACATGATATCACTTATATGTGGAATGGTACAAATGAGCCTATTTACAAAACAGAAGTTGAGTCACAGATGTAGAAAACAAACTTGTGGTTACCAGGGGAGAAGCGGGGGACAGATAAATTGGGAGATTGAGGTTGACATATACACACTACTATATATAGAATAGATAATTAACACGAACCTACTGAATAGCACAGGGAACTCTATTCAATACTCTATAAAGACCTATATGGGAATAGAATCATTAAAATAGGGGATATTTGTGTATGTATAACTGACTCACCTTGCTGTACACCTGAAACTAACACAACATTGTAAATCAACTATACTCCAATAAAATTTTTTTTAAAAAATGAAGACAGAGATCTAGGTGATGCTTCTACAAGCCAAAGTTTGCCGTCAAACAACTAGAAGCTAGGAGAGAGACACAGAGCAGATTCTCCCTCACAGCCTCAGAAGGAAAAAACCTGAGGCCACCTTGAGTTCAAACTTCTAGTCACCATAACTGAGACAATCAATTTCTGTGGTTTAAGCAACGCTGTATGTGGTGTTTTGTTATGGCAGCCCAGGAAACTAACATAGGTGTCATCATACCTTACTCAGGGAAAGTGATGGGAAAATAAGGACTACTTATTTCCAGGGGCTGCTGCTGAGTCAATTCAGCATTTGTCAGATGCCTTCCTCACCTTCCTGATAACCTCTCCATGCAGGTTGGTTCCCACAAGTTTGTGGGGCCCAGGGCAAGATTGGAGTGCTCCCTTGCTTACATCTAAATATCTACATCTTATAAATCAAATTAACAAACTGTTAAATAAAATGTTATCTTTCTACCTTCATAATATCAAAATAAATGATTTTTATATGACTAAATGTCAGCAGGATATAATAATTAATATTACTAGGCAATAATTAATATTATTAGTGTTCTGCTTGTGTGTCAGTATTCTTACCAGAGTAATAAAATTTTAATGTACATAATTAATTAAATATTATATAATTATTCCATAAAATTTAATCCTTTTTTACTTTCCTTTCAAATGTCTCTGTAATCAAAATTGTCACATAATTTGCATTGTGTTGACTATAAGCCAACTGAGCCAATATAGTTTTTTAATAATTTTAGTTTCAAAGAATGAAAGTGCTGAGAATGGGCATCCTTGTCTTGATCCTAATCTTGTAGGAAATGCTATCAGCTTTTCATCATTGATTATGATGTTAGCTGTGGGCTTACCATATAAGGTTTTTAGTGTGTTGAGGTAAGTTCCCTCCATACACATTTTCTGGAATTTTTATCATAATTGGATGTTGAATTTTGTTAAAAACTTTCTCTGCATCTATGAAGATGATCGTATGATTTTTATTCTTCAATTTGCTAATATGGTGTCTCATATTGATTGCTTTGAAGATATTGAAACATCCTTGAATCCCTGGGATAAATCTCACTTGATCATGGTGTACGATCCTGTTAATGTATTGTCGAATTTGGTTTGCTAATATTTTGTTGAGGATTTTTGAGTCTATGTTAATCAGTGATATTGGCCTATAATTTTCTTTTTTGTGATATCTTTGCCTGGTTTGGGTATAAGGGAAATGCTGGTCTTGTAGAATGAGCTCAGAAGCATTCCTTCCTTTGCAATTTTTGGATTAGTTTGAGAAGGACAGGTATTAACTCTTCTCTAAATGTTTGGTAGAATTCACCCATGAAGCCATCTGTTTCTGAGCTTTTGTTTGTTGGAAGTTTTTGTATTACTGATTCAATTTCATTACTGGTAACTGGTCTGTTTATACTTTCTATTTCTTTCTGATTCAGTCTTGGAAAATTGTATATTTCTAGGAATTTGTCTATTTCTTATAGGTTGTCCATTTGATTGGCATATAATTGTTCATAATAATATCTTATGATCCTTTGTATTTCTGTGGTGTTTGTTGTAACTTCTTTTTCTTTTCTGATTTTATTGATTTGGGCCCTTTCTCTTTTTTCTTGATGAGTCTGGCTAAAGTTTTACAATTTTGTTTATCAATTTTGTTTATCTTGTTTATCTTTAGCTCTTAGTTTCATTGATCTTTTCTACTGTTTTTTTAGTCTCTATTTCACTTATTTCTGTTCTGATCTTTATAATTTCTTTCCTTCTACTAACTTTGGGTTTTGTTTGTCCTTTTTTTCTAGTTTCTTTGGCTATAAATTTAAGTTGTTTATTAGAGAATTTTCATGTTTCTGAGGTAGGTGTGTGTCACTATAAACTTCTCTCTTAAAACTGCTTTTTCTGCATCCCATAGATTTCAGTTCATTGTGTTTTCATTTGTCTTCAGGTATTTTTGATTTCTTTTATTTCTTCAGTGACCCATTGGTTGTTTAGTACCACATTGTTTAGCCTCCATGTGTTTTGGGGTTTTTTTGCAGTCTTTTTTCCTTGTTAATTTCTAGTCTAATAACATTGTGGTCAGAAAAGATGCTTCATCTCATTTCAATTTCCTAAAAGTGAAATTTCAAATTTCTTAATTACTAAGTCTGGTTTTGTGGCCTAGCATGGGATTTGTTCTGGAGAATGATTAATATGTACTTGAAAAAAGTGTGTATTCTGCTGCTTCTGGATGGAATGTTCTATATATATTTATTAAGTTCATTTGGTATAATGTGTCATTTAAGGCCAGGGTTTCCCTACCGATTTTCTGTCTGGATGATCTGTCCATTGATGTAAGTGGGGTGTTAAAGTCCCCTACTATTATTGTGTTACTCTCAATTTCTACCTTTATGTCTGTTAATATTTGCTTTATGTATTTAGGTGCTCCTATGTGGGTTCATATGTGTGTGTGTGTGTGTCTGTGTGTGTGTGTGTATGCTATTCTTATATCCTCTTCTTGGACTGATCCCTTGATCATTATGTAACATCCATCTTTGTCTCATTACAGTCTTAGTTTTAAAGTCTATTTTATGTGATATAAGTATTGTTACCACCACTTACTTTTGATTTCCATTTGCATGGAATATTTTTTTCCATCCCCTCACTTTCAGTCTGAGTGTGTCTTTAGATCTGAAGTGAGTCTCTTGTAGGCAGCATATATATGAGTCTTTTTTTTAACCATTTAGCTACTCTCTATATATCTTTTGGTTGGAGCACTTAGTCCATTTATATTTAAAGTAATTATTGATAGGTATGTACTTATTGTCATTTTGTTTATTGTTTTGTGGTTGTTTTTGTAGTTCTTTTTACTTCCTTTCTTCTTTTGTTCTCTTCTTTTGTTATTTGATGACTTCTTTAGTGTTATATTTAGATTCATTTCTCTTTTTTGTATGTGTATTCAACATAGTATTGGAAGTCCTAGCCACAGCAAACAGACAAGAAAAAGAAATAAAAGTAATCTAAATTGGACAGAAAGAAGTAAAACTATCACTGTTTGCAGATGACATGATACTATAAATAGAAAATCCTAAAGACACCACCAAAAAACTACTAGAGCTCATCAATAAATTCAGCAAAGTTGCAGGATACAAAATTAATATTCATAAACTTGTTTCATTTTTACACATTTATAGTGAGCTATCAGAAAGAGAAATTAAGAAAACAATACTATTTACCATCACATAAAAAAAGAATAAAATACCTGAGAATAAATCTAACTAAGGAGGTAAAAGACCTGTACTTGGAAAACTATAAGACACTGATAAAAGAAACTGAAGATGACACAGATGGGAAGATACTATGCTCCTGGATTGGAAGAATTAATATTGTGAAAATGACCATGCTACCCAAGGCAACCTACACATTCAAGGCAATTCCTATCAAAATACCAGTGACATTTTCCACAGAACTGAACAAATAATTCACACAGAAGACTCTGAGTAGCCAAAACAATCTTGAGAAGGAAGAACAAACCTGGAGGTATCACATGCCCTGATTTCAAGCTTTACTACAAACCTTCAGTCATCAAAACAATATGGTCCTGTCACAAAAACAGACATAGATCGATGGAACAGAATAGAGATCCCAGAAAGGACCCCACACTTATATGGAAAACTAATCTATGACAAAGGAGACAAGAATATACAATGGGGAAAAGATAGCCTCTTCAACAAATGGTGTTGA
The DNA here is from genome assembly GCF_965194805.1 of Balaenoptera borealis. NCBI lineage: Eukaryota > Metazoa > Chordata > Mammalia > Artiodactyla > Balaenopteridae > Balaenoptera > Balaenoptera borealis. The sequence continues at coordinate 10,001,603 of NC_138862.1, read as the reverse complement.
GAAAACTGGACAGCTACATGCAAAAGAATCAAACAGGACTACTCTCTCACACCATATACAAAAATAAACTTAAAATGAATTAAAGACTTAAATGTAAGATCTGAAACCATAAAACTTCTATAAGAAAACATAGGCTATATGCTCTTTGACCTTGGTCTTTGTAAAAACATTTTTGGACCTGTCTCTTTAGGCAAGGGAAGCAAAAGCAAAAACAAACACATGGGACTACATCAAACTAAAAAGCTTTGCACAGTGAAGGAAGCTATCAACAAAGAAGAAAGGCCACTTACTGAATGGGAGAAGATATCTGTAAGTGATATATCCAATAAGTTTTTAATATCCAAAATATACAAAGAACCCATATAAATCAACATCATAAAAACCAAACAACCGATTAAAAAATGGGCAGAGGATCTAAATAGACACTTTTCCAAAGAAGACATACAGATGGCAAACAGGCACATGAAAAGATGCTCAACATCACTAATCATCAGGGAAATGCAAATCAAAACCACAATGAGATAACACCTCACACCTGTCAGAATGGCTATCAACAAAAAGACAACAAATAACAAGTGTTGTCAAAGATGTGGAGAGAAGGGAAGACCTGTACATTGTTGGTGGGAATGTATAATAAATTGGTGCAGCCACTAAGGAAAACAGTATGGAGATTTCTCAAAAAATTAAAAATAGAAGTACCGTGTGATCCAGCAACACCCCTCCTGGGTATTTATCCAAAGAAAACAAAAGCATTGGCAAGGACATCTTGTGACATTAGAACATCTGCTGTAGTGACTAACACTCTTCAGGTCCCAGGGAAACACTTCTCCACCTCTCATCTCCTTGTGTGATAACTGAGTCCAAATGCCATGAAGGAGTGTGGGTTTATTATTGGCAAATAAAAATATAGGGCACCCAGTTAAATTTGAATTTCAGGTAAGCAACAAATATTTTTTAGTATAAATATGTCTGCAATACACTGTAATTTATGTTAACCTTATGTTGGAGATGGACACAGCTTTGGAGACACCCCTGGAGAATGAATAAATTAATGAACTTGTTCATCCTTAAAGACAGAGGTGCTGAAGACAGAGGTGCTGATCTGGTCTTTAAGGCAGGTTCTCTTTCTGCCACCACAGGGAACAATTGTTATGCACACACTTCTTGCCAACTCTCAGTGAGACAACTCCATTCTTCTTTCTTTTATTATTTCATTCATAAATATCTATTGCGTGCATGCCAGGAGCCAAGCACACCTCCAGGCACAAGAGAGGTGAGGAAGTAGAAGATTACAAAAATGAGTAAGAGCGGAACTTCACACTCTGTTGCCTACAGACTATCAGGAGAGACAAGGCACATCCTTAACAGCAAGAGCATGAACCAAAGATGTTGCCTGTGAAGGTCAGGAGTAATTTCAAAAAGAAGCAGCCTTTAAGTCACCTTACATGCAGATTGGTTTAACAGACAAAGAGAGAAGAAAACAAAGGAGGTTGAATGTCCCATGTGAAGACATACTAGGAAACAGTGTCATGAGGCAAAACTCATATGTCTTAGAGGTAAGATTTGATAAATCCTAATGTAAGTTACTATTTTTTTCTTAAGTAATAGAAAAGTTGGTCATTTTTCCTTTGGAAAAATAGACTGTAATTATCCTGTAAAGGAACTCATGGATACTAGTCAAGGAGCAGGTTAGTCCCTTTCACAGAGTGAGAGTTCAGGCGGCTATACTTTTCTAGCATCAGGTAATGCATGAGACCTATTCCTCAGCCCTTCCAGTTAGGGATGTCCTGCAGAGCTCTCTCCGCCGTGCCGCACATGGCATATTGTGCTTCTGGCTATTAAGCTGGAAATGCAAACCACCTTTTTGTGGTTCAAATAATCTCCAGGAGATAGTTTCCTGGAAGTTTTAAGTCCTATTTCTCATATCACCTCCATCTACATTGATGATATCTATGACCTTTTCATCTAATTACACTAGTATTTTGTACCTATTTTTATTAAATGGTTCCATTACATACCCATTATGTGATAGCTGCTTTCTGTTAATAACCTAATGAGCCCACTCTGATATTTCTCTTTCCTTTCACAATTAGGTCAACATACTTAAGTACTGGATTTGTCATGTTATCTAAGATTTTCACAGAAACCCTTATTTGACAAGTGATTTTTACTAACAAACACATAGTTAGAAGAGATAGACAACTAAAACTCTACCAAAATCACGTGTCCCCCACTTAGAGAAGTACCTAGATTGGGTCACAGGACAAGGAAAAAGTGGAGAGGACTGAAAAGCAGGACATAAAGAGACGACATTGCAAAGGAGAAATCGAGGAATGCAAAAACTAGGTGACACGTGGGAAAATGATGGGAAGAGCCTGAAGAATTCCCCAACCTGTCGCCAGTCGTTACAAGATGCACTGTGTAGCCACCATGGGCAGTACAAATCAGCCCTCTACCCCACTTTTGAATCAGAAAAATTCACAGTGTAAGGCAATATTCTCCTAATATGTTGTGAAAATTCTACTGGGTCTTAGTTAAAGATAGAAATTAAATAAACGAAAAGACATTTATGAGAACACCATTAGGAAGACCTGCACTTCTTTACTATGGAGGCTTATCTGTGAATTGTCTATTTTAATGAGTAGCATATTAATATTGAATGGATTTCCACTTGCTCCTACCCCACAGTATTTGCTATATTTGAGTTCTAAACCACTATTTTTATTTTATTTTCTCCTGTCCGATATTTGGCATGCATCTAGTCTATTGGGAACATTTGCTATATTTGCGATAATTATTCAGAAGTTATAAAACGGGATTATATAGCAGCATGTAGCTGTTACATGTGATTAGAGATTACTAAATGCAAGGCAGGGAATCCAACTAGAAAAGTTAACTCATTGTGTTAGCTAGTATCACGAAGGGAGCCTGACTTTAGGGAAGACTTTTTTACTGAGGGCAGTAAGCCAGTAATGATATGCCTAAACCATATTAATAGCAATTGCATTGCTAATTTCATTAGCATTTGCATTATCATTATGTATTAATTACTACAGTTAGGCCACCAAAGACTAATATCCAAATCTGACAGCACCAATTCCCCAGATGCATTTTGTGGTCGTTGAATCATTATCATTCAACAGTTTGCTGCTTTGACAAATACAAAGCAACACAGGCTCCCCAGCCTTGACAGGGCCGATTGCACAGACATCATTTAAACTAAGCTAAAAATGCCTTCAAACACTTTAAAAAGAGAAGACGCTGCATGAAAAATTGAAGGAATGGATGAGAAAACACCAACCACAAACGGTTACAAAGTTCTACCTTGACTCCAGGTGGAAGGTTTTTGCTCAAATTCAAATTCCTTCAAGTGGAGTGATATTCTCAGGGCTTTCTCTGATGATCTGTGCTACTGAAAAAAAAGTCAGTGGTCAACTAAGCGCAGGAAACACTGATCTAAAAAGAAACATGGATCCTACTGCAGACCTTCTCAGAGCTTTTAACATGTTATTGCCAGTTGTGACCTTATGAGAGGAGGATAGAATTGGCAGAGTTTCCTAAAATTTACTTGACCATCTAATCTGTCTTCTCACTGCCTATCTATCTCCTAGAATTATTAATCCCAGGAACACATTTTTGAAAAAAGCTGAATTAGCAGAATATAACTTTAACCAGAAGAGTGAGCATTTCATAAAAGTAAATACCAAAGCATATAATAAACAATTCTGTTGTACTTAAGAGAAATCCATTGTCATTAGAGGCTCCATAATTTCTATATAAACCTCTAGTCCATACTGTGAGCAGAATCTAATATCCTTGCCAAGATCTCTGCAACTTCTTCTCCTGGATACTTCTGTCCCTGAGCCCCACGTTCTACTGAACTAGGAATCTCTGGATCTTCTCCGCTCCAGTGTACAGCGTCTCCTTCCAGCCCACATTAACCCAAATAAGGAATGCCAATCCTTTCCTAGATTTCCACCAAAACCAAACAAATAAACAAAAAAACCATCTCACAAGGTCTGTTTTTTATTTTTTGTAGGCTTTGCTAAATCCTGGGGAGGCATTTGGAACTTATACTGCAACAATGTAGTTGCAAGCAACTCAAAATTGAGTAGTAGACACACCTTTGCTTTCTTTTTTAAAAGCTTTATTGAGATGTAATTCACATACCATATAATTGACCTGTTTGAAGTATGACTGAATGGTTTTTAATAGATTTACAGTGTTGAGACACACCTCCGCTTAACTTCCTCAATTAGTTCACCAAGGTGGTGGTCTTCCCACTCCTCTACCTTCTCTTTTTCTCTCGAACCCTCAAATTCAATTTCTTTCTTCTGCAATTCTTTGGTGTTCTTGCCTGCAGCCAATCTCTTTTAATCCCATCCCTCAACTCCAGATAGCACAGTAGGGTAACTTTCTAAATAAAGATAGAGCAACACTAGTTACAATAGCCAAGACATGGAAGCAATCCAAGTGTCCATCGACAGAAGAATGGATAAAGATGTGATATGTATATATATATATATATGACTCAGCCATAAAAAAGAATGAAATAGTGCCATTTGCAGCAACGTGGATAGACCTGGAGATTATCATACTAAGTGAAGTAAGTCAGAAAGATAAAGGCAAATATCATACGATTTCACTTATTTGTGGAATCTAAAAAAATGATACAAATGAGCTTATTAATATTTACAAAACAGAAACAGACTCACACATATAGAAAACAAACTTGTGGTTACCAAAGGGGAAAGGGGGGTGGGAGAGGGATAAATTAGGAGTTTGGGATTAACAGATACACACTACTATATATAAAATAGATAACAAGAACCTACTGTACAGCACGGGGAACTATACTCAATGTCTTGTAATAACTTATAACGGAAAAAGAATCTGAAGAAGAATACATATATATACATATATGTATACATATATATATTTATAAATATATAAAAATGAATCACTTTGCTGTACACCCAAAACTAACACAACATTGTAAATCAACTATACTTCAATTAAAATATTTTTTTAAAAAGATGGATCTCTTCCTGAGTGTCAGATGTCAGAATTTACAATCTTGAAATAAATAAAGACTTTATTGCATGAGGCCAATTTTCATCTCCCCTACAGAAGCCTTATGATGAATTCTATCGGATCGCTTCTGGAAAAGCTGCGGCTCTTCCTTTAATATAGTATCATCCTACATGAAAACGGTTATAGCTGTTTCTCACTTCCCTCAATCCATCTCCTTCACCTAGTTATGTCCCTCAGATAAACTTGCAGTAAAACCTAGACAGAGAGCTGAGTTCAGACTCCCTCATGACATCACCATCGCCTCTACCCGAACAAGCTGAGAAAATGCTATTATTCAGTCACAGGCAAACAATTCAATAGAGCAAGTGAGTATAGTGTTTCTGGCTGAAGGCCTAGCCTCCAACAAAAATGGCCCAGACTTTCTTAAGCAAAGAAGAGAGGGAGTGAAAGTAAATGGAGGAGAAATGGTAGTGGGTTTAAGAGCGCTGCACCATAGGTTTCTGACCGGCCATGTCAGATGTGGGCTGGGGATGAGAGGAGATCTCAAACTCCGTAAAAAGCAATGGGCGCTGCGGAAAGCACAGGAAGACCATACCACACTGCCCCCCCCATCCTTAGGGTATTTCCACCCTGGTGAAGGGTAAACAGATCAATTGCAGGATTATGAGTTTGTTGTGCAGGGCACACCTAGAATTTTCTTTCCAGAAAGGCAGGCTCTACCAATTTTTTTAACCATTGGGTAATTATTGCAGTAAAACAAAGCTCTACACATTTGCACTTGACCCATGTGTTCCCTGTATTCTCTATTTGTTCATTCCCTGTGTGTTCTGCCCAGGCCATACAAAGACATGTTTTCTTCACTCTACCTTGAAGCATTTGGTTTAAGGAATTTCAACTTTCTATTGTGTTTCATCATAACTCCTTATACTTCATATCTTAAATAAATCTTTCTTCAACACTTAGATCAAATAGCTCGATGCTATGCACATGCAGCCAGCTGACATTGAGAGGATGCAAAGGATGGTGTGAGGGACTTCCTGGTCAGTCCATCGGGTACATCACTGCCTCACATCTCAGCAAGTGATGATCAGGTGAATAATTAAAACTTTATTTGGGAACCAAAGTCAACCAAGACAGGGAACTTGGAAAGGTGTCTGTGTCTAGTGGTCCCCAATCTCCATCTGCTCTCCCCACAGTAATACCATATTTAGATGGGCAGGTGCTGGTCCAGAAGCTATAGATCATCTCTAGACTATATTTCCTTCTATGCAGCTAGGGGGGCTATTCACACATAAGCCTTTAGATACGCAAATTGGTTACTGGGCTGTTGCTACCTGGGGCAAAGAGGCTTTTTTTTTTTTAATTGAATCTGTTGAGAACTGATGCTTTTGTAAAATACAATACAAATTAATGATAAAATGAGCCAGTCATCTGGATCTCCTGGCAATGTCACATTGCTGTTAAAACTTTCCAAGTACTTGACTCTGTGCTTGTCTCAGCACAGACTGTCCAATAGGATGTGAGAGGAAGGTATGTACACGACCTGCAGGTCATGCTTTGAAAGGGAAAGGGCGTGGTCTCCCTTGCTCCTCCATGGCCCCCTTCTTAGTGGCTAAAATGCAGCTGGCCCGTGAACTACCTGGGGCCACACAGACATGACCAGTGTGTTAGGAGGATAGAGAAACAAGGCAGAGAAAGTCTGGGCTCCACTGACTTCACTGAGCAAATTGCCTCACCAGCTTGAACTTTTACACTTCTATCTGGTTCAGGAGACATTGGTCACAATCGTGAACCTATACCTTATCAACATATGGACTCAAGGCCAGATTCCTAGTTGGAACATCTCTATACATATGGATGTCTGAGTATATAAACAAGTATTAAAAATCCTCTCAGCAGTGTTCTGTAGTTTTCAATGTAGAGATTTTGCAAGTATTTTGTTAAATTTAAGTGTTTTATGTTTTTATGCTATTATAAAAGGAGTTGGTTTAAAAAAAATACATCAAGTTCACAATAAGGTCCTACTGCATAGCACAGGGAACTATATTCAATATCTTGTAATAACCTATAATAGACAAGAATCTGAAAAAGAATAGATATATATATGTGTGTGTATATATATATGTGTGTGTATATATATATATGTATAACTGAATCACTTTGCTGTACATCTGAAACTAACACATTATAAATCAACTATACTTCGATAAACAAATAATAATAAAAACTTGGAAAAAATACATCAAAGTCCAAGTGACTCTATGTCTAAATATTTGGGTAACGCACCTTGAAATTCTTATTGGTTTGGTCCCTTAGTAAAAACAGAGTCAGAAATTTACCTCCTTTCCCTCCATGTGGGGACAGGCTACTGTCTCCCCTGAGCTCTGACAGCCTCTGCACAAAGATACACCTTGGTCATAAAAAACAATATATGATTATATGTATCCTAAAAATATCATTCAGCAATGAAATAGTTTGCTATGGAGCATATGGTTTTTTTCCTGGGGTTTGAAGGAATTTGATAATGTTTTTATATTAAATTTTGAAGCTAGTTGACGGAAAGCAGCCCATCTGCAAATGTTCCACACATAATGCACATTGACCACGGCCGGGACTTAAAAAGGTGTTGGATTAGGATGCAAAAAACAATAAAGTCAGTTTAAAAGCACTTTACCTGTATGCCTGAATAATGAGCTATTAAAAGAACTGCCTTTAAAAAGACCTTTATTAAGTTAATAATTTAGTAATCTTATTAATTTAGAACCGATTGCTATTTATCCCAATGTGTGTGTGTGTGTTTAAAGGTATCTCATTTATTTTAAGCCTTGAGTAGAGCTTTCTGAACTGTCCAGGAATTGTTTGTAATCCGTCTGTGCCGAGATAAGCACAGAGATTTGGAGTCAAGTACTTAGAGACATTTATAGCTACATGACATTGCTGTGAGATCCAAACTCAAGTTCCACTTTCTAACAACTAATTTGTATTGTAAAGTATTGATACAAAAGCACCAGCTCTGAACAGACTTGACATTTTAAAAAAATGGCCTTTCATCACAGAGAGCAATTGGTCTAGTAACCAATTTGTGGATACGAAGGCCCATTTGCACATTAACCCTCAGCTTCATATATGCCTTAACTCACACACAGCCAACATAAAAACTTCTTAAGGACAGAGGCACAGAAGTGAGCACCTACAGTAAAAACAAAACAAAAACTTATCATTCATATATTCTTGCCACTTGGCAACAGAGCAAGATTGTTATAATTGATATTGATTATTATCAGTGGACAAATTTGCAAAGCATAGTTTTATAAGAATATAAAAATTACAAAATAATTTATTTTAAAAGATAGAACAATTTGTATTCATGTGTGTGTCTCAATCATAGAAACAATAATTGTCCCCATGCCTTCTGGACTTTGTCTTCAATTCTAAAACCATTTCTTAGAATTTGCTCCAGGTGTTGGTAGCTACACCTCTGGAAAGAGTCTTTTGTTAATACCAAATGCATTTGACTTATTTCTTTGGAAAGCTTTATTTTGTCCCTGGAGAAATGCAGCCTGGTTAAATGTCTGAGCAAATTGTTATTATTATTTTACTGAGCAATAAACTAAAGAGTGATTGAGTTACCAGTGACTCGGAGATATTGTTAAGCCTGGAATCACATGGTTGAATGACCAGCTGGCCCAGAACTTGGGTGATTCAAATGATCCAGAAGACAAATGAGCCAGCAGCGAGAATGTCTCACACCAATGCAAACGCAATTAATGTCAACAAAATCCCATTAAATTTATCGGTTGCCTGGCTTCTGAAAATGGTGGAACCAACCCCTTTCCTGTGCCTGCAGGGCAAAGTCATTAGATGGAAAACAGCATCTTGTTAACCATGGAGTTCAGCCAGGTAAACATGGGGGGCAGTGCCAAGTCCTTGAGACACTTATAGAGGGTCAACCTAGAAGGAGGGACCACAGAGAGGAGATGCTGGCCTTCCTTTATGACACACAGTAGGTTCTTCCTAAACAGTGTCTTCTTAGAGTCACCTTACAAGATGGAAAGACTATATCTGATTGTCATTCAGTTCATAAAATAATGATTATATATGGCAGGGGGACAGAGAGAGAAAGATTGATTGAGATTTTGCCTACAAGTTCATCAAAGACTCCCACTTTTTTGTTTTTTGTCTTAGTTTTTAAAGTAAGAATGATTCATTTGTGCTGATTCAACTTCAACCATGTTCACATCAGATGCTCTTATGCCCACAATTGGCAACTCTGTGCAACAAAACAGAACTCGCTGGCCCCAAAAGTCATCAAACCTACAATTTTGACTTCTGTTCTATGTGCTCACACCAACTGGATGAACATTGCTAAACTCATCCAACTCTAAACACTCTTAAATGATCCATCATTGTGCTATTTGGCAATGTGATGGCGCCACTTCTGAGGTAACTCATGCCGCAAAACTCAACAACACTCCCCTTGTTCAAAGTAGAGATGATGAACAGTGAAAGGGCCAAGTCACAGAGGGCTTTTGTGTGAACAGACTTACCCCCCTGGGGTAACAGAAGTGTAGCCTGGAGAATGGTTTGGCTGGATAAGGCAAAAAAAAAAAAAAAAAAAAAAGCTAAACAATCAAAAAGCACAGATTTTCAAAGAGATCATTTTCCCAGCCATGTCTGGTTCTGAATTCAAACCCTTAGATTTCAAGGTGTTCTATCAAAAATCTACTGAAATCAATCCGAAACAGCAAAATATTGAGGTGAAATGTTACCAGCATCAGAAAAAATGTCTAAAATACTTTTTTTCTTGTAAAGCAAATGTTCTTTGTTGGTTAAGTTGCTAATGCAAGATGTAGCACATTATGGCAGTGGGAAATTAAAAAATTATTACTCATTCATTGAGTCAATGCTTATGTGTCTGGCATTGCTCAAGGCTCATGGGATAGTATTTCTTTGTGCTCTTGCTTAATTTTTTTTCCATTTTTAATAGTGATTAGTGCATGAAGAAAATCTGGGAGGGTAATGAGACAGAATTACGGAAGGGAATGGCAGAGTAATCCATTTAAGAGAGGGCAATCCCGTGAAATCTAAGAAATTTGAGCCACCATAACTCCCAGTGTCTTTTAATTCTTGTATTTTTACTTAGCCCATGGGAGAAATCAAAATTCATAAACGATTGCTGATCATGGATCTTTAGGGATAACAAAATTTGACATGTGATTAACATTCTGAAGAAAACTAGATTCTGGTTTTTCTTAACATGCCATGACAAGGCTCTTCTGGAATGCAGAGCAGAAGCCATTGAGGAACAGGGGGAAAAGCGGGATGGGGTTGAAAACATCAATAGAACCAAGAAGCAGTAAGCATAGGGCAAGGTGGAAGGAGGGACAGAGAATATACCTCATGGCCTCCTAGAAGAAGTTTTGGAATGTAATGAAGGAAGTAGAGGGAATATCTGTACATTAAACTTCCTGGAGCCTTCCCCATATTCTCCTAGACTCCTGAGCCTTTCTTTCATAACATTTTTTCTTTGCTGATTTAGATGTTACCAAAAAAAAAAAAAAAAGTTGTAGAGTTTCACTGCTGATTTTTTCTCCAGACCATTTGCTCATTCTTGCTCCGGGCACCCTAATCCATAATTATTGTCAGCTGAGACAAAACTAGCTGCTTCACGATTTACCGACTTATGCAGTCTCCACAGCATCGATCCCAGCAGAAATGTAGATCAGCTTTTCCAGGGAGATCCTCCCTCCTGAAGAAATGACCCCAGGCCAGTGTCCACCACAGAGAGAAATCCTAAAGAACTCACCTGGGTGTGCAGGCAGGAGTTGGGAGGGTCACAGGGTCTCAAAGTCCATGTGACACACCATAGGCAGGAGCTCATAACTTGCTGCTCCCAGCAGTAAGACAGTGATGTGTCAGCTCTCTTCCTCTCTCCTTCTTGCCAACTAGAATTCATTTGGATCCTCAAAAATGGAGAAGAGAGACCAGAAATCAGTTTCCCTTATTACCCACTACCATACACCGCCATTTTGGCAGAGCTGGGCCCTGCAGCTGTGTGGAGGGCAAAGTCTATTTCAGTCCTGCCATCAGAATATCCAGCAGCCAATGGACAGGGGGGGTGTGGTGTAAACTGGGGGAGGGAGAGGGAGCGGGGTTGGAGGGGTGTATCCGAAAGCTACAGGCACTGAAGTGGTCAGAGCTCTGCTAAATAAAGTGAACCTTTTCTTCCACGATTTGTTTCTCCTTGGACCAGCATTGGCAATTGTCCCCCCAGATAAGAGGGAGCCTAGCTGGGGCCACTCTGCAAATTCATGAGGCAGGGGAAACACACAAGCTGGGCATATGCATGATTATTACAGGAAGAGGAAAACACCGGAACTATTTAGCATCTCATGATTGGACAGGGCTATTGCTGAGACAGGGGTGGGGAAGAGACAAATGGGGTGGGGGAAATTCTCTAATCTTAATAAAATCTGTTTGCCTCTTCCAGTAAGTAAAATATTGAGTGATTACATGTCTGACCCTTTAATATCAACAGTGGAACGAGAGAGATCTAAAAGAAAATATTTAGAAAAAGAGAGTCTATATTTTGCCTTGCCTGTGTTATGCCTTAATAGATTCTCTCATTAGCAATAAGCCAATTCTATATAAACAATGTTTTCTCAGCAGGCAACAGCAAGTTAATAAGGTACCCTCAACACTCCTTAGAGCTCCCAGGCTTTAAGAACCTACTTAAAGAGATATTGTGGCTTTCCTGGTACTCGGCACACATTTCAGTGGGGAATAAATGGGTGTGTGCAAGGCAGTAGAGAGCAACTTCCCTTAACAAGTTTACTCTTTTTTTGCCACTGTCCACTAACATGGGGAAACGTGAGCAAAGCAATTAATCGGGCTTTACCTGCAAAAGGGGGAATATCATAAAACCATCAGAATATATACTACAAAGGTTAATTCATTTTTTCTTTCTAAATGACTTTTTTTCTCAATTTGCGAAGATGTTTTTAGTTCTTATTTTAAACAGATGTAACTTCTGAGGCGGGCAGATAAGCCATCTGAGTTTTAAAAACATAAGTCATTATTAATTGACTTTAGTTATCAAATTAAGTTTCTTCAAAGATCTGCTGACTTATTAAACCCCAAATCAGACACAATTGCTTTCCTGCACCTTTCCACTTCTCGATCAGCTACAAAATCTGATATTTGAGATGGATTCTATTTGCCTTTGCCCAAAACTTCTCAGAACCAAACTGGACAATTATTTCTCTTTCCTCATCCTATTTAGACTTCGTACTTCCCTGGGAAAATGTAAACAGTATTTGCAAAACAGCTTAAGGAAAACCTAATCATTTCCCTGGTTTTATTAACTTGATATTCGTACCAGTAACTCTGTACTTCCACACATATCAATCAAGTTTATCACTTGTTTCCTTCATGGATTGGCTGACATTGTCAGGGCAAAATTTAATGTCTTAAGGTCAGTATTTTGGAATTATAAAAATGATTATTTTGGACATTCTTTGTAATATTATATATAGTTCAAAAGCCAACATCTGAAAATCTATTCCCCTTTAAGAAATGTCATAATTACCTTCAATTATACATTTAAACATATATAAACCTGTATTATAATTGGTATACTTTAAATCAGTTACTCACTTGGATCTTTAAGAATACAATTAAAACCAGTATAGTATAGGAATACTTGCTATTGATCAAAAATAGAAAGATTTCACAATATGTGTTAACCTACATCTTAACTTACCTTTCTTTTTCTTTATCTTATGAAATAAAAATGTTTTGCAAAATAGAATTGCTATTCCCAAGTCCCCCTAGACAAGCCATTAAAATCAAAATGACAATCTTATTAGCTTTAACTTTAATTGGTTTTATACAATCAGTGCTTTAAGTTGTTAGGTAAATTCACTTCTCAATATATTTTAAGTATTAAAAGATTACCTTGATGTCTAACAAAAATAAAATAGTTGTATTAGCTTTAATTAAATTGCTTTTTCTCTCTTTTTAAGCATTACTTTCCCTCTGTCTTTCATTTTATATTATATGCACTGCCAGTATTCCCAATATTTTTAGAGTTTCAATACCCTACTGTTAACATATTTATGTTTTATTTGAAGAGAATTGAAACATATTTTAAAAGTTGAAAGTTTACCTCATTCCTTCAGAAAACTCAGTACACATCAATGTATCACAGTATCAGGATTGATCATCACCTATTTAGGGGCTGAATTATTCATATCTTAATTAGAATTTCTCATCTTTCTTTCAAAAAACTTTAAACAGGTATAAATCAGTTTTAATATCCTGAAGATTTTAATTGGAAAATCACATTTGTATGATTATACTTCTAATAATTAAATCATTTTAAAGCTAGAGGAATACATTAGCTCAAACATTATTTTGAGGACAAGAAAATGGAGCTCTAGTACATATAATTTATTATGTGGCAAACAAACAAAATGCAATCTTGAATTAATTCACTGACACTATTCCTTGAGTAACAATAACAACGACAACAAAACTGTAAACAGTTTCAATGTTTGTTATATTGTTATTCGTAAATCCAGAAAAGCAAGCACAACTAAAAAAAAAAGCAAAAACAAAAAACAAAACCTTCAATTTTACATTCTACTCAAAGATACAGGTGCTCTGACTATACCAAATCTGTTCTCACTAATACCCAAAGCAAGGGTTCTTAACATCGTTTTTGCTTTTGTTTTTTACATTACATCACATTTCACTGACATTTAAGTTATCAACCAGCTGAAGGGACTAAAAGCAGGCCCCCCCTTACTACTCAGAAAGATAACATTCACAGTGATAATGTGTCAGTCAACCGTACTTGAGGGATTTTGATTTTGATTCATTTCTTTTTTTTTTTTTTTTTAATTAAGGGCTACATTTTTTTTTTAATTTTATTTATTTATTTATTTATCTATTTATTTATTTATGTCTGTGTTGGGTCTTCGTTTCTGTGCGAGGGCTTTCTCTAGTTGTGGCAAGCGGGGGCCACTCCTCATCGCGGTGCGTGGGCCTCTCACCATCGCGGCCTCTCTTGTTGCGGAGCACAGGCTCCAGACGCGCAGGCTCAGTAATTGTGGCTCACGGGCCTAGCTGCTCCGCGGCACGCGGGATCCTCCCAGACCAGGGCCCGAACCTGCGCCCCCTACACTGGCAGGCAGACTCCCAACCACTGCGCCACCAGGGAAGCCCTTGCTTCATTTCTTGTCTTTACAACTTTCACTTTGACGTTTTTCAAATGGACACAGCAATGAGTGAGTGGTGTGATTTTTTTTCATTCATTTATCTGGCGATTCTAAACCTCTCACTGAGTGCCTAATATACGTAAAGCATTATCAAATGGCATGACCACAAATAAAGCAAATATTGCCAAAGCCTCGATTAACAAAAATAGCATGTCTGGAATGAGGTAAGTGCTGGCTCAGATACTACCAGAGTATCATTTTCAGCCATCCTCTAATAAGGATGCACCTGGGGTGCACTAAGAAGCAAGTAACCAGAAATTGTCAGCCTGCAACATCTGGATGGACTAAGAATGTGTAGCCAGGGAGGAGATACCTTGGTTGTAATAAACTTTTGTCTTGGAGTTCCTCAACTGTATCATTTAGTTAAGGCCTCCCCTATTTTTCTGTAGTATTTTTTTTCTCAGACTTAGTTGTGCTTTCTTACTTTTCAAACATATATAACTATGTTTATTTTACTCCCCCCAATGGATACACAAAACTGCAGGATCTACTAACAAGTCCTCTATGTTGAACACTTTTGGGGCATCATTTACCAATGGGAAGGAATACTTTCTGCTCGTTTGCCTTTTAGCATTTATGTTTCCTTCTTAACTACACATCAAGCAAGAACATTTGAGATATCCCAAGTCCTGGAATTGGGTAAGGATTCCTCTGTTTATTTAAAATATTTGCTTAAGTTTTGCTTCATTTGTTTAAATACCCAATAAACCAGTAGTAATTTCTTTAATGCACATTCTATGTTTAAACCAAAAAGAAAGAATAAGTATGATCATATTGTGAAGTATATATGGTAAAGAATAAACTGGACTTTAAATTTATCACAGAGAGAGTTTGATCATCTATCTCCAAGGTTAAGTTCTTTAACTGCTCATAAAATTTGCCAAGCTTTCCTCACATCATTAGGATGTTTCAAATTGTAAACCCCAAAATCATTTGTTTTTACCTCAGTAATTTTATCTTGACTCTTTTTAATAGGCATGTGAGTGTCTTTCAAGCCCTAAGTCTCTCCAAGACCAAACTAAAAAGGAAGACAGAGAGAGAAAATAAAAATCCCTTTCTTTGGCTCCTTCTAACCAATAATAGCTTATGAAGTTCATCATCTATGAAGGACAGAAAAGGCAGAATCACAGACACAACTGGAAAAGTAACAGCAGGTACCTTTCCATCTCACAGACTAACTTTGTGATGTCCTTCATTTAGCAGTTCCTAGGCCCAGGTGGAAATTTTCTAGCATCTTCTTAATAAAGATTCATGTTGGGAAAGTTTCATATAACAAGTCATGTTTATTGTGTCAGCAGATTTTTTTTTTTTTTTTAAAGCTAGACTAAATTCATAAGCACCACGCATGATTTACAATAAAACCTTAATGAAACGCTCAGAACTGTTTAAAAAGCTGCAGCAGGTTTTTAAGGAAATTGGTTGTCTGTATTTACTCTTTGAATTAAGTGTTAAAGGAAAACAGAATAATAATATATAAAACCCTGGTTTCCTGTAACAACAATAATTATGGTAACTAACATCTGTATATGGCTTTACAGTTTGCAAAGTGCTTTCTCATACATTACCTCATTTAGTAGAGTGGAAATGTTTAATGATCCCAGTCTTAAACTGCATTTCATTAATAGTATATATATATATATAATATTAATAAGCACATATATGTAATATTATATATATATATATTAATAAACACATTTAGAAGAAACTATCTTCATAAGCACTCTGCACTAAGCCTGAACAAAAGGGAGATAGGGAGATGTTGAAATCCAATATCAACCCCATAAATCAAATAAATGTCAAATAAAATCTGTCAAACACTTCATAATGTTCTGTGCATGTCATCAAACTCAAGGAGAATCCTGCTGTGTCACCTCAGAATGATAAAGAGATCTAAGGTGTGAAAGCACGCCGTTAGAAGTTTCATTAAAGCCTTATTTACTAGTTCCGAACGAATTTACATTGATCTTTTAAACTATTGCTAACCACAAATGCATTAAACCTAAACAGTCTTCATTTACTGAGAAATAAATGTGTCAGCAGAATCATGACTTTTGTCCAATGTTGTTCCGGCATTTAATTCACAAAGGCTCAGTGTTAAGCTTTTTATTGCTTGTTGTGCTAAAGCCTGTTCATTTAATTGCAAATATATTTCCTTCCTGCATCATTATCAAAATTGTTATCTTAAGGAAATATTTTTAAATAATCTGCTGGAAAACCAGAGCTGTACATGGGCTTATTCCGAATAATTGTTTCCTGCTACAGATGAGTTAGCAATTAAGTGGTAACGTTGCTTAAACAATTTTAAAAGGAGGTGAGGATAAAAGGAATCGGACTGTGCTGGTCCAAGTTATGAGAAGCTTTTGGAGTTTTTTGTGGAGTCAACATGCACTCCTGGCTGATTTAATCAATACTTACCTGTTTACATTTTAAAAGAACTTGGTTAATGGTTCCAGGGCCTAATCTAATAAATAAATCATTTCAATGTAGGTTGTAATTTTGTGAGATATGAATTAATTCAAAAGTGACCTTAGTCTTTCTATCCTTGAAATGGAGACAAATGTTCTGCATTTGACCTTGACCTTGACCTTTCCTTATATTAATTTGGGGAAAGGATTTGCAGCCAGGTTTTAAATTAAATGATGCCAGTAACACTATTATGGACACACCCATACTAAAGAAAAAAATAGAGATGTTATAATAAAATAAGGAAGAAAATGCAATATGTGACTCCAGACTCTCCAGGATTTACATGCACTTTTTTAAAAAATTACTTTTCCATAGCTAAATACAACAGGCATGGCATGTTTGTTTCAGTGGGTGAAAATGTATCGACAGCATTCCCAATTCTTCATTAGTTAAACCCACACTAAATAGATTGCATCATATTGTCCATTAAAGGAGACTTACCAAAAAAAGAAGTGCTCTCTAGGAGATGACTCCAGTTCAATAGTATTTAAATTCAAGAAAAGAGCAATTGTTTACTGAGGAGATGACTATGGAAAATACTTTGGGGAGCGTTCATTATTTCTGAGATTAGTTCTATTGCTAACAATGGAGAAAGACACAATTTCTAGAAATTAAACCAATATAAATCAAGCTTCCAATGGGAAGCAACCAAGATAATTCAAATTTGCAGTTAAAAAAAATTGCCAGTAATTGACTGGTGGTTATTGCTCTATTTCAAAAGAAGTGAGAAACCCTCCATGTACCTGTTACTACATGGAATTATCCAGTTTATTTCAGAGGGAAACAGTAAGAAAATGATTGGCAGGGTGGGACCAGAAATGGGTGGACCCCTGCAGTGGACCAATGAGCAATTAGCCATGTCCTGCGTGGCCAAGACTGGGGAGTGACAGGAAGACATCAATGATAAGAGCCTAAGGTAGTAAACACTCACAGCCTACCTTGATTCATCTTGTCCTTTGCCCGCCATGGAGTATCGGGAACATGGGCAAGGGATAACCATTCCCAAGGTACAGAGGGTACCCACCCCAAACTTCAATAATACATCTATCTACATCCCAGCAGCCTGGAAACCAACAGACTTGTCTAGGTATTTTCTGGATTTCTCCTGCAGAACTCACAGAGCGAAGGGCTCCAGGAGTGTGATGGAAATGGGTAGCAGCTACTAAGTAGTTAGAAAATGGAGTTAGAAAATGGGTAATATGGGAAAGAGATTTCCATTTCTGCAGTCAGCTGAGCCTCTGAAACCTGGCTTCCAAAGAACGAAGGTGTTACCTTAACAAGGCTGTTGATGGCCATCCTCTCACGTCTCTGCCCACATGCATCTTTCAACGTGCTCTCCCATCGTCACAACCTTCTGCCGCTGTCACCCTCCTCCTCTCCCGGGTCTCACATGGTTATAAATATTGCAGTTCTTGAGCACTTGTGTGCCCTTCCACCGGCTTCAGAACTCCTCTCCTTGCTTGCTCACCTCCACACACCTCCCACCACTTTGTTTTTGACCTAACACTACCTGTGGTTTTCTTGTAGCTTCCACCATCCATTTAGGTACTCCAAAGGATTGGATTATTGTCTAAAATGCCTTCTTGAAATCAAGACCCAATTCCTTTCTGAGGTCAAAGCTCAGCTTTCCTCTTGCCCACAGTCACCTGCTATTTGGCAATCTTCTGCCATCCATAAAAGCATCCTGCCTGCACTAAAGTGCACCGCAACATACTAACTCTTTGCTGCTCCCAAGCCGAAGAGATGCTCAGCGAAGATTTACCTTCTCCTCTTCTGGTCTTACCTTAGCCTTCACGGGACGCCAGGTATATGCATGCACTTCATATGTTCTCATTCTCTGAAAATCCAGGCAAACAATGTCAGTTTCACCAGCTACCTAATTCTCCCTTAAGAAAATATATGTTTAACAAAACTTTAGGACCTTCTGGAGATCACAGCTGAGGAAAAGCATCTGAGTACTTTCAAACGATTAATTCGAAAACCTGAGACACAATATACATTCTTTTTATGAACAACAACATGGATGTTTACATTCAAGTTCCTGCCTAGATGTGGACACAGATGTCTCAAGCTGGTAACAGGCAGAGAAAATCAGACTGGAAAGTGTGTTTTAGCCCACACAGGCTAATTCGTATCTTAACCTGGTCTGGATCCAATACATAAAAATCTGATGGCCTGACAACAGAGACCATGTTCCCATACTTTCTGTAGTGACTGGGCAGACATTGTACTCTTCAGATACAACATATGTTTCCCAGGACTTGAGGAACCCAGCCCACTTCTCTCAAACATATAACCTGTGTGACCCCCAAGGAGATTTGAATGGTCCACCCTTGATCGATAAATTTTTTGAAAGTCAAGAAAATTTTGATGAATAAGAAATAAATAGATTTTTACTTAGTGTGCTTTTGTGAATCCTCTTAATAACTTCATTCCAACCACATCCCAATCCAGTGACTATACCTGTTTACTTTTTCTAATGATGAAACAGGGTTGGTCCCTTTGCATATCTGGCATCTAAGAGAAACCATAAGCATCCATCAAGGGCATTAAGTGTTAACCTCACTTTCACTTTATGAGTTTCAGGCCATAGGCTTGTGGACCAACCCAACTGTTGATCCATAAACAGTGTTCCCATCCTGAAGAGTATGAAGTGAGGTTAAGCACAAGAAACCACCAAGAGCATCTCCTTCAAATATTTACAAGGCTGTAATATATGTATGTGTTTTATGTCTCGGTCAATATGTCTGATTGGTGGGAGTTCCATTTTTATGAGTTCCAGGTGCTTCAGCTCATGAGCTTTTTATTCACATCTAGAATATAGGTATATATATTTCCAGATATAATCTTATCCAGCCTCTTCAGATGTTAGTACTAACAATTTCAAGAATATTCAAGCAATAGGATGGAACAGATTCCTCTAGAATTAAGCCAAAACAATATTAATAATAACAATCATAAGACCAAGATGAAACATTATAAGAGCCTCATTTGGGAAGCTTATCTAAAGAATAAGCCATTTATTAATGAGTATAAACCATATTTATACATTCAATCATTCCCATCTTCAACTCATTGTTCTACTATTTCTTTCAATATTTTACTTCTATATGATGCCCCTTGACCCCTCAGTAGGTTTCATTGGGAAGGTATGCTCTTTGAGAAAATAAGATCAATAATGTTATCACTTTCAACTGCGCTATCATTTTCACAGATCCAAGTTGAAATGAAATCAATTATGAGAACAAGTAGCACTGTTTTATTACTAATGAATGAATTTAGCATTGTTTCCCATATTCCCACCACTTAAAATGGAAGAAATAGAGAAAATGTGGTCCAGAGAAAGCTCAAATAGTCCAGGCTAATGGTGGAAATACTTAAGTATCATCCGTATACAGCTAATATAAACCAAAGTGGCTTATTACCACTGTTTTGTGATTTATGACTCACATTATGACTTTATTTTGAAATGGTTGCATGAAATATTAATGTGTGGTGAAAGAACACACAAGAAGGAGCAGGGATCATGTTCTATCAGATGTTAGGCTGCTTAGTGATTTATTCCTCATAATACACTGAACTCAAGTCTTAGTATCCTATTTGCTCTCTTAATGTAATCAGCCCCTCATATTCAAACTTTTCAAGGTGAGGTAGCCCTACTTTCGTTCCTAGATTGTAGGTTGTGTACTGTTAATTTTTAAAAGGATGGAGTAGTTTATAACAAATGTGAATAATTTATAGCAAATGTTCTCAGCATTGATTAGTGTTCTTTAGAAATAGAATGTCTTCTTGATATGCATCACTCCTTTAATGCCTTATGAAAAGTCAGAAGACCTGTTACTGCACTGCTTAATGGACAAATCAACTTTAATTTTAGTCATATATAATATGAAAGATAAGTAGCTATGTCTTTCCCTGTTTGGGATTTGCCAGGCATTAACACTGAACATTAGCTCAAAGCAATCTAAAGAGAAGTTAACAATAGGACACAATTGCTCTCCCTTGGAATTTACATTTGATCTGGTTTCTCCAAACTTTGGGGTGGATGGTTTCTGAAATCTTTCATTTTGCTGCACTTTAAGTCATTCTGCACCTCACTTTGCAAAGCTCGAACCTGGGGACTTAAGTAACAGATTCCACAACAACTTTACTGAAAAGTATGTTAATTTATACAGTTTCCTATTTCATTTTAATTTGATCAACTGCATCCGATGCATGAAAAACAGTATCTTTTTGAATCATTATGAAAGTTAACATGGTTTGATTTTTATAGTATTGAATTCACCAACTATGATTTTATCAAATATATTTAAATGTCAATTATTGGTAAATAAAGAAAATAACATAAAATAATAATAGTTGACACTGTTCTTTCTATACAAATGACATACACTGTCCAAGAGCTTTACATATATTAACTCACTTTATTCTCTCAATAACCTGTAACATAAGTACTGTTGTAAGGCCTGATATACATAGAGGAAACTGAGGCACAGAATCAGTAAGTAACGTGCCCTAGTGACACTGCCAGTAGCGGAATTCGATTTAAGAAATTAGATGGTTTGATTTCAGAATCTATGCTCTTACTACTACACTATTCCTATTGTCCTTTGCTCAGAAACATTTAGCTTCAATGCCCTTTGTATAAACACAGAAAAATGAAAAGATCCAATGATCTGGACCTAAGAGTACAAAATCTAACTTTATGAAGGACCAATGTTAAGAATTAGGTTCAAATGGTGAAAGGGGAAAAGGACAGATTTTGCTTTTGAAATTCTTTAACATGTCCTTGAACACCCATGGTCATCCAAATGGCAAGATGGCTACCTCCTGCATGCTCCAGGGGTAGTAAAATGTACAGCAAGAGCACTAGGTCAGAGAGAACTTGGCTATGAATACACATCATACTGGGCAATCCTGGGATTATCGCTGAACTTCTCTGAGCCAAGATTTCCATTTCCAAACTAGATGATAACACCCACCAATAAAGCAGTTGTAACAATAAGAGCTAATATAAAGTGTCTGGCATATAGGTACACGGTATGTTATGATATACATCTGTTGTCATTGTTTTTGTTCTATCAATTTTATTCTTTCAGCAAGCCTATCCTCAGACCGAGTCACTGCGTGAGTGCAGGGAACTCAGCCCTTTAATGATGTTAACCCCTAAGCTCTTTAGTTACCCTTCCCCCCTTGCTCCTGCCATTCAAACTTACATTGCAACGCACTCAGTTAAATTCACATGCATTCTTAACTTCCAATAGCCATTGGAAAAACGATACAAAAGACACTGAGAAGGCAGAGGGACTATGTGATGTCCTACACAAACACATCTCCACTCAGGGAAAATCCTTTCAGGGAAGATGCCTTGCTCTTACCTCTGTGGTTCAGTTGGTAAATGTGTGACCACTGATATTCCTTGTCTGTTAATTCCTAGTCCTTTCCCAGCAAGATAAGGTCTTGAGAGAATAAACAGAAGAAAATCAAAGAGAATAGAATCTGTATGATTTGGGAAAAGAAGATCGATGGAAACCAAGAGGAAGAAGAAATGAAGAAAAGAGAGAAAGGGAGAAAAGGTTTCTTCCAGAGAGAAAGTAAATCAATAGTAGACATTTCTGCACAGAATAACTGTGGTAGAAATAGGATGCAAACTGAGCCAGGCTCATTTACTGTTTTGTGCAGCCAGTTATAGAAAGTAGTGTGAATAGCAAAGGGTTCTGCCACAAACATGGAATTCCCAAAAATGAAAAAGGGCAATTCCATGGAAGTGAAGCATTGCTGCAGCCTTATTGTATTATTATTATTAGGAAAAAGCACATCACATGCCAAGGGCTGTTCAACTTTGTAACTTAGCTGCCCTAAGACAAGGGTGTGAGGTCTAAATGCTCCTCCCCCGACCTAACCAGAAGTGGATGGAGATATAACCCTTTATCCACCTGAGGCTACAAGGAATGATTTTTACAGCTGCCTCCATCTCTTTAGATGTATGCATGAGGGGAGAAATGGCCTGCGTAGAGCAATTTTTTAAATGCTGCTTAATTTTTTTCCTTTATATCTACCATCTTTTACTTTTGACCGTTTTGTGTCATAAGGATCGTGACTACTTTTTTTTAAAACTTTTGCTCCCTCCTTTCTCTCATCTTTCTTTCCCAATTTTAATTCTCCCCTGAGAACAGATCAGAACCCCAGACTTCCGTCTAGACTTCCCATAGCTCCCCCTCCTGCCCCACCGCAATGACCCAATTGCCTGATTGTGAATGAGTAAGTGTCACGGAAAAGAGGTCTATGTACATAACTACTAACCTATGTTCCATAATGGAAAGTTCTAAAGCCAAAAAGACTACTTTGAAAGGAACCTTCAAGATGGTGGAGGAGTAAGACATGGAGATCACCTTCCTCACCACAAATACATCAAAAATACATCTACATGTGGAACAACTCCTACAGAACACCTACTGAACGCTGGCAGAAGACCTCAGACTTCCCAAAAGGCAAGAAACTCCCCGCATACCTGGATAAGGCAAAAGAAAAAAGAAAACACAGAGAGAAAAGAATAGAGACAGGACCTTCCCCTCTGGGAGGGAGCTGTGAAAGAGGAAAACTTTCCACACACTGGTGCAGACAAGGGGTGGGAGTGGGGGAAGCTTCAGAGCCATGGAGGACAGCGCAGCAACAGGGGTGCAGAGGGCAAAGTGGAGAGATTCCCACACAGAAGATCAGTGCCGACAAGCACTCACCAGCCCAAGAGGCTTGTCTGCTCACCCGCCGGGGCGGGCAGGGGCTGGGAGCTGAGGCTCAGGCTTCAGAGGTCAGACTCCAGGGAGAGGGCTGCGGCTGGCTGTGTGAACACAGCCTGAAGGGGGCTAGTGCACCACAGCTAGCCGGGAGGGAATCCGGGAAAAAATCTGGACCTGCCTAAGAGGCAAGAGACCACTGTTTCAGGGTGCACAAGGAGAGGGGATTCAGAGCGCCGCTTAAAGGAGCTCCAGAGATAGGCGTGAGCCACGGGCGCGAGCCCTGCCTCTGTGGAATACCTGAATAGACAATGAATCGTCCCAAAATTGAG
Source organism: Balaenoptera borealis (assembly GCF_965194805.1). Taxonomy (NCBI): domain Eukaryota; kingdom Metazoa; phylum Chordata; class Mammalia; order Artiodactyla; family Balaenopteridae; genus Balaenoptera; species Balaenoptera borealis. The sequence continues at coordinate 9,977,756 of NC_138862.1, read as the reverse complement.
GCAGTGGACTTTGGGAGCAAAGGTAGATTTGGGGTTTGCTTTTTGCATATAATTTGTTTCTGGTTTTATGTTTATCTTAGTTTAGTATTTAGAGCTTATTATCATTGGTAGATTTGTTTATTGGTTAGGTTGCGCTCTTCTTTTTATATATATATTTTTTTCCTTTTTCTCTTTTTCTGAGGGTGTATGTGTATGCTTCTTTGTGTGATTTTCTCTGTAGAGCTTTGTTTTTACCATTTGTCTTATGTTTCTGTCTGTCCTTTTTTTTTTTAGTATAGTTTTTAGCGCTTGTTATCATTGTTGGATTTGTTTATTGGTTTGGTTGCTCTCTTATTTCTTTCTTTCTTTTTTTAATTATATTTTTATATTTTTATTTTTAATAATTTTATTTATTTTAATTATTTTATTCTCTTATTTTCTTGCTTTTTTTCCAACCCTTTTCTTCTGAGCCATGTGGCTGACAGGGTCTTGGTGCTCCAGCCGGGTGTCAGGCCTAAGCCTCTTAGGTGGGAGAGCCGAGTTCAGGACATTGGTCCACCAGAGACTTCCTGACCCCATGTAATATCAAATGGCAAAAGCTGTCCCAGAGATCTCCATCTCAACACTAAGACCCAGCTCCACTCAACAACCAGCAAGCAACAGTGCTGGACACCCTATGCCAAACAACTAGCAAGGCTGGAACACAACCCCATCCATTAACAGAGAGGCTGCCTAAAATCCTAATAAGTTCACAGACACCCCAAAACACACCACCAGATGTGGTCCTGGCCACCAGAAAGAAAAGAACCAGCCTCATCCACCAAAACACAGGCACCAATCCCCTCCACCAGGAAGCCTACACAACCCACTGAACCAACCTTAGCCAATGGGGGCAGACACCAAAAACAGCGGGAACCTGGGGCCTGCGAAAAGGAGACCACAAAGGCAGTAAATTAAGCAAAATGAGAAGACAGAGAAACACACAGCAGATGAAGGAGCAAACTAAAAACCCACCAGACCAAAAAAAATAATAAAGACGAAATAGGCAGTCTACTTGAAAAAGAATTCAGAGAAATGATAGTAAAGATGATCCAAAAACTTGGAAATAGAATGGAGAAAATACAAGAAACGTTTAACAAGGAACTAGAAGAACTGAAGAGCAAACAAACAATGATGAACAACACAATAAATGAACTTAAAAATTCTCTACAAGGAATCGATAGCAGAATAACTGAGGCAGAAGAACGGATAAGTGACCTGGAAGATAAATAGTGGAAATAACTAACGCAGAGCAAAATAAAGGAAAAAGAATGAAGAGAGTAGAGGACAGTCTCAGAGAGCTCTGGGACAACATTAAATGTAACAACTTTCGAATTATAGGGGTCCCAGAAGAAGAAGAGAAAAAGAAAGGGTCTGAGAAAATATTTGAAGCAATTATAGGTGAAAATTTCCCTAAGATGGGAAAGGAAATAGTCAATTAAGTCCAGGAAGTACAGAGAGTCCCATACAGGATAAACCCAAGGAGAAACACGCCAAGACACATGTTAATCAAACTATCAAAAATTAAATACAAACAAAAAGTGTTAAAAGCAGCAAGGGAAAAACAACAAATAACATACAAGGGACTCCCCATAAGGTTAACAGCTGATTTCTCAGAAGGAACTCTGCAATCCAGAAGGGTGTGGCAGGACATATTTAAAGTGATGAAGGGAAAAACCTACAACCAAGATCACTCTACCCAGCAAGGATCTCATTAAGATTCGATGGAGAAATTAAAACCTTTACAGACAAGCAAAAGCTAAGAGAATTCAGCCACCAAACCAGCTTTACAACAAATGCTAAAGGAACTTCTCTAGGCAGGAAACACAAGAGAAAGAAAAGACCTACAATAACCAACCCAAAACAATTAAGAAAATGGTAATAGGAACATACATATTGATAATTACCTTAAACGTAAATGGATTAAATGCTCCAACCAAAAGACATAGACTGGCTGAATGGGTACAAAAACAATACCCGTATATATGCTGTCTACAAGAGACTCACTTCAGACCTAGGGACACATACAGATTGAAAGTGAGGGGATGGAAAAAGATATGCCATGCAAATGGAAATCAAAAGAAAGCTGGAGTAGCAATCTTCATTACAGACAAAATAGACTTTAAAATAAAGACTGTTACAAGAGACAAAGAAGGACACTACATAATGATCAAGGGATCAATCCAAGAAGAAGATATAACAATTGTAAATATTTATGCACCCAACATAGGAGCACCTCAATACATAGGGCAAATGTTAACAGCCATAAAAGGGGAACTCGACAGTAACACAATCATAGTAGGGGACTTTAACACCCCACTTTCACCAATGGACAGATCATCCAAAATGAAAATAAATAAGGTAACACAAGCTTCAAATGATACATTAAACAAGATGGACTTAATTGATATTTAGAGGACATTCCATCCAAAAACAACAGAATACACTTTCTTCTCAAGTGCTCATGGAACATTCTCCAGGATAGATCATATCTTGGGACACAAATAAAGTCTTGGTAAATTTAAGAAAATTGAAATTGTGTCAAGTATCTTTTCCGACCACAATCCTATGAGACTAGATATCAATTACAGGAAAAAATCTGTAAAAAATACAAACACATGGCGGCTAAACAATACTTTACTAAATAACCAAGAGATCACTGAAGAAATAAAAGAAGAAATCAGAAAATACCTAGAAATAAATAACAATGAAAACACGACGACCCAAAACCTATGGGATGCAGCAAAAGCAATTCTAAGAGGGAAGTTTATAGCAGTACAATCCTACCTCAAGACACAAGAAGCATCTCAAATAAACAACCTAACCTTACACCTAAAGCAATTAGAGAAAGAAGAACAAAAAAAACCCCCAAAGTTAGCAGAAGGAAAGAAATCCTAAAGATCAGATCAGAAAGAAATGAAAAAGAAATGAAGGAAATGATAGCAAAGATCAATAAAACTAAAAGCTGGTTCTTTGAGAAGATAAATAAAATTGATAAACCATTAGCCACACTCATCAAGAAAAAAAGAGAGAAGACTCAAATCAATAGAATTGGAAATATAAAAGGAGAAGTAACAACTGACACTGCAGAAATCCAAAGATCATGAGAGATTACTATAAGCAGCTCTATGCCAATAAAATGGACAATCTGGAAGAAATGGACAAATTCTTAGAAAAGCTCAACCTTCTGAGACTGAACCAGGAAGGAATAGAAAATATAAACGGAACTATCACAAGCACTTAAATTGAAACTGTGATTAAAAATCTTCCAATAAACAAAAGCCTAGGACCAGGTGGCTTCACAGGAGAATTCTATCGAACACTTAGAGAAGAGCTAACACCTATCCTTCCCAAACTCTTCCAAAATATAGCAAAGGGAGGAACACTCCCAAACTCATTCTACGAGGCCATCATCAACCTGATACCAAAACCAGACTAACATGTCACTAAAAAAGAAAACTACAGGCCAAGATCACTGCTGAACATAGATGTAAAAATCCTCAACAAAATACTAGCAAACAGAATCCAACAGCACATTAAAAGGATCATACACCAGGATCAATCGGGGTTTATCCCAGGAATGCAAGGATTCTTCAATATATGCAAATCAATCAATGTGATACACCATATTAACAAGCTGAAGGATAAAAACCTTATGATAATCTCAATAGCTGCAGAAAAAGCTTTTGACAAAATTCAACACCCATTTATGATAAAAATCCTCCAGAAAGTAGGCATAGAGGGAACTTACCTCAATATAATAAAGGTCATATATAACAAACCCACAGCCAACATCGGTCTCAATGGTGAAAAACTGAAACCATTTCCACTAAGATCAGGAATAAGACAAGGTTACCCACTCTCACCGCTATTATCCAACATAGTTTTGGAAGTTTTAGCCACAGCAATCAGAGAAGAAAAAGAAATAAAAGGAATCCAAATCAGAAAAGAAGATGTAAAACTGTCACTGTTTGCAGATGACATGATACTATACATAGAGAATCCTAAAGATGCTACCAGAAAACTACTAGAGCTAATCAATGAATTTGGTAAAGAAGCAGGATACAAAATTAATGCACAGAAATCTCTTGCATTCTTATACGTTAATGATGAAAAATCTGAAAGAGAAATTAAGGAAACACTCCCATTTACCGTTGCAACAAAAAGAATAAAATACCTAGGAATAAACCTACCTAAGGAGACAAAAGACCTGTATGCAGAAAACTATAAGACACTGATGAAAGAAACTAAAGAGGATACAAACAGATGGAGAGATATACCATGTTCTTGGATTGGAAGAATCAACACTGTGGAAATGACTATACTACCCAAAGCAATCTACAGATTCAATACAATCCCTATCAAACTACCAATGGCATTTTTCACAGAACTAGAATAAAAAATTTCACAACTTGTATGGAAACACAAAAGACCCCTAATAGCCAAAGCAATCTTGAGAAAGAAAAACGGAGCTGGAGGAATCAGGCTCCCTGACTTCAGACTATACTACAAAGCTACAGTAATCAAGACAGTATGGTACTGGCACAAAAACAGACATATAGATCAATGGAACAGGATAGAAATCCCAGAGATAAGCCCATGCCCATATGGTCACCTTATCTTTGATAAAAGAGGCAAGAATATACAATGGAGAAAAGACAGCCTCTTCAATAAGTGGTGTTGGGAAAACTGCACAGCTACATGTAAAAGAATGAAATTAGAATACTCCCTAACCCTAAACACAAAAATAAACTCAAAATGGATTGAAAACCTAAATGTAAGGCCAGACACTATAAAACTCTTAGAGGAAAACATAGGCAGAACACTCTATGACATAAATCACAGTAATATCCTTTTTGACCCACCTCCCAGAGAAATGGAAATAAAAACAAAAATAAACAAATGGGACCTAATGAAAATTAAAAGATTTTGCACAGCAAAGAAAACCATAAACAAGAGGAAAAGGCAACCCTCAGAATGGGAGAAAATATTTGCAAATGAAGCAACTGACAAACGATTAATCTCCAAAATTTACAAGAAGCTCATGCAGCTCAATATCAAAAAAACAAACAACCCAATCCAAATGGGTAGAAGACCTAAATAGACATTTCTCCAGAGAAGATATGCATATTGCCAACAGACACATGAAAGGATGCTCAACATCACTAATCATTAGAGAAATGCAAATCAAAACTACGATGAGGTATCACTTCACACCAGTCGGAATGGCCATCATCAAAATATCTACAAACAATAAATGCTGGAGAGGGTGTTGAGAAAAGGGAACCCTCTTGCACTGTTGGTGGGAATGTAAATTGATACAGTCACTGTGGAGAACAGTATGGAGGTTCCTTAAAAAATGAAAAATAGAACTACTATATGACCCAGCAATCCCACTACAGGGCATATACCCTGAGAAAAGCATAATTCAAAAAGTGTCATGTACCACAATGTTCACTGCAGCTCTATTTACAATAGCCAGGACATGGAAGCAACCTAAGTGTCCATCAACAGATGAATGGATAAAGAAGATGTGGCACATATATACAATGGAATATTACTCAGCCATAAAAAGAAACAAAACTGAGTTATTTGTAGTGAGTTGGATGGACCTAGAGTCTGTCATACAGAGTGAGGTAAGTCAGAGAGAGAAAAACAAATACTGTATGCTAACACATATATAGGGAATCTAAAAAAACAAAAAAAACAAAAAAAAAAAACAATGGTTTTGAAGAACCTAGGGGCAGGACAGGAATAAAGACGTAGATGTAGAGAATGGACTTGAGGACACAGGGAGGAGGAAGGGTAAGCTGGGATGAAGTGAGAGAGTGGCATGGACATATATACACTACCAAATGTAAAATAGATAGCTAGTTGCAAGCAGCCACATAGCACCGGGAGATCAGCTTAGTGCTTTGTGACCACCTAGAGGGGTGGGATAGGGAGGGTGGGAGGGAGACGCAAGAGGGAGGGGATATGGGGATATATGTATACGTATAGCTGATTCACTTTGTTATACAGCAGAAACTAACACACCATTATAAAGCAATTATACTCCAATAAAAATGTAAAAAAAGAAGACTACTTCGTGTGGGCCACCACACCAGTTAGGAGGAAAGTTCCTCTTAAACACAATCACTCATGTGTCATCTCAAATATTAAACCCTGAGAGATGTTTCACAGTGTATGGGTCTAGTGCTGTTGACCAGTTGGCCAGTAGACTGTTAAATAAACCACGTTGTCCATGAATTCCCCCCACACATTAAAAGGCAGAAGTTGGCAAATATATACAATATACTTTGGCTTATTAAGGGTATTTTTAGACTATCACTTTTGGGCTAATAAAAAAAAATTGTCTTTTGTAGAAGGGAAAAACTCTCTGGAGTACGTGGAATATCATGCATTCCAGACTTGGAAAGGAGTTACAATTTCCAGTTTCAACAAAAATTTTCTTGCCTAAATAGGAAGCCAGAAAAAAAAAAAAAATAGAAGTTTACATCATAACTCAGGTCCGTCTATTCTTCTGATAAGAAAATAAGACCTAAAACAAAAACAAACAAAAACTCATCAGTTATTAAACTTCGTAGGAGGATAAAGAAATGTCATCCTCACTGTCAAATTTCTTTATATATTCCTTGAGAGGTAAATGGGTCCTGTCTTCCCTCCAAATTCTCCTTTAGAAGAAAATTTCCAAAGACTTTTCATTCTGTGAGTAAAAAGTACATCCCCATTTATTCAGTGGTTTATTTAACAAATATTTTTGGAAGTCCTACTATGTACCAGGCACTGTGTCAAACCCCAGGGATCCAGCAGTGAACATGAGATGGTCCTTGATCTCATGAAGTTTACAAACCAGTAAGGGAAGGAGAACATTTGAAAAATTATTTGCAGTATATTTAAGTTTCATGCATTCTCGTATGTGTGATGTATTTCTTATTTTTAAATGAAGAAAATAATTAAGCCACCTAGTAAATAAAGAGAATTTTTTAAATTGCCATAAGAACAGAAGTTCAGAAGGCTACAGGAGCTAAACTACATAATTAGGGCATGCAAATAAGCTCAGAGAACAGTGCAGGTACATACCTGCTTCTCCCAGGTGACGCATAAGCATTTTAGCAATAGTCTTTTCAAAACAATAACTCTCATGTTTTGTCCAACCTAAGGAGTGAATTTTTATGGTGGAAATCTCAGACCCAGTATAGGAACAGTGGCAAACCCATGGGGGGCAGAAAGAAAATTTCCAAAGACTTCTCATTCTGTGAGTAAAAAGTGCATCCACATTTATTCAGTGGTTTATTCAACAAATATTTTTGAATATATGGAAAGGCTGAGTTTTCAGAAATAATGCTGTTTTAGAAATAAGCAGTTATTTTCCCCAAGTATAATTCAATGACTCCATCTACCTTCTGCTGAAACCACTGTCATCACCACCATAGCTTGAGTATATGAAAAAATTTAGAACTCACTTTCAAAAATTGTCCCAGCATAGAGGTAATTAAAAAAATTGAATTAAGAACACATAAAATGCCAGACAGGCAAAAGAAATCTAAGGGAACTGGCACTAAGGTTTTCAAAACATGGGGAACTGAGTTTTTCAAATGTCAGCCAAAGCAAAGCAGCTCATCAGGAATTCAAGAAAAAAGAAAGAAAAAATCATTATCCCTGGCATCTGGCATGACTATTGGGAGAAAAAAGTAAGGAAGTTCTGTTTATGGCCTTTAAAATGCCATTATTTGGACCAGAGTCATAACAGAAAAGTGCTGCTTATTTCAGTGAACTGTAAATATCAAACCCAAAGCCCAAGATCTTAGAACTCAGGAAATGTTCACCATTGACTGGTGCTGCCTAGTTAAGGGGGCCACTGTGGCTGTGGATGACTCTCTGATATATGTTGTTTCTTTTTCTCTCTCTGGCTATTCTGTGTCTTTGTAAATTCTTTATAACACTCCCTTCTCACTACTATTCAATTAGCTTTCAAATGAGTGAAGAGTACCTATGCACCACTTTACCAAGTATCATCACAAGAATTCACAACCAGCTGCTTTGAAGTAATTGGCATCATAATGTGCAGAAAAATGACTTTTCTAATGGTTGCCTGGAAGATTTATATCCTTAAAATGTAATTAAAAAGTAGATTTAGAAATATGCTCAGCAACCAAAAAGATTAAATATTAATGTGGAGTGTAATTAATAAATTATACATCTCTTGATTACTAATGGCTTATTGACTGTAAAAGCATAACATTATGGAATATTAGGGCAAACAAAGGCTTTTGGGGAATATTGTTGAGCTTCAAGGATGAAGCTTCTGCTCTTGAATTTTCAGAAGAAATCCCGATTTTGCAGATAACATAAAAATTTGCCCAATTGTTCCCATTATCAGTCTTCATTCATTCTTTATGTTACAAAGTCTGCTGCTCTTTATAAAATGAAAATTTTGTAGTTTCTTGAATCTTTTTTTATTGCATTAAAGCAATTTCTATTGCTTATCCTCTGAGCTTCCCAGTTGAAATTTCAAATCTAGAAGTATTTCTGTCCTCTTATATGAAAACAAAAGGTCTAATGCCATTGCAACGGGCAGCAGTGAAGAGAAACATGTGAAACAAGGTGAGTATGTGATGGGTAATACTTGCAGGGCACTTCAAACTGAAGAGCAGGATGAAACTATGAATGGAAATAGTGGGCTTTCTAATGGCTTCAGTAGACAACTTTGAGCTCCAATCATCCTAAGTTCCTTTTAAATATTTTCAAGACATTCATCAGAATCTTAGAATGTGAAAGCTGTAAAGCATCTTGGAAGTTATCTGGTTGTAAAATTTCTTGGAGGTTATCTGGTCTACCAGCTTCATTTTGTATATGAATTTGGAATTCTCTTATCCAAGGCAGTCACATGACTCATACAAGATTTCAAGGGTACTCAAGGGCAGAATGGGTACAATAACTCGGGTCTCCCCCCAAAACCAGTCCAAAGCTTTTTCCTTTGTTTCATTAGTAACTGAGAAACCAGAATGGTCTTAATTTACAAATCTTAATTTACAAATCTTTTGATATTCAAGTGTTTTTCTAAGAAATTTTATTAACATATACACAGAAACAAGTGATGTCCAAACCACTAGAACCAAACTTCAAATAACTACCTCTTTAGGAGTCCCTCCCAACTCAATCCCCACTAACCTTTGTCTAAGACAATGAATTCTTTATGCCAGAGAATCTTCCAATGGAGAAAAATTAGCAGAGTAAGATACAACCAAGGACCTAGAGTTTCAGTCTCATTTTATTCTTCTGAAATTAGGCAACTCCTTACACTCCTCAGAAACCAGAACAAATAGCTCTCTAGTCAGCACTTAGAGCGATAAAGGAAGGACTTTGGCAGGAATAATATTTGGGCAACTGTGTTCAATAGGTTTTGCTCAGGAAATTTCCCAGAGAGAACCTGGTGAGTGCTGAGAAAGTTAATCTGATTCCTAAAGCAGAGTACTTCCTGGGTCAGAGTTCAAAAAGGAGGAGGACTCACCCCCCTGCCCTGGGAAGCCTATGAGCAACCAGACCTTGGCTCTCATCCCAGCTTCAATGTTCCTCCTTCAGGCAGACCCTCCCTCTCTATCTGCACACTTTCTTCATAGCACACATCATAATTATACTTACTTTTTGTCTATTTATCTAATCATCTATTGTATCCATTTATTTATTTGTTTTTCTATGTACATGTTTATCAGTTTATTTTGTCTATTTCATGCTTTTCTCTTTTAGAGTAGACTCTAAGCTCCCTGAGGGCAAAATTTTCTTTACTCCTTTAATTCCAGAGTCTAGCACTACACCAGAAAAATGAAAGTTCCATGAATATCTGTTGAGAAATAAATACACCTATAAGAGCAGAAATTTCCAGAAAATCCTCCCAGCTCGCTCTCTCCCTGCTTGTCCTTGGCATTATAAACACTGTTCTTTCATTTCAACACTGGAGTCTCCTCTATTTTCCCTGTGCAGCCAAAATGTGAGGAGGAAGGTGGAGGGCCTCCATCATTAGGAGGGTGGCAACCATCAACGTGGAAAACTGTGAGGACAAGAATGGTGACAATATGCTCTAGAGTGGTCCTTTCTCTTAAGTCCAAGTGGATTAAGTTGCAAAGCATCTCACACTAGAGGAAAATCAAAGCTCCTTCTAGAATGGATCAAATGGTCTTTCTCCAGTGACAATGAGTAGAACACAAAGCATAGCTCTGAACAAGAAATAAAATCAAAGGGGAAAATGTAAATAGGCAAGACTTTTCCAAGCTATGTTAGAAATTCAGGCGTTTAACAGGTATATCACTCTATTAATTTTACACGAATGTAGTTCATAAATTCTAGCTTGTAAAATTCTCCTTCCCTTTTTATGAACAATGTCATTCACATGTCCCTACATATGTCACTCTGTACGATTCCTTGGTTGAATTTTTTTTTAATTTCAACATAAGTCCAAAGATGTCATATTTGTTGACCAAAAAAAAAGAAAGATACTTTAACATTTTGAGAGCATGACACTACCTTTCTTGTTGAACTGAGTTAATCTCAGCTCACTCCACTTCCTCTCAACCATCATTTTGCTCTATCTCTTCTGTCACTATCAGTTCAGTAGCTGACAATAGCAAAAATACTCGGAAAGTATATGGACAAATTAACATGGGCTCAAAACTCCAAAATACAAACATACCAGCTTAGCTCTAATAGAAATTCAATCACCAGAAGTTATTATTTTTAAAAAGTTACAAATAATAACATAATCAAAAAATCCTAAGGATACTATATTTCTTCAAGCTGACAATGTTAATTGTCACCAGAATACTATCTATATAACAAAACTTTTTCATTGCTTAACAAGTAATCAATAGGGAGGGTGGGAGGGAGGGAGATGCAAGAGGGAAGAGATATGGGGACATATGTATATGTATAACTGATTCACTTTGTTATAAAGCAGAAACTGAGACACCATTGTAAAGCAATTATACTCTAATAAAGATGTTAAAAAGCCAAAAAACAAAAAACAAGTAATCAGTGGCTTAGAAACTTCATAAAATTTCTGATTTTACAGAGGTGGAAATTAAGTCCTTATGAGGTTAAGTGACTTGGTTTAGGTCTCAGAGTCATTTGCTAAAATAAATGCATAACCTAAATGGTATTCATTTTGATGCAATTATTTTATTTTATAAAACTGTACTCACCATGGCAGAAGTGTACCTGATTAAAATCTTGACAATTATTTTGCATACTATTAACAGCAGTGCTTAACCCATGTGGCAGGATAGCTACCAATAGTTTCTGTTGTGTTCTCTGTTTTTGCTTCCTCCTTCCAAGATAGCAGAGGAATACTGTGTTCAATTTTACTTCAGAAAAGATTCTTCAAAATGACAGTTATAAAGAAAGTAAAATACATAGAAGAACACATGTTATAATTTTAAATTTAAAAAGACGAAAGACTAGTGTCTCCATTGAGTAAATTACATGCACATGTAAGGTCTGAAGGAAAACATGACAAGATTTGCTCTGTTAGAGCATAGATTTTTTAAAGTTTCTACCAGTATATTACTTATTCAAATAAAAATTAAAATTTAACATCATTAAGTACACATTCTAAAACAACAGGTGGAAGTAGATTGTTTCTTCTGGATAGAGATTCCAGATATTTCAGCAAGTGGCACCTAAAACTACAAAGTCCTTCCTAGGACGGAATTGTGTGGCATTTTATCTAAGATGCTGTGGTTATTGGATTTGATGTTCCTTTGGCAGCATGAACATTTTGGACCTTAATTATGCTCATCAACAATCCCTTATGACAATTTCAAGGTCCAAACATTTCTGGAAACTGAAATTCTTGCGCTAACTCATTTGGGACAAAACCTGCCCTGAAGTGACAGGTCGCTATGCATAGTCCTTCTCCCACTGATGAGAATATTAATACATTTGATTAAAGACATAGTTAACAGTTTAGATTATGGAGTGATGCTGCAAACCTCGCTAGGGCTCTTATACGATGTGTGATATGCCTATTAAAGTATGCTCCAAAATCTGAAACCTTCCAAATTTCAAGACACGTCTGGCTCAAGTGTTCAAGAAATGGATAGTGAACTGTATTCTGTCTTATTTTACTGTTTAATGTAATCATACTCTAATGACAGCATCAAAATCCCTTTGCAGTCCCGTCCTGCATGATCACAAACCACACACAGCCCAAATCTGACCAGCCCTCAGTGTTAATCAGCTGACAACTTATTAGCAAAATCAGCGAAGGAAAATCATCCTTCATGGTTGTTGATGGCTTGTCAGAAATCCGCAGAGAAACTCCGAACCGTCATCTACATAAGTGATGACAAGAGAAATCTTATTTATACCACTTTAAATACTCATCTGCCTAATATATTCTGGAATCTCTCAACAGTACATGACACTGATAACTCTTAAATGTTTCCTGTTTCAGAATGAAAAGCCTTCTGCGATTTGGGTTTGAAATAAAATTATTTCCCAACAACTTGAGCACCAAAAATGTCAAACGGCCTAACTTTTTAGGCTTATGCCGAGGTGCTCTAGAAGTGGGGAAATAGGGAAAACAATTAAGCTTGTCATATTTCAACTTTTAACAATTTTTTTTATGACACACAACATCAGTATAAAGAAAGACGTAATTAAATTCTCCAACCCATGGGGATCCACGCGTGCTTCTCATGCACAGGCAACTTAGTATTCAGTTGACTTTTAGTAGAAATCAGGAGTATTTCTGACCATTTTATCACCAAATCTTATCCCACTTCTTCCTGTGCAAATTCATCAAATTTGCAAAATGAATAGGCTTCGAAAACAGAGATACTGAACTCTCAGTGGGTAAAGAGTAAAGTACTCCCTGGATAAGTCATGTATTTTGGGTAACATGTTAACTTTTCGAAAGCTTCTCAGGGGCCATTTAGCATATTTAAATAATAAGTAAGGAAATCAACATCAATTAATATTTTCTCTGTGCCCGCGGGGTACTTGGCACTGTCTGTTGGACTCAGTGGGAAACAGTCATTAACTGTCCCTGTTCTCAAAGGGCATTTTCCAAACAGACCATAACACCAACCTCATTCTTTCACAAACCGCAGAGAGCAAACAGAAAAATGTAACTTTAGCCAATTAAGAGACTTTGTTTTTAATGGATACTTTACTTCAGTTGGCTTAAATCTTTGTCTTTGAGGTGGTGGAGGAAGGATTGGGAAAATAATGGGATAAGACAGAGAAGTGATGACGAGAAGGAAGAAAAGTAGGCAAGTGCTGAGCAGACATGATGTGTTTCTTTTCTCTAAACGGCCAGTAAACACAGCTCATTCCTTCATCGGCTCAATCACTCAACTCTATGTCCCAAGAGCTTCTCTATGCAACCTGGTCCCGGGCTGGGGACAAAAGAGTGAATCATGGAGCCCTTGCCCCCAGCTATTCAATGGGGACCACAGGGGTCTCTATCTCATTGGGTTCTTGTGAAGATTAAATGAGCTAATATGTGTGACAAGGTTCAAATAATGCCTGGCACATATACCATATGGCACAAATGCTCTAATATTTTGGGAAATGGGCACATAAACAGACACTTTCCGTGTAATGTGGTGAGGGGGGAGTCGAAGACTGTGGGAGGATGCACGGGTCGGGATGCAGGGGAGGGGCAGGGAGATTAGGTGGCGGCTCCAGAGTCCTGGCCAGGTATCGATGCATCATCCAGAGGGCTGCACCTGTGCAGCTGAGCTGCCTCACAGAGCAGGGAGAAACCGTGCCTGCGCTTCCTCCAGACACCACGTGTCCTGGCCTGGGACAGTACGTGCCAGAATTAAGGGGCGTCTCCTCTTTCTCTCAGCAAGTGCTGTGTCCTCCAGGAGAGGAACTTCTCAGTCTTTAAATAACAGGTGGAACTGGTCAGGTCTGTATTTCCCATCACTCAGCATGGCTGATTCTGCTTTCCCCGGAGGATCAGGCGCTCTGTTGGGTGTGGGTACTGTGCCAGGGCTCCGCCCGTGGCATTTGCCTGTCCCTTTTCAGGACTGCCTCGTGGACTAAGAGAAGGACCCAACTCTCCAGTAAACCCTGACTCTTCCTAGAAAGCCCCCCTGGACAGGGCCCTCCAGTGGGGAGGCTGCAACTCCCTGGTTCCCAGGTATCCAGGTGTGAACCACCTGTTGGCCAGGTGTCTTCAATAAAGAGGGGAAAACAGGAATCCAGCTCTTACTACCGTGCTGAATTTGGTTCAAGTTCCATTTGCTAGAGCCTGGGGAAGAGAAGGGGCGGAGGGAGATCCAAAATGACTCACCTGGGCTGCACCTGTTGGGTGAGGTCTCAGCCATTCAGGGAGAGGCAGAGCTCGCTCGACAGTGGTTCCTGCATCTGTTCGATGAGCGCTGGGAGCCTGCTGGGTGTCAGGCCCTGAGCCAGGGCACTGGGGACCCACAGTGAACAGAACACACCTCTAGCCCCCCAGGGTGCGTATTCAGCTGTGCCAGACAGATGCGCAAGTACTCACAGTAAACGGTTAGAGGGAGAGTGCCCTCAGCATTCAAGAGCCCACGTGGGTACAAAGAGGGGACCATAGTTGGTTTTTAGTCCAGATGTTGCAGGACCAGGAGGCTAGAGGCAGATGCTATGAGAGGTGCTGGGTAAGGACCCAGGGTCTGAGCAAGACGGGGACTGAAGTGGGTTGTCATGGAGGACGACTCTAGGACAGGCCACCACTGGTTGACTTGGATCCTCTTAGTCATTTGTGAGGGCAGTGGACACCGTAGGCCATCTACCAACTCCACCTGAAGAGGCTGTTTGCATTCCTGGAGCACAGGCCGTGGATGATGGACGGAGTGTGTTTAGACCTGAATCTCAGAAGCCTCCTCTAAGTGAGCTGTTGAGAAACTGGAGGTGTGTTTTCTCCTCGGTTCCCAAGAGACTGCCCTAGAATCATCTTTAGAAGATTTTAGATGAAGTAAAACCAAAACATAACAAAAACCATGTTTTAATCCCTCTGCCATTTATTAATCGTGTAAATAAATATTCACTTGATTCACAGAGGTGGTGTGAATTAACCTTTGGTTTTTAACTTTCAGGCTTCAGAAGTCTCCTACATTGGGAAGTTCTCTATGCCATACCAATGGTGGTGTTTCTGTGGAAAGACTTGAGGATAATCTTTTGCCCTATAAATTGGAAGCCTGGATAATGCTGTAATGGGGGTGGGGTTTGTTCTCATTCTTTGGTTCTGTATAACAGAGAAAAATTTACAGAAACCCAAAAGAAAAAAAAAGTGAAAGATGTTCCTGGTTCATAATAGTCAAACCACTGCCTCCCGAGGATATTAGGGACCCTCAGATCAGATTTCAAATTCCAACTCCTAATGAAGTACTAAATAGATAACTTTGGCTAAATCGTTTAACCTCTGTGAGGCTGCATTTTGCTCATTTATAGAAGGGGAGAAACGAGACCCATCTCTCTTGTACAGGCTCCAGTGTGATAGCATCCGTGAAGGCGTTGCGCACACTCAGAAGCAGTGGATGAATACACAGAACTATATTCAGTCATCAGCTCCTTTCCTGATGGATGAAACTGTAGCAGAACATCACAGAGGTCCAAGTCCTTGTACGGTTTCCTAAGGCTCTGCCTGCTTAGTGATGTCAGAGTTATAAAAAAGGGAGAAATCCAAAAATCCAGAATTAAGGTTCGAAATCTTGTGAAGAAAGCATCCTGGGGCTTTGGAGGATTCCAGCATTAATCCCTTGCCTGCCATCCCCTTAGTTTACTCTGCCCTTCACAGATCGCAGCCTGCAAGGCCAGACCTTCACCAATTTTCTGCAAACACTCACAGAGCAGCACGCAGGCAGATAAGGGCAGACCCATGCCGGGTTCATCAGGGAGGGGAGGGGAGGGGAGGAGTGCCCGATCTCAGCATGGAGGTGACCAAGTTCACATTACTGTCAGGAAATGAACCTGATTCCCAACTGGACTCCAAGTAGAACTCATCGAGCACCAACTATGGGCTTACCTGAACCTCATTTACTACTCACAGCAGCTCCATGAGGACTTCAAATATGTATTCTCTAGGTCTCTACAGGGAATGACTACAGAAATGGACAAACTGACTTGTTGATACAAGCCGTGGTTTAAGCCCAAGCTCCTCTTTCTGAGAGTCACGATACCTACTATTTATTAAGCACAGATCTTGTGCTAGACACTATATGCCAAGTGTTTTCCATGTACTATTTCTGTTGTTCCTCACCAGCTCCTACATGTCAAGGATTATTATCATTCCCACTTTACAGATAAGAAAACTGACTCTCAGGAAAGTAGTCACTTGCTCAAAGACACAGAGCTTGTGTGATTTAAGCCAGAACTTGCCTTTTCCTCTGCTCTACCATCTCCTCAGGAAAAAAAAGGTCCACACTCTAAGCATTGGTGAGGCAGGGCATGATTGAAGTAACCTATAATTATTGATCTACACAGACATTGGGAATGTCGCAGGCAGCCACTTCCTAGCCTACAGACCCTGATTTTGTTCAGGCAGCAATGTGTCACTCTGGATGATTTAGTTGGTGTGACTGAATGGTGACAATCCCAATGGATTTAGCCAGTGATTGGTGGTTGCCATTTGACCTTGTTCTGACCAAAGAGATGTAAGAAGTCTCTTCTGGATTTCCAGAAAAGATTATTTCCTCCCTGACAAATAAGACATGCAGAGGAGAAAAAGCCCTTTTGCACCAGCTCCTCCTGCTGGCCACAACACTGTCAGATGTGTGAGGACCCAATGGTTGGAGCAGGGGCAGCCGTCTTGTGAGCATGAGTGGAAGGTGAGGGGCATTGCTCACACTCTAAGGGTGTCAGAATGAAAAAGAAAAAAAGTTTAGGATTTGGAGTCATTGTTATGCCATCAAACCTACCCTGGGACCACCTACTTCCAGAGTTTTTGTAAGGTAAATAAGAGTTGTTATGATCGAAACCTCTGTTAGTAAGTTTCCTATTGCTCCAGACGCACCCCAACTGATAGAGTTATGAAGTCAAATCAAAATGCAATGTTGACTTATTCTGAAAAGGCAACTTGAGTGTGTTCAGGAAGTAAATGAGTCACCTATTCTGTATATGGTCCTAGTTCTCAGTCACCTAGAAGAGCAGTTAGTGACTTGGAGTTCTTTCTTTGCCTCTGGAGGGGAGGAAAAACTTTTCCTCTACCCTCTTATGTTTTCTGACTGGGACATGCAGATTAAACTAACAGCAGTCAGATTCACAAAAGAAAAACATACCAAGTTTATATGATGTTAACATTGTTTATGTGACACAGAGGACTTCATGGATAAGAAGCAAAAACTCCAAAGAACTTGTTAGACTCAGGAGCTTATAAACAACTTAACAAAAGATGATAAATTTGTGGAGAAGTGACAAGGCAAAGGAAAGGGATTTGGGCTTTTAGGGGTGATACATTGTGGGAAAGTGGCCAGGAAATACATGAGGGAAACTAATGGAAGATGAGGGTTGTTTCAGTAAGGTTTGTGCTTATGATGAGTTGACTCATCTTGGTGTCAACTTCCTATCCCCCATGATAAGAAAGTTCTCTTCTTCCTGGTACCAGGAGGGCACCTTTCTCATGGGAAATTTATGTCCTGCTTTTAGGCAGAAAAGGTGAGGATAGAGAGCAGTTTCTCAGTTGCTGGCAGCTCAAAATAATCAATATGCCAAACCAGCATATTTTGGGGTAACATGTTTTGATCCCCTCCACTTCCAAATAAATAAGATATCCATTATTTTACTTTTATATTTAAAATATAAATAACTTATATTTTATATTTGAGCTATAAATATAATTAAAATATTTAATTTTATAATATTACAACAAAAGCTACTAACTTTAATCACAAGGCTTACTGCATTTTATTTTTAAATTTTTAATATTAATATGTAATGATTATAATCACTTAACCACTACAGAAATGCATAAAGCGAAAGTGAAACTTGTCCCAGAATTAGAATGTGCTGAAACTTCTTTTAATAATTAGAAAATTAATTTGTGTTTGAGCTTCATCCATGTTGTGTGTAGCAATAGTTCATTCCTTTTTATTTACGAGTGGTATTTCATTGCACAAATGTACCATAGTTTGTTTATTTTCCTGTTGATGGACATTTAGGATGTTTCCAGTTTGGGGCTGTTATGAATAATGTTGTTATCACCATTCTTGGACAAATTATTTTAGCGGGCCTTTTTCTTTTCCTCATTTCTCTGGGGTAGAGAACAGGCAAAATTAAGTTATCGGGTTGGAAATCAAAGCAGTGCCCCTAGGGGTGGCACAAAAGAACTTTCTGAGGTCATGGATATGTTCTATATTGTGACTGGTGTGGTAACTATACAACTATATACATTTATCAAAACTCATCAAACTGTGCACTTTAATGTATATAAATTATACCTCATTTATAAAACTCATGAAAAAGAAAAAAGAGAAAACAATACAAAACAGTATGAAATTGCAGTGGATAAAGAGAATCCATTACATCAGCATCAATTACAGCCACTTTCCTTTCTTTTTTCCTTATGCTTTGCAATATCTTTATTTTACTAGCAAACACTTAATATAGTCATATAGATACATATCTCCTAAAGTATATACTTTATTTTATTTTTTTAAATTTTTATTGGAGTACAGTTGATTTAAAATGTTGTGTTACAGACAACTAATGAGAACATACTGTATAGCACAAGAAACTCTACTTAACGCGCTGTGGTGACCTAAATGGGAAGGGAATCCAAAGAAGAGGGGATATATGTATATGCATGGCTGATTCATTTTGCTGTACAGTAGAAACTAACACAACATTGTAAAGCAACTATACTCCAATAAAAATTATTTTTAAAAATGTTGTGTTAGTTTCAGGTGTACAGTAAAGTGGATCAGGTATACATAAACATATATCCACTCTTTTTTAGATTCTTTTCCCATATAGGTCATCACAGAGTATTGAGTAGAGTTCCCTGTGCTATACAGTAGGTCCTTATTAGTTATCTATTTTATACATAGTAGTGTGTATATGTCAATCCCAATCTCCCAATTTATCCCTCCCTCCCTTTCCCCCTGGTAACCATAAGTTTGTTTTCTACATCTGTGACTCTATTTCTGTTTTGTAAATAAGTTCATTTGTACCATTTTTTTAGATTCCACATACAAGGGATATTTGTCTTTCTCTGTCTGACTTACTTCACTCAGTATGAGTTTCTTCTGTTCAACCCTAAACTGCAGACACTTGGAAGCTAAGAACCATGATTCTCAGATTTTCTTGAATCAAGGAGTCAAACTAAGCTTCTTCAAATTAAAAGCACACTTGCAAGATCTGCAAAAAAAGAAGGCAAGCACGGGCGAGGTGGGGGCCATCTTCCTGCTACTTGGGACATTGCTGATGGTAGGTGCGGTGATGGAGGGTAAGAAAGGTGATCTCCCGCAGCTCCAGCCCAATCACCACGGCCAGGGCAGGTGTGTCTGTGAGGGGGCCAGACTCGCCCTCCCAGGGTCCAGTCACCAGCCTCAGGCATCTAGAGGGGCAGTTAGAGCAAGAGCAGCTATAGACAGACGCTACAAGTCTGTTTTTGTTTTTTAATTGGAGTATAATTGCTTTACAACGTTGTGTTAGTTTCTGCTGTACAGTGAAGTGTATCAGCTATATGTATGTATATATGCCCTCCCTCTTGGACCTCCCTCCCCCATCCCACCCATCTAGGTCATCACAGAGCACCGAGCTGAGTTCCCTGTACTATACAGTAGGTTCCCACTAGCTAGCTATTCTATACATGGTAGTGTATTTATGTCAAACCTAATCTCCCAATTCATCCCACCCTCTCCTTCCCGCCCTGTGTCCACATGTCCATTCTCTATGTCTGCATTTCTATTCCTGCCCTGCAAATAGGTTCATCTGTACCAGTTTTCTAGATTCCACATATATAATGGAATATTACTCAGCCATAAAAAGAAATGAAATTGGGTCATTTGTAGAGATGTGGATGGGACCTAGAGTCTGTCATACAGAGTAAGTCAGAAAGAGAAAAACGTCTTTTTTCGTTTTTGTTTTGTTTTGGTTAATTATGAACCTTTTCAAGGATACATAGTAGTTGAAAGTATTGTGGAGTGAACACCCATTATAGCCACCATCTAGATCCTACCGTTGTTCACGTTATTTTTGCTTTATCACATATCCACAATATATTCACGCACCACTCCTTATTTTTCTGATGCACTGACAGTGCATATTTTAACTCAGCAGTTCCACTGGTGGTCTCCTAGTCCCCTCCAGTACCAGGTAGTGGCTCCCCTAGAGGGCCAGTGCCCCAACTTGTTCTTGGAGTCCTCCAGATGACCACCCTAGAGCCCCCTCCTCCAGCCCTCTGACAATTCTGTAGGGCCCTCACTCCATGTACAGTCTGTTCTGCCACAAGGCCTCTTTCTAAGACTCCAAAATAGCTCATGTAGGACTGGGAGTCAGGGGATGATGTGACAGTAACATGACAATTGTCTTGATTCATACACAGTTTTTTTTCTGAGCAAGAGGAACAGGAAAAGAAAAATCTTCAGCTCCACAACAGAATGCTTCTCAACTCTACCCTAAGAAAATTAAAGAGGATTGCCTGCACCCGCGGCTCCCTCCCCCAAGCAGAGCCGCCCCCAGCCTTGCAAAGCTTTGCGCAGAATAGGTTGCTCTTCCTTCCAGGTTTGGAGTTTCCATCTGCATTGTCTCAGTCCCAAAGCCAGCATTTTCATTCATTTGTCTTTATTCATTTTAAACGTCCCTGAGGCTAACTCCGGCCATGTTCAGTCACCTGTCCAAGTGCCCTCTGAGGTTCAAACCATTGTTTTTGCTGGTGCCCTAGATGCAAAATGACATAAGTTTTGAGTGATCTGCACTGAACCTATATATTCTGTAATTATTAATTTTGAAGAACACAAAGTTGTGGGGTTTTTTTTTTAAGAACACAAAGTTTTTAAGGAACACAAATACTGGGTTATAGAAGAAATAATTAATTTTAAAATTTTTTTATTTTATTTTTTTAAGTGAAGTATAGTTGATTTACAATGTTTTGTTAGTTTCTGGTGTACAACAAAGTGATTCAGTCTTTTTTTTAACATCTTTATTGGAGTATAATTGCTTTACAATGGTGTGTTAGTTTCTGCTGTATAACAAAGTGAATCAGCTATACCTATACATATATCCCCATATGTCCTCCCTCTTGTGTCTCCCTCCCACCCTCCCTATCCCACCCCTCTAGGTGGTCACAAAGCACCGAGATTCAGTCTTATATATATGACTTTTTCTTCTTTTTTGTATTCTTTTCCATTATGGTTTATTGCAGGGTATTGAACGTAGGTCCCTGTGCTATACAGTAGGACCTCGTTGTTTATCTATTTTATATATAGTAGTCTGTGACTACTCATCCCAAACTCCTAATTTCTCCCTCCCCCACCTTTCACTTTTGGTAACCAAAAGTTTGTTTGTGTTCTATGTCTGTGAGTATGTTTCTATTTTGTAAGTAAGTTCATTTTATCATATTTTAGAGTCCACATATAAGTGATATCACATGGTATTTGTCTTTCTCTGTCTGGCTTATTTCACTTAGTATAATAATCTCTAGGTCCATCCATGTTGCTGCAAATGGCATTATTTCATTCTTTTTATGCCTAAGTAATATTCCATTGTGTGTGTGTGTGTGTGTGTGTGTATATATATATATATATATATATATATATATATATATATATATATATATATACCACATCATCTTTATCCATTCATCTGTCAAAGGACACTTAGGTGGCTTCTATGTTTTGGCTATTGTAAATAGTGCTGCAGTGAACATTGGGGTGCACGTATCTTTTCGAATTAGATTTTTCTCTGGATATGTGTCCAGGAGTGGATTGCTGGATTATATGGTAACTCTATTTTTAGTTTTTTGAAGAACCTCCAACTGTTTTCCACAGTGGCTGCACCAACTTACATTCCCACGAACAGTGCAAGAGGGTTCCCTTTTCTCCACACCCTCTCCAGCATTTATTAAGAAATAACTATTACATCAATCTCTGCTTAACACAACTAGAGTCACTCCTGTCATCTGCAATTGAAATCCAACTGATACAGAAATGAAACCAGATCTCCCATCCCACTCCAGTCCCCAGCTCCAGGCCCCAGAGATAATCACCAAATATAGGTTTTTGGACCCTCCCACCTATGAGATCATATGGTACGTGTTGTCTTACGCGGGATTCTACTTAACAGCATTAGTTGAGCAGTCTCTCCAACACCAGGACTTATAGCCTACCTCATTGTCTGGATTTATCGTGATTTACTTAAACAAAATACCACCTGTGGACACTTAAGATATTTCAACTGTTGGCTATCATTAAAAATGCTGTAATGAACATCTTTCAACACACCACTTTATGTACCCAGCAGAGCATTGGATGCAGGATACATTCCTAAATTCCAAAAGGAATGTTCACTGTTGCCCGGCAGAGAGGATCCTCCATTGTATTCCCATCAGGCCAGTGTGTATACAAGCATCATCGCTGGGCAATTTCAAATATGCTTTTGTTGTTGACTGTCTGATAAATGAGAAAAACTGGCATCTTGTTTTAATTTGAGATTCCTAATATTGAGAAATGTTGAATAGTGTTTGTTTACCAGTTATTTACCACTTCTTTTCCTCTGTGGATTGCTTGCTCTTTTATTTTAAATTGATTTGTAAATATTTTACATAGCAATGAAATTTACCTTCTGTCCTATATATTCAAAAATGCTTTTGCTGGCTCACCATTTGTCTTATAGTATGTTTTTCATGCCGAAGTTTTCAACTTTTAAGTAAATTCATCAGTCTTTCCCATTATTTACCTCTGATTATTGTATCATGTTTATAAATTCCTCTTCCTTCCTAAGAATGGATGTAGATAGGGATAGAGATTTAAAATTCTTTAGTAATAAAATGGTTTTGTGGTTAAATCTTTAGTTCATCTGAAATTTGTTTGATATTTAGGAGTGGGATATTTTTAACCAAATGGGTAGTAAATTAAGCAAATGTAATTTATTGAATTATCTTATTTTGCTGATAAAATGTTGCCTTAATGTACTTAGGGTTTTGTGTGTTTGTGCTCCCCATAAATTATGAGCTATTTCTGGAATATTCTGTTCAATTGACATGTCTGTTCTTATTCCAGTTCCAACTATATAGATATTGTAGGTAATGCTATAAAAAATTTCAATATTTAGTGGAGATAGTCTTACCCTCCAAATACTCTCCCCCAATCCCACTTTTAAAGAATTTTCAGGACTATTCTTAGATATTTATTTTTCCAGTTGAACGTTAGTATTAATTTTCAAGTTCCTGGGGCCGGGGTGGTGAAGGGGGGGAGGGGGAAGAAGCTTGATTTAATTTTTAAAGGATTGAAATCTTTAGACTATTGAATAATACTGAGTCTCCTTAACCAGTGACAAGCTATGTCCTCTATTCATGAGTCTTAATTTTTTTAATGTTCCTTAATGAGGCTTTTCTAGGGGTTTTTTTTTTTCCATAAGCATTAAACAGGTCTTAAAAAGTTTATTCCTAGATAATTTATATTTTGCTGCAATCCCAAGTGTGATATTTTTCACTGTATTTTCTAATGGCTTGTATGGTTCCTAATAGTTTTCATGAAGAGGTCAGTGTGACTCAGCTTAAGTTTACATATCTCTGTTAAGAATGCATCAAGGTTGGGCTTTGACCTTGATATTCAAGAAAAATCTTTTCAGCCATTTGAGGTCCAAATAGCTGTATGACTGCAGTATCATTTCTGGCATCCCTAATCTTGTCTGTGATCCATAAACCTGGGAGTGCAGTCATTTGCATCCTATCTAACCAGTGTTACAACATCAGTGATACTTATGTGTGATGCTTAATTTTATGTGTCACCTTGACTGGGCTACGGGATGCCCACATAGCTGGTAAACCATTATTTCTGGGTGCATCTGTGAGGGTGTTTCCGGAAGGCATTAGCACCTCAATCAGTAGCCTAAGTAAAGCACATTATGTCTTTCTTCCAGTGGGCATCGTCCAATCCACTGAGGGCTTGAATAAAACAAAAGGCAGAAGAAGGGTGAATTTGCCCTCTGCTTGAGCTGAGACATTTATCTTCTCTTTTCCTGGTTCTCAGGGCTTTAGTCTCTGGGACTTACACCATTGGTTCCCCTAGTTCTCAGGCCGTTGGATTTGTAGCCATACCTCCAGCCTTTCTGGGCCTCCAGCTTGCAGACAGCAGATGGTGGGACTTCCCACCCTCTATGATTGTATGCCTCAAACTCTCCCAATAAAAGTCTTTGTATATATCTCTATATATCTTATTGGTTCTGTTTCTCAGAAGAACCCTAACTCATACACCATGCTGTTTGGATTTGGATTCAATATCTGACAATTTACTTTAAATATAGGTAGGAGAAGAAAAAATTTCCTTACAGGCTTTATATGCTAAAATTCCATCAGCCAGTTTAAGGTTAAATGAATATTTATTTGTTCAAGAGTACCTGTTATAAAGATTAATTATGACATTAAAAATGCATATTTTATGTTAAAATAATTATTAAGAATGTACTAATAGGGCTTCCCTGGTGGCGCAGTGATTAAGAATCTGCCTGCCAATGCAGGGGCATGGGTTCAAGCTCTGGTCTGGGAAGATCCCACATGCCATGGAGCAACTAAGCCCGTGCGCCACAACTACTGAGACTGCACTCTAGAGCCCGTGCTCCGCAGCAAGAGGAGCTACAATGAGAAGCCCACGCACCACAACGAAGAGTAGCCACTGCTCACGGCAACTAGAGAAAGCCCGCACGTGGCAAAAAAGACCCAACGCAGCCAAAGATAAATAAATAAATAATAAATAAATTTTTTAAAAAAAGAATGTACTAATAGTTAAATTAATGTGGAGAGGGGAAGATTTCATGATACAACTATTAAGAGAATGTGTTACATAACATTCTAAAATCAAGAAATATTTATAGAAATTTAAAGAAACTTATAGAATACAGAAATTAGATTATATTGCAATTATAATCTGTGTACAATTGTTTGGTATGCTAGCCTTCATAGCATTAAGTAAAATATCTATTAGTGACTGTATTGAATTTTTAGTTATTTAGCTCCATTTAGGCCATGAATCTTTCAAGAAAAGTCCATTTAAAAATTCTTAATATCTCGTCAGAATGAAATGCATAATGTCAATTTTGCTGGCTCAGAATTTCATGATAAGGGAAAAGAATCACACACATAATATTCATGAATAATTATCTGTGACTCAAAATAAAGATTTTAAGACTATTTTTTAAAAAGAGAAAATATCACAGGAGAAAAGTCTTTCTCCTCTCTGAACCTTAATTGAAAGTAAACATCTGCTTTATTTGATAAATATGCCTTCAGGGACTTATTGTTTCTGCACTATGTCAAACTTTTAAAATATGACTAAGACTTTTATATTTTTTTTAATTTTTATTTTGAAAAAAATTTTCAGACCTAGAGAAAAGTTTCAAGAATGGTACAGTAAATACTGATACAACCTTTACTCAGCCCCTCATTCTCTCTCTCACCCTCTCCCTCTCCCTCTGTCTTCCCATCCCTTCCTCTTTCTCTCAGGGAATGGACCATGCTGGGAAAAAGGTCCAGACTAGGGGTAAGGGATTCAAGGGTTCTTATTCTGGATCTGCCTGAAATAAGCAGCAAAACTTAGATGGCTCTGTTTACCTCTACAGATCTCTATTTCTTCATCCTGATGATCAAGGGTTTGTACTGAAATCTCATTTCATTTATCATCATTTGCTATGATCTGTAATGATTGTATAAATACAGTTGTCCCTCTGTATCCATGGGGGTTCCAGGACCCCCAAGAAAACCAAAATTCACAGATTTTCAAGTCCCTTATAGGAAATGGTGTAGTATTTGAGTATAACCTACGTACATCTCCTGTACACTTTAAATCATTTCTAGATTCCTTATAATACTTAATACAATGTAAATGCTATGTCAATACTTGTAGATACAGTGTAATTGGTAGGTAAATTGTTGCCAGCACACAGCAAATTCAAGTTTTGCTTTGGGGAACTTTCTGGAATATTTTGGTAATATTTTTGATCTGTGGTTGGTCGAATCCATGGATGCAGAATCCATGGATATGGAAGGAAGGCCATACTGTGAGAGAATAAATGATAGAGTGGAAGACTTGGAACCCTTCAGGAAAGTATGAAGAAAGCAAGCTAAAAGGTGGAAAGTGGTAATTGCTTAGAATAATAAGAAACAATCTTTCTAGAATAGTGTTTTCTTAATCTTTGGGAAAGTTAAGAAAACCACTCCTTGCTTTCAAACACTAACTTGGTAGGAACAAAGCCCCATCTGTTTGCCAGTGACTAAATATCAACACAAAGTACAGTAAACCTCATTAATTTTCCCTAATTGGGTGGAAAGTTTTGAAAAAGTCTGAAGTAGAGAAACATTTTCACAAAATTCAGCTTAATTTCAAGTTCATATGGCAACAAGGATGACAGGGCCCCCAAGGAAAGGAAAGAGCATACTGTCTTAGAGAATTTTTAATAATAGATTTTTAAAGAAACATTAGGAATTAGAACATTCATTGTTTCACAGAAGCGTTCAATTTCAAAGAGGGTTTACAAGTGTTTAGAAATATTTTTTGGCCTTCAGCCTTATAAAGACTATATATTTCCCTTGTTTATACTTTTAATTTGCTTGGCAAACCCTTCCTCTACTTCTAGCCCTAATGTATCAATGCATTTCACCAGCATTTTAAATTTATCCCAGATTCTGAGTTAGTGGATTTCTCATTGGCCAGGGTCATATAGCTCTTTTCTAAAAATCCTCAATACTTTTAAGCTCCCAGGAAACGCACCTGTCAATATGGCATGTGCATTCTCTCATTTTCTTAAAAGCAGGAACTAGGTTTCATTTTTCACCCTTGATTCTAAAGCGGTTGGAGAGCTTGAAAGAGAAGGGGGCCGTCAACAGAGCGCAAATAAATCTAATCGTGGTGAAAAGGTGATGAAAGACTTGTGCTTACATTTCCTCAATTTGTTCTTAAAATAATCCTTGACACACTCTTTGATTAAGGACCAACTCTTGCTTTTCCAAGGCTGGGGTCATAGAGATCAGGAACAAAAGACACAGTAATTTTAAAACACATATTTGAGCAATTAGCTCCCACCTTTCCCTCTCCATATTTCCAAAGATTTAATAAGTAGCTAAATGGACCTCTTTGAATTCTGCTTCTGTTCCTTTCCCCAGCCCGCTCTCTAACAGGTATGCTGTTGAGGAGTAGACTGGTTAAGAGGAATGACTTGAGAAAAGTCTAACTGAAAATACCACCACCAGCCACTTAAGGCCTATGAGTGCTTCTAGCAGACCTAACAGCTCAGGCATGGATTGAAAGGGAAAATAATATATATGAGTAATATTGGGAGGAGGAAGGACTAAAACTGGGGAGTGTGACAGATGCTATCAATGTCACCCCAGGGTCCCGAGACACTTACTGTCCATACCATGATCCATACCTGCAACTCACCTCCTCCACCGTGGATTTCTCTCTCACAGTGTAAGGAAGACCGGAAGTGGGAGAGAATTAATGCCCCTGGATCAGCTCTCAGCCCATAACAAATGGGAATTAGAGGATAAATAGTCAACTGTCTCCCCTGTAGGGTGGGACAGCTCTGAAAGCACATTCTGCTCTGTCTCTCAAAGACAAATCTTCCAAACAAGGCATCGACCGCTCTTTGTTCTGGAGTACCTTGTCATGGATGTTTGTATAGCAAATAGCCTTGGAAGATAGAGATAATATCTTCTTCTGGAGCAAAGGGTAAGAATGCTTACTGCTCATTATGTAAGATTTGGGTTCCTTAAGTACAAGGTTTCAACCCACTGATTGCATAAACAAAATCTAGGCCTATCTGCACTATACCCATGGTATAAGGGGACAAGGAGAACCAACGCAGTGATGCTCACACTGCTTGCTGCGCCATATGTAATGAAGTCATTTGTCTCCTATGTAGGGGTCTCATACCTTCTGCCAGCATCCATAAAACTGTGTTAGGCCAACATGCTAGCTTGAAAGTATGGTGGAGCTCTCAGATCCCACTGATCTCACACCATAGAACATGACCAACTGCAGGACTGAATTTGAATTTGATCTAAATTTGAATTTGGTCTAAATGAGAATAATCATTTGCTGAGAAAATGTATTTTAAAAAATATATTTTGCTATATTGTTCAGAAAGGATCCTAATGAAAGTTGAATATTTTGAGAAATAGATCTCCAGGGTTTCTCTGGTCACCAAACTTGAAGGTTGAGCCAACTAAGCTCTTAGCTACTGGCAGATATACAGAGTTAGTACACTCATTCTCTCAAATAGTGAAGTTGTTCAAAGATCCAGGAGACAAGTACAACTCCTTCCCCTGAGACTTTAAAAACAGAATATTGGGAATTCCAAGTGTAACAGTCAAACACAATGAATTCATCACTTTTGCTTCTTGCTTATGGAACTGTGGGTCAATATATATTTTGTTGGCTTGTTCACTTATTTGTTACACCATACAAAAGTCAATCTCCTTAAGCGTATGCATTAAAATGACAATGGAGAAAAAAAAAGTACAGTTAATGGTGAAAAGAAGAAAAGTTATTGAGGCATTTGCAGGTTGGGAGGGAAGGAAAAGCATGTGGCTAACACTGGGATTAGCAATAAGTTTGAAGTCCAAAGGGTTTTCATATTCATTCATAGGTGGATAAAAGGGTATGAGTATCCCCATGTACAGAAGAGAAAGAGGAACTGTTGCCAAGTTCATCAGCTCTCAGCAGCTCCATGGAGAGCAGTAAGCTTTATTTTACAGATCACTGAGAATGAATCAGGACTTGTCATAGCTTAAGAACCCTGGTTTGCTTTAACTAAATATGTATATATTGTATATTACATATATAAATTATAATGTAATGTCATATTGTTACATTATTATGTAATGATATAATTAGAACTATGTTAGAATTATATATGTAACATACATATTTTAGTAACATATGTAGTTAACTTTAGTAACTTCAGTATAGTAACTTCAGAAAAAGCTCTTTCTAGACTAACCATAAAAATAAAGGCTTACTTTACTATTACTGGTTCTCTGTATTGTATTTAAACTTCTACAGTTGTGTGTCAGTTATAAAACATACCGTTAAGATAACATTGAAAAGGTTATATTAGTAAACTGCACTATAAGTATGATAATCTTCAGTTCAAATCAGAGACCAAAAAGATCCAAAGCTAGGGAAATAATTTCACCCTTACTTAATATGCTTTTCAGATTAATCTAAGAATGACACCAAAAGGCCAAGATAAGAAATGCAGGCAGTGAATGCAAGCAAAATATTTTTTTAAAAGACCATTTTAATATTGGAAATAAACGTACCCATGTAAGTGATCAAATAGTAGGAATTAACAATGTCCTAAAAAACTTCCATTTTCCACCATTTTATTGGTTTGAGGGCTTTTAGTTTCAAGCAGAAATAAAATGAGCTTTCTTCCCTGAAGATATAATAGTCGTTGCCCGGCCTGATTTTGACACTGAATTTATAAGTTATTTGGAGAAGAACAAACATCTTCAAACAGACAGTTCCTTACTGAGCACCTGTGATACACCAGGCGTTGTGCTCAGGGGTGGATTCAAAGAAGAAAAATGTCCTTGAAGGGCTCAAAATCAGACACATATTTTTTTAAGATAAAAAATAAACATGTGACTTAGTTTTTTTCCAAAGGGCCTGCAAATTGGACTTTATCCAAATTCCCTGCAAAATAGAAATCCAGGGAGAAATTAAGCAAGGTTTTATCCAGCATGTTATCTACACGTTCTTAACTATGGTAGGAGCCTCCATTTTCCTCACTAGCATGGGAAGAGAAAAGATACTAAAAGTTCTTACTTCCACACACTTCTTTTTGTGTCTCCCCCTAATTTAGTTGCTTCATTTCTTGAAATTCCTGCTATTTTATTAGTCCTGTGTGAGGAAAATGGAGGTCAAAGCCAAGAGTCCCTCAAGATGAGGAAAAAGGAGGGAGTTGGACTCCATGTAGCCCATCCAGAGCTTGAGGACAGAAGACTCAGCTAACAGTAAAGTGGGTCCCTTTGCCTGGAGGGTCCTTAATGCTAAAGACAGACTGTGAAGAGCTAGATGATTTTACAGGTATAGTCCACAAACTGTCCTCTTTTAGACAAATGATTCCAGGGAGGGCTCCCCACTTAAATTTATGAGGCTGGTATAACCTAGGCACCAAAACTGGACAAGGACATTAAAAGAAAAAAGTGTTATAGGCCAACCCATCTTATGATCATTAATGCAAGAATCCTAAATAAAACATTGGTAACCTAAATCCAGCAGGCTATTAAATAATTACATCATGGCCATATATGGCTTATCACAGGACTACAGATTAGATTAACATTAGAAAATCTACAAATATAATTCACAACATATTACAGGAGAAAAGCCACATGATTATCAAAATATTCAGAAAAACACAAAAGTAAAATTCAATACCTTTCTGGATAACAAAACAAATACCCTAAACAAGTTAAGGATGGAAGGAACCCCTTTAACCTGATCAACGGAATCAACATAAATCATACACGATGGTGAAGAATTAATAACATTCCCTTAAAAGAACCAAAACAAGTCAGGAACAAGAAACAACGTCTACTCTCACTGCTTTTATTTAAAATTGTACCAGCAATCCTAGCCAGCATAATAAGGCACGAAAAAGAAATAGTCGATATAAGCATTGGAAATGAAGAAATAAAATTGTCATTATTTGTAGACTAAAGAATTATTTACATAAAAAAAAGTTCAAGAGAGCTTACAACTTATTAGAGAAAAGAAATAGTGGTAGAAAAAGAGACCAAATGAACAGATTAGGGAAATTTACAACAGACCAACATATCCATGTGCACTTCATATATGAGAGAGGTGCTAATATAAACCAGAAAGAAAGAATGAACTATTCAAAAAATGTTCTGGGCTGACTGACTACACATTCGTAAAAACATCTTTGCCTCATGCCAGATTCAAAAATAAATTCCAGATGGATTTAAAATATAAAGATTTTTTTAACTTAACATTTATGGAGGAAAAAATAGAGAATAGTTTTAGAACCTCAGAATAGAGAATCACTTCTAAAACAAGACAAAAGATGACAAGGAAAGAAGGAATGATACATTTTTTGCTACATTAAAATTAAAAACCTGTGTATGACACCATAAACAGAGTGAAATCTATAAGCCAAATACTGGAAAAGACAGCACAAATACCTGCAAAGGAGATTTTCCTGTAGGTCCTATTGGCCAGAAATGGGTCAGATGACCAATCATTGCTTATCTGTAGGAGCTTAGGGAAGACCTGCCCTCATTTCTTGGGACATTGCCACCTCACACCTCAACCAAATCAGGACACTTTTAATAAGAAAGAAAGGAGGGAAATGTTGGTTGGGTAAGCAAACTATTACAAATGCCAAAGACTGTTCACAAGCAATTGACAGAAGAGTAAACCAGAATGATTAATAAACCAATGAAAAGTTCTGGGCTTCACTAGTAATCAGAGGAATACAATTTAATGGTTGGGGGAGGGAGGGAGGAAGAGAGAGACAGAGAGAGAATATCATACAACCATCAGATTGAAAAAATTCTAAAACATGTAATAACACCACATTATTGGGGTTTGAAGAGGCCCATCTCCACTTAGATGCCTTGTAAGCCTCTCAGTTCAATGTATTCAAACCCAAACTGCTTCCTACAAACCCTTCTTTCCAACCCGGTCAATGGCACCACCAACAACTTAAGGGAAAGACTTGAGTCATCCTTAACTACTGTCATAGCTTCACGGCTCATATCCAGTCACCCTGACATACTTGTAGGTCCTTCTTTTCTGTTTCTACAGCACTAAGACCCATCTCCACTACCTGGTGGATGTCCTCATCATTTCCTGCATGAAAATCCTCTACATTCTCTTAACCCATCTTTTTGCTTCCTATCTTGCTGCCTTCCAACCACTGTTCAGCAGGTAGTGGAGCTGTCTCTGCATGCTTAAATGCTCCCAATAGCCATTGTTATAAAGATCAAGTTGAAATGCCAGATGGGACGTCCCTTAAAGATCTGTCTGTACCTCTTCCAGCCCCATCTACAGGCCTCTCTAGGAGTCCACACTTTCCTATTGGGTTCAATTTTCTTTTCCCCAAGTACATTCATTAAGAGTTATTTTAGTGAGGATCTATGAGCAATAAATTCATCTAGCATTTGTATGAAATTGTTTTTATTTGCTTTCATCCTTGAATGATTTTTTATTCCATGTTCATTGTTATTATCTCTCAGCACTTTGAGGGCCAAGGAAGGCCACTAATGATGGCACTCAGGACACAGACCAATGATGCAGAGTCAAAAAAAAAAAAAAAAAAATGACTTGCTTTCCTTCTAATTTCTGTCTGACCAGCCTTACTTATAAAACAGAGTGTACTTCACAATGATAACTCCATAAACTCTAATCAACATCTTTGTTCTGCTTATCTCTGACAACACAATGCTCTTCCAAAAACAAAAGACAAAAAACAAAAAAAGAAAACAGCAAGGGGCACACCGTCCTGACTATTTTTGTAAGGTAAGAAAAGTTTAGAAATACTCTTGCACCTTGCCATACTTTAGAGGCTGTGATGCCTAGCTTTCTATAATTATAAAAAAAAATTTTATAAGTTAAATAAATATGTTAAACTTTCTATTTTAATTCTAGATGTAAGATCCAGACATGAGATTCAATGCTCAGGACACTGAGGCTCACTTATTTCTGTAAAATAAATCATTTCCTTTCAGCTGGTAAGCTGAAAGGGAATGTATGTTATTCATTAGATTACCAGTACCCACATATCAGCACTATTGGGTAATTCTTTTTCATCTCTAAAACACCAATATTTGTGCCTAATTTAATTGATTTATGCCAAAGATGCAGGTGAAAATTGTTTTGAGTTTTATTACATTACAAAACTATTAGCTTAGTGTTTCAGAGAGGAAGAAAAAATGTTTTGAGAAAATAAAAAGAGATCCAGGGGCCCACTGGCCAAAAGAAAACACACCAAGGAGTGGCATGCACATAACAGGCTTCTGGGTACAAGTTTAAATCAAATTTTCTTAGGAGAGGCAGACATTGCTTATATTTTACAAAGGATATATTTGACCTAAACATGCATAAAACATAGATGATCATATTCTAAACAACCTAAAAATATTAACTCATTTCCCCCTTATTTGGCATTTCCTTTGGCACTTTTGTATGCAATCTGAAATCCACTGTAAAGCACTTGACATACATACATATAGTCTCATATGTGCCCTCTTGAAATGTGAATGTATATAAGCCATGCCTCAATGTAAGTTGACTATAAATTCTTTTCAGGCAAAGACCATGATTTTTGTCGTTATTCTTTCCTAATTATTAAAAATATCTCAAAATACCCACTTTGGTGCTGTGTTTAGATTTATATGATAGATTTGCTTTCCCCAAATGCTGCACTTCTCTTACCACCAGGACTTTGCGTGTGGTCTATCTGGAACATTCATCTCATCCTTCAAGAAATAGACATTAAAAATATGGTTAAAAGATATTATGAGAAACTTTATGACAGTAAACTTGACAATTTATATGAAATGAACACATTCCTTGACAATCACATCTTACCAAACCTGACACACAAAGAAAGAGAAAATATGAATAGCTCTATATTTATCTAACAAATTGAATCTGTAAATAAAAATATTTCCACAGAGAAAATTCTAGGTCCAGATGGCTTCACCTGTGAGCTCTTTTAAATATGTAAGGAAGAAATGACATCCGTCATACACAAAACCTTTCAGAGAACAGAAAAAGTCCAGCTTAATCATAATATCAAAATCTGCAAGGGCATTACAAAATAAAGAAATTATACATCAAATTCACTTATCAGGTACAAAATCCTGAACAAACTATTTGCAAACTAAATTTAGTACTGTATAGAAACGGAAAATACGTTGTGGTAAATTTGGGTTTATCCTAGGAAGGCAAAGTTGGATTAATATTAGAAAATTCATATAATTAACTGCATTAACAGATTAAACATGAAATCATCATATGGTCCTTCCAATAGATGCAGAAAAATGATTAGATAAACTTCAATGCTCATTTATGTGAAAAAAAAAAAAACCTTTAACAAACTAGGAATATGAAGGGACTTTCTTAACCTATAAAGAAAATTCATAGCAAATATACTTTATGATGAAAGTTAAACACTCTCCTTGGGAGTCAGGAACAAGATTCAAATGCATGTTATAATTTCTATCAACATTTTAGTGGAAATTCTAGCAAGTACAAGGAAATATAAACTAAATGCATAAGGACTGTTATGAAAGAGACAAAACATTCATAATTCACAAATGATATGTTATTATGATTTTAGCATCCATGTTCATGAGTACATTTGCATTGTCATTTTTCATCCTCATTCCTGTGAGGTTTGGTCAAGTTTATTCTAGTTTCATAAACTTTTTCAATACTCTGGTATACTTTTTTTATGTATTAGCCGTGTCTCTTATTTTCTGATGCTTTCACTTTAGGAGGTCTTGCTGCTCCTAGAGGGACTGCCCCGCCCCACAGGGTTAACTAATTCCCAAAGATAGTAAACAACTCACCCCTGAGGGTGCCTGTCAAATGTAAACCAATCCAGAGCCCACACACCTAACTCCTTCTTTATCAGGCTTTCATATACCAGGACACTATCCACCTGCCCCAATCGCTCCAGGGTCACGTACCAAACACCTAAGGACAGCTCCTATGCCCCAGAGCCTCCTGAAATTATTCAAAGTAATCAATCTTAAACCTGTTTACCCTGCCTCACCCATTCTTTTGTCCATTGTGGCAAGAAGCCACAATAAAGGTTTATGCCACTGTTTTCCCCTCTCCTCTGCCTCCTGACCACCTGGTGCTTCCTCATGTGCCCCCCATGCCGGGCCATGTCCGTTCTGCTTGTGACCCTTCAGTATAACAACCTGTCTTTACAATGGTAATATTCTCCCAATCTGTTGACCTTGCCAGAACTAAGCAATAATAAAACCTCTTATTTTAAAATATATAAAATTAGAGTTATTTGTGAGAACTGGCCCTCGTCCAGCTCCCCTTGCATTACTGTTCCCTTTCCTTTCAGGTTTCAGCGGCACTGGACTTCTTCCTTTTCCTCTACATGCCTTAGGGTTTTTGCTCCCATGATTCCCCCCACCCAGAATTCTCCTTCCCCAGAGCCCTGCTGGTTCCTTTATCACCATCTCAGGCAAGCCTTCCCTGGCCATGTGGTCTAAAGTAAACCCCTCCCCTGCAGCCCCCTTTCTTTATTATCAATACATTACTATATTTTATTTTATTTATTTTATTTTATTTTATTTATTTTATTTTATTTTATTTTATTTTATCTTGTTATTCCATTGTACTTATTGCAACCTGAAATTATCTTTGTTTCTTCTGGGTTTACTTTCCTATAGTCTGTTTCCTTGAAAGCCAGAAATCCACCTGATTTTCACTGCTTTAGCCTAGGAGAGTACATGACACACAATAGGGGCTCATCATCATTGTTTGAATGAAGAATTAATAAATGGACACAAGAATATGCCACAAGCCATGGCAGGTATTTGAGAAAATACTTTGGGAAAATAGTGAGGAGACCATATCCCTTAGAGCCAAGGTCCTTTAGGGGATGGTGGGGAAGCGAGTCCTTAGGGAGCCCTGAGCACCCAGTGGGAGAGTAAGACAGCTTGGAGCATAAACACCATCCACACTCGCCCCCCAGCTCTTGAACTGAGACTCAGTATCTGGCTGAAGGCTTGCAATGAATTTGCCTCTTGTGTCACCTAGACTATAGGCTTCAAATAATCGACAGGGAATATTGTAATCAGTGACTATTTTTAATTCTAGAGAGACCCAAACATGCAATTCTTTTCTTCCTTAAAATAAGAGAAGACATCTTAGAAAACGAGACGTTTAAAACACAGATCACTAAGCATCAATTTGGACATTATCTGAATTCTGACATCATAAGTGAAAACAGTTTTAACTCCACTTAAAAAAATGTCAGATTCAGGCAGTTTTACAACAGGAAATGGGAAAAGGTTAAGGCCTTAACATGATTCAGGTGTCATTTGATATATATACATAGGAAATAAGGTCAGTTAAAATAATTTTTTTCATCAAGAAATTTACAGCTCAGAATAAAATGATGTTTCAATCCATTTTAACCAGCGTTCCGACTCATTCATGTTTCTTAACATTACTCTGTATTGACCACTTAAAAGCTGCAAACCATGGAAAGTTCGAAGAAGACCTCTGTGCTTATTTCACTAACATTTTAATTCTGGTAAAGTTTAAACTACTGAATGCAGCTATTTTCATGACAAAAAAAAAAGGAGTCTGCCATTAAAATGTGGGTGACTGGAATAAAATGGAGAAATTCATTAGCATCAAAGTTCCTTGGTTCATGAAACAAACCGGTTCAAGGGAGGAAGCCAGAGAAGTGTGAATAAACCTCAACGGTTTTGCTGTTTATTTATAAATATCTGTGCACATATTCAAGACCCAACTCAAATATCACTTCCAGGTGACTACTTACTTTTTCCTCTCCTGTTTTCCAGTGTATAAATCTCTATTCTTATGCATATTTCCTTAGATAATAGATATCTCCTCTACTCAACTTTTGGCTTCATAAAAGCAGAAGTCCTCTTTTTGTCGATTTTGAATCCCCAGGCCCTGGCATAGTGTCATACTTTCAAGAAATGTTTATTGACAAAGTAAAAGGGTATTTTAATCAAGGGCCTCTTATATATGTACTAGGTGCTGGTCATTGTTGCTTTAATAGTAATTTTTTTTAAAAAACCCTGATCTGCCCCTGTCCTCAAGAACCTTATATTCTGATTGTGGAATTTAAAGAGGCAGAGGGTTTGTTTACTAGTTACCACTCTGTCTTCACCCTCCCAGTTTGCCAGGAGTTTAATAGCAACCTGCCTGTATTTTTTTCACAAAGGGTTTATACTCCAAATATAGTCTTCATCATAAAAAATCAGGGGATTGTGTCACACCATCTTAACACTATCCTTAATGGTATCTTCAAAATTAAGGAAAAAAATCCATAAGATTCCAAATTGTTTATTAAAGAAAAGCCCTGATTGACGAAATGTTTCAGACCATGCCTGCCATATTTTTTAAAGAAAGGAAAATTTTAAATGTAACATGTGGAAGTCACTATATTAATTTAGTTATAAAATATATCTAGTAAAGAGCTGCTTCTAGGTATAATTTATACAGTTAATACGTCCAACTATAAATCAAAAGCACTCACCGTGTGGTGTTTCTAGTGAAATTGTCCCACTCTCCATTAATTTTACTGACTGGAATTTCAGTCGAAGATTAAGCAGTTGATTTTTCAAGTAGTAACACAAATTCTCTTTTCTCTTAATGGAAGATGGTGAGAAAGGGTGTTTTCCACATTTCTGGCCTATGAGGAGAGACAAAGCAGTTTTATTGTACCGGATTGGAAAGACAATGCTCCCGTTTGGAAAGGTTGGGGTTTTTTTGTTGGTTTTTTTGGGTTTTTTTAGTCACCTATACACATAGTGTAGAGGCTGAGAATTTTCTTATTCAAGGGAATTATAAAATATATATTTTTAATGGGGAAAATCTGCTATACTAAAAATATAAAAGCTTTGTTGTCCCAATGTGTGAAATAATTGTGATTTGAAGTATTAGGGTCCATTATCCCCATAGAAACCCGCACACCTATCACAGGTTGGGTTTTGGTTTTTGATTTGGAAAATATGGACCCTATAATGGTCCATCGCACTCTGTCACCCAAAATGTCCCACAATAAAAGTGTGTGGTAACTCAATCTTCCCCATGGGAATTAGCCAACTCTGATGTTATGAGCAGGCCTCAGTCTAATTTTTTAAAGAGCTACTTGCCATATATTTCCCACCAGACAGTCTTAAAATTTATTGTGACCTTATACACCATATGAAAATTCAGGGTAGTATTGGTAGATCTTTCTTAATTCCAATAATCATCAAGCACCTTTTAAACACTGTTTACTAAATTATTAATCTCCTATTTTTTTTCAACATCTTTATTGGAGTAAATTGCTTTACAATGGTGTGTTAGTTTCTGCTGTATAACAAAGTGAATCAGCTATACATACACATATATCCCCATATCTCCTCCCTCTTGCGTCTCCCTCCCACCCTCCCTATCCCACCCCTCTAGGTGGTCACAAAAAACGGAGCTGATCTCCCTGTGCTATGCGGCTGCTTCCCACTAGCTACCTATTTTACATTTGGTAGTGTATCTCCTATTTTTAACATGGGCTTTTCTAAATTGTTTTCCTAAATCCTGGGAAAAGCGCTCCAAAATGATATCTTGTGGAAAGAGAGCACAAACGTACAGCATACACACAAAATAAGTATTTGTAGTCCACTTTCAATTTATTCAAAATATACTCTTCTCTCCCAGTTAAAGGAGAAAATGATTACATATTCAGTTATCTTGAAATAATTAAAAGGTCATCAATTTCCTGTCATGGAAGTGATATGGTTTAATTACATTGTATAAATGTATTGACCAGGCCATGGGGGAGAGTATCCCCCTGAGAGGTTATTATCCTAACAACAATCTGACCTCCACTGAGTGGGATATAAGTGTGTACTTAGAGATTTGTGTATATGTGTGGATTTTAAAATAACTGTAGATTTGGGATTAGCAGATACAAACTACTATATATAAAATAGTTAAATATAAGGTCCTACTGTATAGCACAGAGAACTATATTGAACATCTTGTAATAACCTATAATGAAAAAGAATATGGAAAAGAATATAACTATATGTATGACTGAATCACTTTACTGTACACCTGAAACTAACACAATATTGTAAATCAACTCCTTCAGTTTTAAAAAAAAGAATCAAATAAATATAGCAGGATTTTATCTGAAACAACAATAGAAAATAAAAAATAAAATTGCATTTAGGGCAATTGCATTGAGATTAATTAAGGTTTGGTTTACTACCCAGAGTCCACAAGTCAAATATCATCCAGACTGACAATTTAGGGTGAAAAGTAAGGACTCAAGAGTTCAAAATATAGGGAAGTCAGTTGAAAAACGCAAAGGATTACAGTAAAAAAATAATGACTATAGAGTCTCTGAATGGTAAAGCTGGTTGGAACCAGAGAGAGTTTAAGATTTGCTCATGTTTTTCTATGAGAAAATAAAATACTTATTCATATAAATACAGAATTCATTTATATTAATGTATACAAACTTTCCCTTTGCAAGGACTTTCATCCCATCAGACTAACTATTGAAATTGGGCAAAGAAAATG
Organism: Balaenoptera borealis; assembly: GCF_965194805.1. Lineage (NCBI taxonomy): Eukaryota > Metazoa > Chordata > Mammalia > Artiodactyla > Balaenopteridae > Balaenoptera > Balaenoptera borealis. Next base: position 9,938,265 of record NC_138862.1, on the reverse strand, counting down.
GCCAATAAAAATGGCAATTAAATAGAATATCCCTCAAGGTAATCATATTTTCAGTTTCCCCTAATCTACCCTAAAACAGCTAAAAGGAACAAGTCTCTAAGCTGAAGAGTTCATTCTGATACCACCCAGTCACGAGTCTACATGAGCTAGGGAAAACCTATATAGTAAGTAGTGTGGAAAAACTCCATTGACTAGCTAGAATGTCAAAATGTAGTATTTCTACCCAAAAGTTTTGTTACAACAAGTGGTAGCACACAATAGTTTCCAATACAGAGAATTTCTTCAAAGTGAGGTCAATTAGAGTCTTAACACACTGTTATTAACACATGGATTAATAATTCACAAAACAGCTTTTTCTCCTCTCTTTACCCCACATCACTCCATGCTTGAGGCTTAACAGATTGCTTGGATACCGCTACAAAGGCCGTTTCTGCTTCATTCATTTGAGCCTGTGCACTGGTTGTCTGTTTCCTGGATGCCACTCCCCACCTCTCTCCCATCCCCACCCGGTAAACAGACTCAACTCGAAGATCAAAGTTCCTAGTAAAGCCCCCAGAGCTGGAGCTGGGCATTTCTTCCACTATTTACCGTATTTACCTCTAGCCATGTCTCAATTATGCAAAGCAGCACAGTAAATGGAAACAACTCTGCATCAGGAGTCAGCTCCCTGTTTTGTCACTTACCACGTTTGTGATCCTGAGGAAGCTTCCCAATCACCCAAGCCTTGGACTCCTTATGTGTAAAATTGGAATAATGACGCATAACTAAAAAGTCTTACAACAACTAAAAGAGAGAATTTGTGAAAAGCCCAGCACAGCGCACGGCACACAGGGGCACTCAGCAAATGGAACACCTTCCACAAATCCCATCTCCCTTCTCCAGGGTTCCCTCCAATAACCCTGCAGCCCACCAGAGTGGGGACCCCGGGGACGATGCACCCTATGTTAGGTCAGCACCCTGCTTGCTGCCCCCTGAAGCCCTATGTATACATGAAGTTTCCTCTGGGTTACAGCCTTCTCCTCCTCCTCTGTCTCCCCAGCTGATCCCAGCTTCCAACACAGAGATTGTGATTCACATCATCTGGGGTGAGGTCTGCAGTTGAGTAGTTTTTATTTTTTTAAACTTTAAAAACTTTTATTTTATATTGGAGTATAGTTGATTACAATGTTGTGTTAGTTTCAGGTGTACAGCAAGGTGATTCAGCTATACATATACATATATCGATTCTTTTTCAGATTCTTTTCCTATATAGGTTCTTAAAGTATATTGAGTAGAGTTCCCTGTGTTATACAGTAGGTCCTTGTTGATTATTTTGTATATAGTAGTGTGTATCTGCTAATCCCAAGCTCTTAATTTATCACTCCCCCCAACCTTTCCCCTCTGGTAAACATAAGTTTGTTTTCTATGTCTGTGAGTCTGTTTCTGTTTTGTGTTTTGTTTTTCTTGGGGCGGGCTGGGATATTAACTTTCTTTTTTTAATTTCTATTTTATATTGGAGTATAGTTCATTTGCAGGGTTGTGTTAGCTTCAGGTGTACAGCAAAGTGATTCAGTTATATATATACATATATCTATTATTTTTCAGATTCTTTTCCCATATATGTTATTACAGAATATTGAGTATAGTTCCCTGTGCTATACAGTAGGCCCTTGTTGATTATCTATTTTATATATAGTAGTGTGTATATGTTAATCCCAACCATTTAAAGCTCTATGTATACATGAAGTTTCCTCTGCGTTACAGCCTTCTCCTCCTTATCTGTCTCCCCAACAGATTCCAGTTTCTGACACAGAGGTTGTGATTCACATCATCTGGGGTGGGGTCTGCAGTTGAGTATTTTTTAAACTCCTAGCAGTTATTCTAATGTGCAACCAGGATTGAAACCCAACACATCCTTCCGTGATCCCTCCAGCTAACGGAGTCCCTCTCCAAATGTACTGTAATTGTTTGTTTCCTAGATGGCAACACCCTTCAAGGTCAGTACTGTGTTTCATTCAACTTCAAATCACTAAAATCTTAACACAATGTCGAGCATTTGCAGACCCTCAAAATCTTAATAAGTAAATAAAAGGGTAAAATGTTGGATAAATGGCCCACCTTGCTAGTCCTCTTTTCTTTTCTGGAGAATGTGTATAATATTTCTCTTACTCACAAAGACACTGAAAAATTAAATCAAGTTTTTTTTAAAAAAGCATATGTTTGGGTGGGATGAATTGGGAGCTTGGGATTGACATATATACACTACTATATATAAAATAGATAACTAATGAGAACCTACTGTATAGCACAAGGAACTCTACTCGGTGCTCTGTGGTGACCCAAATAGGAAGGAAATCCAAAAAAGAGGGGATATATGTAACCATGTGGCTGATTCACTTTGCTGTACAGCAAAAACTGACACAACAGTGTAAAGCAAGTATACTCCAATAAAAAAATAAAGAGCATATGTTTAAATAAATATGTACTGTATAAAGCAAAAGCATTGCCAAATTCCAATAATATATGTTCATATTCACTTTATACAATAAGAAAGCTGAAAGTAGGAATGTTTGTGAAAACGTATCAATTTAGTCATTCAAACGTCTCTCTTGAACTCATTTCTTTTTAATTTGTGGCTTTCAGCAGTAACCCTGGAAATAACTTCTTTAAAGTAGAATTCATGGTCGCGGTGACTTTGAACTCAGCTCACAGAGACTGATAGATGCTGAGCTAAACAGCATCTCACTTGAAACAAGACTGGCATGTGAAGCTATGGCCACAGAAGAAGAAGGATCACGTGTGCAGTCAGTGCCACTCCTGGCCCCGGAGCTGGATCAAATTCGAAAAAGCAGAACACAACCAGAATCTACTCTCTAAGCATCGTTCCTCAGGTAAGGCTTGGACACCTCCAACTCTGATCCCCCCACAGGGGACAATTCATACTTGAACGGTGCCCTGGGTGAGTCTATTATTGCTTTTAGGATGTGGGGAATAGCAGTATTCATTTCCAACTGGGTTCTTGACAAATTGCCACAAACTTAGAGCCTCAAAAACTGATAGCAAAAACAGTCCACAGATTTATTCTCTAACAGTTCTGGAGGTCAGACATCCAGAATGAGTCTTAAGGGACTAAAATCAAGGTGTCAGCAGGGCCAGTTCCTTCTGGAGTCTCCAGGGGATAAGCTGTCCCTTGTCTCTTCTAGCTTCTGGTGGCTCCTGACAGCATCACTCCAATCTCTGCCTCTGTGGTCTCATCACATCCTCCTCCATGGTAGTCAAGTCCCCTTCTGCCTCCCCCTTAGGTTTACATTTGGGGCCACCTGGATAATTCAGGATAATCTCTGCATCTCCAGGTCCTTAACTTAATCACATCTACAAAGTCCTTCTTGCCATGAAAGATGACATTCACAGGTTCTGGAGATTAGGACGTGGACATCTTTAGGGGCCATTATTCAGCCTGTACAGACACATAACTAGATGAAAGTAAGATCTGTCCACAAATAATTATAATAAAAGGCAGCACATAAAGATGCTCTAAGAGAAGGACAGGTGAAGACATACAGAAGTAAGAGAGGAAATAAGTCCTTCCCACTAAGAAGAGTCAGGAAAGGCCCTGTGGGCTGTAGGATTTGACCTGGTCTTGAGAGATGGGAAGACTTTGGAAAAAGTAAAACTCAAAATATGCCTTTAAAAAAGTCAATAATCGATACTCATTCTTCCTGTGGTGTGCACATACACATACACACACACAGTAAAATAAACCAAAACAATTTTTTGAAAAAGAATGATTGGGAGTATTCTGGACCCTTCAGCCAATGGTATAAATTGATACCAATGGTATCAATTGTGACCAAGGGTATAAATCGATATTATATAAAATATTGAAATTCTGGAACAAGGTTAAACTGAAATCTACGGAACACAATAGTCAAGGAACTGGCTATCTTACTGCATATATATATAATATGTATGGTAAAATAAATATTTTAAATAAATGAGAAAGGGGTAAGTCATTTCATAAATAAATCCCCCTGGAACAATTGATTATTTGATGAAAAAAATCTATTTAGATTCTCACCTAAAATCATTCACCAAAAAATATAAATTCCAAGGGAACTTTAAAATTAAATATAATATATCAATATATAAGAAATCAAGAAGAAAAAACTTTTTAAATTTACCATCATTGGAGGAGGTACAATTTACTAAAAGTAAGATGAAAACATTATTATATGTTACTAAGTTTAAATTTTAAGCTTCTCTTCAATCAAAATAAATAAATAGAAAAAATTAAAAGGCAAACATCATATTTGGGGAAAAACAGTCACAGGAAATACTATCTAGACAAAGTACTAATATCATTATATATATAAAAAGGTTAATCAAATTGAATTTTAAAATACTGAAGCTCCAATGGATAAATTGACAGAGGATGTGAATAGGCAATTTCCAAAAAGGAAATATAACTAATCAACAAATGTGTGGAAAATGTTTTCCTTCACTAGTAATCAAGGAATGGGGCATTAAAATAACAATGAAGTAACCTTTGACCCCTATCAAATTAGCAAAGATTTTTTTAAAAATAATAATTTCCACTGCTGATAAGGGGACTGTGAAAAAGGTACTCTCAAATATTGCTGATATTTTGGTATAATCCTTTTGGAAAGCAATTTGGCAAAGAGCCTTGCAATGTTTATACTCTCTAACTCAGTAAGTCCACTTTTGAGAATGGAGCCTAAGAAAGTAATTCTGAATATTCAGAAGCACTATCTATAAAAGGAAAAGAAAAAAATCAGAAGTAATCTAAACACTAGATACAAACACAGTTTTTACATAAATTGTGTATATTCATTTCATTAATTATAATGTAACTTTTAAAAATTATATTTCTAAAGAATATGCAATATATTGAAAATATAAGCATTGCAATGTTAAACGAAAAAAAGAGTAGGCTAGAAATAGTATATACATGATCTTTCCATTTAGAATGAAAACAAATAGAATAAAGATTAGATATAAATACGAAAAAATATTAACAGTGTCTGTCTTTAGATAGTGAAACCATGGATGAAATAGATAGATAATAGATAGATGGATAGATATTTGTTTGTTTTAATTATAAGATATCCTTTTGTCGTCATTGTCAAACTCTTACAGTTTGTCACATAAAGCTTCATTAAAAACTAATTTTAAATGCCCCCAATTAAATTTTTTTCCTACTGAAAATTTTCAGGAAATAAATTTTTTCCATTTTTTAAAAATAAAAACCGGTTTTTGTTTTTAATTTTTTTTGTTGTCTGTATGTAAATAACACAAGAATTACAAATTTAGAATCTCCTTCAAGAGAATACCCAGACCACTTTCCTTCTAAGACAATAGTTATCTGGTACAGCATTTTAAATCTCCATTGATTACACCATAACCCTCATAAAGTGTTTCTACTTGCTCATAACTTCTCCCATAAGCTCTGAAATTCAAATAAGTTATGCAGTTTTTTTAAAATTCTAATCTAGGTTTTTTTTTTTTTTTTTAATTTTTATTTATTTATTTATTTATTTTTAAACATCTTTATTGAAGTATAATTGCCTTACAATGGTGTGTTAGCTTCTGCTTTATAACAAAGTTAATCAGTTATACATATACAATATGTTGCCATATCTCTTCCCTCTTGCATCTCCCTCCCTCCCACCCTCCCCATCCCACCCCTCTAGGTGGTCACAAAGCACCGAGCTGATCTCCCTGTGCTAAGCGGCTGTTTCCCACTAGCTATCTATTTTACATTTGGTAGTGTATATATGTCCATGACACTCTCTCACCCTGTCACATCTCACCCCACCCCCTCCCCATATCCTCAAGTCTAATCTAGGTTTTGATATATATCTGTCTAGAGATAAAAGCTAAGTTGATTTCATGTCTTTAAAAAGACCCTCAAATATTACATGTGCTTCTAATCTCATTAGCAATTAGTTTTTAAACTGTTTGCTCATTGAACGTAACATTTGCAGATAATTTTAAGAAATGATTTTTCAAATTGCTTTAATAAATTCATCAAATGACGCCCCACTGTTGGATTTGGCAAAAATGGAGTTTGAGGTTGAGGAAAAGAAGGGATGCAGGCCCAAGAGCCCAGACAATCTGGGAGCCAGAAACCAGTGGCCCAGCAAGATGCCTGGTCACATCCAGAACCCAGGAGCCACTTGGCACTGGGAACGAAATGCACCCTTCTGTCTTGGACACCAGACCTGGGATGCAGCCAAGAACGGGGCTTGCCTTGGGGGACTTTCAGGAACCTTCCTGCACCAGCCCTGCCCCTTCTCTCGCTGGAGCTCTCCCTCTGCTGGGGAGTAGCCAGCCATGCAGAGCAGCGTCCAGGCCCTCTCGGGAGCCCTGCTGCCATGGACCAGGCAAGGAGCCCTGGTCAAACGTGACATTGCCTTTAGGACACAAGGAAGACTTGAATATCTCCCTGAACTTCTCTTGCCTGGTTTGTAGCCGTGTTGGATCAGGCCGGAAACTGTGACCTCCTGATACACAGTGTCTAGACAGTATGACATCCAAACCACATCAGCAGACCTCATCTCCTCATCAAAAATGTCAACATTCTGGAATTGCCCCATCCAGAATTGTAGCCACTAGCCACATAAAGCCATTTAACGTTAACTTTAAATTTATTAAAATTAAATAAAACTTAAAATGCAGTTACTCTGTTGCAAAAGCCATAGTTCAAGTTCAGCCAGAGGTGTCTGGTGGCTGCCACCTCAGACAACACAGGTCTAGACCATTCCCACCATCACAGAAAGGCCCACGGGGCAGCACTGTTCCAGAACATACTGGCTCTAGCAGGGAGTCAACGGGCCCACTTCCCCCATTTCTAAGACAGTAAAACTTAGAGGATCTGACTCGAAAAAAAAAAAAAAAAAAAACAGGGAAGAAGCTCAAATGCTGTTACCATTTAATTAATTAATTAAAATTTGCCTTCAGCCCCATCCATATAAAATAAACTCCTGACTGTGGTCAGCGGTTACATGCAGACTTTGTCATTTTGCTTACTGACTACACATTTTCATTGATCAATTCTAAATTGGATTATTGTTAGTTTTAAAAGCGCCTGAGCAGCAGAAAGTGGCCATGTGGCAGGCAAAGGGGAGATTGATAGCAGAATAAACAGGGAAAGTGACAAGATTCGAGGCTGAATTGATCACTGTCAGCGGGTCCGTGGTCAGCTGTCTGCCCTTTAGTGCCCAAAGTAAACATCAGAATAATGTTTAGACAAACACATTTGATTTTTGAGGTAATGGGTATGTCAACTAAATGACAAACCTTAGAAAGGTCAAAGGGATAGCCATTTTTCAGACTCTTTCAACCATTAATCGTTGATTTTGGTAACAGTGCTCTGGTAGGCAGAGCGGGGAGAGAACGTCGGCTTGTGTGCGCTGTGTGATGCTCCAGACAGACCTCCCCAGGATTCACCTGGTCGTCAAAATAAAATGCTGTTGTAAGCGAAGAGTTCCTCCTTTAAAAATGGCACTCAGCATCTCAGTTGTCCAAAGACAATCCAAAATGCAACCATCTTATTAATCCTTTGAAGGGACTCAGTCCATTAGCACCCACTAAAATCATATTTCTGTGGCCTGTTATCTACAATAAAACAAAGCACAGCAAATCCATTCCTAATCATCCATTAGCCTCTGAGAAATTTATAACATTGTTTGAAACACAGGAAATCACTGGTGAATCACAAGTATCCAAAATTATAGTTTGGTACAATTCACCACTTGCTGGGACATTTTTAATGTGATTTTTTCCCCTTTGAAAATCATACATTAACTATGACTTACAAGGCCAATCAGCACTGATGGTGACTATTGCGAGAGTCCCAAATTCACTTGGTTTATCTGATCACACAAAGCATTTTTTTTCTTTTGCCTAGAGGGATGTGACAGATGAAACTGGATGGGAATGGAATGTAGGTAGAGATGTTCCTGCCTCCAGAAGGAGCTGAGCATGACCCTGCTTCTCACAGAAGAATGTCATGGTGTTCTTGTGTGCTGGCAGTTGCTGCATGCAAATCATAATTTATCAATCTATTGAAATTATGTCACTTGCCAAAATGTTAGGACTCTCTAAACTCATCAAGCACATCAATGTACATAGGAAGTCAGAGAAATGTGAAGTGTGTATTTGAGTCCTACCTGTAAATACACATGCCATGGCACGGAGTGCACATCCCTCAGATAAAATAGTGTAATGAGTAGGAAGCATAAACCATATAGAGGTCTATTGTTTTGCTGTGTAAAATTCCAGCAAACTCACTGTGCAGCTTGGGTACTTAGGAAATAAGTCTTTGAATATATCTGCAGTGTGGGAGTGTCTTAGTCAGCTTCAGTGCCATAACAAAATACCTAGAGTGAGTGGCTTGAACAATAAAACTTTATTTTCTCACAGCTCTCGAGTCTAGAAGTCCAAGATCAAGGAGCCAGCATGGTCAGTTTCTGGTGGGAGCTCTCTTCCTGGATTGTAGACAGCTGCCTTCCTGCTGTGTCCTCACAGGGCAGGGAGAGAGAGAGAGGGAGAAAGGGAGAAAGCAAGCTCTTTAGAGTCTCTTTTAATAAGGTCACTAATCCTACCATAAAGGCCCCATCCTCATGACCTCATCTAAACCTAATGACCTCCCAAAGGCCCCACCTCTGAATACCATCACGTTGGAGGTCAGGGCTTCAACATATGAATGTAGGGGGCACACAATCAGTCCATAGCAGGAGGCATGAGGTTATCAGCTTATGGAGGTGGATGTTACTGATGTTCACCAATTTCTAGTTCTTGTCTATTTCTAGTGATGTCTTCATTACACTTCTCCGTACCCTTGGAATTAAGTTTGGCCATGTCATTAGTCATGGCTAATGAAATATGAGGCATGTCACTTCCAGGCTAAAACATGCCACTGCTGTTGCTCAGCTCTCCTGTCATCTCTTACGCTATCAAGGTAAGCCCTGAGCCCCTTGTGATTGTGTCATAGGTGGTATTCTAGTTACCATGCTGCAGAAGAGCTGAGCAGCTTAAAAAAAGCATTGACTTATACTCATGGATGCTGTGGGTCAAGAATTTGAACAGGGTAAAAAGAGGATGACTTGTCAATGCTCCATTATATCCGAGGCTGGGAAGTCAATGGCTAATGTCTAGAATCATCTGAAGTCTTGTTCATTCACATATCTGGTGCTGGGGAAGATGATTCAAAGGCTAAGACTGCCACCTTGAGTGCCCACTGTAGACTCTCTAAGTGGTGGGGACTTGCTCACAAACGGCAACATCAAGGCAGTCAGATTTCATACATGGTGGCCCAGGGTTCCAGCAAAGAAGGCAGAAACTACATGGTCTTTTGAAGCCAGCTTGGAAGCCACACATATTACACCAGGTATACGCTATTAGCTGAAGTATCAATAAGCTGGCCCAGGTTCAAGGAGAGGGGACACATATACCATCTCTCCACCAGAGGAGTGTCAAAGAACGTGTGTGCATGGCTGGAGTCGGTGGGGAGGGGACTTCTTAAGACCACTACTGAGGGTGTGGAATGCCTGTTTGGAGCAGAGCCCCACTGCCCTTCCACAAAACCATGTGGAATAATAATAAACTCTTACTGTGTTAAGCCACTGAGGTTTTGGTGGCATCTGTCCATGCCCAACCCAAATAGAATATCTCCTTAAGTCCTCAAAGAGTTAATGAGCTTCCTCCATAAATATCAAATTAACCAAAACAGGAAAGGCTTCTACTTCAGAGGAGTATAGCTCCAGTACTAAATTCATGCTTCAAAAGCAATCAGGTTGGAGTGTATAACTGAGTTACTTTGTTGTACAACAGAGATTGGCACAGAATTGTAAATCAATTGTACTTCAATAAAAAAAAATTTTATAAAAAAAAAAAAGCAATCAGGTTACGCAACTTTAAACCAACATCCCCCAAACTGTGTTTGGAGGAACACAATATATATGTCCAATTTTTTTAGCTAGAAAACGGAGGTTCCCAATAAAGCCACAATAGCATGTACCTGCCCCCAACTGCCTGCTAAGTGGCCATGTCAAACATCGGAGATCAGCCTCAACACTAACCGTCAAACAATCCTCTCCTGAGTCCCAAAAACTACTTTCTCTAAGATCCATTCTAGTATAGTTCCTCTCCAAACCCACATTATGTTTGTATCTTTGTGTATGTAAATTCCTGTCTTTGGTCAACTTTGGTGCAGAGGAGAGAGTATGGGTTTGAATTCTACTACTTGACCAGTTATTTCCAATAAGTATGTCAAAGTATAATTCTATGTCTAAAGTTGAACTAAAAGCTGGATTGGGGGGTGAGGGATCTACTGAAGACTTGTTAGCGAAGGCTAAGATCTGAAGTAGCTTTTCATCTCCCTAGGGAGGCAAGATGGGCACACAAAACCATATTAGTCATCTGATCGTGTATGATAAGGACATTATCAGATTCACGAGAAAGGAGATGAGAATTGGTTAAAGTAGAAGGAGACAGCTTTAGAGAGGGAACTGGATTCAGCTTGTCTTTGCAAGGAAGACAGATTGGACTGTAAGGGGAGGAGAAAGAATGCACAGAATGTGTAGAGGCAAGAATGCTCAGGGGAGGATGTGGTGCAAGGAAGAAACCAGACAGCTGGACTATGTACAGTGTCCTCACAAAGCATCAAGTTATCAAAGTTATTGATAGTTCCAAAGTCATTGTGATCCAGTGGAGAACCTGACTCAGCCCACTTCCCAAGGGCTTCAGACCAGATGGAAAACTAGGTTCCTCTTATTTTATACTATGACCTGGAGCAGCTTGAAAAAAGCAAGAAAAGTCAAGAGTCTGGGAGGAGGTGGGCTGTGAAACAGAAGGTCCTGGGCACAAATCCAACTCTGCTTCTCAATCGCAGATGAGGACAAATGAGTATGAAATTCTCATGAACATGACTTCTCTGTGGATTAGTTTGACACTGTGTGTAATGTTCCCAGCACTGTTATGGTTACATGGTAGATGCTCAAAAGAAGGTGTGTGTTATCATCACCATCATCATCATTATCATCACCATCACCTCATTAACAAAATGAAAGATCCCAAGGATAAATTCCAAGCTATGCTTTGGAAAGAAATAGACTAGAAAGATAGAGATTTGTAGAGCACACAGGGCTCATGAGTCCTGAGTCAGCAATAGAATGTGCTTCAACTAAAAAAGTTAATTTAAGAATATTTTCCATCCGCGGTTTGTTGAATCTGCAGATGCGGAACCCGCGGGTATGGAGGCCGCGTCAAACATCGTAGTAATGAAACTGTAGTAATGAAACAAGGAAAGAGCAGCATTATAAAATCCCAATGCAAGTTAGTGTTGACTTCTCAGGAGGAGTGGGGAGGACAGATGTCAATGAACATTATTGGCAGTTCTTGGATTGTGCAGAGGCTTGATGCCTGTAATGTATCATTAATAAATGAATAAGTAAAATGGGAGAGTGCCATGCACGAACCGATGACGATAGCTTAAATATCAAGTAAAATCAAATACTGCCCAGTTCTGTACTTGGTTATGTGAATGATGAGAAAATGTCCTCATGTAGGAGTCTTCCATCCTCTGAACACTGAAGCAAAATAATTATACTCATTAAAGAAAAAAAAGTTAATTTAAGAATATCATTTTAAAAAAAGGAAGTACTAATGTCTGCTGCAACATGCAACATGGATGAACATTGGAAACACTATGCTAAGTCAAAAAAACCAGATGCAAAAACCATATTGTAAACTAGAGATGATCATACTAAGTGAAGTAAGTCAGAAAGAGAAAGACAAATAGCATATGATACCATTTATATGTGGAATCTAAAATATGACACAAATGAACTTACCTATGAAACAGAAACAGACTCACAGACATAGAGAACAGACTTGTAGTTGCCAAGGGGGAGGGGTGTGGGGGGAGGGATGGAGTGGGAGTTTGGGGTTGGTAGATGCAAACTATCGATGTTATATATAGAATGGATAAACAACAAGTTCTTACTGTGTAGCACAGGGAACTATATTCAATATCCTGGGATAAACCGTAATGGAAAAGAATGTGAAAAAGAATGTATATATGTGTATAACTGAGTCACCTTGCTGTATGGCAGAATTTAGCACAACATTGTAAATCAACTATACTTCAATTAAAAAAAAATAGAAAAAGACCATATTGTATGAGTCCATTGATATGAAATGTCCAGAACAGACAAATCCATAAAGACAGAGAACAGATTAGGGTTTTCCAGGGGTTCTGGAGAAGAGGCAATGGGAGTAACTGCTTAATGGGTTCGAGGTTTCCATTCGGGGTGATGAAAAGTTCTGGAACTAGACAGTAATGATGGTTGCAAAACATCATGAATGTACCTAATGCCACTGAATTGTACACTTTACAGTGGTTAAAATGGTAAATTTTAAATTATGTGTATTTTAACACAGTAAAAAAGTGGCATCCAAATATATTAGCAGAAAAGTAACATTAAAAATCAGGGAACTAGTGGGAAGCAGCCACATAGCACAGGGAGATCAGCTTGGTGCTTTGTGACCACCTAGAGGGGTGGGATAGGGAGGGTGGGAGGGAGACGCAAGAGGGAGGAGATATGGGGATATACGTATATGTATAGCTGATTCACTTTGTTATAAAGCAGAAACTAACACACCATTGTAAAGCAATTTTACTCCAATAAAGATGTTAAAAAAAAAAAGCAGGGAACTAACTCTCTCCTAACACTCAGAATTTAAGACCCTAGTGAGATGACGGTACAGTATGGATGCATGACATTAAAAATGACTGATAGAGAAACTGAAGAGCAATAAAAATAATAAAAAGCCTAGAAAAGAGACACTGTGCCAAAAAGTGGTCAGAGATGGAATGACTAACACAGACAGAGGAGACAGCAATAACGTGTAGAAATCGGAGAGGTTATCTGAGATTATCTGACTGTCCATGTACGCTCTATTAAAATAACAAGATTGTCCTTGCATAATTCCCCACTCTAATTCATTTCAGCAAAAGTCCCACCCCAGAACCCCTGGGGCACTGAATGCCAACTATAAATAAACCGTGTTTATTTATAAACAATACTGTGAAACAATACTGTATTGTAATCAATTTTCATATTTTCCCAAATTTCAATGCATAGAGAAACTCGAATCTTGGTGTAATATTTTCCCCACGAATAGGGAAAGTTGATACTTTCACCATTTGGAAGACAGAGAGAGAAGGATGCTTTCTGGAGAAGGAGTTAAAAGATGTTAAACTGAGTAGAAAGTGGACCATTGTGCACAACTCTCCCCTCACTACAGCTGGTCATCTGCTGGAACCAGTGAGCAGAGGGGCACTTGCCGTCTGAGAGGGAAGTGGCTGAATTAAGGAAGCCCTTTATTTGGAGGAAAGCCCTTTATTTGGAGGAAAGTTTTGTTAGCAAGGACAGCTACGGGGCTGTGATCAGAACGCCCAGCTGAGGCTACCCCAGGAGTCCTGTAAGAGAAAGGCCTGAGCTCGTGCTGTCAGGCTCAGCTCTGAGTCGGCAAACAAATATACAGTTTTTGAGTTAAAGTTTCATGTAGTGCTATAATAATTAATCTTGCTTCGATGTTTATAAGGTCATCATTTTGGAATCTGTAGACTGACAGTAATAACTCTACGTATCAGGCTGCCTGAATCCAATTACAAATATCTCATCTATAGTGGCAGCAACTTGGAGTGAGGTGAAACTTGGAAGAAAGGCTGGAAAAGTTCCATCCGGACCGCTAGCCTGAAAAAACTGCTGATAAACATGAAACTTATCAACAATTCTGAAATGTCTTTCCCAGATAGAAACATTTTACGCTATGAGCTTTTTGAGGACTCTTTTTCGGAGAAGCCTTACTGCACACCATGGGTTCAGAATGCAAATCACCACCTACAGTGGAAGAAAGAGATAAATTTTAAAAGCAGATTTTCAGAGAAAAACCCAAAGGAAGACAAACAAATGGACAAATGGGGTAGGGGAGGTGAGATGAAGGGATGGAGTGAGATGAGGAGGGACAGAGATGAAAATAAGAAAGATCCCAAAAAGGAGACTCACTTCATCTCTTCAAATTTCCTAGTGTCCTGATGGAGTAATGGGAGATTCCAACACAGATGGCAGGATCTAAGTAAAGGATCAGGGGACATCAGCTGGCTTTTTATTTGTTCCCAGACCCAAGCGGTGTCCACCTCTCAGCTGACACCTCTGTCACCCATGGGTGGCCCCTGATCTGCTCCAGCTAAGTTTGTTTCCTTGTTGACCAACACGCCAACACATCACAACAAGAAGGTGGCATGGAAAATGACTTAAAACATGCATCATGCTCATAGGAAGAGAGTCAGTCTTCTTATCTGCCCCTGCAAAATAGGAATTGCACAAAAGGACACTTTGTCATCGTAAAAGAACGATGCACAGCCAGGCTGACCCGTATTCCTAGGGCTTGGAGAACGAGGAGGCCAGTCAAGGCTCTATCTCCCCTGACACCAGGGCGCAGGGCCACACTCCCATCTACTCACTTAGCTGTGAACGCCAAAAGTTCTGCAATCCTTTCTAGACTTTAGAACCATAAGGATTACAGTGTCCTATCTCAAGAAGAAAGGAAGTGCCTTTTTTTTTGGATTAGGTTTGGTTTGTTGTTTGTTTTGCTCTGTTTCCACTTGCTCTCAGGTCAGCTACCCACTCTTCAGAACGGAACCAGACTTCCTCTGCACCGTGAACAGGACCCTGGCTTTTTCCCCAGGCCTCCTGCAGAACTTCTAGCACCTTCCTCACACAGATTGCAGGTAGGAGATTAGAAGCACAGAGCTCTGGAATTGGAAGGATGGAAAAGAAGATGTAAATTAAGGTCCACCTTTCAATCTCCTGGGACTCCAGTTCAAATTTAAGCGCTCAAAACAGTGACTCTCTCCTAGAGAAAGGGAGCCGCTGTTCCATCCACAGTGCAACAGGCTGTTTCCTGGCTGGTGCTGCCCATCTCTGGGCTAAAGCCAGAGTGCCCACTGCATGAGCTGTGAGCACACGTGGTCCAGCAGAAACCCCTTCGTTTACCACATCTGTCTCTTTAAAATGTCGGTAAGGTCCACTTTCTCCCTGCATTGCATCTGTTTCCCTGGCATCCCACGTTTCTGTTACAGAGAGCTAAATCCTTGATTTATTGCTTTCTCTTTTTAAAAGTAAGACAATGTAGGTTCAAGACATTTAGCAAATGTCTCCAGCTAAGCCAAAAATTTAAAGATGAGGAAGGATTTGGAATTCCCTATACTATTCTCCTGTGACCAGGTTGTGTGTTGTTTGTTTCCCGGGCATGTTGTGATACGAGGCTCTTTGACTACATATAAAGATGTCTTAATTGGTCTCAGTGATTTCCAGCTTGCAAGACATCACCTAGAGCTAGACTGGTACAAATTTTTAAAATTTTTAATTAGCATTTTAAAAATTAAAAATAAACCTTAGAGTTAGATCAGTCCATATTCAAATGCTCTGGGCATCAGTCCCAGCTACTCACCAGCTGGTGACTTGAGACCAGTTACCTAACTTCCCCATGCCTCAGTTTCCCACATCTACAAAACTCTGATGAGAATTCCTGCCCTACCTACTTGGCAATACTAAAATGGGAAAATGCTACGAATTATAAAGCATTCAAAGGTGCTGCCTTATGACTGAGAATACCAACTTGTTCACTGGGGGACTTGCAGGTTATGCTCAAGTCATTGGAGAGTAAGACACAAGTAACTTCCTACTAAACTACTGAACTACAGGGCTTCTTCCAGAACCCATCCATGTGAGTGCTAGTAGCTACCTTTCCATCTACGGTATGGAACACCTGTTTTTACAGAATGATCATCTGAGTGCAGCTGTTTCCAAATCTAAAAATAAGTCAAGGTATAAGCAATCTTTAAATTTTTAAATTATATGGTAAAGTCAACTTTTTCCCCTTTGGTGTACAGGTCTACGAATTTTCATACGTATAGATGGGCCTAACCAACACCCCAATCAATGTACTGACCAGTTCCATCACCTAAAACATTCCCTTAATGGACACATTCTTTCTCCCTCTCCCCACCTCACAGCACGTGCAAGCATGGATTGTTCTCCAGGTCTATTCTGACCTTTTTGGAAAACGTCATCTAAATGGAATCATACAGTATTCAGCTGTTTGAAACTGGCTGTTTTTCACTCAGCATAGCATCTTTGAGAATCATCATCAAAGTTATTGTCTGTTTCTTTTCATCACTAAATAGTATTCCCTGGTACTGATGTACCACGGTTGGTTTAACCATTCACCTGGTAAAGGACATCTGGTTTATTTCCACATCTTAGCGATTATTAATAGAGCGGCATAAACATTCACATGTAAGTTGTTGTGTGAGCCTAAGTTTTCATCTCTCTAGGGTAAACACCTAGGAGTGGGATTGCTGGGTCATCCAAATCATTCTTTTATAGTGACAGGTAAATTTCAACATCACATTAAATCTCCAGATTTTTTTTTCAAGTCAATCTCTTAAAATAAGAGACTAAAAACACTATTAAACAACACTCAAAAACTCATGTACTCTACCCTCTCTCAAAATTTGAGGTTTTGATATTTTTGTGCTATTTTTGAGTGTTTTCCATAGATATTTAAAATGTCATTTTAGCACATTGTAAATAATTTTCAGTGATTCTATCAAGAGTTATTTTTATCAGCTAAGAAACATCCATTTGACTTTCTGAAATAAAGACAAAATAAAGCTAAGTAGAAAGGGGGTTCAACATCAGAGTTTGAGTTAACACAGACCGGATCTAGCATAATTTTGAAGCCACTAAGGCTGAACTTTATGAAGAACACTCCTTCAACACTACTTATCAAGTAACCCTTGGGGTGTTTGAAGATACTTTTTAGGAGTGCCCCCAAAGGCCTGGATTTAGCATTTGTTAAGCAGTCCTGGAGGAAGCCACAGCCCCTGGAGTTTTGTGAGCCAGTCTCTACGTGGTATCTCTTGCCCTGAGCCTCATGGGTCCCACGGGCCCCAGAACAATCTTCATTCCCATGGTTGAAGATGACAGCATAATGTCAGTGTACTTAAAATTCAATTTCATTCTTCCTAATCTATGCTCCATTATGCAGGCCTTTGAAATAGTCTCCGAAGAAGGTAAGCCTTCTATTGATTCCCATTCTCCTACATAGCAACTGGTGTGTAGCAACCCATAGTATAATATGAGGGGGAGAAAATATTGATTCTAGGAAACTTAATATTATTAAAAGACAGTTGTATTAAATCTCTTTCCTGGACTTAGCTGAGCGCTTTTTTTTTTCTTTCCCATTTTCAGAAAATCAATGAAGCTAATACCCTTGTTAGTTTTAGAGTTTCTACGACAGCAGTTTCATGTCATCATAGAACCATCGGAAGGTTTGTAGGCTCAGCGCTCGAAGCTTGCAGCCCTTGACTGACTGACGATAATAACATTCTTCTCTTTAGTTTTTTCTCTTTAGCTATTCTGCCACTCAGAGGGGGCAAGTTGTATTCGAATTACATTTTCCATGTTATCTGTTTTCTCCGGTGTGTAAAAGTCTCAAGATAATGCTTAGCCTTCACCATAAAATGCCTAAGTGCCTATGATAAAGTTCATTTCAAAAATGCAATTTGCAGTTTGAGAGAAGTCTAAAGAAATAAAACCAACAGGAATCAACATGGCGGGGGGGGGTTGCTTGATGGAGAACACCCGCCAACTGAAAACCCCAGAATCTGCTATTTAAGACTGTGTAAGTCACATTGGTTTTTCTGTGGACCATCCAAACATGAGCTTTCCTTTTTATAAGAAGCAGCTGCTTCTGATTTGTGACAAGATTAAAGCATTTTGGAATCTCTTTCCAGCATCCAAGTTCTGATAGAATGTCTGCTATGTCATTATCAAATATAACAAGACTGTAATATGGCTCCAGAGTCAATGAACCAAAGACTGGAATCTTCTTCTAATTATATAATATGAAACTTCTTGTAATTCTGATGCCATGAATTTGGAATTTGTGATTAATATGAGTTAGACTGCTAAGCAAGCATTTTCATCATAGATACTGCAAACAGTATTTTAAAAATAAGATGGCAAGAATAATGCTGAAACTATGTGAAAAACAAACTGTTTTCAAACCCCCTCAAAGACTTTAGAAGCCACAATTAGCATGCAAATATTTGTGGTGCTTTTTATAGTTATTTTATATCCCTTTCCTCTGGCTCCTCTTGAGAGTGGTATTCTCAGCTTCCAACTGACCAAGTCCACCTGGACATTTCAGACACCATGAATTGATTTGCCCCCAAACTGGACTGGATATTTGTATTTCTTGCTCACTGTCTCTCTTCCTGTTTTCCCACTTTCCATGAAAGGACACATCTCTACCGTCACCTAAAAGAAAAATCTGAAAAGCAACCAAGGACCGTTGGTTGACGTTGACACTGTTTAAGAAATATCTGTCTAACTTGACTCCTCTCCCCTAGAATTCATCCTGTTGCTGCTTCCTCCCCACTCACCGGACCCCTGAAAGGCCTCTTACCTACCAGCATCTCTGGGTGTCCCAGAGACACCCTCCTGAAAAAAGCAAAGCATCAGATCATATTGAAAACTGACCTTGGCTTCATATCGCCCATCAGATAACATGCCGAGTCACCAGCACCCTGTGCTGGGAAGGCTCTGGACTCAAAGATGATGCACATGAGCTTGAGCAGATACCAGAGCAGAAATGCCTGCGTCCTCTTTGGCTGAAGGTGGGAGACCCAAATGGCTCGAACAGGAGTTTTTGTCAGTGATACTTATACAAAATGGGTCATAGAGGTGAAGGGGGTCCAGACCAGTGGAGACGTGAAAATCAGCCTGAGACTTTTTGACTGTATCCCTCCATCCGTGGGGAATCATGGTATGTCATGAGCAGAAGAGGCAGAGAGAAGCAATGTCTAATTGGAAACACCAATACCCTCCCCTACTGCCACACAAACAACTAAATGATGTCATTAGGCTACTAGCTATTTTTGCTAGTGACTACTTCATTTGTCTGTCATGGGAAACAAGGACAGAAAGAGAGATTTATTGACAAGTAACTCTTTAGGAGCTTCCCTTGAATACACTTTGAATTTTTAAGTAACACTTTGTACTGGCTCTACAGACATAAATAGTGTTTCACAGATTTACAATGTATTAGTAGTAGTATATAGCTTAACTGTGATGGTCCTTTCTCCAGAGGATAAAAAAATAGAAATATAGTACATCATCAGATAAAGTACTAACATATTAATGAGGGGACTTCATTTCTTTGAACCAAAGAAAACAAAAAAATATGATGACGAATGCATTAATGAGTGTTTCAAACTTAAGTGCCTGGTCCTTTTAGTCCAAAGGCATTTTATCAGATAATCTCATTCTAAGTAAGACACAGTGGTCCTATGTGTTATCGCCTCCATTTGAGAAGATCATTTAAAAATCATTTAAAAGGGAGTTGGTATGTATATACCACAATTTGTTTATCCAACCATCCACTGATGAACATTTGGGTTCAGTCATTTAAAAAAACGAAGTACTGACACATGCTATAACACGGATGAACCCTGAAACATTATGCTAAGTGAAAAAAGCCAGGAACAAAAGACATGTTGTATGATTTCATTTATATGAAATGCCCAGAACAGGCTAATCCATAGACAGAGAAAGCAGATTTGTGGTTGCCAGGGGCTGGAGGGAGAATGAGGGATGACTGCTTAGTGGGTACAGGATTTCCTTTTGGGGTGATGAAGTTGTTTTGGAACTAGATAGACGTGGTGGTTATACAGTGCTGTGGGTCTACTTAATGCCACTGAATTCTTCACTTTAAAATGGTTAATTTTGTGTTATGTGACTTTCACCACAATTTTAAAAGGGGGGAGGCGGTCTGTAGATGGTCATCCAGGAGGCTGTTACAGTGAAATTTCAGACATTGTGGCAATAGGGTAGAGGTTTCCTATTAAAGAGCTTTCTCAGGGTCCCTAAATCACAGGAATGAGTTTGCCTTTGTCCAGGACTGAACTTGCCTCAGATAAAAAGTCCTCACTGTGGCTTGTCTGGGAAGCCGAGGTTAGCTCGCAAGAAAGGAAGGAGAGTTGGCCTCAACCTTCCACTGGCATGGATCCATCCTCTGTGCAGAAAAAGAAATAATAAGTAACTAATGCTGACTGGAATTAATTTTATTATTATCCTTATGCTATGCTGACCTTTTCTTTTCTGTGGCCTAAAATTAGATCTTGTGTTGTTTATCCAACTTTTGCCTGGGATTCTTTTTTAAGTTGTATTGATTCCCTACTGCTGTGGCAGCAGAACCAAGCCAAGGCGAGACCTGGTGGTTACACACAGTTTACTTTATGGTTTCACCCTCGGACACAGACCGAGGCAGCGACATTTGTTTCTGGTTACTGATGACACATGTGTTTCATCTTTCTTTCTCATGCCCCAGGCTAACCTGGGAAGCCTACCCAGGGCCTTACGCAAGGGAGCCCCTGGTTGCTGAGGCTGCAGACTATAGAGTCTAGAAGTCTGAGACTTGAAGACCCACCCACCCGATTCCCATTGGATAAGAATGCCAGCCTTTCTCAGGGCAGGAAATCAACATCGTGAGGGCCAAGGATAAAGAAGAAACTAGATGGAAGTGAGCTTTGAGTAGGTATAGTTTTGCTGTCCTGCTTTTTGATGTGAGTGGGTGTACATTCAACTTTGCCTTTCTATGAAAAACATCACCAGGAGGAGGGCACAGCTGTCAGGGTCCATTCAAACGACAGAAATCACTCTAGTTATTTTAACAAGGAAGATGTAATGCAAAGAAATGTTAACTATAAAAGATGTTTAACTATTTTATTTTTAAAAAGGGACCCTAAGGAAGTAGCATTACCTTTAGGATGAGGAAGAGAGATCAAAGGACAAAGAATTAGGAGAGAAGTCCCCTCTTGCCACCCACAAGGCTGAGACTCAGAGCTCATCAGAGGGGACTCAGCTACCACAAGAACTTACAACCTGCTGGTGGTCAAGAAGCATTCTGGAAGGCAAAGGCCAGAGATGGTCTGGAGAAGCAGCCTGTCATTGTAGGGGTGTGTGTGGGAAGAGCTTCTGGGAAGTGGCCACCAGCAGGGAGAACATGGCCGGAGGTCAACAGCCAGAGTTCAGCTGCATAGGCCACCGGGCCACTGCAGAGGAGGGTAACGCTGAATCCAGAACTCTGAATCCAGAACTCAGGAGCAAAGAGCTTTCACCTTGCATTGCCATTCTAAAACCCTCCTGTGATGAAGTTAACATTTGGCCAGTGGGCAAAGGAGAAATGTTTAGAGGGTCCAGCTCCAGTATCACAAATCAGGGCAGAGAAGAGTCAATCTGGAGCTGGGAGACAATACATTGACACTTTGCACAGATGGGGACCCCCATTCTAGATCTGGTCTCACTTCAAGGGCAGGCAGACCCTTCACCTCAGTGAACTGCTATCATGGTATCTCCATCCCTGGGAGGAGCACGGACAACATTCTTCATCAACTCCATTTGCCAGTACTCAGTGATATATCCGGGTGAGTCAAGGGACATCATTAAACTTTCAAAAACAGTGGTTGATAAATATTTTCACAGCATCTCAGGTGGAGGAGAAAGATAAAGAGGAGGACTTTCGTAAACTTAGATGTGGCCCCAAATGGCTGTATTTTCACCAAAATCAGTTTCCTTTTCCTCCTGAGCATCCAGCTAGACTCTGTTCCCAGCTTCCTCTTACAGTTAGGCAGAGGCCACATAACTGATTCTAGCCAATGGGATGTAAGCAAAAGTAATATATCCCACTCCCAGGCCTGGCCCTTAGAACAGCCCCGGCCCTTATCTCCTCTCTCTTCCAGGACCCACTAGCTGCTTGCAGAAGAGGGGGTCTGTGGTCTTAGGGAATGGCAGAGCTTCTAGGGAAGGAGCCTAGGGCCCCAAGTTACCTTTTGGAGGAGAGGATCCCTGGAGAGTTGCCCAGCCAGATACACCCACATTGGGCCGTGATGACGGAAAGAATGAGCCCTTAGTGCACTGGTTTCCAGACCAGCAGTGTCAGTATCACTTGCAAACTTGTTAAAAATGCAAATCCCCGGCTTCGGCCAAGGCATACTCAATTAGAAACCCTGCGAGAGGGTTTCTAAAAGTCCTTTATTTTAATAAGGAGATTTAGACACTCTAAAGTTTGAGAACATCTGCCTTATTGTGTAAGGACACTGAGATTTGGAGGGTTTTTGTTAAGCCACTTAGATAACTATCTACAGGGAGTCCCAACATAAAAATCATAAACTGAGTCCTTGGTAACCAATTAAAATTTGACTGTTGCTTCACTAGAGACCTTTGTCACGGCTCCATTAATTCCAAGCCTGGACCAAGCTGATTAGGTCTTCATAAGGTTGAAGACTTAACTAACCTTGGGTATCACCTGTGACATTTGACCGGGAACCGGAAAACCAGGACTGGGTTCATTAATTGAATTTTTTTAGACAAGTCACTTAACCTGCTCATTTTATTGCCTCTGCAAAAAGCAGATCAATTCCAACCCATTTAGTAGTTACCTGGAGGAAAAATCCTCAGACAAGCATGAGCCAATAGATTGCATGTCCATGTTTAGAGAAATTCCATATGATTGTTTTTATATCCATCAAACTTTAGAAAACAGAAGACTAAACCCAGCAGCTCTTCAACTCCATACAGCTGCAAACAGGGGACTGCACAGAAACAAACGATCTAGGTTAACTCATTTTCAATTTAGAACTTTCCAAACGCAAAGTTTTCTATTTCAACTGTTGGCCAAAATGTAATGCCATCTCTACAAAAATTGGGGTTGTTTAACTTCCCAAATATAAAGTCCAAATTTTAGGGTTTTTGAAATCACATTTCCCAGGGGAAAAAATATCATCATTTCAGGGAAACGGGAAGCTTGGAAAGAGCATCTAATATCAAAGCAATGTGTTTAATTAGCCACGTGGGTAAACAAGGGCAGCCAGGAATGCGGTGGCTCAGAGGAGAGTCATGGCATTTAGTTCCAGCTCCGTGCAAAGCCACATCTTCAGCACTTAGTTCAGAAGTAATTACCATCTCGCTGGCCCTCGGGTAGAGGGAGAAAAGAAATAACTATATTCATCTTGTGATTAAATGGCAATTAGCAGCTAAGTGCCCTGCAATAATGTGGCACTTACCACCTCATCACAGTATCAGCAGCTTCCCTGGCCAATCCCACCAGCCCGCTGGGTATCAGAGCACAGTGCTGCACGGCTAGGACCCTAGGGAGGACCCGGGCACCAGCCAACATAGGCCAGAGTGAGGCGCAAGTTAGTGGATAAATGGGGACTCTACAGCCAAGCTGCCTGGGTTCCAAATACAACCCCGCCACTTATCAACCTGCCAACTTGGCCGAGTTACTTAAATCTTTCTCAGCCTCGGTGTCCTCATCTGAAAATTGGGGGAAAGAGTTGTTTCTAACACATAGCATGGTGAGTGTGAGGCGTAAGTGAGTTAATAGATGCAAAGCGTTCAGGAGAGCTCCCAGAACACGGAATATTCTCAGTCAAAGATGGCTAATATTTCCCCATGCTTCTCCTTCATGGGGCTGGAACAGATTAACTCTTTCCAGCCATGCATGATTTAATGCTAAAAATAATTTTAAATGTATTGTACTGCCAAAAACAGAAACAAACACAAACACAAACAAAAAACCCTCTGTTATACTAGCCTGTCCCTTTGGTTCTGGATGAATTCTGATTTATCCTGTACCTGCGGGACCACCCTCAATTGTTCCAAATTGTGAAACAAATAGAAGCAACATCCGGGAAGGCCTGAACGGAAATTTTTTATTTCCCCAAAAGAACAAGGCTATGGATTCAGACAAGAAACTGGGAAGTTCAACATCTCAAGACAAAAATGAATGAGGATGGACCTAAGGAAGGCCAAAGGGATGATGGGTGTGGCCAGCTCTTGATTATCTACATTTATAGCCACCGGTTGCTTCTCAGGCTGACGTCTCCTCTCACCACAGATATTGTGAACTCGGTGCACAAATGATTTCTGAAATTAGTTTTAAAACATAATAAATGATAAATCTGTTGCAAAACCATAGAACTTTTTTAAGGTTACCCATTTTGGGCAGCAGGGGTCATTTGTTCTTAGATGCTTTCCTAACCCCTGCCCTACTTTGCTCTGCACAGCTGGGACCTGCATTTCCCATGCTCCCTGCCAATTAACTTTGTCCAACATGAGACAATGGTAAGACTGGAGAGTCTTACTCTACCTGTAACAGAGATTCCAACAGTGTCTGCACCTCCTATCAGATAGCCCTCCACTCTTGGTTCCCAGCTCCAGCCAGGACATCCCCACTCTGGGGCTCCAGTTCAATATCACATCCTTGCCATGTCCTTCTCCAGCCCAAGAGGTGGCAGTGGAATGTTCTTATTGCTCATCACTGATTGACTAATGGTTCTCTGGTGGTTTCTTAGCTGTAACATCACTTATGTAACCAATTCTCTTTATTAAATTCCCTCTGTTTGAAATACCTAGACTGGATTTTATTTCCTGAAGAAACATTGACTGCTAAACCATCGCTTCATCTATGTTACTTTCTCCCTCTTCCAATATCTCAGTGAGAAAAGCACTGGACTGGGAATCAGGAGCCCTGATTTCTGGTCCCAGTTCTGCCACTAACTGACTGTGTTACCATGGGCATTCTTCTCTGTGCCTCAGTTTCCTAATAAATAAGATGACTGGACTTGGGGATCTCAAATAACACTTTCAGCTATAAAGTTCCCGGACTAGACATTCTGACCAGTGTCACCTGGCACTTCAGAATGTGGGAACTCGTGGCATTGATTTACTCCCTGAGTTGGCTCGCACACATTCACTAGTGTGTCATTTTACATCAGCAGCTGAGTTAGGGCAAGGTGGTCTCGTCTGTTTTGCAGGTGAGGGGAGGGTCTGCATGTGTGGAGGGGTGACCACACATATACATGTATGTACTTGCGATTCCCTAAGAAACATTCATAGGGGTATTATTCTCTCTCTATGCATGATTTAAACTTATAAAGAACTGAGCATGTTAACATTGCGAGATGAGGATTGGTGAGGATGATACTATCCAAATTAACATTTCAGCCAAATTAATATAAAGATACTAAATAATAAGCATGAATCCATGATACATGTGGAGCCTCAGCAAGTAGATTTCTATTTTCTTTCTTTTCTCCGAACTAGCAGTTCTCGTTTTCTCCTCACAAGACAGCATGATCAGTTATGGGTCACACATGGGTATAGCCATGGAAAACTTCCGGTGTGCTATATGTAACCTGACCCCTTCTGCTTTTTCTCATCATTATGCAAAAATTCTTATTGTTTTCTATTGCCTTCAATACTTACAGAGTTAGCTTTTAATTCATTTTAGGCTAGAGTTACAATCAAGTACATATTTAAGTCAGTTATCAATTCACGTCCTTTACTGATAGAACTTTTTTTTTTAATTTTTATTTTTGGCTGCATTTGGTCTTTGTTGCTGCATGCGGGCTTTCTCTAGTGGGGGCTACTCTTCATTGCGGTGTGCAGACTTCTCATTGTGGTGGCTTCTCTGGTTGCAGAGCACGAGCTCTAGTCATGCGGGCTCAGTAGTTGCAGCACACGAGCTCAGTAGTTGTGGCTCGCGGGCTTAGTTGCTCCGCGGCATGTGGGATCTTCCCAGACCAGGGATCAAACCTGTGTCCCCTGCATTGGCAGGTGGATTCTTAACCACTGCATCACCAGGGAAGTCCCTAGAACTTTTAAATATAAGTTTATATGCATGCATGTGTGTTTACATACATCTCACACACACACACTCACAAAACTCAACCTTGAAGATATTTCTACAGTGAAAAGTCTCATAAAATTTTTCTTCTCATCAACATAGTCTTAAACTTCACCCAAAAGTAATCCATTTTCTTTTAACTCCTCAGTGCTTCATAAAAAGACTGATATCCTCTTTTTATCAGAAACCAGTACTGAAATATTCATCTATAACTGCAATGTCCAATATGGTAGTCACTAAACACATGTGGCTATTGAGTACTTGAGATGTGGCTGGTTCGAATCAATTTATGGCATAAATGTAAAAGCACACCAGATTTTGAAGTCTCAATATGAGAAAAATAAACATAACATAATCTCATTAATATTTTTATATTGACTGCATGTTGAAATTATAAAATGTTGGACACTTTGTGGTGAAAAAATACTGTTAAAATTAATTCCATGTGTCTCTTTTCATTAGAAAATTTTAAAATACATCACATCCTATTTCTACTGGGCAACACTGATTCTAGAAGTTAAAGGAAATGAAAAGATGCTTCTACCGTGTTTTCTTTCCTTACAGAAGAACTTTGATGAGAAGCAGCAGTATTGGCCACAGTTTATGGGGGTGGGGGCAGGGAAGGGCTGAATTTATAGGAAAGATGGTTGTGTTAGGGTTTCAACTTGCTGACACCCAAATCAAACTTCACTCTATACAGAAAATAGCAAAGACCCAATTAACGGTGCTGTACACTGGAAACAGCATCATTGTGTTAATAGCTTGTGCTTTCTTCAAAAGTCCAAGAGAGAAGAGCTTAAGGCACTTTTTCTTATTGACTGAAAGCTGAAGAAAGTAAGGATCTCTGAGTTAAAGTTTCAGAGGCTTGAATTCCCACATGGCCACCCATTTCCTTATCATTCAAAAGCACACATCAAGAATAAATCTTACAAATATACACAGGACTTTAAAGCTTTACGATATTCAGAGGAATAAGATCCCACACACATTCCACCTTACATCTAAATAATTTTATTCATCATCTCAATCCTTGGGCATAGCAAGAAGCCTGGTACACCATGGGTGCTTAATGATGTTCGCTAAATTGCACCAAAGGAACAACTTAAGCATGTCAATTACTGAAAGTTGGACCCACTCATGCTGTTTAAGACAATGAAGCAAAGATGCAGCTCCAGAAATTCAGAAACACAGTTGCAGAAATTACCCAGTACATGCCGCAGCCATTAGAAAGATGAGAAACTAAATCAAGCTTTCTCGGAACGCCATGTTGTTGCTCTATTAGCTAATGAGGATCTCGGTTTTTCTGCTAGGTTGTGTAATAACCATCTTGGTAGTTCTTTAATAGGAGAAAGAAGCCGGGTCTCTTTGCCATCTCAGTCTGTACTGGTTTGCATTATTTTTGTCCAAGCTTTTTACACTTACAAAACAATCTATTGAAACTTTGCATTATTTTTCCTTTGAATGGATCATGTGGGCACTAGGGTGGAGCTCAGGGGCTTTTGGGTGGATAAGACCAATAACAGGAATTGCTAATGTGGTTTCTATTGAATGTGATGGATTCATTAGGTAAAATCATTTGATAAATCAAGACTACTACATTTTTACTCCTTTCATCTTTGTCTTTTGGATTCCAGGGTGACATTGCTGACACAAAGTACCACTCTGAGCTAAATGAGCAGCCTTGCTTGAAGAAGCTGGTTTAAGGGATAAACACTGCCATTCCTTGATTCTCACAAGCCCCTGCATTTGCCTTGAAGTCACGCTGAAGCTACACTACACAGAAGAGCCCTCATTCTCCCCAATGAGTTTTAACGATAAGCCCCAAACCTTGGGGAATTTCTTCTTTGCCCTTTCACATAGTAGTCAGTCTGGATGCAACCAGCATGGTCCTTAAAAATCCCAGTTGTATTATTTTTAACAATCAAATGGAATTTGTTAATATATAATACATATATATAAAACGTTGTACCCCATAACCAAGTGGAATTTTTTTTAACATCTTTATTGGAGTATAATTGCTATACAACAGTGTGTTCGTTTCTGCTGTATAACAAAGTGAATCAGCTATACGTATACATATATCCCCATATCCCCTCCCTCTTGGGTCTCCCTCCCACCCTCCCTATCCCACCCCTCTAGGTGGTCACAAAGCACCGAGCTGATCTCCCTGTGCTATGCGGCTGCTTCCCACTAGCTACTTTACATTTGGTAGTATATATAAGTCCATGCCATACCAAGTGGAATTTATTCCAAGGATGCAAGGCTGGTTCAATAGGCAAAACTCAATGTAATACAGTGTATCAACAAGCTATAGAAGAAAAATCGGATATTCACATCAATGGATGGAGGTAAAGCACTGGACAAAATCCAACACTCATTCATGATAAGAAAAATCTCAGCAAATCAGGAACAGAGGGAAACTTTCTAGACTTGGTATGAAAACTCTATGGAAAATAAACTTGCAGCTAACATTGTACTTGATGAAAAACTGAACATTTTCTCCCCTAATATCAGGAACCTGTCAAGGAGGTCCTTTCTTACTATTCCTATGGGTTGAATAATGTTCCCCCCATCCAAAGATATGTCTAAATCCTAAGATCCCAGAACCTGTGAATGTGATCTTATTTGGAAAAAGGGTCTTTGCGGTAATTAAGTAATAAGTTAAGGATCTCAAGATGAGATCATCCTGGATTTAGGGTGAGCCTGCCTAAATCCAATGGCAGGTGTCAGAAGAGAAAGGCACAAGGAGTTGACAACAGACACAGAGGGAAGAAGGCGTGTGAGATGGAGGCAGAGATTGGAGTGATGCATCTACCAGCCAAGGAATGCCAAAGGTTCCCAGCAGCCACCAGAAGCTAGGAGAAAGGCATGGAATAGATCCTCCCTCCAAGCTTCCAGAAGGAACCAACCCTGTTGACACCTTGATTTTGAACTTCTAGCCCTCAAAACTGCCAGAGAATAAATTTCTGTTGTTTTAAGCCACTCGAATTGTGACAATTTGTTACAGCAGCTCCAGGAAATGAATACATCAGGTGACAAAGCTCAGCAGAACCCAGGGACCAAATGAATCTGATGGTTTGTACAGAGAGGCTGGGAGTAAGCTTACCTTTGCCAAGTCCGTGAAGAGCAGAAGTCCTGCTCAGCAATTTGCGTTCTCTGTAAGACTAAAGTTTCTTAAATCCCCTCAAAGTCGCCACTGTATCCGAAATACATTATTCAGATTTATTCATGACATCACTCTCTCTGTCTGCACCCATGTACCTCTCAGGAGTTCACTCCCTCCTACAAAGGCATCCACCCCTGGGCTCCCCTGTGAGCCTCTGGAGAGAAAGAACTCTGCTCTTAAGTTCCTTAGGGCCCCAGCACCCAGGGCCATGCCCAGCACATACAGGGACCTAATAAATGTCTGCTGAGTGGACAGATGGAACCAATCTGTGATTAAAAGTGTCCTCCTTAGAGCATAAATGTGTCTCCCAATACCACCTGTGTCTCCGTTCTAGCTCTTTCCCTAAATACCTCCACCATGTGTGCTTTTTCAGGGCCAATATGGCGTCCACGCATCAGGCCCGCTCCCCTGACCTGTTGAGGCTTCATCACATAAGCCCTTAGCCTGCTGAGCAGAGGTCCTGAGCACACCATGCTCTTCTCCACACATTTTTACACTCAGTGCTGTTCCTTTGTTCAAACTCCTACTCCTTCAAGTCTCAACTCAAACGCAATGACCTCTAGGAAGCCTTTCTGAATTTCCTTAAACAGCTTTGACCTTCCTCTTCCATCACACTTGGAAACACTTAGCATTGACAGTTAGCTGTGTGCTTTTTGTTGGTGGTGGAGGAGGTGGTGGTATCAATATGATTGAGCCTCTGCTGGGTGTCCTTCCCTTCATTATACCAATTATCCAGTTTTATTGTAATTTCTTGCTTGTCTGCCCACTACGTTAGAAGCTCCAGAGGACAGAAGTCTTTTCCCCTTGAAGTCTGGCTTGTAATTTCACTGTGGCTTCAATTTCTTATCTGATGACCTCATCTCAGCTTACCCAGAAATTCTCCCAAGGGCTCAGGAACCGTTTGGACCACAGATCCAGCCCAGACCGCCCTGATGGAACAAATGCCAACCACACTCCAAAAGGATGCAGTTTCTTGTTTCTAAAGTATTTGCGGGCTTCCCTGGTGGTACAGTGGTTAAGAATCCACCTGCCAATGCAGGGGACACGGGTTCGAGCCCTGGCCCGGGAAGATCCCACATGCCGCGGAGCAACTAAGCCCATGTGCCACAACTACTGAGCTCACGTGCCACAACTACTGAGCCCGCACGCCTAGAGCCCGTGCTCCGCAAAAAGAGAAGCCACCGCAACGAGAAGCCCGCGCACCTCAAGGAAGAGTAGCCCCCACTCGCCACAACTAGAGAAAAGCCCACACGCAGCAACGAAGACCCAACGCAACCAAAAAAATAAATAAAATTAAATTTTTAAAAAAAGTATTTGCTAGTACCTCTCAGATTTTAAACATTTCCCCAAAAGCCATTATAAATGGAGTCTATGATTTTTAGAATATTATTACTTCAGAGGAAGGAGGACTCACGTCAGTTGCCCATGCAGCCAAGCCGACACAAAAACCCCTGGTGAAAAATAAGTCTCTTAAACAGAAACCAGTAACCGGGCTGAGCTGGTACAAGTAGCTCCCCCTTATCCGTGGGGGGATACATTCCAAGACCCCCAGTGGATGCCTGAAACCAGATTGAACCATATTTATGCTGTTTTTTCTATACAAACATATCAAAAATTTTAATTTATAAATTAAGTGCAGTAAGAAATTAACAATAATAATAAAATAGGAGAATTATAACAATATACTATAATAAAAGTTCTGTAAAAGTGGTCTCTTTCTCTCAAAATATCTTATTGTACAAATTTAATGCCTTTTCCATCCTAAGTGCTTACTGTGCACCGTGGCCATAATTTTTTTTTTTTTAAATCAATAGGTATTTTTATTAATTCAGTTAAGCAATTGATGGTTCAGTGAAAAACTTACCAGATCACTTGTTCAACTACATTTGCTTTATCAACTTGACCTAATAATCTAATGAAATACAGTCTAAGAGGCAGAAATCTACTTATATGTATACATTTATCCTTCTCAGTATATTTTGTATTGATACAGGTCTATCATAGAACTTACTTTACTGTATCCAGCCCCACTTTTTCAGGGGGAGGGATGGGCTTCTTATTTATACTATAAATGATAACACCTGGCCCTAATCCCTTCCCCCACCTCTCCTTCACACCATCTTCCCAACAGAAAATGTTTATTGGGCCCCTGCATAGGGCCAAGAATCGTTCTAAGCTCTGTTAATAGGAAGATACATTTGAAAAATTCTCCACACAGGTAATTCATGCTCCAATGGGGAAGGCAAAGCATGTAGTTAAAATAGAAAGCTATTCGGTGAAAGTGGAGGTGAGTACCTGATGACCAGAGCTATGAGTAATTATGCTTGCAAGTGTGGAGGTGAGGAATGCAAGAAGTCATTGACACTGACAGTCACATATCATTTTGAAGGAAGAGTCTATAGTTTCCTGAGGTATGCAGGTGCAATAATTTAAGCCATTAAAACATATTTAGAATGTTCACTAGTTCCTGTGAAGTTGAGATCTTTTGTCAGAGATGTTAATATATGTTGATCTGCCTTCAATGAGAGCTATAGGGGATGAAAAATATAGACAGTATATGCATATGCTAATTTCTGCCAATAGAGGGAACATCTAGTGTAACTCAATGTAAATGTCTTATGTAAAACTGAAGATATCCTTATAGTTAGACAATAATTAAAGATGAGGATTGAAAAATCACCAGGATGGGATGTGTTTATGTTTCCCAGTTATAGGTATCAAATTTGACGTCTCTAATAAACACTGCTTTTTGTTTGAGAGAGGTGACTGTTAAAACACCTGCTCACCCTTCCTTACAAACGCAGAGGAAGATCAGAGGGCCTAGATATCCTCTGTATTTATTGCTCTATAATGAGGACAAACGATTCTTAAAGATGCAGGATTTTTTTATAACCCATCAACCCTCTGACAGTTCATTGTCCGCTTGTGATCCTAAGTCCTATTCCAAACTTTCAGTCGAAAAAAGGAAAGCAAGGGAGTAAAGACAAAAAGGAATAATCTATGTTAATATAAATGTTTCAGACATTAAAAAAAAAAAAAAAAGGAATAATCTAAAGAACTGGCAAGGGGGCTTTGCTACTTTGGTCCTTTTAGAAAGAGCTGAGGTGGATGAGAGGAGCCCAAATCTGAGCCAGCCAGTTTGGGGCTGTTTGTTGATATCTTAGAATACAAAGTATTTGTGCTGTAAAACAACTAATTTAAGTGACTTGACTTTTTTTTATTGTTATGTAATTTTTCCATTTTTTTTTCCTTGAAATTTCTTCTAGAAAAAAATGTGAAATTTTATGCTAAGTGAAGGGGAAAGGGGATTTATTTAGGCTTGGTTATATCATCTTCTAGCCATTCCCCTTATTCCCTCCAAAGGAAAGAGTACTGCTGTAGGAGAGTGTGAAAAATGATATTCTATCTCTCTTCATACTCCACAGGAGCCAAGTAGCTCTTTCTAAGCTAATGAAGATGAACAGGAGTCTATGTTCTCTGAAAACATATTTGGGACAATCATGACGTCCAGCTGTTGTTTCCAATACTGGTTATTGACTTCTGGTAAAGTACACATTATAAGGCCGTAGATTGAAAAGGAAGTTGAACTTAGTCTTCTCACCATGACTTGTGCACCACTGTGGACCTTTTTATTTTAATGGATTCTTTTCAATCCTCTTGATTTAATATCTAAGGAGTCTTCCAGTGTACTGTCCATTTCACTCAGATGCTCCTTAATAGCCATGACCACTTCACCGGGGATAAACTTTAAGCCACTGATATCACCAAACACCTTCCTTCTCTCACCATTGAGTCCTCTCCATTGCTCAGATCTTTTTACTATATAGCTTAGTTCCTGATTGGAAATCTCCAAATCGTATGGTATAAAAAACTTGGTTTCTTCACTGTGGATGCGCTGAAATGCGTCTAATATCCAGGAATCATTGTGCAATCTGAGACAATACAAATATAAAATCAAAGATGAAATGATGAACAGGAGCACGTAAAGTAGCACCGTGAGCACCACACCAAGGATTCCTGATTGCATGGTTTTTTCAAACATCCAGTACAGCTTTGCTGCATCAGCTATAGGAGTCTCCCCATCATGTGAAAGCCGCTCTTTGTTTCCTGGTGCGCGAGGAGAGGGGATTCAGAGCGCCGCCTAAACGAGCTCCAGAGATGGGCACGAGCCGCGGTTATCAGCACGGACCCCAGAGGCGGGCATGAGACGCTGGGGCTGCTGCTGCCGCCACCAAGAAGCCTGTGTGCGAGCACAGGTCACTCTCCACACCGCCCCTCCCGGGAGCCTGTGCAGCCCGCCACTGGCAGCGTCCCGTGATCCAGCCGTGGCCATAATTTTTGCACTTTGAAGTGTGAGAGCAAAACTAGCACAAGTTTTTCTCTCTTCACAGTTTCACAGATAAAAGATTCCTTATTACCGTAGGTCTTAGCAACCTCAGCATATGATTTTTCTTCTTTCCTTAAGTCGAGAACTTTCACCTTTTCACTTAAAGGAAGCACTATACAGCTTCTCTTTGGTGTATCCAAACTGCGAGCATCAGTGCCTTTGTGCTTTGGGGCCATTATTAAGTAAAATAAGGGTCACTTGAACACAAACCCTGTGAGTGGTCTGATGACCAATACGGCTACTGAGTGACTAAGGGGCAGGGCACACTGGACATAAGGATGATTCACGTCCCGGGTGCGATGGCACAGATGGCAAGAGATCTCATCACATTACTCAGAACAACTTAAAACTTAATGAGTTGTTTATTTCTGGAATTTTCCACGTAATATTTTCAGACCATGGTTGACTGCAGGTAACTGAAACTGCAGGAAGCAAAACCATGGATGGGGGGGTGGGGTTACTGTATAGGAAACATGTCTGCAGCACAAGGAAGGGAACACAGCCCTGCGCAGATGCAGTGGAAGTCCGCCCACAGTGTGATGTGCATGTGTGTTCACACTGAGTGTAACTAAATACCCCCGGCTGGTCTACACTGTGTTCTAGGGTGGGGGGGATTTCATTCTTCTCCACTGGAGTAAAGTTGGTTTCCACGAGCACTTTCAAGTTGCCTATCTTTGTGTTTTTATTACTTCCTTGTTGCCCATTTTTATAAGTAAAACTTTTCTCTGATAATGACTGCATCTCCCTAAAAGCTTCTTCTGAGTTCTTGTTTTCAAAGCAGTTGGATCCATCTTCATATTTTCCTGCCATAATTGCCTCAAGCCAATTTCTTTTAAAGGAATTAAAAATGCAAATCTAATATTCTAATTGCATAATAGGATCATCTTGGCAGCTCGATCAATACTATCTCCCACTGTCAATACTATGGCCGGGCTGTGTGGATGTCAGAGCCCACTGGTCTCACTTTATCACTGGCCCCATGGCCCATCCACATCTATAAGATGTGACATTTTATTGGTGGCCTTCCATCAATCAGCTCTAATTTGTGCATCACAGAGGTGCACGTTGTCATCTCAGCATCCGCGTTGCCCTGGGCACCAGACAGCACAGAGTTGAAGCCTTCATGTTTCCAGGGACTAAGTTAAATGGCAAGAAAGAGGCTGGTTGACAACCACACACAGGATTTTTTTTCCAGGTCACCGTCCAATGGAATTAGAAGCAAAGGACCTATGACAGGTCACCCCAAAGATCCTAAACCTGTCAGTATGGCTACAGATCATTACAAATGACACAGGTCTGGAGTCAGGAGACCCTGGCTGACAGATCCAGCTCAGCCATTCCCCAGGGGTCACCTTGAGCAAGTCACCTAGCCTCTAGGTGCCTCAGTTTCCACTCCTACAAAATAACCGTGTTCACCTAGGTTGAATGCTAAGGTCCCTAGCAACCTACAACTTATTTTACTTCTAGAAGAGTGAAGATCATACTCTAAGTAGCAAGGATGAAGGATATTGTCAGTTGATTGAGATAAGAAACATCGTTACTACTTCTGGGCTATTTGCCAATTAACAGTAGAAACATCATAATTAGCACACATCATGCAAATTCTACTTCCGTTAAGAAGTGTTTTTCCAATAGATGTGTTGGGGAAAAAAAGAGAATGTTTTCCCACACTCTCTTTCCAGCAGAATTTTTTTTTTTAGGTTTCAAATACCGTACTATTTGATCCAAAACACAATCATTCAATTTACCCACCTAAGCCAGCACAAAGATATAAAAGCTATGCCAACGATCATAAATTTCCTTAAATAGAGCTAAGCAGTTGAAGTGTAGCAAAATTTCAGGTTCTTATTAAATCTGATTTTAGAGTAAGCTGATTTTGAATAGACAATCAGGTCAAAATCTTTTAGATTCTCTGAAGAACACCTTTCTAAAATTATGACAGCACACACTAAGTCTCAAAATGTAATTTATTTGGCTTTGGAGGAAAGCACTCTGTGTATATATGTGGGTATCTTACATGTAACTAAAATAAAATTTCTTATTTATGTGGTTCTTTGTAGATTATTCAATTAACAATTATCCATTACATGCTGGGCATTGTGTAAGGAGCTTTCATAGACATTTCTTTATTGGGTTCTCAGGGTGACCTCAGGGGTCAGATGAGAGTGGCCTTGTTGTTTCCAGAGGAAGAAACTGAGGCTGGAGAACAGTAAGAGGCTCCCCAGGAATTATCAGGAGACATGAAAGTGACAGAAGACTCAAGGATTGTTCAAGAAAACAAGAAGCAAAGGAAAGATTCTGAAGAGTTGAGTCAGCAAAGGGTTCAATTTTCAGAAGGGTGGAGGGAGGGCTTGGAGATAAGGCGGGAGAGAGAGAGGAAGGGTTATTCTGTGAAATACAGATCAGTGGGCTTAATATTGATCCCTGGCAGAAAGCGAGAACTAATCATTACTGGTTGATCTGTGAGCTCAGGGACGAGAAAACAGCGACTGCCAAGAGGCTGCCGTCTCCTACACAAGCCACCCCAATCTAATCTCGTTTCCTCTCTTGATAGGGTTATTAGGCTGGTTGATCAGTGGATCTGGGTTTCAGCAAGGCACTTGACAGAGTCGCTCAGGATATTCTTGCGGACAAGAAGGAGAAATGGGGGTGGGACTAGAGGACAGTTAAGTGAATTTGTAACTGGTTGAACAAGCGTGTCCAAAGCGTTGATTAATAGAGTGATGTCAGCCTACAAGGAGGAAGCCATGTGCCCTGGGGCTCTGTGTTTTGCTCTGTTCTGTTCAACCAGCTTATCAGTGTCTTGAATGATGTTGTAGGAGGCATGCTTGTTAGAACATGGAAGGACATAATTATGGGGTCACTAATAGGTTAAAAGAATCAGGGTCCAAAATGTGCTCACCCTGCTAGTCCAATGGCCCCAAAACCTTACAGGAGAAATGTAAAAGGAATGAGTTGTATAGTCCTTTGATTGATTCCCAGATCAACAGCACAATAGAGAATCTCGGCTTAGGAGCAGTTCAAGGAGAGAAGACTTGGTCCCAGGCAAAATAGCCCTCATAAACTGTTGTAGCCAGTAGCAAAATCTAAGAGGTCTTGGACATCATTAGTAGATTTCCAGGGCTCCCTCTAAAAGTAGTTATGATCTTGCTACCTGGTGGGCTGGTAGAGATACAGGTTCAGGTCAGGCACTGCATTTTAAGGCAGGTAAGAGACAATTCATAGGAGGGGAACAATACAAGTGAGAGATATGGCTACTACTCTAGGTGAAGAATGGTTGACATGGTTGGTGATATTTACACGAGGAGAAGCAAGGTGGCAGTCTTCTAATATCTGGAGAGCTAACATAGGAAGAATGAGAAAACACAATTTTCACTGCTCCATAAAGATGGAGGGAGTTACAGAAGATCAGAGATAGAGTTTCAGGGCAACCAAAACACAGATGTTGCCACATGAAGGACTGAGTTCTCAATTCTTAGTTCCCAGTATTGAGTTTATAGGCTGGGCTGTTGAGGGAACTATTTTTTTCTGGAGTGAGAATTGCCCTGTGTGATTCTACAAGGCAAAATATTTGATGTGTGTAGATGTGTGGACAGGAGAATTGTCATAGAGCCTGCTGATAAAATCCAACACACAAGCACTAGCAAAGTATTACTTCAAGGTACTTTGTGTACATAGAGAAAGTGTGATGGAAAACTAAAAATGACCATGACACATTGCTTTCCCTGGAGGAGCTTAAAATCTAAAGACACGTAAGTAAATATGTAATTGGCTTTAAATAAAAGGCAGAATAAAGTAGATTGTAATAGAGGCTCAAAGAAAAGATCAGCAGGATAAGGAGAGGGTCACATTTAACTTTAAGTTGGGTTTGGAGGCCCATCAAAGATGGCTTCATGGAACAGGTAGCATTTGACTCAATGGGAGTTGGATTTCCAGCCCAGACCTCCAGGCAGCTCCACCGCAGCCCTACTGACATTCCAAAGGTTCCCATCCCTGCACCTTCTTCCAGATTTACCCTTTTGAAACTTCTTCTCATCTGTGCCGTTTCTTTGACCAGATTTTGTTCTCTGTCCACACCTGCCACCTGGCAGCTTAAGAGCTTAAGATGTCCTTTACTTCCCTACTTCCCCATCACCCTCACTGCTACCCAGGACTTGCCTCCATTCTCTGTGCCCCAGCCCTGCCCACTTTCACATCTGACAGAGTCCTGGAACAGGGTGTCACTTCATCACCTTTGCCATGTTCTGTGGTTTAGAAGCAAGTCAGAGGTCCCACCCACATTCAAGAAGAAAGGATTATACCAGGTATGAATATAAGGCCACCTGAAAGTCTGTCTGCCACAGGTACCGAACAAGAGTCATTTAGACACCTGGAGCAAGGAGAGGAAAGATGGGACAAGGGCACAGATGGCTGACAGTTGAGTGCAGGGTGCGGGTTCGTGGAGGGTGTCGGGCCGGCCCTGGGGGAAGCCTTTAGAAGTGCCCTTGTCTTCCTCTCGGCTCTTGCATAGAAAAATGGCTTGTCATCCTATGAGTATAACAAGGGGACAATTTAGGCACCGAGTAGTCACCTCTGAAGACTTGTTTAGTTATCAGTAACTAACTAAAAAGACAGTAAATACTTTCAGGCATGAGCAGGTGCCCATCACAGGCAGCACGCAGCCTTGCATTCTTCCCCTTCACAGCTCTGGAAGGCTTGCACCCTTGAGGGCACTAATCCACCCAGCTGTGGCGGCTGACACTGCTGGGATTTACACATCTTGGCCATCATACAGGCCTCCAGACTGTGGTTAACATTATCCCCCCAGCCACGTGTTTACATATGGGAATTCCTGTACATTACCAGCTGCTTAGATATAACATTTTATTGCCAGCGGTTTGAACTTCACATCGCACTCAGAGCTTGTTGCTGGAGCCTCTCCCTCAGCTTTCTCACAATGCAAGGTGTTGTCTCCCTTGAGAACCGAGCATTTAAAAATTAATCACCATGATGTTTCATTCCACAATGAAGATCCTGTTCTATTTATTTCCTCTTCTTAAGACCTGACCCTGGAGATCTCAGGGGAAGACTGTGTGTTTTGTTATTTTCTCCTTCTGTAAAGTGGTCTGCAAACTGCAGAGAAGATAATCAGGAGATACTTCTAATCCCAGCCATTTCCTCTCTCCAAATATGGCTCCCTCTTTGGGGAAATGGTGTTTCCAACAGTGAGTAAGTGCCATAAGTCTGCTGCTCTTTGGGGCATTGACTAATCATAAGAGTAGCTCTGTGATAGGCTGCAAAATGGCCACAGTCCTTCGGTTCTCCATATAATCACACCCTTAGCAATGTGACTTTGTGACTCTTCTCATCAAGAAATGGAGTCTACCTCTCCCTACCTTGAATCTGGGTTGTTGTTATAACTTACTTCCGGCAAAAGAATAAAGTGGACATGACAGGGTGCCAGTCTGGGGCCCAGGCATCAAGAGGCCCTGCATACTTCCACCCCTTGGAATCCTGCAAAGATCAAGCCCAGGCTAGCCTGCTGGAGGATGAGAGACCATGTGCAACAGAGACTTGCCATCCTGTCTGTTGGCATCTCAGACTAGCCAGGCCCCAGCCAACCCGGAAGCCGACGGCCGACACATGAATAAACTTGGATGAAACAAGAAAAACTGCCCAGCTGAGCCCAGCCCGAACTGCCAAGCCACAGACATGTGAGAGAAGAAAATGGCTATTGTTTTTGCCTACTCCGTTTTGGGGTAGTTTGTTATGCCATAAGAGCTAACTGATACAGGCGCCATAGTTTATCAACATAAACATCAGGGTTCCCAGTTTGAAAGAATAATGAGGCAAAGACACCTACTAATGATGTCCCAACCTGGCTCATTCTCAAACACTCAGCAGGCTGATGACGTCCCCATTCTTTTTTTCACTAAAAGTCTTTTGAACCCATTTTCATGAGCCACCAGAACCTCACGCTGAAACTGGAAGGAAAAGACCTCCAGGGGATGGGTTGGGCTGCTATATCTTTTCCTTTCACAAAAACCTTGCAAAACATACTTCTTTTATTTCATCCTTGGATGATTGCCTTCAATTCTTTGTTTCATAAGCTTCTGTTCTTCCAAAGAGCCATGACAGCATTGATTTCAACCTACGATTGCTGGTGAAATATTAAACCTTATTGATTCGAAATTAAGGATTAGTTGCAAGTTGGATACTCTGCATATTTTGAAGATGCACAATTTTATTTCTTCTAGTTGAAAAGTAACTGCAGCTCCACAATATGATTCTTTTTTTTAAGATGGAGTCCTTCACATCAGCTTTCTCATTTTGTCTTGCCAAAATTGTCAAATACATTATGTTGACTAACCAATTTATTCTTCCAAATGAAGCATTCATATTTCTTACTTGTAAGTGTGCTAGTGTGAAAACACATGTTCTTTTCATTAACTACACATTAGGATGCCTCTGCATCCCCCAAACAACAACAAAAACCTCATTGGCTAGAAGTAAAGATATTCTGAGTAAGAATTCAGTAGATTTTTTTTGGTCAAATCAGCAGAGTTTATATTAATTTGATGTTTCATTGAGAGCATACCACTGCTCCCTGAGACTCATACATTTAAAGCTCACCTCAGTACATGGTTACGATGGAAGTTCTTTCTTCTAAAATTCTCTCATAAAATAGAACACCACACCACTGAAGTAAAATCTCTCAGGATGACTCAAGTCTTGGGATCGGCAATGTGCTGTCCAAAACCAAAGTTCACCTGAAGATGCAAAGACATGAAGACATGCATGCAATAGGATACTTATTTCCCAGTTCCTAACTCATAGCCGCATTGCTCTTAGGCATCCACAAATATATACTCCTCTCCAAAACGCAGTTGTTAAACAGTTTTTTTCCTTTGAAGCAATTTGAATGGCAACATTTTTTTATTGAAGTATAACTGATTTACAATGTTGTATTAGTTTCAGGTGTACAGCAAAGTGATTCAGTTATACAACTGTATATATATATTCTTTTTCAGATTCTTTTCCATTATAGGTTATTACAAAATATTGAATAGAGTTCCCTGTTCTATACAGTAGGTCCTTGTTGTTCATCTATTTTATATATGGTAGTGTGTATCTGTTAATCCCAAGCTCCTAATTTATCCCTCCTCCCCCCTTTCCCCTTTGGTAACCATAAGTTTGTTTTCTACATCTGTGAGTCTATTTCTGTTTTATAAATAAGTTCATTTATATCATTTTTTAGAGTCCAAATGTAAGTGATATCATGTGATATTTGTCTTTTCTCTGTCTGACATACTTCGTTTAGTATGATAATCTCTCGGTCTATCCATGTTTCTGCAAATGGCATTATTTCATTCTTTTTATGGATGAGTAGTATTCCATTGTATGTGTGTATACATATATATATATATATATATATATGTATATGTATATATATATATATATATATATATATATATATATATACACACCACATCTTCTTTATCCATTCATCTGTCAACGGACATTTAGGTTGCTTCCATATTAAACATTTTAAGGGAAGTAGATAAACAAACTAAGCACCTTTCCTTAATATATACGTCTCTATATCATAGCTTTATTCGACCTAAAAAACGGTTGCCCTGGTGTGTTCCATGTAGACAACACAAACACAGAATCTCTCTCCCTTTCCCCACCGGCAGTCACTGTTTAGAATCCTCCACCCCTTTCCCCTCCCAGAGCTCCTCCACCGAGCTCTGACCCTTACTTCTCATCTCTAACTGGCATTCACTTGGGATGAGGGAACCTCAGCCCCCCAAGCCCCCCGTCTTCCACAGAATGGTATCGTCACTCTACTGCCTTCCCATCCTCCACACCGGAACGGTGATGCTGACTCCTGAGGTAAAATGTCTAGAAAGCGGGGTTGGAGGGTCCTTTTGAAATGTAGGTGAGGTGTCTTACGTCCTTATTCTCAGTCTTTATTCTCAATTTATTCTTTGATCCATTCCTGAATTCCTCAACTGGGACTCACTGGGCTCATCTGACAACTGCAAGGTAGACAGAGAAACAAGCCCAAGTTCTTGGTCTCAAAGAACTAAGAGTCTTGAGGGGAAACACCAATGATTCTGTCCCTTTCCCAACAGGCTTGCAGATGAAAATGAGAAGAGGAAAAGCAGACGAGTCCATTCACTGCTGGTCGTGTCCCTATCACGTGAGTAAATACATAAATAAAGCAAAAACTCTTGAGACTGTAACCAGTTTACTAAGGAGTCTCAGAACATGGGGTTACAAACACAACATGCTTTTATTTCTTCTAAACACTGCCCTTCTCACTTTGCTCTGCTGAATCATCCTTTGAACACCCCTTAACAGTATCTTGGGCAGATTCCACACCTTCCCAGTCACTGGTGCATTCCAAAGCTTCAATCTCAATCTTGATGTAAATCCCATGTCCTCCTTCCCTCTATGCGGACTTGAGCTGGGACCTTAAATGCTGAAGGGTGGGTGAGATCTGCTTCTACAATGCCCACACCCTGCTGCCTGAGCTCTCTCAGTGGATGGGGCAGCGAGGAGGCACGAGAAAGGGACACAGGCCTATTCACTTAAGTGGTCGCTACTGGCATCCTCTCTTGGGTGGTTCTTGAAGCTCTGCTGGCTGCCTGGCTTATGATTCCTCTGAATGGCAGCATCCAAATGCTGGCTGTCTTGTGGGGTGCATGTATGAGCTCTGAGGGCTCTGTCAGCTCCCTTCTCTGCCCCCACCTACTGCACAATTCCCTGACATTCAGAACCTGGTCCTGGGTTGACCTCTTTCATCCCTGCCCCATTGTTCCCTACATCAGGGGAAAATCCCAAAGCCTCTTACTACTAGGATTCCTGTGCCTGATGGACACTC
The DNA here is from genome assembly GCF_965194805.1 of Balaenoptera borealis. Lineage (NCBI taxonomy): Eukaryota > Metazoa > Chordata > Mammalia > Artiodactyla > Balaenopteridae > Balaenoptera > Balaenoptera borealis. The sequence continues at coordinate 9,896,013 of NC_138862.1, read as the reverse complement.
CTCTTAGCTGGGTACCAGCAAGATGGTTCAAGCTCAGCTTTCTTTCTGGGATGTCTACATGACTCACAAGAAACTCAGCCTGCTTCACGCCCACCCTCTGTCCAGGCTGCCTCCCCTCCCATGTCTCTCAGAGAGGCAAATCGGCAAGTCCACTTCTTAAGCCAATGTCCAGCGGGGGAAGGCAAGTCTCCCTTTCTTTCGGGCACCTCCAATCTTTTAGTATTTCCCTGGGTTGTCTCACTTGTCTTCATGTTGAGAGGGACGTCTCTTACTCCAATGTCCTCCTTCTCCCCTCCCAGCTTTATTAGAAACACTGGGAAGAGGTGCTGGGTGGGGGCTGGTAATAGGCAGGGTGGGCAACTGAAAAGCCCCACTAAAACCTCTTGGTGTTTGTTTCCAGGGGCTTCCATAGCAGATAACCAAAAATGGAGGGCCTTAAATGACAGAAACTTATTCTTCCATAGTTCTGGATGCTGGAAGTCCAAAATCAAGATGTTAGGAGGGCCACGCTCCCTGTGAAAGCTCTAGAAAAGAATCCTTCCTTTCCTCTTGCAGCTTCTGGTGGCTTTAGATACTCCTCAACTTATAGCAGCATCACTCCAATCTCTGCCTCATCTTCACATGGCCTTCTTCCCTCTGTCTCTGCAGGTGTCTCTTCTCTTCTTATAAGGACACCAGTCACTGAATCTAAGGGCCACCCTACTCCAGTATCACCTCTTCTTAACTAATTATATCTGCAAAGACCCCATTTCCAAATAAGGTCACACTTGGAGGTTCCAGGTAGTCATGAATTTTGGGGAAACACTATTCAGTACAATCTTGTTACAGAAAACTTCCAGGTCATTTCCTTGAGAAGCAGAAGAATCAGAGAGAAGCTTTGAGATGTGTCTTGTTCTACAGAGGGCTTCAAGGGAGAGAAACTTTAGTGAAGGTGATGGTACAGGATTCATGCAGGCCCATCACTGGCATCTACAAAAAAAGACGACAAAAAAAAAAAAGGTGGCGGGGAGATAGACAATAATAGGTCATGAAGATTACTGGCTAAAGAGATATCCCTGGACCCTTTAACTACCCTGGACCTAGGAATGACCAGTTTCTCACTCGCCAGCCCCCAATCGCCTTCCTTCCACTCCTTCCAGCCACCACCCTGTAGGTGACCATGACGGCCACCCCAACCCCCATAGCCAGCCCCTGGCAGGGAAGGGGAGAAGCTACATCACGCCTCTGGAAGGAGGTATTTGCCCAGCACATGTTAATACTCTTGATACACTTGCCCGTGGAGTGAATGTACCTGCGGTGTTTCTTCTAGCCCAGTTTGGATGATATGACACAGCTCAGGTGGGCTTTAGTCACCTGTCTTGGGATCCTGCCATTCTTTGTATGAGGAAGAACATCCTAATCCCCAAAACTAACTTCTAAATCTGCCCTTCCATAATGCATGGATTCTCTAGGGCACCACTACTGGGGAAAAACTCTTTATATAACAATGAGATAAACCATGAAATGTCCAACTTAATACATCAAGCCAGAGGAACGTATTAAAGATTGAGGATGTAATCTAGGAGAACTCTATTCTTACTCATTTTCTCACTAGAAGTATGTTTAAAACTTAGTTTATATCCTTCTCCCCAAAATAGTGATAAATACTTCCTTATATGTGTCACTAGCTATTAAAATTAATTATTCAAAATAAATAATGCATCATATTCAGGATTAAAAATGGAAATTGTATTTAATATTTTTGAAAGCTTGAGGAAAATATTACTGAAGCTCAATTTCACTTAAACTAGATAATTTGTTACAAATGACATATCATTTTTAATAAATATTAAAATATGATTCTTCCTTTTTAATAAATAGACATGAGCACAGACTTTGGGCAGAAGCTGGGGCTCTACTCCAGCTCTTTTTCTAACTGTGTTAACTTGGCAAAATAAAGGCCCCTATAAGCCTCAGTATTTTCACCTGGAAAATGGGTTTAATGATACAATCTACCTCAAAGTGTTATGATGAGATTAAACGAGTTAATGTACGTAGAGCTCACAGAACAGAGTCTGAAACACAGCAAGCACTACACAAGTTCTACTGTTGTAGTTTTTTGGTAGGCCTTTCTGCCTTGTCTTTTCTTTCTCTCCACTTTAAGTTTCCAAAGTACAGGGGAAAAAATACCAGCAATTATCTCTCCCCAAGCCCTCAGCATGGTGCTCAGCAGAAGCTGGGTGCTTCTAGCGCTGTGGTTGAAGTTGTGGAATCATTTACTTTCCTGTGGCATTCTGATACAGTTCAGAATTATTGATCTTGGTTTCTGGGAACAATATGGTTACATATCAGATATTTTCAGACAAAATTTTGTCTTCTCCTAGAAAGATAAGGTAAAGAGTCACAGCCTCCTAGTCTTGACACAGAGAAATGATCAGCTGGGAGTCAGGAGCCCTGGCCTCGAGTTCCATCTCTGCTGGCTACTAGTTACGGGGTCCTTAAAGAAAAAATCACTTTTTCCACACAGACCTGGGTTCTCCCATTTGACAGTAAGAAAAGTTCTTCCTGTGCGATTGTGTCATTTATAATAATGACAGTGACAGCCATCTCACCTCTAACGTAGACCAGGCATGAGTCAGAGTGCTTTAGAATTACCAACTTCTTCAGTCCTCAAGATACGGTTCCCACACCAGGACTTTAGAGTCCCCACTCTCATTATCCCCATTCTATAGCTGGGGAAACTGAGGCACAGAGGCCCCACTGCTGGTAAGTGGTAGGACCAGAGTCTGGTTCCAGAGCCTGACTTTTTAGCCATTACCCAGTACTGTCACCTCCAAGTTCATCAGCACCTGCAATACAAACAAATCCTTAATGTGCGTCCCCTAAAGCTCAGCATATGTTGGACCCCGTGCCCTCAGGCCTCTGTGACATCACTAGAATAATCCCTCAGCTCATCCTTCAAGAGGCAATTCAATGTCCACTCTCCTGAAGCTTTCCTGAGTCTCAGTGCCAACAGACATCACTCCTACTTTGACACACATTCCAACCCTGGGGCTGGTATGGCCATTGCGGTGTCCTAAGTTGGTGGCCATCGTTTTATATGAATTGTCCCATCTCCCTGCGCACATAATTACGCTCTGACGTCAGAGCCTGTGTCATCCTCTATTGGCATCTCCCTGCTGGAGCACATAGAAGGCTCAGTAAATATCGTCACAAGTCAGAGCATCACCGGCGTGTGGTGCATCCTGGTCTGACGTCATCTATTGATTAAGCTGATAGGATGTGGGACGGGGGGTGGGGAGAAGCCTGGGACTCCTAAATTCACGGTGCAGGAACGGAGTGGAGGCAGCATGGTGAGCCAAGACTGGCACTGGAGGAGGACAGCAGTTATTCAGGGAAGACAAGGAGTTAGGACACACCAGGCTTATTTCTACAACAGGGTGTAAGAACGCAGCAGCAGACAGACGCCGAGTTGCCACAGGAGCTTCCTGAAGGACCCTTCACTCAGTCCACAAGAGTTGCCCTGGAGGAGCAATGCATCACTCGTAATGCCATTTCCATGTTTACATTTTTGAAATATTAATGGCCTTGGCTGGCCTTTGTTCTGCTGATCATGGACACAGAACCTGTCCCTAGAGGAGGCGGACTCAGAGCCCAGGATTGAAATTCCATCAAGCCTTTTGGTCAGTAGAAATCCTTTAAGCTATGACAACAACTCAGGTCCACTCCTTCCTTCATTTAATTCCAGAGACTTGGAGGAAGTTTCATCCCTGAGACAGAATTCCACTTCATTTCTAACACCACACACTGTGGCTTAGAGACAGAAGGCTCACCAGCAGGATCGAGGGTCTACAATGTACAGGCCATTCACCATAGGCGGCTGAAGCTACAAGTGTCATGTACTGTGCACAATGGTTCTCAACCCCACAGCCTGGGAGGAAAGTTCATTTTAGGATTTATACCAGGAGTACACAAATGAGAAGAGGGTTATATCTTTCTGTGTATCTGGTTTGAAGCTCTGTGCACCAGATTGTTAATACCAGAAGACCATCTGAACATCTGTGGATGTGTCTCTACATCAGTGCTGTCCAGAAATGGCTGTTGGATCCACACTAAACAAAGCTCTCGAGAAGACAGAGAGGACAGAGGATGCTTCTGGTAGAAGCTACAGAAGGCTAGTGTTTCAGGAATGAAAACCAAGCTGCAAAGACAGAGCTGGAAAGTGGGATATTGCTGCTCAAGGGGTGACCAAAATGCCTGGAAACCCCAGAAAGAAAGGACAGTCTCAGTGGGAGGGTTCCAAGTAGTGACAGCAAATGTGCATCCAACTCTCAAGCATTTGGTGGTTTCCCTGCATCCCGTATACGGACCAACTATTGTCTATTGTCGCAGACTCTGCGTGATTAAAGGCTCTCTAGTGCAGTCCCCATCTAAAGGTCACATACGTAACCTCACACACACACACACACACACACACACACACACGCTAGCAGACACCACAGGTGCCCTGTCCATATCCCTTTGGCCCTTCCCTTTCCAGTGCACTCTGGCCCAAAGTCCAACTTCCAGCACCTGCACTTTTTTGCCTAAAGGCTTTCTCTGGCCACCAGAACCTGATCTGCTCATAGACATTTCAGGTTGGAATTGACAGGAATTAATGCTACTGGGAGCAGCCAGTGACTGATGGGAGTTAGTGGGTACATACACCTCAAGGTGGGAAAATTCCGTAGTTCAAGTTCAATAGCATTTTCCAGAGCTTGGATATATATTACACACACACAGACAGACAGACAGACACACACACACACACACACTCCTCTACTATTCAGAGAAGGTTTAACTTGTACAACACTACTATCTTCACATCAATTTTATTATTGTTCTTATCATTTCACTTTAGAAATGAAGAAACTGAGTCTCAGAGAGTTAATAGATACCAAAGTCATATAGTGCACTCAAAACCACTTCTAGGTGCTTCCAATGCCTTCAGTTTTTCCACTGTGCCAGTGCTGCCTCAATGGAAGGGACAACCAAGGACACACTGCCAAAGAGCTCACTTATTGTCACTGTGTCTCTTGGTGAAAGGCACAATAGATATAAGGGCAGAACAAACATTACTCTAACCTCAGTGGTGAATCAGTTCTTACCTATTCCCCACCATCTACTGGCACACACTACAAACAATAGTAGATGCTTAATAAATACATGGTGGATGAATGGATAGATGGATGCATGGATGCACGGAAGGATGGATGATGGATGGATGAGTGGATGGATGGATGGATGCGTAGGTGGATGGATGGATGGATGGATGGATGATGGATGGATGAGTGGATGGATGGATGCGTAGGTGGATGGATGGATGGATGGATGGATGATGGATGGATGAGTGGATGGATGGATGCGTAGGTGGATGGATGGATGGATGGATGGATGATGGATGGATGAGTGGACGGATGGATGCGTAGGTGGATGGATGGATGGATGGATGGATGATGGATGGATGAGTGGATGGATGGATGCGTAGGTGGATGGATGGATGGATGGATGGATGATGGATGGATGAGTGGATGGATGGATGCATAGGTGGATGGATGGATGGATGGATGGATGATGGATGGATGAGTGGATGGATGGATGCGTAGGTGGATGGATGGATGGATGGATGGATGATGGATGGCTGAGTGGATGGATGGATGTGTAGGTGGATGGATGGATGGTGGATGGAAGATGAGTGGATGAATGTATAGCCATTATCAGTCCTCAATGAATATCTATGTCTACTGCATCCTGAGCAAGAACAAGGGTGGGGTTACAGCTTATTAAATATGATTTGCATATAACCTATTGCCTATTTTACGTCCCAGCACCAAAGACATCTGAGAGGGTTTGTGTGAGAATGTCATCTATTGGGGTTGTCAGAGCAGAAAAAGTTTGAGAAAAACAAGTCTCAAGCAGTCACCAGAGGCTAGGTTGAAATCCAGTGGCGGTTTTTATGCCTAAGTGTGCATAAAAACCACTTGCGAAACTTGTTAGAAATGCTGGTTTCCTGCCATAAGTCTAAGGTTCTAATTTAATAGGAACCCAGGAATCATGCAGTATCCTCAGGTAATTCTGAAGACACCACAAGGGTTGTGATGCTCTGAATAGGGATGAAGGGATCCCCTTCACAGAGACCTTTTCTTCTCTCCTTTAGTTTATTGTCAGGATTTGCCTTATTGTGTCAGCATCACAAATACACATGAGGCTTGAAGAGGGAGTCATAAGTGGGATATAAAAGGCATCAGTCCCACCCTGGGTACTCACTGAAAGTGTCAGGGAAAACACAGCATCAAAGCCTTAGGTGTAGATAAGGTAGATAAGGAGATTAGGGCCCAGAAAAGTCAACCACCGACCCAGTGCATCAATCCCTTATAAAGCTGCCAAAAGAAAGTGGTCTCACTTTTGCTTGAACACTTTCTGCAATAAGAAGTTCTCTACCTCCTGAAATTGTCATTGTTGAACAGTTTGGTTACACGTTCTTAGTCGTTCCATTTCTGTTTACTGAGGCCACAAAGATGAGGTCCAATTCTCCATGCACCATACAACTCATGGAATATTTAGGGACAAATGGCATGTCTGATCTAAGATAAGCAACCCCCCCCCCCATATTCCTATAAGTATTCATGAGATAGAGATTGACAACTATTAACATCTCAGTGATGCCCTCTGGACCTACCTTTGAATTTAGCCTCCCAGCTGTGGTCAGATACGAATAAGTAGAGAGGGTCTATCACACTATCATACCCTTTTATGGACACTCTACCTCCATTATTGCCTTCTAAAATCACATTAGCTGATCTAGTAGTCAAATCCTATTGAGCCAAACCTGAATTAAAACCCCAAAGTCTTCTTCACAAAACCTCTCTGTGTGTGGCCATTGATTCAGTTATCAGCACTCGTTGAGGAAAGGCATTCACCCATGTTGTGACTCATCTAACTACTTGGCCTGCATTTTGGCATCTCTCCATCTGCTCCACGTAGGAAGAGGCTCACTGCTTCTTCAGCCTTCCTGTGTTCACTAAATCTGGGTAGAGCTATCAAAATCAACTCTCCCACCCCTGCCCCCTGGAGATACACCATCATTATGTCAGTGGAGACTCTTGATCTGGGATCTGATCATATCTGCAGAAAGACATGACAGATAAGACTTCATTTCTTATGAAGATAAGAGTGAAATGAAGGGTTCTTGTCATGAAAAATTACTTCCTCCCATGCTGACACTGGAGAATAGGGCAACCAGGGTGCTGTCAGAGTATCCAATGAATGAGGGAACTTTTTTCCTGTCTCACTGATGGTTTAATAAAAGTTTAATCCATTTATATTTACTTTGGTCTATTTTAGCTTTCACTTCCCTTGCTTTTTTTTCTTTCTTCCTTCTTTCCTGCCTTCAGCTCTGTTTTTGTTTCTTTTTTCTTTTGAAATTATATAGTCACATTTCTATACTTTTATTATTATAGTATTAAGCATACACAACTATCTTTTTTTCAGATTTTGATGCTAACCAATAACTCTACTCTCCCACCGGATAAGAATCTTTAATTCCACCCTAAATACTGCCTTTCTATCACCCATGACATTGTGGTCTAGAATTTTAATTCCTTCTCATTTCAAATATCCCCTCAAATATTATTATTGCTATTCTTATAGTAGATTTGCAAAATGTTTTTACCCATTTCATAACTTTCTTGCTTTTTGATGCCCACTGATTCCTTATAGCTTCCATTTTCTTCTTTCAGTATTGCATTATTTTATTTGCTCTTTCAGGTAGTAAGTCTCTTAGTCTTTGTATGTCTGAAAATACATTTATTTTACCTTTACTCATATCAGGGAGTGAAACAAGTATATTGAGAGAGTTCTGAGGGTAATGAAAACAGGGGAAATGATGATGAGGACCCTTGACAGCAGCCCTGCCAGCATCTCAGGCTCATAGCTGCTGGGAAAAGCTTCCCTCCTCTTGAATCATCATTTAACTGAGTATAGATATGAAGTTGATAGTTCCTTTCCCTTACCATTTAGAAAATAGTATTTGATCATCTTCTGACATGTGTTGTTGCCAATCAAAAGTCTGCTGTCAGTCTGATTGCAGCTCCTTTTCAGGTACACGTTTAATTTAATTTAATTTAATTAATTTATTTATTTATTTGGCTGTGCCGGGTCTTAGTTGTGGCATGCGGGATCTAGTTCCCTGACCAGGGATCGAACCCGAGCCCTCTGCATTGGGAGGGCAGAGTCTTAACCACTGGACCACCAGGGAAGGCCCAGGTACACGTTTTAAAGATTTTTATATCATCTTACATATTCTGTAATTTAATTGCAAGGAGTTGGGTTTGGACCATGTTATGTATCCTCTTCAAGATTTAGGGTTCTACTGCAAACTGGTTAATGATTTTTCATTATGGAAAATTCTCCACCAGTATGTCTTTGACTATTATCTCTCCTTCATTCTATCTCTAATTTCTTTCTGGAACTCAGCTATATTTTGGAGCTTCCTGTTTTGTGTTCATTGTCTCAATTTCTGTTTCATATTTGTACCATCTCTTTGCCTCTTTGAGCTGTATTTTGAGCATTTTATTTTCTCAGCTTTATCTCCAAAATTATTTCTTTCTTCACTTGCATTAGCAATCTTTGTTTCTTTGTCAAACCCAACTGCTTTTCATCTTGCATTACAAAATCTATTTGTACTTTTCACCTTGATCATCTAAACCATGCCTATTTTCAAATTCTTTGGACATTACTCTTATCTGCAGTTCTTAGTGAATTCTCCCATTTGTTGTGTCTGTTGACCCTCTCTCAAGGGGTGAATGTCACTGTGGGTTTTGTCATTTTTTAGTTACTTGAGGGAAATGAGAACATACAAGCTTGCATGGTGTGTGAGATGTAAGCTTGTCTCTGGCATATGTAAGCCCTTGTGAGAATTCCACCTGTGTGCCCTGGGTTACGGAGGTCACCTTAGGGGGACAGTCTCACTTTGGCTCCTGCAGACTCTGTGGAGTCCCAGGCTAGTTTTTACATTCACGTTGTGCGAGACTTGTTTTCAGTGGTATTTTTTGGCTTGAGATCTGGCTGTGTACATTTAGTTTCACACTCATACTGTGCAAGCTTGTGCTTTCTGATTTCCCTCAAGTAACTCTTGCTACCCAAGGTCCAGAGCATAAAGCCCACATCTGGGGCAGGTGGGTGGAGTTTTAATCCCTATTTCATTGATGGGCAGTCCTTATCTCTGGGAGTTCAGTCTCTCCTCCTGCATGCAGGGATCTTGATGCCTGAACTCCCTGCCAGTGCATTGTTACAACCCAGACCCATAGGAGACCCTCCATCCACAGTCCCCAGGCCTCCTTCTCCTCCAACTCTGGCTTCTTGTTTCTGGCATCTGGAGATCTCCCTTCCCAGCTTTTGAGCTCACCTCTGGATTTTGTTTTTGTTATTTTTGGAATAGAAGGGGAACTTTCCCAATTATCTCGGTCAACCATCTTGATCAGAAGTTTAAAGGGTCTTTGAAACGTTAGAGGATTTAATTCATGGGCAATGCTTTCCCCTTAGCCTTTTATCGGATGTCTTTATAGCCACCCACCTCTGCATCCGAGTCCTGTAAGAGCAAGCAAGTACCTTTATAGCAAGACAGAAAAATCACACACATTCACGGTGGCAAAAGCCTAACCTCACAGGAACTGCTCTGAAAGGGAAAGCACCATGTGAAGAAACAAGTTTTGATATGTTCAGTGAACACTAGTCTTGGTATCTTCTGTGTGCTCATCAAATAAAAGATGTTGAAATGAAAGGGAAGTTTCTCTACCTCTGTGTTCCTGGCCTGGAAGTGAAACGATTTACATTATAAGAAGCACCATTTGTCTTGGAAATATAATTTTGAAAATAAGACTCTTTCTTTGCAGCTCCTCATCCTCACCCCAGCCCTGGTCAGAAACTCTGAGCAGTTGCAAGTGTATGCAGAGCTGAATGTGCCTGAAGTTCAGTCGTTCAATAAGTTGCAATAGAAATGTTAACAGCAGTATTGATTTTTTATTATGTTTGTATTGCCTGTTTAATTTTATTTTCCTTGCAGGAAATTTTTAAATCAAAAATCCAGTTATTGAAATGCCCCATAAGCCAAGTGATACTAGTGAGGCTAGAGGAACACAGGCATTAAATCCCTCCTGGTTTTCTCTCTTCCACCTTTGCCCACCCCCCAGTCCAAAACTGAAAGCTCCTCCATTTCCAGCTGAGAGTAAATGCATGTGACCTTCAGTTCCACAGAGGTTAACCTAGTCTGATTAACTTTTCCAAGTTATTCCATTAAATAAAAACAGTTTTGACACCCAGAGACTAAAGCATCCTAGAGATAATACAATAACCCTATGCAATCATTGCAAATTGGATTGTAATAATTCATTTAGGTGACCATACATATTTGTTATATGTAATATGAAACATCGCAAAATGAAATCAATAGAAATGTTTCTTGTTAATGAAGATATACTGGGCTGTTATGTGTGGGTTGCGGACTCAATACCACAGAAATCTTATTTGTATTATAAATTTCAGGGTATCCTGAGTGTTACAAATGAAGATAGCATTTCTTAAAGAAGCGATGGCTGGTCTTTTAGAAAATTATATCATAAATTTTATGTCATTTCTTGGTCTTTCAAGATCTTTGCACAGCAACATAGTCTTATAATTCAAGTAAAAATTCTGGCTGAGTGATTGCGTTCAACAATTTGCAAACAAACTTTTACCCAAACTTCCATTTCAAAATTACAGAGTTCAAAATAATTTAGCCTCAGTAAGTCTGAAAGATGTTACCCCAGAAGATTTTAATATACTTTTTAGGGTATTTCCTTCCTCCTAACATAAAAACTGAAGATGTAGAGGTAGAAATTGATAGGTATAGGTACAGATATGTAACTATACACACATCAACCACCGTGACTGTAATGAACTTCACTATTAGAATACTACCCTTACCTTCACAAATGAAATACAATATAACATAGCATTATATAGTATACTATAGTATGATAATATAACATATATGTTTATTTATATGTATAGATAAATAAAATAAGATTGTTTTAACTGTGTGTTAACTAAACTCACGTGGTATTTTAAAAGGCCCATTTTAATAGTAAGTTCTTCTGCATTTTGAACAATATTATGGTGATATTTCAGATGAACAGTTGGCAAATATTGGCAATAGGTGCAAAGAATTAGTGAAGTCATAAGTTATGACGCCACTTACACTTCTCCTGTCAAAGCTCCTATGCTTTCCTTCTAGTGAGACCTGACACGTTGATTAAGCCCATAAGAATGGCATCCATCGCCCTCGTGAGAAAGGAGGATTACAAAACGCAAGTAGAGTTATTTGCAATAATTAAATGGTTATCCTGGATAGTATAAGTTTAAAACAGACCCATAACAGGTAATTGTAATCATGTTTCTCCATCTGTTATCTTTTTGATTAATGCTACTCTCTCCCGTTTCTACTGCACCCTCTGAAACCCTCAACTTTAGGTAAACACAGACTAAAACAGCATCTGCTTTAACTGATTCGACGACTCTCAGCTGAAATCTGGTTCTACCTGCACCCCTTGTGAGCCTCTTGGACTTGGCTGGTGCCCACTTCCACACCCACTGAAGGGCTGTCTGAACAGACAGGAGCTGGGGCTGGCTTTGCCTTTGCCTCCTGCTGTCAGTCTTTTAAATACTTTGAGTCTGGGGTCTTCAGACTACACTGCCCTCTAACTTTCCTCTGCACTGTTTTCTACCTTCCCCTCATTTACCCCCTACACTCACTGGAGACTTGGGTTCCTATGTTGGGGTCATAGGTGTCCATCCATGAGCTTCTCCAGGCTCTTTCACCTGAGACTTTCATCACTGGGACCAGCTCTGCCTCTGAAATGGGAAACTGGGATTCTGTCTTTACACCTTCTACTCCTCTGACTCTCACCTCTGCTTCCAATCTGGTGTCTCCACCTCCTCCAGAGCTTCTCCTGTGTATCATCACAGGTGTCTGGAACCTCCCCCTTCCTCCTGACTCTGCCCTCCTCCTGATAACTTGTTCTAGCTCTGCCTGCCTTAAAAAAAGAGAGAGGCAATTCTCTGGATCTGGACCCCGAGATCCTCTCTAGCCACTTCTCTCTTGCCTTCCCTTCCCAGTGCAATTTCTTACACTTCTCTCTTCTTCTCCCCTCCTCACATGCCACCACCAGCTCCCCCTGAAACTGCTTTGGCTGAGTTGCCAATGCCCTGTTAATTTCCAAATCCAGTGGAAACTTGTCTGTCTGTCTTTTTCTCTATCTCCCGTGGCCAGGAATTCCCATTCCTGCAGCATTCTGATTGCACGAACTCATGAACACCTCGATCCGTGGTTGCTGCATCTTTATCCATGAAAGATCTCTCTTCCTCCATCTGTTCTTTTTTCTTAATTTGAATTTTTTTTTAAATGATGAATTATTTCAAACATTCATAAAAGTACAGGGAATAGTAGGTTCACCTCTGATTCTCTTATTTTCTCATCCTCTGCAGTTGTTCCTAGTGGCCTCTTCCCCCTGCTAGTGTTAACTACTAAATCCTTTCCATCTCTTCCTCCTGACCTGCAGGTCTGTGTCCTCCCACATCCAGACACCCCCACTGGACGCCCTACAGGCTGCTCCACCAAACTGACCTCTTCTGCACACACAAGCCTGCTCTCCTCTTTCATCATTTGTATTGGTGATTATCTGTGTTGCCAACCAAGTTGGATAACGGAACGCTTCTGGCAAAGTTCTGTTATCACATCTCAGAAACCTCTTCATACCCTATCTCTCCTCCCATGCCCAGCCATGGCTTTGGTTCAGACTTTTCTCATTTCTGGCTGGATTTGATATAACAGTCTCCTTGTTAGCCTAGCTCTTCAGTCTCGCCCCAGCACCTTCCAACCCAGCCTCCACCCATCTCTACACAGATGTTTTTCTTCATACAATTAAAATCCTATCATACAATTAAAATCCTATCATGCTAGAAACAATAAATGCTGGAGAGGGTCTGGAGAAAAGGGAACCCTCTTGCACTGTTGGTGGGAATGTAAATGGATACAGCCACCGTGGAGAACAGTATGGAGGTTCCTTAAAAAACTAAAAATCGAACTACCATAAGACCCAGCAATCCCACTACTGGGCATATACCCTGAGAAAACCATAATTCAAAAAGAGTCATGTACCAAAATGTTCATTGCAGCACTATTTACAATAGCCAGGACATGGAAACAACCTAAGTGTCCATCATCGGATGAATGGATAAAGACGATGTGGCACATATATACAACGGAATATTACTCAGCCATAAAAAGAAATGAAATTGAGTTATTTGTAGTGAGGTGGATGGAGTTAGAGTCTGTCATACAGAGTGAAGTAAGTCAGAAAGAGAAAAACAAATACAGTATGCTAACACATATATATGGAATCTAAGAAAAAAAAAAAAAAGGTCATGAAGAACCTAGTGGCAAGATGGGAATAAAGACACAGACCTACTAGAGAATGGACTTGAGGATATGGGGAGGGGGAAGGGTAAGCTGTGACAAAGTGAGAGAGTGGCATGGACATATATATACTACCAAACGTAAAATAGATAGCTAGTGGGAAGCAACCGCATAGCACAGGGAGATCAGCTCGGTGCTTTGTGACCACCTAGAGGGGTGGGATAGGGAGGGTGGGAGGGAGGGAGATGCAAGAGGGAAGAGATATGGGAACATATGTATATGTATAACTGATTCACTTTGTTATAAAGCAGAAATTAACACACCATTGTAAAACAATTATATTCCAATAAAGATGTAAAAAAAAAAAAAATCCTATCATGCCTCTTCCCTCCTTGGAAGGCATTGGGATCCCTCCTTGAACTCATGATAAGGTCCAGACTATAACATGGGTACCAGATCCAACTGATCAGTCCCCCCACCCCACTCACAAACCCTCTGCTCTTCCAAGCTGGTTACCCTCTCCTTCCAAGAATGCCACTCCCCTGGGTTTCCCCCGACCGCAACCATGGAGCTAACTCTAAGTCTTCCTTTAAGACTTAGAATCTTGAAGTGTTTCCTCCTCTGCATCACCTTGCTAGGTCTCGAGTTAGGAATGATGCTTCTCCTCTCTGGATGCCTCTATCACTGCTCTTACCTCGCTGCTACTACCATTTGCATGTTGGTCTCCCTGGCCCATCTGTGTAAGCCCAGAAAACAGGGACTATTCTGACCTCTGCATAACCAGGATTTAGCATATTTCCTAGCATTAAGTCCTCGATAAGTACCCAACATCTCCTGACTCAAGAACTTGTTCATATGCACAGAGATGGTGTGCTGGGCCTTAATACAAAATCAATAAAATTGCAGAGGATTGTAAAAACCCCACTAAGGGCACAGTGTTCAGTATAAATTAAACAAACATTTAAATTCAAGAGCCATGATTTCTACTGCTTTAAAGCAAGTCAAGGGAAGTTAGCATTATATATTACTCCCATGTCCTTGAATGCTATTACTTAGGAACCGATAGGCAGATAATCAAATGCTCACTTTAGAGGTTGAACCCTTGTCTTATCATAGAAAACTGGATAGTTTTGAATGAGGTGATCCATTGATGATAAACCTTTATCCCGGGACATAACTCTGAAATTGTTCATGCTGTGCTGCTCTGTGACTCTGGGCAGGAACTGGGGGCTTGGTTATTTAGGTGAGGGGTGGGAGAAGAGAAAGGAGGACAGGATTTAAGTCAAGGAGGCCCTGCCCCAAGTGGCTGAGAATTAAGGTCATCTTAGCCCCAGGGAGGCTAAGGGTTCTCTTCCCCATATCACAGGTTATGTGTTGGCATCCCTCTACTGCTTTGCTGAATAGAATACCTGCATCACCCAAAGATAACCTATTTTCTTTTCTTCAATTAATAAGATTGAGCTTATAATTTATTGAAAGTGAATAGATTATTATGAGTTCTCCAGAGATAGATTCCCATGCGACCTGATTATTTTCTTTTTGTTCACTCCCATGTCCCATTCTCTGGGCTTCTCTTTTTTGTTCAGTGTCCCAGGAGGCTGGGCCTATGAACTTTTCTAGTGAGCTTCCCTACCTTGTGGCTTCTGGTAGGGTTCTGACAATGGGAGCCTTGGCAGAAGATTGGGGTTGGAGGAGGGAAAGACCAGGCACTTATTTCTTCTACACCCTCTCTGCCAACCCTCAGTTTTGCCAATGGCTGCATTTCTCTGCCTGTAGCCCCAGCGTGCATCAGGGAGGCATCTCCCATAGATCTCAATTCCTACCCCTGCTCTGTTTAAGCCAAAGGGAACTAACAGATTCCCACTGATGCTCACCCTTGGGTGTACCACCTTGCTGATTCCTTTGCCCTTTGACCTCTGAAACTGTCTCTTCAACGAACCCCTGTAGTACACAATCTATTTCCTGCCGGGAGCCTGATGGGGAAAACCTCCTTGAATCCATCCCTCATCATAAGCCTGACTGCAGTAGCCACACCATCTTCAGGACAGTTATGCTTGGCACTGTGGTCACTGGACAGACAGATCTCTCTGATGGTTGGCCTCGATCCCCGAATCCCTCCCCTCCTTGAATCAGTCATATTTCTCCAGAGAAACAGAACCAATAGGGTATTTAAGGAATTGGCTTAAACAGAACCAATAGGACATTTAGGGAATTGGCTTTTACAATTATAAAGACTAGGAAGTCAATTGGGAGATTGGAACTGACATATACATACTACTATATATAAAATAGATAACTAATAAGAACCTGCTGTCTAGCACAGGGAACTCTACTCAATACTCTGTAATGGCCTATATGGGAAAAGAATCTTAAAAAAAAAAAAAAGAGTGGATATATGAATATGTATAACTGATTCACTTTGCTGTACACCTGAAACTAATACAACATTAGTAAATCAACTAGACTCCAATAAAAAACTTTTTTAATTAAAATAAAATAAAGACTAGGAAGTCCAAAATCCATAGGGCAAGCTGGCAGACTGGAGACTCAGTTAGGAATTCATGCTGTAGTCTTGAGTCTGACAGATGGAAACTCAGGCAGAATTTCTACATTGCCCTAGAGGCAGAATTCCTTCTCCTTTGGGGAACCTCAGTCTTTGCTCTTAAAGCCTTCAAATGATTGAGTGAAGCCCATCCACATTATGGAAGATAATATGGTTTATTAAAATCAACTGACTGTAGATGTTAATCATATCTAAAAAATGCATTCACAGAAACATCTAGATTAGGGTTTAACCAAACCACTGGTCACCACAGTCTAGCCAGTTGACACATAAAATTAATCATCCCCCCAGCCCCCATCCACCACATACACTCAGTTTCTTCTGGGTAAGGAGGTACCTCTTTACCTCAAAAGCTAACAAGGACTTAGAACAATTTGTACTCACTTATATCGTCTTAGGAGGTAAGGATAAGAAATACCTAGTGAAATAACAAAAACAAACACCTTCATGGTATCAGAGAGACCATCCAAAATCCATCAGGCTCTGCACAAAGTATAACCCTGTTACATTTTTTTATTGACACTGATTGGCTTGTGCTTGAAACTGCCCAAGAAATTTAGAAACATGGAAAATAGGATTAGAAGGAGTTTGAACTATGACCCAAGAGATCAAACCCTGACAACTTGGTATGCTAAACTATATTAAAATGTATGACTTTGAAGGAAGAGATCAATATTTTTTTCTGTTTGTGAAGAGCCTGCACTAAATGATAGTGAGATATAAGCAGCCTGAGAATGTAAACATATCCTAAGGATTTCCATGGCTTGTAGTTGTCCAAGGCAGCCATCTATAGAAGGGGAAAATGTGACGAGCTTCTAGAAAGAATAGCTGAGACATTTGCTTGTTTGTTTATTTTAAAACCAAGAACAGATTTATAAATTACTTATGTCTTAAAAAACCACATGACTACCACTATGGACCTGACCCAAGACACTCTTTTTTAAGTATAGCAAAATACAACTGAAAACGCAGCTTTCTCTTAGCCTGAGTGCCACGGAGGTTTCTGCCCAGGGTATTTATTCCTTCTGTGCCGCCATACTGCAATGGCGGCACTCCTCTACCTGTAGCCACGACCCCTTCAGGAGTCTCTCTCCCCCACGTACACCTTTCCTTCCCTACCCCGTCAGGCCTAAGGGAGGTGCCAACTTCCTGCTAAATGCATCACCAATCCTTCTTGCAACCAACAGAATCTAGGAGAAACAACAGGCCAAGAATGGAAAATCTTAAGTCCTAGGAGAAGTACCAGTCTGGCCAATCCCAGAAATCCTTCAGTCTTTAGCCAACACGTGTTCTTTTTCTAAAACAAGCTCACCAAGGAGCTGGTCACTCTCTAAGGGTCCCTCTCTGAACCTCCACATTTCCCTTCACATTTGTTCCTGTCCCTACCTACGTCATTTTCTCCCCCTTCTTCTCCTTCTCCTCCCTCTCCCTTTCCTTCTCCTTCTTCTTCTTCTTCCTCTTCTCCTCTTCCTCCTCCTTCTCCTCCTCCTCCCCCCTCCTCTCCCTTCTCCTTCTCCTTCTTCTCTCACTCTCCCTCTCCTTCCCTCTCTCTTTCCCTCTCTCCCTCTATCTCTCTCTCTCTCTCTCTTTCTCTCTGTCTCTCCCTCTCTCCCTCTCCTTCCCTCTCTGTCTCTCCCTCTCTCCCTCTATCTCTCTCTCTCCCTCTCTCTCTCTTTCTCTCTGTCTCTCCCTCTCTCCCTCTATCTCTCTCTCTCCCTCTCTCTCTCTTTCTCTCTGTCTCTCCCTCTCTCCCTCTCCTTCCCTCTCTGTCTCTCCCTCTCTCCCTCTCCCCCTCTATCTCTCTCTCTCTTTCCGCTTCTCCTCCTCTACAGACAGACAAGCTTTCTTAATGCAAAGGGCTACTTGAATGCAGAAGAACCTCTTCACCATATGCCTCTATTACAGTATCACCAACTGAGGTACGCCAATTACAACAAAAGGAATTCAACCAACTCTTATTCTCTTAGCGGAGATGGTCCTCCAGCAATCACACACATTGAGTCCAAGACCCAGATTTTCTCATCCATGCACCATAACAAAGGACTTTTTATATGCAAAACAAACATGAAGGGGCTGCCGGACCAATTAAATGTAAGTGATTTGCTTTATGCTGTGATTTCTTAGCTAAAATATCTCAAAACTTCCTTCTGGAATACTGATGCTTTCCTTTCTCTGTGTAATTTTTGTCTTTGATTATCAAGGTTGCTTTGCCTAGCTTTGGTTTATAATTTTATGGTCTCACACTACCAAGCAAAGTGACGACTGCCTATACCTAGACCCTCCGACCTGCTGTGAGAACGAGATGGAGCTTTCTTTTCCCCCTTTGTGAAATCTTTGCAACTGCTTAGCAAATAAGAGCCAAAAGAGGCCAGATGTTGGGAAAAGAGGGCAAAAAAAAAAATTGCCTTTAAACAAATATTTTCCTTTCTCTTGATACAGAGATGCCATCCACCCTATATCGCCAAATAATGCTCTTCTGGAAAATGCTGTCACTGATAGGAGGGGAGAGCACACTTGCTGCATGTGACCAGCAGGTGCCAGAATTTATCATCTTTCCTTCGCAGGAGGGAAGGGAGACTCGATAAGGGATTTCCCCAGCGGTGCACAGCTGGTGGGGTCACCGTGACTCACACTCCTCCACAAGATGCGGAACCCCCTTGCCCTCCACCCACCCCAGTGCGAGTTGGGGACCCTCGCCCATGCTCCTGATCTTGGTCATCTTGGGTCAAATCTTACTCACCTTATGAGATGGTTGGTTTAGTCTCTGTTTGTCCCTTCAGGCTGTGAGCCAAGCAAAGTCAGAGAATCTTCCTTTCTCCTGGGGACCCTAAGGTCCAGCCCAGTGCCTGACTCATCCAAGGAAAAGTAAACTCTTAGTCCAGGAGTGAGTCATCCCCCCACCCCAGGTTGAGTTCAGGCCTCTGTCTAACACTGAATCAGTGACCTTTACTGCCTATGGTTTTGAAATTAGGTAAATGTACCTAATTTTGATAATCTGCTTTTGAAAAGAATCTTTTATTTCTTAGCCTGGGAGAAACCAAAGTCCTCTAACTGGGGAATTTTCCTAATGCAGCCCCAGTGACAGGCTGACCCCAGGACTGTAAGGAGGCCATTCACTTCCTCCCCTGATGGCTTGATAACAGGGCTGAGAAGAAATGCCTCTGTGAGCCCAGGCTTCTGTGGGCCCCTCTGTCCTCTGTCCCCTGTCCCCTGTGGACCTGTCTCTGTGAAGATTATCTTCTTTTTTGTTTGTTTATTTTATTTTTCCAAATAAACTTTTTTTTTTAATATATGGAGTATAGTTGATTAACAGTGTTGTGTTAGTTTCGGGTGTACATCAAAGTGATTCAATTATACATATACATGTATCTATTCTTTTTCAGATTCTTAAGATTATCTTCTTTTCTAAGTCCCTACAGTTTGCTCTTGCCTACATGATTACACATTGGGCAACCCTTATATTTTCAGCAGCTCATCTCATAGCTGCCTCCCACCCCTCAGAGGGTGAGGTTCAGCCTCTGCCACAGACCGATGTGGGGAAGGTTCGATTCCATCAGAGCACATTCCTGCTACTCAAGCATCCCTGATGGATGTATTCTCTTGGTGCCCTTCATCATCAGCCTCTGACCCCACTCTGTCCCTTGCTCTTGCTCTTGTAGAGCTGGGGATGCACAACAGTCTTGAAATTCCTTCATCTCCTCCTTCCCCTTCCACCCAGTTTCAGGTCTATAACCACCTTCTTTGCATGTATGGTCCCACAAATGCCAGTCAAGGGCACCCTAAGCAAAGAGTTCCATCCCAGCGTTCCCCAAGTCCCCGTTTCTTTAATTACTTCCCCTCCGGACACATGTTTCAATAGCACTATTTACGTCTATCTATTCCTCTTGAACTGTAAAAGGTTTTCATTTCTTTCCAAATCACTTAACTCTGCTTGGTGTGTTTAATAGCATTCTTTATTGAGCATCTTTTTTCCAAAGTGGTTTCCAGAATTTCTTCTCTCAGTGTCTCCAGAGATCAGCCTTGTCTTCATTGGCTTACAGCTGGGTAAACTCCTGAATGGAGACCTTATCTCACTTGCCAGCAGTCACTCAGCCATTCAGTAACACTCAAACATAAAGATTCTACATTAAAATTACTGGTCTCACAACTATTGGTACCTTCTCTGGTCCCAAGGAAACAAGAACAGGCTTGATAGAAAAAACAATGTTCACTCTAAGTAGCAGTGGCACACCGTGCAGTATATCCAGGGCAATGCTTAAAATTATCATCTTTGGGGTTAGACTGACCTAGTTTCTGTCCAGTTCATCCAAGCTTCAGCTGGGTGACTTTGTGCAAATTACTTAACCTCGCTGAGCCTTAGTTTACTTATCTATTGCATGGGAATGGTAATACCACCTCGCAAAGTTGAGAAGATAAAATAACAAAAATGCTTAGCCCAGTGTCCAGTATAAATGAAGTGGCCAAATAATAGTAGTGATCATTAATTTAAAGAAAATAATCATATAGCTGAACTTAATTTTTTTAAAAAAGTATATGAAGAAATGCTCAAACTCATAGAAATCAAATAAATGTAAATTACAACAGTGAGGTGCTGCTTTATACCATCACATCAGAATGGCAAAAATAAAAAATGGCTAATATCATGTGTTGGTAAAGATGGAACATTTCTACATCACTGGTACCACCATTTTGGAGAATAATCTAGCTGTATTTATTGAATTTAAATATATATACCTTATGAAAAAAAAATATATAAAGATAGAAATTAGATGGCAGGTGTGCTGAAAGTTATGTCTTCTCTGTGGTCACTCCATGAGCCCCTCTTCTCCCCTCCTCTGCTCCTCCCGTTGACATGGCATCCTCTAAGACTTGCACCTGGATCCTCTATGACTTCGCCAGATTTTCTTTCTCAGGGAGCTCAAGTACTTCAATACCTCGATTCTTTTTGTTGTTGTTGATTAAATTGCTTATATAGGATCTCCATCTTCTCCCTAGTTGCCAGGATCTCCTCATCTATGGCAGTGTTTCCCAACCTTGCCTGATCATAAAACTTACACGAAGTGGGAGTGGGGGGACTTTAAAAAATCTCTAAACCCAAATCTGCAATGGGTGTGGGGATATGCAAGTTTAACAGGCCCCCTAAGGTAAGTCTGTGATCAGGCAAATTTGGGATAAAACAGCCCATTCAGCACAGCCACCATGGTCTCCTAACCCAGGTCTCATGACTTATGAAGGAATTTGCACCACTATCTCCTGCAAGTAACAATCAGAGGGAAAGAAAAATTGGAATCAAAACCCTGGGGATGTTGTGATATTTCTATAGCTTATAAAGACAAGAGCTGGCACACTTAATATTGAGAATCTTTTGAAATACTTGAAATAAATATGGCCACCATATCTGCAGGACACTTCTGTATGAGAATCCCAACTTTTAAAACTAAATGTGCCAACAGAGATCAGCCAAGATAGTGGAGTAGAAAGACCACAAGCTCACCTCCTCTCACAGGTACACCAAAATCACAACTATTTATAAAACAACCATCGGTGAAAAAGATGGTTTTTGAACCCACTAGAAAAGATCTTCTACAACTAAAGATATAAAGAAAGAACCACAACAAGACAGGGAGGAGGAGCAGAGTCACAGTATAGTCAAATCCCATACTCCCAGGTGGGCAACCCACAAACAGGAGAATAATTACATTGCAGAGGTTCCCCCACAAGAAGTGAAGGGTCTGAGCCCCATATCGGGCTCCCCAGAACATTTGACTTTGAAGGCCAGCGGGGCTTGCTTTCAGGAGTCCCAGAGGGCTGGGGGAAATGGAGACTCCTCTCTTAAAGGGCACACACAAAAGCTCACACTCCAGAATCCAGGGCAGAAGCAGTATTCTGAAAGGAGCCTGGGTCAGACCCACCTGCTGATCTCAGAGAACCTCCCAGAGAGGCGGGAGGCAAGTGGAGCTCACCCTGTGGACACCGACACACGCAGCAGCAGTTTGCGGAGCTCTTTCTGCCACACGGATACTGCTGCTGCCAAGCATCATTTCGGAATCCTCCCTCTAGTTTCAGGACCCAGCCCTGCCCCCACCCAATAGCCTGTGAGACCTGTGACACCTCAGGCCAAGTAACTAACTGGGCAGGGACACGGCCCCACCCACCAGAAGAGAGAACTCACAGACGTCCCTGGACACAGCCCCGCCCGTTAGAGGGCCCAGAACCTGGTCCCACACACCAGTGCATAAGCACTAGACCCGGGACCTCCAGTGCCCTGCATCCAGAGACCCCAGGACCCAGCTCCACCCACCAGTGGGCGGGCACCAGACCCCAATCCCTGGCCCCTCCCACCAGTGAGCCTGCTCTATCTAGCCTCAGGACAAGCCTCACCCAGCAGCCGGCAGACAACACTGGTGTTCCCTCTATGCCCACTTTCTAGAGAGTTTTTATAATAAATGGACTTTGAATTTTGTCAAAAACTTTTTCTGCATCTATTGAGATGACCATATGATTTTTATTCTTCAGTTTATTATGATGTATCACATTGATTTATTTCTAGATATTTGCTGCATCTTTTTTTGAGGGGGGGAGCAAAACTGTCCCTAGAATCACTTGCCCTTGTGCTTTCTTGGGCAGAACTGATGAACAGACCCACCCCTACAGGAATAATTCCATTTCCAAACAGGAAATGGAATTATTAAGTTTGCCTTGAACCAGTCATGGTCTATTCCTGAAACTCACCTTTCCTGAGAGTATTTCTAGAATACATTTAGGAAGAAGAAAGAGACCTATCATAGATAGGTAACCAATGGAGTCTTGAAAAATGCACAAGATCATAAGATCACAAAATAAACATTTTTTTTCATTTCTTGATTTGCGGAGTGTTCATGCCAACAAATTTTAACCACACACAATTTCACTTCCAAACAAATGTCTAAGTCCTTCAAAGCAAATTTATAGTTTCATTTGTATTAGATTGCTATGTTGCATCTGGACTCTTAATTACAAACACACTAAACTCCTACTAATACTACAAAGAGCATATGCTGGCCTCAGGGAGGTAGAATGGAAGTAGAAAGGTCTAGTCCAAGCTTCTCCCACCCAAGTGTGGGTTCTCAGTTGACGGACAGAAGGTCTAATTAAGGTCATGACCACCGTTCCGTTTACACAAAGATATTATTAGAGGGTCCATCTTTAGATCTTGGTGGCTGGGGGGGTCAATATATATTTTTATTCCAAAAATAAAAAAGCTTTTATCTTTAAAAAAAAGTTATTGGAAATATCATAAGAACCCTCTCTATATTTAATTATTGAATAAATGTTGATATTTGTTAACTTATAGTCTCTCCCTTTCTACAAATGATTTCGAGAAGCTTATAAAAAAAAAAAAAAAGAGCCAATCTGAATAAGGCTAGTGGATTGCACCAATGTCAA
Source organism: Balaenoptera borealis (assembly GCF_965194805.1). Classification (NCBI taxonomy): domain Eukaryota; kingdom Metazoa; phylum Chordata; class Mammalia; order Artiodactyla; family Balaenopteridae; genus Balaenoptera; species Balaenoptera borealis. The sequence continues at coordinate 9,872,554 of NC_138862.1, read as the reverse complement.
TTTCCTGCCTGTAATATTTTACAATAGTTGAAGAAGATGTTATCATTGGGGGAAACTGGGTAAAGAGTAGCCTGGATCTCTCTGTATTCTTTCTTACAACTGCATGCGCATCTACACTTATCTCAAAATAACAAGTTTAATTTAAAAATAAATAAATATAATCGAAAGGGTAAAATATAAAGAACTGAGCATATCACTGGCAGCAAAAATGGTACATCTGAAAGCAAGAAAAAGCAGAGACATGCAAGCCAGCAGTCCTCTGCAGTTGTTAGCAGGGGTCTGAAAATTTGGTCTAAGCTTCCCAGTGGCCAAAGGAAATAGGGAATTAGTTACAAGGATCACAGTGCCCTAAAATTTTATTAAAAGGGGGGAGGAGAGACTGCATTTCTGATACTGCAACCTGAGAGGAATTTGTTCCCTTTACAGATATGTTGTGTTGTACCCAACAACAATCCCACAAGAGATAAAATAGAAAAATTCATAGGACTTTTTTTTTTTTTTAATGTTCTTGAACCTGTAGAGACAGTGGAACTCCACGGTACATTTCAGAAAAAAATAAAATTCTGAGGGGCCAATAAGGTTCACCCATGGGTAATGAAAGGAGGCACAGTGACTTCATTTGATCACCTTTCTGCCATAATTACTCACAATTATTGAATTACGTTTTCACCCTGACACTGTGAAATACATGTTCTTCAGGAGCGACAGGCAAAGGTGGCTCTTCAATACATTTTCTAGAGTCTTCCTTTTGAGCAAAAGTCAACGGCTTGCCAGCCATCTCCTGTCCTCCCGGCTCTTCCCTGTCCCCAGCGCCATCCCCAGCATCATTTCTGGGCTGCATAGCTCCAGGGGAATTGGTTGCAACACTGGGGAGTCTCTCCAGGTCCCTGGACAAAGGAGCCACGGCAAAGAGCACACAAGGGAGCCGCTGAAGTTCCCTCTCCCTTGTGAACAAGAGCAGAATTGGGCACTTTTTTAAACAGTCCCTGGGTAAATGCTTCTGCGCTAGGTGTTACTTTGCCTCGGACAGGCACAAATCCAGCATGCCCTCTCAAGCACACATTGGAGAAATCAGGGTTGAAGAAACATTTTAAGTGATGCTGTTAAGTTCAGACATTACTGATTGATGGGGATCAAAAGGCAAAGGATCCAACTCATGGTCTCTAACCCCCTGAAGCTGATTATCTGTTCAATGCCAAGTATAGATAAGGTGCCGGAGAAGCCACACAGAACTAAATCAGAGGAAAATCCAAGTGTTGTAAACTCAAGATGTAAGTGCTAGGTTTGAGGGAGCGATCTGAGAAATGAAACCAGAGAGTGAGTTTTAAATGAGGTCTTGGAAAGAGAGAGGAATTACACAGATTGCCCGTGAGGAAAGGGTATCCCTCACAGGAGGTACAGCAGAGAGAAAAACATGAAGGTGGGATTCGCAATTCAGCCTCGGGGGACATTACACAGATTGATTTGGTTGGCGAAGCAAGGCCATGGTGGAGAGTAATGGAAGAGAAAGCTGGAGAGATAAGACCAGCTAAGGCAAGTCTTTGAATACGACACTATGGCATTGAGAGGATTCACAAAGAATGATATCAGCACGTACATGCCAGCCTAATAAAAAAGTAGAGACAATGGACTGTCTCGTGCATCAGAGGTACTCTGCCTAAATTATTTTTGATCTATTGGTACATCTTTTATGATCTACTAAAAAATTAAATTTTTCATTCATCTATTGTATTCAACAAGCGCAAGTCACGAGCCCAGATTATTAATGATGTCAGATCTTGTATTACTAAAACAAATGCATAAAGGTTCCATTTCTGATGACAAAAAGAGAGTCATTTGTTTCAATCATGGAAGACAATCTTATTAAACATTGCCAACTTACTGCCAAGCTGGCTGGTCACCAAGGCACAGCTACAGAACAAATGGAATTGAGAGGACTGTCAATCTTCTGACAGTGTCACAGTCCCCAAAATAATAAACTTAGGGAGAGATAAATCTGTTATGACTTGGACACTTTTACTTCTTAATTCTGGAGTCTTTCAAGTTCACCATTTTCATAATCCTTTCATGTAACAACTAAGCTGTTTGGGAAATGCTAGTGAGGATGGGTAAAATGGTCCTATCTGTGTGGAAACCTTATATATATATATATTCAGGTAAACTGACTTAACCTTTCAGGAAAGTAATTTAGTAAAATAGATAAAAAGCCTTAAAAATGTTTATACCCTTTGACCCAATAATTTTACTTCTCAGTCTAAGGAAAGAATCTGGAATGCAGAAAAGGCATTGTGATCAAGAATGTCCATTACTCTGTAGCTCTTAATGGCCAAAAACAATGGAGCCAACCGATTTTCTAACAGGAGGGGCATGATTTAATAAAGTACCTTCCAGCCGTGGAAAAAATGCTTATGACATATTACATATATGCTATGTCATATATACTACACTTTCAAGTATACAAACAAGGTTCCCAGAAAGTATATAAATAAGGTTCCCAGAATGAAGACTAAAAATAACTGCCCCCAAATTTTGACAATGGTCTTTCAGATGTTGAGATTTTATGTACCTGTTTATTTTCTTCTTGTTCTTTACTATAGTACTTTCAAATTTGTCTCAGTACTCATGTATTACCTTTAAATGCAAATAGAACTCTTGAAACATTTCTGAACAGGTTCATTCTAGAAGGTCCTCTAGCTGGGGGGCACCAGGAAGAATGAAGGACAAAGAGCACAAAAAAACCAAGAAGGATGGTAGTTCCTATTACATCTGAAAGATAAACGTGTTTGTTCCAGATTTGCCAAGAGAAGCTTGGAGGGATTCCCAGGGAATGAGTCCAGAGTTAAGGTGCTGCCCAGATCCCAAATAAGCCCAGCCCCGACCCAAATGGCCTTGAGGTAGGAGAGATAAGATAATACAAATGCCAGTTAGTTTTAGGGGAACCCAAAAAAAGAGGGTTTCATGCTCCGATTTCTATTTGGAATTCTGGGAGAAGACCACTTTGTGGGATGCCCAAAGGCAACATGAGGTAGTCTCACTAGAGCAAAAATGGCACAGAGTGGGGTTTGGAGCCTCTGAAGTAGTTCTCACCCCAGATCTCCACGGCCTAAGCAGCAAGGCACAGAAAGATCCAGAAGTTCCCATGAGACTCCATGGTGAACAGGCCAACGAGCTGAAGTGGCCTAGAGTTGTGACAAAGAGTGGCCAAGTGATGACACTAGTGACCAAACTGCCCCAGCATTAGTGGCAGATGCAGGCACACACCTGAGGCCAGGAAAAATTCACTATTTTTTCTTTAGTTTACCCCTTTGATCTTCAGATGCACAGAATTAACTTAATCATACTCCTAGTTAATGGCATGCCATCATTTAGTGGCACACTCTCATGGTCAGTTTGTGATGAATTATGAATGATTGATTGATTGATTGCCTTTCATTCCCATTCTCATAACCATCTTTCTCTCCCACCATGGGCAGTCACCCCATTGTATTTGACTAGTATTCTTGAGTTTGTATGTACCCTTGAGAATTACAAAGTTTCAATTTATATAAATGGTAATGTGCTAAAGTTGACATTGTGTTTTTACTTTCTTTACTCAGCACTAAGTTTTTAAAGTCTATTCATTCTGATGTGTTTATGCCTAGTTTGGCATCTGCATAATATTCCTTGATTTATTTACACATTTTCCAAGTGACAAACACTTCAGATGTGTTCAGCTCCAGTACAGACACTGCTGCAATGGATATTCTTTTGCATGTCCACTCATAGACCCTTAGGAGAATTTCTCTGATACGTATCACCAGGAGTGGAATTTCTGGAATAGATGAAACACACCTACTTAACCTAATGACTGACTACTGCTTTTAAAAGTGGCTTCATAAGTCTTCAGTATGAAAAAATAGTTGAAGAGTTACAGTACAAACACACACACACACTCACACACACACACACACACCATGCCTATGACAGAGGCAGAGCTGTGTTGCTCAGATCCCTCTTCAAGGATGGAGGGAATGTGGTCCACAGTCAGCCTCCAGCTGTCAGCTCCCACAGGGTCCATCTCCGTTGTGGAACACGTGGTCTCTAGCCTCTTGGGGTTGATTATATGACCAAGGCCACATATAGATAAAGACTTGGCTGCAGTTCTTACCTTCCCAGGCCAGCTATTTCAGCCAAATGTCAGCAACACTGAAGGGTAATTTCCACTCCAGAGGCCCTGCCTGATTGGCCAAGGCTTTGCCCTGCCTGCATCACATCTCAACTTCTTCTGCCCAGTACTGCATCCTCCCCATGCCTATCTCAGGTGCTGATCCCTGATAAACTCTGTCTCACTCTCTGCTCCTGGAGCGCCAACATGCCACAGCACCACTCAACTGCCCAATCTTGCCAGTCAGCTGTGTCTCTCATTGTTCTTTTAACTTTCATTTCTCTGCTTCCTAATGAATTGAAATGTTTATTCATATACTTGTTAGCTGTTCAGTTCTCCCCTCCTCTGAACTGATTTATCATATCCATTATTCTTGGTTCCTTGGACTTTTTCACGCTAACATGTAGGAATTCCTTGATTATCCTGCATAAGCCTTCCAGTTTTAGATGTCGCAAATATCTTCTTCTAACCTGCTATCTGACTAATAACGATGTCTCTATGAGATTCTACAATGAACTGGATTCTTAAGTTTGATGTAATAAAATCTACCAAGTTTTTACATTTGGTTGTGATGTTGAGGTCTGGTTTAAGAAGTCTTCTCCTATCCCTAAGTCAGATAGTCTCCTGTATTTTCTTCTATTATTTTTACAGAATAGGTTGATGTTTAGGTTTCTAATTTATCTGGAGTCGCCTTTATAAATGATATAAGGTTGGGATTCAGTTTTATTTTCATTCATCTAAAGAGGAAGTTTCTGTAGTAGCAAGAGAGGAAAAAGTAGTCATATAGCTTTAATTGGACAGGGAGGAATAACAACAAGTGGCATGGTGTATTATTTAGAGATATGGGCTTGACCATCAAAAGTAACCAAAAACAGAAGCAGCTAAAGGTAAAGCCCTCAGAGAGGGGGAGGGGAAGGATGGGGAGAGGGGCTTGGGGGACACACCAGGATCTATTGCTTGTCACATAAGTCCTTTTGTTCTCTTTTATTACTTCAGTAATTTTTAGAATTACTATTCAAGTTAAACGTGAACTTCAAGTTAAACTTGAACTTCAAGTTAAACTGAAAAAAGTCACACTTGTTATGAATCCTTCCCAAGCAGACTCTGATGTCTTGAGTCAGAGACCTATCCCAGCTCTCCTTACTCCCCATCAACTCATCACACTTCTTCATTTTGGAATGAGTTACCAACAGGAACTCATCATCTAGGGTGATGTAGCACCCTAGACACTCTGCATGACACCACCCACAGGGGTGGGACATCTGCCTACAGGGAGGGTGGGCACATGATTGTCCTGGACGTGGAGGAAGGGAAATGGCCTCACCGTGAGGTGAGGAAGCCACAGGGCCGGCGGAGATGCAGGTTTACAGAGGGCCTGTGAGTATGTACTTTCTCAATAGAGAAAGGCATATCCTGAAGGTACACCACAGTAATTTTATCTGTCTGTGAATATATGATACTCTTTCTTCCCCAAAAATGATTTTTAAAAAAGCACTTCATACTGTCTAGCAAGTCCAAATTATTTAGAGCCGCCGTATATGGTTGTGAATGTTCTATGTGTGAATGCCCTGAAAAAATGCTCTTAAAAAGAAAAAAATATATATATATATATATTTAGCTGTTTCTATATGATACATCATGGTGCTTTGAAAAGAGCCCTGGACTGAGAGTCAAGAAAGCTGAATTTTGACCTGGCCACTGGCTATGTGATTTTGAGCCAGTCCTCCCTCTTCTAAAAGCTTCAATTTCCTCTAAGAGAATGGGTTACTAGATAGTTTCTAACACTCTTCTCAATTTTAACAGCCTATTATACAAATATCTGATTAAATTCCTAGAGAATCCCACAATATCAGAATATCTAAAAAACACATTTTGAACCCAGAAAGTGAATTTCACTGAAATTTACTACCAAGTGAAATTTTTTATTTATGAATTTGATTGTCCTTTTAAAATATGTCCTTTAAATGCCATTAATTGATAAACAGCAGAAATGGTTTCAAAATCTAATCCAACAAAGCTCCTGCGTGTTCTACTCAGAATAGATGAATCCTTAAATTTTTTAGGGTTATCAGATATGTATAATATTGCCAGTTCATTAGAGGGTTGTATTACCATACTTCATTCATCTATGGCTCAAAGTGTTGTTATCAACTCAAATATTTGACAGTCTTAAAGGTGAGAGCACCTCTGTGGGTTAACCTTCCCTCTTGTATGCACACAACATTTCATGAGGCCAATATAAGAAATCTTGCTTATTTCTTACAGTGCAAGCCAGGTGTACCTTCCCCAATAGCTTCTAATCATTCATCAGACCCATCTGGAAAAATCCCACACCTTGACGACTGAACTTTCCATCTCTGGTTGAGGAAACTCAGGAGATGCAGTCTTTTCTTTCTCTAACACTGCAGTTTGTAGAAAAGAAGGATATGGCTTTTTCCACCCTGCCAGGCTCCCAGTTATGGGATGTGTCTGGTACTGCAGGGTACCTTTGAACAAACAACTGGCCATTTCCATGTATCCACATATTATTGCTTTGCTACAAGGAAAATATTGTAACACTGACCATTTAATATTAGAATACTGACCCTATCTTATTAAGTGATCTACCAGTTGTTGGGCATTTCATTACTATAAACAACCTCAGAATAATAAAACCAAAAGCCAACTCAAGCACAATCACAGGGAAAATGCTTTCAGTGGAAAAGGATGAGCATTTTCTCGGCATCATCATGTATCTCAAGATTTAGTTCTATAGCCAGAATGAAAAAATCGGGGAGGCATACAGCAAGCTGCCCCTCTGGCCTGTCCCTGGAGCTGTGCTCCAAAGGGCACCAATCATCTTCAACCAACAGATCCGATGGCTCCTTCTCAGCATGGTCCTGTCAATCCCAGCACAGCATTTAATGCTGCGAAGCACACCTTCCTTCTGAAATGGCAGCCTCTTCTGGCTTTGGGGATAACTCTCCCTGACCACTCTTTTTTCTACCCATAACCAAATGCTGCTGTTCACCAAGGCACTTTCACCAACTTTTTCTTCAAAGCTTTTCCGGGGGAAAGTTCATCACCCATGTGATGATCGCTCTGACAGAACTCTCTACAAAGTTCCAACGCAAAAATTTCACTTTCCAATTGTACGTCTTCCACCTTGCATTTTAAAATTTAAATCCATTTCTTCCTCACTGATTCCACCAAAAAAATCTGATCCCTTTTCCAAGTTCTCTCAGTTAATGTCACCATAATATACCCATTTATTTGGGTTTGAAATCTCACAACCATCTTTCACTCTCCTTTTTTTCCTATATCTAATCAGTCACCAGCTCCTGTCAGTTTTACGTCCTAAAAAAGGTCAAATCTTGATTATTTGAGGTTGAATTAACCACGGTGAAGACTGAGCAGTGACCTGGGACCGTTTACCTTTCCAGCTGAGTGAGAGCACTCATTGTTGGCTGACTGCTAAGCTGGGAAGAATGGACCCAAAATGCAGAAGAGCTGCCTTTGATGTCAGCAGGAAAGAGAGACCGAAACTCTACTTGGCCTACCTGGCTCCACCTCCTGCCTTCACCCCAGGACCTGACCAATCCCCAGAGCAGATACTCGGTAACCATCTGCCAACCACAAGCATGTCCTAGCTATCTTCTGAGTCTCAGCCATAGTTGTTCCACCACTAGAAGGTCAAGAGTTGACAGTAGTTTCGACCTAATTGTAATTAGGAACTAATATATTCTTCTTCACCACCAATCTCTCCCACTTAATGGAATCTGGACTCTGATTCCAGAATCATTCCTCTCCTTTATTACTACCATAGTCCGAACTCAAATCTCCAGTATCTCTCCTCTAAATGGCTGCATAAATAGCCTACTGGTCTTCCTTGTTTGGAGTCACTCTCCAATCCAATTCAGCCCCAACCTTGATTCCTTCTAATATACACCCTGGACCTTATCGCTTCTCTACTGAAAGCTTCAACGGTCAACAACAAAACATTGCTTAGATATCATTTACAATGCTAGTATTCCTGCTATAACAAGTTCTTGCTTATTCATAATCCATTTAGAGTAATACAAAAAAAAAAAAAACTGGCAATAACCTAAGTGTCCACCAACAAGAGAATGTTAAATAAATTCTAGTACATTCAAGATATGGAACATTAGGCAGTCCTGAAAGTCCTTTGAAAGAATGAGATGGTGGCAAACAAAGATATTCACCATATATATGCCTTATTTTTATGTTTTATAGGCAAACAAAATTTGGGAGAACACATACCAAACAGGGAACCTATAGACACCACTGGGGAGTGAGATTGCAGGAGGAAGGGAGCTTTTATTCTTACTTTATAAGCTTCCATGTTATTGAAATGTGTTACAGCAAGCTGATATTATTATTAAATACCCAAAGCTAATATAGGGTTTATAAATACATTTGTTATCTGAGGGCTTCACTTAGAAATTGTCCTCATTGTATTTTGATTTGGGGTACATTAACATATCTATACATATAAACCTAAAATTTAACCATATAACGTCCTCACTAGACTGTGTTCTCATTGATCATTGAAGACAGAGTTTGATCCAATTCATCTTTGTATTTTCCCAGAATTCTTTGCATGATTTCCCAGAATTCTTTGCCTGGCATATATTAGGAGATATACATATATATAATTTCACTACCAATTTCTCCCAGTTAATGGAACATGACGGAACATGGACTGTGATTCTAGAATCATTCTTCTATTGCTCTATATAAGCCATATATACAACTGTATTTTTGCATATTTGTATATGCAAATATATATGCAACCAAATGGGAGAATGATCGGCATTTTGTTAATTTGCTGACAAACCTGTCTTGCTCACTGCTATGAGATCTTCAAATCACCAAGTGCTCCTGGAAGGACAAGAGCCATTCGCTAGGGAATGAATCCTTATGTTTGGAATGATGGGCACAGGCTGGCGATAACTCACAGGTGAGTCAGGGCCATTTGGGGATCAAGTACATCAGCAGGAAGCCTCTTTCTGTGAGACTGTCATTGAGGAACTCAACCCCAGATTGAGGGAGAGGCCCTCAGAATCTTTGGAAGGGAAGGAAACAAATTCCTATCCCCAAACCTATTGGACTGAAAAGGGAGTGGTCACTTTATACACACATGTCTCCAAAATCCTGCCCAGTGAGTAAAAAGCATTAGCTGGTGTTTAACTAAATATTTAAAATCTCATAGAGGCAAAAATGATCACCATAGAAAGGAACAAAGAAAAGCAAGCTCAGCCTTTGCCCTATGGCAGTTGATTTCTCTCCCAAACCCCAGGTAGCTGAAAGGTGGAAAGTCTAGGAACAGAATCGAACATGTCTAATCTCTTTTATAACAATGTTCTTATTTTAGCCCATGTCATCAGGGGAAATGGCTGAAAATAGTGACAAATACAACATCAATAAACATAATAATAATTGATTTTCCAGAGATGAAATATTTGAAATTAGTGGACATTTCCCCCCAGAGTATTGGTTGATTAATTTAATGTTCATCTTAGTCTTTCAAAGATATCCTCTTGCTGCTCATCTGCTCTGCCACGCTTTGTGATGGGTTTTGTGGTTAGGACTCCATGGTTAAAGTATATTGCACAGTTCTGCAGTTTTTTAAAATTTATTTTATTCAAGTATTGTTGATTTACAATGTTCTATTAATTTCTGCTGTACTGCAAAGTGATTCACACACACACACACACATATATATATATAAACATTCGTTTTCATATTCTTTTCCATTATCATTTATCACAGGATAGTGCATATAGTCCCCTGTGCTATACAGTGGGACCTTGTTGTTTATCCATTCCATATATAATAGTTTGTACCTGCTAATCCCAAACTCCCAATACATCCCTCCCCCTTGGCAACCACATGTGTGTTCTCTATGTCTATAAGTCTGTTTCGTAGATAAATTCATTTGTGTCATATTTTAGATTCCACATATAAGTGATATCATATGGTATTTGTCTTTCTCTTTCTGATTTACTTAGTATGATAATCTCTAGGTCCATCCATGTTGCTGCAAATGGCATTATTTCATTCTTTTTTATGGCTGGGTAATATGTCATTATATATATGTACTACATCTTCTGTCAGTTCATCTGTCAGTGGGCATTTAGGTTGTTTCCATGTCTTGGCTATCGCAAATAGTGCTGCTATGAACATTGGGGTGTATGTATCTTTTTGAATTAGAGTTTTCTCCAGATATATCCCAGGAGTGGGATTGCAGGATCATATGGCAACTCTGTGTTTAGTTTTTTTAGGAATCTCCATACTGTTTTCCATAGTGGCTGCACCAATTTACATTCCCATCAACTGTGTAGGAGGGTTCTCTTTTCTCCACACCCTCTCCTGCTATTTGTAGACTTTTTAATAATGGCCATTCTGATCGGTGTGAGGTGGTACCTCATTGTAGTTTTGATCTGCATTTCTCTAATAATTATCAATGTTGAGCATCTTTTCATGTGCCTGTTTGGCCATCTGTATGTCTTCTCTGGAGAAATGTCTATTTAGGTCTTCTGCCCATTTTTAGATTGGGTTGTTTGGTGTTTGTTTTTTGTGTGTGTTTGTTTGTTTGTTATTGAGTTGTGTGAGCTGTTTGTATATTTTGGAAATTAAGCCCTTGTCAGTCACATCATTTGCAAATATTTTCTCCCAGTCTGCACGCTGTCTTTTTGTTTTGTTTATGGTTTCCTTTGCTGTACAAAGGCTTGTACATTTGATTAAGTCCCATTTGTTTATTTTTGCTTTTATATCTACTGCCTTGGGAGACTGACCTAAGAAAGCATTGGTATGATTTATGTTCACAGTCCTGAAGCTTTAAAGAGAATCCTGATTGTTTAAGGATGGCTGCAGCCAACAGCAACAACAACTACAACAACAAAGGAGGTTAAGACACATAAAGTGATTAAGCTTCCAGAGATTGGGATTTCAGGTTTTTCACATGAGATATAAATTTGGTGACTGTGCTACTCAACATTTTTGTAACTTAAGTATTCAAGAAACAGATTTTTGAGAGCTTCTATTTGTACTCCCCCAGAGCACCCAACTTTCACTGAATTAATTCAGAAATCTCAACACAGAGCAAAGATGAGATTCAAGTGACTATTTTCCTTCCTTCCTCCTTCTCTCCCTCTCCACTTTCCTTCTCTTCTTTCTTCCTTTCCTCCTTCCCTTCCTTCCTACATTTCCCCCTCCTTTCCTCCCTTTCCTGCCTTCTTTTCTTCTCCTTTGCTATTATCTGAATGTTTATGTTCCCCCAAATTCATATGTTGAAATTCTAACCCCCAAAATGATGGTATTAGGAGGTGGAGACTTTGGGAGGTTATTGGGTCATGAGGGTGGAGCCCTCATGAATGGGATTAGTGCCCTTATAAAAGAACCCCAGAGAGATCCCTGCCCTTTCCACCATGTGTGGCTGCAGAGAAAAGACAGCAGTCTAGGAAATGGGCCTCACCAGACACTAAGTCTGTTGGCACCTTTTTTTTAGACTTCCCAGCCTCCAGAACTATGACAAATAAATCTTTGTTGTTTATAAGCCCCTCAGTTTAAAGCATTTTTGTTATAGCAGCCTGAATGGGTTAAAACACCCTTCCCCTTCCTTCTTTCCTTTTCCTTCTGTAGCTCCCTCTTTTCCTCCTTCCTTTCTTCCTTCCCTCTATAACTCTAAAACAATGTTTTAAAATCACCTTAGACTATTTCAAGGTTTTATATTCATATTTATGCTGGGAGATAAGTGGAGTGAATATTGTTTCATTTACTGTGAATAAGTAAAGTGAAACACAGAGAGGTTCGGTGACTTTTCCAAGACACTATGGTGAATGGATAAACAATCCAGAGAAACAGGTTGACCTCTAGAGTTCCAGTTGAGCACTTTCCACGAGTTGTTAGCCCTTCCTGTCTGTCAGGGAGAATTCCAGTTGGTCTCACTGACAATAGCTCGTCTTATAACCAGTAAGCACAGACTGACTCCTGTATGGAGCCACCCATCTGGTGGGTGAGGCAGAAAATCTGTGTCCACCCTCACTTCTTGTCCCTTCCCAAATGTCACATCACTCAGAAATATGTACTTTATCATTCTAAACATGTAAAGATAAACTGGCTTCCCTGTTCTTAGGGGCTAGGAGTGGAAACTCCCCTTTTATCAGATCTCTTCACATCATCACCTGCACAGGTGAGTTTAAACCAGTGCTTTGGAAACGTGAGCTATGGCTCCTGGCACTGGCTGCTTGCTCCCTTCCCGTCTGGCCACCATTACTATTTGTTGTAACTTGACTTCTCTTAACGCCATTGCTCTGCAGTGTGATTTATCCCGTCTAGAACCTGGGGGCACCCGGCCTATGATCTTCGTCCCCTACAAATCGATCAGAGCTGCCTCTCTTTCCCAATTGCGTACACTTTGACTCACCCTCATCTTTCCTTCTGCCCCATCCCATGGTCCCCACAATTGTACCCAGGAGACATAAGACACCTTCTGTGAAGACATATCTAGCCTCCTAACATCTTGCATTTACAATTTGGTTTTTCCCAGCACAATTACCCATCTATAGCCTTCATTAAGACAGTGTTATTCATCCCCAGTGCATTTACCAAAGGAGATGAATTGGGAGTTTTCATGAATGGAAATGAACTTCCCTTTCGACACTTTGAACAGAATGACTCTCCCTAAATAAGGGTCACAGTGAGATGGCAGCACTGTAAGTCACCGTCAGGTCAAGCTCCCTAGGTCAGGTCAGCATCAGGCATTAAAAAAAAAAAAAAAAAGTCTCTATTAAGTAAATGAAATCATTTCACAGAAGGGAGGGGAACATCATCACTTGTAAGAATGCATTTTGTAAACTTCCTTTCATTAAGATGTCTTTCCAAAATGGTTCAGAAACAAAGAGAAGAAAACCTCTTCATTTCCTTTCCTAGGTTCTGCCTTTCAGAGCTGTTGAGGCTGAGCGATGCTGGGAATATGAGGAAGTCATACAAGTGGGGGAGGGCAGAGCTGGGGGAATCTAGTTAGAGACACAACCTGTGTCAGAGTCATGGTCCAAGCATCGGCGCCATTTATAACCTGTTCTTTAACTTTGTTTATCTTTGTAGTCATTCACAGGGGCATCTTATTTTCTAGAAGTTGGGGCCCTATAATCATTACCTGTCTTTGGAGAAAATAAGATTATGAACATTTAGTTCCTCTTCTCCGAAAGTCGACAGTGTAATAGGTCGCTCTTCCCTGACCTTCCACCTCCCACCCCGGTGGGGCTGCTGTATTTTCATGGTTTCCTCTTGGCCCTGGTGCTATAAGCACAACCAACAATGGTGAGATCTTTGATTCTTAACCTCAATCATAAACAGAAAGGGGACAAGAGGACCCACTTTCTCATTTAGGATTTGTGATTGAGACCCTCAGCATTTCTAGGAATGAGCACAAGTTTCTGGAAGTGAATACATATGTTTGGCTATCTGGCTTATATTAGTTTGCTACAGCTGCCATAACAACGTACCACACAGCCTGAGTAGTTAAAACAACAAAAATGTATTGTCTCACAGTTCTGTAGGCGAGAAGTCTAAAATCAAGGGGTCAGAAGGTGGGGTCCTTCTGAGGGCCTGGAGGGAAGGATCTGCTTCAGGCTTCCCCTCTTGGCTTGTAGATGGTCATCGTCTCCTATGTCTTCATAGCTATGTATCTTCCCTCTGTCACTGTCTGTTGCTATGTCCAAATTTCCCCTTTTAATCAGGACACCAGTCATACTGGATTAGGGCCCACACAAATGATGTCATTTTAACATTGATGACCTCTGTAAAGACTCAATCTCCAAACAATGTCACATTCTGAGGTCTTAAAGGTTAGGACTTAATATATGAATTTTAGGGTACTCAATTCAACCTCTAACATAGCTCAAATAAGTTGCCTCAGATTCCAAAGAGAAATTGGTTTTTGGTAAAAGGTGACCAGCAACCACACTGGATTTCTTTTCCCTCTCCTATATACAGCACAGTTTCCCACCCCAGCCCCATCTCTGCACCACAGAAGGTCTAGAGTTGCCAGCAGAAGTCCCCTCACTCAGTTGGAAGCTGTGCTCCAAGTTGACACCTTGAACCATAGGAACAAGCCTATGGGGACAGATGCTGGTTTCAGAAAAGGCTCCCTCATAATGGGCCCTGATCATGGCACCTGTGAACGCCAACTGCCCACCTATCAACCTTAAGACCTGGACCCAAATCCTTTATCAGCCCTTTTTATGGTTGAATTCAGATTCCATCCATCCATCCCTTCATCAGTTTATTCATTTGACAAAGAATTCCTCAGCATCTGCCATGTGCAGGCACTGCGGTAAAAGCTGGAAGTCTAAATGATGAAAACCCATCTCAAGGAGCCCATAGCAGGGTGTGGAAGTCAGAGACAGGAGGAAATCCAATACAAATGCAGTGGCAGAGGGGTCTTTGGGCACACAGAGCTGGGTCATTCTAGTTAGACTAGGGAAGGTCCAAGAAGACCCCTGGATTTACCAGGGAATGATGAACTTGGCCAAGTTCTGATATGATGTCTCCTCCTGCAGGTGTGGCATGACAGGAAGCCAAGGAGAAAAGGAGTGAGTAGAAAGAGAGAGTGTTCACCAGAGATGGATATCATCAGGATGGCAATGAAGACCAAGACTGAACTAGTCAGTGGGTCCAGCCTTTCATCTGGCTGGAGCCATCCTCCTCGCCTTTGCTCCTCTCTCCTTCTCCCCAGATGAAGGCTTCTTCTTCTGGCCTGCACACATTCACCATTCTTCCTCATCCTCTGCGCCAAACTGTGTCTCAAAGTCATAGTTTCCTATGGCTGCTATAACAGGTTACCACAAACTCAGTGACTTAAAACAACACAAATTTACTATCTTATAATTCTGGAAGCCAGAAGTCTGAAATGGATCTCACCGGGCTAAAGTCATGTTGTCAACAGGGCTGCCTTCATTCTGGAGGCTCTAGGAGAGAATCTGTTTCCTTGCCTTCTCCAGCTCCAGTGACTGCCTGCAATCCTTGGCTTGTGGCCCCTTCTTCCATTTTCAAAGACAGCAGTACAGCATCTCCCAATCACTCTCTTTGACTCTGACCTCCTTCTTCCCATGTGATCACATTGGGTCCACTCAGATAATCCAGGATTATCTCCTCAGCTCATGATCAGCTGATTAGTAACCTTAATTCCAACTATGATCTTCATTCCCTTTTGCCATGTAATATGACATATTCACAGGTTCTGGGATTCAGATGTGGATATCTATGGCAGGGGGAGGGCATAATTCTGCCAACTATACCAAGCAAAGGCAAATTCCTTCCTATGAGAAATTCCAATGACAGTTGTTACAAAAATAGGGTTTTCATTTCAGTAGGGACTGAAAAGTGTCCACTGGCTTTTTGAACAGAAAGAGGACCTGAATAAGGGCAATGTCAGAGCCCAGTGCAATAATATGTGAAGGAAGAGTCAAGAAATGAGAAAGTAAATACAGACAACACTGTAAGGATATCATCTGTTTGTAGGGCCAGTAAACAAGTCATTCATATTAGTGAGTAGAGCAAGCACCAGGGATGGGGTAACAATATCAGATTGAAAGTCTTAATTATACACTTTGCATTCTCCAAATTCTAGGAATCAGATTCCTTGTTCCATAGATCCTCATCCCAGTCCATTTGCCAATCAATTTTTGGGAGAGATCTGGCACAGGAAGCGGTGGAACAGTGATGCGCTGCCCAGGTGTCCTTCTTAGCAAGTTTGCACAATATCCTGGAATCCTTGCCAGGGAGTTTGATCTTGGGAGAGTACTCCCAAATCTTTAAACTCTCCCTTATCCAACCTTATATTCCAGGCTCCACGACCCAGAACCCTCAGAACCAGACCCATGTATATTCCCCGGGTCTTGCTGGTCCATGCTGCCTAAGTCTTGCAGCTATTTTCCTCAATTATCTGGTTTAGCACATCCCCAGCTGGGGTGTGCCAGGATGAAACCTATTTATAGACCTAGGGATCAGGAGGGGAGGGGGCTCAGGTTATCTTGCAGGGGCGAGGTCTCTGCACTGCCTCCAAGCATAAGGGAAGTGCTAGCTCTTCATAGGAGGGATAGGCTACTTCTGTAGACTCAGGGGGTGCAGGGGAATCTGGAGATTCAAGACTTTCGAGAGATCAAAAAGGTGCAAAATTTCAGAAGCCACTCACTCCCTGCACTTTCATGGACCTAAGAGTGCATACCTCCTTAAACTGCACCCTGGATGCTTCCTTTTCCTCTTCCTAGTCTCTGTCCTGCATCCAGACGTGAAGGTCTCACTCCTTCTCAACCAGGACCCTGACCTTGGCAGAGCAGACCGGCCTTGCTTAGAGTTTAAGCTTCTTTAGCAAGGACCCCAGGAGGCTGTGCAAACTAGCTACTAAGATGGCACCTCAAAGCATGGAAAAAGTAATGACCAACTTACTGAGTTCAAATGCCAGAATTCCTGGGATCAAACGGCTCCTCTGGGTGAGCAGGCTGGAGAGGACAGATCATGGAAGACCAGGAAACCCACCAGAAAACCCATGTTCAATGGGAAAGCCTAGATGATAGGCCACTTACAAAACAACAGGATGAGCTGGTGATGGGTCACTAGCAGCACTTGGGAAGTTCAGAGTAGTTCCTCTTCTTTAGGCCAGGGTTGATAACAGGAGAGGCTGCTAGAGAAATAGTCTAACCAGACCAATGGGGATGATAAGACCCTAAACAGGAGAGACTAGGAAGCAGAGCATAACCATGTTTAACCATCAAAAGCCAGGTGGATGCAGGTATTGTAATGACTAGCAAGGCATCCCTAGGGCAAAAGAGACGAGCAGCTGGCAAGGGCGCTGCTCACCTTGTGCCTGTAAAAGAACCAAGGATGCATGACAAGGAGACTAAAGGGAGTTGCCCCCATTAAGGGTCATGGTCCTTTTCATAGTTTCCAGACCTGAGCCAGTTTTCAGACAATAACTCATTGATTAAAGAGAAGATGGAGCCCCCAGGACAGACCCTGTAACATATGGCAAATGAACATGGTTATGATGCCCCCAGTCTTGACCCAAAGGGACCTCAGCCATTTACTCAGGTAACTGTACACTGGGCAAGAGAAACACTCAAATATGTCTAGGAATATTGCACACAAGGTCTCAGCTTACACTGATAGCTGGAGAACTGAAGCATTATCATGACTCTTCTGTGAAAATGCGAGCATATGGGGCCCAGGAATAATGGCATCTGACCAACATGCAACCGAGAGGGTATCCACCAGTTCTACAGACCCACCTGGCAATGATTTACCTCATCTTCAAAAGTACAATTGGGATAGACATATTGGTAGTCAGAGCAACCAACTTACATTGAGTTCTTGACCTATGGGATAAGAATGATCATAGTGGGGAAAGCCAAGTGGAAACTTCTGAAACTGCCACCTCCCACCCTGCCCAAATATAATATTAAATCAAAAAATATATAACACATACCAGGGGAGGAGAGTAGAAATTATTTTCACCCTCAGTGATCTAAAGGATACAGAGGTAGTGGCCCCCTTCCCGTCTCCTCTTAATTCATCAGTCTGACCCCTGAAGGAACCAGATAGATCCTGGAGGATGACAGCAGACTACTCAAACTCAACTAAGTAGGAGCCCCAGGTGCTGCTGTCACACCAGACGTGGTGTCTTTGTTGGGGAGATTAATAGGTCTCAGGTACATGCTATGTAGCCATGGATTTGATGAAGTGAAGGTGTTCCTCTTTAACTCTATCAGAAAAGAAAATCAGAAACTGTTTGCATTCAAATTGAAAGAACAAAAATATGCCTTTACCGTTTTGCCCAAGGCCTATGTTAGCTCTTCTGCCCTCTGTCGTAATGCAGTCTGAAGAGATCTGGACATCTGGGCATCCCACAGAACATCACATCTATTGCATAATTCTAGTCTGGCCAGATGGACAAGAAGTACCTAGTACACTGGAGGCCTTAGTAAGACACATGTGCTCCAGGGGGTGAGAGATAAACCCTATGAAGATTCAGGACTTGCTATATCAGTAAAATATTAGGGGTCTGGGACATCCCATCCAAAGTAAAGGACAAAAATATTGCATCTTGTATCTCTCACTACAAAGAAGGAAGCCCAAATGTGACATCAAGGACAGACTTATGATGGTCTCCACTAGCAATGATCGCTCTGCCATGAGTAGAAGAAGTGATACCAACAATGCTAGGTTTTCTGTATACATAAATATTCATTGAGACTCTCAAAGGGTTATGGGCAACAAAAGTGAACAAAAAACCATAAAATTTGATTAAATTTACTTAGCGACTTAAAACAACAGCCATTTATTTAGCTCATGATTCCTTAGGTTAACAGTTTAGGCTGGGCTCAGTTGGATGGCTCCTCTGATTTTGCCTGCGCTCATCATGCATGTGTGCTTAGCTGCCGAGACAGCCAGGGACTGGCTAGTTTGGGATGGTCTCTGCTGAAACATCCTACCTTGGTTCCATGTGGTTGTTCATCCTCCAACAGACTACTCTGGTCTTATTCACAGGGAATCTGGACAAGGATCAAAGAAAGAACAGCCATGGATGAGCTCTTGTGCTAAGCTTCGAAATGTCACACCTCACTTCTGCTGTGTTCTATTTGTTAAAGCAAGTCACAGGGCAGCCCAGATTCGAAGGTAAGGAAACTGACTCTGACTCTACCCCTTGATGGGAGAGTTTCAAAGTCATATTACAGTGAACATGGATACAGGGAAAAGCAAAGGACGATGGCCCTTTTCTACCAGTCTGCTAGTTTCTGTATGAACTGACATTTGTTGGGGCTCCCAAAGAATAAAAGCTCCTGAAAGAGCGATGGAAGCAGGAGCCTGATCAAACTTCTAGGCCAGTCATTTCAATGCCTGAATCAGAAAAATCCTAAACAAGTCTGATGTCCCTCTTTTAAAAACACGGCAGGAGCACAAAGCCCTGACCTTTGCTTCTCTTCTCTCTGAACTCATTCCACCCTCTGAAATGACTTCTCTGTGCCTCTTGTCCTCTTTAGAGTCAATTTAGAAATGACTCCTTCAGAACAGAGCAAATTGGTAAACACTCTAACAGGGGTGGACAATTTATTCAAGCAAAACAGGAATGAATTCCTGTCATCTACCAGGCACCCTCCTGCATGATTTTATCACAGCCTTTGTTTCAAAAGAGAAGAAAAACAAGTGGTCTGACACAGAAACTGCACTAAAATGCTAGTAAGTCTGCACTCACAAGAAACAAAAAGAAAGAAAGGAGAAAATCCTAAAAATGTTGAGGTAGGGAGCCAAATGTACCATATGTTCTTGGGAATCTGATCTTGACCATGAATTTCACAGATGGCTGTCAGAGTGAGCTAGGTGGTGAGGGGAATGAAGTGATAAGAAGGGTTTCATCAGAGAATAGCCATGTACGACCTCTCCCTTTTCTCCTTTGAAAAGGGGTATTTGATGAAACAAAGCACAATTTCCTAAATCCCAAACCTATTTTTATTTCTATTTGCAAAATCATTTTCTCTGCTCTTTAACGTTTCCTGGTTCTCTTTTTTCTCCCCCTTTTTTCTTTTCTCTCCTCCGTTAAGGAGCAGGGGATTTCAAGCTTTGCTTCCTTGTCAAGTCGAAAGGCCAAAGAATCAGAAGTTGTGGGCCTTTTGGTTTCTCTCTATTTCAGGATATGATGAGGTCACATAGATTTGCAAGGTAGAGAGGTGCTCTATTATCTAATCATGGCTCCAAGAACAGGAATTTGGAAGGAAAAAAGGAAGTAATTAGGCTTCTCCCTCTTAAAATGCCTTTAAAATGTGGATTTAAGAAAACATGTACTCCAGAGTCAAACAGAATGAGGAGAAAGAGCTTCTTAGATTTCAAAACACAGTGGGCTTGGAGCTTGAAGAGAATTTAAAGGGACTAGAGCTATAAACAAGTCTGATCCCCTAAATTAACCAGATCCCAGCCTGAGCTCAAGAAGACATTGCCCACAAGAGCCACCATGCGAAGGACAATTTTTGAATGCAATCAATAAGATGCTCTAAATTGAACTTGCCTTTATGAGCTTTTGTATTCAAACAGACCAAAAGAAAAAAAAAAAAAATGGGAGGCAGTTTAGCATGGTATTAAGTGCTTAGACCCATACCAGATTGCCTGGGTTTGGGTCCCAGCTTTACCAGTGTCATGAGTTGAATTGTGCCCACTCCCTGCCTCCCAGAATTCCTAGGTTGCAGTCCTAAGCCCCCAGCACCTCAGAATGTCACCTAATTTGGAGATCGGGTCTTTACAGAGGTAAACAAGTTAAAATGAGGTCGCTAGGGTGGGCCTCAACACAATATGACTAGTATCAAGGAGAAATGTGGACACACAGACATACATACAGGGAAAACGCCTGGTGAAGATGAAGGCAGAGATCTGGGTGATGATTCCACAAGCCCAGGAACACCAAAGATGGCCAGCAAACCACCAGACACTCAGAGAGAGGCCTGGATCAGACTCTCCCTCACAGCCTCAGAAGGAACCAACTGACTTGATCTTGAAATTCTGGCCTCCAGAGTTGTGAGACAATCCACTTCTGTTGTTTCAGCCGCTCAGCTGTGGTTCTTTGTCACAGTAGCCCTATATACAAATGAATACACCCAGTTTTCACGTATCTGTTGATACCGAGCAGGACCCTGTGGGGCTCCTGGGCACAAAAGCCTTTCTGTGTCCACCATTTCTTGATTACAGGAAATAGGCTTCATTCAGCCTCCATGACCTTCCCTGAGTTCCAACCGGCAGGTTCAAGCAGTTGCTAATCAGGGAAGGGAGGGGATGTGAGACAAGGGAGGAACAGTTCAAAGAAACAAAATATAGTGCAGCCTTAGGGCTGAGTCCTGGTTCCCCATCATGGGATACACACAATATCTTTGAGTCGTTTTGCAGATACTGAAACCCCCATCAGGTGGAAAAAGTTAATGGTATGCTGCCCACAAGCACGTAGACCCCAGACCGGCTGGAACCAGATGGTTGATGGTGCTGACTCCCAATTACCTCACCACCAACCAATCAGAAGAATATCAATGAGCTGATCACGCCCTCTTTGCACAATTACTATAATACTCCTCACGACTCCCTCCAGGTCGGGAAACACAGTTTTGAGGGCGTAAGCCCGCTGCGGCCCCCTTTGCCTGACGAAGCAATAAAGCTATTCTTTTCTACTTCACCCAAAACTCTGTCTCTGAGATTTATTTAGGTGTCAGGGTACAGAAGCGGGATTCGGCTTCACTGTGACTCTGGGCACAGCTCCAGGCACATGTGGATAATAGTAACAGGGTCCAATGCAGATGTTGTTAGAAGGATTAAATGAATTAGTATGTGCAAGTGCTTCAAATAGAAGTTGACACAAAGGAAGCTATATATGCGTATTTGTTAAAGAGATTAAAAAAAAAATCCACATCTACGCCAGTCATTTTAGGAATTATTAGTTAATTTGTCTGACTTTGCAGCCAGGTGGTATTAGAGGGGTTTTTTAAAAAATCCTTTAGAAAGTCTAAAGGCCATTACTTATTCCAAGTACGGCCAACAAACTGTTATAATTAGAGCTATGTTGTTTTCTTCATTTTTCTTTCAATAGTGTGATCTGGCACTACCGAGGGCCATTAGGTTTCTAATAAATTATTAATCTGGGAGTTAATAATTCATGTTAAATGGTGCTATAAGCCACTTTCTCTGGCAAATGTGAGCAAAGGTCATAACTTTTTAACAGCAAAGGTGAAACCTTTTCTAAGTTTCTTTTTCCATGCTCTATCATGGAAATATTAAGATATGGAAGGCAAATTTTAACCAGAGCTGAGAAAGCAAGATAATTCCAAGGGTAAAAGGTCTAGACCTTCAGTTGTATTTTGTGGACCAGTACTATCTCCACAGCCCCGAAGGAAGGAGAGAAAAGCTCCAGAGAACTCAGAGGTATGCCAGCCCCATGAGAGCCTTCCCAGGAAGGACACGGCAACTCAGGTTTGTGGATCTTTGACAAGACGACATATAATAATTATATGTTGATTCGTTGTTGATAAAAAAAAGTTTTCAGAAAATAACAAGGCATTTGAGATAGTAACTCACCAGTGAGATTTTTTTTATAACAAATAATAATTCTTCTAAATTACAAGGCACGGCTTTAAGTATAGCAAGCACAGAACCCTAAGCAAATCCCGCTCACCATTGACATCTTTGATTTTAATTAATGTATTTAAGCTCTGCCTTTTTTTTTTTTCCAGAAAGAGTTTGAGGTTATTCCTGATTGCAGACCACAGAAGGCAAGAAATTAAAGGCTCCTTACCTCAATAAATTTGCATTTACTGTCCAACTCATTGATTCATCCTTGGGTCTAGGAAGCAATCACTGGTGACCCAGATGTTCTGAGTGTTTTCTACCTTTTTTAGCCCCGGTAATTACTTGTAAACTTCATGTCAAGCCACAGACTGGTGTAATGAAATAATATTTGCCCATTTGGAGAATAAAATTCTTCTTAGTAGCTTTTTTTCAGTTTTGATTAAAAAATGTCAAATATGGAAAGAATGATGTCTGAAGACTCAGGATAAAACTTAAATGGAAACCACTAGTTTAAAGAGTTTCAGGGCTAAAAGTCAAGTCTTCTAGCTCTTGTTTTTCTAAAGAAAATTTGAATAGCATATGCTTTTCATTGCGCTCCTTCGCAGTCATTTACATATTCGGGAAATGTATATTTGGCAACAGGTCCTATTTTTAGGAGTCCTTGAAACTTGCCCTTTGAAAATGTTTTCATTTCTGGCACATATGTGTGTTTTCAGCAGAATAAAAATACAAAGCAAAAAAGAAAAATATGTACAAAAAGGAATGATTTTTCCAGCCCCATGGAGCATAATAAGAAAGCAATCATTCAGTTGTGACTTTAAAAATGGATTCATGCCTGGATTTTCCAAGTATTTCCTTCTAAATGACCATTTCTCTACAGAACTGAACTAATGTAAAGAGACAGGTTGTTCCAGTGCCAGAACTGAACAAGCAAAAAGGATGGAGGTTGTATTTTTATAGGAGGAACTTGACCAAATAATACCCTCTCTGTTTCCCCGCAGCCCCTTGGGTTGATGCAGAAGAAGGTGCCATATGCCCATTGTGTGGCTTGGAGCACGTTTTCCTGGCCTGACTCTTGATCACCATCAGACTATTATTTGCAGTCAGTAACAAAGATTCATCCTTGTGTCCATCAAGCAACAAGGAGAAGCTTTGTCACTTAGTGTAATTAATAGCTACACTTCACATGGGAAGATGGAAGAAGAATGCCCTTCTCACGTAGATTTGTGTGGATTCAGAACGGGCTTCGTGGAACCTTGCTGCCTTTTGACCATTTAAAAGGTCAGAACTCCAACAGAGGTAGTAAGATGGTCAGCCAAGGGTTCCTTTCTGTGGTTTGCTTCTGTTTTCAAGAGCAATAAAGTAAGGCTAACCTTTTAGTGCTTAAAACTGTTCAGTCTTATTTAAAACATACTTGTGGAAACTAAACAGGCACACACCTAAATGCAACCTTGGACTAGTTGCTGTATTGAAGGAAAAAAACATTATAAAGGATATATTATTTGGATAAAATTGGAATATGGATGGCATATTAAATAAATGTATGATACTGATGTTAAATTTACTGAAGTTGATAAGTGGTCTGTGGTTATGGAAGAGAATAATTATCCTTGTTCTTAAGAAATATACACTGAAGTATTTAAGGATGACAAGTCACGATATATGTAACTTACTTACAAATGTTCAGAAAAAATACTTTGTGTGTCTGCGTATATGTATACGTATAGAAAGAGAGTACAAATGAGAAAGCAAATGGAGTAAAATGTTCACAACAGGTGAATCTAGGTAAAGAATATTTGTTGTTCTTTGAAAATATTCTTGTTGCAGTTTTCCTGGAAGTTTGAAATTATTTCCAAACAGAAACTTTAAATGTATATATATAAATATATGTATATCTTATGGTTTGAAATTATGTTTTAAAGACGACTTGGAGAATGGAGAGACAAAAGCAAAGAAGAATTAAGAAATTAATTTCCTAGAAAATACTTCTCTTCAAGATGGGAAGATGACAACTTCTTTCCATCTTCAGAGACGCATCAACACTTTAAATGTGCTTCTGCCCACCAGGCTCATTCTATTCTCTCCAGTCCTCCTCATCAGTTAATAGCCTTCAAAAGGATTCGGGTTGGTGCAAAAGTATCTACAAACAAAAAGTATCAGAATGAGCATCTTGGTGCAAATGGTGCACAGCATCATCTTGGCACTGAAGACTTTCCTTCCACTGATGAAATATCCACTGAATCAGGCAAATGCGGTTCATTGAAGTTCAGTGTTGTAAAACTTTTAACACCTTTGAAATAGATGGCTATGTTCCAGACGAAGGTACTAAACAATGTTTTATAATGATAATAATAATAATAATAATTATAATTAGTATCATCCTATTCTAAGCTTTTAAAATGTATTAACTCATTTATTCCTCATAATCCTATAGGAGAGGTATTATACTTATTTCCAATTTACAAGTGAAGAAACAAAAGCCCAGAGAGACTACATAACCTGCCCAGGGTAACACAGCTGGTAAATTGCCAAATTTGAACCCTAGTGGTGTGAGTCCATAGCCTACATTCGTAATGACAACACTAGACTTCTCAACTACCCTCTCCTAGCACTCAGACATCAGTCTTTACCTGCTAGCCAGTAGAAACAGTTCTAATGATCCTAATCGATTGGTTAGGATGTCACTATGATGTCACACTGTCTTTGTTCAAAATCCCATCCCTCCCTATAGGGGAGGGTGGGGGGGAGACGCAAGAGGGAGGAGATATGGGGATATACGTATATGTATAGATGATTCACTTTGTTATAAAGCAGAAATTAACACACCATTGTAAAGCAATTATACTCCAATAAAGATGTTAAGTAAATAAATAAATAATAAAATCCCATCACCTGAGTTTCACAAAGCAAACCTCTACTGAAAAGCCAAATTTCCTCTATGGCCGCAATTAAGTTTCTAAGGCCAAGCTCATTGTGTATTGAGATCACCACTTCCAAATAAACTAGAAAGATTAAATAACTAATTGCTTCTCCATGAACTCTTCAACAATTTTCTCATAACCCAAAATGATCTCTCCCCTCGAAACCCGTTGTGAATCATTAGGTGGCATCCAGTTCCATAACAAGAGGTAATGTATCAGTTCCATGTGCATAATCCCTGAGTGACTTAATCTAAGGTTTGTTTTGTTAGTTTGGCTAGTACTTCACATGGGTTTGCATCAAGAAACCTATTTTCCCCTCTCAAGAAGCATGAGATCCGTGGTAGCCTTTCTTTTCTCTTTTAATCTTATTTTTTTTTTTTTGAAGTATAGTTGATTTACAATGTTTCAGGTGTACAGCAGAGTGATTCAGTTAGAGATAGATGATGCTAGATAGATAGATAGATAGGTAGATAGATAGAGAAATATATACATATATATTCCTTTTCAGATTCTTTTCCATTATAGGTTATTACAAGATATTGAATATAGTTCCCTATGCTATACAGTAGGTCCTTGTTGTTTGTCTATTTTATATATAGTAGTGTGTATCTGCTAAGCCCAAATTCTCAATTCATCCTTCCCCTCTGCTTTCCCCCTTGGTAACCATATGTTTGTTTTCTATGTCTGTGAGTCTATTTCTGTTTTATAAATAAGTTCATCTGTATCTTATTTTAGATTCCACATATAAGTGATATCATATGACATTTGTCTTTCTCTGTCTGACTTACTTCACTCAGTATGATAATCTCTAGGTCCATCCATGTTGCTGCAAATAGCATTATTTCATTCTTTTTTATGCCTGAGTAATATTCCATTATACACATACTGCATCTTCTTTATCCATCCATCTGTCAATGGACATTTAGGGTGCTTCCATAATGGTAGTCCTTCTTGAAATAAACAACCACTTACTTCAGGTAATAGTATTGATAGTACTTGCCATAGTAGTAGTACTAGTCACGGTAGTGGTGACATTTCACTGAGGATGAGGCACAGTTCTGTACTTTGCCACATCCTTATGATGTAAGTACTATGAGTTTCCCATTTTAAAGATGAGGAAGTTGAGGCACAGAACAAGGAGGGCATCCTGGCCATTGGAAAGTCAGATTTGGCAACCACCTTGTATTGGTCAGACAGTCTAACCACTATAGCAAACAATCCTAAATCTCAGCAGCTTAATCTAATAAAGGTTTATGTCCCACTCGTCTGATCACAGTCTGATCAGGCAGTTAGCAGCAGCCTTCCACAAGGTGACTCAGAGACCCTGGCCCCTTTCTCCTGGCGATTCCACCATCCTCTGGTCCTCGGAGTCCTCCTTGGACCAGGTCTAGCCGGTGGAGAATGAAGAGGCATGGAATGTGGTCTCCTGTGTGACCAGGAGAAAAATGAGCCCCTTGGTGAACACTTGGCATGTTGTCAGAAAGGTCACAGAAGCCTGGGTTAGATTGGAGCAAAGAAGAGAGAAGAATTTTGGTCCCTCCCCACCTATCCAGCATGGCATGCTTCACTTCCTCCTTCACCTTGCCCCACACAGAGAACCTACAATCACACACATCTTCTGGGGTCAGGAAATCACATTGTGATTCCTTGTGCTTTCAAGAGCAATCAATCCTGAGTCTTCTGGGCCAGGGTCTCCCTCAACAACTAAACAAAAGAAGCAGTGTCCGGTGATGGCCAGAGGCTCGAGAACTTTCTCTGACTCACCTGAACTTTGGCCTGAAATAAGCAAAGCCCTAGGATACTGACACGGGCTTGACCTGGGCATAGCATTGTTTCTGAGTGCTTAGACTGGGCTCTCACTCTGGTCCCCACCACACCTTCTTTGTTATGTCACAAAACTTTCATGAATTTATGTCAGGCAAATCGGGGCTTAGCTGACTACAGTCACAGGCATCCAGGAAGAGCAGTGGTAAGAAGACAGAGGTGCTTGTCCATGGTTGACAAGCCCCCTCCTTGCTATTCAGTGATGTCCTATTTATTCTGAATATTTTATTTCATCTGTCAGTCTCTTTAGATATCCCTTTTTAATTATGTATAGTAGGGATATTTCTTATCAAACATCAGATTCTAGACATTCATAACTTTCATGGGCCCAGAAGATAAAACTTAATGTTGCCTCAAAAATACCTCTCAAAGATCTTGACTTTGCCAAATTTTATTGTTTCAGAGATCATGTATACAGTAATGCCACTACTCAAAGACATCTTTAATGTAGCATCATAAATCCAATGTCTCTTTAGAACATGTGAGTCAGCATAATTTTTTCCTAACAAGTTGGTATCTCAATGTCTTTATCCTCTGCTGGTGTCAAAACTCCAGGGAAAATACAGTGTTTAAGAAACACTACAGTGTTCACTGAAAATATATAGCACAAAAATTTTCAAGACAAAATACAGAAATAATCATTCTTCCCTCCTCTTTCTTCCTACCCTTTACCCTTTCTTCTTCTAAGAGCTTTCAAATAAAAATTCAGAGAGGAGGAAACTTCCCAAATAAAACAAAACAAGCAAAGCCAATTAGACATAGTATCTAATTCTGTATATCCGTATAAAACAATGTTTCTGCATTAAAAACATTTTAGAAATTATGAAAAGTTGTAAAAATGAAATTAAAACCACTCATAATTCCATTAACCAGAAATGATCTTTTTTCTAAATTGGAATTAAATAGTATAAACAGTATATTCTACCTTTTTCCCTTTAGATAGTGTAAGCATATTCCCATTGATTTAGTGTACTTTGAAAACACGACTTTTCACAGTTACATGTCTGTTATGTGGTTGATAATAACATTGGCTTATTGCTGGAAATATAAGTCTTCATAATGTATTGTTATTATAAATAACACTATGATGAACATCTTAAGGTACCACTTGGTTGTTGATAATCCTTTACAACAACATGAACCATGGGCCTCTTCTCAGCTACTATGTGGATATGGATTGCTGATTTTCTGACTTGGACTGCTGAGAAAATGTTCCTGAGTGGCTAAGACACTTTTCTAAGGAAAATATGACAAAGCTTATTTTCAGTTATCCATGATAATGGAGGAAAGGGAGATGAAAACCCCAATTTCATGGACCTTCTGTTGGTCCTGAAAATGCATGAGAACGGATCCAGAGAATTCCTAGACACCATGGGTGGCATTGAGGGACTATTTTTATAATAACTAATTTGGTTCACTTTCTTTTGTGACAGTCGGAAACTTGGCCAATGAATCCTTTTGCTCCCTCTCTCCTCATTTGAGAGATTAGTCAATGTCATAGTCTACATAAAGAGAGATTATTTTTCTTTATACAAGTCACAAACATGGGAGGTGGAAATACACGAGAGATAGAAATGCAATTAATTTTGTCCGGGCCCTGAAAGTCGTTCATGAAATTGCCAAGCTGAGGGAAAAGACAAAGAGACTGTCGGGTGAGAAACCAAAATTGAGAGCCAGGAGACTTAGATGGTGGGGTAAGGGGAAGCAAGGGGGTGGGGGGTGGCACTGACAGCCAGTGGGTCAACAGAACCTGAGCCAGAGGTCAATGGCCTATGGGGGTCAATGGGGGAGGGGGGGTGCTCTTTTTGTCCACAGTTCAGTGAACTTGCTGATTAGAAGAACAACTTAAGACTTTCATAAGCGCTGTGACCAAATCCCTACGGAAAAGTGTCTACGACAGCCCGAGCAAAGCCTGCAATGAATTGTTGGACGTAATTAAAGGTTCATGTCCCATACTGGTGGCAGAGGGTGAAGGAAGTTGACTTACAGAAACTAAGTCTTTTCCAACCCACAAGTCTCAGAACTCGCTCAGATTTGGGAAAATTCCATGAGCAAAAGGCAGACGCACATTTACCACGACTCCCTCCATCTTGTGAAAAATTGCATTTTCCTGAGAACCCAATGTGCTTCTCCAGATGACACGTGTCCTCCCAACCAGAATCTAGGGAAAACTCTGGGAGGAGAAGGGCGGAGAGGCTTTAAAAACGCCTAGACACACGCTGAGTCACCAAGGGCTCTTCCAATGTCAGTGAGGGCCACCCCTGGGCAGAAGAAGACTCCCTTTCAGGCTGCAGCCCTGGAGACGACAGGGGTTGGGGGTGTGAAGAGGAGGAAGGGGCCGGGGAGCTCAGAGGCTCAAGTAGCAGCCTGCTCTTGGCAGGGGCGGCTGCTAATTTTCTTTGGCTGGCTCTGACTACCTGTCTGAAAGCGCTGCAATGCAGGAAGGAAATTTTTCAAAAGATTAAACTATTATTGTTTCCTGTGTGGCTCTCTTCGCTGGTGTATGAAAAAAAGCTTTAAGGGCACTTGAAAAGAGATTTGTCTGAATAGCATGGCTGTTGTGATTCATCTCCCCCTCCAGTGGGGATTTGGCCAATTTCCTCAGGAAAGTGGTTGATTAGGACCCATGGATTTATCCATGGCCTAAATATAAGATGTCATAAAGGTGATTAATGGTGAGCTCCCCATCAGAGGGAGTTAAGAGTTTATAAAAGCTATTTTTAACGGTCTGAAAGGGGAAAAAGAACCTCATTTGTAACGTTGCCAACGTGTTTCAAGAGTTAAAAACTTCTTTGTGGCCCCGGATAATTCATGCTACCCACTGTTAAAGGTCGTTGTATTTTCTGATTTTACAAGTTTGTTTGAAAAATTCATTCAGCATGTTTTGCTGTTTATAGAAAAGCACATGAGGAAAGGAAAATAAAATGTATTTCCCCCCCGACTAGTGACCGCTGCTCCCGTAACACTTAAGTACAATAAAGTTGTTTGTTTTTTCCACCCTGCCTTGCTGTTTATGTCCCACCATACAAATAGCAATTGATGGAGGATATTCTGAGACAGTTTTTCAGAGCCCAAGTGAAACTAGCCTGGGGTTCCCAAGTCAGGGGAAATCAGAGTTGTTCAGAAATCAGATGATGGCACTGATGGCCACTGGCAGTGTCTAGCGTGGCTCAATGATGTCACGTTAACCAGAGATGCTCCAAAATGTGAATTCACTGTCCTGACAGTTCCACAAGGCAAGGTCCCTCCTCCAGTCACAAAGCAACCAGCTTTATTTAAAGGAACATAGATGATCTGCCTTCCTATAAAGCAGCTACCAAATTCTCTGAAACTGGCAATCAACCACTGGCCAAATCATGCAGTAAAGCACTAAAAAATATTTACTGAAAATAAAAGTTGCCAATGTTGGCTACATATTTGGGCCTTTTATGGAAACATGAAGTCACGGGTGCATTTGCTAATGTGTATAGGGCGGGTGGGATAAGGGGAGTGGAGTGTAATTGTTGAAATACAATCAATTGCTATGAACTATTTTAGTGCTTTCTGGGATCCTTGCATCATTTTGTAAGTTGACCATAATCCACATGGGAAACCTGATGTAGTACAAGGTGTTCTTTAATTCCTTATTTTGTTTAGCAAACATCTAATGTGGCAGGAACACCGACTGCTACTCAGTGCTAGAGAGGAAAATATGACTAAGGGCTCAATGAGCTCCTGAGTGAGCCTGGCAGATAAAGAAGCTTCTTACAAGAGTGAGATAAGTGATTTGATAATGTATATACAGACTCTCAGCCTGAGTCAGGGAGAGGTGAAAGTTTTTCTCCCAGAGTGCTAGAAGTAGAGATAATAATAGCTATCACAGCTAACTAGAAGCTTCTGTTGAAGGGCACAACCCAGAAGTTGAAGGAACGGCTCTCTTTGGGTCCTGTTGTCCTGAACTTACTCTGGTTACCACACCCAACTGCAGTGAAGACACAATATTATAAGCAATTAAATGTAAATTATAAGCAGTTTTTTAAAATTGAAGTATAGTTGATTTACAATTTATAATATGTAAATATTTATAACAAAGTGCAATCAATTTTCATAGCAATACAATATGTATAGGGTTTGTTCAAAAAGTCGTAGAGAATTTAAATGCAAGAGGAGCCAGAGGAGATGAGATCATCTTCAAGTCTTCAGACTCAAGGAAAGATGGCAGGAGTGAGGAAGATCCCTCAGCACTGGCTTTAGCTGCTGCTATGGCTGCGTCCTCAGCCGTGTTAGCTCTTCCAGCAGTAGGCTGTATCCCATCCATCTCTGTGTCTCCAGTGCCTAGTATAGCTCATTCCCTGTCATTTATTGACTCCTGATTAACGTTGAAGAGACGGGAAGAACATTTTAGTTGGGTTTTAAATAATGGATAAGATGTACAAAGCCCTATCACCAAAGGGCCATTTGACCTTGGCCTCACAACCACAGGGTCTCAAATTTGGACTTTCAAGATACATATATGACATATAGAGATGACACACAAGGTTGAAAGATGATGACATTCATCACACAACTTTGATCTCATGTTGCGTTATCAGGCTACCCCCCTGTGGTACACAGTGAATTAGTTTTTATAAAACTTATAAATATCTTGTGCCTAACACAAACATACAGCATTGTGGGCTTTGTGTTTGGGTTATAAAGAACTTGTTTGTTAAAATGTAAAGTTAGGTATTCTGGAATATTTGCAATGCTGTTTCGGCCTTTCTTCCCCTTGTTGTTGTTGTTTTTGTTTTGTTTTGTTTTGTTTTTTCACTTAGGGTCTCAAAAAACTTGATGTATCCTGAGCCTCTCTCAATCTTTAAAACTCCAGGAACAGATATTCTAAGGTTGCCCACTCCAAACTATACTCTTCAGTGCAAGTTCCCTGAACATCCCATCTTTTTTTTTCCATTTAGATTTGGTAACTGGTCTTCAACCAGTTTCCCAGGGTAAAGTCATGGGATTCCGGTAATTTCCTGGCCCTTTCCATCCTTCAAAACTGTTACTTTAAGGGCCAATAGTCTTTCCTGACCTGGGTTCTCAGGATATGCAGACCCTGGTTTCCAGCTAAGTCCAATCATTCATAGTAAGCAGGTAAACAAGGAAAGAAAGTGAGGATGGATATAGTCCTCCAACCCTGAGAATACCTGTTTAGACATTACTGCTTTTTGAGGCATCTACCATACCCTCCATTCAAAGTTTATAAGTACACACATAACTAGACCCAAATTCCAAATCTCTTACAAAGGACTTCAGTGCAAGCAATCACTAAGTGGGTTTTCTAAAAATATGTGATTTCCATATTCCATGCCAACACCCCAGGGTTCATCCTAATAAGAAATATTCATAAAAACAGCCCAAGAAAAAACAGAGCTGGAGGAATCAGGCTCCCTGACTTCAGAATATACTACAAAGCTACAGTAATCAAGACAGTATGGTACTGGCACAAATACAGAAATATAGATCAATGGAACAGGATAGAAAGCCCAGAGATAAACTCACGCACATATGGTCATCTTATTTTTGATAAAGGAGGCAAGAATATACAACGGAGAAAAGACGGCCTCTTCAATAAGTGGTGCTGGGAAAACTGGAGAGCTACATGTAAAAGAATAAGATTAGAACACTCCCTAACACCATACACAAAAATAAACTCAAAATGGATTAAAGACCTAAATGTAAGGCCAGACACTATAAAACTCTTAGAGGAAAACATAGGCAGAACATTCTATGACATAAATCACAGCAAGATCCTTTTTGACTCACCTCTTAGAGAAATGGAAATAAAAACAAAAATAAACAAATGGGACCTAATGAAACTTCAAAGATTTTACACAGCAAAGGAAACCATAAACAAGACAAAAAGACAACCCTCAGAATGGGAGAAAATATTTGCAAATGAAGCAACTTACATAGGATTAATCTCCAAAATTTACAAGCAGCTCATGCAGCTCAATATCAAAAAAACAAACAACCCAATCCAAAATGGGCAGAAGACCTAAATAGACATTTCTCCAAAGCAAATATACAGATTGCCAACAAACACATGAAAGGATGCTCAACATCACTAATCATTAGAGAAATGCAAATCAAAACTACAATGACGTATCACCTCACACCAGTCAGAATGGCCATCATTAAAAATCTAGAAACAATAAATGCTGGAGAGGGTGTGGAGAAAAGGGAACCCTCTTGCACTGTTGGTGGGAATGTAAATTGATACAGCCACTATGGAGAACAGTATGGAGGTTCCTTAAAAAAGTAAAATTAGAACTACCATACAACCCAGCAATCCCACTACTGGGCATATACCCTGAGAAAACCATAATTCAAACAGAGTCATGTACCACAATGTTCATTGCAGCTCTATTTACAATAACCAGGACATGGAAGCAACCTAAGTGTCCAATGACAGATGAATGGATAAAGAAGATGTGGCACATATATACAATGGAATATTACTCAGCCATAAAAAGAAACGAAATTGAGTTATTTGTAGTGAGGTGGATGGACCTAGAGTCTGTCATACAGAGTGAAGTAAGTCAGAAAGAGAAAAACAAATACCATATGCTAACACATATATATGGAATCTAAAAAGGTTCTGAAGAACCTAGGGGCAGGACGGGAATAAAGATGCAGACCTACTAGAGAATGGACTTGAGGACACGGGGAAGGGGAAAGGGAAGCTGGGACGAAGTGAGAGAGTGGCATGGACATATATACACTACCAAATGTAAAACCGATAACTAGTGGGAAGCAGCCACATAGCACAGGGAGATCAGCTTGGTGCTTTGTGACCACCTAGAGGGGTGGGATAGGGAGGGTAGTAGGGAGACGCAAGATGGAGGAGATATGGGGATATATATATAGGTGATTCACTTTGTTATAAAGCAGAAACTAATACACCATTGTAAAGCAATTATACTCCAATAAAGACGTTAAAATTAATTAATTAATTAATTTAAAAGAAGAAAAAACAGCGCAAGAGGGGAAACACTTAACACAAACAATGACCCTTTCCTGAGACTGAGTGTCAACCACATAGAGCAGTGATATTGGAATGAGAAACAGATTTTGTGAAACGGTGTTTCGGGACTTAGTCTGGGCTCTCTTCCCTTCCCCATCTACCATTTTCCTCTACGTGACAACATCTAAGTCCGTGACTTCCACGAACAACTACTGAGATGCTGGGATGACTTCCGGATCTTAAACTCCAGCTTCCACCTCTCTCCTAAGCCACAGACTCATATATGCCTCTGCCTGTTAGGGATGGACACAGTTATCTCAACCTCAGGTAGTCAAACTCCGTCTATACCAATCTGTGGTTATCAGCTCATGTGATCCTGCTTGTCCTCCAGATTCCCTGTGTTGGTTAAGGGCACTAGCACCTTCCTCCATGCCCAAGCTAAACATCTAAGCATCACCCAGCCTCATATGTAATGGACCTCCAAGTCTTGTTGACTGTCTTCTAAATGCCTCTCAAATCCAATCACTGATACCACCTTGTCCTGGCAACTTTGATCCTTTTTCAACAATAACTTTCTAACTGGACTCTCTGCATCCACTCTTGCCCCAATTCAACCCACTCTTCTCTCTGCAGCTAGAAGTTATTAAATATCTTTTTCCTCATTGATTCAGCAAATAATCTGCAAATTATTTATTATGTGCCAGGCACAGTGCCGATCAAGCAGAGCGTATACAGTGGTGAGCAAAAGAGCCGTGGTTCCTGTCCTCATAGAGTGTAGACCAATCAGATCGTGTCACCTCCAGGCTTTATATCTGTGGTCGGAAGAAACATGGCCCCCAAAAATGTCCACATCCTAGTGAAAGGGGCACACAAGCTAAGGAATGCAGGCAGCCTCTAAAAGCTGAAAACGGCAAGAAAAAGGATTCTTCCTTAGAGCTGAAGGAACACAGCGCACCAACACCTTGATTTTAGTCCAGTGAGACCCAATTTGGACTTGTAACCTCTAGAACTGTGTTGTTAAATCCACCAAGTGTGTGGCAATTTATTACAGCAGCCGTAGAGAACTAATATCCCAGTATCCATAGTATTCACATAATACAGCTTTCTTCAACAGTTTCCCAGTTCCTTTTGGATAAAGTCCAAATCCTTACACACAGCCTCGATCCCACCCACCCTCCCTCCCTTCCTCTCCCCACTGCCACCAACTGAACTTTTTTCAACTCTCAAAGGGGCTACATGCATCCTTTGAGGCTGGAACACACCATCCCCACTCCCTGGAACCTTCCTCTGCTTTATATGCTGCCTCCAATCCCCAAATGCAGCCTTCAAATTAAAGGCCATTTTCCCCATGATGTTTGACTAGAACTCCTCCATCTGATCGCGTTAGAGGCTCCCACGCTCCCTCTATTTTCTTGTTCAAAGTATGCATCACACCTGGCACTGTCTCAATATCTCTACTCCCCACTGAACTATAAGCTCCCGGAGGGCAGAGCCTACAATTGTCTTATTCACCACTGGACCCCCAAAACCTACCATGGCCGGTACTCGACAAAAGTTTGCAAAACGAATGAACGTACGAATGAATAAGGGACAAAAGATAACATTTCTCCTTCATCTAGAGAGTAGTCCTTTGTGTGTACATCTGGTCATTTTTTACATTGAAATAGTTACTTTATTATACACAATATTTTGGACCTCTTAAATTCTGATTCCTTGACTGAAACACAAGAAAAAAATCACCTTCATTGTTATGCACGTTCTCATTTTTTTTTTACAAATTGCAGATCACTAAGTTTTTATCAGGTGAGATTCTCTTGCTTCCTAGGGTCCCCCACAAGGTGTGGACTGAACCTTCTGGGACTCACTTATTCCAACAGAACTCAGTGACTGGATACAATAGAACGAGTGACTGACAGTATCCAAAATAGCCATTGAGCCACAGCACCTTGGAATTAACTCATTCCTCTAGGAGATGACCCCACCGACTTCCCATGGCTGAGCCTACATGGTAAAGTGTTTCTGCCATGGCAGTGAAAGTGAACCCTTCCTGTTCTGTCCACTCATCTCACACCCCTTCCTGTGGGGACCTGCACCTCCTTTCTGGGAACTCTCCTCCCTTCCCCCACTCCAACCACGTGGCTGCTGGAGAAGGAACTATGAAGATGATGCCCTTCGGTGGTCAACTTTCAAGCCAATTGGAATGGTACCCTGGGAAATTTAAAACTGAGAAAGAGAGACCACTTTCTCCTATTTCCCACTGTGTGCATCAAAGAAACCAAGAGAAGAAAATCCAGTCCAGGGAGGGATGGAGAGAAAGGGGGGCAAACCCAGGTGGAAAAGGAAAAGATAATCTCTGAAGGTCACTCCTGAGACCCCGCCCAGTTCTTATCTTTGGTACCATAAGACATCTCAACAACCATGTAACAATTTTTTTCCTTTTGGCCTAAGCTAGTCTAAGTTGGGTTTTCATTAGTCACAGTTACTACGTACACATTCATAGAAGCTCCCCCTTTAGCCTCCCTTTAATCGACTACAAACACACTCAAGGCTGCTGCCCAGCGAAATCCGTCTACGGCCATATGGAACCTGGCACCACATGTAAAGTAAACCATGTTCCACATAGCACACTCTACCTCAGGGAAGAATGGAAGATGATCCATTTATCCAACAAACAGACAGAACTTAATATATGCATGGCAGCCTTGCAAGGGATTACAGGATGCGACCCCATTCAGTGAAATGTCAATGCAACCTTTAAGAAATCTTTATCAAGATCTTTTTAATCTTTATTACTAAAAAAAAAGCCAATGAAGGATTTGTTCACAACTCACAGCAAAATCTGAAATCTTGTTTTCACATCTTTCTTAAAAGCTCCCATGCACAGCAGTATCTCCCACCTCTGTCCAAACTTCCAGAACCTCTCCCTGCTGCCACCATCCCAGGCTATCCAGTATGGTCCATTGTCATTCATTCTTTCAAAAAGTATGTGTGCCAAGCATTTCAAGAACAAGGATAAACTGGAAAGCAAGTCAAGCAAAATTCCTGATCTCATGGAGCTTACATTTTATAGTGGGAAAATAAGCCTTCCAATCTTCTCGATCAATTGTATTCTCTTCCATACGTAACTTTCTAAAATAATTCAATAAAGATCTTTTCCCTCTCCCAACACTCACATTCTGTACAAAACAGCTTTGTGTGCTGACCTGGAACACACAGAATTCTTCCAGCAATTTTTCTAAGCAAGGAAGAGATGGTGAATACCCATTTTTGAACTATTTTTCATGTCATACACTCTAGATATAAAAATGGCATGGGGGTAAAATTTATAATAAAAATATAGAGAGATATAGATACATACATGCATATACATACATACATGTATGTATGTGTATGCATGTGTGTTTGTATGTATGCCACATGAAAGATTCAGTCTCTGCAAGATGGGATTTCAGAGAAAGGACAGTTCAGTCAATTGAATAAAAAGAGAGAAGGCTTCCTGGAGGACATAGCCTTGGAAAGACGGATAAGGTCCAGGCGCAGGTGTGGCACTGTAAAGAGAAAAACTCATGAGCAAATAGAGAGAGGAAGGAAAATGGAGAAAAGCCAGTAGACCAGTGAACCTGGCTGTCCAGGAAGCCCCATGTACAGGAGGTGGCTGGGCTATGCAACGGACCTGGGCCCTACTGAGAGGGTGGTGAATAGTCAACAAGTGGGCTTGCATCATGTCCTCCAGGCAATAGCAGGCTGTTGAAAGTCGTGGGGGAAAGTTTCAGTGTGGAGTCATTGAAATTCAGTACAGGAAGGGAAATTAAAGTTCATCTAATCCTCCCACCCTGTTAATCCTATATTTTATAGGTAAAGTAACTGAGACAGAGCAGAGATCATAACCCCAGGGTCCTAACACTTCTCACTGCTCTCATTCCCATGATCTTCCAAGCATACATCACTGTCTTAATGAAAGATTAAACTGATGCAATTGGTAAAGGGAGAGTGATGGGGAAAGGGAGGGGTGGCTACTAGAAATGTATTTAAACATTCTAGGTTAGTACTAAGTATAATGTGATCATGGCCTAAAAGTAAGGTGTTGGGGATGTAGAAGAGAGATGCAAATAATTATGACAATGGTAATAAATTAGGTGCGCATATGTATGTGAGCATGTGTGGACACACACACACACAGACACACACACACACACACATATAAATTGAGCTGTTGTGAAGACCATGTAGAAGGAAGATGCCTCCAGGCTTGAAGCCAATTCATCCACTCACCACAGTTCCTGTTACAGAGAAAGTCCTCAGTCACATTCATTAAATGAAAGAATGACTATGTGATGCGGGGAGAGATAATAGGGCCACTTCCCCTCCTCCTCCAGTCTTAACATAATGCACCCCATTCCCTTGGTGTTTATTGTCAAGGAAAACTCAAAGCAGTTTTCAACTGCTGAGTTTCCTCCTATTGTCACCCACATTGTCACGGTGTGTCCGTGGGCAGTCAGGACAATAACTCAGAATTCCATGCCGTCCTGGGCCTTAGGGAAACACAAAATGGGTCACAACAAATACTATGAGATCAGGGCAGAGAGCCAACTCAGTCTGCTGGAGCCCCCAGGCTCCACCCCTAAGATGTGCAGAGTCACAAAGGGAAACGCTACAGGGCCCTAAGGCTTCATGATACTCCTGACCCGGAAGTGAAACTCACTTCCTGATGGAGCTCAGGCAACTTTCTGCAGCCACCCTTAGTTTCTAAGTCAAATTTCAACTATAGAGCTCACTGTGCACACCTAGCTAGGGCAACAGAGAATTCAGTCCTCTCCAGAAGGCAAGAATCTGAGGGAAGGACCACTCTTCAGATGTATGGACCTTGAGGCAAAACACTGTCTGCACCCTACGCCCATCACACACCCCCATCTCACCACCCCCTCAATTGTTATACAGGTATGCCTCAAAGAAAAAAATTAACATCAGTGGCCATTGTGAAGAAGAAAAGAAGTCACAAAAAGTGGAAGCGGTGAAGGGAGGGGAAAAAATGGAATGAGAATGGTAGCTCATATATGCATCAATGAGCCCTGAACTAGTTTTCATGTTAGTTGAAGCACCACCAGTATATGGAGTTATAGCTCATCTACCAGCAGCAACACGGGGCAGTTCTACCCGCCCCCCCCCCCCCCCACCAGGGGCAACAACATCTATTTGCTGTAACAAAAAGCTCTATCTCAGTCAGTGGTCTCCAAACATCGTTCAGGATTAAGTATCATCATAAAGGATTAAATGTAGATTTCAGCTCATTGGTAAACCCAATACTTCATAAAGTAGTTTAGGATAGAAAAATGGAAGAAGTAAATGTTTTGGTAGAAAATCATATTCACAAAAATCCAAGAAGTAAGCATGTTTATTAATTTCATAAGAAAATGATAGAAAAGGAGGGGAGAGAGAAAGGACATTTCCCTGGATACAAAATGTCTAAAAGAGGCTTGGGGCAGGACACCCAAACCTAAAATAGCTCTTTAGTCCTTGGGTTCTGTGGTCTTTCAGCAAAAGTTAACTTTTCTGGCTTGGAGTTTCTTACTGAACTCCAGTGTGAAATATTGAAAAGAAAATGACTACAGAGGACCTATTTAGACCTTTCTGGCAAGGCCCGAATTGGAGGAGAAGAGGGAAAGGGTTGTTTATCTTGACAGAGGATTTCCTTACCAGAACATGGAAAACATTCTTTTTGTCAAATATGGTTAATAGTCACCCAGCAACACAAAGAGTAGTTTCAGTAGCTTAAAATCAACATGAGGTGACTGGGAGAGGTGTGACCATGCCCCACAGACAGAACATGAGCGAACTTACAGCCGTGTCTTGGACAGAGACAGTGTTGTTGATGAGTGCATAGGAAAAATGTCATTACCTAATGCACTTTCCACCAAGGAAAATGTAGTCACCTACTTAGTAGGTAGTGCAGACCTGCCCAACCAAAAGCTAGAAAAGCAGCAATATTAACACATCCTCAAAAATGCCTTGAAAGACACAGCAGCTGTTCTTCAAACAGGAAGAACAACAATGCCCTCACCCACTCAACTTCCCATTCCGATGGGAATGACTAATATTTTGCAGCATTCCAACTGACTTCCTCTCTCAGCTCAGTGAGTATATGCCCTGGTGGTAGAGGCCTCTGAACAGAGCATCTATGATGGAAACAGTACGGAATGGTGGAAAAAGCTTGGATTTGCAACTTGGTTATGTAGGCCCTAGTCCCGACTCTGCCAATGACTAGCTGGGTTTCCCAAGATAATTCGGCATCTCTCTGGACCACAGTTTCCTAAAGATCTTTCAACTCCAACGTGTAAAGAATAGAGTCATGGAGTTAGGAAATTCCTTAAAGATCATGTATATTAGAGATAGATCTCTGGATTAACCCACCAGTCAAATATTCATACTAGTGTTTTGTTTTTATTCTTCATGTTTCAGAATTAGCTCAAGGAACATTTATATGTAGTTAATTTTATTTGCCCTTTTTTCCACCCACAGCTCTTAAGGCAGTTTTCTGTATATTTTCCCTACATACAACAACAAAAAATTTTAACTAAGATAAAAATGATTTTTGTTTTCAAATTCTTTGAAATTCTAACTACCTAAAATGCTCTTCTCTTCTACCTGAGTTACAAAGGGTCATTCATATTGCCTGGTTAAGAATTGTATAAATTCTTTGTGGTTTTTATATACTTTCTTTTATAAATCAGAATAAGAATATTGGCATGCATGGGGTGTGCAAGGTGATTCTGATCTCGTTTTGAGTTTTTAAATTCAAACAACAAAAACTGAAGCAATAAATGATAAAACCAGACTAAGTACTTGGAAAAGTTTGTATCTGGTATGGTAGATTTCAGTGGTTCTAGCCGTTCCGGTCAAGGGGTGGAGGCTATTTCCCTGTCCCTTTAATCTGGCCATGTGACTTGCTTTAACAAGCAGAAGGCAGCAGATGTGATATTGGGCCACTTCTAAGCTAAGTCCTCTAAAGGCTTTGTAGCTTTTGCTTGCTGTTTTAAGAACTGCCACCACATGAGCAGACCCTGCTAGCCTATTGGAAGATGAGAGACTTTTGGTATAGTCCCCTCATCACCCCACCCTCTAGCCAACGAAACATGCAAATGAGGCTATCTGGGACCAGCTACCACCTTGCTCACCTACCAAATGACCACAGATTCATAAGGCCAGCCAAGACCAGCCAAGCTCAGAAGAGACCAAAAGAGCCACCTAACAGAATCATGAGCTAAATAAATGGTTGTTGTTTTAAGCCATTTGATTTTGGAGCTGTTTGTTATGCAGCAAAGGCTAACTGATACACCTAGTTTGTCTTAAACAAAGGCTAGCCTAGATATTATTAAATGTGATTTTTTAGATATTATAAAATAAGTAGTTTGTCCTCAGAAACCTCCCTGCCCATCCTGCTTTTGCCCTTACCCTCACTGACATAGCACCCTCTCCCTCTAAGATACTACGGTCTCCTGTCATCTCCAGCCTTCCTGACACAGAGGGGGAAAAAAAATTTAATAAAACCAGTTTAAACTAATATATGAATATTAAGGCTGCTTTTAGATGCATTATCTCATTAGATTATATTTGATTTATATAACCACCTATGAAATAATATCATTCCCATTATACTGATTAGGAAGTAATAGTTCAGAAAGGAAAAAGCCTGCCCATGACCACTAAACTAGGAAGTGGTCTCTCAACTCCAAACCGCATATACATATATACATATAGTCCTCTTCTCCCCTTCAAGTTGTTTCTCTTCATCCAGGGTATTTGCATTTCAAAAAAAAGGATTTTGCATTCCTGGAGGACTGGCCCTGCTAGAAATTCAAGCACTAATTCATGCAGTGGATTAGAATTTAAGAAAGCATTGGCTCCTCCTGTGCCAGAGACCTGAAGAAAGGAATCCATTTAAGCAGTGTGCCCTTTAGTTACACACTCAGAAGATAATTGTGCATTGCTGTTTTGTTGAAGGATGACGCCAAGACTTTCCTTTGAGGAGAGCATCATTGACTTTCATTCATGAGTGTTAACCTAAGCCAGTGGTTCTCAAAGTGTGGTCTCTGGACCAGCAGAATCAGCTCCACCTGGGAACTTGTTGAAACTAAAAATTCTAGCGTTCCACCCCAGACCTGCTGAGTCAAAATTCTGGAGGTGGGGTTAAGTCACATGTGTTCTGATGAGTCTTCCAGGTCGTTGTGATACATGATCAAGTGTGAGAACCACTCAGTCTGTGGTACCTGCTCAACCTGAGGACTTCCTAGAGCAGGGATTGGTAACCTGTAGCCTGTGGGCCAAGTCCAACCAGCCACCTGTTTTTGCAAAT
Source organism: Balaenoptera borealis (assembly GCF_965194805.1). NCBI lineage: Eukaryota > Metazoa > Chordata > Mammalia > Artiodactyla > Balaenopteridae > Balaenoptera > Balaenoptera borealis. The sequence goes on along the minus strand of NC_138862.1, from coordinate 9,830,234 downwards.
AAAGTTCTATTGGAACATGGTACTGTCATCCTTTTATGTATTATCTACGGCACCACAAGGGCAGAGTTGAGTAGTTGAGACTGACACCATATGGCAAATAAAGCCAAAAATATATATTATCAGGCCCTTTACAGAAAAAGTTTACAAACCCCTGTCCTGGAGGTTGACTGCATTAGGTACAATGGATAAGAATGTAGGTTTATATGTAAACAAAATGAGGTGGAATACTGTCTCTACCATTTACTAACTGGGTTGCCATGAGCAAGTTTCTTTACTCTAAGACCATCACAGCTTCAATCATTCTAGCTCCAGAGTCCCCTGTAGGGTTGACTGAAGCTGTAATTCAGCCTCTGCCCTGTTCACTCCTGCCTCCTCCCCCTCCCTCCCTGCCATAGGTGTTGCTTCCAAGGATCCTCCTTAGCAAAAAATCTGCATGCTAGTGTCTGCTCAGAGTCGACCTCTGAGTGACCCCAATCCATGGCAACCCCAGACTTGAAGATGATGTTCTGAATCATCTGACATAAAGTACCATGATCAGCAGAATAATCCCCTCCTCAACAATGTCCCAGACCTAATCTGCAGAACCTGTGGAACCTACATGACAAAAGGCACTTTGTAGATATGAATAAATTAAGGAATTTGAGATGGGAAGATTACTAACCTGGATTATCTGGGTTGACCCAACCAATCACATGAATCCTTAAAAGCAGAGAAACTTTCCTGGAAGTTACGGTCAGAGGGCGATATGACTTTGGGAGGGGGGTCAGGGAGGTGCAACATTGATGGCTTGAAGATAAAGGAAGGGACCATGAGCCAAGGATTGTGGGTGGCCTTTAGAGAGTGGAGAAGGCAAGGAAATGAATTCTTCCCCAAAGCCTTCAGAAAGAAACACAAAACCTTGATTTTAGCCCAGATCAGACTCCTGACCTCCAGAACTGTAAGATAACAAATTCTTGTGTTTTAAGCCACTAAATTTGTGGCAATTTGTTACAGCAGCCATAGAACACTAATACAAAAAGAGGCAATTGACAAATATAAAATTCACAGTGAGAGGCTATAAGACCTGACGGCACTTCAGAGAGGAAGAGGTCACTCTGATGTCTCCTGAGAAGCTTCTGTGCCTGACAATCAAGAAAGATGAGCCACAGGTATTAATATTTTCACAGACAGGGAAAAAAAAGCAAGCAGGGTCAAATATGGACTTGAAACCAAAAGTCATAAGGACAGATGCACACTTGTGATGGAGCTGCTTCTCCCAGGGGCAACTCCATAGGCTCCAAGGGGAGGGGCACAGGATTTACTTCTTTTGTGATTCTCCTCACAGCACTCAGGAGGCCAGCTGGTTAACAAGGAGAACTTTGATAATCACATATTTTATTAAAAATTATGTGTCACCAATAAAGATGTTTTAAAAAAAAAAGAATTATGCATCAAATTTCTGTAGTTAACACCAACTTTCTTATTTAGCACAGTGAGGCATTTTGACAACTCAGAGAAACAATAGTGAAGAACAATCACGTTACAATAGTTCATTCATTAGGGCTGGGTCACTGGGCATTTACAGCACTTTGTAAAGTCCTTTATTCATTCAGGGCAAGATACAATTGATACACAGCCCAGTTCACACCATTACACAGGCTGTCAAAGCTGGAAGGAAACTCAGAGTCATCTTGTCTAACCCTCTCATTTTCTGGATGGGGAAACTAAGGACCAGGATGATCAAATTATTCACCAAAGGCCACACAATCAGTTCACATGGGGACTCAGCTCCAGCCCTTTGACTTTTGGGCTAGCCTCTCCCCCTCCCACCTCCCTCAGGCTGTCTGGGGTTCTAGAGCAGAGGGGGCCAAATTCACAGCCAAGGCCAGATTAAGCACATGGGTACTTCCAGCCAGGCAATAATCTGGCCCCTTTCAACAGTATTAAGTATCTGTTCTACTTTTTTTAGCGGGAACAACATTTATTTATATTAATAAAAATTGCATTATATACAGAAACCAATTCACTTTCCCAGTCCAGAGCAACATCCATATTCTAAAAGAAATGATGGCAAAACACCACTCATTATTCTACCTTACTAACCAGGTAGATCTTTGGGAGGCATATAAAGGGTTTTAAATGCATAGAACAAATAAACTGATCGTTCCTGGTAACTGGCACTGCAGAGTGCATTGTTTGGGTTCAGAATTTCAGAATCTATGACTTCATGTTTCTATGGCAATAATTCTCCACAGGTAGAGGTCTGGGCAAGTGCGGAGTGGTTTGGGGTTTTTTTTGTTATTTCCACTGAAGGATACTATCTTTGGTGGCCCAAGTTAGACTTCCTTGGTTGTGTTAGTTGCAGGATAAGGAAACCTGAGTTAACTGGTGAACGATTTACAGAGATATTCAAATTCATTGTACGGCTCAGTGCCCTGAGCAACTGCCCAGCTGGCTCAACCCTTACTCGAATTCTGATTGCAAGCACTCCTTCGTGTCTTGGTAAATGGGAAAGGGAATATCACAAGGATGCTTGGGTCCAGCCAGGAAGGCACCAGGTTGTCTCAGAGGAGAATCAGCAGTTTAGGTAAATGCTGAATGAAGATCCTCTGACCACATGATCCAGGTTTACCCTCAGAATGGGATCACCACAATAATGTATCTCTGTGGAGCTTTTTCTAGTACTTAGTCTCCATTTTGAATGAGGAGAAGAAGAAGAAAAGGAGGAAGAGGGAGATGAAGAAGGATGAAGGTAGTGGGGAAGAAGGGAGGGGAGGAAGGAAGAAAGGAAGGAAGGAAGGAAAGAAGGGAGGGAGAAAGGAAGGAAGGAAGGGAGGGAAGGAGAAAGAAGAAAGAAAGCAGACCTTCTATTCCTAACAGCCAGACTAGAAACTATCCAAATGTCCATCAACAATTGAATATGAAATTTCATCAAGCTGTACCCTTAGGTGCAGGTATGTTACCCTCCAATTAAAAGTTTTTAAACTTAAGTACAATGGTTCTGCCCCTTGATCAGGTATCCTTTGACCCCAGTCCTGAAAGGAAGCACCCTCACTGGCTCCCTATGCACAAGAGGAGTAAATAAATGTAGAGGTTTGAGATAATTCGTGGGGAGAAAAAAAGAAAGAAAGAAAAATGTTTCTGAAACACATAAGTGAAGCCTGTGATTCTGTCTACAAAGAAACATACCACTGGCATTATTATAAGTCAACTCTTATTCCAGACCCTTTCTATATGCACATTTCCAAAAATTTGGCTCATTTCTCAGAAAGACTTAGTAAATGCCCCCACTGTTTACAAAGAGCCAGTCTTGACGAGCAGGAAAAAGTTTACAAGCTGCTAATGAGGGTTTAGCACCCGTTGAGGGACAAACAGCTCCAGTTAGCAGCTCCTCAGAGGGAAATGAGCCCCTGTGCCCAGCAGGTACCAGCCAGGAGGCACAGTCCTGCATTGATTGCTAGGTAGCACAACCAAAAGGGCGTCTGGGTTAATTATCATTCCATAAACTCAGTGGAAAACACGCTAAGCCTCATATCTCTGGGTTCTCCAAACATCAAGACAGATAACCAGAAAGCAACAAACTCACAATAGCAACAGCTAGACTGTGACTGCCTTATGCCACTTTTCCTTTTGCTTAAGGGAAAATTTCCTCAGGAAGGGACACAAAGTAGACTCAGTCCCATCTATTTGCTTGTTTCGTTCATTCATTTAACAAGCATTCATGAAGTGCCGATTTTGCACCAGTCACTCTTGTAGATGCTGCATATGCAACACTAAACAAGATCTTCAAAATCCCTGCCCACGGAGGCCTTCAAGATGGTGGAGGAGTAAGACATGGAGATCACTTTCCTCCCCACAAGTACATCAAAAATACATCTACACGTGGAACAGTTCCTACAGAACACCTACTGAATGCTGGCAGAAGACCTCAGACTTCCCAAAAGGCAAGAAAATCCCCACGTACCTGGGTAGGGCAAAAGAAAAAAGAAAAAACAGAGACAAAAGAATAGGGAGGGGACCTGCACCTCTGGGAGGGAGCTGTGAAGGAGGAGAAGTTTCCACACACTAGGGAGCCCCTTCATTGGCGGGGATGGAGGGTAGGTGGGAGGAAGCTTCAGAGCCACAGAGGAAAGCACAGTGACGGGGGTGCAGAGGGCAAAGTGGAGAGATTCTCACACAGAGGCTCGGTGCCAAACAGCACTCACCAGCCTGAGAGGCTTGTCTGCTCACCCGCCGGGGCGGGCAGGGGCTGGGAGCCGAGGCTCGGGCTTCGGAGGTCAGACCCCATGGAGAGGACTGGGGTTGGCTGCGTGAAGACAGCCTGAAGGGGGCTAGTGCACCACATCTAGTAGGAGGGAGTCCGGGAAAAAGTCTGGACCAGCCAGAGAGGCAAGAGACCATTGTTTTGGGGTGCACGAGGAGAGGGGCTTCCTGCTTCTTGTGCCCACAGACGGCAGAGCACCACCTAAGCGAGCTCCAGAGACAGGCATGACCCGCAGCTATCATCTCAGACCCCAGAGATGGGCATGGACCACTAACACTGTTGCTGCCACCAAGAATCCTGTGTGCAAGCACAGGTCACTGTCCACACCCCCCTGGGAGCCTGTGCAGCCCGCCACGGCCAGGGGCCCGTGATCTATGGACAACTTCGCATGCAGAACACATGGCTCGCCACAGGCTGTTGCAACATCATGCTGGCCTCTGCCACCTCAGGCTCACCCCATATCCCAATTATGATTACTGTACCCCTCCCACTCTCCAGCCTGAGTGAGCGAGACAGCACTAATCAGCAGCTGCTTTAATCCCCTCCTGTCTGGGCAGGAAACAGACTCCTGAGGACGACCTACACGCAGAGGTGGGGCCAAATCCAAAGCTGAACCCCAGGAGCTGTGCGAACAAAGAAGAGAAAGGGAAATCTCTCCCAGCAGCCTCAGGAACAGCGGATTAAATCTCCACAATCAACTTGATAAACGCTGCATCTATGGAATACCTGAATAGACAATGAATGTTCCCAAAATTGAGACAGTGGACATGGGGAGCAACTGTAGACTTGAGGTTTGCTTTCTGTGTCTAATTTGGTTTCGGTTTTATGTTTATCTTAGTTTACTTTTTAGTACTTGTTATCATTGGTGGATTTGTTTATTGGTTTGGTTGCTATTTTTTTTTTCCTTTTTTCTCTTTTTGTGAGTGTGCATGTGCATGTTTCTTTGTGTGATTTTGTCTGTTTAGGTTTGCTTTTACCATTTGTCCTAGGGTTCTATATGTTTGTTTTTTGTTGTTGTTGTTTGTTTGTTTATTCTTTATATGAGTGTGTGTGCGTATGTTTCTTTATGTGATTTATCTGTTTAGTTTTGATTTTACCATTTGTCCTAGGGTTCTGCCTGTTAGTATTTTTTTTCTTTTTTTTTCTTCTTTTTTTCCTTCCTTTTCTTCCTAGCCATGTAGCTAGCAGGGTCTTGGTGCTCTAGCCAGGTGTCAGGCCTGAGCCTCTGAGGTGGGAGAGCCGAGTCCAGGACATTGGACCACCAGAGACCTCCCGGCCCCATATAATATCAATCAGCAAGAGCTCTCCCAGAGATCTCCATCTCAAGACTAAGACCCAGATCCACGCAACATCCAGCAAGCTCCAGTGCTGGACGCCCCATGCCAAACAACCAGCAAGACAGGAACACAACCACATCCCTTAGCAGGGAGGCTGCCTAAAGTCATAATAAGGTCACAGACAGCCCAAAACACAGCACCAGACGTGGCCCTGCCCACCAGAAGGACAAGATCCAGCCTCATCCACCACAACACAGGCACCAGTCCCCCCCACCAGGAAGCCTATACAACCCACTGAACCAACCTCAGCCACTGGGGGCAGACACCAAAAACAACAGGAACTATGAGCCTGCAGCCTGCAAAAGGAGACCCCAAACACAGTAAGTTCAACAAAATGAGAAGAGAGAGAAATATGCAGCAGGTGAAGGAGCAAGGGAAAAACCCACCAGACCAAACAAACGAAGAGGAAATAGGCAGTCTACCTGAACACGAAATCAGAGTAATGATAGTAAAGATGATCCAAAATCTCAGAAGAAAAATGGAGAAACTACAAGAAACGTTTAACAAGGAACTAGAAGAACTAAAGAGCAAATAAACAATGATGAACAACACAAAAAAAGAAATTAAAAATTCTCTAGAAGGAATCAATAGCAGAATAACTGAGACACAAGAACTGATAAGTGACCTGGAAGACAGAAGAGTGGAAATAACTGCCGCAGAGCAGAATAAAGAAAAAAGATAGAAAAGAATCGAGGACAGTCTCAGAGACCTCTGGGACAACATTAAACATAACAACATTCGAATTATAGGGGTCCCAGAAGAAGAAGAGAAAAAGAAAGGGTCTGAGAAAATATTTGAAGCAATTATAGGTGAAAACTTCCCTAAGATGGGAAAGGAAATAGTCAATCAAGTCCAGGAAGCACAGAGAGTCCCATACAGGATAAATCCAAGGAGAAACACGCCAAGACACATATTAATCAAACTATCAAAAATTACATACAAACAAAAAATACTAAAAGCAGCAAGGAAAAAGCAACAAATAATATACAAGGGAATCCCCATAAGGTTAACAGCTGATTTCTCAGCAGAAACTCTGCAATCCAGAAGGCAGTGGCAGGACATATTTAAAGTGATGAAAGGGAAAAACCTACAACCAAGATTACACTACACAGCAGGGATCTCATTCAGATTTGATGGAGAAATTAAAACCTTTACAGACAAACAAAAGTTAAGAGAATTCAGCACCAGCAAACCAGCTTTACAACAAATACTAAAGGAACTTCTCTAGGTGGGAAACACAGGAGAAGGAAAAGACCTACAAAAACAAACCTAAAATAATGAAGAAAATGGTAATAGGAACAATACACATCAATAATTACCTTAAATGTAAATGGATTAAATGCTCCAACCAAAGGACACAGACTGGCTGAATGGATACAAAAACAAGACCCGTATATATGCTGTCTACAAGAGACCCACTTCAGATCTAGGGACACATACAGACTAAAAGTGAGGGGATGGAAAAAGATATCCATGCAAATGGAAATCAAAGGAAAGCTGGAGTATCAATTCTCATATCAGACAAAATAGACTTTAAAATAAAGACTATTACAAGAGACAAAGAAGGACACTACATAATGATCAAGGAATCAATCCAAGAAAAAGATATAACAATTGTAAATGTTTATGCACCCAGCATAGGAGCACCTCAATACATAAGGCAAATGCTAACAGCCATGAAAGGGGAAATCGACAGTAACACAATCACAGTAGGGAACTTTAACATCCCACTTTCACCAATGGACAGATCATCCAAAATGAAAATAAATAAGAAAAAAAAAAGAAAATAAATAAGGAAACACAAGCTATAAATGACACATTAGACCAGAGGGACTTAATTGATATTTATAGGACATTCCATCCAAAAACAACAAAATACACTTTCTTCTCAAGTGCACGTGGAACATTCTCCAGAATAGATCATATCTTGGGTCACAAATCAAGCCTTGGTAAATTTAAGAAAATTGAAATCGTATCAAGTATCATTTCCGACCACAACGCTATGAGACTAGATGTCAATTACAGGAAAAAACAAACTGGAAAATATACAAACACATTGAGGCTAAACAATACACTACTAAATAATCAAGAGATCACTGAAGAAATCAAAGAGGAAATAAAAAAATACCTAGAAACAAATGACAATGAAAACATGATGACCCAAAACCTATGGGAGGCAGCAAAAGCAGTTCTAAGAGGGAAGTTTAAAGCAATACAATCCTACCTCAAAAAACAAGAAAAATCTCAAATAAACAACTTAACCTTACACCTAAAGCACTTAGAGAAAGAAGAACAAAAAAAAAAACCCCAAGGTTAGCAGAAACAAAGAAATCATAAAGATCAGATCAGAAATAAATGAAAAAGAAATGAAGGAAACTATAGCAAAGATCAATAAAACTAAAAGTTGGTTCCTTGAGAAGATAAAATTCATAAACCATTAGCCAGACTCATCAAGAAAAAAAGGGAGAAGACTCAAATCAACAGAATTAGAAAAGAAAAAGGAGAAGTAACAACTGACACTGAAGAAATACAAAGGATCATGAGAAACTACTGCAAGCAACTATATGTCAATAAAATGGACAACTGGGAAAAAATGGACAAATTCTTAAAAATATACAACCTTCCAAGACTGAACCAAGAAGAAATAGAAAATATGAACTCACAAATCACAATCACTGAAATTGAAACTGTGATTAAAAATCTTCCAACAAACAAAAGTCCAGGACCAGATGGCTTCACAGGTGAATTCTATCAAACATTAGGGAAGAGCTAACACCTATCCTTCTCAAACTCTTTGAAAATATAGCAGAGGAAGAAACACTCCCAGACTCATTCTATGAGTTCACCATCACCCTGATACCAAAACCAGACAAAGATGCACAAAAAAGAAAACTACAGGCCAATATCACTGATGAACATAGATGTAAAAATCCTTAACATAATACTAGCAAACAGAATCCAACAGCACATTAAAAGGATCATACACCATGATCAAGTGGGGTTTATCCCAGGAATGCAAGGATTCTTCAATATATGCAAATCAATCAATGTGATACCCCATATTAACAAACTGAAGGAGAAAAACCATATGATCATCTCAATAGATGCAGAAAAAGCTTTTGACAAAATTCAACACCAATTTATGATAAACTCTTCAGAAAGTGGACATAGAGGGAGCCTAACTCAACATAATAAAGGCCATATATGACAAACCCACAGCCAACATCATTCCCAATAGGGAAAAATTGAAACCATTTCCTCTAAGATCAGGACAAGACAAGGTTGCCCACTCTCACCACTATCATTCCACATAGTTTTGGAAGTTTTAGCCATAGCAATCAGAGAAGAAAAAGAAATAAAAGGAATCCAAAGCAGAAAAGAAGTAAAACTGTCACCGTTTTCAGATGACATGATACTATACATAGAGAATCCTAAAGATGCTACCAGAAAACTACTAGAGCTAATCATTGAATTTGGCAAAGTAGCAGGATACAAAATTAATGCACAGAAATCCCTTGCATTCCTATACACTAATGGTGAGAAATCTGAAAGAGAAATTAAGGAAACACTCCCATTTACCATTGTAACAAAAAGAATAAAATACCTAGGAACAAACCTACCTAAGGAGACAAAAGACCTGTATGCAGAAAACTATAAGACACTGATGAAAGAAATTAAAGACGATACAAACAGATGGAGAGATATACCATGTTCTTGGATTGGAAGAATCAACATTGTGAAAATGACTCTACTACCCAAAGCAATCTACAGCTTCAATGCAATCCCTATCAAACTACCAATGGCATTTTTCACAGAACTAGAACAAAAAATTTCACAATTTGTATGGAAACACAAAACACCCCGAATAGCCAAAGCAATCTTGAGAAAGAAAAACGGAGCTAGAGGAATAAGGCTCCCTGACTTCAGACTATACTACAAAGCTACAGTAATCAAGACAGTATGGTACTGGCACAACAACAGAAATATAGATCAATGGAACAGGATGGAAAGCCCAGAGATAAACCCACATATACATGGTCACCTTACCTTTGATAAAGAAGGCAAGAGTATACAGTGGAGAAAAGACAGCCTTTTCAATAAGTGATGCTGGGAAAACTGGACAGCTACATGTAAAAGAATGAAATTAGAACACTTCCTAACACCATACACAAAAATAAATTAAAAATGGAATAAAGACCTAAATGTAAGGCCAGACACTATAAAACTCTTAGAGGAAAACATACGCGGAACACACTATGACATAAATCACAGCAAGATCCTTTCTGACTCACCTCCTTGAGAGATGGAAATAAAAACAAAAATAAACAAATGGGACCTAATGAAACTTAAAAGCTTTTGCACAGCAAAGGAAACCATAAACAAGAGGAAAAGACAACCCTCAGAATGGGAGAAAATATTTGCAAACGAAGCAACTGACAACGGATTAGTCTCCAAAATATACAAGCAGCTCATGCAGCTCAATATCAAAAAAACAAACAACCCAATCCAAAAATGGGTGGAAGACCTAAATAGACATTTCTCCAAAGAAGATATGCAGATTGCCAACAAACACATGAAAGGATGCTCAACATCACTAATCATTAGAGAAATGCAAATCAAAACTACATTGAGTGTAAAGCAATTATACTCCAATAAAGATGTAAAAAAAAAACCACTATGTTGAGGTATCACCTCACACCAGTCAGAATGCCCATCATCAAAAAATCTAGAAACAATAAATGCTGGAGATGGTGTGGAGAAAAGGGAACCCTCTTGCACTGTTGGTGGGAATGTAAATTGATACAGCCACTGTGGAGAACAGTATGGAGGTTCCTTAAAAAACTAAAAATAGAACTACCATATGACCCAGCAAACCCACTACTGGGCATATATATACCCTGAGAAAACAATAATTCAAATAGAGTCATGTACCACAATCTTCATTGCAGCACTGTTTACAATAGCCAGGACATGAAAGCAAGCTAAATGTGCATTGACGGATGAATGGATAAAAAAGATGTGGCACATATATACAATGGAATATTACTCAGCCATAAAAAGAAACGAAATTGAGTTATTTGTAGTGAGGTGGATGGACCTAGAGTTTGTCATACAGAATGAAGTAATTCAGAAAGAGAAAAACAAATACCGTATGCTAACACATATACATGGAATCTAAAAAAAAAAAAAAAACGGTTCTGAAGAATCTAGGGGCAGGACAGGAATAAAGACACAGACGTAGAAAATGGACTTGAGGACATGGGGTAGGGGGGAGAAGGGTAAGCTGGGACAAAGTAAGAGAGTAGCATTGACATATTTACACTACCAAATGTAAAATAGATAGCTAGTGGGAAGCAGCCACATAGCACAGGGAGATCAGCTCGGTGCTTTGTGACCACCTAGAGGGGTGGGATAGGGAGGGTGGAAGGGAGACGCAAGAGGGAGGGGATATGGGGATATATGTATACATATAGCTGATTCACTTTGTTATACAGCAGAAACTAACACAACATTGTAAAGCAATTATACGCCAATAAAGATGTTAAAAAAATAAAATCCCTGCCCACAAGGAGATGATATTCTGGTGGGCAAGACAGAAAAACAAATAATGATGTTAGTACCCAGAATACAGTTAGGTAGCAATAGGTGCTCTGAGGAAAAGCCAAGCCAGATAAGGAGATAGAACCTGGTGAGGGCTGCTGCTTTTGAAAAGGGCATCTCATAAATCTCTCCCCAAGGAAGGGGTCTTGTAAGCCAGGGTAGGAAATTCAGATTGTTTTCTTAAGTTGTTGGAAATTGTTGAAAGTTTTTAAGCAATGAAATGATAGAACCTGATTGTGGATTTGAAGGATCATTTTAGCTGCTGCGTATAGAATGGATTTTAGTGGGGCAAGAGTGGAAGTCAGGAGCTTCGGGGGAAAGTGAGGAGATGGTGGTGTAAATGTAGAGATATAAGGAAGTATATACAGAGTCACGATGTTTTAGAGATCGAGATGCTCTTGCCTCACTAACAGTTTGAGTGTAGGTTTTGAGAGAAAGGAATTAAGGATGACTCCTACTTTGGGGCTTGAGCCAAAGTGAACTGCGGTGTCATTTACTATGACATTCCTGCCTCCTGATCCACACGAGAAAAAGACCTTTCTGCCTATGGGATTTCCCCTGTCTCTATTGTCTAGGGAAGCCAGAACTGACTTGGACATATTCCTAGGTACAGAGAAATGGTAGCCTCATTATTTTATTTCAGCCCTTAGAGGCTGTAACTTTGGGAGCACACAATTCATAAATAAATTCAGAGTAGCCTATTTATCTCTTCTTTTTCCATTTGATTGAAATCCTGGGCATCGGTTTCTACTAGGATGATGAATTTGGCTAGAGCTTTGTCACATTTATTCAAGACTAATATGGTGTTATCTAGTACAAGAAACAGATGAGAAATCATTTCTGCAGGACTGAAGCTCAGACATGGCTCAAAGGAAACATACGAGACATAAGGAAATTGTTGGAACACAAACATTAGACAGTCTTGTGCTGAGCTAGAAAAAGTCTTAGTTCACCCAAAATGTAATATTTATAGGCATGGGCAAGAGGTAAGGAATTAACTTGAGCATGCTGCAGTTGTGTTTCAAAGGTGAATTTTCTTAGTGCTGTTTGAGAGCATTGAACTTGGGATTAGCAATTCACCAACTTAGGAAAATCAGCCAGTCAACAAATATTTACTGGGCCACTTCTATCTTCCAAGTATCATGGAGGGTACAGTGGGAAGAAAAACAAACCTGCTCACTTCCCCTGTGGAACTGATGGTCTAAAGAGAAAGGTGGCATAAGCAGAGTGATTATAAATTATGAAACACTTGCAAAGGACAAGTACAGGGCTGGGCAAATGCATTATGGGGGACCAACCTAGTCCAGGGAATGACGCCAAGACAGGAAGGATGAGTGGGTGACAATGAGGCAAAGAAAAAAGAATCGCTGCCTTCAGAGCAAACAACACCAACCAAGGCCAAGAGGGTAACGGTGTGGCATTTTCAAGGAACTCTGAGAAATGAAGTGGAAGGGACGTGGGAGACAGTGATGGACGAAGATGTGGGGTCAGCAAGGGCCAGATCAGACAGTCAGGACATTATAAACTCTGCTTGCTGTTTATTCTAAAGGCAATAGGAAGCCACTAAGTGGTCATAAGTAGAGGAATCAGGGTTGGGTTTTTAAAGATCACTTTGGCAGCAGGATGGGAAGAGATGATGGGGACAAGAATGCTTGTGGCTGGAGAGGGAAGAGGTTTGGTGAGTCAGGACAAGGGAATGGGCGCTGTAAGAGTTATCAGGAAGCAGGATCCACAAGACCGGGTAATGGATGGATGGATGTGTGACCACATGCAGGGTGGGGCAGAGGTGGGAGGCATGGAGGGCAAGGAGATTGCAAGGTCAATCGTGATTCCTGGGTTTCTGGCCGAAGCATTTTACTAACTTAGAGAATTCCAGAAGGTTGTATGAGTCTATCCACTTAGATCCAGTGCCCACCCTAGGTGATAAGAATGTCATCTAGAAGAAAATATAGATGGAACGTCAAAGAAACCAAAGGGACAGAGAGACCATTTGAGAGCCTGATAGATATGGAAAGCCAGAGAAAATGAAAAACCTGGTAACCAACAACAAATATAATTACGCCCTCCCTCCTTCTGACAAGATGAGAGGGAGGTACCAATATGTGGGACTGGGGGAGATTAGAGAAGAAAGATATAGCAACTGCCTGCCCTGTGGTTTTCGGCATGGCTAGAGGTAAGGGCATCATTATAGTCGAGATCCCCTCAAAGGTAGAACAGATGCCAGCACAGAGAAAAGGGGTCATATGTGTGGAGCTGAAAGAGGGCTTCCACTCCACTGAGCAGAGCCTTGAACCACACCTGAGGAGGCTGAGCTTGGAAGCCAGGACACCCTGGTTGCACTCGCTCTTGCCCATCCTTGGATAGATATGAAAATACCAATGATTAGTCCTGAGGTGTAGAGGTTTTGCAGAAAGGAGGCTGCACAGTTTTAGGCTCCCTGTTTAATGACTGATATGTATGCTATGTGATCTTTTCTGCTGTGAGGAAGGAGTTATTTCTGTGAGGGGGAAGTTATTTCAGGATCGCAGATATGCTCAGGGGTGCTAGCAAAAGGACTGAAATAAGTCATTCATAAGATTCCATGGAAGAATTTACCAGAGGAATTCATGAAAAATGTTAAATTGATGTGTCACACCTAGAATGAACCTCTTTGCTCTTTATGTTTCCCCACTGCTCAGAGAACCTCCCTGGAGAGGTTGATCCCTCCCAGCTGACCCCTCTTGCTTCAGGAGGTCATATGACTTATGCAGAGGGGGATCCAGAACTCCAATCACCTAAACCATGAAAGCAATGGCTTGGTCTCAAAGGAAAGGCCAGGAAATCAGGATGACAAGGAAATCCTGTTTGCACTAAGGAGAGAGATGCAGTGGAATAAACCTTGCCGTATTAACTGAGGGTTTCCCTGGTGTCTCCTTGTACGCAAGGCAATGCTCCCTGGCCTTTGCCAACTCAGAGTCAGTGAGAAGCAGCCGTTGAGTCAGGGAAGGGACTTTATAGCAGAATAAGGAGAAAAAAGGGAAGTTTTTGGAATATGACTTTGAACATGGCTTTCCTTATTCAGAATCTACAGCCTTTGCTTTTCCAGAGGCCACACTTTTGAGCTTGCATTGCCCACATCCTAAATGCTTCAGGAAATAAAGGCTGGTCGGTTTGTTGTTATGGGTCCCAAACACAGAAATCAGTTCATCATGACCCTCCCCTGTTGGGAAACTTTATCACTAACATCAGTGCATGCAAAGCCCCTCTCAGGTTCATCTCTTCCCTTTGATCCATCACCCCCCCCCCCAATCCATTCCCTAGTTCCCTGTAGGTAATGTACTCTGAAGTACTGGCTTAGCCCTGAATATGCATGTGTCCTTTAAAAATATGCGGAGCCATTGTGTGTGTGTTATTAATTAATTAATAACAAATTCATTAAGTTATTACTACTACTAATAAATCATCTACCCATGTTGTCATGTGTACATCTATTTTGTGGTTTCTCTCTGCTACTACACATAAAAAAAGTTCAAGACCTAAAGTTTAAGCAATAAACAAGAGATAAGAAAAAATGATGAGGTAGATCGTGCTGCTCCAGACAAGAGAAAGCATCTCTGGGCTGGGAAGAGGGAAGACAGACTTAAAGGTGAAGAAAACGGGTGAGACATCAATGGGGGTCCAGAAAGGGAAACTCTTTGCCCTGACTCCCAGACCAAGATCTGGGGGTTCAACAAGAGAACCCAAGGTAGATCCAGAGAATCCAAGAGGCCCTTTTCTAGGTAGAGTTCATGGAAAAGAAGCAAGACCCCAAAGTTTTCTCATGCCCAACTTGGGACAACAATCAGAGAATTGTCTGCATGGTCTGCTTACAGACCCTGGAGCCCTGGTGCACCAGCACCATGCAAGCCCAGTGGGACTTTGGCCTCTCCCGTGAGCATGGGGCGAAGCTGGGGCTTGAGCCAGCCTTGTGGGCCAGATGGGGCTGATATGGCCTCAAACTCCCAACAAAGACACTTGCCTGATGGCCTCGTGCCCATAGTATCTTGGCTCTCCCTAAGCCACCAGGATAAGGATGAAACCTCAAGAAAAGGGGGAAAGACTTTGAATTAACAGAAATTTAGTTTCTACTATCCATCTACCAAAAAAATTGATGGGTAGCTAAATGCCTACAAAGGGGAAAAATAGAAACTTCTTGAATTATATCTATGTTTGCTCTTCAAATTGCTCTTTACCAAATTCCAGTGATCTTTAACTTGGTAGCATCTCCTTAAAATGGAGGAAAGAAACATAAAATGGACCATTTGAAAATTAAAATAAATAAAATAGGGATGACTTTGTGCATTTGTTGAGTAGATTTACGGAATTCATTATCCCCAGGATGGAGGAGAGCTGTGAGGTCATGCACAGCTGACAGAACCATAAAGGATTATTGGAAAGGTTTTTGTTAGGATGGTCTTTGTCCCAAGGCTGATATCATATCTTCCAAGATAGACTTGACCTTGCTCCACAGCCATAATTCTGTTTTATTCTGAAGGAGCTGGTTCTAAACAGAGATCCAGGAGATTCCAGATCCATCATAGTTAATGAATCACCTGAGACCAACCTTACAAGGAGAAATATTTCTTGAGCATCATAGATCAAGTCAGCGTCACCTAAGAAGAATATTATTCCAAAAAACTCCCCCCACTCTCTTCCACCACAAAGTAATTTAACAGGCTTTCCCTAAAGACTGCTCCAACCAGGAGTCCACATGCTCTGGAAGCAGCCCATTCTGCCTATCCGGGCTCCTCCAGTGCCCTGTTTCTCTTCTGCTTCAGATCACTTTGCTGGACAAATGTTTATGCACACTTAATTCCAGCAAAGACCACAACCAATAAAGGGGACCCCTGGTGGCATCTCGAGAGAGCACCTAGTATTCAGATTTCCTTTTTTGACGGTAACTACATTGCTCACAAAATATTTAGTCAAACCATGGGATATTTGCTCAAGTCAAAATTTTTTTTGAATGGCCATGAAGTCCATCCACTTTTATGCCTATGTCTTAGTAAAACCTAACTGTCCTTATTTGTTTAAGTCAGTTAAAGTAACAAATCTGAGAACAAGCTATTCACTATGCCTTAGGCAATGAATAGGATGTCATTTTTATTCAGTACTCTTATCCTAGTCTCTTTTAAAAAGAAATGCTTCTAAAACTAATATTTACTTGTTCCCCCAGAAATACTTTAATTGGCTTTGTGAAATCAATGGTTCCCTCAATAATTGATAAAAGAGTGTCTCTTTTCCCTGTCCTGGCAATATCTTGGTTTAAATAACAGGACAGATAATTCTTTCACAAATATGAAAAACAGATTTTCGGAAACAAGCTTATTTTATTAAGCCATGTTATTTAATTTTATCTGACATTTGCAAGTCATTTTTGCTAGTAAGCACTCTACATTAATACCTTGAGTTCACATAGAGTTTAACAATATGAATTTCCTATCAGAGGAAAGTACAATATATGTTTGGCAGAAGCCAAGTTCATGAAGAATTAACAGTCATCAGATCCCAAAGGGAAACAAATTATCTCCACTCCTCTCTTGCCAGCAGTCGAGCATTTAATTTGCACTTTTAAAATCCTGCCTGTTATCCCAGATTCAGGAATGAGAGCAGTGGTAACTCCTTTGCACATCCGTGTCTAACCATATAAAATCTAAACATCTATAGGCGACCACTTGCCACTGAGGTAGAAAAAGCATATCAACTTCAAATAATTTTCGTATTAAGAATATCTGGAATGAACCACAGAGAATAAGTTATTTTTATATGCTTAAAAGATGTGACAGAAACCAATCTCAATTTACAAATTAAATGGATTCTTGAAAAGTTGTGTTACATGAAAATTGGTCACTGAATCTTACTTTTCCACTGACCTGTGTTTTAAAACATATAAAATATGGCTCAGAGTTTTAAAATGAAGAAACCAAACAGTAATACAAATAGCAAATATTGAACAACAATAAATCTTTAAGGGGAAAAAGTGTTCTTTCTTCCTATAAATAACACATATGAAAATACACTGTTCTCTATACTCCAATAAAATTAAAATACTAAAAAAAAAAAAAAGAAAATACACTGTTCTGAGCAGACCTTCAAACCTCCATCATTCTCTGGGTCTTCAGAAACACTGTTTAATCTGCAAAGAACCACACTTATCTGGAAAGCTCCTACTCAGAAAAGTTCTAAAAGTTCAGCTCAAAAAGCACCACCTTTATAATAACTAGCCTTCCTTGCTCTGTAATCCCTGAGGAAAAAAAATATCTACACAGTTCTGTGAGCCCTGAGGCAGAATTAGGGTACCTCCTTCCTCTCCCAACACTGAAGCGTTCTTCCTGCATAGCCTTGGAGACCAATTGTCATCATTCTTGAGAACCCAGATCACCCACTGGACCCTGTGCTCCCTGCAGAGGGGACACAATGCACCTTTGGGGTTCCAGTGCCTACATCAGCACCTGGCACTTCATTGGTGCTAAGCAAGACTTTGAAATGAATGAGCAAAGAAATGAAAGAATTAATGAATTTAAAAGGGTATTTTGTTTTTTTTTTTGGCTTATTGTTTGTTTGTTTAAATAGATCTTTTTTCCTTTAACATCTTTATTGGAGTATAATTGCTTTACAATGTTGTATTATTTTCTGCTGTATAACAAAGTGCACCAGCTATAAGTATACATATATCCCCATATCCCCTCCCTCTTGAGCCTCCCTCCCACCCTCCCTATCCCACCCCTCTAGGTCATCGCAAAGCACCGAGCTGATCTCCCTGTGCTATGCTGCTGCTTCCCACTAACTATCTATTTTACATTTGGTAGTGTATACATGTAGATGCTACTCTCACTTCGCCCCAGCTTCCCCCTCCCGGCTGTGTCCTCAAGTTCATTCTCTATGTCTACATCTTAATTCCTGCCCTGCCACTAGGTTCATCAGTACCATTTTTTTTTTTTTTTTAGATTCCATATATATGTGTCAGCATACAGTATTTGTTTTTCTCTTTCTGACTTACTCTGTACGACAGACTCTAGGTCCATCCACCTCACTACAAATAACTCAGTTTCATTTCTTTTTATGGCTGAGTAATATTCCATTGTATGTATGTGCCACATCTTCTTTATCCATTCATCTGTCGATGGACACTTAGGTTGGTTCCATGTCCTGGCTATTGTAAATAGTGCTGCAGTGAACATTGTGGTACATGTGTCTTTTTGAATTTTGGTTTTCTCAGGGTATATGCCCAGTAGTGGAATTGCTGGGTCATATGGTAGTTCTATTTTTAGTTTTTTAAGGAACCTCCATACTGTTCTCCACGGTGGCTGTATCCATTTACATTCCCACCAACAGGGCAGGAGGGCTCCCTTTTCACCACACTAAAAGGGTATTTTGAATTCTTAAAAACCTAACACAGGAGACCTCCCTGGTGGTCCAGTGGTTAAGACTTCGCCTTCCAATGCAGGGAGTGTGGGTTTGATCCCTGGTCAGGGAGCTAAGATCCCACATGCCTCACAGCCAAAATCAATCAATCAATCAATCAATCAAACAAACAGAAGCAATATTGTAACAAATTCAAGGAAGACTTTAAAAAAAAAATGGTTAAGATGGTAAATTTAAAAAAAAAAACTAACACAAATACTGCCTAGCTTGACCTCTATGGTTCAGAAATGCTTTCAATTATCAGGTCCCTTATATCTCCTGTTGTCAATACGTGGGGTAATTTTAGTTTGGTTGCTCTTAAAAAAAAACCCTGTGCTCTCTGATTTCAGAAATTAGGATCAACAGACTTCTTAGAACCTGACGTGCTCATCTGTTCATAACAGAGTGACTCAGCAATGCACTGGAGCCCAGGATACTTCACTTAATGATGTCTTAATTAGCAGACTCTTTAAACTGCTATCCTGAGCTGACTAACAAGTATTACCAGAGGGATTATGTAGTTTACAGAGCAGGAACAGTTCTGAATCTGAAGGAAAAAACAAGGTTACCCATTTAAAGTACTTGTTACATCCACACAGCAGATAGTAGAGAAATGCAAAGAAGAGTACACAGTCAAGGGCCAACACGTTTTCACAAGCTGGCCATGCAATGCCTGCATCGCATTCTTGCACTGGTGGGAATCTCTCCCTGAGGACTTCAGAGAGCTGTCTGGGTGAATGGTTGAGCACACACCGACTTTTAGAGTCTCCCTGAGAAAGCGCTTCAACACCTACGGGGCTATGATCAATACCTTCGTCTCCACAATCCTCGGGGAGTGCAGGGAATACTGAGATGTCAAAAGGCTGACAGGCGGGCTTCCCTGGTGGTGCAGTGGTTGGGAATCTGCCTGCTAATGCAGGGGACACAGGTTCGAGCTCTGGTCTGGGAAGATCCCACATGCTGCAGAGCAACTAGGCCCGTGCACCACAACTACTGAGCCTGCGCATCTGGAGCCTGTGCTCCGCAACAAGAGAGGCCTCGACAGTGAGAGGCCCGCGCACCGCGATGAAGAGTGGCCCCCGCTTGCCGCAACTGGAGAAAGCCCTCGCACAGAAACGAAGACCCAACACAGCCAAAATTAAATAAATAAATAAATAATTAAAAGACTGACAGGCAACTCCCAAGGCAATAGAAACAAAAGCAAAAATAAACAATTGGGACCTAATCAAACTTATAAGCCTTTGCACAGCAAAGGAAGCCATAAACAAAACAAAAAGACAACCTGCAGACTGGGGGAAAATATTTGCAAGTGATGCAACTGACAAGGGCTTAATTTCCAAAACACACAAACAGCTCATACAACTCAATAACAGTAAAAAAAACTCAATCAAAAAATGGGCAGAAGACCTCAATACACATTTCTCCAAAGAAGACATACAGATGGCCAATAGGCATATGGAAAGATGCTCAACATCGCTAATTATCAGAGAAATGCAACTCAAAACTATTGATACAATGAGGTATCACCTCACTCCAGTCAAAACGGCCATCATTAAAAAGTCCACAAACAATAAATGCTGGAGAGGGTATGGAGAAAAGAGAACCCTCCTACACTGCTGGTAGGAATGTAAATTGATGCAGCCTCTATGGAAAATAGTATGGAAGTTCCTCAAAAAACTAAAAATAGAGTTACCATATGATCCAGCAATCCCACTCCTGGGCATATATCCAGAAAAGATGAAAACTCTAATTTGAAAAGATACTTGCACCCCAGTGTTCATAGCAGCACTACTTACAACAGCCAAGACATGGGAGCAACCTAAATGTCCATCAACAGATGAATGGATAAAGAAGATGTATGTATGTGTGTGTGTGTGTGTGTGTATATATATATATATATATATATATATATACACACAACGGAATACTACTCAACCATAAAAAAGCACGAAATAATGCCATTTGCAGCAACATGGATGGACCTAGAGATTATCATACTAAGTGAAGTAAGCCAGACAGAGAAAGACAATTATCATATGATATCACTTGTATGTGGAATCTAAAATATGATACAAGTGAACCTATTTACAAAACAGAAGCAGACTCACAGACATAGAAAACAAACTTATGGTTACCAAAGGGGAAAAGTGGGGGCAGGGAGGGATAAATTAGGAGTTTGGGATTAGCAGATACAAACTACTATATGCAAAACAGGTAAACAACAAAGACCTACTGTATAGCACAGGGAACTATATTCAATATCTAGTAATAACCTATAATGAAAAAGAATATAAATATATATAACTGAATCACTTTGCTAGATGCCTGAAACTAACACAACATTGTAAATCAATCTTACTTCAATTAAAATAAAATAAAATAAAATAAAAAATGATATACAAGATACACACACACAAAAAAAGACAGACAAGTGATTGTAAGGCAGATCATCAAGTCGGAGGCAATGGCTAAAACTAACCAAGGAAAATGACCCACAATGTTTTTCTGCAGGCTTGAGTCATGGAAAATTAAAGGTCATTTTAAGCTACACTGGGTATTGATGGAACTGCAACTAAAATGACAATAGAAGCCTCAATGTTTTCCATAGATAAAGTGAAGAGAAGGCCAAACTGGAAATAAATTACCAGCGGACCTCACTAAGGGGTGGGGAGTTGGAAAATTCTCTAATGAATATTAGATGGCAGGGAGAGAAGATACTTTTCCTTTTGCATATTTTAGTTTGTTAATTATGAACCTAAAAGCTTGATAACCTAGAATCCATATTCCACCTGCTGATTCTTCAGCCTACAAAAAGACTTCTTAATTATCGAAGATTCTGGAAGCGTCTTAATGCAACCACCATGACCTGTAAAGAATCAAGTCACAGACTGGCTTGAACTGAAACCTCAAGAAGCTGTAATGTAAGGTTTGCATATGGAATAGTAAGGTGTTGAAAGCTCTTGATGCCCTTGTATTTGAAGGTATTTAAACCTTCCATGGTCAGTTGAGCATACTACCAAAGCCCAATATTCCTCTAATACTTCTTGAGTAATTATGTGACAAAATTTGCTTACAGAATTCACCTCAATAAATCTTCAGACTTCTTAATTCAGTAGAATTAAAGATTCTATTATTTTTTCTCCTTAAATTTTGCTTCTATAGTCAGTCCTATTTTGCTATCAATCTATTTCCATTTCTCCAAATTGTTGTGAAGTTCTGTAATGTTTACTATTAACAAGAGCTGTTGCCACTTCTTAATAACAAGATCTAGATTTTGAAAATCTGAAAAGTTAATGATATTTGCAAAAGTGCTCAACAAGGTGGGTACAAACATGTTTATGGTTGCTTTTCATTTAGCATTATTCCATTGTTCTAGCCAATGCACAGAACTAAGAACTGATATGATGTAAGCAACTAAATTTTGAATCTGTGATTTCTAACTATCTCTAACAAACTCCTCAAGAGAAAGAAATTAAGACTTTCATACAAAATAAGCATCCCTGTTTATACATATATATAAACAGGTGTTGTGGGAAGCAAATAAAGTTGAGTACAATTTAAATAACATATCCCTCATGATGGGAGGACTCCCAGAGAGGGACATATTAAAAAGTCCTTAATTATACCTCACCTTTAGACATGCTCATACCCTTCATCAGTTTATTTCTAGTATTTCAAGCATGCCCCTTAATAGTTTGTTTGCTTTTCACACATGAATACACAATTCACATGCTTAAAAATAATGCATGCCCAAAGCTAATTCACCACAAAATTTTCCATTTTTCCTCCAATTTTATGAATTTTTTAAAACCTACACTTCTTATCACAGTTATCACAGGTATTTGGGTTCTGATATTTTCCACTGATTTTTCTAAATTAAGGCCAAAATTCTAGAGCTATTCAAACAATTATACGAACACTGCCTTTCAGTCAAAGATAGCAAAGTGGCCAAAGTTGAATTAGTCTAAACAAAGGAAACACCACACACATGGCTCCTTCGGCAGCTGAAGTGAGAAGTGTGCCTTAGAATCATCAAGATCTCCAAGTGTGAATACATTTCAACTCAGAGACCACATGTACACCCACAAGACATTAGGAAACAGTGACCCAGATCTCTGGTCCTCTCTGTACTGTGGCCAGGCTGGGATAGTTTCACTTCCTCACAAAGACCACGCCCCCTCAAATTCCGGCTTTCACACAAGCAGTTTCCTCAGCCTAGAATATCCTTTCCCCACCCATATTCTCCAATTTCCATCCAGCTTATTACTACTCTCAGTTTAAATATAGCCATCCATGAACCTCCAGGTCAGACTCTATCTGTCCTCCAGGGTCACTCTGCCCTTGGAACTTGGCAACACTCCTCAGGCTTGTAATGATGTTTGGTGGTCATTTTCCTTGTATGACTCTATACACACAGTCTGGAAACCTGTCTCTTCTGTTTGGTCCCATATTCTCATTGCCTGGCACACGGTACACCCCTGCCAAGTCTCCACTGAACTGGATTAAATCAAGTTAAATGACAAGCTTCGTAAACACGATTTGTTTCCTGAATGAGATCTTTCTTTTTGTCATGTTTAGGTAGGAGGGAGACAGAGAGATACAAAGAGAGGGAAAAAAAGAGAGAAAGAGCGAGATTCATCTCTCCATCACGTAAAACAAGGCCATTGAACCATGAAGGCTATTTACGTGGCATCCCAATGGGACAAGTTTTCCTTCTTACAAATAGGTCTCCAAGGGCCAAACAAAGCAAACCAAGTCTGTACTTTGGCCTGACATCTGCGGTGTTTTCGTCCTCACCCATTTCTTTGTACCAATGGAGATCTGATCTGTGTGTGTAGTGGCAATGACTCTCTTTGATCTTCTGTGTTGACCACATGTTCCCCCAAAGCCAAGGAAACAATTGTGTCTTCAGCTGAGAACTGCAAAGTTGATTCAAATATAAAACATAAAGCTCATATTCCAAAATGAGACCAAAAGGAGTCTTATAGTTCTAGGTTTCAGAGAAGAGGTGATATAACAATGATCCCACATCCTTAATTCCCAGTTACCACCAATGGCACCACCAGCAGCGCCCAGATACACAGAAGAAGCAACCAGAACCACAGGCAGGGAATCACACATACTTTCTCTTAAACAAAAAAAGGAAACCCACTTGGGAAATAATCAGTCTTGGCCAAGGAGAAATCAAAAAGGAGGGGTGATAAAAGAAACAGAAGCTTGCTTCTAAGATAATAGTATTAACAATGAGCTTTTAAACAAATACAAAAAAAAAATACATAGTTCAGCAAGTTCTCGTTCATCAAAAGTGCTCTAGTCATATTCAACTTGAGATTGTTCTCAAGTCTCTGGAGCTTGGCTCTTTGCCTCCTGTTAGGGGCCGCTGTTACCTGAGTTACCAGTAGGTACGGGAATACCAACAAACCCCTGCCTCAATGTGCTTTCATAAAGCAATACAGAAACAATTTTTGGCTTTGCTGCAAATGTGCATAATGGAAAGCAAATATTATTAAAAAGACAATCATTTTTAGTGATTAAAATAATCCAAGGCAGAAAAAATTTCTCCCATAAGTTTCAAAGTTCTCATTTATCATCGTTTTGCCTCAAGAAGCCAGAGTAATTTTATTTTTCCTGACTTCTATTAAAAAGATCAATACATATGATTCCAAAGAGTCTCGGCTCATGAAAAGATGGAGCAGGCCTGTAATCACATATGAAAGTATTGGTTGTCATTAGCAGAAAGATTGATCTGAAAAGACAGCAGACTCAGAGTGAAAGGACTTAAAATTTTCCACTGGGCATCCCAGCAACTTTCACCTTCCAGATAATTGAATACAGATAACAGATTACCATATTAGAGGAAAGAATTGGATTGGGGATATTCAGTAGATACCCACTTTAGCAAAGCAATACCAAATTTCTCAATAATGATTTTTGTTTGATGCAAGAACATTAATGCAGCCTGACAGTACAAAGGCATAGTCCAAAGTGCATTGAAGTCAAAATTGTTGGATCAGATTTTTATACAGTTACCTGTGGCATCAGAGGTTGTAATGAATGCACGTGTTCAGTTGGCTGTTAAAAAAACCAAGTTAAGGAACATATTCAGGCAAATGTCATGGCCTTATTCCATGAATAGAGCTTCTTTCAGCTTTCTTCACTGAATTATTGTTATGACCCTTAGTGGTGATTGTATGAAACTCACAAGAACTGAACTCATGGGCATGCAAAGGGTTTTCTTCACTGCATAGCTGTCCTTTCCTGAAACCCACTTACAGTGCAGTAAAAATACTAGCTATAAAATAAGTTGGAATTTTTATAGGACCTTGGCAGGGCACAGTGAATTTGGAAATTCAGGGTTGTGGTCCAAGGACACTAAACTGGAGGTCAAGGTTTTCCATACCTTCATCCTCATTCTACATATGTACAATATTGACACCCCTGAGGATGGTGTTCCCAAGCTCCAGAATTGATAGATAAGATGTTTTTTAAGACATCTGAATATTTCATCACCCTTCAATCCCTTTACTTACTTAGCTGCCAGCAAATACCTGGACATCTCACAGGAATCAGATCTGTTCATAATAATTAACCATTGATCATTTTCATAATGACCTAAAAGCTGATCCTGGAGAAAGATATCAATGTCCATCCCCTATAACAATCATCTTGACAGTGTAAGTGGGCATTGCATTTGTGTTAAAAACCATTGTTTGTTATGGACTTCAACAGAGTTTGCGAGACATTTTATGTTAAGTGTGTTCCTCTATTACTCTTCTATGAATTCCTAAATGCTGTCATTATCTAAATTTTCCACAAAAATCACATTGTCATGGCATCCACTAGACACTTCAGTGCACACGAAGCAAAACTGTTTTCTTCCATGTCTAAATTTAAAAAAACGCAAACACTTGTTTTTATAAAAATACCAGAAAATGTTCACGCTTTTGGAATTTCCTGTAATAATAGTATCAGGAGTAAATTCCTTTAAATACAGAGGACGGGAATAAGACCAGCCAGGAATTATTTTTAGTTTTTCAAACTTAGTAAATTCTTTTCCATTCTCAGCTGAAAGATTTTTTTTTCTTGCAACTAAGAAAACATCTCCATTTTACTAGTGAAGTCAGTATTTAAAAAAAAAAAAAAAAGGAGAAATATTGTTTTTCCCATTTGTGCTTCATACAGGATTCTGTGTAAATATATGTGTACACATTTATATTTCATGCTCGTAGTAAGGCCACATTTTTTAAGCCAATTCTCTTGTCAAGAAAACTAAAGTAAGGATCACTCAAGGGCACTGTTACTTTAAAAACGGAGCATGATGGCTCTCCAAGACTGGAGTGGGCTGTGGAAATTGCCCATCTTCGTCCTGATGAAGGGTTCTCTGACAATGACCCTTGAGTCATGAGACATCACAAGGGACAGATTGCACATGACACAGCAATGAATGTATGAATGCTCAGTGACAGGCCCACATACTGCCAGGTCTCCATCCCTCCCCTGCCCTTCCCTGTTTTGCCGATGCCTTGATGAAAGAGCTACGATATGATGCCCTGGATTGACATGCTCTCAAGGGAGATGACAATACAGCCTGTGTGATGCTCCAAGGCACACACTGAGCTCTGATTTGTACTGGGCTCTGCTAATTACAGTGTGTGTGAGTTGTATCTCATTCCTGTCCTCTGTGTACAGTGTGATAAACAAAAAGTTGCTGAGGCATGAAACATGAGATAAATAGGGCCTCAAACACCCTACCTTTCCAAACACCATGGAAATTATAGTATATTTTTTTTAACAGAAAAGACAAAATGAGAAAAAAGCTATAACGGAACTGTATTAGTCAGAGCTCTCCTGAGAAACAGAGCTAATAGGAGAGACAGAGACAGAGATTGATTTATTAATTATAAGGAATTGGCTCATGTGATTATGGAGGGAGACAAGTCCCAAGATTTTCAAGGTAAGTCAGCAAGCTGGAGAGTCAGTGGTATATAGTTCCAGTTCAAGTGCAAAGGTCAGAGAACCAGGAGAGCTGATGTGTGGTTGTACTCTGGAGGCCAGCAGGCTCAAGACCCAGAAAAGCCAAAGTTTCAGTTCAAGTGCAAAGGCAGGTAAAAGCCCAGCTCAAATGACACTGGGCAAGCGGAGTTCCCTCTTAACCAAGCAGAGGGTCAGCATTTTTGTTCTATTCAGGCCTTCAACTGATTGGACGCATTCCACAGAGGGAGGGCAATCTGTTTTACTCTGTCTACTGATTTAAGTGCTAATCTCATACAAAAACACCCTCACAAAACACCCAGAATAATGTTTGACCAAATATCTGGATACCCTACGACCCAGTCAAATTGACATATAAAATTAACCATCACAATAACCTTGTCAAATGCTAACCAAATACACTTTGTTTTTTTATCTTAATACAAGTGATAATATAACTTCTGTTCATCCCATTTTTTGTGATGATTCTTTTTGTCCGTTTAGTTTAAATATTTCTCTGCATGTCAAAAAGCAGGCAATAGATAGGTAGTAAAATTGCACTGAAAATTCATTTCCCTCAGCTAAAGCAAACTCAAGGAACATTTATTTAATAAAATGGAGAATCAATAAAATTATAATTTTAAGTCAGAGTCAATGCCAAGTTGTTCTGTAAAGAAATTTGATAGGAATCCATGTTCTTTTCTTTGTTAGGAAAAATAATATTAAAAGTAGAATTAATTTAATGATCATCATACTCGTTGGTTTAGTGGTGATAAGAAACATGCATCCAGCTTCTATTCCTTTGAAACTGCATTTTCCAATTCTTTAAGGACCTTGCTACTCAAAGGGGGTTCCACAGAGAGGCAGCATCTCCATCACTTAGGAGTTTGTTTAAAACACAGATTCCAGACCCCACACCAGGAATATTAGATCAGAATATCTGGGGGTGGAGCCTAGGTATTTGCACTTTAAGAAGCTCTCCAGCACCATAACATTTGAGAATCCCCACATTAAACAATGCTTTATCCAGTTCACAAAAATCACATACACCACAGATTAAACCTCAACCAGAGAAACTTAGTTCTATCATCCAGTTGAAGCCTGTTGAACTCCAATTCATTCAACAATGGAGAATTCTATGTTTAACTGTGTTTGCTCATTCCCTCTAAATGTTGGAGGATTACATTCTTTTTGATAAAGTTAGTGGTACTAGGGAATATCAAGATAATACAGTATTAAAATGTAATAGTAAATTTGAAATTTAAATACTAAATGAAAGTTAATATTAAAATATTATGTTTGCTTTGCATTTCACTCTACCATCTTGGCATAAATAGACAGCCCTCAGAAGACATTTCAAATTGTCAATATTTCTCTAATTAGTCATATTTTCAATTAAAATTTAGGCACAGACAACACATATGATCAATGTCTTGACTATGAACATGAGTACCAAAAACCACTGGTTTAGAGCAGTTGGCCTATTTATTGCAGAGCACCTTTTAATTCTGCCATCCAAGTCCTATCTTAGAAAAAGATACTAGTTCAGTTATAGCTTTTAATCAGCCCAGATCCCCTCTTTGCAATGAGAATATTAAAAGAAGCCAAATTTTGAAATAGTGGAGTTTACCTTCTCTTTCCCCAACCTGAGTTCTCAATGTCTCCTTATTGCCCACACTACACAGCAATAATTCCCCATCAAGACATTCATTGCCTACATGTTGACCTTTGCTGCCCTTGATGACCCTCTCATATGGTGGTCTCTGTGCAAGTCCATCCTCACTAACCAAGATGTTCTATACCATTTCCCACTCTCAAAAGACCTGATAGCAACTACTTATCTGTCCAAAATCCCTTTGGGATAATAAGAATGAGCAATAATTTGGCATGGTGTCAGGTTATGATTTGGTGCAAAGAGGAACTTTGAGCTATAGAACCAGAGTTCAAGACCTAGCTATGGTTATATAACCTTGAGGAAGGTTTTAGCCTCAAATTACTCAAAATTTAATAAGGCAAACAAGACAGTTAAACAAAAATACAGTTGACTGCCAAATGCCCAAGAAATGTACAATAAGTCAGGGGAATCAAGAACAGGAGAGCTCATATCCAGCTGGACATGAGCTTCAGACATAGTTTCTCAGAGGAAGCCACCCCTGGTTCACAGTAAACTCATCTTTTTCTGGGGTCACACTTGAAACAAAATAGATATACCCAAAGCTGCTCCATCTAGATATAAGAACTGGGTCCATGCAAACTCATGTCATATTGGTTTTTCTCTTGGTTCTAAGCAGAGTGAGGCTCATCATGTGACCGTACTGGAGTCATTCTGACATAAGTAGCCATAGACAAGAACTGTCATCATGGTCCTTTGAAACTAGTCTTGTAACATCTCAAGATATGTGTGAGGGGTATATGCGTGTGAGTAGATGGGGACAAGTGTATATGCAGGATTACATATGATTTTTGCCTCAAGCTAACTAGATAGCTTTCCTGTCTATCAGTAAATAAGGGCATATTGAGTATTTGTTATGGGTCAAGCCCCATGATGAGGATGTGGCTGCAAACACAGAGCCAGTCCCTGCCCTTCAGGAGCTTAGAGTCAAAATGACCATAGAGACATTTACAAATAATGACTAGTGTAGACTAAAATATAGTTGCAAGTTTAAAACTAAAATTTACACAGCTTCCAGACAGTGATTCCTCTTCTTTGCTACAGTTCTATGACCTGCTGTTACAATGAAGAGGATTATGACTCTTGTCCTCATATTGAGTGGTGTGGCCAATGCCTGTCTTGGTTCCATGAAGACAGCCCTGTCTCTTCAGCATGGAGTCCTCACTTATTCCATGGAACCATTCTATTAAGCAGTGGTTCTTAGCCTACAAGGATCACCTGGGGGGGCTAAAGTGCAGATACCTGACCTCACCCAGAAATTCTGATTCAGACTCTGGCTGGGATAGTCTAATTATATTTGAAAATCCCACCTGAGTGGTTCTAAAGCAAACAGGTATGTGAACTGCCCTGAGAAACCCTGTGACCTAGAGGTGAATGAACTAAAAACTCCAATTTTCCTTAACCAGACAAATTGAGAACATAATTCAATTGATATGCTACATCCACTTCAGAATGTTTCAAAAACATGCACAAATATCCACATACCTTCTCTTGCCTCCAAAAGACACTAAGAGGCAAACTATTCTGAAAATAGAAGAAAGTTAACAATCCTAAGATTTGAACTCTTGGTAAAGAGCTGTGTTAGTATATAACTTCAATATATGCTCCAGACTAACAAAAAGGATTATTCATCTATCATTTAATTTTTTTAAATATTCATTGGTAAACCTCTCTTTTGGGCAGCATGAATAAATACCTAAAGGTAAGAAATATGCCAAACCAAAAACTAAATTCTGACAACAATTCATGATAGAAATAAAATCAGCTCCAAAATCTGAGATAAACCACAGATAAAAGAGAGGTTTTTCACTGTGACCTTCAAATCAATTCTTTGGTTTTCTTTTATCATTTTGGTTTTCTTTTACAACTGGAAAAATGACTGTATTTTCACTAAATCTAATTTTTCTGTTTCACATAACATCAATTTAAAGGCAATGTTATCAATAGGAACTTCCAAAGCCATAATTCTGTTGAGACCAAGATACACAGTTTATGAGCAAAGATCAGCAAATTATTTTAGAAAAAGACATCAAGGCTTGGGATAAGCCCAGAATGATGTGAAATGAGGAGGGCAGGCAGGAAGAGTAAGAATAGGAAAGATGTATTCTTCAAAATTCTATTGAGGTTTTTTTTTTAATTCATAAAAGGGTAACTTTATGGAAAAACTTTGCAAAGAAATTAATGATAATAAAACAGCTGAACAGCAATGGCAGGCATTGAAAGACTTGAAAATGAATGAATGAATAAATGCACGAACAAATAAGAAATTGAATCAATGAACTGTTGTGCAAATCCCTTGGGGCCTGATACAGTGAGCTGTGTTAGGAAAACAGGTTGAATAAAATATAGTCCATGTCTCTAAGGCACTCACCACCTAGCCAACAAAGTCACAGACATCTATCTCTACAATTAGGCATAATACAGAAAGATGTGTGATACACCAGTCTTATGAAATAGTGATTCAGGAACAATGAGGGTAGCGTGATGAATTCTCCTGAGGACTGTAATCAGGGTGGCCTTACGGGGAGGTGAGTGTTTTGCAGACTTTGGGTCTCAGCAAGTCTCCGGGTGAAGGCATTACTAGCTTGAGAGAGTCTAATTTGTGCAGAGTTTCCCCTTGGGTCCTCTGCTTGACTCTCATTACACACTTCATGTGCACATGTTCAGC
Source organism: Balaenoptera borealis (assembly GCF_965194805.1). Classification (NCBI taxonomy): domain Eukaryota; kingdom Metazoa; phylum Chordata; class Mammalia; order Artiodactyla; family Balaenopteridae; genus Balaenoptera; species Balaenoptera borealis. The sequence continues at coordinate 9,799,320 of NC_138862.1, read as the reverse complement.
TACTATCTGTATGCTTATGACTCCCAAAACTATGTCTTCAGACAAAAACCTCCTGCCTGGGTTTCAGAATCACATCCAAATTGCCTCCTGAATAACCTACAGACTCCTCAAATTCATTATATCTAAATCTAAACACTTTAACTTTTCCCCCCTCTCTACCCTCAACCCCATCCTCTCCTATTTGCTTTCTCAATGAAAGATGTAGCCACTCATAGCCTGAGACAGAAATTATGCATAATCCCAGATTCTCCCCCTCCCTACATCCCAGTCACTAAGCCCTGCCGCTTCCACTTAAAAATCTCACCCTCCTCTCATTCTTCCACAGCCATAGTCTTAGCTGATACTCTTATCATGTTTTACCTTGTATCCATGTCTTTATTTTTATTCCCTTCCAGTTCATCCTCCACTGCCAGAGGGATGGACTGTAGCTGACAGTGACTTTGTTTTTCTGATTAATATCTTACAGTGGTGACTGAGCACTTCAGGGTAAATCCCACATTCCTCATGAACTGGGTCCTCTCACCCTACCATCCTTTTCCCCACTGCCCCCAACAGGTACTCAGAGCTCTGACCATATGGCACTTCATCTTGTGCCTTGACCTAGACTGTTTTCTCTGGCCTGAGCATCCTTACCTTCCCTTTAACTGACCACCTTCCCTGCCTGTCTAGCTTCTGCTCAGCCCAGTAACCTTTCCCCTTCCTTTGGGAGGCATCTCTGATCCTCATCTCTGATCCTCTGGCCCCTAGCTCCCTGTGCCAGTCTCTAGTGGAGGGCTTCCACACTAGTTGGTATTGGTTGGAATATTTGTCTACATCCCCCAAGCTGACTGTGGAAGGTTGAGGGCAGGACTTTGTTCTGTTCATCTTTATATCCCTCATGTCTAGCATGAAGCTCATCACATAAGAAAAACGCAACTATTTGCGAATTATCTTAATTAACTAAAACCTTTCTCTGAGCTTCGTAATTGTTGACATTCAAGAATGAATAGTTGAAAACCTCAGAAAGCATATGACTAGTAAACAAACTTTCTTTCTCAAAAATAAACTGCCAACAACAAAAACTACATCCTCAAGTTATGCAAGTATCGTATTTAAAAAAACTGATTGGATATTGAAAATTTGGGTCAACCAGTTGTTTTCTTCTAAATTGTGCCAAATAACTGATCTGGTAGGTATTATTGTTTAAACCATTATATTATCTGACACTTTCGAGACAGCTGAGTTAGTGGGGCAGTTGCTTAAGTTCACGTAGGTTCAATCTGTGTGACGTGTTAGCAGATTTCACTGAGTTACTGCAACTCAATCCCTCAAACGCTTTTTTGAGCATCTACTTTACGATTGGCATAGATGCTATACCAATGCTTCTCCAAGTTATCCCATGGACCACCTTCATCTAAATAACCTGAGGGTCTTGTTAAAATGCAGATTCTTACACTCCACGCAAGAAGTCTTAAACCAGATACCCTAGAAGCAGTGTCTGCTTCATCTTTAAAAAGTCCACCCTATAAATATTTATTCAAACCAAAGTTTGAGAGCCATTGGTCTACACTTTGGACAGTCCAACAGAAAGTGGAAGAAAAGGATGAGGGAGTGGAGGGATGAGGGAGTGAGGGAGGTCAATTGGGAAGAGACGGCAATATATTAAGATATAGGGTCAGCTGCTGTGAGAAGGAGACCCAAGATAAGAAGAGTTTGTTTCTGTTTCACATAATGGTCTGAGTATAGGCAGTCCAGGGCTCATGTGAAGGCATCAAGGCATCAGGGACCCAGGATTCTTCTACCTTGGTGCCCTATCATTCTGAGAGCCTTTCTCTCATCTGCATGGTCTAAGATGGTTCATTACCTCACCCTCATTCCAATAAGGCGAGACGGAAAGGAAAAGCGTGCCTCCCCTTAAAGGCACAAGCCAGAAGGTGCACTCACAACACCTGTTTATATTCCAGGACATACCCATGTAGCTTCATCCAACTACAAAGGAGACTGAGAGGTGAATTGGGGTGGGAAGAAGTCCATGTACCCCACTAAAAATTGTTCTATAAGAATTGAGTAAAGGGGAAATAGATAATGAGGTCAACTTGCAATTTTTGTCACCTAAGAAAAAGATGAAGAGGAGAGAGGGGTAAGAGCTGGAGAGGAGGTGGACGGGAAGGAAAAACCATAAAACCAATTGTCAATTCTCCAAAACATTCTCCATCCTCCAACCCCCAACCCCCATCCAAATACATGCACTTAGAGCCTGGTGTTCCTGATTTTCTGAGCTTCTTTAATCAAGATAGTTGTATTCAGTTTCACTCATACCTCTCTAGCCTTGGCCTTAGACATTGACTTTGCTTGACAATAATCTTCTGCCAATGTTTCCAATATCACTGGCATAATGGGCTACAGGCACAAGCTGCTTATCCAGGTTCTCTACTTTATATTAAAAGTCATGGGTTTGGGCTTCCCTGGTGGTGCAGTGGTTAAGAATCCACCTGCCAATGCAGGGGACACCGGTTCGAGCCCTGGTCCGTGAAGATCCCACATGCCGCGGAGCAACTAAGCCCGTGCGCCACAACTACTGAGCCTATGCTCTAGAGCCCGTGAGCCACAACTACTGAGCCCGCGTGCCACAACTACTGAAGCTGGTGCGCCTAGAGCCTGTGCTCCGCAACAAGAGAAGCCGCCACAATGAGAAGCCCGCGCACTGCAAAGAAGAGTAGCCCCCGTTCGCCGCAACTAGAGAAAGCCCGTGCACAGCAACGAAGACCCAATGCAGCCAAAGATAAATAAAATAAATAAATTTATTTTAAAAAAAAAAAGTCATGGGCTTGCGGATGAATTTTAAGCAGCACCATTTCCTCGCTTTTGGTTAAAGATGGCACTGTTTGATCAGCCCAAACACGGCACTCTTTCTCTGTGAATAGTGCCCCTGAAATTGGGCAATGCTGTGACCCTTGTGCTTGCTGAATTGAATTTCCAAGTGAATATTCATCTCAGCTTTCACGTGGAAACCGCACTTTGGTTTGTAGTCCGGCTGCTGGAGAAACTCTAAAACGTGAAGGGACAGGCAGCTTTGGTGTTATTCCTACACTCAGGGTATCTTTCCCGCGGAGTAAGAACCGCCGTGGCCTCGGGCCCAGAATGCTGACCTGCGAAGAACAGCCCCTCCAGCCTTTCAGGAGCCTAAGATGAACTGCGTGACACCCATTCCATAGATCAGACAGCAGGTCAGATCTTACTGCTTTTGTACAACAGCCATTATGTGATTTACGGAGCAAAGAATGGATACAATACAATCCTCAGAGTACGTTACAAAGTTAGAGGGTATTTCTAAGCATGAAAATATGCAACATTTCAGGAGGTAATGTCATAAAAAGAGGCATCAGACCAATAGATCACTGTCTCCATTCAACTGTCATTGCTAAAAATACCTTTAGCTCTCATTTCTGAGAGTGAGAAACTCTAGAAGTTACATTCACGTTTTTAGGAGGCCATATGTAACCTAACTTTTCCAAAACTGAACTTGAATATAATCTAGTTAGAATTACATCCCCTAGGACATTTCAGTATAGATTCAGATTCACAAAGCAAAGGAAAAGATAATGTGGTTTTATTCCAAAGCACAGGCTTAAACACATGGCAACACTCATCATTCTCAAAATTCCCAATTGCTTCATTTGCTCCCAGTCGTCAAGTGGCTTCTATCAGAAAGTTACATGCAGTCAGAAAATTACAGGAGGCCTGCTTCTTAGGGAGTAATGATCCATTCATCTGATAATTTGCTAAGTGCTTACTCTTTCTACTTGTCATTTTTTCCTTCTTGGTTAGCACATCATGCAAATTGTGACAAGAGATAAAGAAATGGAAACACTCGTAGAAAAACAGGCAAAATAAGGACAAAAAAAGTAAGATACAAAATGTCTTTAAAAATAAACTTAATATTTTTAAAACTGCTTTTCATGAAAAACACTAGCAGAGAAATTTAAATGTACTAGTGTAGTCCCTCGGACACTGATTTTCAGATGGTGACGCCATGTGGCCCCCATCACTGGAACTGATCCCACTGAACGTGGATGCTGGGGACATCCAAGGACAACTCCAAGTAGCCATCGGGCTGTGGACAAATCCACTCTGTCCCCAGAGACTTCTGTAAGATTCCAACCTGGTCTTTAAATGTGTGTATATAAGCAACACTGATCTGCAGGCTATTGTTTTATAGGTGAATCCTTGCATTTCATTGTTCTGAGGTTGATATTCTCATTGGTTAGCTATTCTTGCCAGTTTTTACTTCCTTGTTGGTCACTTTTCAGTGTTCACCAGAACCTGGGGCAGTAGCAGTGGAAACCAAGGAGCTGCCCTGCATTACCCTGTTGCTATGCCTGCTACAACGTGGTGATGAGAAGGCTGGAACTGAAAGCCAAGGAGACTTTCCACTACGAAATGCAAGATAAGCATAGGGACGGCCTCATGTGCCTGGGGAATGTAGCCAATTCTAATATGTCCACAAAGCATCCATGCCAGGTGATCTCAAGTTGTGAAAACCAGGCAGATTTTTACTGTGCTTAATGTATTGTAATAGCCAGGATTTTAAATATGTCAGCTCTTTTTGGTGTGATTTAATACAGCTTACTTGAAAGGAAAAATAAAAAAATCTATATGAACAGTTTCCAGGCGTCGGCTCTAATTTCCCACGACGGCCCATGACAAGGAACTCGCAACACTATGGAACAGACTTGACTGGATCAGAAAAGGGCTGATTGGAATTTGTGCTCACTCTTCTTTTCCTCCTCACTCTTTCTCAACATTCCTAAGAAACATATCCAATTTTCAGGCCAAGCAGGATGGCAAAAATGACATTTACACTGGATGGCATCTAAAAATATTTTATACCAATTTCAACATTCTAGGAGAATAACTGTATGATATTCCAATATTAACAGAAGAAAGGAAACATTTTTTCAAAGATGGCTATCTGCTCATGCTCTATGTATTTCCTGTCTTGGATGAAATTTTTCCATTTTTCTCATGCAACCAGTTAGTTATAAACCTGGAAAGTCATCTGACATTGCGTTTTAATGAATTTCTCTATTTCTCTTTTGAATTCTTAGGGAAGAAGAGAGTACAGCACAGAGAAGTATTCACTCTGTAGGATATAAGATCAGAAAAGCAAGCCCATGATCTATTCACTGTTGAGTACCTAGCTCATTACCTGGCACATGACAATTGCTTAATAAATTTTTTGCTGTATGTTAAATGACTCTTTCCATGGGTAAGTCACTGTTTTTCTGCCACTCCCCAATACTCAAGGCTCTAACAAAGATCTTTTTAAAGATACCATGATTTTTATTCTAGAGTTTTCCATCACAACTTTTCTTCTTCTCACTAGTAGCTTTCTCTTATACACCCAAAGGTCAGCTGTCTCTTGAACCCAAAGTTTCAGCTTAATTACGGAACACAAGGGCTTTGAAGTCAGACAGACATGTTCAACCACGTGGTTCTGTCACTTACCTAGTGTGGTTCATCAAACTGCTTAATTTCTCTGAGTCTCATTTTCCCCACCTGTAAAGCATTAAAATAATTTCAGAAGGTTATCTATAGATTAAATGAAATAATATGTATAAAACAGCAAAGTGCCTGACACACAATAGCCTATTTATGATGACTACTTTGGTAATACTAGTATCATTATTATTATCAACATGAAACTTCAGAATAATCCTGTAACATGCCTTATAAGTTAAATACTGTCACATATCTAACTGAGAAGTTTTCTTGTTCATAAACTATATAAACTGGGTCTTTTTTTTACTGTATAATATCAAAGGAAAGTTGCCTTAGTTTTTGTGCTGTCCAGGGAAAGATAAATACTAAACTATGCTATTTCTTGGATGCAAATTTCTCTAGAGCTTTCTTAAGTAGTCTATACAATGCTTTAATGGTATCACAAACTAGCTGTAATTTTCCCAAAGTCAAACAGCCTGTCAGTGACCACAAAATACAATGGAGAAAATAGTATACATCCATATGAATTTTCATTGAAATAAATGTAGAGAGTGTGGAGAGATAAGATCAGATGCTCTTCTAGAAGTTTCCTTGCCCCACATATCTACTTTTCACCTTGTGGCATAGTTAAAGTGATACACACAAGTTTAAGAAGCTCAGCAGAGACCCCTTTACGTCAAGCACCATGGGTAGCTAAAAAGGAAATGGGTTGTTCACCTCAAAGAACTTGAGAAGAGATTAATACAGCAAACAAAGAGGTAAAACCACTTGTCAATACATGAACAGCATGTAGGAAGTGCATCACCACATATAAGCAGTGGATAAAAACTTGAAAGGAAAGGATAGTAGAGTGCTTTATGCTTTAGGCCACTACTCCGAATTAAATAACTGAACTACAATGGTTTGAGCTAATCTAAAATCAATAACAATTGGCAGGTGTTATCTAGGTTCTGAAAATCAGAGGTGAGATGGCATACATCTCATTTTCTCTCTTCCTCTACTCCCAGGTCCCACTGACAGGAAAATGAGCCCCAGTCAGCTCATCCACTCATGTGCTTTCAACCAGCACCTGAATAACTGTGAATGGTCCTCAAATTTATTTTTGATGTCTCTCCTTCGAGCCAGTTCCATTAAATGCTTATTTCCTTTTGGCTGTTTCACGAAGACCTCATACCATCATAAGCAAATCCTATAGTCATTTTTTAAAATTTAGGTTAAATCTTAATTGTGTGTAACTTGTGAACGAGTCTGTAATTTGTGGTCTGAATAGTTAGCCAGCTGCAATTAATTGAGGTCTTCTTGTTAAATTTTATAGTGTCAAAGCCTCCTAAACGTGTCTACAAATGTATTCATCCTTTCATCTTACATTCATCTTTCCTAAACCAACTATTACCAGCAGGAATATCATAACCTTCGTGCTTCCTAAAGTTTGCAATTTTGGTTTCATCTTCAACTCCTCCTCATCTTTGGGGCTGGAGGATGGAAGTTTGGGGGAAGCAATCCATGTCCTTTACAGTCTACAAGCTCAAAAAGGCTGAGCTAGGAAGCATCCATTGTGGCCTGAGCATTCCCTACAAAAGGCCCTCAGGATAGCTCAGAGATGAGAGAGGGCAAAGACGGAAGCCTTGGCTGCCTTCTAAATCCACACATGCCTGCATCCCACCCTTTAAAGGCATAAGGATTCATTCATTCTTACTTACAACTCAGAAACAGTAATTGAGCAGCTACAAGTGCCAAGCACTGCTTTGCTTTGGATGATGGAGATGAAGTGGTGAACAAAACCTGCCATCATGGGGCTTGCATTCTAGAGGGGTCTGTTTCTTGGTAGTGAGAAAAAGGAGTAAAACTAACAGAACTTACAGTTGGGGTACAATTTTTTTTCAATCTTTCTAAAAGTTCTTAATTGCCAATCTAATTTCTAAGCCAAATTTCATTCCTTCTGTGCAAAATGGCATGGCCAGTCTGACCACCAAATACCAAGGGGCTTTCTTGACTATTCAAGCACATTGTTGGCCAAAGAAAGCAGGCTGCTCCGAAATGACATGGCAAAACATGTAGAGTAATTTTAATCAATTCTTTCAGCCAATTTTAAAGGTATTTATCATGAAGTAGCACAGTCTTGCTAAAATATTTCTTTAAACACAAAGAGTGCTTTGTTTCTAAACATTCAAGAAATAAAGGGAGCACCCAGACACCGTGCCTGTTTTGTAAGTTAAAGTGAAAAAATACGACACTGAAATTCGTAGTTGATATCTCTTCAGAAGAGAAATTCATCAGCAAGGTAATAATTCCCAGTAGTTATACAAAGAAACCACAGTCTTCAGGAAAACCACATAACAGAGAATGGAATACTGGGAGCAGCCCACATAAGTACTCATGATAGATAACTGTATTAAAAATTAAATATAAATTATTGTGAGCATTATACTTTTGGCACCAGATGAAAAAAGTGCTTTATGTTACTTAAAAGTTTCAATAACTGCCCTAAATTTGGCTCTGTTGAAAGTAAGCCTACCCTGAGTAAATATAAAGTGTTTATTATTTGAAGCATTGCTTTCAATACAATTGTAAGTTTAAAAAGATCTCTTGAATTTGCTAAAAGTTTCTATATGACATTGATATTTCTTAAAAGTACTAAAAATGGAGACAAAGAGGTGAATTTTAAACAGGGCCTTAAGGAAGATTATTTTAGTATATGAAAATATCTCACAGAAATGCAATAAAACACAAAAATCAATTCCAGATGATTTTTAATCTAAATATAAGAGGGAAAAATAAATCTTTGAAAAAAAATAAGAGAACGTCTTCATGACCTTGGAGTAGGCAAAGATTCCTTAAATAGCACAAAAAAATAAAAAATAACCTTTAACGGAAAAAAAGATGAATTAAATTATATTAAAATTAGGAATTTCTATTCATTACTATTAAGAAAATGAAAAGGCAACCCAAAGAGTGGGAAAAGATGCTTACAACAAAAACTCCAACAAGAGGAGACCTTCAAGATGGTGGAGGAGTAAGATGTGGAGATCACCTTCCTCCCCAAAGATACATCAGAAATGCATCTACATGTGGAACAACACCTACAGAACACCTACTGAACGCTGGCAGAAGACCTCAGACCTCCCAAAAGGCAAGAAACTCCCCACATACCTGGGTAGAGCAAAAGAAAAAAGAAAAAACAGAGACAAAAGAATAGAGACAGGACCTGCACCTCTGGGAGGGAGCTGTGAAGCAGAAGTTTCCACACACTAGGAAGCCCTTTCACTGGCAGAGGCAGGGGGTGGCGGGGGGAAGCTTCAGAGCCACGGAGGAGAGCACAGTAATAGGGGTGCAGAGGGCAAAGTGGAGAGATTCCCACACAGAGGATCGGTGCTGACCAGCACTCACCAGCCCGAGAGGCTTGTCTGCTCACCCGCCGGGGTGGGCAGGGGCTGGGAGCTGAGGCTCAGGCTTCAGAGGTCGGATCGCAGGGACAGGACTGGGGTTGGTGGCGTGAACACAGCCTGAAGGGGCTAGTGCACCACAGCTAGCCAGGAGGGAGTCCAGGGAAAAGTCTGGACCTGCCTAAGAGGCAAGAGACCACTGTTTCGGGGTGCACGAGGAGAGGGGATTCAGAGCACCGCCTAAACGAGCTCCAGAGACGGGCGTGAGCTGCGGCTATAGCGTGGACCCCAGAGACGGGCATGAGATGCTAAGGCTGCTGCTGCTGCCACCAAGAAGCCTGTGTGCGAGCACAGGTCACTCTCCACATCTACCCTCCCAGAGCCTGTGCAGCCCGTCATTGCCAGGGCCCTGTGATCCAGGGACAACTTTCCCAGGAGAACACATGGCGAGCCTCAGGCTGGTGCAACATTACTTCGGCCTCTGCCGCCACAGGCTCGCCCCGCATTCCGTACCCCTCCCTCCCCCCGGCCTGAGTAAGCCAGAGCCCCCGAAGCAGCTGCTCCTTTAACCCCGTCCTGTCTGAGCAGGAACAGATGCCCTCAGGCAACCTACACACAGAGGCAGGGCCACATCCAAAGCTGAACCCCAGGAGCTGTGTGAACAAAGAAGAGAAAGGGAAATCTCTCCAGGCAGCCTCAGGAGCAGTGGATTAAATCTACACAATCAACTTGATGTACCCTGCATCTGTGGGATACCTGAACAGACAACGAATCAACCCAAAATTGAGGCAGTGGACTTTAAGAGCAACTGTACACTTGGGGTTTGCTTTCTGCATCTAATTTGTTTCTGGTTTTAGGTTTATCTAAGTTTAGTATTTAGAGTTTATTATCATTGGTAGATTTGTTTATTGATTTGGTAGCTCTCTTCCTCCTTTATTTTTACATATAGATATATATATATTTTTTTCCTTTTTCTCCTTTTGTGTTTATGTGTATGCTTCTTTCTGTGATTTTGTCTGTGTACCTTTCCTTTTACCATTTGTCCTAGGGTTCTGTATGTCCGTTTTTTTGTTTGTTTGTTTTTTTGGGTGTTTTTTTTTTTTGGAGAGTTTTTAGTGCTTGTTATCATTGGTGGATTTGTTTTTTGGTTTTGTTGCTCCCTTCTTTCTTTCTTTCTTTTTTTTTTATTACTTTTTAATTTTTTTATTTTTAATAATTTTTTGAATTTTTTATTTTAATAACTTTATTTTATTTTATTTTTTTCTTTCTTTCTTTCCTTTTTTCTCACTTTTCTTCTGAGCCGTGTGGCTGACAGGGTCTTGGTGCTCTGGCCGGGTGTCAGGCATGTGCTTCTGAGGTGGGAGAGCCGAGTTCAGGACATTAGTCCACCAGAGACCTACCAGCTCCATGTAATATCAAACGGCGAAAGATCTCCCACAGATCTCCATCTCAATGCTAAGACCCAGCTCCACTCAATGACCAGCAAGCTCCAGTGCTGAACACCCTATGCCAAACAACTAGCAAGACAGGAACACAACCCCACCCATTAGCAGAGAGGCATACTAAGCTCACAGACACCCCAAAACACAGCACCATACGTGGCCCTACCCACCAGAAGGACAAGATCCAGCCCCACCCACCAGAACACAGGCACCAGTCCCCCTCACCAGGAAGCCTATATAACCCACTGAACCAAACTTAGCCACTAGGGGCAGACACCAAAAACAACAGGAACTACGAACCTGCAGCCTGAGAAAAGGAGACCCCAAACACAGTAAGTTAAGCAAAATGAGAAGACAGAGAAACACGCAGCAGATGAAGGAGCAAGGTAAAAACCCACCAGACTAAACAAATGAAGAGGAAATAGGCAGTCTACCTGAAAAAGAATTCAGAGTAATGATAGTAAAGATGATCCAAAATCTTGGAAAGAGGATGGAGAAAATACAAGAAACGATTAACAAGGACCTAGAAGAACTAAAGAGCAAACAAACAATGATGAACAACACAAAAAATGAAATTAAAAATTCTCTACAAGGAATCAATACCAGAATAACTGAGGCAGAAGAACAGATAAGTGACCTGGAAGATAAAAGAGTGGAAATAACTACCACAGAGCAGAATTAAGAAAAAAGAAAATAAAGAATTGAGGACACTCTCACAGACCTCTGGGACAACATTAAATGCACCAACATTTGAATTATATGGGTCCCAAAAGAAGAAGAGAAAAAGAAAGGGACTGAGAAAATATTTGAAGAGATTATAGTTCAACACTTCCCTAATATGGGAAAGGAAACAGTCAAAAATCCAGGAAGCGCAGAGAGTCCCATACAGGATAAATTCAAGCAGAAACACGCCAAGACACATACTAATCAAACTATCATAAATTAAATACAAAGAAAAAATATTAGAAGCAGCAAGGGAAAAAACAGCAAATAACATACAAGGGAATCCCTATAAGGTTAACAGCGGATCTTTCAGCAGAAACCTTGCAAGCCAGAAGGGAGTGGCAGGACATATTTAAAGTGATGAAAGGGAAAGAATTACAACCAAGATTACTCTACCCAGCAAGGATCTCATTCAGATTCTATGGAGAAATTAAAACCTTTACAGAGAAGCAAAAGCTAAGAGAATTCAGCACCACCAAACCAGCTTTACAATAAATGCTAAAGGAACTTCTCTAGGCAGGAAACACAAGAAAAGGAAAAGCCCTACAATAACAAAACCAAAACAGTTAAGAAAATGGTAATAGGAATATACATATCGATAATAACCTTGAATGTAAATGGATTAAATGCTCCAACCAAAAGACATAGACTGGCTGAATGGATACAAACTCAAGACCCATATATATGCTGTCTACAAGAGACCCACTTCAGACCTAGGGACACATACAGACGGAAAGTGAGGGGATGGAAAAAGATATGCCATGCAAAAGGAAATCAAAAGAAAGCTGGAGTAACAATTCTCATATCAGACAAAATAGACTGTAAAATAAAGACTCTTACAAGAGACAAAGAGGGACACTTCACAATGATCAAGGGATCAATCCAAGAAGAAGATATAAAAATTGTAAATATTTATGCACCCAACATAGGAGCACCTCAATACATAAGGCAAATGGTAAGAGCCATAAAAGGGGAAATTGACAGTAACACAATCATAGTAGGGGACTTTAACACCCCACTTTCACCAATGGACAGATCATCCAAAATGAAAATCAATAAGGAAACACAAGCTTTAAATGATACATTAAACAAGATGGACTTAATTGATATTTATAGAAAGTTCCATCCAAAAACAACAGAATACACTTTATTCTCAAGTGCTCATGGAACATTCTCCAGAATAGATCATATCTTGGGTCACAAATCAACCCTTGGTAAACTTAAGAAAATTGAAATCGTATCAAGTATCTTTTCCGACCACAACGCTATGAGACTAGATGAATTACAGGAAAAAATCTGTAAAAAATACAAACACATGGAGGCTAAACAATACATTACTAAATAATCAAGAGATCACTGAAGAAATCAAAGAGGAAATCAAAAAATACCTAGAAACAAATGACAATGAAAACACGATGACCCAAAACCTATGGGATGCAGCAAAAGCAATTCTAAGAGGGAAGTTTATAGCAATACAATCCTACCTCAAGAAACAGGAAACATCTCAAATAAACACCTAACCTTACACCTAAAGCAGTTAGAGAAAGAAGAACAAAAAAACCCACAAAGTTAGCAGAAGGAAAGAAATCATAAAGATCAAATGAGAAATAAATGAAAAAGAAATGAAGGAAACAATAGCAAAGATCAATAACACTAAAAGCTGATTCTTTGAGAAGATAAACAAAATTGATAAACCATTAGCCAGACTTATCAAGAAAAAAAGGGAGAAGACTCAAATCAATAGAATTAGAAATGAAAAAGGAGAAGTAACAACTGATACTGCAGAAATACAAAGGATCATGAGAGATTACTACAAGCAACAATATGCCAATAAAATGGACAACCTAGAAGAAATGAACAAATTCTTAGAAAAGTACAACCTTCTGAGACTGAACCAGGAAGAACTAGAAAATAAAAACTGACCAATCACAAGCACTGAAATTGAGACTGTGATTAAAAATCTTCCAACAAACAAAAGCCCAGGACCAGATGGCTTCACAGGCGAATTCTATCAAACATTTAGAGAACAGCTAACACCTATCCTCCTCAAACTCTTCCAAATATAGCAGAGGGAGGAACACTCCCAAACTCACTCTATGAGGCCACCATCACCCTGATACCAAAACCAGACAAAGATGTCACAAAGAAAGAAAACTTTCTTAGGCCAATATCACTGATGAACATGATGCAAAAGTCCTCAACAAAATACTAGCAAACAGAATCCAACAGCACATTAAAAGAATCATACACCAGGATCAAGTGGGGTTTATCCCAGGAATGCAAGGATTCTTCAAAATACGCAAATCAATCAATGTGGTAAACCATATTAACAAATTGAAGGAGAAAAACCAAATGATCATCTCAACAGATGCAAAAAAAGCTTTTGACAAAATTCAACACCCATTTATGATAAAAACCCTCCAGAAAGTAGGCATAGAGGGAACTTACCTCAACATAATAAGGGCCATATATGACAGACCCACAGCCAACATCATTCTCAATAGTGAAAAACCATTTGGTGGAAACCATTTCCTCTAAGACCAGGAAAGGACAAGGTTGCCCACCCTCACCACTATTATTCAACACAGCTTTGGAAGTTTTAGCCATAGCAATCAGAGAAGAAAAAGAAATAAAAGGAATCCAAATCAGAAAAGAAGAAGTAAAGCTGTCACTGTTTGCAGATGACATGATACTATACATAGAGAATTCTAAAGACGCTACCAGAAAACTACTAGAGCTAATCAATGAATTTGGTAAAGTAGCAGGATACACAATTAATGCACAGAAATCTCTTGCAATCCTATACACTGATGATGAAAAATCTGAAAGAGAAATTAAGGAAACACTCCCATTTACCACTGCAACAAAAAGAATAAAATACCTAGGAATAAACCTACCTAAGGAGACAAAAGACTGCACGCAGAAAACTATAAGACACTGATGAAAGAAATTAAAGACGATACAAACAGATGGAGAGATAAACCATGTTCTTGGATTGGAAGAATCAACATTGTGAAAATGACTATACTACCCAAAGCAAACTACAGATTCAATGCAATCCCTATCAGACTACCAATGGCATTTTTCACAGAACTAGAACAAAAACTTTCACAATTTGTATGGAAACACAAAAGACCCCAAATAGCCAAAGCAATCTTGAGAAAGAAAAATGGAGCTGGAGGAATCAGGCTCTCTGACTTCAGAGTATACTACAAAGCCACAGTAATCAAGACAGTATGGTACTGGCACAAAAACAGAAATATAGATCAATGGAACAGGATAGAAAGCCCAGAGATAAACCCACATACATATGGTCACCTTATTTTTGATAAAGGAGGGAAGAATATACAATGGAGAAAAGACAGCCTCTTCAGTAAGTGGTGCTGGGAAAACTGAACAGCTACATGTAAAAGAATGAAATTAGAACACTCCCTCACACCATACACAAAAATAAATTAAAAATGGGTTAGAGACCTAAAGGTAAGACCAGATACTATAAAACTCTTTGAGGAAAACATAGGAAAAACACTCTTTGACATAAACCACAGCAAGATCTTTTTTGACCCACCTCCTAGAGTAATGGAAATAAAAACAAAAATAAACAAATTGGACCTAATTAAACTTCAAAGCTTTAGCACAGCAAAGGAGACCATAAACAAGATGAAAAGACGACCCTCAGAATGGGAGAAAATATTTGCTAATGTAACAACAGACAAAGGATTAATCTCTAAAATATACAAACAGCTCGTGGAGCTCAATATCAAAAAAACAAACAATTCAATTAAAAAATGGGCAGAAGACCTAAATAGACATTTCCCCAAAGAAGACATACAGATGGCCAGGAGGCACATGAAAATATGCTCAACATCATTAATTATTAGAGAAATGCAAATCAAAACTACAATGAGATATCACCTCACACCAGTCAGAATGGCCATTAAGAAAAAATCTGGAAAGGGTGTGATGAAAAGTGAACTCTCCTGCACTGCTGGTGGGAATGTAAATTGATACAGCCACTGTGGAGAACAGTATGGATGTTCCTTAAAAAACTAAAAATAGAATGAACTACCATATGACCCAGCAATCCCACTATTGGGCATATACCCTGAGAAAACCATAATTCAAAAAGAGACATGTACCACAATGTTCACTGCAGCACTATTTACAATAGCCAGGACATGGAAGCAACCTAAGTGTCCATCAACAGATGAATGGATAAAGAAGATGTGGCACATATATACAATGGAATGTTACTCAGCCATAAAAAGAAACAAAATTGAGTTATTTGTAGTGAGGTGGATGGACCTAGAGTCTGTCATACAGAGTGAAGTAAGTTAGAAAGAGAAAAACAAACACCGTATGCTAACACATATATATGGAATCTAAAAAACAGAAAAAAAAAAAAGGTCATGAAGAACCTAGGGGCAGGATGGGAATAAAGACGCAGACCTACTACAGAATGGACTTGAGGACACGGGGAGGGGGTAGGGTAAGCTGGGACAAAGTGAGAGAGTGGCATGTACATATATACACTACCAAATGTAAAATGGATGGCTTGTGGGAAGCAGCCACATAGCACAGGGAGATCAGCTCAGTGCTTTGTGACCACCTAGAGGGGTGGGATAGGGAGGGTGGGAGGGAGGAAGATGGGAGAGGGAAGAGATATGGGAATATGTGTATATGTATAGCTGACTCACTTTGTTATAAAGCAGAAACTAACACACCATTGTAAAGCAATTATACTCCAATAAAGATGTTAAAAAAAGAAAAGGATAGTCAATCAACAATTGAAATTCACTATGAACAACATAAAAAAAAAAACTCCTACAAACAATGGATGCCCAGAATAAATAAAGAATTCCTAGATCTCAATAAGAAAGAGAAAGACAACCCAATAGAAAAATGAGCAAAAGACTTTAACACAGACTTCACATTAAAAGATATCCAGGGCTTCCCTGGTGGCGCAGTGGTTGAGAGTCTGCCTGCCAATGCAGGGGACACGGGTTCGAGCCCTGGTCCGGGAGGATCCCACATGCCGCGGAGCGGCTGGGCCCGTGAGCCACAACTACTGAGCCTGCGCGTCTGGAGCCTGTGCTCTGCAACGAGAGAGGCCGCAAAAGTGAGAGGCCCGCGCACTGCGATGAAGAGTGGTCCCCACTTGCCACAATTAGAGAAAGCCCTCGCACAGAAACGAAGACCCAACACAGTCATAAATAAATAAATAAATATTAAAAAAAAAAAAAAAGATATCCAAATGGCCAATAAACTTATGGAAAGGAGCTCAACTTCATTAGCCGCTAGGGAAAGGTAAATTAAAACCACAAGAAAATAACCTTCCTTTTCAATCCGTATGGCTGAAATTTAAAAGAAGGAGGCTAATACCAAATGGAGCAACTGGCATTCTCCTATGCTGCTGGCAGGAGGGTCAACTGGTACAAATATTTTGTAAAACTGTTTGGCAGCATCTGCTAAGCAAAGGTTTTCAAAGTGTGGTCCCTGGACCAGGAGCACCAGCATCGCCTGGAACTTTTCACAAGTACAAATTCTCGGGCCTCACCCCAGACCTACTGAATCAAAAACTCCAGGCGAGTCCCAAGATCTGTGGTTGAACAAGCCCTCCTGGTAATCTGATTCACGCGAATTCTTGAGAACCACTGTGCTAAAGCTAAACGTATGCGTACCCTGTAACCCAGAAATTGTACTCTTAGATAGAGGTAACAGAAATGTGTACAAATATTCCTCAAAAAATACATACAAACATGGTCACAGTAGCACCACTTATAATAACCCTAAACTGGAAACTAGCTATACGCCCATCATTGGTACAATGGATAAATAAACCGTGATATGGTTACTTCATAGAAATCCATACAGCAGTGAGGATGAGAAGTCTACAGTTTCATGCAACAATTTAGATGAATAAAAGAAACCAACACAAAGCAATACATCGTGTATGATTCCGTTTATATAAAGTACAAAAGTAAGTCAGGATAATGGTTATACTTGAGAGACCAGTGGGTAGAAACTGGACAGGGGGCGGAGGAGGGCTTCTGGATGCAATTAAGGTTCTGTTTCTTGATCAAGGATTGTTCGGTTTATGAAACTTCATTCAGCTTGTAATATTCATTGTAGACTTGTAATATGTGTACATTACTGTGTCTATACACAAAGGTTTTTTTAACTTGATTAAAATAATTACTTTCAAGTTGCATAGGTGAGAATTACTTCAGGTAGTATATTTGCATTGGAAAAAGTTTAGGACATTAAAGAATAACGAAGAACATCAAAAATAATATACTACTATGGGGAAAATTTATCCATATGGCAGCAGGAGCAGGGTGGGGAGGAAGATGAAGGATCACACACCAGAGAAAGCTTCCCTGGAAGGCTGCATCTAGGTGCTAAAAATAGTCCCTGGGGTCTGGTTGGGCAGTAAAAATCCAGCAGTGGGTGAAGCTTATTGGTAAATCTAAGCTTTAATAATTAAAATGTAAGCACTACATTTCTGCATCCCTTAACACCATAGGAATTTTCAGTGGTCGTAGTTGCATTAACCCACTCATCAGTCAGGTTAAGCAGCCTTCAGAGGAGCAAAGTGGAAATAGTCAAACACATTAGTTAATGTTCGCTTCTGATTGAAGTTTCTCAATATTTTGCCAGCAGAGTCAGTGGATTTAAAAAAAGACAATGAAGGTTCTCATCTCTGTCAGAGCAAAGCCTTCATTCCACCTCGAACTCTCTTTTGAGTAGCTTCTGGGCTCTGGTTTAGACATGGGTTCAGCCTGATGTTTACTAACAGGGATGTTGACCTTGGCCAATTACGTCACTTGGGTAACTCAATATGAGCAACACACCTACACGTTTTTTCCTTTTTTAAAAAATGTTCTCTTAGTTTTTACTTTTTGAAAAAGTAATTTGCTTGCATGGTTAGAAACTCAAAAATTAGAAAGGTTATATGGAAAAATGCCTCCTTTCTTAACTCATCTCCCAGGATTGGAGGCAACCAGTGTTAGCAGTTTCCTATATAACTTTCCAGAGACTGAATATTTATTGGAAAAAATCTATAGCTATATCTCTATATTCCATCGTATCCTTCTCTCTTTTCCATACCACTGAAAGCATATCAAACTGCTCTGCATTTAACATTTAAATCTTCCAACAGTTAAAAAGGGTCATCTCCTTTTTTATAGCTGCACAGCCATCCATTGTATGAATGAGTGAACGTGCCACTATTTAACCATGTTAACAGACATTTATGTCTATTAATCTTTGCTTATTGTAAATAGTGCTATAATGGATATTTTTCTACATATGTGTCTGTAAACATGTGTGTGTATACCTGAGGAAAAATTCCTTCTTATTTCTCAATTTTTTGTTAATTTCTTCAGTTAAAAAAAAAAATTCCAGACCTATAGAAAAACTGCAAGAATATCACATTGAACTTCTAATATTTTGATATAAATTTATTCAGCATTGCAACCCACTAACCATTTTATATGGAGAGATATATCTTTCCACTGAATCCTAAGAAAGTAAGAGGACGTGGGTATTTGAAGGTGGTTTTAAAATAAAATAAAATAAAATAAATAGTAGCCTGTAGGGGGGCAAGAAATGCAGAAGAGGGATGTTAAGAGTCCCCGTGACAGCCAAACTCATGTGGCTGTCCCCAGGTATATATGTTCTCTCAATGCCTACACACTAGGACGGAGGTGGCAAACTTTTCCTGTAAAGGGCCAAATAGTAAATATTTTAGACTTTACAGTCCTTAGAGGCTCAGCCACAATTATTCAACCCCACTGTTGTAGCATGTAAGTCGTCATAGGTAATACATCAAATAAATGAGTGTGCCTGTGACCTACCTTCATTCACAAAACTGTTTACAAAAACAGGCTGAGGGCTGCATTTGGCCTACTGGCCATAACTTGCCAACTTATACTCTTAAAGGTGATATGAAAATTACTCCTTTTTAAAGGAGATCAGCCTCTAGACTCACTCCAAAGGTAGAAAACCACGTTCAGCTATCCAAAATCAATCATAAGCACTAGTTGCTGGTCTCTAACCTCAGATAATTATACTGTCATTCTCAGCATTAAATCAAGTTCTATTGTTCTTCCTAAAGCATTTCAGGTTTGCACTGTTATCAACTGTCTCTGTAAGGTACTGGCATTGGCACTGTCCCTGAACAGTCCTGAATGTACCCACACAGGTGAGCAGGAATAGTGAGTCCACCTAAAGGCAGGCACCCATGAGCCTATAGGCTTGGGAACGGGTATGTATCAGCCTGAAATCACATTATATCACTCCAGAGAGAAAATATTATTTTGACATTTGGACCTTCACACAACACAACAGAAAGTATAGCTGAGAGTCCCAAGCAATATGGTCCCAATGATTTAAAATACAAAGATGTCTTCCAACCAGTTTCATAAATGAAATCTTTCTGGTTGATTTCTTTTTTTTTTTTTAAGATCTTTATTGGAGTATAATTGCTTAACAATACTGTGTTAGCTTCTGTTGTACAACAAAGTGAATCAGCTATATGTATACATATGTCCCCATATCCCCTCCTCCTTGAGCCTCCCTCCCACCCTCCCTATCCACCCCTCTAGGTCATCACAAAGTACCGAGCTGATCTCCCTGTGCTATGCAGCTGCTTCCCACTAGCTAACTATTTTACATTCGGTAGTGTATATATGTTGATGCTACTCTCACTTCGCCCCTTCCACCCCGTGGCTCAAGTCCATTCTCTATGTCTACGTCTTTATTCCTGCCCTGCCACTAGATTCATCAGTACCATTTTTTTTTTTTAGATTCCATATATATGTGTTAGCATACGGTATGTGTTATCCTCTTTCTGACTTACTTTACTCTGTATGACAGACTCTAGGTCCACCCACCTCACTACAAATAATTCAATTTCGTTTCTTTTTATGGCTGAATAACATTCCATTGTATATATATGCCACATCTTCTTTATCCACTCATCTGTTGATGGACACTTAGGTTGCTTCCATGTCCTGGCTATTGCAAATAGTGCTGCAGTGAACATTGTGGTACATGTCTCTTTTTGAATTATGGTTTTCTCAGGGTATATGCCCAATAGTGGGATTGCTGGGTCATATGGTAGTTCTATTTTTGGTTTTTTAAGGAACATCCATACTGTTCTCCACAATGGCTGTATCAATTTACATTCCCACCAGCAGTGCAGGAGAGTTCACTTTTCATCACACCCTTTCCAGATTTTTTCTTAATGGCCATTCTGACTGGTGTGAGGTGATATCTCATTGTAGTTTTGATTTGCATTTCTCTAATAATTAACGATGTTGAGCATATTTTCATGTGGCTCTTGGCCATCTGTATGTCTTCTTTGGGGAAATGTCTATTTAGGTCTTCTGCCCATTTTTTAATTGAATTGTTTGTTTTTTTGATATTGAGCTCCACAAGTTGTTTGTATATTTTGGAGATTAATCCTTTTTCTGTTGTTACATAAGCAAATATTTTCTCCCATTCTGAGGGTTGTCTTTTTGTCTTGTTTATGGTCTCCTTTGCTGTGCAAAAGCTTTGAAGTTTAATTAGGTCCGATTTGTTTATTTTTGTTTTTATTTCCATTACTCTAGGAGGTGGGTCAAAAAAGATCTTGCTGTGGTTTATGTCAAAGAGTGTTTTTCCTCTGTTTTCCTCTAAGAGTTTTAGAGTGTCTGGACTTACATTTAGGTCTCTAACCCATTTTTAATTTATTTTTGTGTATGGTGTGAGGGAGTGTTCTAATTTCATTCTTTTACATGTAGCTGTTCAGTTTTCCCAGCACCACTTACTGAAGAGGCTGTCTTTTCTCCATTGTATGTTCTTGCCTCCTTTGTCATAAATTAGTTGACCATATGAGCATGGGTGTATCTCTGGGCTTTCTATCCTGTTCCATTGATCTATATGTCTGTTTTTGTGCCAGTACCATACTGTCTTGATTACTGTAGGTTTGTACTATAGTTTGAAGTCAGAGAGCCTGATTCCTCCAGCTCCATTTTTCTTTCTCAAGATTGCTTTGGCTCTTCGGGGTTTTCTGTGTTTCCATACAAATTGTAAAATTTTTGTTCTAATTCTGTGAAGAATGCCATTGGTAGTTTGATAGGGATTGTATTGAATCTTTAGATTGCTTTGGGTAGTATAGTCATTTTCACAATATTGATTGTTCCAATCCAAGAACATGGTATATTTCTCCATCATTTTATGTCATCTTTGATTTCTTTCATCAGTATTTTATAGTTTTCTGAATAAAAGTTTTTCACCTCCTTAAGTAGGTTTATTCCTAGGTATTTTATTCTTTTTGTTGTGATGGTAAATGGGATTGTTTCCTTAATTCCTCTTTCTGATTTTCATTGTTAGTGTATAGGAATGCAAGAGATTTTTGTGCATTAATCTTGTATCCTGCCACTTTACCAAATTCATTGATTAGCACTAGTAGTTTTCTCATGGCATCTTTAGGATTCTCTATGTATAGTATCATGTCATCTGCAAACAGTGACAATTTTACTTGTTTGTTTCCAAGTTGTGTTCCTTTTATTTCTTTTTCTTCTCTGATTGCCGTGGCTAGGACTTCCAAAACTATGTTGAATAAGAGTGGTGAGAGTGGACATCCTTGTCTTGTTCCTGATCTTAGTGGAAATGCTTTCAGTTTTTCACCATTGAGAACGATGTTGGCCGTGGGTTTGTCTTATATGGCCTTTATTATGTTGAGGTAGGTTCCCTCTATGCCCGTTTTCTGGAGAGTTTTTATCATAAATGGGTATTGAATTTTGTCAAAACTTTTTCTGCATCTATTGATATGATCATATGGTTTTTATTCCTTAATTTGTTAATATGGTGTATCACATTGATTTGCATATATTGAAGAATCCTTGCATTCCTGGGATAAACCCCACTTGATCATGGTGTATGATCCTTTTAATACGTTGTTGGGTTCTGTTTGCTAGTATTTTGTTCAGCATTTTTGCCTCTATGTTCATCAGTGATACTGGTCTATAATTTTCTTTTCTTGTGATATTTTTTTCTGGTCTTGGTATCAGGGTGATGGTGACTTTGTAGAATGAATTTGGGAATGTTCCTCCTTCTGCACTTTTTTGGAAGAGTTTGAGAAGGATCAGTGTTAGCTCTTCTCTAAATGTTTGATAGAATTCACCTGTGAAGCCATCTGGTCCTGGACTTTTGTTGGTTGGAAAATTTTTAATTAGAGTTTCAATTTCATTAATTGTGATGGGTCTGTTTATATTTTCTAATTCTTTCCGGTTCAGTCTTGGAAAATTGTACCTTTCCAAGGAGTTGTCCGTTTCTTAGTGGTTGTTCATTTTATTGGCACATAGTTGTTTGTAGTAGTCTCTTATAATTCTTTATATTTCTGCATTGTCAGTTGTGATTTCTCCTTTTTCATTTCTAATTTTATTGATTTGCGTCCTCTGTTTTTCTTGATGAGTCTGGCAAAGGGTTTATCAATTTTGTTTATCTTCACAAAGAACCAGCTTTTAGTTTTATTGATCTTTGCTATTGTTTCTTCATTTCTATTTCATTTATTTCTGCTCTGATATTTATGACTTCTTTCCTTCTACTGACTTTGGGTTTTCTTTGTTCTTCTTTCTCTAGTTGCTTTAGGTGTAGGGTTAGATTGTTTATTTGAGACTTTTCTGTTTCTTGAGGTGAGACTGAATTGCTGTAAACTTCCCCCTTAGAACTGCTTTTGCTGTGTCCCATAGCTTTTGGGTCATTGTGTTTTCATTGTCATTTCTTTCTATGTATTTTTTTATTTCTTCTTTGATTTCTTCAGTGATCTCTTGGTTATTTAGTAGTGCACTGTTTAACCTCCATATATTTGGTGGTTTCTACGATTTTTTTTTCCTGTAATTTATTTCCAATCTCATAGCGTTGTGGTCAGAAAAGATGCTTGATAAAATTTCAATTTTCTTAAATTTTCCAAGGCTTGATTTGTGACCCAAGATGTGATCTATCCTGGAGAATGTTCCATGTGCACTTGAGAAGAAAGTGTATTCTGCCACTTGTGGGTGAAATGTTCTATAAATATCAATTCAATCTATCTCATCTATTGTGTCATTTATAGCTTGTGTTTCCTTATTTATTTTCTGTTTGGATGATCTGTCCATTGGTGTAAGTGGGGTGTTAAAGTCCCCTACTATTAATGTGTTACTGTCGATTTCCCCTTTCATGGCTCTTAGCATTTGCCTTATGTATTGAGGTGCTCCTATGTTGGGTGCATAAACATTTATAATTGTTATATCTTCTTCTTGGATTGACCCCTTGATCATTATGTAGTGTCCTTCCTTATCTCTTGTAACAGTCTTTATTTTAAAGTCGATTTTATCTGATACAAGTATTGCTACTCCAGCTTTCTTTTCATTTCCATTTGCATGGAATATCTTTTTCCATCCCTTCACTTTCAGTCTGCATGTGTCCCTAGGTCTGAAAAGGGTCTTTTGGGTTTTTACCTTGCTCCTTCATCTGTGACATATTTTTTTGCCATCTCATCGTTTTCTTTTCCTTTTTTCTATGAGTGGGATTGTGTTCCTGTCTTACTGGTTGTTTGGCCTGAGGCTTCCAACAATGCAGTTTGTAGGCTGTTGGGTAGAGCTGGGTCTTGGTGCTGAGATGAGGACCTCCATGAGACCTCACTCCGATGAATATTCCCTCGGGTCTGAGGTTCTCTGTTAGTCCAGTGGTTCAGACTCGGAGCTTCCACCACAGGAGCCTTGGTCTGACCCCTGGCTCATGAACCAAGATCCCCCAAGCCATGTGGGGCAGCAAAAAAAAAAAAAAAATGAGAACAATAACAAAGTAAAAAATAAAATTAGACTAGGAAACTAACAGATATGTTAGAAAAAATATAAAAATAAAAATATAGATGAAACAACAACTGGAAGGTAAAACAGAACCACAACAGTAAAAAAGAGGAGGAGAAACAAAAAAAGTGGAAAAGGCCTTGGTTGTGGAGGGCAGGGTGTAAGCAGGGGTGAGGTTTGGGTGGTGGGCAGGGCCTATGCTTAGGACCCACCGGGCTGGAAAAGGTCCCAGGGGGTGTGGGGGGTGGAGCTTAGGCTCAACAGAACAGAAGGGGCCCAGGTGTGCCTCCTGCCTCTGGTCTCAGAGAGTGGGGGACCCAACCTGGGAGCCCAGCAGGCTTCCTGGGCTCGAGTGGATGGGCAAACACCCTCCACTCCTCTCTCACTCCTCCAGTCCTGGAAGGCCTTTCCTACCTGCCTCTCCTGTTCTCTCCCAGCTTCCCTCCTATGTCCCCAGGACCAACCCGGCCCGGAAGGGACCTCTGAGGGCATAGGACATGGCCTGAGAGCAAGGCAGACTTCCCCAGCTGATTGGGCAGGGGAAACGCTGGGTGCACTCCCCCCCCGATCTGAGCCCCCAAGGGTCCCTCCAGGATTGGGAACCCCTCCCCCCTCTCAGCCACCCCTCAGGGGCGCTGGTCCTGTTTGGCCTCCACTTCTCCTCCCCCTTCAGTCCCCCAGTGTCCTACCGGTTTGCTTGGGGGTTCTTCCATGTCCTTGGGTGTCAGGATCCCCCACCAGCTTCCGGCAGGTGCCCTAGTTGTGGCGAGACATGAACTCCACGTCTTCCCACACTGCCATCTTGACTCTGCCTCCTGATTTCTTTTAAGCCATGTAATTTTCCCTCTTGAATCAGATATCTTATTTCATTGGGTTATTATTTCCCTGGAGGTAAGGGACTGGCAGAACGTCTTTATCAAATAGCAACAAGTTACACTTTCGGTGCCCTAGAAATGTACAACAATAATAATTAATTCAAAGCTCAGCTGGGTAGTAAGTGCATCTCCTGTTCCTTCTCAACACTGTTTTGTTTGTTTGTTTGTTGTTTTTGTTTTTGGGGTTGTTTTTTTTTTTTTGGTCACACCGCACAGCATGTGGGATCGAACCTGCACCCCCTGCATTGGCAGTGCGGAGTCTTTACCACTGAACCGCCAGGGAAGTCCCTCATTACTGTTTTTGATCAACTTCATTCACACCCATGTTCTCACACTTCCCTTCTTTTCCATCCATGTTTTATGTTTCTGACCCTTTTCCTCTTATTTCAAACCAACAAAAAGTAAACAAATTTTTAAAAGTTGAGGGCAGCTAGACTTATCTATTGAAAAGGGGGCATTTAAGAAAATGTCTTTCACACAGCCTTTTGAGACTGTTCTTTGAGAGCAAGAACATATGTCCAGTATAGTATGGATTAGAGTCCCTCTACCATGTAATAAACCCAAAATATCAACTTATACTAACTATACCTCCAATGTTTTCTTTTATGATTTAATCTCAGTATGTTTCTTTAATTGATATCTGCTATTGGTTTGACACCAATGTCAATTAAAAGCAGCACAGTATGGCCACTATGCAATCAGATAGGGATAAGAAAACACTAGTATATATGTCTGACATAGAAAATGCAAATTTGATCATTATGATAATAAATATATTTCTTGAGAGGCTGATGAATAACCAATGGCTTATTGATAATATCCTCTAATCCCCCTTCCTATTACTAGAAAAAATATAGAAACTGAAATAAAAAGATAATACACTAAGTATTAAAATGAGAAAGCAGAGTGTCCCCTTGATACATAATACCAAAACATTCTTTCATACCTACAACTTGTTTCCTCCTATATCAAATGGAATTATACTGCCCACCAGCCAGTGCCGAGAGGAGCAAGTCAGAGACAGAGACACCATAGGAAAGCATCCTGAGAATAGGCACGTGTTCTACAAACACAAGTCATTATTATCAATAAACCAGAAATAAATCCATTAGTCTGAAAAATCTCTCCCCCCAAAATGCCTTCATATTGTCTGCAGGATCTAACAGATCAGTTTATCAAAGTAGTGTTTTTAATTATGTGCTGTGGGTTAAAATAATCATACACACACTCAGATCCCATGTCTGACTACCCACAACACTTCTTTGTTTCATTTTGTTTTTTCAATCTGGGATAAGATGGTTTTTGTTACTGAACCAGAAAAAATTCCATTTTCCCTTGGTGGTTCACTTGTTAATTCTTAGATAGCTAGAATTTTCCTTTTTGTCTTTGGATTCTCTTTCTCACACAGACAATTGAGCAGAAACAGACAGTACCTAAGACGTGAGGAGCTGTCAGTTAATTGATGTGGAGGTTTCTAAAAGTGCAACTCCTGGGGTGTCAGGTGCCAACAGGAATATGAGCTTAGGGCATTACTGCCACAGAACTAAACACCTTCCTGGTCCATGCTCTATCTCCAACCCTAGCCCGTCAGTCCTGATATGCCATTCAGGAAGTACTGGCATCCTCCCAATACCTTATATATAGTGTGTCTCACAAACCCAGAGGGGATCTAATGAATGACAGTTCAGAGTGTTTCATACTCTGGGGCCAATAGCCCTGGGCTCCAACCTCTGGACCATCACTTAATGTTTGGAGACCCCTAGATGGCACTCAGCATCCATAAGCTTCACTTCCTGTAGTGGATATCTGTCATCTGTACACACACAGAGACACACAGACACACGCACACACACACCCCAACACATTTCTGAACACTCTGCCTGTGTTTATGGAAATTTCTCCCTTATCAGTCCTACTTCCCCTATAATAAGCTAGAAACTCATTTTACAAGCTTTCCTTGCAATTGAAATGTAGCATGTGATCTAGGCTTGATGAATCAGATGCACCCTCAAGAGACTTTAGTGCAGTAGTAAGCAACTTAGGGAAGCATAAGCTCCCCACAATTTTTGTCTTTTGTGAGAGAGACACAATGGAAGCCTCCAGCTTATAAAGCAAAAGAGGCCTCCAGCATCAGTGATGAAAAACTGTGGTATCTGTGTCCTGTGAAGGTGGTAGAGTCTTCACAAAGACTGTCTACCCTTACAAGGGTCTGTGAGCTTTCCAATAAATCCTATATTAAGTTCTGCTTCTATTTATGCACATTGGTGTATGTTCTTCTGTTTCCAACTAAGAATCCCAACAAATTCAGTTGCTCCATTTATCAAATGGAAATGATAAGGTAGGTATCACAAAAATGCTGAGGATTACCTGGGACAACTAGGTAACAGTACCTGGGATACAGGCAAAAAGCATCCATCGAATGTTAGTTTTACTTTCCACATCTTTTAGTAGTCATATACTTTAATTACTGTATTTATTTTCTTTCTATTAGCACGCTAGCTATGTATTCTTTTACTATTCTTTTAATGGTTAACCTAATGATTACAACATGCTTTCTTGATATATCACAGTCTAACATAATATAATTTTTATCATCCCAATTCTGCTAGAACTTTAGAACTGTTTAATTCCATTTACCTCCACTCCAACTTTTACTTTATTATTATTACACATTTTTCCTGCACCTATTTTAAACTTCAAAGACATTACAATTATTGCTTTGCACAATCAAGAATTATTTCGACTTAGCCACATGTTTATCCCTCCTAATATTATTCATTTCCTCCTGCATCTCCATATTATCATGTGGAATCATTTTTCTTCTTCCTGGAGAAAGTAAGTTTTTCTTTTAATACAAACATGCCAGCAGCAAATTCTCTCCATTTTTATTTGTCTAAAAATATCTTTACTTCACTTTTATTGTTGAAAAATATTCTTAATTCTATGTTAGCACTGATTGTCTCTCATCACTTTAAATTGTCCTCTGGATTCCATGGTTGCTCATAAACATCCAACTGTCAGTCTTAAGTCTGGATCTTTTAAAGGTAATATGTCTTTTTTCTCTAGTTGTTTTTAAGATTGTAGATTTTACTTTGGTTTTCAGCAGTTTTAGTATGATGTGCCTCTGTTTGTATTTCCATTACTCAAGATTCCATGAATTTCTTGAACCTGTGGATTCAGCTGGATAAAATTCTCAGCCATTATCACTTTGAAACTTTCTTCCGCCCTACTTTCTTCCTCCATTCAGTCAGGGAATTCAATTATATGTATATTGGATCTCTTTAGCATATTCCATATGGGTCTAACATATCTATCTTTTATTAAATCTGAATTGAATGCTATTGGCTTGCTTTCCAGTTCACTATTCTTGTGTTCTGTTATGTCCAATCCACTGCTAAGCTCCATATATTGTTAATTTCAGATATTGTATTTTCCCATTTTAGAATATCCATTTGATTTTTTATAGATTCCAATTCTTTGGTAAAATTCTCCATCTCTTTTATCCATTTTTTCTCTATTTTTGAACATATTAATCATAGTTATTTTTAAATCCTTGGCTGCTAATTCCAATACTTGACCATCTGTGGGCCATCTTCTATTATCTCTTTTTTCTTGATTATCAATAATATAGTCTTACCTCTTTTCATGTCTTGTAATTTTTTATTGTAAACAGACATTAAAAACTGCAGAGACTCCAGATGATTTTATCATTCACCAAAGGGAATTTCTCTTTCCTCCATTAGGTAGATAGTGTAAAGGACTAATCATTCAATCCAATAATGGGTTAAGCTGGAAATTGGCCAGGTTTTAGTTTTAGTAAGACTCATAATACTCCTGCTTTTTCTTTAACGTCTAGGGCATGGACATCCTAGCTTTTTATTGAGATTCTGATGGGGCCTTTGTCTCCTTGGCCCTGAAAGATTCTGAGAGTTTCAGTTTTGCCCTTCAGAAGTCTTCAAATTAGCTCTCTGTCCTCCCATCCAATGAGGGCTCAAAATTTGAAAATGTCTTACTGGGGAGACTAGACAAGTGTCTGCTGCAAGTCCTCTTTTTCTGGGGAAGGGTCTTTGTTTCTCACCACATATCCAGAATTGGCAAATGATTACAGAGGGATGAGGAAAGCTTCTGACTGCCAGCTCACCCTAGAAGGATTCTCTCCTTGGAAGTTTAGTTTTTTCTAGTCCTCATTGCTTTTCTAGCTTTCTGATGCCTATAACAATAGGCTTTTGGTAAATTTATAAATTATCTGTTTCTTTCTAATTGTTGCAGCAAAAGCATTGGCCAAGACCTTCTACATTCTACATAGGAGAAGAAGTTCCTTTCCCTACTTTGTAACAGATGATGTAATTGGTGACTTGATGCTTGTTAAAAGCCCCCAACTTTTCCATTAATAACAGAAGAAATTAGAATAAAAGGAGATCAATCAGCTTCATCAACAAACAGTTGATTGTTGGATTTTATGGAAATTTTAAATTGTGTTTATTTCATTCTCAGGTCTAAAGAGCATTTCACTTTGTAAAAGAACCACTTATTTATAGACAGACCAAGTTGACAGAATTTAAATCACAATGTCTAGTTCAGATTCATTTTAATCATTCCACTTATATATACCACAAATCAAAATAAGGCGATTGTGACAGAGGAGAATAATTTTGCCTATCAGCTTCATCCTTGTGATTAAGACATGTTTGTAGTAAATTATTTGGTTTTTGTTAGGATAACACTGAGTCATATTTCCCCCACCTCCAGTCAAAATAAGCTTCATACTGATATAACAGAAAAAGAACCGATTGTGAAGAAAAAAAAAAAAACTGGAAAGCAGCCATATTTATAATAGAGTGCTCCTATCCTATTTATAAAAAGGTTCTAGATATGATGACTGCAAAACCTGCCTCCAAGCAACTCCATGTACCAATTGCTGCATTGAGGAAGACAGAAAGATAAGAAATTACATCGCATGCTGTGCATAAATCTAATGAAGGTGGCACAGAAATGTGAGGGCTGAGAACCCACCAAGCACTAAGGAAAAGACTGACTTCTTACATGGTCCTGCCAGCCCTTTATTCTAGGAATACAGTGACTCTGGAGAGTTCATCAATGCTCCTGGTATAAAAATGGGAAAGGGTCTTATCACATGTAGGTCATGGTCTAGATGATATTTGTCTTAATTTCCAACTCCTTTCCATCTCCATGGCTACTCACCTTTTACAAAACCACCTAACTGATGTCTTCTTTTGCCATAAAGTGCACAGACATATCACTTTAAAGGTACCCCACCTTCATCTTCCTAGATTCATTACTGCCCTCCCTTCCCACACCACCATTATGTTGCACCTTTATTTTTAGAGACTTGCAAGGATAATAGAATGAAGAGTTAGAAGAGAGGCATTTTAAGACCTTGCTATCCTAACAAGGAGGCACAGCTCACCTTACATAATGCACAGGGCCAATCCTGGTCAGAGCAATTGAGGAAATGGATGGTTCTTCTCATAGGATGGGCTAGGAGAACAATGATATCATTAACCGTTCACCATTTCCAGCCCATTCTTTGGATGTGCCATCTCTATCTTGTCACAGCTGGTGAAAAATTTAAAGGTCACTTTTATTTTTCCAATCAACAGCTTGACATGATCCAATAAAAATGCAATTCCTTTAATGCACAGGCTAATGCACCAGCAAATTGAGGTCTAAGGCCCCCAGGCCTGGCGCACACACAGGTAATCTCTTCCCTGAAACAAATCTTTCCTTCCCAGCAAAGGGTATGAATAATTTGTCCAAACAATCTCCCACTCTTAGCTTAATACAAAAGCTCTGTCAGTGTTGAAATTTGGGTGGTGCCCACCAAATCCAAGGCTCTCTAGTTCAGGGGGAAAAAAATCAAATGCCTGGTATGATGAGAGATCAAATGAAATCAAAACATTCTACCTTGCCAAGCATTTCCAGCAGCCAAATACCAATACTAGTTCAAGATAGATGGCTTAGACTTAAGGTCAAAGAGGTATTACTTAAAGATTTTTCAATATTGTTCCTTCAACAAATGGCTTGCTTTCTTATACTTTCTGCTTTTAAAAAGTTTCAAGGGCTTGAAATGTGTGAATAGGTTCTTCGATATCTTATTTTGACATAAATATATTTATGACATAGTAGAGATAGTGCGTTTTTTCAAAACACTTTGTCTATGCTTTTTTAAATGTCCATGATAGATGATACATTGGTACATTTTTGCTCCTACAAGTGAATCACCAAACTACTGAGATGATGACTAAATGACCACCCATTTCTTTGGTACATCCAGCTCTGGCCAGGTTCTCCACCCGTTCCCAGGTACCCAGAACCAGCTTAATCTCACTCAACAAAAAGTTTGGTTGAACTAAGAATGTTTTTATCTCTCTGCCATCCAACATGTAAGCCTGACTCTTGTCCTTCATTTCGACCTTTAGCCATATCTGAAGACATTATCCACCTTTTAACACAATTCCCTGTGTAAAATACCTAAAATAAACAATCTCCTGCCAGTTCTCAGTGTTAAAATCTTTACCCACTTTGTATCAATTTGTTGATTCATTTGTCAATAACATGTGGATTCAGAGAGACCATAAGTCGAATCAGGTCCCCACCCCCACCCCAAACATAACTATACACAGAAAAATCCTGCGTGACACAGTCTATAAGATGGATATTAGTTTTGGCTCCCTAATCTAGCTTCAAAAAAGAATTCACCTTGAAATAACAATGGCCAACTTTGCAGATCACCGCAATTTTATAAAGCACTATTGCAATCATTATCTCACTTGATCCTCACAAGAACTCTATGAAGTCGACAAAGCAGGCATGATCCTTATTTTAAAGATTATGAAATTAGGACCCAGAGAGGTTAATTATCCTCCAAACAGCCCCCCGCTAGTAAGTGGCAGAGTCCCAACAGTGTCATGGTTCCAGCACATCACACAGACTCAGAAAACCCCAATTAATTTCATCTTAAGCACAACATACAGGACTTACTAGAGCAGTATTAACAGCTATCATAGGGATAAATATCTCTTGAAATTAAGCCTTCTGAATGTGGTGCCAAGTTATTACAAAGCTCCATTTCCTTCTAACAGTGTTTCACCCTGTTGTGCTTAAACATCTCTCTCTTTCCACAGGTTCACAGGGCTCTTCTTCATCGGTTTTTATTGTAACTTTTACAAATATCTGATCATGTTAAAATGGTTGGGTGGCACTCCTTTAATGTTCAGTCAGTGATGTGAAACTATCCTGACTGTAATAAGTGACTTCTCTGCAGGATTGACGCTGCAATTACTCAACAACCTTCCCTCATTCTATTAGACCCTGTCTTTATTTTACATTTTCATATTTTGTTCATCATAGATTTTTATACTAACTTTTATTTTTTTAAAGATTGCACCACAATGTCATTTATCTTGATTACTGAGCTTTGTGGCGCCCCCTTAAATTTTATGCCAGGACCAAGTGCCTCACTTGCCTCACCCAAGCCCCAGTCCTGTTTATTTGAAATCCTGCCTTTTCTGGTCAAAAGCAGTTCGGTATTCCAGGTTACATAGATCTTGATCTTGGTCAGGTTATTTAAATGCTTTGATCCTCCATTACTCATCATAATCTTGGACTCATGAGAGTATTTAACTCATATGATTGTTTAAAAGATGTTCATGAAAGGTTGGGCATATAGTTAATATAGAAAACAGTGATAGCTCTTGTTAAAATTATTACCATTTTTTCCTTGTTAATTTTTAAAATTTGTAGTGTGGTAAAATACACATAACATCAAATTTACCATCTTAACCACTTTCAAGTGTACAGTTCAGTAGTATGCAGTATAACCAACCTCCAGAACTCTTTTCATCTTAAAAGACTGAAACTCAGTACTCATTAAACAGTTTCCCATCACTCCTCCTCCAGCCCCTGGCAACCACCAATCTACTTTCTGTTTCTATGAAATTGACTACTCTAGGTACCTCATTTAAATGGAATCATACAGTATCCGTCCCTTTGTGTCTGCCTTATTTCACTTAGCATAATGTCCTCTTGGGTTCCTCCATGTTGTAGCATGTGTCAGAATTCTTTTCCTTTTAAGACTGAATAATGTTCCATTTTATGTATAGACCACATTTTGGTCATCCATTTATCTATCGATGGACATTTGGATTATGTTCACCTATTGCCTATTGTGAATAATGCTGCTAGGAACATGATGAAAAAATATTACTATAATTTTTATCCTTGTCTTTTTATTTTCTCCACTACCTCTGACACTGCACAGAATGAGGGCTTGTCTACAGAGTGAACGATAAAACCACGCTGGAATCATTCTGATACAACCTTGGTGCTAGTCTAGCTTCAGAAAGGTGCAATCTGCAGGACTCAAACATAATAAATTTTCATCATTTATTGATTGAGGCTAAAGTGGTGTGAATGTAATTCTGGCCTGATTCAGCCAATGAGTGGAGAGCATAGAACAAATCAGCGCTTACAATTCCTCTGTCAAATGGAGAGGCATCCATGGGTATTCCACTGAATCTGTCAGCCAACATCTGTTAGTTACTTTGGCAAAAAACTGTGTTATGTTCAAAAAATTTTTCCCCGATATTCTGCATTTGTATTAAGCTGGTGCCTTCTGAATAATGGATGAATCCCAGGGAAAATTTTTTAATATGTTATCGTCAAAACATAGATTCTTCCAGCTACATTACAAGGGCATTAATAGATGATAGGACTTAGAATTCTCATCTTCTTTCTTTCATTCAAATATATTTTCTTTCATTCAAAGCTATTGAGCACCTAGGAGGAACCAGGCATACGGCTGGGCACAAAATAACCAAGAGGAGCAAAGTACAGTCTACCTAGAAACACGCACTTAGAGAGACCAATTTAACAGCTTAACATTCTCCCACTTAGGGCCACCCCCAGGACAACCACAGCAGAACGAATCTCTCTCAGAAAACCTGCACAGAGTATCTTGGGAGCTTGTCACAACTGGTCCTTGGCATTTTCTCTCCTCTGGTCTTCACCAAGTTTGACTGCCATTTCTTCTGATTATCACCTGGGGATGAGTGAATTTTATGGTCTGCTTTCTAGTCAGGGTTCTCCAGAGGAAGAGAATCAATGGGATATATAGAAAGAGAGAAAACGAGCAGTTTTTTAAGGAATTGACCAATGTGATTTTGAGGGCTGGCAAGTCCAAAATCAAGTAGGGCGGGCGGTAAGGCTGAAGACTCAGGTAAGAGTTGATGTTGCAGTCTTGAGTCCAAAATCTGCAAGGAAGGTAAACAACCTGGAAACTCAAGCAGAATTTCTATGTTGCAATCTGGAGAAAGACAGAATTTCTTCTTCTTCAATAAACCTCAGGCTTTGCTCTTAAGGCCTTCAACTGATTGGATGAGGTCCACCCACATTATGTAGGGTAATCTGCTTTACACAAAGCCTACTGATTTAAACGTTAATCACATCTAAAACATACCTTTATAGTGACTTCTAGACTGGTGTCTGACCAGACAACTGGGCTCCCTAGCCCAGCCAAGATCATACATAATATTAATCATCACAGTATATCTCTTTTTTAAAAAAAAATTCAATAATTAGAACACAAACTATTCAATTAAAAAATGATCAAAAGATTTGAACACACAATTCACTCACAAATATATACAGGTGGCAAAGAATCACATGAAAAGAGGTATAGCATCATTAGGTAAATGAAAATTAAAAGGCATTTTTAAGTCCAGTTTTTAAAAATCCCGCTTCAACTTTAGTTCATCTGAAATGGATTGAGACTTACCATGTGAGGTGACCCATGCATCTACAGACACCTCATTTGCTTTATTCAGTTAAGGCTTTAACATGACCCTAGCAATTAAACACTTTTTAGCAGGAAAGTGTTAATACTGGATTTCCATTTTTGCCATCCTGTACAAAACCAACATCCTCCTCCTCTGTATTTTAGTTTCATTATTCGTGCAGCAGCAAACTTTTTCTGTAAAAAGCCATACAATAAATGTTTTAGGTTTTGTGGGCCAGAAGGTCTCTGTTGCATATACTCACCTCTGCCTTTTCACTGTAACATGAAAGCAGCCACAGACAAGGTATAAATAAAGGAGCATGGCCGTGTTCCAATAAAACTTTACTTACAAAACTAGGTGGTGGGCTAAGTTTGGCCAGCTGACCTTTATTTGCTGACCCTTACTCTATACAACAGCCCATTCTGTTTTACTTCCTGACATTAGAAATTCAGAGTGAAATGATGTATTTGCGAGATGCCTGATCATTGTCAAGTTAATTGTAGGGAAACATTTTGTAAGGAAGATATAGTCAACAAAAAAACAAAACAAAACAAAACAACAGCAGAATCAGAGTTCCCCTCTCAGCACTTGTGATGTCATAATACAATAAGAAATATATATATTTTGGTCTTTATCTCTAGCTCCTAGTCAGAGCTCCTAAAACCTTTGTGATTTCCTGAGCAATGTAGAGGCTAGGAGCACCTTTTGTTCTAATATTTGGTCTCTGATTCTGATTCCTGCTGTAGAGCTCCTAAATCCCTTAGAATTTACTAAGTGATAGAAGCATCTCTTGTTCTAATGAGGCAACTCTTGGTGGGCTCCTGGATGGCTTCAGGATGAAGGCTGGTCACCAGAAAGACCTAGCCATGATGAGAAGCATGGAACTTTCAGCCCTACCTCCCCACACCCCAGGACTGAGTTAATAACTGATCATGCCTAGGTGATGAAGCCTTCGTGAAAATCCCTGAACTATGGGGTTCCAAGAGCCCCAGGATGGTGAATGTCCACATGCCAGGAGGATAATGTGCCTGGAAAGGGCATGCAAGTTTTGCACACCTTTCCACATACCTTGCCCTAAGCATCTTTCACATGGCTGTGCCTGAGTTGTATCCTTTTATAATGAATCAGTAGTCTAGCAAGTAATCTATTTTCCAGAGTTCTGTGAGATTTTCTAGCAAATTATCGAACTCAGAAGGGGGTCATGGGAACCTCTGATTTATAGCTGGTTAGCTTGAAGCATAAGTGACAACCTGGACTTGCAATTGGCATCTGAAGTTGGGGTTGGGGGGAGCAGTCTTGTGGGATCTGAATTGAATTGTAGGACACCCAGCTGGTGGTGGAGATTGCTCAGTGTGGGAAAAAGCACACACACTCACACAAATTTAGTGGCCAGAAGTGAAGTGTGAGAGTAAAGGAAAACAGTTTTCCCTAGACAGCGCCATTCCACATGGAAACTCTCGGTGACATCACTAACAGGTCCTAAGTGCCTGGCACAGAAGAGATGCTCAAATAAAGTTGAATATCATTATTATTAGAACAACGTAAGTAAAGTGTGAGTAGCTGAAGTTGTTATAACTACCATTACTAAAGCAAGATACAAGATACTTTTTAACTGACCTCATGTCATAGTTTATGGATCACAAATTGCCAACTTTCTTTTCAGGGTATAAAGCTGAGGCCTGGATGATCAGAAATAGTCCCAGGTGCCCGGAATTAGAGGTAAGAGGAGGAAATGGTAAAACCAGGTTTGGAAGCCCTTGCCAAGGGCAGGCATGTTGTAGGTGCCTTTCACAGTCTATTAGAGTTTTTTTGTTTTTTGTTTTTGAACAAAATGGCACACAAGTTTCTTGTGGATTTAGGTTATTTTGTCTAATAACAACAAATTTTATTGCAGCAATTTGAGACTAATTCATCCCTTAACTTCAAATCTCTCCTAGTTCACTTAGAAGTTTCTAATGTGGAGGCAACAACATTTTAGTGGAAAGGGCATGCTCTGGGGAGCCAAAGAGATTTAGGTTCAGGTCCTCCTCTCTCATTACTTTCCTGCTGTGTGACTCTGGGGGAGTTATTTGACCTCTCTGAGTTCCAGTTCACTCACCTATGAAATGTGAATAATGATACCTACCATATAGAGATACGTGAGTGTTATGAATTGAAGTGTGTCCCCAAAGAAGATATATTGACTTCTTAAGCCCCAGTACTTGTAATGTGACCTTATTTGGAGATCGGGTCTTTAAAGAGGAAACTGAGTTAGGATGAGGTCATTAGAGTGGATCCTAACCCAATATAACTGGTGTCCTATGAAAAAGGAAAACTTGGACATAGAGATAGATACACATAGAGGGAAGATGATGCAGGGACGGAGACAGAGATTGGAATTATGTTGCCACGAACCAAGGAAAGTCTGGGGCTACCGGAAGCTGGAAGAGGCCAGGAAGCATCCTCCCCTAGAGGTTTCAGAGGGAGCACAGCCTGCCCACATCTTGGTTTTGGACTTCTGGCCCCTGGAACCAAGAGACAATAAACTTTTGTTGTTCTAAACCACTCAGCTTGCCGTACTCTGTTAAGGCAGACCTATAGCAAACTACTACATTTAGAATTCAGTAAGATCATGGAAAGGAAGTGCCTGGCTCAATGCCTGATCTGTAATAGATGTTCAAAAACTTGGTCGAAGAAATAAATATTCTTTTCAAAGTCCAGTTCCCATATTGAACCCTCACTTTATGCTGTACTAGGATACTTAGCATATGTTCTCATTTATAATTCTTACAATAACCCTATACAATATGGGGACTTACTAGTCCCGCCCACTTTAGAGATGAGGGAACTACAGCCTTAGGAGGTTAAGTAACTTGTCCAAGGTGAACAGCTAGGAAGTGGACACTGTATTTCACCAACTCATTTAGGGTTAAGTTGCCTAAAGACAGGGTGCCCTGTCTGTAGCAGTGTCACTAGAGGAATCAAGCAGTCAGAGTTGTGTAAAAGCCTTTTCCATAGGAAAATGTGATCTAAGAGTTCCATGCTAATCTAAAGCACATTCCATGCACCTTCAGTGGCATACTTTAACCATAGACTCCTGAGGTCCTATATAATTTAATTCCACTAAAAGGATAAGTCATTGGAAAGGAGCTATATGATGGGCATGGAGATGTGCTGCCGACACACATCCTCCTTCAAAGAAGGGCTTGTTGCCCCAGTTGTCAATTCCTTCAGAGTTGTCTGAGCTACAGAAAGACCCCACCCGAGGTCACGGCCTTCCAGAGCAGTCTATGGAGGAACAAGCGTTTCAGGCCAAAGTCGGCTCCTGTAACCACACTACTCACTCTAGAGCTCCCCCTCCAGGTTGACGGAGGAAAAGCACATATTGTTGTTCCTTAAAAATATGCTACACACCAAATCCCACCACCATATCTACTTCCAGAAAACTCACTAGGCTTTGCCTCTAACTTTGGCTGGCAAGGAGTGATAATGGCCCAGATATGAAGCTGACAAAATATCCAGGGAAAGAAAAGATCCTGGTATCCATGTCCTTGTGACTTGAGTCCAGAGGAGGAAATGCAATGAGTTGTGGATGCAGGGCTAAAGTGTATGTAATAAATCTCCACCCCGGTCATGGACAGATTTGAGGTCCCATTGACTTAAAATGAAGAGATAGAATCTCCATAAAATAACATCAAAATTAATGTTCATCTCCCCATGGGGAGTCAGAAAGTATCCCTCTGCTGGTTATGGCATCAAATCCCCAAGGCCAGACAAATGTATTTTTTAAAGGAATGTGCAATAAGAACATTGAAACCTGATATTTCAAATCATACAGATCAATTCCAAAAATCATACATGCTTGGCTAAGAAAAGTCCATCCAAATGGCACTTCAGGCTATTACAGTTATGGGGGGAAAAAAGATATAAAAAGTCTTGTGATTTGTGCACAAAGACCCTTGGTAGTAGTAATTGTTTCATAAATATGTTTTTTTTCACATTTCCACCAAATCAAGGTCAAATTAAGCTAAGTAAAAGGGGGGAGGGGAAAGGAGTAAATTGTTCCATGAAAATTTTTGAGCTGATTAAAAATTTACAGAGAAAGGAATCCATTCCAAGCACAGTCATGCCATATCTCCTGCATAAAGGGAGCCTGGTTACTTAACTCTAAACCCTGCCTTTCGGGCTATCTGATTACCCCTTATCAGGGGCCATTAGTGTCTGATAATAGCAACCAATCCCTTGTTTGGTCAGCCTTAATTTCCTTAAAGAAAAATCTCCTGCTTTGGCATGCAACGCCTCCCCTTGTCCACCCAATGGAGTAATGCAAGAAATAAAGATATACTTTAAGATCTGGCACCAAAAGGCAAGTCACTTCCTGCCTATCCACAAACATACTTTTCCACGTTCCTGTCACCAAGCAGTAGCATCTTCTTGCCCCAGGCTTTTGAACAGAGGAATGAAATAGCATGCAATATGTATTATGATAATTACAAAATATGTAGAATGCACGTCAACAGGACTGTAGAAATCTTTTAGCCCAGCCTCTTCCTTTTATGAGTGAGGAAACAGAAGCCCATAGCCTCATAGGGCAGTAAAGGTCAAGTCTAGATTTCTGATTCCCAAACCAGACTTATTTCCACTAAGACAAGTCATGACCCTCATCATATCAAGTTTTCTACAATACGATGTACACAGAAAACAAACTATTCAGCCTGATTCATTCCAGAACTGTCATCTCACCTTTGCCATTGTGTGTCTTATGGCATTTATAAACATTTTAAAGAGAATTCTGACTAATTGGGATCCATCACCAACGAATAATGGCTAGAGGGGGAAAATCACCTTTGAAAAGTCCGTGGCTATTGACCTCTGGTTTAAAAATGCAGTCTTTCCCAGTTTCCACAAAGGAGAAAACAAGATATGGAAAAGAAGATATAGAAAAGGGGGAACCCCACAGAAAGAGTGAAACTATGATTGGCAGGCAAACTATTACCAGAATATGGAAGCAGTGGTGCTAATATGACAGGCAAAGCCAACAGCTGCTCCACTGGAGCGCAGACGCTCATTCTGCCTCTGCACTCAGAAACCGAGGTCTGTATGCAACAGAAAATAGCTCAGCCCTCCCCATACTGTGTGGACGCAAGATGTTAGGTAGTTATAATCCCTTCAGAGCCTCACTTTATACTTGATTCTGAAGAAGGAAACTAAGCAAATGACTTGGGGACAGCAGAAAAGGGGTGACCAGTGAGGGTGCCTTCATGCTGGGAGGGGCAGTGCCAACTGCTGAGATGAGTCAAGAACTTCAGTAGGAGGAGATGTGCATGTCATACTTTCTCATACCTTCTGCCAGTTCAGAGTGTCAGGAAAACAAATGGTAAATAGAGGATCCCACCTAGCAGAGATCTCGGAGAAAGAACCAAAATGTGGAGTGCAAATTAAGTGGACAAAATCCAAAGGGTTGCTGGTGAGACCCGGAAGAATGTTAAGACACCAACAACATTGGCCATCTGAAATCAAATATCTGCTTCATGTCTCGTAAAGGCAGACTGGATCACGTAGAAAACTGAAACTGTGATGAAGAGAAGAGTTGGGTGTTCTGGATGAAAGCGAAGAGATAAGGAGATAAAAATGAAGAGCAAGAAGACGGCAGATCCCCAGAACTGACACTGTCAACTTAAATACCATGAATTCTTGAGGAGGTATTTCAGCCAGAAAGGCTGAAAGGAAAGTTTTGATTTAAAATAATTTACAATAAATGTTAGAGTTCAAAAAACACCTGAGTATGTGGAGGAAAAGGGTTCATTCACCACGTTCCAACCTAAATTGATAAGAGCAGCCCCCATCAACACACGTTCTGACAACTCTTAAATCATATAAATGGAGAAAAAGGGCATATAAGCATTCAGGCAGAGGGGGGAAAAAAAGGAAAGAAAAAGAAGTAATCTACAACAGAACAAAAATTAAAGCAGCTTCAGGTATCCCTTCCATAACACTGAAAACAAAAAGAAAATGCAACTAGTTTTGTCTAAATTCAAACTGGACAAAAAGATTAAGAGACATACACCAAATAATCAGGAAATGATTCAAAAAAATAAAATTTTGTGACCTAAAAGGACTGGTGGTGAACATTGAAATTCATTAAAGATGATCCAAATAAAGATTATAAAAGTGCTGATCAAACTAAAAATAAATGTAAAATACCTCTTAAAAATAAGGAATAGTAAAAAACAAAAATACTCATTGAATATCAATAATCCAAATCTAAAGGTTATATTTTTTAAATCTCAGAAATGAGAAAGGGGAGTAAAAACACATTAAATCTCTTACTTGGCACAGAAAGCTTTTTAAAATATTATCTCATTCTTAATTTTGATTATTATAGAAATACATATTTTAAATTGTTTTAACTTAAAGAGCCATGAGTAAAATTTAAACTAGAGTACATTAACTCAAAATCACAGAGAATGTAAAGGTAAAAAATAAGAACAGAAAAAGAACTCAAAAAAAAAAAACCAGAAAACATTAAAAAGAAGGAAAAACTTTTCAAAAAAACATAAATATCATGGCAAAAATAAATAAAAACATTAAAGGATGATCCGATTGGATTTTAAAAAATCAAACATATTCTGCTCTCAAGAGATATGCTGAAATAAAATGAACAGGAAAATTTAAAAGAAAAAGAGAGAGCAGAAAGATTTATTACAGAAATTTTTAAGGTAGACGTTTAAAAGTAGGAAAGTATGGAAATTATTTATGACAAAGTTGAATACTAAGAAGAATATTAAACAGTACAAGGACTGGAATTTTATATCAATAAAGATGGAATCCAAAATGAATAAACAACCATAATAAACATTTGTTGACTACCATAGCATCAAAATATGAAGCAAAAATAATAAGAAATGAGTGATAATATTCAAGCAAAAGAGGAAGCCACTACATAGAAATTAATAAGCACTCTCTTAAATAACCTTGAATGAAAAATTAAACCAACAAGTGGAGTTTTTTTAAATGAGTAATATTTTAAAACTATCAAAACTTTTGAGGTAGGATCAAATAGTACTCATAGGAAAGTTCACATTTAAATTCTCTTCATATTAAAAAAAAATAAAAGTAAAAGAACTAGCCCTCAATGCAAAAACCAGGCATATCTATAGGATGCAGAAAAAATGTTTAATACTAGTTTTGTTAAACCATAGAATTAATAGGTAAATCCTGGAATGGATTTTTTGGAAAATGTAAACAAATACACACATATTTCTAGTCACTCAAAACAAGAAAATGAAAATATACCTATAGAAATGAAAAAATATAGAAATGACCCCAAATGCAAAGAAGGTTTAAAAATATAAAAGCATAGTTTGTATAGTTCTGTGCTAATCCCCTTGAAAATCTTCAAGAAATGGCAGATTCTTTTAAGAAAAGAAAAGCAAAAACATCTCACTCAGATAAACCAAAACTATAGAAACGCAGGGAAAGTTACTCACCATTTACTTCCAAGAGGTTATAACCCATAACAGGCTTTTTAGATATACTCTTAAATAAGGAATAGATTATTTTTATAATGTATAAATCATGTCAGAGCATAGAAATTATAGAAAGCTTGCCGCCAACACCATTTATACAACTGGTCTAATTCTGAACAAAACCAGAAAAGAGAGAAAAGAGACAAACCAAAAAAAAAAAAAAGAAAGAAAAAAAAATCCTATAGACTGATCTTATAAACATAGACACAAAAATTCTAAATCAAATACCACAAGAGAATTTCATATTATTTTAGAAGAATGACCCACCTAAAAATATTTACATAAGGAATCCATGGGCCATTTAATATTAGGCATTATATTAATATAATATGACACATCAGGGCCAATTTGGAAAACGGTGTGATACTCTCAACTCTATCCAAAGAGTTTCTAAAGTCAGCTGTTCACGTACTATCGAGATATTGAAGGATAAAAAGTAATTTTCAGATAGCCAGATAATTCTTTAAGAAAAAGATCAAAGTCCAAACTATCCAGCTATCTGGGATTAAATAGTCATTAATTCAAATAGAATATTCCTTGAGAAAGAGAAATATTATGCTACAAGCCATTTCCTCAATATTATGAGCAATAGGAACTCCAAAATCCAACCAAGAAGGACCTCCAGAGCCTCAACCTGGCTGTCACTTGACACAGTCATTTGCCCCTTTGTAGGTCATCTACTTCTTGTTCATCTCCCTCCACAACTCAGCTACACTACCCCTAGACACACTTGTATTTCATCTCTTCTTCATCCTCTTCATCCCCTGCAGGAACTTACTGGTAACACCCTCTTCCCTCACGGCCCCAGTTCTATCAGAACTCTCCATCCTGATTATTTCCTGTCTGTCTCCCCTGAGACCACAGACTCCTGGGGCCCTGTGTTGTGTCACCATGTAATTTCACTACCAAACCACACAACACAGAGTAAGCACTCAATCCATTTTGATTCTTTGTTCAATTAATCAATCCAAAAATTTGCAAGTACATATCTATATTGATTTCTGTGTAGCAAAACAATTCTATACTAATAACTGAGTCATATTTCCCTCCAACAAATGGGTCCAAAACTCTCACGTGCTCATGCATACACATACACACCTCTCAAGTTTTAAGGCCTGATTCCAACTTTGCACTTGAAGTTTTAAGATTTGCCACAGGAATCTGGGGAACAAAAGCTAAAAATCAGTCTGCTGTCACTTTTCTTCCTGGTTCAGTTTCATCTGTGTAGACAATGAGAAAACACAACTAAGCTAATCCAAGTTTCCCACTTCAATTATCCATTGGGAAGGGGTGATCTCCCAATGAAACTCTAACCCAGAGAATTTAGTTTACTCAGCTAACGGCCTGAACATCTCCCCTTGGTCAAATCCAAACAGACTTCCCTCTCTTTCGTGGGGAGGGATAAA
The DNA here is from genome assembly GCF_965194805.1 of Balaenoptera borealis. NCBI lineage: Eukaryota > Metazoa > Chordata > Mammalia > Artiodactyla > Balaenopteridae > Balaenoptera > Balaenoptera borealis. The sequence continues at coordinate 9,755,866 of NC_138862.1, read as the reverse complement.
TTGGGAATTTGGGATTAACAGATACATACTACTACATATAAAATAAATAAACGACAAGGACCTACCATATAGCACAGGGAACTATATTCAGTATCTTGTAATAACCTATAATGGAAAAGAATCTGAAAAAGAATACATATATATATATATATATATATATATATATATATATATATAACTGAATCACTTTGCTGCACACCTGAAACATTGCAAATCAACTATACTTCGATAAAAAAAATTCCCTCTCTTATAAAAAGGCAACTTTCTATTTTTTCACATTTCCTGTACCAAGTTGTACTTATGAAGACCATACTAACATGGCCAGGTCCCACCCATTAACCAATTTGCCCGTCTTCATGGGAATAGAAACAGCTCTAAAGACCAAGAATTCTAACTATTGCACTAATTGGGAGAAAAAAAGACTGTCCTGCTTCATTTTTCCAACTCCAAAATTATAGATAAAACCCCCAGAATCCACCATGGAATTGGCTGAAATAAATATCTGCTGAAATAATAATGGAAAATTCATTTTTGTGTGCCTTGATGCATTTTGAGTCTAGGGTTCTAAAGAGTTTGTCACTCTGATCTCTAATTGGGCTTTGAAATGGATTTTTTAAAAGAATCAAGACAATCTTAAAAGTTCAGTTAGATGGAAGGGAGGCGGATGCAGCCTAGGTGGATACTAGTGGATAGTCTGAAGAAAGGATGCAGCAGACAGACAAGACTAGCATTAACAACAGGACCACATTTGCATCGCACAACGGGAAGAGGAGGTTGGCACTGGTTCCAGAAACCTGAGCTATGAAGTCGGCAAATCCAAATTATTCAGTACAAATCCCCATTTTCAAAAGATGAGCCAGGTCCATAAATATATCCACAGTCCCGTACTCAATGCACAGTTGCCTACCTAAATATTTTAGATGTAGGAAGTAGAGCATCTACTGAGTTAAAAAGCAATTTTTACCCATCTTCTTATATCACAAAGCAATTATTGCTCAGTCACCACTTAATTTGTTCTGACAACCTAATGTCGGATAATACCAAAGAAAACAAATGAAACATAGAAAGAATAGTTAAGTCTCCTATATGATATATGTTTATGCCAAAAAAGATTAGTTAAAAATCCATCTTCCTCCACCTGAATCCAGAGAATGTTTAAGGGAACTGTCAGTAAAATCATTACTAATGAAGTACCAGACTATGCAACGCAATGGTTAGAAAGGAAATTTAAAAGATAAATGCAATTGCAGATGTCACAAGTTTTCCATTAACGAATGAAGATGCTGGGAAAGTTCATATTTTTGGAACAGCCTATGAACATCACAAGTATTCAAAGCATCAAATCCTATTCGATCCTGTATTCTCATCCAACTCTCAGCCTTCTCCCTGTGCCTCAGACTCCTCCTACTATGTTTCGGCATTTGACCTTCCTTATAAAAAATTGGAAAGGAAACTATTACAATCCACTATCCCCAACAACCAAACACCGAACCTACTTTCTTGGCTAGCATTGTCTGTGGTGTTGATAAACAATCCATCTTTGAATTACAAACCATCACCACTCACCCAATTCTCGAGGCATCCCAAAATCCCACCAAGGAGCCCACAGGAAGATAGATTTGCTTGTGAACAGCATGGGGCTTGATCTAAAGGTGAACACCCAACCGTACGTCTGGACAGCAGGTTCTGGCATGGGGAGTTGAGAACAGAGCAATTCACAAAGATGGCATGGAAAAGTAAAGAAAGGAGCAAGAGTGAGGGCTGGTAGTGTGGCAGTTTGCAAAGCAGGTTTCAAATGATTAATCTCTGCAAAAAGACATTCCCATCCATGCCTTTTGTCTAGTAACTTGATCTTTTTCAGTGGAGGAGAAACTTTATCTTCTTCCAAAGAACAATGGGGAGATAACTCAGAGGGAAGAACGAACAAGAATTCACTGTCCCCTAAGACTTCTTCTAGAACATTTTAATCTCGGTTTCTTTTTACTGCCCACATCAACTTGAGTAAACCAAACGAACTTCCATGGCTCAGCCCACCCTGGACTCCCCTTTCTCCTGAAGTCCAGGCAACGGCCAGCATCACCCTTCCCCATTTCCTTGGTGCTAATAGGAGGAGCAATTGTATCTCCCTCTTGGACTGACAAATGAATGAGTGACTGAGAATTGGTTGGCTCAGTAGCTACCATTCCTGAAAAATACCTTAAAAACAAAAACAAAAACTCAAGAAAGAAACTAATGAAAACCTTCATGGTGAGGTACTATAAACTTTTAACCAGTTCAAAGACTCTAATTTTTTTAGAGTTGCACCTAAAGTCAAAACTAGAATCACCACATTTGTAAGATTGCTTAGAGATACCCCAAAGGTGTGCCAACCCTACAGCTTGGACTTCACTTCTGAGTCCACACGAATGATATACCTGTTGTATTGAGTTTTTTCTTAGTTAGAAGTCATATAGTTCTTGTTTCAGTGATGGGCAATTAGGACTCTTTTGTTTTGAGCAAAACCCATAAGGTTAAAAAAGTCAACTCAGTTATGCAGAGGGGAGGGAACTCTGCCAGGTACTGAGACCTAGATCTAGACTAAGACTTAGATGGAAAGAGAGCCAAAGCTTTTCACTATGCACTCCTTCCTCCAGGAATCCAACCTGTGCCAGTGCCAGGGGGTCCAAAAGCTCACGGAGAAAGAAGGATGCAAGGCTTGGGGTGACAAAATCCATGCCTAGCCAGGGGCAGGGCAGGACTTGAATCTCAGTGGGGAATTAGTGCACAGACCAGGAGCTGAGGAAGAAGACTCATCAATGGACCGCTCACCCAAGCTTTTGCGAGAGATAAGAAGGTAAAATAAGGCTGCAGGTTGCACGTGGGGTAGGCAGGACACCTGGGTCTCACCAGCAGCCTGGGAAAGCACTTGTGTGATCCATTTCATAATCAATGCAGAAGTTTTGCAGCCCCCGTGCCTGAAAGCAGCACTTCAATTACTAGAGCTGCCAGTGAGCTGAGTCATACGTTAAGTGATGCATTTGCCATGGAATAGAAATCACCTCGAAGTACATAATCTTTTCATTCCTCAAACATTCTCTGAGCATGAGTGGGCGAGATGCTGGAGTCTGAAGACGAGCATGTGGTCAGTGTGAAGACATCCCTCCCCACAGCTTGTGGAGGGACCACAGAAAGTTTAAGCCCCAAACATTATCCTCTTCTTTATACTTAACAAGGGAATCTTGGCTTGAGGGTCAAAGTTTACATTGACAACAGCTTTCCCAATGTTTTCTTTGTTTTGTTTTGTTTACCAAGACTTATCTTCATAGCTGTTAAATTCACCCTACATGAAGTTTTTTTGCTTGTTTGTTTGTTTTACTAAGTGGATTTCATAATGTATTTAATTCAGAGTGTGCTAAGGACATGCCGAGGTTTCAGGATCTGATATATTTTATAACACTTTGGAACTACAGAATCAATTAAGAACTTTTCTACTCAACATTTGATGCCATTTTCACATGGTTGACGTGTACACAAATGCAGCTGTGAAGGACACTTCATGCTTTCTCATTATTCTCAGGAATAGCATGAGGCACTATTTCATTAAGTTGAGCAAGACATGGACACTTTTCATAGGAAAAAAATACCCATCTTTACCCCCTATTCATCTTTATACCCCAGATGCACAATAAGTGTTTGAGGATAGAGTATGTACTCCTGGAATGATTCCTATTCAATACCAAATGCATTAGATCCCCAGTTGTTTAAATTATAATGTGTCTTAAATATGAACGCACCTAAAACTGGGAATAGATTCCCTCTGCTTAGAACACTTCTGAAACTATAAATTAACATTTAAAATAAATATAATCAAAATGATAAAAAGCCACAAAATTTCAAAGTAAATTCATGTAATATGGCAGGTGATGATGTGGCTATACAAGGGACCACTGAGGAAGCTGTGGCCTGAGTCTGGACTGTGGCATTCATTATTAGGCGCAAATGAGCTGTGTGGTTCTCCCAACACTTGTCTCAAACTACAATAAGGCTTTGCTTGTACAGCACTAGGTGACAGCCTTGGTCCCTCATGAGGAATCTCATTGTATATGTCCTAGGTCCAACCCTGTTCTCACATTGGCATCTGACAATTAATATTAAGGTCTCCGCTGTCTTGCCATGCCAGGATCTCTTTACCACAAACAGGAACAGGGTGCTTATCACCTTCTAATTATTTAATCAGTTTCACGTAGAGCATCTCCCGGCTGCCTCTAACTTCAGCCCCTCTTCTGTTCAAAGGCAGGGTGCTGAAATACCTCCCAAAATCAGACTTGGAATTATTGCCCCAGATCGCAGTTAAGTTCCAAGAATTTATAGAGAGTTTAAGTTCTAAAATCAGCACAGAAGGCCAAAATTAAAGTGTAAAGTACCCTTGAATTGTCTTAAATTGCAAATCAAACATGCCTTTATCCATACAGCCCTAGATAGTACTTCTTAGGCTCACTGAAGTTTGAGAACCACTGAAACAGTCTAAAGGGAAGAACACAAGGAAAGTCTTTCCAGGGAAGTCTGGGCATCCAACCATCCACGCATCAGACAACCGCAGTCCCCAGGGATGAATGGGAGACCAGTGGGAAATTCTGAAGTGTCCTTGCCCCCCAGGAGAATGCACTCCATTCTTTTCTAGTATCGAGCTTCCCAACCTAACATGTGTCAGTAGATGCAGTCATGTTGTGAGGTCTAAACAAGATGATTGTGGAGTCTCATCCCAGGACTGGTGTATAAATTAAGTTGCTAAGTTACACAAGCATGTGCACAATTCTGTTAATTCAACCTTGCATGGTGAGTTGATTGCCTTTTGTTTCATCCCATAATTGGCTTATGTCAAACATAGTTTCCTGAAATCTTCTTTTTGCAAAATATTAATTCTGTTGAAATGTACATCTCTATATGTATTAGCTGAAAAACAAAATGAATCGTTTTAAAAATCAAGGATTTTATACTGTGCCCAAAGAATCAGGCTGCCATCAGGCTGAGATTCAGGAAATATATATATATATAGTGCACATAAAGGTACCATGTGAAAGAGAGAGAGGAAATAAAAAAGAATACTTGGTTATTAAGATGGAAAGGCTGAAATATGATAACAGATCTGTTGCCCTTAATCAAACCAAACCAACAGTCAGAATATTTGGTCTGCTTAATTTTCCAGGAAACATTTTAATGTCATGCATTTGGGTCCTCTTAAAGAAATACGGCCTCTATAAATATTCAGTCATAAGAACCAAAATGAGCGATTTGGTAGAAGATATTGCCCTGGTTATACCCGCTCAGTTCTGGCCTCTTATCCTCAAGAGGATTTTTTTCTTATATTAACCGCCTTTGCTCTTTCTAGAGCCACCTGGCTCTGACCATCCTGCTCCCATCCAAGCCTGGTCTTCCTCCAACTACCATGCCCCACCCCCACTCCAGTGATCCCACTAAGAAACCTAGAAGTCTCTCCCTTAACAGCACATCCAAGCAATCACCCAGCCCTGCCATTCGCTCTGGGGAAGAGCCCAGGCAGACCTCTCCTCTGGCTCTGCAGTGCCAGCATCTTGGTCCAGGCCATCAACATCTCCCACCTGAACTACTGAAATACCCTCCTAATTGTGTCCACTCTCGTTCCCTACCAATCTGTTCTCCACACAGCAGCAGAATGAGCTGAAAAAGAAATCAGTTGTATCCCCTTCTTGACCTTTTTATTTACTGCCCTTTTCTCCCAGAACCATAATGGAATCCCTCCCCTACCTGCCAGCCATGTTCGTCACGATCTGGTCCCTGCCACATTCTCCAGCCTCAGCAGGGGCCATTTCCCTCCACTCTCCACATCAGGCCACTCTCAGACTTTCTAAGGCCCCAGCTCTGTGACTTGGCAGGGGCTTCACACCTTCTCAGTCCTTGGATGGGGTAGCCTGGGCCCTCCCTATACCTCCAGACTGCTCCCCTTGCGACCTCTCTCCTGGTGTAGTCAGTAGAAACATGGCACCCCAAAGATGTCCACACCTTAAACTTTGGAATCTGTGAATATGTGACCTTACAGGGTAAAAAGGACCATGCAGATGTGATTAAGAATCTTGAGATGGGGAGATTGCCCTGGATTAACCAGGTGAGCCAGATGTGATCACATAAGTCCTAAAAAGCAGAGAACCTTTCTCATCTGTAGTCAGAGAGAGACATGAAGACAGAAGTGGGTCAGAGAGATGCGATGTTGCTGGCTTTGAAGATGGAGGAAGGAGCCATGAGTCAAGGAATGAGGGCAGCTTCTAGAAGCTGAAAGAGGCAAGGGTGTGGAATTCCACCCTGGAGACTCCAGGAGGAATGCAGTCATGCCCACAACTTGGCTTTACCCTTGTGAGAGCCATGTTGGATTTCTGACCTCCACAACTTTGAGATAATCAATTTGTGTTGTTTGAAGCCACTAAATTTGTGATAATTTGTTACAGCAGCCATAGGAAACTAACACACATGCTATTTATGGTATTTGTCATCCCTGTAAGATTAGTAGTTATGTGGTGCTTAAAAATCACAGGCTCTGGAGTCATACAGGTAAGGTCAAGCTCTCACTCTTCTTCTCGCCAGCCAGGTGGCTTTAGGAAGTTAACCTAACAAACATGCTAAGCTTCGATTCTCTGATCTGTAAGAAGAGGATGATAATGCTTGTCTCCAAGGGTAGTCAGGAGAACTCAGTAAGATAATATGAAGAAATACTTAATATAGTGACTAGCACAGAGTAAGCCTTCAGTAAGTGGAAGCCACAATGAGTATTATGCTTATTAGCTGTGTGATTATTTCTTTTCCCCCACGAGGTTATAAACTCTGCGAAGACAGGCACCATGACTTTACTGAACATTGCTATATTTCCAGGGACAAGCACAGAGCTGGATGGAGTGAGTAGTCAATGTAAAGATGAATGGATGAATGAATGAATGAATGGGTTTATATGTAAACACTTTAGGTACCAAGAATTACCTAGAGACATAATTCACCCAGTTAGCTCAACAATACATACTGGGCAGCTGCTGTGCACGCTGGGCCTTTACCTGGTGCTGATGGACAGAACAGGAAAAACAAAAAGTGTCCCTCATTGTCTATGAGCCCAGACTCTCAGTAGGTACATTCAGGGTGACAGCACTAGACAGCATGGCATGAGTGTCATGAAGGGGACAAAGCCAGGGGACTCCTTAGAGTTATGAAAGAGGAAACGATCTCACCTATCTTGGGTGATCTGGGAAGCTTTTCTGGAGGTGGGGAGATGTGAGAGGGTCTTTGAGTCTAGGCAAAGTTTCCACTGGACAAGAGCCAAGAAGGAAAATCATTCCAGGGGTGAGTAAATGGCCCTAGCAAAGGTACTGAGACAGGCAGACTGAAGATGTATTTAGTGACCCTGGTAAAGGGTTAATATTGGGGAATAGAAGACATAAGCCTGCAAGAGTTATTTTGGGCCAGTTTTTAGATGTTTTTGAGCACCAGCTTCCCCTTAAAGGAAAAGTAGGATCAGTAAAGATTTCTTATTCAGGGACTAACACAATGAAACAAGTCTAAGACAATGGTGGGATTGGGATACACAAACAGCTGGCCTATCTGATACACCAAGTGGGGACTCAATTCCTAGTTTTAAAAAATGGAGGGAAGGGCTTCCCTGGTGGCACAGTGGTTAAGAATCCACCTGCCAATGCAGGGGACACGGGTTCGAGCCCTGGTCCGGGAAGATGCCACATGCCACAGAGCAACTAAGCCCATGCGCCACAATGACTAGCCTGAGCTCTAGAGCCCACGCACCACAGCCACTGAGCCCATGTGCCACAACTACTGAAGCCCACGCACCTAGAGCCCATGCTCCGCAACAAGAGAAGCCACCACAATGAGAAACCCACGCACCGCAACAAAGAGTAGCCCCTGCTCACCGCAATTAAGAAAGCCTGCGCACAGCAGTGAAGGCCCAGTGTAGAGACCTTCAAGATGGCAGAGGAGTAAGACATGGAGATCACTTTCCTCCCCACAAATACATCAGAAATACAACTACATGTGGAACAACTCCTACGGAACACCTACTGAATGCTGGCAGAAGACCTCAGACTTCCCAAAAGGCAAGAAACTCCCCCACATACCTGGGTAGGGCAAAAGGAAAAAGAAAAAACAGAGAGAAAAGAATAGGGAGGGGACATGCACCTCTGGGAGGGAGCTGGGAAGGATACTAGGGAGACCCTTCACTGGCGGAGACGGGGGGTGGCGGGGGGGAAGCTTCAGAGCCACAGAGGAGAGCGCAGCAACAGGGGTGCAGAGGGCAAAGCGGAGACTTTCCCGCACAAAGGATCGGTGTGGACCAGCACTCACCAGCCCAAGAGGCTTGTCTGCTCACCCACCGGGATGGGAAGGGGCTGGGAGCTGAAGCTCCGGCTTCGGAGGTCAGATCCCAGAGAGAGGACTGGGGTTGGCTGCGTGAACACAGCCTGAAGGGGGCTAGTGTGCCACAGCTAGCCGGGAGGGAGTCCGGGAAAAATTCTGGACCTGCCTAAGAGGCAAGAGACCATTGTTTCGGGGTGCACGAGGAGAGGGGATAAAGAACACCACCTAAACGAGCTCCATAGATGGGCACGAGCTGTGGTTATCAGCACGGACCCCAGAGACGGGCATGAGACACTAAGGCTGCTGCTGCCGCCACCAAGAAGCCTGTGTGCGAGCACAGGTCACTATCCACACCTCCCCTCCCGGGAACCTGTGCAGCCCGCCACTGCCAGGGTCCCATGATCCAGGGACGACTTCCCCAGGAGAACACACGGTGCGCCTCAGGCTGTTGCAACGTCACGCCGGCCTCGGCCGCCGCAGGCTCGCCCCGCATCCCGTACCCCTCCCTCCCCACGGCCTGAGTGAGCCAGAGCCCCCGAAGCAGCTGCTCCTTTAACCCCGTCCTGTCTGAGCGGGAACAGATACCCTCAGGCGACCTACACGCAGAGGCAGAGCCAAATCCAAAGCTGAACCCCAGGAGCTGTGCGGACAAAGAAGAGAAAGGGAAATCTCTCCCATTAGCCTCAGGGGCAGCGGATTAAATCTCCACAATCAACTTAATGTACCCTGCATCTGGGGAATACCTGAATAGACAACGAATCATCCCAAATTGAGGCAGTGGACTTTAGGAGCAACTGTGGACTTGGGGTTTGCTTTCTGCATATAACTTGTTTCTGGTTTTATGTTTATCTTAGTTTAGTATCTAGAGTTTATTATCATTGGTAGATTTGTTTATTGATTTGGTTGCTCTCTTCCTTTTTGTTTTTATATATAGACAGATTTTTTTTCCCTTTTTTCTTTTTGTGAGTGTGTATGTGTATGCTTCTTTGTGTGATTTTGTCCGTATAGCTTTGCTTTCACCATTTCTCCTAGGGTTCTGTCTGTCCGCTTTGCTTTTTGGGTTTTTTTTTTGTTTTTTTTTTAACTATAGTTTTTAGCGCTTGTTATCATTGGTGGATGTGTTTTTTTGGTTTGGTTGCTCTAGTATTGCTTTCTTTCCTTCTTTCTGTTACTTTTTATTTTATTTTAAATATTTTTTTTATTTTTTATTTTAATAACTTATTTTATTTTATTGTATTAATTTTTTTTCTTTCCTTCTTTTTTTCTCCCTGTTCTTCTGAGCCGTGCAGCTGACAGGGTCTTGGTGCTCTGCCTGGGTGTCAGGCCTGTGCCTCTGAGTTGGGAGAGCCGAGTTCAGGACATTGGTCCACCAGAGACCTACCAGCTCCACGTAATATCAAACAGTGAAAGATCTCCCACAGATCTCCATCTCAAAGCTGAGACCCAGCTCCACTCAATGACCAGCAAGCTCCACTGCTGAACACCCCATGCCAAACAACTAGCAAGACAGGAATACAACCCCACCCATTAGCGGAGAGGCTGCCTAAAATCATAATAAGATCACAGACACCCCAAAACACACCACCGGACACGGTCCTGCCCACCAGAAACACAAGATCCAGCCTAATCCAACAGAACACAGGCACTAGTCCCCTACACCAGGAAGCCTACACAACCCACTGAAGCAACCTTAGCCACTGGGGGCAGACACCAAAAACAACAGGAACTATGAACCTGCAGCCTGTGAAAAGGAGACCCCAAACACAGTAAGTCAAGCAAAATGAGAAGACAGAGAAACACATAGCAGATGAAGTAGCAAGGCAAAAACCCACCAGACCAAACAAAGGAAGAGGAAATAGGCAGTCTACCTGAAAAAGTATTCAGAGTAATGATAGTAAAGATGATCCAAAATCTTGGAAGTAGAATGGAGAAAATACAAGAAACGTTTAACAAGGAACTAAAAGAACTAAAGAGCAAACAGACAATGATGAACACATAAAATGAAATTAAAAATTCTCTACAAGGAATCAATAGCAGAATAACTGAAGCAGAAGAACGGATAAGTGACCTGGAAGATAAAATATTGCAAGTAACTACCAGAGAGCAGAATAAAGAAAAAAGTATAAAAAGAACTGAGGACAGAATAAAAGACCTCTGGGACAACATTAAATGCACCTCCATTTTGAGTTTATTTTTGTGTATGGTGTTAGGGAGTGTTCTAATTTCATTCTTTTACATGTAGCTGTCCAGTTTTTCCCAGCATCACTTATTGAAGAGGCTGCCTTTTCTCCATGATATATTCTTGCCTCCTTTATCAAAAATAAGGTGACCATATGTGTGTGAGTTTACCTCTGGTCTTTCTATCCTGTTCCACTGATCTATATTTCTGTTTTTGTGCCAGTACCATACTGTCTTGATTACTGTAGCTTTGTAGTATAGTCTGAAGTCAGGGAGCCTGATTCCTCCAGCTTCGTTTTTCTTGCTCAAGATTGCTTTGGCTATTTGGGGTCTTTTGTGTTTCCATACAAATTGTGAAATTTTTTGTTCTAGTTCTGTGAAAAATGCCATTGACGGTTTGATAGGGATTGCATTGAATCTGTAGATTGCTTTGGGTAGTATACCCAAAGTATAGTCATTTTCACAATGTTGATTCTTCCAATCCAGGAACATGGTATGTCTCTCCATCTGTTTGTATCCTCTTTAATTTCTTTCATCAGTGTCTTATAGTTTTCCGCATACAGGTCTTTTGTCTCCTTAGGTAGGTTTATTCCTAGGTATTTTATTCATTTTGTTGCAATTGTAAATGGGAGTGTTTCCTTAATTTCTCTTTCAGATTTTTCATCATTAGTGTATAGGAATGCAAGAGATTTCTGTGCATTAATTGTGTATCCTGCTACTTTACCAAATTCATTGATTAGCTCTAGTAGTTTTCTGGTAGCGTCTTTAGGATTCTCTATGTATAGTATCATGTCATCTGCAAACAGTGACAGCTTTACTTCTTCTTTTCTGATTTGGATTCCTTTTATTTCTTTTTCTTCTCTGATTGCTATGGCTAAAACTTCCAAAACTATGTTGAATAATAGTAGTGAGAGCAGGCAACCTTGTCTTCTTCCTGATCTTAGTGGAAATGGTTTCAGTTTTTCACCATTGAGAACGATGTGCCAACGATGTTGGCTGTGGGTTTGTCATATACGGCCTTTATTATGTTGAGTTAAGTTCCCTCTATGCCTACTTTCTGGAGGATTTTTATCATAAACGCGTGTTGAATTTTGTCGAAAGCTTTTTCTTCCTCTATTGAGATGATCATATGGTTTTTCTCCTTCAATTTGTTAATATGGTTTATCACTTTAACCGATTTGCATATATTGAAGAATCCTTGCATTCCTGGGATAAACCCCACTTGATGATGGTGTATGATCCTTTTAGTGTGCTGTTGGATTCTGTTTGCTAGTATTTTGTTGAGGATTTTTGCATCTATGTTCAGCAGTGATATTGGCCTATAGTTTTCTTTCTTTGTGACATCTTTTTCTGGTTTTGGTATCAGGGTGATGGTGGCCTTGTAGAATTTGGCAGTGTCCTCCCTCTGCTATACTTTGGAAGAGTTTGAGAAGGACAGGTGTTAGCTCTTCTCTAAATGTTTGATAGAATTCACCTGTGAAGCTATCTGGTCCTGGGCTTTTGTTTGTTGGAATATTTTTAATCACAGTCTCAATTTCAGTGCTTGTGAGTGGTCTGTTTATATTTTCTATTTCTTCCTGGTTCAGTCTCAGAAGGTTGTGCTTTTCTAAGAATTTGTCTGTTTCATCCAGGTTGTCCGTTTTTTTTGGCATATAGTTGCTTGTAGTAATCTCTCATGATCCTACAACGCACCAACAGTGCAAGAGGGTTCCCTTTTCTCCACACCCTCTCCAGCATTTATTGTTTGTAGAGTTTTTCATGATGGCCATTCTGACTGGTGTGAGGTGATACCTCATTGTAGTTTTGATTTGCATTTTTCTAATGTTGGTGGGAATGTAAATTGATACAGCTACTATGGAGAACAGTATGAAGGTTCCTTAAAAAACTAAAAATAGAACTACCATACCACCCAGCAATCCCACTACTAGGCATATACACTGAGAGAACCATAATTCAAAAAGAGTTACGTACCACAATGTTCATTGCAGCACTATTTGCAATAGCCAGGACATGGAAGCAACCTAAGTGTCCATCAACAGATGAATGGATAAAGAAGATGTGGCATGTATATACAATGGAATATTACTCAGCCATAAAAGGAAAGGAAATTGAGTTATTTGTAGTGAGGTGGATGGACCTAGAGTCTGTCATACAGAGTGAAGTAAGTCAGAAAGAGAAAAGCAAATACCATATGCTAACACATATATATGGAATCTAAAAAAAGAAAAAAAATGCTTCTGAAGAACCTAGGGGCAGGACAGGAATAAAGACGCAGACTTAGAGAATGGACTTGAGGACGTGGGGAGGGGGAAGGGTAGGCTGGGATGAAGTGAGAGAGTGGCATGGGCATATATACACTACCAAATTTAAAACAGATAGCTAGTGGGAAGCAGCCACATAGCACAGGGAGATCAGCTCAGTGCTTTGTGACCACCTAGAGGGGTGGGATACGGAAGGTGGGAGGGAGACCAAGAGGGAGGAGATATCGGGATATATGTACATGTATAGCTGATTCACTTTGTTATACAGCAGAAACTAACACACCATTGTAAAGCATTTATACTCCAATAGATGTTAAATAAATAAATAGAGTGAGATGCAAAAAATAAAATAAAATATCACTGTCAAAAAAAAAAAAGTCCCAATGCAGCCAAAAATAAATAAATAAATTTATAAAAAATTTTTTTAAAACTGTGTGGAAACTAGATGATAAGCCATCAGGATGTTGCTGCTCTTCACTTTCAAAACCTCTTTGGAATGTGTTGTTTTCAGGGCACCATCTGGATCCTTGCCCTGGACAGTCTTGATACCTCGTCTGCTTTGTTCACTGGAGCAGTTCACGATCTCTCTGCTCTCACTGGCCCCTGGGCTGGGCAGCTCTTCTTTGTAGCTTCCCACAGTGAACTTATTCTAGTGCCCCTTTTGGGGGTGCTGGCATTTTAGTCTTGAGCCCTCTGCAGTGCAGGTTTAGGCCTTGGTCATCTCATAGACATTGTCTCAGGGAGTTGAGGGTAGAATGAATGGTAAGTTGGGACCTCGGCAGTCTTTGCCAAGAACCCTCAAATCTTAGTCCTTGGGTGAAACCCTCCCCTCCTGAACATAAGACCCACCTCCCTAAAAAAATGAGTTTTGTACCATCAGTGGCTGACACAGACATGCGGACCAAACCCAGACCTATCCTGGGAATCTCTGCTCACAAATAGGCAGGGACAGAAGGCCGTCCTCCATCCTTGCTTTGTGATACCAAACTCTATTATAAAACATTCACTTGAGAAAAGTATCAAATGTTTATTTCTATTACAAATAGCACCCAAACATTTCCCAAATGGCTTCTGAAACCAGTCGTGTGCATTTTTTTACATTTTTTAATGTTTCCAAACTCTTTTGAAATTTGTAGTGATTGAGACAGGTTTTTGAGTTTAGTATTACCAATCATGTCACATTTTCGCCTGATTTCCAATCATCTGTGGTCTCCTTGATTAGTAAGGCACTTGATTTTATCTTTTATTGAGGGCCTTTGAATGTAGCAAATGTTGAAATGATTCATCCATCATAATAAAAGACTTCAAAGGGATCCAAGTTAAACTTCAGGATTCTGAAGAGCATACTAGACAGTCAACTTCTTGCATTTCAACTTCAGGACCATGAGCCTACTGGAGAATTTTGCTAAAAATGCCTAATGAGCATGTTAGTCACGTCTAAAAATCATCTGTTTTCCACATGTTCACATTCATACATATACGGTGTGTGCATTTCATCCGACATTAATTTATTATGTAGCAAGATATAGTTTAGGCTATTCATTTTCACTGATCCATTCCCTGAACATCAGAGGCCCCTGCAAAAGAAAAACAAAGCAAATTCCTTAGGGTGGGAGCCATGCTTGACCAAAACCAGAGAAACAGCATGGCACCTGATTCAAGCTTTGTCTATATGGGTTCCAGTTGGAAACATAAAGTTGAAATCCATCAGATGATTGTTTTTAAATCAACAATTCAGAAACTCTTTTCTTTCATACTTATATGAATGCTACCTTATGTTTTCAAAGCAAGCATTTGGACTCAGTTTTTAGAAAGACAAAAGATATTCAGTGTATGTTTAGTGTTAAAAAAGATTTTAGAAGTGATAGTGAAGGCTAAAAAATGAACACAATCAAAAATAAAGAGCTCCCTTTTTAATAGATCTTAAAAGTTTTCATCACAAGAAAATAATATTCTATAACTATGTATGGTGATGGATGTTAACTAGACTTGTTGTGGTGATCATTTCAAAATGTTCACAAATATCGGAATCATTGTGTCGCACACCTGAACTAACATAATGTTGTATAATAATTACACCTCAATTTTTTTTTTAAAAAGATCTCTTTTTTAAATATATATCTAAAGTATGTAGTTTTCCATTTCTTGCAATGGATTTAATGAGGAACTGCTAAATGGAAGTACTGAGGAGTACAAATGGTGATGAAATACACCCTGGGGTGTCCACAGCTTAAAAGAAAATAGATACCTAAGTGCCCGTAATGCTGGGCAGACTGTGATAAATAGCAAACTATACACTCATTGAGACTGCAAAGAAAAGGCAATCGGCAATCCTTCGAATATTATTTCCATATAAATTAGGCTTTAAGAGGTAAGTAGGATCTCAACACCCAGAGATGACGTCTCAGGAAGAACAGCATGGCCATAGGCCAAACGCATGACACAGCTCTAAGGCAGCGGGGTAGTTGGGAGGGGGGTGTACACTAGAAGTCGGGGGCCAGTGATATCACCTGCCACTAAAATGGTAAATTAGGGTCAGGTTGTAAAGGGCTCCAAATGCCAGCTAGGGAGTTACAAAATTTCTCTGCAGAAAATGGGTCCCAAGAAGGTTTTGACCAAAGAAGGAGGTTAGAAAGATGAATATGATGGTAAGCAGAAGGACAAAAGTTGCAAAGAATAGGGTGGAAAGATTTGCTAGGAGACAGGGATACCAGCTTACATGAAAATCAAGTGGGTGGAGACAGAAAAGAGAAAGGATAAAATTCAGTATTAAATCAGCATTTGGTAACTGATCTCATCTCGGGGGCAAAAGATGATCCAAAACTTTCTACCTGGGAGAGGTGGAGAGACAGGGATAGAATTAAGGAAGAGAGAGAACTCAAGAGAAAATGTAGATTTTTGAAAACAAGTAATTGATGTTCCCCCCCTTTTTTTTTTTTAAGTGATGTCTGATTGGAGTCTTAAAGTCTTAAGTTTCACTGGTTAAAAAGAGGAAGAAAAGAAGAGACACACTCTAGTCAGAGGTGAAAACATGAGCAAAGCCACAGAGGTGAGAACTCTGAGAGGCTGTCAAAATAGGAAGGAAGAAAGAATGGAGGCGTAAAATAGGACCAAGTAGCAGGAATGGCAGAGAGGGGCGAATGCGAGAAATATTTAGGAGGCAAAATCAATAACATCTGATGATGTGTGGGATAAAGGAGACAAGGGAGTCAAGCAAGTATCTCAGGTTTCAAGCTTAAGTGACCCCTGGGATTTCGCTCCCACATTTGAAATGGAGAATAGATGTGGAGGAGGTAACAAACGGGGGGAAAGATGATTGATGTCCCTTGGCCAGAGCTGTGTTCAAGGGGTCTGGTAGACAGGGGGACAGCTTCCACTCAGAGATGGAGGTGCAGAGCTGAGCCTAGGGAAGTAAAGAGCCGGTATAATAATAAAGATGTAAAGGGACATTAGGATGCAGGGAGTAAATAAAACCATGCATGTAGTTGGTGTCACCTTGAGAGAGTCAAGAGGAAAGCACACGTATCCCTCTCTGCAGATGGAAGACCCCCAAACCGAGCACCATTTAGATTA
Source organism: Balaenoptera borealis (assembly GCF_965194805.1). Classification (NCBI taxonomy): domain Eukaryota; kingdom Metazoa; phylum Chordata; class Mammalia; order Artiodactyla; family Balaenopteridae; genus Balaenoptera; species Balaenoptera borealis. The sequence goes on along the minus strand of NC_138862.1, from coordinate 9,739,493 downwards.
GAAGAAATCATCTTAAAGTAGTATCATAAGGAGATATCAGTATTATAAGACCAAAGAAAACTAACAACTGCAGCAAACGACGATTCACGATTCATTCATTAGCATGCTACTTACTATTCCACTGACAACTTTAATCATCTGGATGAGCAAAAACAATTGCCTTTCATTAATCCCTGCTGATAAATGGAAATATCTTTTAATGACCACCAGGATATCTGGAGCCATGCTTCCTGCTTTTTGTACCCAATGTTTCATTGTAATCAGTGCTCACACTTTGAACATTCCAATATGGTACAGCAATCTGAGAGGCAAGGCCATTTACAAGAAATGTCCATCTAATGCTCTACCTGAAGACAAGAGAGTTCTTCATCGTGGGACCCTATTCATCAAAGTTTAAGAATTTAGGTCTCCTTGATTAACAAAAACTTACCTCTGGGAAACTAAAAGCATCTTATTTAATAGAGCTGGCAAGTCAGCACCGGGTTAACTGACATCCACAGTGCATGGGATCCATCCAAGGAACTTTTGTGGGTTTTACCTGAGCAGCCCAAGGAGTTCTCTTTTCAAGACTTGCATAAAGGTAGCAAGTGAATGACATCACCTGAAATGGACGCTCTTGGACGAGCTGACACCACATTTAACAGAAGCCTGAGAAATGCGGCAACTCAATCAGCTCAAATCGGCATGGCGGCCGAACATGATCTGCCAAGAATTCTCCCTCCTGGAGCTTGATAAAAGAATAAACGTCTAGAACCTCTGGGTCTTCAATTATTAAATGGAGCAACTTATGTAACCAAAGTCGAATAACCTCACAGGCTTGCTGACCACCCTTCGAGATAGAAACACCCAGTAGTACAACCGGTGAAACTGATCTGGCTGGAAGGCTGGCAGAGGGAGAGAAGGAAGGGATCAGAATTTCAGGCCGCCTTCCACCCTTAATTACAGGAGAGAGCGGCTCATTCATGGCTTCCCGCCCTGAGGTTTCTAACTCTCCAGTCGCCTCTGCCCGCCTGCCGCCCCCCAGGGGAGGTTGTGTCCTTCTTTTCTTTCTTGTGTCAGATTTCGGGCTGACACGTGGTAATTGATTCCGTTGCTGGTTAGACGGGTGTTAAGTGGGAGGGATGAAGTTTCAGTGAAAACAAATAGCACTTCATGGGTTTGACCTTTCCTCTTTGGAGCTTTTGTTGTGGTCCGCTCTGGGATGTGCAGCTCAAAAACTGCGTGAGCCCGTCGTGTCTGTGTCTGCAGCTCCCCTGATTCACCTTCATCAGCTCCCAATGTGCCGATGACAGCTAGATTGTCTCAGTGTCGCTTCTGGCTTGATGACAGCCCAGCAGCAGGTGGAGGCTCCGAGAATTGGTGTCTGAGAGACAGCAATGGCCGAGCAGGGCCTGAGCCTTCTAGGATAGCATCCCCTTCATGGAAAAGACTTACATTCTGGAGATAAGAAGAAGAAACCTTTTAATGACAGTACACCTGATCCAAGGGCTGCTCCCAATCTGTGGCATAGTTTCAATGTTCGGCTCCATCCGCCAGAAGGAGGCATCAGCACTGAGTCAGGGAAATGCTGGGCTTTTCAGGGAAGAAAAAAGATAGACCCTGAAGGAGCTACAGGCCCCAGGCAACATGTACTGGCAGGAAACAGGTAAGGATGATGGTGCTGGACCCTCAGGCCTCCAGATCAGTTTATCAACAGGGGAACATTCTCCTGTCATACGAGATGCAATACCTGTATTAGTTTGCTTCTGCTGCCATAACAACGTACCACAGACTGGGTGGCTTAAACAGAAACTTATATTCTCACAGCCCTAAGAGGCCAGAAGACTGACCTCAAGGTGTCAGCAGCCTCTCTCCTTGGCTTGCAGATGACCATCTTCTCCCTGTGTCCTCACATGGTCTTCCCTCTGTGTGTGTCTGTGTCTTAATCTTCTCTTCTTTTAGGGACCCCCATCATATTGGATTAGGGCCCACCATAATGACTTCATTTAAACTTAGTTATCTCTTTAAAGCCCTCTCTGCAAACACAATCATATTCAGGGGTATTGGGGGTTAAGACATCAACATATGAATTTATGGGGGAACGCAATTCAGCTCATAACAACACCCTGACAAGAATTTCAAGAGGCGGTATTAGCATGCTGCTGAGGTGACTCTTGGAAGTTTGGAGCAGGTGATGGTCATACAAATGAGGTAGAAATGCCAGAAGTGCCATAATGAAGAGTGAAGGAAGAATCTAGCAGCTTCTTCCTTCCTTCCAGTGAAGGAAGAAGTAAGCAGCTAGAGTGACACATCATGTAAGTCCAGAAAACCCAGCAGATGCTGTTCCATGGAAAGGCCCAGAGGGTATTCCATTAACTAAAGCAACAAGGAGTGTGCCGGTAAGGACGCTGGTATCATCACTGAAAATCTCAGTGGGTACCATTCTCTGTAGGGCAAGACTGATGGTAGGAGACCCCATTACAGAAGTAGGTTCACTGGTAACCCTGGGGATGATAGGCTCCAAAATATTAGAGACCGGGCAGCTATGCTCAGCTATCAGATGCCAGATAGACAATTATACTACTGGGTGCCAAGGAGGGAGTGATCCTCTGGGGATCATCCAGGCATGGATAAGAGATGATTGTTAGAGAACAGCACCCCTAGAGGCCAGACAGAGCAGCCACCCAGGATACTGCTCAATCTATCCCATCAGAAGAATCAATGCTGGACAATCAGGATGTTGGGTGAGAGAACCCATCCCACAGTCCCTACCCCAGTCCCCAAATGTGTAATGGGAACAGACATACTTGATAGTTGAAAACGTCTAAACAGACAAGAGCTATCATAGCAAGGAAGGTTAAGAGGAAGCTTCTCAAACTGCCTCCTACCCCAGCCAAGTTAGTAAATAAAAAACAATGTCATGTCCTGGGGTGGGGAGAGGGGAAGGTTTGGATTTTAAAGCTTAGAACTACCCTTAAAGACCTACAGAATGCAGAGTGTGGTCCCTATCATATCGCCATTTAATTAATCAGTCTGGTCCCTGCAGAAACCATACGGGTCCTGGAGGATGGCCGACTCCCACAGACTTAAAGAAGCAGCAGCCCACAGCTGGCACTGAAGCTCCCTTGCCAGATAGTGTATCTTTACATAAACACAGGCTCAGGCACATGGCATGCAGCCTTTGATCTGGGGACTCTGTCCTTCTCATCCCTATCAAAAAGGAGGATCAGAGACAGTTCGAATTTGCTCAGAACAAACAACCATATTCACTTACAGTGTTGACCCAGGGCTGTGTTAACTCTCTCCTCTCTGCCATAATATAGTTTGAGGAGACCTGGACCAGCTGGGCATCCGCAGAACACCACGCTGGTGATGACATCATGTAAAGCAGAGCTGGTGAGTGAGAAGTGTCAAGAATGCTCAGGGCCTTTGTAAGTCAGACTCACGCTATAAAGAAAATGGGAAATAACCATCAGGGGCCACATCAATAAACTTTTTAAAGGTCTGGGGTCTGGGGCATGTCAGGATATCTCAGCCAAAGTAAAGAACAAATTATCGTATCCCACCCCTCAAACAAAAACAAAAACAAAAACAAAAATGCTGCAGCTCAAAACCCAGTGGGCTTTTTTACATTTTGGAGACACTAGTTCCACAGCTGGGAATATTGCTCACATCCATATAACAAGGGACAAAATGACAGCCAAGAGAGGGAGAGGCTCTGCAAAAGGTCCCAGCTGCAGAGCAAGTGGCCCTATGGCTTGAGCCTTGTGGCCCAGCAGACCCTATGGCGTTAGAAATATTGGTGATGGCAAAGGACACTTGTATGGAGTTTTCGGCAATCCACACTGGAAAAAAATCACAACTAAGACACTTGGAGTTCTGGAGCAAGGCCATGTCAACCACATCAAATAACTACATAACATTAGAATAAACAGCTCCCAGCATGCTATTGGGCCCTGGAAGAGATGGGAATACCTGACCATGGGACACCAGGTAACCAATCATCCATGCTGAGCTGGGTTCCATCACACCCATAAACCCACATGGTTGGGCATGCCCAGCAGTAATCCATTGTGAGATGCAAGTGGTACATCCAGGGCATAAGCAAGTCATACTAGCAGGTATCCCAGACCCCCATGTTATTCACCATTGTTCCATCAGTGCCTCTCCTTAGCTCATACCTATAGCCACATGGAAAGTCCACTATGACCAACTGTTGGAGGAGGAAAAAGCCCACGCTTGATTTATGCATGAGTCAGCTGAATATGAAGGCACAAGCCAAACATAGCCAGTGGCTACAGAAACAGCTTCATTCAAGTGGTAGCCTTGACAGACAGTGGTTAGAGGAAATCATCCCAATGGTCAGAGCTTTGGATGGCACACACTCTCATTAAAGGGGAATTGGAAATTGCCAGTGTACATTAGCTTCTTACACAGTGATTGGAGTTGGGTAGACAGCAACATCCCTGGGTAGTTTATCTCACTGGTCCCCAAATCTAGTTGAGCATCAGAACCACCTGTAAAGTTTTTAAAGAATATAGACGCCTAAGCCCACCTCAAAATTACTGAAATAAATGCCTCAGATATGGTACTAATAAATCTATATTTCATGTAAGATCCTTCAGTGATTCTAATACTGCTAGTCCTTGAGCTGGTATTTGGGAAACATTTGTCTAAGTAATTGGCAATGCCACAATGAAGAACAAAAATATTGACAATTAATGCAAACACACAACTAACCCTATTGTGATAATCATTTCACAACATATATGTGTATCAAATCATCACACTGTACACCTTAAACTTACACAGTGTTATGTGTCAATTATATCTCATTAAGTAGGAGGAAAAAAGAAAAAGAAATCAATTTTTTTTTAAAAGCAAGTACTTGTAAGACAATATGCTTTAATATATGTCAATTTTTTAATTCTCACGACCGCCCTCTGAGGTATGGTAACCCCATTTGGTAGGTGAGAACACTTATGTGACATGACTTACTCAAGGTCATATAGCAAGTGAAGGATGGAGGTAGTATTTGAACTTAGTCTGAGTCTAGAGTCCTTATGCTTAATCATGATGCTTAGTGGAAAAGGCAGTCCAGGAAAGAGAAGGGGGAAGAAAATTCTGTAATCCACAAGCACGTACAGTTTGTAGGGCTAATTTTGTATTTACCTTAAATGAAGACATATTGCTTTTCCAAATAGTTTGACTTCAATCTCCCTTCACAATAGCATGTGCACACCATCTAGTGGCTAGATAAGTCTGCTTGATGAGTAACTGCTCTGCGTTAGCAAGATCAGCTGAGAACAGAAAACTTGTCATTGAAATTTAGTAGATGCAAGTTTCCAATTCCAGAATGAATGAATTCCAATTCCAGAAGGATGAATTCTTTGACCTCCAGAAAAAGTTTTTAAAATACAGTAAGGATACAAAAATGAGAAAAGTTAATCAAAATGGGTGAAGTCAACAATAGCCACAGAAATGATGTCAGATCAGGTTTTGTTTTGTTTTGTTTTTTTAATGAAAATGCAATAGTAATAAAACATAAAAAGAAAAAAGCCATATGGCAAATCACTTTTAACTTTATATGCTTATAATGAACTTACTATATGCACACACTAAAAACTTTTCATGACCAGTCACTTTTTCCAGAACTTACCTTCGTTCAGCATCCTTTTCCTGTCCAGGTATTAAGATACCGTCCACTCCCACCTCTACTGCATGAGACTTCATGGCTACCCAACAGGATGAAAGGTGATGGAAGTTTAGAAACCCATGACTTGTCTTCTCCCTAATGTCTACGGGATTGATTTTCTCCCAAGATCTCTTAAACCCAGACAGACAGAAGCAAGGCAGCAAGGTACTGAACTTACACAATAGGAATCAGTTCGCTATGTGAGAAGCAGGTCCAGGAAGAAGGGCCATGAGCAGGAGATGATGTCAGGGCCCCAGGAGTCATCATCCAGGTCCAGAACCAGTGTAAAACAGTTGGAAGACAGAGGGGTAGCTCTGTGGGCGGAGTCTGGCCTACCCAGCCTCTGACAAGCTTTCTTTCCAGCACTCTGCAAGCATCAGGGTTCATCCCACAGCTTCTTTCATGCTCATACTCAACTTTAAATAGCTCTTCAGCAGGATTCATTTCAGGGACAAATATTCTCCTAATGTGAACCTCGAAAATATGATGTTAATTGAAAGAAGCCAGACACAAAGGGCGTATATTGTATGCTTCCATTGCTATGACATATGCGGCACAGGGGACTCCACAGAGATAGAAAGCAAATTGGTGGTTTCCAGGAGCTGGGGAGTCGGGGAGGAGTGGGGAGGAAGGGGGGAAAACTGCTTAATGGGTAAAGGATTTTACTTTGGAGTGACGAAAATGTTCTGGAACTCGATAGAAGGGCTCATTACACAACACTGTGAATGCACTAAATGCCACTGAATTTCTGAAATGGTTAATTTTATGTTATTTGAATTTTACCTTCTGTGGCCAATACCAGAAATACCACAAATAAAAAATTTTATCTTTTGTCTTAGGATTTTAGACCAGGGTGTTTTAAATTTTGAATATTTGGTGAGAGTTGTTTATAAGATTTAGTTAGAGACCTCAGGCCACCCTTTAAAGTGAGAAGGTTATCAGAGCCTTCTGTGTGAACAGGATTTAATAGTGAGAAGGGGGAGAAAAAAGATGCCACCTGGACTCCTGGGAAGGGAAAACAGAGCTCATTCTTAGCAGTGAAGTTGTTCTAAAAAGAAGCAAGAAAACAAGCTACTCCCACTGCAGATCTGCGCTTTGTAACAGGTTCTATGTTTAGATGGGTGGGGTAGAATTCCTGACAAGAATCAAGGAGGTTCTTGTCTCTGGGGAGTTCCCAGCTTCATGCTTCTAGGGCACAAGAAACCCGGAGCCTGGAAGAATCCAGCACCTCATCGGCAAAGCTTTCTCTCAAGAAGCATCAGAAGGCAATCAGCGATTGGCCAACAAGCACAAATTCCAAACACACACCCAGTTAATGAAAACCACACACACACAAACACACACAAACACACACAAACTAGAGATATTTTCTACCTGCCAGTGACAATCTGGAGCAGGAAAAGCAGACGGAAAATAGCCACAGGGGCTTTATTCTGAATATTCTACATCTAAGGGGGAATTGAGTTTCTCAAAAATAAAGACTTTCGGTTTACAAACATACTGTTTTTGCCAAAAGGAATTTTTTATTTTAGGTGCTTTGGGAAGACTTCAGAGTCCTCGGGTTTGGGGCCAAAGATGCCTGCATGTTGCAATCCTAAACCTTTGGCAGTGACAAAAACATGTTTGCAAGTGGAAAGTTTTCGGTGTGGGGTTTTTCGTGTTGTTTTGTTTGGGTGTGTATTTGCCTGCTTGGTGCCAAAGGATTTCCTCTGCATCTTCCCAGAACCAGGGAGCAGGCGTCAGCACTCCATTTGGGATGTTGGCCCCAAACCACCTGTACCCCCAACTTGTCCATCCTGTATGCCTTGAGGCAAGAAAAGCAGCCAAGAAGCTTAGGGTGCTACCCTTTTCCTGCCTTCAAGCCGAAACTGAAGGCTTGGATAGTCAGATGGGGAACCCGGAGGAGCTCCGTCTCCATCCCTGTGGGTTTCATGTGGGCTGAGTGGATTTCTGCATTGCAGGCTCTGATTAACCCAGTTTGTTCCTTATGTCTCACCCTAGCAGGACACATTTCTACTCTTTCCATCTTTCTGTGGCTACTACCTGTGCTGAGGTAACAGTTTGATATATTAACTCTGGCTTTCTGTCTATTAAAACTGGGCAACCACATGGAGCAACTAAGCCCGTGCACCACAACTACTGAGCCTTCACTCTAGAGCCGCGAGCCACAACTACTGAAGCCCACGGGCCACAACTACTGAGCCTGCGTGCCTAGAGCCCATGCTCCGCAACAAGAGAAGCCACCACATGAGAAGCCCTCGCACCTCAACGAAGAGTAGCCCCTGCTCACCGCAACTAGAGAAAAGCCTGCGTGCAGCAACGAAGACCCAACGCAGCCAAAAATAAAATTAAATAAATAAAAATTTTTTAAAAAACCATAAAAAATAACCTAAAAAAAAACAAAAACAAAAACTGGGCAACCAGAGAAGACCAGTCCTGCAGAATGTAGAGACAAAAAGAATGCAACTTTCAGAGAACTCTACATCTTAACAGAGCAGGGACAATAGTCTTGAAAACCAAGTCTTTCGATGCACAAGATTCGGGTACTTTGGAATTCACAAGCTAAGCCTAGTCCCTGGTATAAACTGCTACCGTGAGAACAAAGGAGGGTCCCAGTGTGCCACCCAGACGCTGGACAAGGGCAGAAGCAGGACTGAGAGTGACCAGACGCTGTAGAGAGCGCCAGAGTCAGAACCCCAGACTCATCTGTCACCAGTCCCCGTCGGGGAGCTGAGAGACAACGGAGGCCCCACTCAGTCCTGTGGATATTCCAAAGAGCTCTGAGCTCAAGGGCCACCCTCCCAACCCTAGGCCTTGCCCAGGCTAGGATCCCCGCTGACAGCGGCTGCGCTTCGTCCATCGCCATCCGCCAAGATGCTCCTCCCACCTCTGTGTCTGGTGTGCGTCTAAGCACTTTGCACTCAGAAAACCCAAAACTGATGGCTGCAATCGTCCTCCTCTCCACCTCAGCCCTCTCCAACCCAGTCTCCTTCCCAACTGGCCTTTCATGATAAGTGCATCTTCTGAGTCACTCACATGAGATTCTTGGCATGGGCTCTGCTGTCTCCATCTCCCACCCCACCCCACCCCCAGCCACCCCGCCACCCCCAGAGCTCATCTACTGCCAAATACCATGGATTCTACCTCCCTGGTGTCTTTTCCATCTGCCCATGGTTTTCATTACCATTGCCACCGCCTGATGCAGGAATCTCCTCCTATCTCAACAGAACCAATTTAGTATTCTCCTAAATAATACCTCCCTTGGGCTCTCCCACATGAATTCTTGTAAACTTCTGTACTGTTTCTACTCTGGCTCTTATTTCTCTATTCCTCTCTATTCCTCCTCCTTCTTTCTCATCTCCACCGCCACATTCTCCAGTGAGAATTCACCACCACTCCCATTCTCTGTGCCAGACAGACTACATTTTTCAGTGTCTCAAATACAGGGGTGATAGTCTCTCCCCTTAAATCCTGCATGAAAGCTGTTCTCTCTGCCCTTTTCTCCCGTCTAACTCCTAAGCATCTTTCAGATGTCACTTCCTCTAGGAAGGCCTGCCATGCTTTCAGCAACACATGGCAGGAACACTGATTCCCACTGGCAGAAACAGTAAGGAAATGTATTCACACATTTAACAGGAAACATGAAGGTAGGGTATGGGCTCATTGGTGTCATGCTGTCATCAACCACCCTGTTTCTTCCTTCTTGTTTCTTTGCCATCCCTAGCGTTGGCTTCATCTTTAGGCCAGTAGCACGATGTCTGCCACAGTTCTAGACACCACATCCAGACACACCAAAGTCCACAGGAAAAGGGAGTTTTTCTTCCCATACTTTCTCTCAGGTGAGAAGGGACTTTTGCAGAAACATCCCCTCCTTCCCTGCCCCCCACCACTAGAACCTCCCTTACATTTCATTGGCCAGAATTAGTTCACATGTCCATCGCTCAGCTAATCACAGGTGAGGGGAGTGTCACTACTGGTGTCGCCTGTTGGACCACCTCTCACACCTGGATGTAGGGTCAGCTTCCCCAGAGGCGCGTGACTGTGCTGAAGAGAGAGCAGACACCTGATCAGAACCCAGATTCCATGTGGAAAGAAGTAGGAAGCAAAGGCAATCAGCAGAGTTTACTCTTCTTCCCATTTGGTTCTATGTTCCTTTAGCAGCTGTCTTAGTCTATTCAGGTTGCTATAACAGAATACCACAGACATGGTGGCTTATAAACAAATACAGAACTTTATTTCTCACAGCTCTGAAAGGTGAGAAGTCCAAGATCAAGGCTCTGGCAGATTTGGTGTTGGTGTCTGGGGAGGTCCACTTCTTGGTTCACAGACAACTGTCTTCTACCTGTGTCCTCACACAATGGGAAGCGGTGGGGGGGGGGGGGGTGGTCTCTGGCATCCTTTCAACAAGGACACTAATCCCATTCATGAGGGTTCCACCTTCATGACCTCATCTAACCCTAAATACCTCCCAAAGGCTCCACCTTCTAATACCATCATATTGGGAGTCAGGATTTCAACATATGAATTGGAGGGTGGAGGAGACAAAAACATTTAATACGTTGCATTCTACCCCTGGCCCCCCAAAACTCATGTTCTTCTCACATGCAAAATACATACATTCCATCCCAACAGTCCCCGAAGTCTTAACTCCTTCCAGCATCAACTCAAAAGTCTAAAGTCTCATCTAAACACCATCTAAATCAGATATGGGTGAGACTCGAGGTAGGATTCACTGAGGCAAATTCTCCTTCAGCTGTGAACCTGTGAAACCAGACAAGTTGTGTGCTTCCAAAATACAACAGTGGGAAAGGCATGGGGTAGACATTCCCATTCCAAGAGAAGAAATAAGCAAGAAGGAAGGAGTGTCAGGTCCCAGGAAAGTCCAGAACCTAGTGGAGAAACATTAAACCTTAAAGCTCGAGAATGATCCTCTTTGGCTCAATGCTCTGACCCCCAGGCTCACTAGGGTGGCAATGTCCTCTCCATGGCTGAGCAGGATGACCTCACAGCAGCTCTGTGCCTGGGTGCTGCCCCCATAGCTCTACAGCAATTGGCTCATCTTCCACCATCTCGAGAGCACTCACAAAGTTGAAAGTGAGCATACACCATCCTACCGCCATCTCTTCTCCTGGCCCCTCTTCTCTCCTCCACCTCTCCATGCTGAAATCTCATCTTTTAAAGCCCAACCACAATGTCCCATTCCAAAATGAGCCTTTTCTGACCAATCACACATAGTCGTCCGGCATTTTTAGATTTATAACTTCTAATGACACCACAGAGCACCCCATATCATAGTCTTTTGAATATGTGACTTCTTTGAAGCTCCTGAATAGCAAAGCTGATGTGACTTACCTTTGTACTCCCTCTGGAACCCGACCCCGTGCTCCGCACATACTGGGTGTGCTATAAAAGGTCATGAGTGGGTACGGGGGAACACTCAACTTAGGGTCTGTGCTCAAGTATTCTCGTCTAAGCTCAGCTGCACATCTACCATGAAAACTGGGGCAAGCCATTGGGCCTCCCCAAAATAAAATGAGGCTCTCTGGATCAGATGTCTCAAAACCCCATAGAGTTCTGTATTTGTTTCCTAAGGCTGCAGCTGCCACAAATTGCCCCAAAACTAGGTAATTTAAAACAGAAATCTATTCTCTCCTGATTCCAGAGGCCAGAAGCTGAAAATCAAAATGTCAGCAGATGTGGCTCTTTCTTGGAGGCTCTGAGGAAGAATCTTTTCCATGCCTCTCTCCTAAATGCTGGTGGTTGCCAGCACCCCTGGGTGTTCCTTCACTTGTAGCTGCATCACTTTAATCTCTGCCTCCATCTTTATATGGCCTTCATCCCTCTGTGTGTCTCTGTGTCTCAAAACTCCTACTCCTTTCTCTTATAAGGACAACAGCCATTGAATTTAAGGCTCAGCCTAAATTCAGGATGGTCTCATCCTACCATCCATAACTTGACATCTGCAAAGACTCTATTTCCAGATAAGGCTCCATTCACAGTATAAGGCTTAAACGTTTCTTTGGTGGGGGGGGGGGGGCACAATTCTACCCATTACAAGCTCTAACACTGCTGAGTTCTGTTAGTTATTCAAGGACCACTGAAGGCTGAAATATTTCCTTCTTTTTTAAAAAATTGCCTGCAGATACATATTGTGGATCATTCAACCACTCTTCATTTGAAGGTTGAGAATTTTTTTTAATTTTTCTTTTCATTTCCTAAAATACAGGCAATGAGTCAGTCTCCAAATTTCAGATGCTGATCCTCTGCACTATAGATCATTTGTTTTGGCTTCTGGTATCAATCCACAGCCTAGAGGTCCCCAATAGCACCATCTCAAGGGTGTGTATTGGTCGCAGCTGACTTTTCCCTTCCCAGTGCCTTAAAATCCCTGACAATGATGGCAAGAACCCTTGGAAGAATCACAGGGAGGACCCTGTGTTAAGTGAGCCCCTGGCTTGTTTCAAGAGAAGCAGATCAGTCTCACGGGGCCATAAGAGACCAGCAACACCACCGTAGCCCTGGACATCACACAGAGTGTCCCCACCACATACAAGACAAGTGCCATTTTTGAACTGCATTTGCAGTGGGGAAAGGTCCTGATGCTTCTATCAAGTTGCACCAAATAATGCCACTGATGGATGAGGTGGCTCCAAACAAAAGGCAATCATTTTCCTTTCTTGCATTTTCTCTGCAGGCTTCATGGCTGGCAAACCAATCCTATAGAACCGAACCCTCTGAGACGGAGCTCCACCCAGAGAACAAGGCTGAGTTGTGTGCCGGGCTTACGTTATGTCTATTTTAAAAGTTGACTTTGGCAGGTGTGTGGACCACTCACACAATATATCTACTCCCAGAAAAGATAAGGGGGAAAAAAATCAAACACTGAATTTTCTTTAAATTCTCACTTGGAAGCGAACAGCTTGGCCTTAAAAAGGGGAGTATAATCCTTGTTTCAATGATGATGAACTAGTTGGAACAAATTATAAAGAAAATATTGGAGCTATAAATAATGCATTTTTAAAGAATCTGTGTGCTAAAGTATCTCCTGAGAGGCAAATTCTAAAGAATGTTAATCTCCAGATTATATTCTCTCTGAGGCCATGTTTTTCCAGAACTCTTGGAACGTGTCTAAGTAATGAAATAAACACAACAATCTTTTTAAGAGTTCACTGTTAAAAGATACTAGGAGCAAACAGATGATTGTAGACTCATGGTTGTACCTTCGGGTAAAGGAAAATGAGAAGAGCTCTAAATCATCCAAGATGAAGAAGTCCCACAGCCAGACATGCTCTGGTTCAAATAATCAGGAATGTTTCAATCCAATGCCAACTTTCTCCCTTACAATAATGAATGGATAAAAAGGGTACGTTCAAAAGGGATCTTCACCACCTTTCTGGTTTCTACCTCTGTCCTACCTCAAAAGACTCCTTAAACACCACCCCCCAGAACCTCCTTTTCTTACACCCTAGAACAAAACAACAAAAATAAACTTTATAAAAGTTTATAAAACATAATCTTACAAAACCTGTTATTGAGGCGCAACAATATATTTTTAAACTAATAACGTGAATTTTTCCATGCTGAAGAGTTGTATAATTGGGTCACCAAATATAAAAAGACACAGCTGTAATAGAAAACATTTCAGAAAAGGAAATTCATACTTCAAAAGCCCTGACTAATCATAAAGTGATGCAAATTTGAAAGGAAATACTTAGATTATATTTTTACCCAGCTGAGCAGTCAGATGTTTGGAAATGCCCTGGATTTTTCTAAATATTTCCTCCTGTTAACAGCAAAACAGCTCAGATGCTCCAGAAACAAAGGACACACTTTCAAACCTTTATTCTGTGTATTTTTCTTAATTACAGCTGCTCCATTCCAGTTGCAATAAGAGGTCTAATTGTAAAGGCTTTAAAGCTAAGATGTTTACCCGGAGCTGCCAAACAGAGTTATTTTTATGAAAAATACTAAGAAGTGCAAGTCTGGGAATACACACAGAGCTTCAAATGAGAGGCTGGAAAAAGAAGGAGGTGATGAAGGACTTAGCACATTTTCAGTTTGTTTCTCTTACAACCTGTGAGAGAACCCAGACAGTCCATGGGCTCCAGGAGAAAACCCAAGATGGCTGCCGTCCAGGGAGTTTGGCAAAACCCCGGGCAAGGAGAGGCTGTGGTGAGCTGGGCTCCCGGACGGGAAGGTGGTGACAGCTGCAGCTGAGCTGCATGGCCTGTGAGCCCAGAGGACAAGCTCTGGCAACTGCCTGAGCAGTGCCCTGTGGCCTTTTCTTCAAAAGTGAAGATGGAGGCATCTGGTCAACCACAGGTGAGGTGGCACTGCAGGGTGAAGCTGTAAACTGTCAACTCAGCCAACCCTAATGAAGACCAGACACCCAGAAGCATTTGCAGAGTTGGCGGGGCGGGAGTGAGAAGTAGGGTTCGCTTGTCTCAAACCACCACCGGCTAAGCAGGCCTGCACAGCGAGGGCAGAGGGAGACAACGTCCCCTGGACTCTCTGGGCTAAAGGCAGAATTGAAAAGCAGATTCAAAACAGGCTCTGGGGGGCTTGTGCCAGATTCGTGCCTGGGTGACTGCCTGGCCCTTTCCCCAAAATAGCACGCAGAACCTGTGAGAAATATGCTCTGGCCCCTTTTAGACCCCGACCCTGAGGACATGAGGGTGGGAACCAGAGGAGTAACATTTGTTCAAAATCCTCATCACCACTTCCTGGCATCAGTTCTCTGGCTCACAGCCTGTCCCTAAGAAATGGGGAAAAAAACAGCTCCCAGCAGTGAAACCTGGAGAGTTCTGCCCTGGACAACCTGGGACCCACTGAGGCCAGGCCCACTGGGGGTGGCGCACGCAGGGGAGTTTTCTACAGAAAACTTGAGTTGAGTTCAACCAGAAGGCTTAACTTTCTAAAGATTTCATGGTCAGCTCTTTCGAGGGTAAAGATTTGTTTTTAAGATTGTTAAACCTGGCCCTCTTAAATTACAAGTTAGGTCAGTAAATAAAATGTTCCAGTCAAGTCTGCAACTTAATTTTCCACAATGGTCTCGTGACCTACCGGAAGAACTTAAGAACGTATTTGTTTTATTTCTTTGGGATGGAGGAGAGGGGACCTGTAACCACAGTAAGCCATGTGACTCCTTTGTCCACCTCAAGCACACTATTATGGGTTGAACTATGTGCCCCCCAACAGACACCAAATTCATATATTGAAATCCCAACCCCCAGGACCTCAGAATGTGATCTTATTTGAAAGTAGGCTCGTTGCAGATGTACTTAGTTCAGTTAAAATGTGGTCATATTGGCATGTGGTGGGCCTCTAATCCAATATGACTGGTGTCCTTATAAAACAAGAGTAGCAGAACCTGGCAGAGAGGCCTGGAACAACCCTTAGGAGGAACCAACCCTGCCAACACCTTGATCTTGAACTTCTGGCCTCCAGAACTGTGAGACAATACATTTCTACTGTTTAAGTCACCCAGTCTGTGGTCCTTTGCTCCAGAAGCCCTAGGAAACCAATACAGTACCCTGGGCACTTTTGCCCTGTGGGCCTCTCCTCCATAAAATGTATTCAAAACTACTTTGCAAGTGTATTGGTATAAAGACAAATAAAATCCAGGCTGGATCATATTCTTTTTTTCCTTCTAATTTTAGAAGAAATGAGAACATTTTTAGCTTAAAAGTCTCATGGGCATTCAACACTGTACTCCTGGTCGGCCCTGTGGAACTATTCACTGGAGACCCCAGGCTCGGTCAGGTGTCTCCCTGTGCTTACTCTGTCTTGGTACCATATTGAAATTACCTGTCATTGTGTCTAAGATTCCCTCTCCCTACCCCCTGGCTAAAATAGACACAAGCAAAAAGACTGTCTTATTTATTTTTGTAGCCCCAGCATAGCCTGGCACACAGAAGGTGCTCAATAAATAACTGTTGAACCGACTTGAACTGAACAGATAAAGATATAGGGTTATGCAAGGTCATTACTGAAAAATGAAGCAAAAAAAAAGCGTAAAAGAAGGAAATTTTGGCAACAACAGAGCCTTAATAACTAGAGCTTAGCTCCTGGTAGCAGAATGAGGATCTGGGAGCACATCCCAGGAAAGTTTTGAAACTGAACTAAAATGAGTGTTTTATAACCATGCATTCTGTTCCATTTTTCTCTCTCTCTTCATCTTTAAATTTATTTTTCACTCTCCAGGGCTTGGAGAGGTTTCCTTACATCACAGCTATTTGCCTTTCTTTGGATGAGGGTTTCTCAAATTCCAACTTTTCCACTGAGATTTTCTGACAGTAGATTTGGCCTTTCTCTTTTTATTCTCTGAATTTTATTTATTTATTTTTTATACAGCAGGTTCTTATTATCTATTTTATACATATTAGTGTATATATGTCAATCCCAATCTCCCAATTCATCCCACCACCACCACCCCCCTTCACTTCCCCCCTTGGTGCCCATACGTTTGTTCTCTATATCTGTGTCTCTATTTCTGCCTTGTAAACTGTTTCATCTGTACCATTTTTCTAGATTCCACATATATGCGTTAATATATGATATTTGTTTTTCTCTTTCTGACTTACTTCACTCTGTATGACAGTCTCTATGTCCATCCACGGCTCTACAAATGACCCAATTTCGTTCCTTTTTATGGCTGAGTAACATTGCATTGTATATGTGTGCCACATCTTCCTTATCCATTCGTCTGTCGATGGGCATATAGGTTGCTTCCATGACCTGGCTATTGTAAACAGTGCTGCAATGAACACTGGGGTGCATGTGTCTTTTTGAATTATGGTTTTCTCTGGGTATCTGCCCAGCAGTGCGATTGCTGGGTCATATGGTAATTCTATTTTTAGTTTTTTAAGGAACCTCCATACTGTTCTCCATAGTAGCTGTATCAATTTACATTCCCACCAACGGTGCAAGAGGGTTCCCTTTTCTCTACACCCTCTCCAGTATTTGTTGTTTGTAGATTTTCTGATGATACCCATTCTAACCGGTGTGAGGTGATACCTCATTGTAGTTTTGATTTGCATTTCTCTAATAATTAGTGATGTTGAGCAGCTTTTCATGTGCTTCTTGGCCATCTGTATGTCTTCTTCAGAGAACTGTCTATTTAGGTCTTCAGCCCATTTTCTGATTGGGTTGTTTGTTTCTTTAATATTGAGCTGCATGAGCTCTTTATATATTTTGGAGATTAATCCTTTGTCCATTGATTCACTTGTAAATATTTTCTCCCATTCTGAGGGTTGTCTTTCATCTTGTTTATGGTTTCCTTTGCTGTGCAAAAGCTTTGAAGTTTCATTAGGTCCCATTTGTTTATTTTTGTTTTTATTTCCATTATTCTAAGAGGTGGATCAAAAAAGATCTTGCTGAGATTTATGTCAAAGAATGTTCTTCCTATGTTTTCCTCTAAGAGTTTTATAGTGTCCAGTCTTAAATTTAGGTCTTTAATCCATTTTGAGTTTGTTTTTGTGTATGGTGTTAGGGAGTGTTCTAAGTTCATTCTTTCCATGTAGCTGCCCAATTTTCCCAGCACCACTTATGGAAGACTGTCTTTTTCCATTGTATATCCTTGTCTCCTTTGTCATAGATTAGTTGACCATAGGTGCATGGGTTTATCTCTGGTCTTTCTATCCTGTTCCATTGATCTATATTTCTGTTTTTGTGCCAGTGCCATATTGTCTTGATTACTGTAGCTATGTAGTATTGTCTGAAATTAGGGAGTCTTGATTCCTCCAGCTCCATTTTTTCCCTCAAGATTGCTTTGGTTATTTGGGGTCTTTTGTGTCTCCATACAAATTTTAAGATTTTTGTTCTAGTTCTGTAAAAAATGCCATTGGTAATTTGATAGGGATTGCATTGAATCTGTAGATTGCTTTGGGTAGCATAGCCATTTTCACAATATTGATTCTTCCAATCCAAGAACATGGTATATCTCTCCATCTGTTTGTGTCATCTTTGATTTCTTTCATCAGTGTCTTATAGATTTCTGAGTACAGGTCTTTAATCTCCTTAGGTAGGTTTATTCTTAGGTATTTTATTCTTTTTGTTGAAATGGTGAATCGGATTGTTTCCTTAATTTCTCTTTCTGATCTTTCATTGTTAGTGTATAGGAATGCAAGAGATTTCTGTGCGTTAATTTTGTATCCTGCCACTTTACCAAATTCACTGATTAGCTCTAGTAGTTTTCTCGTGGCATCTTTGGGATTCTCTATGTATAGTATCATGTCATCTGCAAACAGTGACAGTTTTCCTTCTTCTTTTCCAATTTCTATTCCTTTTATTTCTTTTTCTTCTTTGATTGTCGTGGCTAGGACTTCCAAAACTACATTGAATAAGAGTGGCAAGAGTGGACATCCTGTCTTGCTCCTGATCTTAGAGGAAATGGTTTCAGTTTTTCACCATTGAGAATGATGTTTGCTGTGGGTTTGTCATATATGGCCTTTGTGATGTTGAGGTAGGTTCCCTCTATGGCCACTTTCTGGAGAGTTTTTATCATAAATGGGTGTTGAATTTTGTCAAAAGCTTTTTCTACACCTATTGAGATGATCATATGGTTTTTATTCTTCAATTTGTTAATATGGTGTATCACATTGATAGATTTGTGTATATTGAAGAAACCTTGCATCCCTGGGATAAATCCCACTTGATCATGGTGTGTGGTCCTTTTAATGAGTTGTTGGATTCTGTTTGCTAGTATTTTGTTGAGGATTTTTGCATCTACATTCATCAGTGATATTGGTCTGTAATTTCTTTTTTTGTAGTATCTTTGTCTGGTTTTGGTATCAGGGTGATGATGGCCTCGTAGAATGAGTTTGAGAGTCTTCTTTCCTCTGCAATTTTTTGGCAGAGTTTGAGAAGGATAGGTGTTAGCTCTTCTCTAAATATTTGATAGAATTCACCTGTAAAGCCATCTGGTCCTGGATTTTTGTTTGTTGGAAGATTTTTATTCACAGTTTCAATTTCATTACTTCTGATTGGAAGTAGTATTCCAATTAGAATACTTCCAATACTACTACAATTGGAAGTTGTAGTATTATTATTTTCATATTTTCTATTTCTTCCTGGTTCAGTCTTGGAAGGTTATACCTTTCTAAGAATTTGTCCATTTCCTCCAGGTTGTCCATTCTATTGGCATAGAGTTGCTTGTAGTAGTCTCTTAGGATGCTTTGTATTTCTGCGGTGTCCATTGTAACTTCTCCTTTTTCATTTCTAATTTTATTGATTTGAGTCCTCTCCCTCTTTTTCTTGATGAGGCTGGCTAAAGGTTTATCAGTTTTGTTTATCTTCTCAAAGAACCAGCTTTTAGTTTTATTGATCTTTGCTATTGTTTCTTTGTTTCTATTTCATTTATTTCTGCTCTGATCTTTATAATTTCTTTCCTTCTACTAACTTCGGGTTTTGTTTGTTCTTCTTTCTCTAGATCCTTTAGGTGTGAGGTTAGGTTGTTATTTGAGATTTTTCTTCTTTCTTGAGGTAGGATTGTATTGCCATGAACTTCCCTCTTAGAACTGCTTTTGCTGCATCCCATAGGTTTTTGATCGTCGTGTTTTCATTGTAATTTGTCTCTAGGTATTTTCTGATTTCCTCTTTGATTTCTTCAGTGATCTCTTGGTTATTTAGTAACGTATTGTTTAGCCTCCATGTGTTTGTGTTTTTTATGTTTTTTCCCCTGTAATTTATTTCTAATGTCATAGCGTTGTGGTCAGAAAAGATGCTTGATATGATTTCAGTTTTCTTAAATTTTCTGAGGCTTGATTTGTGACCCAAGATGTGATCTATCCTGGAGAATGTTCCATGTGCACTTGAGAAGAAAGTGTAATCTGCTGTTTTCGGATGGAATGTCCTATAAATATCAATTAAATCTATCTGGTCTATTGTTTCATTTAGAGCTTGTGTTTCCTTATTAATTTTCTGTCTGGATGATCTGTCCATTTGGTGTAAGTGAGGTGTTAAAGTCTCCCACTATTATTGTGTTACTCTTGATTTCCTCTTTTATAGCTGTTAGAATTTGCCTTATGTATTGAGGTGCTCCTATGTTGGGTGCATATATATTTATAATTGTTGTATCTTCTTGGATTGATCCCTTGATCATTATGTAGTGTCCTCCTTGTCTCTTGTAACATTCTTAACTTTAAAGTCTATTTTATCTGACATGAGTATTGCTACTCCAGCTTTCTATTGATTTCCATTTGCATAGAATATCTTTTTCCAACCCCTCACTTTCAGTCTTTATGTGTCCCTAGGTCTGCATTGCATCTCTTGTAGACAGCATATATATATGGGTCTTGTATTTGTATCCATTCAGTTAGTCTGTGTCTTTTGGTTGGAGCATTTAATCCATACACATTTAAGGTGATTATCTATATGTATGTTCCTATGACCATTTTCTTAAGTGTTTTGGGTTTATTTTTGTAGGTCCTTTTCTTCTCCTGTGTTTCCTTCCTAGAGAAGTTCGTTTAGTATTTGTTGTAAAGCTGGTTTGGTGGTGCTGAATTCTCTTCATTTTTGCTTGTCTGTAAAGCTTTTGATTTCTCCATCAAATATGAATGAGATCCTTGCTGGGTAGAGTAATCTTGGTTGTAGGTTCTTCCCTTTCATCACTTTAAATATATCATACCACTCCCTTCTGGCTTGTAGAGTTTCTGCTGAGAAATCAGCTGTTAACCTTATGCGAGTTCCTTTGTACATTATTTGTCATTTTTCCCTTGTTGCTTTTAATAATTTTTCTTTGTCTATAATTTTTGTCAGTTTGTTTACTATGTGTCTCAGCCTGTTTCTCCTTGGGTTTATCCTGCCTGGGACTCTCTGCGCTTCCTGGACTTGGGTGGCTATTTCCTTTCCCATGTTATGGAAGTTTTTGACTATAATCTCTTCAAATATTTTCTCAGGTCCTTTCTCTCTGTCTCCTCCTTCTGGGACCCCTATAATGTGAATGTTGTTGCGTTTAATGTTGTCCCAGAGGTCTCTTAGGCTGTCTTCATTTCTTTTCATTCTTTTCTCTTTATTCTGTTCCACAGCAGTGAATTCCACCATTCTGTCTTCCAGGTCACTTATCCGTTCTTCTGCTTCAGTTATTCTGCTATTGATTCCTTCTAGTGTAGTTTTCATTTCAGTTATTGTATTGTTCATCTCTGTTTGTTTGTTCTTTCATTCTTCTAGGTCTTTGTTAAACATTTCTTGCATCTTCTCAACCTTTGCCTCCATTCTTTTTCCAAGGTCCTGGATCATCTTCACTATCATTATTCTGAATTCTTTTTCTGGAAGGTTGCCTATCTCCACTTCATTTAGTTGTTTTTCTGGGGTTTTATCTTGTTGCTTCATCTGGTACATAGCCCTCTGCCTATTCATTTTGTGTGTCTTTCTGTGAATGTGGTTTTCGTTCCACAGGCTGCAGAACTGTAGTTCTTCTTGCTTCTGCTGTCTGCCCTCTAGTGGATGAGGCTATCTAAGAGGCTTGTGCAAGATTCATGATGGGAGGGACTGGTGGTGGGTAGAGCTGAGTGTTGCTCTGGTGGGCAGACTTCAGTAAAACTTTAATCCACTTGTCTGCTGATGGGTGGGGCTGGGTTCCCTCCCTCTTGGTTTTTTGGCCTGAAGTGACCCAACAGTGGAGCCTACCTGGCTCTTTGGTGGGGCTCATGGAGTACTCTGGGAGGGCTCATGCCAAGGAGTACTTCCCAGAACTTCTGCTGCCAGTGTCCTTGTCCCCATGGTGAGCCACATCCACCCCCCACCTCTGCAGGAGACCCTCCAACACTAGCAGGTAGGTCCAGTTCAGTCTCCCATGGGGTCACCGCTCCCTCCCCTGGGTCCTAATGTGCACAGTACTTTGTGCGTGCCCTCCAAGACTACAGTCTCCACTTACTCCAGTCTTGTTGAATCCTCAATCAAATCCTGCCAGCTTTCAAAGTCTGATTCTTTAGGAATTCCTGCTCCCGTTGCCAGACCCCCAGGTTGGGAAGCCTGACGTGGGAATGGGAAGCCACTCCAGTGGGTGGACCTCTGTGGTATAAGTGTTCTCCAGTTTCTGAGTCACCCACCCAGTGGCCATGGGATTTGATTTTATTATGATTGTGCCCCTCCTACCATCTCATTGCAGCTTCTCTCCTGTCCTTGGATGTGGGGCATCTTTCTTGGTGAGTTCCAGTGTCCTCCTGTCAATGACTGTTCAGCACTTAGTTGTGATTCCGGTGCTCTCACAAGAGGGAGTGAGCGTACGTCCTTCTACTCCGCCATCTTGAACCCAGATTTGGCCTTTCTAAACCTAACCTCATTTACAGTTCATGACAACTTTAGAGTCTAAGTTGTTCTCATCTCTGGACAATTTCTACCTTTCCTGCTGACCACTCCTTATCTTTGCTCTATCCCAGCATGAAAAAAATTCTTTTCTGCACCAGGACTCCATACTGGCAAACAAGCAAACCTTTCTTAGTGCTTGCCACAACATAAACTTCTCAAAAAGAAAGAAATAAATTAACATTCTATTGGTCATTTGGGAGAGATAAAGAAGCACAGAAACTTACACTGTGTGACTGGGAAGATAAGTCCTATAAATTTCTAATTGTGTGTCATAAACTTCCTAGAAGAGCATTCCCCAAAAAGCATTCAATAGGATGCTAACAGAGTCACATAGATGAAAGGTTCCAAGGACATAAATTTGGGAAGTACAGGGTTGAAAAAGCTAAGCCCGTTTCTATAATGCAGAACTTCTCAGAGGCTTAGTGTGCTGACATGCAATGTGAGTCTCCGTGAGGCAGAGAAAACATTTGGCATTTCACAGACTTAGTCATGGACCCATTCTTCAGGGGGAACAGAATACAGGGAGAAAGGTATTTTTTGAGAGACACACCTTCCAGGAATTACACTGGAAAACACTGGCCTAGCCAGGATATACTGAGTTTCAAAGGATGGAGTTGCCATGACTATTGACATAAGGATTCCCTGTGGTCTGAAGTGGTTGGAGAGGGTATCTTAAAAGTAGTATGATTCTCGGGAATTCCCTGGCCGTCCAGTGGTTAGGACTCTGTGCTTTCACTTCCAGGGACAAGGTTCGATCCCTGGTCAGGGAACTAAGATCCCACAAGCCATGGTGGCACAACCAAATAAAAATTTAGACATTAAAAATAAATAAAAAATAAAGTATTTTTTAAAAGTAGTATGATTCTTATTAATGATCAAAACACAGAGAGAGGAGAGGAGAGGAGGGTGTTTGGGCGGGGAAAATAGCTTCAGCAAGGGAGAAAAATTACAATCTGTGTTTGAAAAGCACCAGTGTGGAAGGTATGTTGTGGAAAAGGCCAAAAGACCTAGGAGGAGGGAGAAATGAATAGGAAAGAGGCTTAGAACCTGACTGTGAGAACCTCATCCTGAGAGTGTAGGAAACAACTCAACTTCAAGGCAAAAGTGCACACCAGGGGTGCTGCAAGAGCATCACTGAATTAGGCACCAATTAATAAAATGATACCTACTGTTGTAAGACCAGACACTATAAAACCCTTAGAAGAAAACATAGGAAGAACACTCTTTGACATAAATCACAGCAAGATCTTTTTTGATCCACCTCCTAGAGTAATGGAAATAAAAACAAAAATAAACAAATGGGACCTAATGAAACTTCAAAGCTTTTGCACAGCAAAGGAAACCCTAACAAGACGAATAGACAAGCTTCAGGATGGGAGAAAATATTTGCAAACGAATCAACAGACAAAGGATTAATCTCCAAAATATATAAACAGCTCATGCAGCTCAATATTAAAGAAACAAACAACCCAATCAGAAAATGGGCAGAAGACCTAAATAGACATTTCTCCAAAGAAGACATACAGATGGCCAAGAAGCACGTGAAAAGATGCTCAACATCACTAATTATTAGAGAAATGCAAATCAAAACTACAATGAGGTATCACCTCACACCAGTTAGAATGGGCATCATCAGAAAATCTACAAACAATAAATGCTGGAGAGGGTGTGGAGAAAAGGGAACCCTCTTGCACTGTTGGTGGGAATGTAAATTGATACAGCCACTATAGAGGACAGTATGGAGGTTCCTTAAAAAACTAAAAATAGAATTACCATATGATCCAGCAATCCCACTACTGGGCATATACCCAGAGAAAACCATAATTCAAAAAGACACGTGCACCCCAATGTTCATTGCAGCACTATTTACAATAGCCAGGTCATGGAAGCAACCTAAATGCCCATCGACAGACGAATGGATAAAGAAGATGTGGTACATATATACAATGGAATATTACTCAGCCATAAAAAGGAACGTAATTGGGTCATTTCTTGAGACGTGGATGGATCTAGAGACTGTCATACAGAGTGAAGTAAGTCAGAAAGAGAAAAACAAATATCGTATATTAATGCATGTATGTGGAACCTAGAAAAATGGTACAGATGAACCAGTTTGCAGGGCAGAAGTTGAGACACAGATGTAGCGAACAAACGTACGGACACCAAGGGGGGAAAGCCGCGGGGGGGTGAGGATGGTGGTGTTTGATAAATTGGGCGATTGGGATTGACATGTATACACTGATGTGTATAAAATTGATGACTGATAAGAACCTACTGTATAAAAAAGTAAATAAAATAAAACTTAAAAATTAAAAAAAAAATGATACCTACTGTCTACTGGGCAGGGAGGAAGGAGAGTGCTGGTGCTGGAACTTGGCATGTAGTAGAGCCTTGGCAGTGCAGGGACAAGAGCCCTGGCATGTTAGGGAACTCTCACCTTCCACACCCGCACTGTTGTGACTTTGGACAAGCAAGTTCACCCCCCATCCCCCCAGGGACCCAGTGTTCTCATCTGGGAATTAAGAGGAACTGACGCTCTGGTCCCCTACTATTCTAACACCCCTACTACTCTAACACCAGTCTCTGATGTCATGAAAGTCACAAATGTCCATAGCCAGCAGGAGTAGAAGGAACAGGGCATTTTGAGGTCAGACACCACACTCCATTCTCCCACCGTGAGCTTGACAGAGATGTTTTCAGCTGACAAGCCCTTCTGCAAAGAGAGTGCAGCTGTATCAGTCTGGGCTGCTCTGCAGCCCAATACAGCCACCTGTGCCATCTGGGAAAGGGGTGGGAACCCAAGAGGCATGAGTTCTGAGAGAATCAAGGGACAGTCTATTGGGAGACAAGAAGACAGAGGAATTGTGAGCTGTGTCTCTTCCCGTTGAGTTCAGGCAAGCTAACTGCCATCCCTTCTGAATCTTAACGAGGGAATGGATCAGGTGCATGTTTTCTAATTCCTCAGCTACTTCCTGAACTACCAAGAATCAATTAACAGCTCCCACATCTGTAAAATTAAGAAATTCATCGTAGTTTCATAGGGCGGTGGAGTGGATTGAATGGCATAGGTTATATAAAACACAAAACCCCATGCCTGGCCTAGAGGACAAGTCAATACATGTTCACAGCTTTGTAGTCTAAGCGTGTTGTGCTCAAACCTAATTATTTCCCAGGATGCGTCACTGATGTGTTGCTTCCTCCATCCCACACCCGTCTCACCCCAACACTTCCCTGCCTGCTGATGGGACTCGGCTCCAGCCACTCAAGGCATCCTTCAGTGGACAAAAGGACCAAGAAAATATAGACCCACTTGGGCATCACAAGCTTCTTTTTACTTAGAGCTGACACTATGATTTTAGCTAAAATGTTAGAATAATTTTGTTTTCCATTATTAGCATGATTCTTCCTTACCATGACGAAATATGGTTTCCTTTGGTTTTAAAAAAAAAGTGTCCAATGTGTTGTAAAAGATGAAGTAATGCCTAGTAACCTTGGTTGTTTTTTAAAACCCCTTCCTATCAGCTTCTTAAGGGACTTGGTTGTAATGTTGATCCATGCCACAGTATATTTGCTTCATGCCCAGATTCTGGCTGACCCCTTAATGGGTAAATTAATTAGGTAATATGAGTCAATTAATCAGAATGCATAGTTATTTTTATGAACTCTACTGCCAGCGCATGAACTCATGACATGTGTTTCATAAATGGGAAGAACGGCTAAAATAAAAGTATAGATTTTTATATGATATATGGTTCTAAAAGTCAGACACTATGAATAATTCATCCATTCATTCACCCAAGAAGTGTTAATTAAGGACCTACTAAGAACCAGTCACAATTCTCAGCACTGGACGTAATAGATGGGTCTAGTCAAGGAGGGGTAGTAGGCGTGCAAACAAATCTGCACACACAAATTTATGATGGAGGTGGGGACAGGATGGGATGGTGAACAGTGTGGAGGCCACACCCCTGCCAGAGGGTCAACCAAGGTTTCAGAGGGACAGAGTTGCATCTAGAAGGATGCTTAGGGACTCAATGGATAGATAGAAAGGGAGAGAGAAAGAAAGAGTGATAGAAAGATGTTCCAGGTATTGGGAATTTCCTCTGAAAATGCCTCAAGGCTCCAGGGAGCAGAGTAACTCAGAATGGCTAGAATGTAAAGTCCCAGGGAAAGAGAGGGGAAGTGATGAACAGGCGCTAAGTGGAGGAACAGGCAGAGCTTAGAAGACCTTGAGTAGCACACTAAGGAGTCCTGAAGGCAATGCAGAGTTTCTGAAGGGTATTAATCACAAGGAGTGGTGTGGCCAGATGTTTCAAAGATCACTCTGGAGACAATGTGGTTGACGGATTGGGGAGAACAAGACTGGTGGGAAGATAAGCTTAGAAAGGATATCATAAGTCCCAGGTGAGAGATGATGGAGGTCTGGGGTAAGTCAATGGCATAAAGGAGAGAAAAGAGACAATAGATTTGTTATATTTTTTCCAGTTTTATTGAGATATAATTGACTCAGGTATATTTAACAGCCCGAATCAGCAGGGTTTGCTCATGGATGGAGGTAAAGTGAAAGGAAAGAGTCTGGGGTTGTAAGTGGATGAATGGCAACACCATCAACTCAAGTAGTGGAGAGAGAACAGGTGTTCAGGGAGGTTCAAGAGCTCCATTCAGCCAGGTGGATTTGAGGGGACCGTGGGACATCCAAATGCAGGTACGGGACAAGTTGTTGTACAGGTGGGGCTGAAGCTCAGGGAATGAGTCTGGGCTGGTGAAAGGCAGTCAGAAATCATCACTGCCATTGTAAAGGAATCAAGAGAGATGTGTGATTGCTCAGGAGGGGCGGGGGAAGAAGAGGAGTCCAAGAAAGAGGTAAGTCCAAGGATGATATAGCAAGACAGAGGATGATATAGAGAAAGGGGGGTGGACATGGAAATCACCGGATAGAGCATTTCAAGAGTGTGCAGTCCACAGCGTCAAATGGCACAAGGAATGAGCACTGGACGTGTTCCTGGTTTGCACATTTCAGTTCCCGTGAGGTCAACTGGCACTGAGTATCAGCCACAAACAGGGAGGTGCCAATTGATACAAAAGGAGAGAAAACCCAATGGCTCTCCAACTTTAATGTGCATCAGAAACACATGAAGGGTAGATTTAAATACAGGTTCCTGGGGCCCCACCCTCAAAGCTTTTGATACAGTGGGTCTACAGGAGATCCCAGGAATCTGCATTCTTAACAAGTACCCGAGAGAGTTTCTATGAGGGCAGTCAAAGAATCCACTCTTAGGAACACTGTGAAGGTGCCTCCCTTGAAGTCAAAATTGAGACTTTTTTAACAAAAGCATTTTATTAACAAAAGTGTTCCCCAGGGGTCACTAGTATCCATCTCTTCCACTCAGACAGGCCGAGGAGGCTTCTGGGTTGGTTTAACCTTCCAAGTGACTTCAATCTTGTAGCCCTCAGCATCCTCAAAATGAGATTAGCAGTTCTCATAACTGGAAGAATAACCTTTGCATTTAAGAAAATATATCGACAACGTCCTGGTTGCCAAATTTCTAAAGTCTCCCCAGTAGATTCTGTGGTTCAGCCAAGTTTAGAAACAACTGAATAGATGATCTCTAATCCAACATCAATCGTTAATAGTCCATGAATTCAATGAGCATCTGCAAGAGGAATTGTGTTTTGGTTGCCGATGTATGGTCCCCATAAACCTCCCTGTCAAAAAAGCAGTTTAAGATTCCTTGATGTCAGCAGAGCCTGCGATAGAAACTTTAGTCCAACTGTGAGTTTTCAGAGTAAATATTATGACAACGATGTAGAATTTTAGCTGGTCCTGTTAATTATGCAGTTGAAGCACTTGGATGGTTCACGGGTACCCTGATGTAAACATTCTGTTCAGTAATTGTTACTGTCAAGTTCAATGGCTTCCTCCAATCAGCAGAGATTTACCATTGTTGTTATAACAACAAGAGGAGTCCAGGAAGAATGAGTCCTTTCATCAGCTCTGAAATAGGAAGACTTGGTATGCATATTTTTAAGTCAGTGCCAAACAATAAAGTCTCTGACTAGTAAGGATTATTAAGGGAAATGGGATGCCTAATAAGTAACATAAAGGGCTGGCAATCACTATTATTTCAAAAGTGCCATTCCTCCAGAGGTAAAAGAGACAGACAAATACTTGCAAATGAGCCGGTTACCCCTCTAACCTTTTCTTCTTTCCTCCTGTGGTGATCCCCAGACTAGGGGATGCTGAAAGAGAAGGCAGCTGAGGAACAGGGGACCACATGGCAGACCAGCACTGAAAACCCACTTGCAGGGTCTGCCTTTGTTATCTCCTGGATTTCTCTTAGGATGGCCCCAGGGAGGTACCATCAGCTTCCTACAAAACAGAGGAGATTTCCCCTGCTGAAAAACCTCAGTAGGGTTCCCAGGGCTTACACAATAAAACTCATATTGCTTATAGAGGCAAGCAAGAGTGTTTTCCATGGGGCCTTCACTCCTCTCTCTTCTTGCCACCCACCCTTCCCTATCCTCACTCCCTATACCCCCCACAGGTACACACCCTCCATTCCGTGAACATTGAACTTCTTACTTTCCACAGCTCCTCACTGGGCAAATCTCCCTCATCTCTCAAGACCCAGCTCAGACAGCACTACCTTGGTGAAGCCTTCCCAGATTATCCCAGACAGACATATGGATCCACCTTTGACGCTCTGGAGCCCTTTGTTTAAACTCCTATGACATCAAGGACCCTGCTAAACTATCTTTTATCCAATTGCCCATCCAACTCTTATGCTGGACCATGAGCAGCTTCAAGGCCAAGCTCATAGCAGATTCTCAAATATATCTGTTGGATGGATAGAAGGAAGGATAGATGTATGGAGCAACAGACAACAGAAAGGAAAAGAAGGAGGCAGAAAGGAGAATTGGGCTGGAGTCAAGAGACCTATATTTCTTTATCTGTTGATACAACAAACATGTATTGGGAGTAACTATCAAGTTCCACACTGTGTGAGGCACAGTGAGACAAATAAGACACACCTCTGACCCCCAAAGAAGGCTCACAGGCCAGCAAGGGACACAGATAAATACACAAGTACATTGACGTCTGTGGAAGTATAAATAGGGTGTTATGATATCTTATAGGAGAATTAGCTATCACAGTCCAGGAGGGTCAGACTGAAAGCTGAATCCTAATGCATGAGTGGAGCTGGAAGCAATTCACATTTCCAGTAGAGCGACAGAATGTGCAAAGGCATGAAAATAAAGAAAAGCTTGGGCAAAGAATTGAAAAACAATGCTGAGGTGTATCTTAGCGTGCAGGCAGGAGAGATGAGGCTGGAGAGAGAAGCAGGGTGTGGCCATGAAGGAGTCTAGAGTAACTATGGACATGAGGGTAAGCAGAGAAAAAGCTCTCACTGAACTCCGGGCCTTTGCACATGCTGTTCCTTTTACTTAAGTTCAGTTTCCTCCAGCCAAACCCTGCCCCTTCAGTTAGAGGTTCCAGGCACCCTACACTTGACCCTTACAACAATCATCAAAATTCATTAAACTATCCTTTCTAGTATCTGGCTGGCCCAGTAAACTGGAAGATTCGCCAGGGCAGGCATCGTGTATGTGTTGTTCATCATCGTATTCCTAGCACCTAGAAAGTGCCTGGCCTATAGTAAGCCCTCCATAAATATTAGTTAAATAGATGCAAGGACTTCATGGTCTTGTTGACCAAATCTTTCCATCATGGAATCTATGAAATAGTAAAAAGAATCTCACCTGGAGGAGTATTTGAGAGAAGTCCATGAGGTAGAAAAGATCCTAGCAGAGCTGGTTCTCACCCAGCTGCTGACACTCAGCCATGATGTGACCCCCAGCAAGTCAGGGCAGCTCACCAAGGCTGGCAAGGAGTTCCTTGGCAATACTAACTTGGAGGAAAGAACTCAGTGCCATTCACTTCCAGGACTGTGGTCTCATTGAATTTGTACTCAGGGAAGCAGGTGCAAAGTCCACTCTTGACTTTATTAGATGTGAAAATACAATCAGAGACGAAAAGAAAGGTCACCTCTCCTGCTCAAATAAACTTGCTTTCAGTGAGTCCCCAGGAGATGGATATGGAGAGCCCAATGTTTTCCACTTTCAAGTTTAAAAGGCCCAGAAAGAGTCACTGTTCCTACAGCCAAACCTGGGAGAAGAGCTTGCTCAAGGTGTCTCCTGCAGCAAAGGGCCACGTGGTCTGCTCTCCGCCCAGGAAAGTCGGAGGGTTGGAAACAAATTAAGCCATGATTTAAGTAATTTCATCTATGTGTTTCCAGAAATTAATTATACTTATTGTATCTGACACCAGTCATGGACAGCAAGCGCCTTTTGTGAGTCTTACATCAAAAGTTAGAAAGCATTACTCGTAATGGCTGATTTTGCTTTATTATACCTGACTCAGAGCCAAAGGTAGACAGCACTTAGAGCTGTCTGTGGACATTAATGTTTGGAAAGCAACACAGCTCCCCTCCCTGGCCTCCTACCAGCACTTGCACATGCAGCCCACCCCCTCCCAGTATAAGGATGATGGGGGTGGGGGGCGGCCGGGAGGCAGGGAAGCTGTTCGAAACCCTTAGGATTTGTTGTGTAGCCGCCATACCCCAAGCACAGCGCTAGGCATTGCTGGATCCTCGGCGGTGGGTAAGACAAGGATCCCCGCCCTCCAGGTATAATTGACAATAGTCTAAAAAACATTATCCCATAAAAATCATATTATATGTCATAAGACAGGATGAGGATGTACACAAAAGGGAAAGGTGCATTCTAGTTGGGAGAAATCAGGAAAGGAGGTGGCATATGAGATGAGCCAGCAAAGAAGAGGCATCTCTAAGGAAGACACAAATGGGAACTGATTTGGTGTGCCAAGAACAGCATAAGCGAAGGTGGGAAACCAAGGAAGCCTGGGGCATGTTCAGGCAAGGCTTCAGATGGCATGTGTCCAGGTGGGGAAGTAGCACACAGTGGGACGGGAAAGATGGAGCATGCGGTTGAAGGCCTTGAATACTTCCTGAAGAGCGTGCCTATGTTTGGTAGTCAGTCAGGAGCATGCACGCCATTGAGCAGAGGAGTAAGAAAAGAGCTACGCTCCAAGGATATTAGTGCAGGGATAGTGTTAGGTATGCAGCCAGCAGGGCCTTAAGAAATTGCCTTCCCTGGCCCGACTGAGAGACACTTCTCTAGAACACTAGCACAACTGGTGATTAGGGTCTGTAGTGTTGTTTCAATACTACAGAAATTAACATGGCGGTCTTGGCAAATTTCAGTCAGCTGGCCTGGGAACCTAACTATCATGTGTCCATAGAAAAATGCAATTTTGAATTTCAAGCTGTTGCTATAGAAACAAGCTTCAAAGACAGCCCATTTGTGAGCTGCAGATGACGAAGATTTGTGTCATATCTTTAAGGCGTGCTTCCACTTTTCAAGAATTTGACATCTAGTGGAAAAGATGAACATATTTTGGACAAAGGAACCAGGATATCCAAGCATGAGGGCATTTACATCCACCTGTGCCCACGATATCAGGACAAGAACATAACCCATCAGGGAGCACCCACACACACACCTCACTAGCTACACAGTGGTCTGTCTCCATAAGCCTTAAAAAAATAGCAAGGACGTGAAATGGTTCTAAAATCCATAACATCTTCCCAGAGTTAACTGTACTGGGAAATTGTTCCCCCTTTTTAGAACATTAGTCCCTAAGGACAGAGTACAGTGAGGAGAAACTTGTTTTTTTATGAATTTGCCTAAGAAAGTTGATACACACTAAAGTCCATCTAGTTATGCAATTCCCTCGCATCTGTCCCTTGTTTGTTTACTTTGAAACCACCAATCTAAATCTTCTTGGGGCACTCAATGCAAAATAATAATAAAGGTCTGGTCATGTTTATTTGTCTTTAAAGGAAAAAAGTAGCAGAAGAAAGGAACAAGGTCTCAGTTAATGATTAAGAAAATATGGCGGAAATGAACATCTACGAAAAATGAATCAAGAATGAATCTCTGTATCTCTGCATTGTCAATGGATTCTTTTTCTTCACAAATAAGACACTTATGTCTTTCTTCCCTGCATATTTTCTGGATCCATCATTGAGATGCCATATTTTATTGTGCCAAATATATCAATAAGTTATTAAACATCATAAAAAGTCTCTACTACTTATCTTTGAAAAAATATGTAACTCAAAAGATACAGTAAAATTGTACCAGTAAAGTTATGAATGCTAGCATAAATAGGCATATGTACATATTTATATGTCTATTGAGAAATGCACATCTATACATTTTTAACTTTTTATTTCAACATAATTTTAGGCTTACAGAAAAGTTGAAGAATAGTATAATGAATTTAGAATTCCCATGTACCTTTCACCAAGATTCCCCAAATATTACCATTTATCTTGTGTGTGTAGCTAGATACATAAGTTCCAGACGTGATGCACTTTTATCCCTAATCACTGAAGTTTGTGTCTCCTAAAAACAAGAACATTCTCTTACATAACCACAATATCATTATCCAAGTAAGAAAATTAACAATACTATTGTCCAATACCTATTATGCAGACTTTATTCAAATTTGGCCAATTGTCCAAATAGTGACCTTGAGAGCAAAGGAAAATCCCGCATCACACATAGCGTTGATTTGACATATGTTCAGCAATACCAACCACCTTCATGTGTAAAGAGCAGAGAAACTGTTGCCATCATGAAGAATCTCAGAAAATATTCCCTTGAGCTCTTCCTGAGGAATTTACTAGAGCACAAGCTTCAGACAACCAAAATGACTAGAGAAGCATGCACACAAGACAGGTGGTGAGCATTTTAACATGTGGTTACTTGAAGAACTAAAACTTAATGAGACTTTATAAAGGGAGACTTTATAGTCTATATGACTATATAAATATAGATCTGCCTACAAGTATATAGTAAAACCATAAAAAATAGAGGGAGAATGAAGGTAGCATATGTGACAAAATGAAGTTAACCATTTTCAGGAATCGTAATTGGTGGTAATAGCATTATGGTGTTATTCTGAGACTGTTGTGTATATACTATGGAATAAAGCAAGTGAGTAATTATGGGAAGTTCTAATTCTACCACTCTAATTCTGTGTGCTTGAGAACTAAGGTTTTTGGTGTGAAATAAAGGAGATACACATGCAATACAGAGGAGGTAAAGTACAAACACTGTAGTCTTGAACTTGAATTAGAAATCAGTGTGAATTCACAAGGCATTTTATCTTAGATAATAGGTAGATAGGTAGATAGATACATAGATACATAGATAGATAGATAGATAAACAGACATAGATATAGACATATACATACATATGTGTTTTCCTAGCTCTGTCCACTGGAAAAGCCTAGAAATGGTGATGAACTCAGTTCTAGATTCATGTCAAGAAGACACAAGAGCAACTGGTTATAGAGGCCTAACTTGAAGAGCTTCTCTGGGTCAAAGATGGGACAATGTGAACCCCCATAAGGATGAGAATTGCTATAGATTGAAACTCATCAAATATGTTTAAATCCATGAGCTCATAATGACATGTTTTAAAAACCTAACTGGTCAACTTTCAAGGATGATAAGGAACCCATACATTATCTTGAAAGTTTTCAAGATAATGTATGGGTTCCTTATAACTAAGTAAGTAAAAGGAGAGTGCCAAATATTTATATTACTTTCCTATATGAACTATACCACCAGGTAACCAAATAGTAGATGAAAGATGGAATCTCCTTATAAAATTATCCCAGATAATATAGCTGGGACAAACAAAAACTAAATGATAGAATTAGAACATCAGCATACTGCAGTGCTCAGTGAATGAATAGATCTAGACAATGTACATCATATAAAAAACAAGGGAGAAATGAGCATGTATGCGATGGAAGAAAACAGCACCACCTACAATATTCTAGTCCAGGGGCTAAACCTGGACCTGGTAAGACTTCTGGATCCAGATGCCAATTTATAGGAGGACAGAGAACAGAGGAGCAGGTTGATCTGCACCACGAGCGTGCAGTCAGCAAACTCCAGCCTGGGGGACACTCCGCAGGTCAGAGGGCCCAGGTTCTTCAGGTTAAATGTAAAAATTTTTTAATGGGCAAAACCTATAGTATTTAGGGCTGCACACTTTGGATTAAACCATAATGATGCAACAAATTTAACACCATAATATCCATAAAAGTGATTACTTTTGGTGGGAGTGAGGGAATTTCTAGGGTAACTGGCAAAGTTCTACTAAGTTTTACGATAAAACTGCTTTAAAATACATTTAAAAGTCAAAAACTTAATAGGTGTTGTTTTAAAAAGACTTTCCAGAACAGGAATCCATTATCATGATGATATACAATGTGGGGAAACCCTTACAGTATACATCTACATAGAAAATAAATGTCTAGAAGAAGTCTTGAAGCCTGCACACCGAACTATGAACTGTGAAGGGGGGGTGGTCCTGACGCAGCCCAGAACGAGATGGAGAGAGAGCTGGGAGACTCAGCCCAAGAGGACTCGCACATTTAGCTTGATGTATTTTTATACCATTTGCATTTTTACAAGTGACTTTTCATGTATTGCTTTTTTTTTTTTTAACATCTTTATTGGAGTATAACTGCTTTACAGTGCTGTGTTAGTTTCTGCTTTATAACAAAGTGAATCAGCTATACATGTACATATATCCCGATATCTCCTCCCTCTTGGTCTCCCTCCCACCTTCCCTATCCCACCCCTCCAGGTGGTCACAAAGCACTGAGCTGATCTCCCTGTGCTATGTGGCTGCTTCCCACTAGCTATCTATTTTACATTTGGTAGTGTATATATGTCCATGCCACTCTCTCACTTCATCCCAGCTTACCCTTCCCTCTCCCCATGTCCTCAAGTCCATTCTCTACATCTGCATCTTTATTCCTGTCCTGCCCCTAGGTTCTTCAGAACCTTTTTTTCTTTTTTTAGATTCCATGTATATGTGTTAGCATACGGTATTTTTCTCTTTCTGACTTACTTCACTCTGTATGACCGTCTCTATGTCCATCCACCTCACTACAAATAACTCAACTTCGTTTCTTTTTATGGCTGAGTAATATTCATTGAAATTCAATATTCATCAAGTAATATTCCATTGAAGATATGTGCCACATCTTCTTTATCCATTCATCTGTCGATGGACACTTAGGTTGCTTCCATGTCCTGGCTATTGTAAATAGAGCTGCAATGAACACTGTGGTACATGACTCTTTTTGAATTATGGTATTCTCAGGCTATATGCCCAGTAGTGGGATTGCTGGGTTTTATGGTAGTTCTATTTTTAGTTGTTTTATGGAATCTCCATACTGTTCTCCATAGTGGCTGTAGTGGGACCTAATGAAACTTAAAAGATTTTGCACAGCAAAGGAAACCATAAACAAGACAAAAAGACAGCCCTCAGAATGGGAGAAAATATTTCCAAATGAAGCAACTGACAAAGGATTAATCTCCAAAATTTACAAGCAGCTCATGCAGCTCAATATCAAAAAAACAAACAACCCAATCCAAAAATGGGCAGAAGACCTAAATAGACATTTCTCCAAAGAAGATATGCAGATTGCCAACAAACACATGAAAGGATGCTCAACATCACTAATCATTAGAGAAATGCAAATCAAAACTACAATGAGGTATCACCTCACACCAGTCAGAATGGCCATCATCAAAAAATCTACAAACAGTAAATGCTGGAGAGGGTGTGGAGAAAAGGGAACCCTCTTGCACTGTTGGGGGAATGTAAATTCATGTATTGTTTATATAGATTAAATGACTCAATCCATCAAGGAGTTAGTGAACTAAAGAATGTGCGAGCTAGTGGGAAAAAGTGGGTGAGCAAGTGAATAAGTGAGTGAGTGAGTTAATGAATAAGTGAATGTGTAAGTGAGAGAGAAAGGGAGCAAATAAATGGAGAAAGAAAAAAGTACCCCAGTATGGTAGGCAGGTCCTAATAGAAAAGTCTTTATAAAATCATGTTTAGCAAACCACAGGGGAAAAACAGAACATGGGAAATACGGTCAACTCAGATATTTCACAGCCTGCGTATCTGAAGATCCTTAAATCCCTAGCCACTGATTCAATGAGGTTATATGCTAAAATTTTATAAATGAAAAATTTACAAGGAAACTTGAGGAGCGACCAGTCAAGTATGAATTCAGAACCAAATGCCACTTTGAAAGATCCTGTGTATCCATCCTAACACCAGCCTGCCTATACTCCCCTCCAGGAAACCCCTAATCATGAGACCCCACCAGGAAGTCTCCCTGGCCTTTCAAATTTCATCATCCGCAAAGAATTCTAAAGCACACCTCTGCATCCACCCAGAACTGCAAACATTCCTTTCAAACACAGAACCACAGCCTCTGAATCCCTGATCACCCAGTGTCCAAATTCAGAGCCGAAAGGTGTTCTTTCAAACTTGAAGCAGTTCAGAACCACCTACCTCCAAGTTTCTTCGAGTCACCATATTTAACTCTGGGAATTCAAGGTTCTGGAAAGCTTGTCAGAAGGAGGGTATGTTGCTTAATTTCTCTGGGCTTCTGTCAGGGTCTCCATCTGTAAAATGGAAGGAATTCATCACCCATCACAGAGGGGCATGTGACCTCAACGAGAGAATTATGTGAAATGCTTAATACGATGCCTGCTTCACAGCAAATGCTCAGTGGGTGTTTGCTGTGGTTCCTTACTTTTATTAAGGTGAAATTCACGTAACATAAAATTTTCCATTTTAAGGTGCACAATTCAGTGGCAATTAGTATGGTCACAGTATTGTGAACCATTTCCCTCTAGATCCGAAACATTTTCATTACCCAAAAAAAGGCACTTATTCACTAAGCAGTTAACTCCCTATTTCCCTTCTCCCCTGCTCCAGCAACCACTAATCTGCTTTCTGTCTCTATGGCTTTACCCATCCTGGATGTATCATATAAACAGAATCATACAATATGGGACCTGTTGTGTCTGGCTTCTTTCACTAAGTATAATGTTTTCAAGATTCATCCATATCGTAGTGTGTATCAATATTTCATTCCTTTTTAAGGCTGAATAATATTCCGTTGTATGTGTATACCACAATTTGTTTATCTGTTCATCTGTTGATGACATCTGGGTTGTTTCCACCTTTTGGCTGTCATGATAGCACTGCCATGAACATTCGTGTACATGTATTTAAGTACCTGTTTTCAATTCTTTGGGGTATAAACCTAGGAGTGAAATTGTTGGATCATATGGTAATTCTATGTCTAATTTTTTGAGGAACTGCAAAACTATCACTATTTCTAAAGCATTCATTTCAGTGTCTACTAAGAACAGGGCATTCTTTCACAGCGGGTGCTGTAAATATCCATGAGCTATAGCCCCTGCCCTCTGGGAACTTATTTTCTATAAGCAGCATTAATCCAAACGGAAACAAATAGTCATAATTTTCCACAGGTTGTTACTTTTATTCAAAGTGAGTACCTAAGCAAACTCACGACAATTGAACCTCAAATTTCAAAGTAGTCTTTATCCCCCAAATATACATATTTCAAATGTATATAGGTAAATAAGCCTATTCTTTTAAGTAGTGCTGATAATTTCTAACTGGGTCAAACTTGACTTTCTATAGCCAATAACCGATAAAATATTTTTTTAGGCCTTAAGTCATACACAGCCATGCAAGCACAGATGCAAAATGGCAGAAAGCCTGTCTGACATAATTGCTCAGGTGGATCCATATCTTAGGAAAGGAAGGTTAGAGAAACAAATATAGTATCAAGTGGAGGAGCAATTAACAGAGCTCATAGAAACACAGAGGGAACGACAACATAGTAGGTTTCAGAACAACCAAGCCAGGGCAGAGATTCAAAGAGCAGAACAACACAACAACAATGCCAGGACATGGGGAAGATGTGCCAGTTATGGAAAGAGGCAGGGTTAAAAGATGAGAGAAGAATGTCAGTTTCATGTCCCTGCCAAATCTTTCACAGCTAATTACACCCTGACAGCCTATAAATTCCTCTAATTGTTCTCAATGAAGAAACTATTCTTCTACCCATTCCCACAACTATTAAGTAGCATAGCTGGTTTAGACTAGCTTCCAGAATCACCAAGTGAAGTTGATTATCATTGATGGGTGTGGACAAGAAAGAAAAAAGAATGCATTCTTTTGAGAGCCTTCTGGGCAAAAAGCACTATGTATGGTAAGTATAAGATTCCGTACATAAAATGTCCCTATTTCCCAACTGAAACAAATATCTGAGGAGTACCTCTCCTCTCCTCTCCTCTCCTCTCCTCTCCTCTCCTCTCCTCTTCTCTCTCTCTCTCTCCCTCCCTCTCTCTCTCTCCCTCTCTCTCTCTCTCTCTCTCTCTCTCTTCCTTCCACCCCTCAGACTAGGACCCAACACAGTAGCTGAGCTCTCCAACCAACCACCTCTCAAATTCATTTTTCAGAGTCAAGGGATTTATCTTTCCCACCATGGAAGAGTTCTGGTTCCATATATGTCAGCTAAGAAACAAAAATTCAGTTTTCAGAGACAGAAGCTCACTCATCTCCAACCAGCAGCTTCTTTCATGGTTCTGAATGAAGACAATGATAGTTAGCATTCATATGGTGGCTTTTGTCTTCAAGACACTTTAGAAAGAGGAGGGGGTAATGGGTTGACAGACCACCTTCAAAACCCTGTTTTTCAGGTGGCTAGTCTACATTTTGACTGTTTAAATAAAGCAGGAATGGAATAAAGACCCATTCAAAAGGTCTAGTTCTAAGGAGAGAGTGAACCATCTATGGGGAAAAAGAAAATAAGTAATAAAATAAGTGTCAAGTCCCCAAAAGTGAGCCCCCCTCTACTAAAGGTCACTGACTTAGGAGTCAGGCACAACTCATTTCAAATCCTTATCCTGCCATTTACTAGCTCTGTATCCTCTGAAAGCATCCATATTCTCACTGGAAAATGGGAGAAATAACACCACCTACCAAATAGATTTAAGTGAGTTAATGTCCAGCCTAGTGGTCAGTAATCGTGGTGGTAGTGGTAATATTATGCCCCGTATCAATGACCCAACTTTTAGAATGTAATTTATTATGTTATAGGACCAAGTCTTTTCAAAATATTAATTGGTTTGGGGATCCTTGAAAATGTTGAGAGGTAAGAAGTATTTTGCATTTTTTAAAACAATTTGGGGATTGTTTTTTTAAAGATTTTTTAAACCTTTGCAGTTAATAGCTGGGCATTACTGGTGTAGCATGGGAGCATGAGGTGCTTGAGTAAGGATGTCTGAAACAAGAGATGCACCACATGAAACCCATACAGGCTGCTTCTTCAGCCCATCGCCATGCTTGCCACCATTTATTGGGTTGGCCAAAAAGTTCGTTTGGGTTTTTCATAAGACGTTACAGAAAAACCCGAACGAACTTTTTGGCCAACCCAATATTTCCTCTTTGAGTGTGGCTTGGGATAAGGTAGTATCATTTGTGAAAGGAATTGCTCCAAGACACAGAAAGGCTTACAGAGATACTGATTTAAGAGTAAAAATTATGTTTGTTACTTCACCCTCAGTAGGTGAAGACCACTGAGGCTTACAATTGTCCTCGCATCAGCAGAGAATTTAGACGTGTGAAGTAATTTCGCTAACTTGTAAATTTAGTACAGTATCCTGACTTAAATACAACCGAACTGAGCCCACCTGGAGAATTTTGAACATCCAACTGGATATTTACAGATGACTTCAAAATGTGTATCTCCAGCCCAGATCTCACCTATGGATTTCAGAACCATAAATTCCATGTGGCATCTTAAATGCCACTTGTCCAAATCTGATCTTAAGATCTTCTCTCCCAGTCCCAGTCCTTCTTCCCTCCTCCAGTGTCTCCTCTCTCAGGGAATGGTCCTTCCTACATCCAGTTTTGTTGAGTAGAATCTGAGGGGCCATCCTTGGCCCCATTTTCTCCACCTCCCACCCACACATCACAGCCAACCCATCACCAACTCCTGTCCATTTTCCCTCCTAATAATAATTAGGTCGGTTCACTTCTCTCCAATTCCATGGCCACCAACCTACAAACCCAAGACACTGACATTTTTTGCATGAACTACTCCCCAGCATCCTCTCTGAACCTGCCCTAATCTCTTCCCCATGGTTTCCAGAATGATCTTCTCAAAACTCAACATTCCACCTTAAATTCCTCCTTGGCTTCCTATTGTTCAGGTAAAGGAGGAAACATTGAGCATGGTCTAGAACACTCACCATGATTTGACCTCACAGACGTTTACCTACTCTGAGCTCCAGCCAGGGTCTCCATTCAAATATATGCCCACTCCTTTCACAGGGTCTTTGCTCATGCTCTTCCTCCTCCCAGACAATCTCTTTCGCCTAACCCCACCTCCGTCTGGACAATTCCTACCTGCCCTTCAAATCTCTGCTCAAAAATTCCTCCCTAAGAAATTGTCTTGGTCAGATTCTTACGTTCCATGTGGTTCAGTGTGGCTCCATATGTTCATGGAACCATCTCTCTTTCTTCAGTGCTTTCCTTTCAGTCTGCATTTATCACCCCCCCTCCACCTCACTGTTGTGACTGTTGTAATTGCTCCTCTAGTAGCCTGTGAGCCCAATGAGAGCAGGGACTGTGTCTGGTTTGTGCACCGTTATACCCTGATTACCAAGGCCAGTGCCTAGTGAAAAGTAGGCACTTGGTAAATAGCTGTTGAATGAATGATGAAATGGATGCATGTGAAAAGGTATATTACATGTCTAACAGGAGGATATGAGAGCCTCAAGTGCAACCTTAAAAAGAGTCTATAGGACAAAATTCCAGGGCATGGCTAGGGAAGGGCAGAAGGGCTTCTGCATCCCAGGTCAGAGTCCTACAGCAATGCTACAAAGATCCTAGCCTTTGTTATTTCTAGAAAATTCTGTAGAAAGAGAGGGTACAAATATTTGGGCGTCTTCCTTTTATATCACCACCCTGAGAATCTTGAGTTTCAAATGGAAAGTCAATGGTGGGGGTGGTGATGAGAGAAAGAACGAAGGAAAATGTCATTCCGAAACATTCTAGAGCTTTCAGGACAAAATGCAAATGTGCCAAAGAATATCAGACAGAAATTGGGCCTATCTACGGTTTTGCAAAATGATTAGGAGATCTCACAAATATCCATGCGTTTCATACCTTTTACAAATTATGTAGCCCCTCCAACCATCTTAAACACTGTTGGAAATTTCCAACTAACTGGGAAAAATATAGTCCTCAGTCTTTCCTCAAGATGTCTGAGGAAGTGAGACTTGACATAGGTTTTCTGACGTGTGGCAAAAGCCACATCATGTTTCCGAAGGAAGATGGGAAGAGGTGTGTCCTGCCCAACCACACAGAATTTCTCGGCTGAGAATAGCCACTAGATCTGTGGCCCGGCTGTGAGCTGCCAGAGGATGCTTGCTTAAATGTTAAAAGGACTCCAGTCACGTGTTTTTTCTGTTTTGATAATTAGTCGTTCATTTGAAAAGAAAAAAAAAAAAAAATGAGCATCCATCTCACATGTGAGCCTACATTTAAAATCAAGCTTTCATGATGCATCTTTAGAGAACTAAAAATCTAACAATGCAAGGATAGAACCCTCATGCAGAAAGACTAGCACCTTCCCCAAAAGCTACCAGACTGTTCTTTCCAGCACTCGAGCTCAAAGTTTATTTCTTTGTTTCCTTTAAAAATTTCAACTTGAAAGAATATATATGATATTCTGAATTTGCATTGCAATCAGAACAACGGAAGTCTAAACTCAAGTTTTAAATAAAAGTGAAAAATTGATATGTGGCTGGCTTCTCCTGCCCCAAATCAGATGATTGAGAAGATGTTCAAGAACCTAATCCCATGAAATATGCAAGGTGCTGACATGCATCCAACTCTCTTTTACTCTTTCGGAAGACCCCACCTGTATTGCTTCACTTCTGAAGACCCTACCAGTATTGCTCCATCTCCTCTACCTGAACCAACTCCAAGCCAACCCAGAGCTCTTTTCTTCTAAGTTTACTGAACCTCGATCTTTAACCCCCTGACATTTTCTTGCCTTGGCAAAAACCCTAAAGCTTTCAGGGTAGTTAACAAACAGTAGGTATCGGCCTCCAAGGGTTAAGAATTCACGCTCCCAGATGATAATCATCAGCATATTGTTCTGGAAAATTAAATACACCTGGGCCAAGTTTCTGAAGGCTGTATTCTTTGGAGATGTTTCAATTTTTTACAGAAAGAAGCAGTTCAAGAATGTGAAGTTCATTGTTCACATATATTTTCCTAGACTTCTTTTCTTTTCTTTTTTTCTCTGGTATTTCATTATGTGATTTGGGTTTTCCCCAGATTTTTACCTACCCTGGGCCTCTTTGATAAGTGAAAAATGTGCTTGCACTCTGCCATCTTAGTAGGGGCATCAAATGACAAAAGAAACTGTTCATTTGAGAAGGCCTGACTGTACTATCATTAGAGTCAAGCAATCTATCTGCACAGTTCTCCAACAACAAGAATGAACTCGGCTGGGTGGGCGCCCTCACTCAAGAAATGCTGATTTAATCCTTCTACACACCAAACATTAGGCTCACATCATGTCTCCAGAAAACCTATCAGGATGTTCTGGTTCTCAAGGAATTCACATCTGTTGGGATAATGGACTAGAATAGAGGTGAGCACAGGTTCTACCAGAGGAGTGGACACCCATGGTAGAAGGAAGGCTGAGGAATGCATCACATGATGTAATCACCAGTTCACCAGACGATGGAGATGCCATCATGGCCTCCCAGGTAGAGAAACCAGCAGAGGCAAAGGTACAGAAATGTGAAAGGACATAGGGATGTTTCTAGGTGGCCAGACCAAGCCGTGGGGAAGAGAAACAAAAATGAAACCTAGGAATATCTATGAAAAATGGGTGATGAAAGCTTTGGTGTGTTGGCTTTATTCTGCATTAAGAGGAAGACAAAACACAAGGAGAGCTTTCAGTCTGACAAGGGATTGAACAAGGAGCTGTAATAGGAAGCATGACCAATATACTTCTCCTCTGGCTGTAGGAGAAGTGTATGAGGGGGGAGAAGAGGGCAGAGAAGAATCTTTTTCAGTTGAGGACAGCATGAAGGGACTTCAAGAGGAAGGTTGCCTTTGAACAACATTTTAAAGGAGGAGCAGGACTCAGACCATGAGTGACGAGAAACAGTGCCCTGATCAGAGCAGGGGCACAGGCTGGCCAGTGGGCATGGCCCGTTCCAGAAGGAGCATGGGATCTGCCAGGGTTGGCCGAGGCTGTTGGAGGCTTAGAGCAGAAGATAAGCAGGCATGTTAGACTAGATCGTGCTGTGGAGGCCTCTGAATGCCACGTTAAGGATACTGTTCTGAAGACAACAGCAAGCCTGCAGGGTTGGTGATGTCCAAGTTACCCCCTCTCTTGCAGTTGGCTGTGATCACGTGGGATGTGATCAGAAGTGCTGGACTCATGTGTCAGGTCTTCCCATCCAAGCTGCCAGAGTGCCTCTTCATTGCCTTTTCCTTTCCAGCTGGTGGTGATGATGCTGAGCTCAGAGTATCCTTGGAAGCCCAGTGAACATGACTGAAACTCCATCAGCCTGAATCCCTGAATGAATGGCTGTGTGCACAGAGCCATACCATGACCAGCTTACTCACCCAGTACTGTTACGTGAGCAAAAACTAACCATCTATTAATTGTGTGTCATTTTATGCTTTGAGATCTATTTGTTATACCAGCTCTGCCTACCC
This sequence comes from Balaenoptera borealis, assembly GCF_965194805.1. Lineage (NCBI taxonomy): Eukaryota > Metazoa > Chordata > Mammalia > Artiodactyla > Balaenopteridae > Balaenoptera > Balaenoptera borealis. Next base: position 9,695,748 of record NC_138862.1, on the reverse strand, counting down.
TACCTAACATTGGCCCCAACTGGCAATGGGGACAGAAAGAGTCAAGAGACTTGTGGACATTAGTCCTCCAGACGTGGCTACCAGTTTTAAGTGCAGGTGAGAGTCAAAGATGGAGCCACCATTTCCAGCCAGAATGGAGGGGAGGATTGAGAGGCCATTCATCTGAGTTACCATGGAAGGAGGAAAAGGTTTTGGAAGAAGGTAATGAGATTTGGGACCTGTAGAAATTGGGGTATCTGCGGGGTCCCCAGTGGAGCTGTCCTGTAGGCAGTTAGGAACACAGGCAAGGAGCTGGACCATGGAAGCCTGGTAGAGCCACACAGATGCTTCCAGAACAGCCCGTGTTACCCAGGAAGCCTCTCTGTGTACTTTCCTCAAATGTTGCAAATGTCTATGCATAAAATAGACAAGGACCTACTGTCTAGCACAGGGAACTCAATATTTTGTTATATTTTGTAATAACCTATAAGGGAAAAAAAGGTTGTTTTGTAATAACCTGTAATGGAAAAGAATCAGTTATATATACACAACTGAATCACTGTGCGGTACACCTGAAAGTAACACAACATTGTAAAACAACTATACTTCAATTTTTTAAAAATACTGCAAATGTCAAGGACCGCAGACTGTATTAATCAGTTATTTAAAATATTACTGATAACCTTTTAAGGTGAACTCTGAATGAGTTATGGGCGCTAAATCGTCTTGGGTTAGTAAAAACTCCAGCTCTGCCACTTACTAGCATACCAAGAGATGTCACCTCTCAGGGCCTCCATTTTTCTTCTGTATAAAATGGGGTAATGCCTCTGCCCTTGCAGTGAGGAATAAATGGGCAATGTACCCATTACACAGGGCTCAGCGCCCATACATGCAATTACCGTAAACAAATGACAATAAGTACAGCATTTATTGAATTATTCTAAGTGTGCTACTGGACCCACCCACTTAATCCTGACAAACTCTGGTACAATCACTTTCCCCATTATACATAACAGGAATCTGAGACCAGAGAGGTTAAGTAACTTGCTCAAGATTACACAGCTAATGGTGAAGCTGGGCTCCAGCCCCAGCAGGCAGACTGTGGCACGTGGGCTCTTCCCTGCCACATGACACAACCATCCTGGGAAGGCACAGTCTCCTCAGGAGCACAGTGTCCCTCTTCCTTCTCGTTCTTTCCTGAGTCATGACCTAGGAAGCACCTCCAGCAGTTGTAAGCACTTGCTCATTGCCTCTATAAAGCAGTTCATCAAGGCAGCTGGCAGTTCTCCGCAGGTTCTAAGTGGTTATGAGAACTTTTGATTTATTCTTGAATAGCATGTTCACAGTAATGGAGAAAAGTCAAGAATTCCCAAAAAACAAATGCCAGTCGGGCAAGATAACAGTCCCAGGGCTGGGCTCCCCTGGTGGCACAGTGGTTAAGAATCCGCCTGCCAATGCAGGGGACACGGGTTTGAGCCCTGGTCTGGGAAGATCCCACATGCCGTGGAGCAACTGAGCCCGTGCACCACAACTACTGAGCCTGCGTGCCACAAGTACTGAGCCTGTGCGCCTAGAGCCCGTGCTCCACAACGAGAAGCCACTGCAATGAGAAGGCCGTGCACTGCAACGAAGAGTAGCCCCCGCTCGCCACAACCAGAGAAAAGCCCGCGCGCAGCAACAAAGACCCAACACAGCCAAAACTAAAATTAATAAGAAAAAAATTAAAATTAAAAAAATAAAATAAACAATCCCAGGGCTTCTATAATGCTCTTAATTTTCCAAAGCATGTCCGTGATCTTCATCTCACTTCCACAAAAGGAGATTGGAACTTGAGCCATTCAAAGGTTCATGGAGGGAAACAGAGGACACTGGCAGAGAAAATGTGAACTGTCCCTCTTGAAAGAGGCTATTTGCTGTACCCATTTTTCTCTGTCTTAGCCAGGACCATCGGGAGCCCAGGAGGACAAGCATAGTAGGGGGGAAAGAGGAGATGGGTCATTTCAGCTGCTTGACTTGGGCTGCAGGACCCACCCCATATGGAAGGGCGCCTCTCCAGAGGTTGCTGCTGCTGTTCTTCCCATGGGTGTCTCTTCTCCAGGATGTTCTACTGCAGGTTTCATTCTGGGGGACAAGATCAGACTGGCGCAGAGGCTCTGCTACAACTTACTGAATGTTAAAGTACCATGAGGTTAAAACTGAAGCAACACGCTGATGCTTGAAAAAACTTCAGGGCTTGGGGCAGCTCAGACCCCAGTGCTCGACTTGGTAGAGTGTAATTTCCCACATGGGGAGACCCGAGATGCTGTGCTGCCACCGTGTTACTGGTACGACACTCCAAGCAGTTGCAAAGCCGAAACGCCCAGGGTACTTCTTGGTAGTTTCTGACCCTGTCTGCAGGAAGCTTAACAGTACCCAGAGGCCGTGAGCATCTCGCTTGATCCGCGCACCCTTGGCCACCTCCCAGGTCTTACTGTTAGCGCCTGCGGAAGCCACGGGCACTGAGAACTTTCCTCCACGGTGCACAGACGTCCCCAGGCTCCTTTCAGGATTCCAAAGAGCTCACGGACCTTCTTCTCCCAGGTACATCCCTTATTTCTAAGCCTTGGTGCCCATCACACCCTCCTTTAAAAGGGGGGAGGGGTATATTATATTTTAAAAACCCCGAATAAAAAAGGGATCAATCAACATATTTCTTAGAAGTCCTTCCAAGAGTTTCCGGCCTCTCCAGCCACAGAGGCTGGCTGTTGCCTTCTTTTTTGCTCAGCCTGCAGCTCATTTAAGGATCATTAGAGATGACTCATGTTCCAGTTCTTAAAATCAAACTTCTGCCAAATCCAAGACTCTGAATTTATCCAAATGGTGGAAACATGCTTTTACCACCCATCCACCAAAATACCTCCCATTCAGATCAACATTATGGCTGATTCAATCCTCTCAAATTTTAAAAATATTCTTACGCCTTCAACATCAGGGCAGAAGCCCTCAGTGTTCCTCACACAGGCTCAGAGAATTCCATTCACAGTGGGGTTATTACCAACCAGGGTTCTTGGTCTTTTTTTTTTTTTTTTAACATCTTTATTGGAGTATAATTGCTTTACAATGGTGTGTTAGTTTCTGCTTTATAACAAAGTGTATCAGCTATACATGTACATATATCCCGATATCTCCTCCCTCTTGGTCTCCCTCCCACCTTCCCTATCCCACCCCTCTAGGTGGTCACAAAGCACTGAGCTGATCTCCCTGTGCTATGCAGCTGCTTCCCACTAGCTATCTATTTTACATTTGGTAGTGTATATATGTCCATGCCACTCTCTCACTTCATCCCAGCTTACCCTTCCCCCTCCCCGTATCCTCAAGTCCATTCCCTATGTCCGCATCTTTATTCCTGTCCTGCCCCTAGGTTCTTCAGTAGCTTTTTTTTTTTTTTTTAGATTCCATATATATGTGTTAGCATACAGTATTTGTTTTTCTCTTTCTGACTTACTTCACTCTGTATGACAGACTCTAGGTCCATCCACCTCACTACAAATAATTCAATTTTGTTTCTTTTTATGTCTGAGTAACATTCCATTGTATATATGTGCCACATCTTCTTTACCCATTCATCTCTCGAAGGGCACTTAGATTGCTTCCATATCCTGGCTATTGTAAATAGAGCTGCAATGAACATTGTGGTACATGACTCTTTTTGAATTATGGTTTTCTCAGGGTATATGCCCAGTAGTGGGATTGCTGTGTAGTATGGCAGTTCTATATTTAGTTTTTTAAGGAACCTCCATACTGTTCTCCATAGTAGCTGTATCAATTTACATTCCCACCAACAGTGCAAGAGGGTTCCCTTTTCTCCACACCCTCTCCAGCATTTACTGTTTGCAGATTTTTTGATGATGGCCATTCTGACTGGTGTGAGGTGATACCTCACTGTAGTTTTGATTTGCATTTCTCTAATAATTAGTGATGTGGAGCATCCTTTCATGTGTTTGTTGGCAATCTGTATATCTTCTCTGGAGAAATGTCTATTTAGGTCTTCTGCCCATTTTTGGATTGGGTTGTTTGTTGTTTTGATATTGAGCTGCATGAGCTGCTTATAAATTTTGGAGATTAATCCTTTGTCAGTTGCTTCATTTGCAAATATTTTCTCCCATTCTGAGGGTTGTCTTTTCATCTTGTTTATGGTTTCCTTTGCTGCATAAAAGCTTTGAAGTTTCATTAGGTCCCATTTGTTTATTTTTGTTTTTATTTTCATTTCTCTAGGAGGTGGGTCAAAAGGATCTTGCTGTGATTTATGTCATACAGTGTTCTGCCTATGTTTTCCTCTGAGAGTTTTATAGTGTCTGGCCTTACTTTTAGGTCTTTAATCCATTTTGAGTTTATTTTTGTGTGGTGTTTGGGAGTGTTCTAATTTCATTCTTTTACATGGAGCTGTCCAGTTTTCCCAGCATCACTTATTGAAAAGGCTGTCTTTTCTCCATTGTATATTCTTGCCTCCTTTATCAAAAATAAGGTGACCATATGTGCGTGGGTTTATCTCTGGGCTTTCTATCCTGTTCCATCGACCTATATTTGTTTTTGTGTCAGTACCATACTGTCTTGATTACTGTAGCTTTGTAGTATAGTCTGAAATCCGGGAGCCTGATTCCTCCAGCTCCGTTTTTCTTTCTCAAGATTGCTTTGGCTATTCGGGGTCTTCTGTGTTTCCATACAAATTGTGAAATTTTTTGTTCTAGTTCTGTGAAAAATGCCATTGGTAGTTTGATAGGGATTTCATTGAATCTGTAGTTTGCTTTGGGTAGTATAGTCATTTTCACAGTGTTGATTCTTCCAATCCAAGAACATGGTATATCTCTCCATCTGTTTGTATCATCTTTAGTTTCTTTCATCAGTGTCTTATAGTTTTCTGCATACAGGTCTTTTGTCTCCTTAGGTAGGTTTATTCCTAGGTATTTTATTCTTTTTGTTGCAATGGTAAATGGGAGTGTTTCCTTAATTGCTCTTTCAGATTTTTCACCATTAGTGTATAGGAATGCAAGAGATTTCTGTGCATTAATTTTGTATCCTGCAACTTTACCAGATTCATTGATTAGCTCTAGTAGTTTTCTGGTAGCATCTTTAGGATTCTCTACGTATAGTATCATGTCATCTGCAAACAGTGACAGCTTTACTTCTTCTTTTCCGATTTGGATTCCTTTTATTTTTTTTCTTCTCTGATTGCTGTGGCTAAAACTTCCAAAACTATGTTGAATAGTAATGGTGAGAGTGGACAACCTTGTCTTGTTCCTGATCTTAGAGGAAATGGTTTCAGTTTTTCACCATTGAGAATGATGTTGGCTGTGGATTTGTCACATATGGCCTTTATTATGTTGAGGTAAGTTCCCTCTATGCCTACTCTCTGGAGGGTTTTTATCATAAATTGGTGTTGAATTTTGTCAAAAGCTTTTTCTGCATCTATTGAGATGATCATATGGTTTTTCTCCTTCAATTTGTTAATATGGTGTATCACATTGATTGATTTGTGTATATTGAAGAATCCTTGCATTCCTGGGATAAACCCCACTTGATCATAGTGTATGATCCTTTGAATGTGCTGTTGGATTCTGTTTGCTAGTATTTTGTTGAGGATTTTTGCATCTATGTTCATCAGTGATATTGTTGGCCTTCCTTAATCAATTGAAACTGACTAGAGGCCAGGCAAGAAATACAAACAAGGCTTTATTGGGGCCGCTGCTGCAGCAAGGGGGAGCAAAAACAAGTAACATGTTCCCTTACTCGCTCCCCAAGGGAGGAGAAGCTGGTTCCTCATATGGGATGAGGGTAAGGGCGGGTTCAGTGTTCCTCATATAGGATGAGGGTAAGGGTAGGTCAGGGGGTCGGGCCAGAGGAGTGGCTTAGGGGTTTGCCCACCCCTTTGGTGGTGTGTACAGGGGTATGCACAATACCCTGCTTTTGCTCCCAGTACTCTGTTTTTGCTCCCAGCTCTTCAGAAGTGGCAGTTGGGTTTTTGGTCTTTTTCTTTCTTTTTGTCCATAATTTGCCCCAACTGCACATGGACGCAGTTATTTTTAGTCCCTTATAGTTTCTTTGTATTTTGTTGCTTGAGAAGACGTTTGTCCAGGTGCAAGCATGCCGCAAAGTGTCCCAGGTCCCAGCCTTTCTCAGGGTTACCAATTCACAGTCTGACAGAGTACTCCTATCATGGGCATTTTTAAAAAGCTAACCAGGGGCTCAGGTATGCACATCTTGATGGTGAGATCCTTTGATTCAAGCTCTTCGTTTTGCTGCTGGGAAAGCCAGGCCCATGACATTAAAAGGTCTGCCCAAAGACACATGGCTATGAAGGAAGCCTCCAACATGACACGGATGCTCAAACAGCTCTGACCTTTGCTCTAGGTCTAAAGGAGGGAAATCACTTCCTGTTTATTAATTCCTCTTAGGTAAACAATCATTTAGTTCTCTCGTTGGTAACAACTTCTCTCCTTACTAAAGAAGACTTCATGGCAGAGTGAACTAGGCTCAAAAGAGGGAACAGCATTTGACTATGAACAGGTGGAAGGGAGGCTGTTCCAGGCAGCAGAAACAAAGGCATAGAGGTGGAACTTTCTGAGGTACATAACAGGTCACAGAGTAAGTGGTTCCTTGGAGTGGAGCACAGGCAGATGAAAATGATTTAAACAATTGTATCCTTGTAACTATTTTTCAAAAGTAATTACCCTCTCATTACATTAATACATATACAGAGATATAAGTCCCATCATGTGTAATTCTATCTAATTGTACCTTCAAGAAGTCTCCACCCCAAAACATTGAGGGGGAATCAAGTTTTGCTAATCATAGAAGGTAGATCGTAGAAGGTAAAGAAGAATTTACCAATCATTGGAGTTCTTCATAAAAGGCATGAGCTGCCGGGACTTCCCTGGTGGTCCAGTGGTTAAGAATCTGCTAATCGTAGGAGGTTTTGCTAATCATAGGAGGTAGATTTCATGTAAAGAAGAATTTACCAATCATTGGAGTTCTTCATAAAAGGCATGAGCTGCCAGGACTTCTGTGGTGGTCCAGTGGTTAAGAATCTGCCTTCCAATGCAGGGGACGTGGGTTCGATCCCTGGTCAGGGAATTAAGATCCCACATGCTGTGGGGCACCAAAGCCCACGTGCCCCAAGTACAGAGCCCACAAACTCTGGAGCCCACACGCCACAACTAGAGAAAAGCCCGCACGCTGCAACAAAGAGCCTGCATGCCACAACTAAGACCCGATGCAGCCTAAATAAATAAATTAAATCAATCAATAAATAAACACAACTGCAGGATAAGTTAAAAAAAAAAAAGGCATGAGCTGCCAACAAAGTAATGAGCTCCCCATTGCTTGATGCATTCAAGAGGGGGCTGGATGACCACCTGACTGGAAGGTCAGAGAGATTTTTGCTTTGGTGGGAAGTTGGCAGGAGGACATTTAAGGAGTCTTCCAAGCAGAACAGGTGTGGTCTTTGGGTTAGAACTAAGGATCCTCCTGAGTTTAACTCCAGCTCTGCTCCTTAGCAGCTGGGTGACTTGGCAAAGTAGCAAACTTCTCTGTGCCCCAGTTTCCTTCAAGATAAAGTGGGAATAAATACCAGTACCTACTTCTAGGGTTGCTGCAAGAATTAAATGAGTTCATCCATATCAAGTGTCTGAGACATAAACAATGCTTGGTAAATGTTGGTTGTCGTTCTTGTTATGGAATTGTTATTATTACTGGTACTCTGAGATCTCAGCCTCTTTCACTCTCCAGCATCATGAGGCCCCATAAGTAGATGCTACTGAAGTATACACCCAGCCAGGTGTATACTGGCTGATGCCACTGAAGTGGCTACACAACACAATGTGACATCCATCCAAGCACAAACCGTGTACCAAATACCCAGTTTCCTTCTAATCGTTCCTTTTCGTCTTTCTTTTTTTAATTAAAAAAGTTCTTATGGGGCTTCCCTGGTGGCGCAGTGGTTGAGAATCTGCCTGCCAATGCAGGGGACACGGGTTCGAGCCCTGGTCTGGGAAGATCCCACATGCCGCGGAGCAACTAGGCCCGTGAGCCACAATTACTGAGCCTGCGCGTCTGGAGCCTGTGCTCCGCAACAAGAGAGGCCGCGATAGTGAGAGGCCCGCGCACCGCGATGAAGAGTGGCCCCCGCTTGCCGCAACTGGAGAAAGCCCTCGCACAGAAACGAAGACCCAACACAGCCATAAATAAATAAATAAATAAATAAAAATTAAAAAAAAAAAAAAAGTTCTTATGAAGCAAAAAGAACGGTGAGACTCAGGTTTAAACAACTGGATTAATTTCTAATTACGTTAACACATAGCAATGTAATTCCCATTATGTGTGAGTCTATCTTATTAGTTGGAATTCCAATGTTTTTCCACCCTCAACCCTTTGAAAAGCACTTCTGGTGGGGAGAGTGGAGACTCAGGGAAGGGACCCTTCCTGTGTTCCCACCCTGGCTTCCTGGTGCTGCATTTTTTGGGAAAGTTTCCCTTGAACTTCTATGCACCTCATTCTATCCCCCTGCAAATTTACAAACAGAGCACCTTTGTGAGCCCAAGACTGAGGCAGGGAGAGAGCACAGAGAAGGTCTGTCAAGCCAAACAAGTTGATTCATGTGCAAAAATCCCCCAATTGCGTTTACAGATTAAATTGGAAAAACTTCAGCTGCTTCTGGTTGAAAATTCCACTGAAACCCTTTACTGACTGTCTGTGCCTGTAGCACATACAATTCCCAGTGCCTGCACAATAGTCTACACGTGCAAACGCATATGATCAGAGGTAAGTGAGTAGCGTGTGGCTTCAAGATGTCTGTGTCATCTGACGGCCTATGGTTTCCTGCATATTTGCTATGTAAACACATCCCTATCTATTATCGTGCTGTAGCCCACAAACTTTAACAAGGTCTGCGGGGTGGGGCACTTGAATTTTGAACTTAGCAACACTAGATGCTTGAATGCATCAAGCAATGGGGGGGACTTACTTTGTTGGCAGTTCATGCCTTTTAATGAAGAGCTCCAATGATTGGGAGGGAATAGTTATAGATCTGCACTGTCCTATGTGACAGCCACTAGCCACTTGTGGCTTTTGACACTTGAAATATGGCTAGTCCAAATTAAGATGTGCTATAGGTATTAAATGCACACCAAATTTCAAAGATTCAGTACCAAAAAAGAGTCAAATAACTCATTACTAACTTTTTGTGGTATTTTTTATTGAAGTATAGTTGAGTTACAATGTTGTGTTACTTTGAGGTGTACAGCAAAGTGATTCAGTGATACATACATACATATATATGTATATATATATATATATATATAAAATATATTTTTTATATTATTTTCCAGGATAGGCTATTACAAGATATTGAATACAGTTCCCTGTGCTATACAGTAGGTTCTTGTCGGTTTTCTATTTTATATAGTAGTGTGTATATGTTAATCCCAAACTCCTAATTTATCCCTCCCCCCCATAATAACTTTTTAGATTGATCATATATGTTACAATGATAAATTGTCTATACTGTATTAAATAAAATGTTCTTAAAATGTCATTTGTTTTTACTTTTTTAATGTGACCACTAGAAAAATTTAAATTGCACACAGGGCTCACGTTATATCTTGACTGTACCGTGTTAACTCAGAGTATTTATTAAAATCAGAATCTCATAGAAGTGGCCCAGGAATCTGCACGGTTAATAAGCATCCAGATGATTGAGATCACTGCCATTTGGGGACCCGTGACATAGCAGGCAGTGATGTGGATCATGAGTCATAACACCTGGATTCTAAACTTGATTCAAGTTCCTCCTCATCAACAGAATGAAGGTCTTGGATTAGACCTAGAAAGTCATATGGCTTAAGGCTTCCAATCCCATTACCCACTGATTATACATCCATCGACCCATAAGATCCCCAGAGACTGACTGGACCCAAATGGTTAACAACTTCATGCCATTTTTAACCTTATGAACTATTCATTTCATTCCTCCAAGAGGACTCTGACAAAAGATGTTAAACCAGTCGTCAGAACTTTTAAAATTCATCCTCCAAACAGCAAAAGGGTTTTCACTGGGGAAAAGAAATGACCCCTTCAAAATATTTCTAAAAGTAACCAATGAAATAAGTGAGCAAGGCCATGTGGTTTTGGAGAAGGAAAGATAGGAAGCAGAGAAGGAAGTGGGTAAGATCCACCCCCATCTAAACCCTGAGTGCACTTAGGGTAAGGGTGCGGGAGAGTCTCCAGATCCCTGGCTACAGAGCACACTAGCAGGTGGGCTTTAGATTTGAGATGATAGAATTTCAAATAAATGTTGGCTGACTCGTGTGTGAGGACAAAGTCCACCAGACTGCCTAAAAGGAAAAGATCCTGGTTTGAACCTTTTCCTTAATCAATGTAAGAATCCTCACTTTCCTCCATCACTTTATTAACACAAAAAAGAAAGGCATAAAGGGCCAGCAACAACTGGTCAATGCAAGGATCTTCTATGGCTGGGAATATCCAGCACACATGGAAAGATTGTTTTCTCCACTAAATAATAATGATCCAAGACACAGGGCTGTGACAGCAGATGCCATGCTGAATATCAAACACTTGTAGAAGAGATCAATTCCTACATCTGGCTTTGCTAAGGGCTCTCACATTTTCAGCCTCAGACCTTCCTAGATTACATTTTCGTGTTAGTTAGATTCTCAAGCTTGACCTAAGTGTTGGTTTCTTCCCACATTCATTAAACTGGGGCTGGCCTGCCCCACAAGACCTTTACCACTCCAGCCAGACGATTCTTGCCATCAGACAAGAGGAGGAAGACAAACAAACTTATAAGAAGTGAAATAAACTGAACTGGGACCCAAATTATGAGCTAGCACCATGAATAAACACACACAGAGATTCCAGGTAAACTGTGGTTCTGTTTACAGTGGAACAGGACGTTCTTTCCTGGGACATCTCCTCCTAGCTTACCTGATTAGCAGCTCCACGTTCATACGATCCCCTTCTCAAAAGTTTTCTTTGCTGCATAGGCAGGTAATGGTTTTTTGCACCAGATGAGCTTAGTTAAACAGAGGCAGGGTGATCTAGGTAATCAGCTACATACATTGCCAAAGAAGACCTCTAATAATATCACCAACTGCTATGGCCATCACCTCTTCCTCTGCACAGAAAACAATGAATAGTATCCTTTCTGCTGTCCTTGGATCCCAGCACAGAGAGGATCACCTGGCTATGATTAAAGTACTGGTGGTAGTGATGCCGGGTCACCAGGAACCTAGGTTAATGAGCAGCCAAAAAGCCTCCTGGAAGAAGTTGGCCCAATAATTAACTTTTGGTCACCAGCAGAAGTGATTCTGAGTAGACCTTGATGCTTGGTCTGAGCCCAACTCAGCCCAGCCCAGTCTGCCATCTACAGAGGTTGTAACTGAAAACAGAAGTTGTCTTTCACAGAAGCTATCTAAGGCAAGGAGGCTCTGCTTCAGTTACCCTTCAGGAAGTACAAGACCAGGTGAAACAGGAATTCTCTCCACAGAAGACCACATCGTTGTGGCTCTTAAGGGCTCTACCATATATATCAGCAGCACAAGCAGAAGAAATGGCACCCAAGGGAGGGGACCTGGGAGGGGAGGTGGCCCTTGTTCCTGGGGGTAGTGTCGCTCTCCAGGAGACTTGGGTGGCACTGGAGAAGTCTCTGTAGGCAACTACCCATCTTCAGAGGAATAAAATGGCAGCTGTCACATGGTAACTAATCCTGTGAGTAATTGGGAGAAAGGTTTCTGAGGGTCAGGCTCCCATAAAAAAGCAAGAAAAATATGGTCTATACAAAATTAAACCTCTTTTTAAACTCCACAAGTTGTGTGGTCTTAACAAATTCAAAACTTTTCTGGGACGCCAACACTGTAGACAAACTGAAAGGCTGTGGGTTCCTCCAAAGGGCAGCTCAGAGATCTCTTCTGCTGTGATCTCCTTTTAGGATTAGGCAACTTAGCTGGTTTAATCTGAAACCTAAGGGAACTGAAAGATAAACCTCTCAGGTGAGTAAATGGGATGCAGAACAGAGATCATTAGCTGTCATGAGAAACCAATGTCAAAGGCGTTAGGCCCGTGGGTTCCACCTGTCCAGAGGATGGCCAGCTTCACAAAGGAAACAGGTGAGTATTTGACTCTGGGGTCATAAAGATGTGGATTCAAGTCCCAGCTCTGCCACTTGTGAATATTATAAATTTTAACAAATTAGGTGACCTCTCTGCACCTTGGACACCTCAACTATCAAATGGGGATTCTAATAAATATCTTGCAGGACTTTTTTGAAGGTTAAATAAAATATATAAAGCCCCTAATGGAATGCTTGGCATATCAGAGTTGCTTTTTTTAAAAAAGTAGCAATTACTATTAACCAGCCAATTCTAAACAACATCCTTTATACATAAAGAAACAAACTTATGGTTACCAGGGGGAAGGGGAGGGGAATAAATTGGGAGACTGGAATTGATGTATACACACTACTATATATAAAATAGATAACTAATAAGGACCTACTGTAGAGCACAGGGAACTCTATTCAATACTCTGTAATGACCTATATGGGAAAAGAATCTAAAAAAGAGTGGATATATGTATATGTATAACTGATTCACTTTGCTGTACACCTGAAACTAACACAACAAATAAATAAATAAAAGCATGAAAACAAATTAGAGATTGATTCCACTGATGGAGGTTCAGGAACAGTAAGTGTGTTTATAAAGCCATGGAATTTGAGAGATAAAATCTCCAGATTACATGGTCGAACCCCCTTATTTTTTGCATATGGAACTGGGGCTGTTAAGTGTCAAACTAAGGCCACACAGTCAATGGGGGACAGACTAGAACCAAAATCCATGCTTGGCTACTGTTGTGGGTTGAATTGTGTTCCCCAAACAAGACATGTTGGAGTCCTAACCCCAGTACTTCTGAATGGGACCCTATCTGGAGATCAGGCCTTGACAGAGGAAATCAAGTTAAAATGAAGTCATTAGGGTGGACTCTAATCCAATATAACTGGTGCCCCTAGAAAAAGGGGAAATTTGGACATAGAACAGGGAGAACACCATATGAAGATTGGAGTTATACTACCACAAGTCAAGAAACTACCAGAAGCTAAGAGAGAGGCCTGGAAGAGAACTTCCCTAGAGCCTTCAGAGGGAGCATGGCCTTACCAATACCTTGGTCTTAGACTTCCAGCCTCCAGACCTATGAGACAATAAATATCCATTGTTTAAGCCACACAGTTTTTTTTCATTGCAGTATAGTTTATTTACAATGTTGTGTTCATTTCTGCTGTACAGCAAAGTGATTCAGGTATACATATATATACATTCTTTTTTTTATATTATTTTCCATTATGGTTTATCATAGGATACTGAATATATTTCTCTGTGCTATATAGGACCTTGTTGTTTATCCATTCTATATATAATAGCTTACATCTGCTAACCCCAGCCTCCCACTCCATCCCTCCCCCACCCCCTCCCCCTTGGCAACCACAAGTCTGTTCTCTATGTCTGTGAGTCTGTTTCTATCTCTTGGGTATGTTTATTTGTGTCATATTTTAGATTCCACATATAAGTGATATCATATGATATTTGTCTTTTTCTTTCTGACTTACTTCACTTAGTATGATAATCTCTAGTTGCAACCATGTTGCTGCAAAAGGCATTATTTCATTCTTTTTTATGGCTGAGTAGTGTTCCATTGTATATACGTACCACATCTTCTTTATCCATTCGTCTGTCCATGGACATTTAGGTTGTTTCCATGTCTTAAGCCAATCAGTTTTTGATACTTTGCTAGGCAGCCCTAGTAAACTAAAACAGCAACTTCCCATAGACAAAGCCATCATACTAGTCATTTTCAAGTTCTGCTATGTAGGACCCCAGGGACCCTGGCAGACAGTGATATGCTGGTAAATGTTTAATAAGTGGGTCTCAGGAGGAGGTGAGAGGAGACCTGATGTGTGGTATTTGTCAAGTTCCATGGTGTAACTACTCTCACCCTGGTTAATTTCAAGCTACCCATGTGAGATCAGTGAATGCAGAGGTAGGAAGAGCTGTAGCACCATCAGCTCTCATGAGCCAGGATATGCCCCCTGGGAGGCACCTCAGGGGCTGCCATGGGACAAGGGAAAAACCAAAGAGGCAGAGCAAAATAAGCCCTGTATGTATGGGAGTAATGCTACTCAAAGGTGTGAAACCATTGCAGTAGATCATGATCCTCAGAGGAATACATCCAACTTCTATTTTCAACCTGCAGTTCCAGTTAAGTGTCTGCAACCTTCACCAACCTCTGGAGCCCCAGGTTAAGTGTCTGTCCAAGGGCTTTAGCAGCCACCCCAAAGGGTTTTTTGTCAGAGGTCACCCTCCTCATTCCTGGCCTCTACTCCCTGCCCATTAGAGGTCATGCAGCTTTTCACTGACCTAGAGATGAATATCAAAAAGAATATCTTTCTTTCACATTCACCAAAGGGCCAAATTCTTTACCAAAAAAATATCTCTTTAGGGAAATAATTCTAGAACAATCTATTCACAGATTCTGAGTCCTTAATCTAGCTGTCCAGTGTGACAGAACTGAGACACTGTGAAAAGGTGTCCTCTTACTGGGCCTGTTCTCCAGGTCGATGCTTTTTAATAATAACGTTGATGTCTCGAGCCTTCACAGACCTGTTCAACCAACAAGATTTGGCATTTCTGGTCATTTTATTTAAGTTTCTTTGCCAAGATGATGGATGTATCTCACAGTTCAACTGTCTCTAACATAATAAATATATAGACTCAGCACAACAAACAATAATGGTGAAAATAGCACAGTACAAAGAGCGCTGGCTTAGGAAAGAATTCCTGTGTTCTAGAACCAGCACTGTTGTTCATGAGTGTTATGAAGTCTTTTCACTTTTCAACCTCTTTATCTGCAAAAGGAGGGAATGGGTAGTACTAATCTCTGCACAGGTGTGTCGTGTGGATCAAATGAGATGCCAAACATGTTAAACACATTATCATTTGTGTTTTCCACTTACCTGCTTTGTTCTAATGATTTAGGTAAAAGGGTTTATATGATTGATTAATATGAGACAACATTCAAAGTTTCACAGTAACTTTCATTGTAAAAAGCAAACTAATCAAGAAAAAAGTAATTCCAAAAGTACTACTTTTTTGTTTAGTTTGAGAGATTACAACAAGATCATTTCTTTTTAAAGGTGAGTATTTTCTTTAGGAGTGTGTTCCGACCACCATGCCTTCCAGCCACATCATCACTAGCTCCAGCACACCTGGGCATGTTAATGTGTGGGATACCTCAGGTGATAGCTCACCACAGTAAATGACAGCTTGAGGCCCAGGAATAAGCACTGAAATGGACAACAGAAAGTATAGAAAAAACTCCAGAAGAACGAGGAACCCATCTCTCTCTTCTCATTTGGTATATTTCCCTGTGTACGTGCGCGTGCGTGTGTGCGTGTGTTCTCCCAGATTGTCTCAAGCAAACTGAATCACCAGCAACTCAGAGTCCAGCGGGCTGACCTCTTGCTGCAGAGCAAAAACTGCAATGCACAGGGTTTTTTGGTTTTCCTACAAGGAAAGAATGAAGAAGATGGCGGGGATGTATCGTTAGAATGCTGTTGTTTAAAGGAGAGAAAGAAATCAAATGAAAGAGTCCCAGGTTCCCTGTCTGGGGGAATAGAGGAATAACAAGGGGAATGTAATAGTAAAAATTAATAACAATAAAAATAATAATAAAATTACTGTTGGCGCCAAGAGACTCTCATATTCCACTCCAATTCTAAAATTGGAAATAAAAAACTGGAGTGCCACTAAGGCAGGGACTGTAGGTTTGTGAATTACACGCTTCAAGCTGCATGTGACTTCACCAAGAGAGTAAAGGCAAAGGCCCTAGAAGACACAGTGAGGGCCCCCACGATGGGAGGGAGATGGGGAAGGCTCAGGAAAACTCAGCAAAGGTAGTCACAACTATGGGCGCCAAGAAGAGGATGGAAAGAACAAATTCCCATCAAAGGCAAGGTAAGAGGGTGCTTTCTACAAGAAAAGGTGGTCACTGTGCCAGATGTTGGAAAGAAATTAGGGAAGAGAGACAGAGGACCGAGATACAGCCAATAGTTTTGTCAATAAGGTAGCCATTAGGATTCCTTGGTGGCATATTTGTAATAGAGTGGTGGGGACAGGAGCAACTAGTTGGTGGGACAGTCACTTATAATTACACCTTATGTTGCCTCTAACCATACAAAAGTAAAGAGAGACTCGACTTGAGAAGGCAGATTAGCAAAACTAGGAGACGATACGGTAGGGAAATCTTCAATCCAAACAAACGTGAGATATGGGGGTATGAACTGTATGGACAAAGGCTGCTTAATTGCAATGGGATGGAAGAGATTTGAAGGGACCCAACCTAGAACAAGAAGGAGTCACTGGGGTGGGGATAGGGTAGAAGGGACTTGGGGGCAGGCCAACCCAGCCTCTGAATCCAGTTCCGCAAGCAGGGCCCAGGGTCCAAAGGGGTTGGCAACAGCCAACCACGAGTCATCCAGGGGGGCAGACAGTGTGGGGACAGGTGAAGGAAGGGAGCAATCTGTCCACGTGGTGAACTGTAAAGTTTTCCAACAAATAAACTAAACCAGGAGCAGGAAGGAAGCAGGAGGAGGAGCTACTCAAGGAGGTGGGGAGAAAGACAGCCAAACAGCATCAGAGAATCAGGACAGATAAATGGGATCCCGCCAACGGACCATGATTCAGGGGCAAGACACCAGTCCCTGGGGAGGATGGGCAAGGGCAAACAGAAGGGGCCCATCCAAACAGGAGTGGGCGGATTGAGTACCGGGCAGATTCCTAAGGGAGGGATCGGGGCCCTGTCGCTGCGTGGAAGCCAGTGGCAGACCTGGATGTAAAGCAGATCTGGAAGGGCAGACAGAGGGACCGGTTGCAGCCCGGAGTGCTGAGCCAAAACCCCCTCAGCTCCTTCCCCTAGTGCGGCAGAAAGGGCCTAGACCTGAGGCTCAGGAGAGCCCAGTTTCATCCAAAAGATCTTAGCAGAAGAGGGCCACCAAGGATGAGAATCAGGCAGGGGCGAGAGAAGGGATGCTTTAAGATACAGTGGGCCTCATCTTAGAAACAGAAACAGAAAAGGAAGACGGTAAGGGAGAGTCTAGAGATAGTCATGAAGAGTATTTTATGGGGAGGAGATCAAGGAAGATATGGGAAGGAATCAAATTCCCAAAGAATGCGTGCCCTTGCTCCCCCCAGGCCTAACCAGTCACAGACCCAGAGATATCATAGAACAATCATACATCAAACACGGTGCACCCTGGAATCACACCAAACTGGAGTCTGATCTGCTGTGTGAGGTCCAAGGAATCATCTCTAGATTGTAAAGACCGATAAATACCCACACGAGTCCCCATAAGAGGTTATGAGGGCTCCTTCTGCAGAAATTAGTTTTTCTCAGTGCCCCCTCACCTATTCTGAGATCCTTTTATGGTTCTAACTGAAGGCCAAGAAGTGAGTTTGAGAACTTCACACAGGACAAGGTAACCCTGTTCCTTCTCCTACAAGCTTGCCAGCTCCTCCCAGCGGCTGGTTTCAGTTTCGCGACTCTTCTTGTTCAGGATAATAGCTAAGGTGCCTTTCAGTGAGATGACTGAAAAGGGAGATCTCTTCCTAGCCAAACAAAGGCTTCCAAATCATCAATTCCTATTTTAAACTTTTTAAATGAACCCAAACTCTTAAGTACTAACAACAACTGTTTAAAACTTTCTGACTTTAGGTTGTCCCCTTAAAAATTGTATGCTTGATAAGTGAAGTAAGTCAGACAGAGAAAGACAAATTTCATATGATATCACTTATATGTGGAATCTAAAAAAAGATACAAATGAACTTATTTACAAAACAGAAATAGACTCACAGACATAGAAAATAAACTTATGGTTACCAAAGGGGAAAGGGGGAGAGGGATAAATTGGGAATTTGGGATTAACAGATTCACGCTACTATAAGATAGATGAACAACAAGGACCTACTATATAGCACAGGGAACTATATTCAATATCTTGTAATAACCTATAATGAAAAAGAATCTGAAAAGTTTTATATATATACATATATATGTATATAACCTGAATCATTATAAATCAACTATTCTTCAAATTTTTAAAATTGTACGTTGGGTTTTCCTTTAAGGGGAGAATATTTTGGATTTGCTTTTGTCAGCTTCCAAGGAAGGATCTGCACCTTTACATTAATATCTTAACCAAAAGAATAAAACATTGTGATACCTCAGCTGCTGAGTCCAGGAAGCTGGGGATTGCTGAGGAATAATCCAGACAGAACTTTCAGAGGACGAGGAACTAGCACCTGGCAGTCTCCCGTTTCTTTCAAGAGATTAAATCATACCTCCCCAGGTAATCAGACTGACCTTAATAAAAGTTCTCAGTAAAGAAATGAGGAGGACACCTTGACCCAAAACTCTCTGGCCCATGTGTCAGGAATGTGGCAGAGGTAAGTGAGGACAAGGTTGGTTCCCAACTGTGGTTTATTTTCAAATCCAGTAAAACGTGGGTCATTTGCAAATTCCAGTAAAAACAAATCAAACATGAAGTTCCTGGGACTTCAGTACACGTATTTTTGTTTGCATCCTCTCTTTTTTCCCCTCAATGTCATGTGTGAGATGCCTGAATGTAGACTCTTCTTTTTTTTACTCAGTAAATGTATTTATTTACATGGGCTCGAACAAGACACACAGGCATCCAAAACAAAGGAGATAATGAGATACTCATATTTCTTAAATCAATACAGATGATGGTTTGAAAACATGATTTAGCTACTGGGAATATTTGAGTTCTTGATAAATCTCATTGATAGGAAATTTCAAAACACTTACAGAAAGAAAATCGTCTGTTTCCAGGGTTTATAAGCCACACACTGATATAGACTGGAAATTGCTCTCTCCATTCCTCCCCTTGCCTCCATCACCTTGCATAATCTCACCTGCCCAAAAGTCCGGAGTGCAGATGACAGTTAGCAGTGAAAGGACACGGCAAGCCGCAGCTGCTCTGGCTTCACCGGCATGGGTTTACTCCACCACATAGTACACAGTCTGATCTCCCTCTTCCCCCTGTCTGATTCCACAGTCCCTTCTGCTGGCTGCGTCCACAGGAATCTCCACTCCAGTGGTCCTGGCAGCATCATGGGCCTTATAATGGGGTAGCCCTGGGCTCGAATCCTAACTCCAACATGGAAAAACTGTGGGATAGGGAGGGTGGGAGGGAGACGCAAGAGGGAGGGGATATGGGGATATAGGTATACGTATAGCTGATTCACTTTGTTATACAGCAGAAACTAACACAGCATTGTAAAGCAATTATACTCCAAGAAAGAGGTTAAAAATAAATAAATAAATAAAATACATGTAACATAAAAAAAATGTAATGACAATTCTCAGTTCACAGGCAGTACAAAAAGAGGTCACATGCTGGATCTGGTCCAAGAGCTGTAGCTTGCTAACCCCTATGTTACTGTATACCTGTTACAGTTCTAAGGATCCATAAATATTAAATCATTCTAGCGATCCTAAAAGAAAAAAAAAGAAAAACTCTGACCCTGAGCCAGCTATCCAAACTCTGACCTCAAGTTTCTTGTCCATAAAATGGGCTTATGATACCCACCACTTAGGGTTCCCATGAAGATAAAATAAGATCATATATGGGAATCCCCTGACATAAAGGGGTGCTCTGTGAACCTCTGTTCCCTTCCTTCTTTCCTCCTCAGTTTACTTATAAACTTGCACTAAATGAACATGCAAGGAATAATTTGAAAAGACCTTGAGGTACTTCTTGTCCTCCAAAAAATACACAGTGAGTATCTTACAGAATGTTCAAAGAAGAATAAGAAAAGTGCTCAAGAGGATGAAGAGGTTTCCAACTCCGATGCAATGCCCAGGAAATGAAGGGAAACATAACTTCCTATCTGGAAAGGCACAAGGAGAGACATGTTTAGATGCTACCAAATCTACAAAGCCTGGGCACGGAGTGAACACAAGGACATTTGCATCAAGTTTGGATATATTGGAATGTTCCCTGCCCTCTTGGATCTCCCCACAACTGTTTCTTCTTCTGCAAAATGAAGATAACAGTACGTATCTCAAAAGATTGTAGAGAGGATTAACTTCAGATAATGTGTGTAAAAAACTTAACACAATGCCTGAGTATTAGTTTTCTATGGCTGCTGGAATAAATTACCACAAACTTAGTGGCTTAAACAACACAGATGTATTATCTTATGATTCTGAAGATCAAAGTCCAAAGTCACAGACATAGAGAACAGACTTCTGGTTGCCAAGGGGGAGCGGGGTGGGAGAGGGACAGACTGGGAGCTTGGGGTTAGTAGATGCAAACCGTTACACATAGAATGGATAAACAACAAGGTCCTGTTGTAGAGCACAGGGAACTGTATTCAATATCCTGGGATAAACCATAATGGAAATGAATATAAAAAAGAATGTATATATGTGTATAACTGAGTCACTTTGCTGTACAGCAGAAATTAACACAACACTGTAAATCAACTATACTTCAATAAGTAAATAGAGATAAAAAAAGTCCAAAGTGGGTCTCACTAGGCTAAAATCAAGGTGTCATCAGGGCTGCCTTCCTTCTAGAGGTTCTGGGTAAGAACCTACTTCCTTGCTTCTCACAGGTTCTGAAGGCAGCCTGCATTCCTTGGCAGGTGGCCCCTTCAGTCGTCTTCAAAGCCAGCAGTGTAGCATCTTCAGATCTCCCTCTGACTCTGCTCTTCCCACTTTTTTCATAAGCACATTTGTGATTACCTTGCACCCACTTGGCTAACCCAGGAAAATCTCCCTACCTCAAAATCTTTAAATCAATCACATCCACAAAGTCCACTGTGCCATGCAAAGGGACATGTTCACAAGTTCTATGGATTAGGATGTGGACATCTCTGGGGCCCATTATTCTGCCAACCACAGTATGATTTGTAGTATGTTCTCGACACATGGGAGCTGCCATGGCAAGAAGGAGGAAGAGACAGCAGAAGCGGGAGGAGGGGCCTAAGGAAATTCATTGCCTAAATATTGAAAACTCGTTCCTAAGTGAGTTCAAATAAAGCCACAGATGACTCATCCGAAAGGTCTGTGAAGGAAAGCTAGGGATATTTGTGGTATGTCATCAACTTTCAAAGGCTAGCAGCATTAGCGGTAACAGCCAACTCTTCTTTAGTAAATATAATATGTCGGTACCATTTAAAATCATCACCATGTGTGGTGATGGATGTTACCCAGACTTATTTTGGTGGTCATTTCACAATATATGCATGTATCGAATCATTATGCTATGCTGAAACTAATATAACTTAATATGTCAATTACATCTCAATATAAATAAATAAATAAATATCATGAGAATCTTAAGGGTATTTTTCAACTCAGATCAGCATTTAAACTAGAAACCCAAGAGCCACAAATTGAGAAATCTGGCTTAATGGGCATCATCCATCATCACGCTGGGAAACATCCTTCATTTGCCTATGAATTAATAAATGCTCAAGGCATAATTTCATGCCAGAATGGCAGGAACATAGTTTTTCCTGGGCTGAAGCAGGCTGAGGTGGGTCTGGCACTCTGATCTGAGACACAGCTAGAGAATCTGGTACATAGAATGAGCAGCATGTGTCCTAAATCAGCATTCACAGTCCCAATCCAACTCTTGACCGGTCCTCTGTCAGGATTAAGAGCCCTGAAGAGTGGCAGAAGGGCAAGTTGTCCCGTTGCCTAAGTGAAAATAGATCCATGTGCTTTGAACTCCCCAAACACAGGTGTAAAGTCAACTCTTAAAGTTATATTTGATGATATAAATTTAAGAACCTGACCACTTGCTCTGTTGCTCCCATGGGCGTGCACTGGAGTACACAGTGCAGACACAGCAGGCACTTTGAATTCACTCAAGTGCCCGTGATCAACTCCGATGCAATGCCCAGGACTATGCTTTGAAGACGCAGGAAGACGAGATCTTAAATTAGAAGATTTTTGAAGGCAAATGGAGGTGGCCACAAGCCTCTGCTACAAAGCTGCTTCATACGGCCCCTTGAGAATCTCTGACTTGATGAGTCCTGATATGCTCCCAAGATAAACAGGGACTTATGTTCCCCTAGGAAACAAAATGGATTGACATGTTGGATGGAAGTAATTAATAATTATCTCTCTCAATGCTGAAGAAGGCCTGCTATTATCCTGGCTATCTTTCTGACATTCATCCATGAGGAAAGATGAGGATGATTACAAATAAAAACAGCTCATATTTATTGAGCACCTATTTTCTGCCCTGCATTGATCTTAAATTTATTAGTTCATTTAATTCTCAACAATCAGGTGAGTTATTATCTTGCCTCCTAGATAAATGAGGAACACAGAAGTTAGATTCCTTGTTCAAAATCTTACAGCAAAACAAAGATTCAAACCCAAGCCCTCTGGGTCCTAAGCCTCAACTCCAAACCATTCAGCCCTATTTTTCTCAAGAATTAACAGATTCATTCATAATTGTCCTACTTATATTTTTCAACAGAATCATTTTTGTCTTAATATACTTTGACCCTATTAAAGTTAACAGGGTCAGGCATTGGGATTTTCTTCTGTTTTGCCTTTCAGAGCAAGGACACAGGCCCATTCAATGCTTTAGTATAATGCTACCTAAAATCAAAGAAATATGATCTTATTTATTTTAACAAAGACAACACTTCATAGTAGAAATAAAAATGGTCTTCTTGCTCATTTACTGAATCACTGCCTTGCCCATCTATTGGCATCACCAACACCAGGCCTTCAGCCATAATGTGGTTACCTAAGAGCACACAGATGGTGTCTTTATCTTCTAGATGGTTTTCCAAGATGCCCCCAGCGTCTGACACCTCGCTCAGGCTAGACTTCCTCTCCAAAATATGCATGTTGTAAATTTCTCAAATATCTCATGGATTGGATGGGTGGTGAAAAACGGGAGCTTTGATCATAGAACACACCCCAACAAAAAATTTTTATTCTAAAGCTAGAACATTGTTAAGAACAAAGCTGTATAAAGGGTTTCCTCTCACAAATAGAAGTTGATGGAAAAAAGCGGTTCCAGTAACTGGGCTGTAAGCCTGGACCCCTCAACTAGGTTGGACTGTCACCAATTTACATGAAGGATTATGTCATCTTTGGACACTGTCCTGGACAGTCTTGCCATGGATTTGGCTGTCAGCCTCTTAACCCTTTCTCCATGTTTGGGAACTTCTACCTACACATACTGTTTACCTTCATAGCCTATCAATATCACCACCGAAGCTGAAAATGCCTCCACCCTGCCTGCTCCTACATCTGGTGAGGAAGGCTGGTCACATGACTTCTCGTGGCCAATCAGATGCTCTGGCTGGGTTTTTGCCCCCGGACTGAGTGACCCAGGTTTATTTTCCTTCACCACACTTATCACTATGTTTATGAGTTCATTTATTTTATTTCCCTAACTGAATGTAAGGCTCCATGAGGCTTATATTTACGCTATATTCCTAGTACTTAAAATAATACCTGGCTCACAATAGGAACAATACATTTCTTGAACAAGTGAATAAACGGATGGATAGATGGAATAAATGGATGCATGTGCAAAGGAAGGTGAATTTACCATTCCCTTTCCCACAAGATCATGCATCATAAAGAAGCTCATGGATGCATTCCTTCATGCAGACATTACCATTGAGAGAAAGAAGACACAAGGGGCAAAACAAGATCATGCTACTGTTTTTGTAGAAGGAGGCATTCACCCCTTCCACTTTGCAACCTGTTCTCCTGAGCAGAACTGTACACATTCTTTCCCCCGGCAGTGCATAACCAAAAGGACATTTTTAAAAGGGTAAATATCACCATTTTGAGAACCGTAACTTCCAAAACTGCCAAGAAGAAGAAAATATTACAAAATGATCCAAACATGGCAGATAGGAGGCCACCGTTGGTCACCTTAGAGGACAAGGAGAAGTGTTTAGGAACAGAGTTAGGCAAAAAAAAGTCTCAATACTTTTAAAGGGAAGAGGATTTATAGAATATATAAATCAATACCTAACATCAATCCCTTAAAAATCCACAGCAGATTAACAGCTATCATAAAATCTGCATATTTTAACGCACATACGCCCTATCCCACCTTACATTTCACTCTCCATGCAGGATATCTACGGCCGCCTCCACAATTACCTTATGACATGTTTTCTAGAACAATCACCATCATAGATGTCCTCCACTTGACAAACCCTAACTTGTGTATTATAAATTGCAATATCCAGAGCTAAAAAAAGTATCCCAGAAATTATGAGAATACAGAATCATCAATCACCCTTTTCGTATCAATATATGTCTATCAAAGTAGCTCGTGATTTCATTTTTCTTTTAGCAGCCTCTTCATACTGCACATTGGAACTGCTCCTAAGCCAATCACTCCACACTCTTCAAATTTCACAAAAAGATGGAGATTTGGACTAAGTGACAAACTTAGTACGTTCACCTAGTTCCCCTCCTGCTCCACATCCTTATAAAAGATAGAAGAGATGGTTTTTTAAATAGTGAAGCCATAAGAGCAGTGAAAAACAGGAAACAGTACCCAACATTAACTAGAAATTTTGAGACAAAAAACAGAAAGACAAAAATCAGACAGGATCAACTTGTTGGAGAAAAATACAACCAACACTTGTGCAGAAGAAGTCTGCTACAGAGAGGGGTCGTTACACTGTCCTCCAAGCTCCAAGGCAATGGATCCAAGAAGCTAGAGGGGCAAATCTGGCAAAAACAATACTGGATCACTGCATTTGCAGCAGCTACATCTTTTGGCTTCTCCCTCCTCCTGCCTTGAACTGAGCAGTGACCAACAACAGCATATAGCACTGGTTAAAGTGATAGACTGGGGTGCTCAGGCCAGAGAGGCATCATTCACCTGAAGCTATGGCAGAAAGTGGCTTGACACTCACCAGACCCACCTGCCTCTTCCTGGGCACAGCAAAGCTATATTTGCCAGCTTCCTTTGTACTTAGGTTGAGGTCATGTAACTAGTATCTAGCCAATAGGTGGCAATGAAATGTACCCCTTCCAGGCCTGCTTATGAAAGTCCTGTACAATCATCCTCATTCTTTCTTCTCTGAAAGTAAAGGATCCAATGAAGATGTGTGAGGGGCCCCTGGAAGATGACAGTGCTCCAAGATGGAAAGAGCTGGGATCCCGAAATCAATAGAGAGAAAAACAAATCTTTATTGAGTTACTAGGGTTTGGGGGTTATTTCTTATAGCTGACATGAGTTCTCCAACTAATCCCATAGCCAAGGAAACCCTGAGAGGATATGCAGGAGCCACAACAAAAAACATTGCACCAGCATCTCCATCAGGGTACTTCCAGGAAATGGAAGGCACACTCAAAAAGTTGATCAAAGAGATACTCGAAAATGGACTATTTCAAGAGGTAAGGACAGGGCCAAGGGAATCATCCGAGGATGATGAAGCTCCCAGGGGTCAGCACCAGTGGAGAACCATGGCCTTCCCCAGTCCTGAAGGAGGAGGGATGGAGCAGTTACCGGAAACAAGGAAGAGCTGTAGCTTCAGGGGAGAAGTGTCCCTCCAGGACTTCTGACTATAGATAGAAAACACCACCTCTGCCAAAACCAGGATGACAGAGGGAGGACAGGAGAGAAGGGGAGATCAATACTCCAATCTTTCCTCCTGTCCTCTAGATTCAGCTGGAATGTCCCTTTGGCTGAGCCAACTGGAAGGCAGTGGGCAAGGGAGCCCAGTGATGCAGAGATCAGCCTCCTGGGGGCCCAGAGCAAGGTTGATTAGGACAGAGCGTGGATGTGGAAGACACACTGAGAAAAGCCCGAACACCCTCTCAGCAGCCCATCCTGCCCAACCCCCAGCAGCCCAACCAGAGATGAGCACCTGTAATCAGAAACGGCATGCCCAGAGGGACAAACTAAATGAAGGTGAGATGAGCAGATAACAAAGAATCAAAGACTTAAGGAAAGAGCAGCACAGAAGTCATTATGAAGAAGAAATAATACTGAAGGCAACAGAGTTTATAGTGCAAATAGAAGAAGGATTAACAGATTTCATGTTGTGAAAAGATACGTGTCTATCAGATCTATAGATTAAGAATCAGCTACTACACAAGAAAATCTGAGAAATCTTAGAAATTGTAAGAATTGACTCAGAAAATAAAACAGTCAGTGAATATATGGAGTCAGAGAAAGTTCACAGTTAAATAGTAACTTGTTGACCTGGATAATTGAGCCAAGGGATTATTTAAGAATATATCACCAAAAGGGAAAAATGGAAAAAATATATTTTTAAATGGTATGAAGTGCCAATATCCATCTAATGAAAATTCTAGAAATAGAGAACAGAAAAAATTCTAGAAATGGAAAAGAACAAGTAATAAAGAAACAAAAAGAAAATTTCCCAGGGCTGAAGAAACATGAATTAAAACTATTCATCACTTTCCAAAAGACCTACTCTTTGATTTTTTTTTTAACCCCACTGTTGTAAAATTCAGAAGTTCAAAGATAAGAAGAAAATCCTAAGTGCTTCATGAGAGAATAAAACAGACTACCTAAAATGAATGAGTTTCGGAGCAGCATCAAATTTCTCCTTGACAAGACATGATGCTAAAAGACAATTGAGTAATACCTTAAAAGTTCTGAGGGGCAATTACTTTGAACCTAGAATCTGATTCCTACCCAAATTAACACTAAAAAGGAAAAACAAAATAAAGGCATTTTTCACAGACATTCAAAGATTCACACACAGGCCTTCTCTAATAGATTTAATCAAGCAAGAAAGAGAAATTAATTCAAAAAAAAGGAAAATGTGGTGGGACCCATGGATCAACAGTAAACAGAAAAACTAATAAAACAGAGTTTGCTTAGAAATATCTTTTAAAATTTTTTAATAATAATCTACAACTTAAAAATCCCAGAAGATCTCAACATGGGAGGCAGCAGGGTTGGAGAGTAGAGAGAAATTAGTGAAAACAATCCTAAAGTTCTAGTTTTGTTTGAAGTGTGAAAGAAAAATAGATTAGTTAATTCCAAATAATTAATTTGGAATCAATATTTCAAATATTAATTAACCTAACAATGGGAAAAGGAGCCTAACTCGAGATATGAGATTTTATTAAACAAAAGCAAATAATACTATATAAAATTTTTGAAAATCTCAAGGGTGTGATTTTCTATAAAAATATGGATTAATCAAAATTGATCCAAGAAGAGGCTGAAAATGTGAATAGATGAATACCTTTATAAAAATTTAATAGGTAGTCAAAGCTTGAATCCGTAAAACAAAAAAATGGTACCAAGACCAAATACTTTTATATGAATTTCTGTTCCATGAAGAAACTGACAATCCTTAAATTATACATCTATCTGGAAGTACACAAAAGTAAAGAGAATCCAGACTCATTCTACACAGCTAACATCAATTTGATTCCAAAACCAGATGACAAGGTTAGCACAAGACCAAAAAAAAAAAAAAAACTGTTATTACAGTAAAAAAGGATGTAAAATCATGCAGCCTATCACAGAAACTATCATATTTAATAATGAAAGATTAGAAAGTTTCTATTAAGATTGAAAACAAGACAACCATCACAGCTACCATCCTTCATTGTTCCATATAATAGGTCCTATTTAAAAAGAGAGAAGGGCTTCCCTGGTGGCGCAGTGGTTGAGAATCTGCCTGCCAATGCAGGGGACACGGGTTCGAGCCCTGGTCTGGGAGGATCCCACATGCCGCGGAGCGGCTGGGCTCGTGAGCCGCAACTGCTGAGCCTGCGCGTCTGGAGCCTGTGCTCCGCAGCGGGGGAGGCCGCGACGGTGAGGGGCCTGCGCACCGCGATGAAGAGTGGTCCCCGCTCTCCGCAACTGGAGAAAGCCCTTGCACAGAAACGAAGACCCAACACAGCCAAAATTAAATAAAATAAATTTAAAAAGAGAGAAAAGTAAAAGAAATAAGAGGTATAAATGTGGAAAAAAAAATAAAAATTTTCCTACATGTAGACAAATTGCTGTCCCAAGAGAACTGAAGGAAATACTATTTAAAAATAATATCAGATACAAAATCAATACCTTTATTATATACAAGCAATAAAAAATTGAATGCCTCTGATGTTTTCTTCTAATACTTTCATAGTTTCGTTTTTATATTTAGTTATTTAAGCCATCTATAATTTATTCTGGCATAAGGTATAAAGTAGTTGTCTAACTTGAACTTTTTAGAAATACCATGAATAATAGCAACAAACAGATATGTAATACACCTAGAAATAAACCTAGTGAAAACTGTACAGGAATTAACATTTTAAAAAAAAACTACAAGAATGGTTTTGTCCCCTGGGTGCATATTGGAATCACAACAAGACTAATTAAATCAGAGTTTGTAGGGTTGAGACCCAGGGTAAAAAATCTCTATTACAAAATGTAATGATATTGGTTTTTTTAATAAAGCAAATGCAGTCATTATGGATGGGAAGATAAAAAATTGTAAAGATGTCAGTTCTCCCCAAGTTAATCTATAAATTCAATGCAATCTGAATCAGCATCCAATGGAATTTTTTATGGAATTGGCAAGTTGATTTCAAAGTTCATCATGAGAAGAAAATATAAGAACTTTGTTTTGAAAAGATTAAAGGGAACTACTATTAAATACCAAAACATACTTCAAATCTGAGTTAATGAAAAGAGTGTGCTATTGGTACAGGAATAGAAAAATAAATCAATAAAATAACAGTCCAGAAACAGTCCCAGATATACAACATTTTTATAAAGTTTCAATTCAATGGGAAAAAGATGGATAAACAAATAAATGGTGTTGAGACAATTAGATATTTATTAAGAAAAATTAAGCTAGACTTCCCTTCTGTGTAGAATACTCCAAAACAAAGTCCAGATGGGTTGAAGGGCTAAGCATTTAAAAAAAAAAAAAATTATAAACATTATGAGAAAATACAGAGAATTTATAACCTTGGAGAAAGTTATTCTTAACCAAGACAAAACCAGAATTTCCAAAAACGAAAATTAAAAGATCTGCTATCAGGGCTTCCCTGGTGGCACAGTGGTTAAGCATCTACCTGCCAATGCAGGGGACATGGGTTTGAGCCCTGGTCCGGGAAGATCCCACATGCTGCGGAGCAACAAAGCCTGTGCACCATAACTACTGAGCCTGCACTCTAGAGCCTGTGAGCCACAACTACTGAGCCCGAGTGCCACAACTACTGAAGCCCGCATGCCTAGAGCCCATGCTCCACAACAAGAGAAACCACCGCAATGAGAAGCCCACACACCACAACTAAGAGTAGCCCCCACTCGACACAACTAGAGAAAGCCCGTGCGCAGCAATGAAGACCCAACGCAGCCAAAAATAAAATAAATAAAATAAAAAAATTATTTTAAAAAAAGATCTGTTATCATGAACATTTAATGTTTTCATAAGAAAAGACTCCTTAAGCAAAATTAAAATACAAGAAACAGACTTGGAGAAAATCTTTGCAACAATTAATGAGAGTAATGTCTAGACTATTTAAAGAACTCATACAAATCCATAAGAAAAAAAGGATTAAAAAAAAAGAAAACAGGAAAGGATGTAAACCAGAAATTCCAAAAAAATATATGTACAAGTGTCCAAAAGAAAACAAAATGCTCTGATAATCTGGAAACTACAAATTAAAACAAGAATAATACTTTATTCTCCCATCAGCATGGCAAAAACTTAACAGACTGATAAAAGCAGTGTTCATAAGAATGAAATATGGGGGAAACTGGCCTTTTCATACATTCTTGGTAAAAGTACAAACTGATAATACGTATAGCTGATTCACTTTGTTATACAGCAGAAACTAACACAACATTATAAAGCAATTATACTCCAATAAAGATGTTTAAAAAAAAGTACAAACTGATAAAGCTTTTCTGGTAATAATTTTCAGAAATCACAATCATTACCTTTGAACCAACAATTCCTAAAGAAACACTCACATGTGTGTTATATATATAAAGATATCTGATGCAATATTGCATGCACTAGCAAAAAAAAATTAGAAACATCTTTGGGGGAGACAGTTTAATAAATCATGATCATCAGTTTAAAATAGTGGGCTTGTATACATGATAGAGAAAGATGTGAAAAAAATGTCCTGGAATATTTATAGAGCACTATCACTTCTTTATTAAAACATGTATGTATCTATGAGAGTAGAAAATCTACAGAGAAAGAACTGGAAGCGTGGTTGTATCCCTCCACTTTGGCTATCATGGCACATCATATTCAACTGTATTTATTTGTTTTCATGTCTGTCTCCTCCCTAAGCTATCACTTTCTTGCACTATGTTTTATTTATTTTTCTCTCCCCAGAAAGCACTCTCTAAGTATCTGTTAAATGGCTGCCTGGCTCTCTTACCTCAGCCCTGTCCTACTCAGCATTTTAGAGGTTAAAAGGATGATACAATCCAATATTGCTCAGTTTCAATCCCAGTATTGCCATTTACTACTTGTATGACCTTCGGCATGTACCTAAACCATTGAGCCCCAATTTTCTCATCTATCAGGAGGAGAAATAATGCCTATGTCATAGCACTGTTAGGAGGATTAAGTAAGAAAATATATGAAAAGTCAGAAGCACAGTGCCTGGCACTGTTCTTACCACTGTGAATCAAATTGCTCCAAACTTAGTGGTTTAACTCAACAACAACAATTTACTGTGTACACGAATCTGATCTTGAGCAGGGCTCAGTAGCGACAACTCAGCTCTGCCCCACCTGGAATAAGCTGGGGCAGCTCTACTGGGGCTGACCCATCACTTCCAAGGTGACTCTCTCACTTGGCTGGCAATTGTTCTGGCTATTGGCTCCTCCCCTATGAAAGCTTCTCTATTGGGCAGCTTGAGTTTCCTGTCAACATGGTGGCTGGATTCCAAGAATAAGCATCTCAAGAGACAGGAGGCAGAAGCTGCCGGTTTCTTCAGGCCTAGGCCTGAAAACTGGCACAATGTCACTTCCCAATATTCTACTGGTCAAGCAGCTACAGCGCCCAGATTCAATCTGCCTCTGGACACGTATTACATGCAAAATATACTCACTCCTCCCAAGACGAGCCAAAAGTCTCATCCTTGTAAGTCACGTCCAAGTATAAATGAAGCTCTCTGAGTGTGGCTCTTCTTGAACAACTCAGTGAGGGTTGTTCATCACCATCGGAATACTATGAACTATAGAGACCAATTATATTCACCCCTACGTACAGACACATACTCCGCACACAATGGCGGGACAAGCAAAACAAAAAAATCACAACAGACGCTCCCATTCAAAAAGGGGAGAAACAGGAGGCTGCAGTCAGCACTGGTCCAAAGCAATTCTGCGCTCCAGCTGCATAGATGGTGCAAGTTTCTTTCTAGGGCCCAGGACTCTCAAGTGGCTCTTGGCTGCACGCTCTGGACTCTTGCCTCTTTCTCTGAGCATCTTTCATTTCCTGTAAGAACACTTGGTGATTCTGTAGCCTTCTCAACCTACTTCCTACCCATAGAAGTTGGGGCTCTATTTCTGTCTCTTTCAATCCAATCTGGTGGTGCTTCCAGTCAATAAGTGTTTACAGTCAATAAATAGAGTCTCTTATTGTTACTGTTATTAATAACATGGATAAAGATATAAAGACACCTTACCAAGCAGGCAACTCTTACAGTATTTTTGCAGGATGGAGTTAGATAGGTAAACAGAACAAGATAAAATATGATAAGGGTAAATAAAAGTCCTGCATTTAGACTTTAAAAATCAATTTCATAATTACAGGATGGGGAAGCTTTGGTTTGTTGGCATGCCTGTCTGCCCGACTAAGCTGTAAGCCTTTTGTGGGAGAAAATTGAGGGGATTTAGGTGACAGCAAGCTCACAATGAAACAAAAGCATGAAGAGACACACACTGTAAGTGGCATCCTGACAATGTAGCTTAAGATCAGGATGGTGAGGGAAGTAAAACCACATAATAGGAGTAACTTTTGAGAAAATGAGTGGCTTCGCCTGGAGAAGAAAAAACCTCAGGGAAGTGATACAAACTTAGGGGCAGGTTAGCAAGCTCATATGTCTGAAAGGCTGTCATGTAAAAGAAGAGATAGACTTGACTCCAGAGGACAGAATTAGCTTAGATGGGTGGCAGCTCCTGGAAAGCTGACCTCCATCAGTACAAAAAACACCAGAGCCATTGCTCTCAACCTTGGATGTTTATTGGCATCATGGGCAGAGTTTTAAATAATACTGATGCCAGCACCCTCCCCAGAACAATTCTATCGGAGTCACTGAGAGTGAGCCCCAGGCAGTAAGGATTTTGTTCAATTTACCAGGAGGTTACATCGTACTGCCGTGATGGTGTATGTTGGATTGACCTAGCTGAGTGAGCAGACACAAAGAACTGACTTACCCATCACCAGAGGGGTTCAAACAAGAGTCAGTATTGTGATTACGGAGAGATCCTGCACCAAGTGAGGGAGCAAATGAGCCTTGACACCCACCCCAGGACCCAAAGATTCAAGGGTGGAGATGATTTGATCTCATCAGACAACAGAGGACTCAGAGATTCCTCACTGCCAAGGGAGCTGTGCCCACATGTTCGGGCCATGGTTTTTTCCTCTCTAACCTCCTGGAACAGATAGCTGTATTCGCTCCCCTCTATAATTGGGGTCTCTCAGCGTGGACTTCCTTGCCCAAATGGACAGTTTGAGTCAGGGAATAACCTGTTTGGAATGGTTAAGAAAATGGAAAGTTTAGGGGAGAGAGAGAGAGAGAGAGGAAAGGAGGTACTTAAGCCCATGACCTGGGTATTTGAAATTCTATGACCTTATTTCCACAGAGGCTCTCCTATCTCCTCAATTTCTGCCCACTGAGTCCCCAACCCAACTCCAGCTCTTTATATCAAGCTGAACTGTTCTCTTTTTTTGAATCGCATTCTCTTCAATGAGGATAGCTAGTGTTGCCCACAATTTGCTGTTGGCAAAGTCCTCATGAGGTATTTCATTCTCAAAAGTCAGAGACTGGAGCCTGAACTACCTAATTCTCCGCCCCCTTCTGAGCTCTCCAGTTCTATTTTTAGACCTTTCTATTAATGAAGTGCACTAGTGTATTAAAACATTCCAGCTGTGTTACCAGCAGTCCAGAATAAGAAATAACCATTCTGGGGCTTCCCTGGTGGTGCAGTGGTTAAGAATCCGCCTGCCAATGCAGGGGACACAAGTTCAAGCCCTGGCCAGGGAAGATCCCACATGCCGTGGAGCAACTAAGCCCGTGCGCCACAACTACTGAGCCCGTGCTCAGCAACAAAAGAAGCCACCGCAATGAGAAGCCCGCGCACTGCAACGAAGAGTAGCCCCCGCTCGCCGCAACTAGAGAAAAGCCCGCGTGCAGCAACGAAGACCCAATGCAGCCAAAACTAAAAATAAATAAAATAAATAATTTTTTTTGAAAAACACCATTCACTTTATCAAAAAAAAAAAAAAAAGAAAGAACCATTTCTTGTGGCAGATCAAACATCTGCCAAAATGGTATTTCACAGACAGAATCCTTCTTCATTTTCGTAAACCTCCCATCGTGAAAGAAGACAGCACTGCAGCCCTGCAGCCCACGTACCAAGAGCAGATATCTAGCGTATGTCAGGGGAATATCTTATTTTTCCACACGAACTTGCTTAATTGTTATTCTATTTTCAGATATGGGTCTCCCTCACACTGAACACTGACCAAGACAGGTGGCCAGAAAGAGAAATTTTCTTGTAATTTGAATACAGATTAAAGAGGGGAAAATTGTTATAGATCACAGCACTGTCTTCTGAAGGCCAAGTGCATATTATAAAACTTTCCCGGTTCATTTCAAGCAACCGTTGAGCTCATCAATGCTTTATTTGTGAAAGCAAATGCCTGGCCTTACAAAACGTCTATTCAAACATCAATGACTCAGAATTCTGGGACTTTCCTGCTTGTCTGGGAATTATGTTTATGATACAAATGCCGAGTTAATAAAAGCCCGCCTTTCACACGTCAAAGACCTTTACAATCTTAAAGAAAGAGGAAAAACGAAAAAAGCTGTACTTGGTTGCTCTTCTTTTGCTATGTAAATGACATTTGTGAAGTTTCACTGTATTTGAAAATAACCAATCAGAGGATTTTTAGGGCAGTGAAACTACTCTGTATCCACTACAATGGTGGATACGTGTCATGATACACTGGTCCAAACCCATAGAAGGTACAGCACCAAGAGTGAACCCTGATGTAAAGTATGAACTCTGGGTGATGATATGTCAAGGTAGGTTCATCAACTGTAACAAACGTACCCTCTGGCCAGCGCTATCGGTAGTGGGGAAGCCATGCGTGTGTCGGGGCAGGGAGTGTATGGGAAATCTCTGAACCTTCTACTCAATTTTGCTGTGAACCTAAAACTGCTCTAAAAGGTAAAGTCTATTTAAAAAAATAAATAACCAATCCTGTTGGAAGAAGGTCTTCCTTAGTGCACTCATGGGCTCTGAAAGAATGCTTCCTTTTGAAACACAAGAAAGTATGGGCATATCAGAGAAGGTTACCTTTGGAAGTGGGAGATTCTAGGGTAGACTGTTACTCCCTTGAGATGTTTGCACCTGATGGTCTCCCGACCCTGACATCTCTTCCCCCAGGTCTTTGCATGACTGATTCCTCCCTGTTACACTGAACTCAGTTGAAATGTCATCTCCTCGGAGAAGCTGCCCCTCCTCCCCTCCCTCCCTCATCCACCTGAAATAGCCCTCTCTTGGTGTCACACCAGCATGTCCCCCTTCCATCACTGCACCCCAGTTCTCCTTGTGTGTAGTAGTTCTTTGTCCCTCTCCTTCCACATTAAAGTTTTCCCAGCGCGTTCTGTAATATTTCCCGAGAGCCAACAAACTGCCAAAGTGAGGTGTCTGCCTACATTACCAGGACGCTGCCCAGTTTATACAGAGGAAGTCAGACCAGCTGGCTGCCACACGCTGTTTTCATGGGGCACCAGTGGCCTCCTTGTGGCCTGCTACCAGGTGGGCATCTAGGGAAGGAGAGACCCAGGCAGCTCCATCACTGCTGGGAGAGTCTCAAGGAGGAGGTGCAGACAGACCCGGCTGACCCAGATGTAGTACTATTCCCTGTCCGTAAACAAAATGTCCTTACTGCTAAGAGTTTCTGTGAAAGACTCTCATCCCTGGCTTAAATGCAGTCCTGTCTCCTCCAGCTCAACCTAAGAGGATTGTGCCTGAAAACCATGGAAGCTGCTGACCCAGGAAGCTAGCAGGGGCTTGCCAGGGGCCAGTGAATCAAAAATATAATCACAGGGACTTCCCTGGTGGCGCAGTAGTTAAGAATCCGTCTGCCAATGCAGGGAACACGGGATGGAGCCCTGGTCCGGGAAGATCCCACATACTGCAGAGCAACTAAGTCTGTGCGCCACAACTACTGAAGCCCATACATCTAGAGCCCGTACTCCACAACAAGAGAAGCCACCGCAATGAGAAGCCCGCGCACCACAACGAAGAGTAGCCCCTGCTCGACACAACTAGAGAAAGCCCGCGTGCAGCAACGAAGACGCAACGCAGCCAAAAATAAATAAATAAATTTATAAATATATAAATATATATATATATATATATATATATATATATATATATATATATATATATCATCACAGATGAAAAGTTTAGGATGTTGTTTCTGTTCCAAAGGAGATCATCATCTAACAGGGCAGCTACAAACTCCCCAGCCCCGTATCTCAGTGACTAAGCCAAAAAGAACTCTGAGAGAGACAGATGGGAGCATTCTCACTGGAATCTTATAGACAGATACATGAACTAGAATCGTACACATATGGAATCACCTATACTGCTGTATTATTCACTATGTATACTATACATAGTACGTAATATAACAAAATACATTATATTCTTATATTTTAATTGTATTTACAGAGATGATTTTATATGTAGAATGGAGTCTCCCTCTCTCCCTCTCTCTCTCTCTCCCTCTCTCTCTCTCTCCATATATATATATAAAGATAGGCCAAATCTTAACCCCTCTCTGCATCCACATCCTTGACCAGACCATTTTTTCTTGCATGCTGACTTTGGACTTGGCCATAGGACTTGCGTTGGCCATGGCATGTGGGTGGAAGGAAAGTGTGCCACTTCCCAGCCTAAGCCTAAGAAGCTCCCCTTGTTTCCATTTTCCTCCTGCATCTCTGCCACCACCTGGAGAAGAACCTGCCTCAGCTTACCCCATGGTTAACCTCAGCCCCAGGGGAGGTCTTGGAACGGGACCGTCCTAGCCACATCCATAGGCACAAGAGCAATCAAAATTAATTATAGTTCTCAGCCAATGGCTTTTGGGGTGCTACTATGTGGCATTACATGGCACATGAGAACTGACACATAGGAGATGCGGATATTTCTCCGTAAAGGTCTGAAGCACCCAGCGTACATTTGTCAGTTTGTCCTTTCTTACTGCTCTCCACATCAGCCTTCCAATCCCTCAACTGACATTTTTATGTTTTGAAATTACAGAGGAGTACAGAGAAATTAACAAACGCCCATGTCCCCAGTGCCCATAACTGCTTATCATTTTAACATCCATCATTATTACTCCCAACCATTCTTAATATACAAGATTACCCATAAAGTTCAAGTCTGCTCTGAAGATGAACCAACACATCCCTCCACACTTTCCCAACCTGCCATGTTGTCCACAACATTGGTCTATTTGGAGGTTGGCAGGAGCTGGAAGAGGACTGAAGGAGGGCAAAGAACAAGGGGGAAAACATCATTGAGAAGTTAAGAAACTGCACTGTGCCTTGGTTAGGATCAATAGAATCTACTCCTTACAGAGACATCACGTCCTGAGATACTAATGAAGATTGCAAAACGGATCAAACATCATCACTCCCTTGGGAAAGTGGCTTAAAAACTCAATGAGGCAATTTATAAGCTCACAAGTCTCCCAAGCAATCAGTGGAAAATTTATTTGGAGTTTCCATGATTTGTTTGCCAACTCCCAAGAATACACACACACACACACACACACAGCAGCATCCAGACTTCTACAGCTCAAGATCTTAACCTGGTTAGGTGAGACTTGCTAAGTCCCCTTGCTGAGATGGGACTTGCCTCTAATATGCTTTTTCCCAAGATCCATTTTCTGTGTCACCTCCCTTTCCACATTCTACTCCTCACCACTAAGCTACCAAAAAGTGCGCAGTGGCTACAGCCATGGTGGAGAAGCCAGGAGACACATATGTTCCCAGGGGATTTATTTGGCTTCATCAGTGCATTAGAACACACACAGGGGAGAAAAGTGAGCAAGCCCAAGGGAGAAGTTTCTTTGATCTTCAGTCTGGAAACAAAACATATTGATGTGAAGCAATGAAAAGCCAGAAATGGCAAATGAGAAACCACAGCTTGACTCTCAGAATTAAACATCATTATCAAGTTGTTGTAGGTCCCCGATGGCCCCTAAAAGCTCCATTTCAAAACAAACCAAAACTATGGCTGGAGCTGAAGAGGCTCTTATAATAGGTGAGTCCATGGCCTGGGTGAGAGACTCAATGTCTTACTCAGCTCCCCTCACCCAGAGGCATTAACACCTGCAAGCTTCACCCGAAATAACTCATCGCGGCCACTCTTTTTATCTTGGCAGCCTCTGGGAGACTTTCGCCAAGGTTCTGGGCTCTTTCAGTCAACATGACCAATTCCACATCCTTTTATTAATCACTAACCATTTCCCCTTGTAGTCAGCCCTGAAATCCCTGCTTTGATCTGCCTGACATGTCACATGGTGTGTGCTTCTGAACACAACCTCTCCCATAGCTGACTAAGAACCGGCAGGCCTGGCAGACACACACACAAGCAAGGGAGACATTTCCTGGAGACACTAGAAAAAGGGGAATTCTACCAGGAAATCAATGGCCATAAGCAGAGAATTTATTTTGTTCATTCCCTCTTTATTTATTGATTGATAGCCCTTTGGTATATGCTGAAAAATCAAATTTCAGTGGCTATCATAAACGCCCTACATCCCATCCAATTAGAGGGTCCATAACTTATTTAGTTCAAGAATTGACTGTGATTCTGAAAGTAAATTCTGATGAGCTGAATTAGGTGCTTAACCAAGAAGACTCACAGACAGGCCTTCTGGCAGCTTCCGTTAACTCTTCCAAAGGCACCAAGGCGTCTGCTGCTCCTAACCAAGTCAGAATGGCTTGTGATGAGATGCCTGTCTTGTAACCAAGACAAAGGACATGAGCAGATGCCCTTCATCCAGATCCACTTTCTTCCTTGGACCACTCTCTATATAAACAGCCTTTATGATATTTCAAATTGGCATAACGATAAACCAGAAGCATTTCCAAAGGCACACGTACAAATCCGTTGTCTCCCTGGAGCCTGACAGCAGATGCTTCCAGGGAAGTCTGAGGGTAAGCACTGTACTGAATTTAACAAAAATAATTGAATTTTTGGAGCCCACCCCAAGGATCAAAAAGAAAATAGCCATTACCAGCAAGCATCTGGTCTTACATGAGCTGAAACTGGCCACGTGATTAAAAACATTAAATAACAAATGATTTGCCTTTATTAAACATTTAGATCATTTCTATTTAACAAAAATGTGAACCTTTTTTCTTTGCACAGCTTAAGATGCAGGTAAGCTAAAGCTCATCTTTACTTCCTCTTGGCAACCCTTACACATACAAGTCAGTCTTGCCTATTTCACTGCAGTAAAAAAAATACCAAGTCGACTCTGCTTCTGCTGAAATTGCTGTCTGGTGCAAAGATCAAAGGGGCCTCTTCCCCCTACAGATTACTTGTCTATAGTTCCCTGGCTTCTCAGTGTGGTCTCAACTGCTCCCACTCGTCCCGGGCTGCTCCAGAGCTAGCAGCCGCCTAGATCTTCCAGCTATACAACTGGGCTTGTAATGACAGTAATTGCTAGTCTGTCAAGTCACCTCCAACCAAGAAGGAAAATGCCCTCCAGACACACTTCTCAGGCCCACATGAAGAGATAGGAATGAATTCAATAAAAGAAAAGTATCCAGTCTTGTTTATACAATGCCACTAAGACCAGCAGGCTTTTTTTCTTTTTGTTAATAGGGATATTAAACACTGCTGGGCCACAAAGTGGGGCAAAGGTTTTATGTCTGTTCCCTCAAGTGTCCATGTCCTTGACTTGCTTTGACCACCAGAAATCCACCGAGAAGCAATAAGTCCTTGAGCATTTCACATCTCTCCAAGGTACGGTTGGGCTGGGGACGGCTTTGGGAGGATACCTGCACAGGCGAGGGGCCACCTGGGTTCTTATCCAAAGTGGAAGATGTTTCATCTCATTCCTTCTCTACCTTTTCTGTTTAAATTTGATCCTTTTTTGTTATTGTAGAAAGACAGGATTGGCATGGCCAAGACCTAGGATGTAAATGATTGCTTTGGTCTTGTTTCTTACCAATAAAGCCAGTTGGATAATTAGTCTGAATAAACATTAACATGAACCTTTTAAATATATTATCCATTAGCATCTATACAACTTCAGAGTTGTATGTATATGCTAGATTATAATGTTATATGATTCCACAGAGACGGGTTTAAAAAAGTGATATCCTAACTAGTAACAAAATGTATCTCATTCATTAATTTAATCAAGTAATGTGCATCTACTTTAAATTTACGTAGGATATATCCTTGGAAATGGGTGCTGACTAGAGTCTTTTGTCCCTCAGTTCCACTCTCTCCCTTCTTTATTCTCCCATCTGGCCTTGGGGCAGAAAGCCTGAAAACCACATTTCCCAGGTTCCCTGGCCAACCAGCCCCCTGTTGGGTTCTACCAATGGGAGGCACCAGCAGCAAACCGGAAGGTGAGCGGAAGGGAGATGCTATTTTTCCACCTTCTTGCGGTGCTTCTGGCAACGGCGGCAGCAGCAGCAAAGGCAGCGCTGTGGCTTCTGGGTTTCTGTTAAGTCAGCTCAGTTTTAGCAACAACAGTTTTGTGGCCAAGAAAAGCAAAGCTGAGAGTCCCGCCATGTTCCCTGTGGCTTCTTCAAGCCTAATACACTACCATGTGTAAAACAGATAGCTAGTGGGAATCTGCTGTATAGCACAGGGAGCTCAGCTCGGTGCTCTGTGATGACCTAGATGGATGGGTGGGATGGGGGGTGGGAGGGAGTTCCAAGAGGGAGGGGATAGATGTATATGTATAGCTGATTCACTTCGTTGTACAGCAGAAACTAACACAACATTGTAAAGCAACTATACTCCAATAAAAATAATTAATTAATTAATTTCTTTTAAAAAGCCTAAGGGGATAGTGGCTTCCCGCTGTTACTAATCTTTAGGTAACCTTGCCTCCTCATTTTTCCCCCTTCATCCCTCTCAAATCATGTACTACATATTCTCTGTATGAAGCACACCTCATTTTATTGCACTTTGCAAATATTGCATGTTTTACAAATTGGAGGTTCACGGCAACCACGTGTTGAGCGAGTCTATTGGCGCCATTTTTCCAACAGCATTTGCTCACTCCATGTCTTTGTGTCACATTTTGGCAATTCTTGCAATATTTCAAATTTTCCCATTACTATTATATTTGTTATGGTGCTCTGTGATCAGTGATTTTCGATGTTACTATTATGACTCACTGAAGGCTCAGATGATGGTTAGCATTTTTTAGCAACAAAGTATTTTTTAATTAAGGTATATACATTGTTTTGGGGGGTATAATGCTATTGCACACCTAAAAGACTACAAAATAATGTAAACATACCTTTTATATATGCACTGCGAAACCAAAAAATTCGTGTGACTCACTTTATTGCAATATTCACTTTATTGCAGTGGTCTGGAACCAAACCCACAATATCTCCAAGATATGCCTGTATCAAATTCCTTCTTTGAGATACCTACAGTGGTTTCTAACAGAAAATTGCACTGATTGGAAACCGATCGATTCACCTTGTCATACAAAACACTTATCCCTGTAAACTGCATTTGCAATGAAGCAAATTTTAACCAGATGTTTAAAGATGATGCTAAAGTCATTTCATTCAGTCTGCCATATCCATGGCAGAATTAGGAATAAAAGTTTAATTATAAAAATTCTCCTTCTAAGACTCCATAAAATAGGCAGTGAGTGGTGCAATCCCTTTTCCAAATAGCTTTGGTTTGGATTTTATGCTTGTTGGGTTTGGGTTTGTCCATGTGGGTCACGTGCCGGCCTGCTGCGGGATCTCAGGATTGTCACTGAG
Organism: Balaenoptera borealis; assembly: GCF_965194805.1. Classification (NCBI taxonomy): domain Eukaryota; kingdom Metazoa; phylum Chordata; class Mammalia; order Artiodactyla; family Balaenopteridae; genus Balaenoptera; species Balaenoptera borealis. The sequence continues at coordinate 9,654,399 of NC_138862.1, read as the reverse complement.
TTTGCACGGCTATTCCCTGACCTAACGAGGCAGATATTGGATGCCAGAGCTTTGATCCACGCACACGCACAGGATATAGACATAAGAGCTCCCCAAACCAGCTGGAGAGAGTCCCCGTGGAATACTCCACGACATATTAATCAAAGTCAAATGGCAGAGCAAATTGAACTGGTTCATTAATTATGAAAATTCTCTCACAAAGTGACATCTTGTTAACTATGTGGAAGCTTAGCACATTTTCACAAGGTCCTTGCTGTCTACTCAGATCTAAAATGTCGCATTTAGTAATAAATAGAGGAGGTTTTTTTCCTTGTTGAAGAAAAAAAGCTCTTTTATGCCTAACCCACATCTAAATATACACTCGTGTGCTTCCCTATGCCCACTATGTTGTGGATAGAGGTAGCGTACTGATAAAAGAAAGTTTACAATACCAGAATGTGTTTTACAAAGATGTATAGGAGGAATTAGAAAATAGATGTTGATTATTTTAAAACCTCTAAATCCATGTCAACTGCCCATACAACTGGGCTTACTGGAAAAATTCAGCTGTCGTACCGAAAGCTGGCCTTATTTCTCTATGAAGGCTGGCTAAAATAGTGAAAAGAATCTGTGCCTTCTCTCCACTATCATTCAAAGGAACTTCAGTTCCTTGGGTCTTTTCCTCCTTCAACATGTGGGGATGAGTAGTTTAAGTGACTAAATGTTCCCTTTCAATATTCAGACCTTTTACATAAACTGAGACAGTCATTAGACACAGTTCGACTTACCTCCTATAAGTCTCTTACCTCTCTATAAGATGGGTGTCTCATCTACCCAATCTTATGACAAGGCCTGATCACTGGAAATCCTTTCTAGATCAGTTAGGTTACTGATTTGGCTGCTGTAACAACGGCCAAAGTAACAGTGTCTTAAACTGAGAGAAGTTTATTTCTTTCACATAATGGTCTAATCATAAGTATTGGAAGAGTGTCATGCCACCCCATATCATCAAAGTCCCATCTCTGACTTCCTCCTCTGTCATTCAAAATACATGGCTTCCATTTTGCCAGTTACTGATACGTGTACACCTAGGCCAGTCCACAGAGGCCAAATAACGGCCCCCGTCCACAGCCCCTCAAGGTCAGATCCCATTGGCCAGAACTTAGCTTCGCGGCACTCCTCACGCAGGAGAATAAGGGAAAGTCTTTGTCCTGGGCTGCCGATCGCTCAGCAATACTAAAGAAGGACGGCAGTGACTGGCCACCTCTGCCACACTCTCCCTTTTGCTAAGATGCAGTGTGTCCCTAAGTATTGGCACAGGGAAGGCACAAAATAGGTAATTGTTAAAAGAACAAATAAACAAATGAGTGGATGAAATCCTTAAGGGAATGCTAATTTAAAAACAAATATGAGGACAGATTGCTAGGACATCCATGGTTCATTTCTTCATCACTCTTTCAGAAGTGAAATTTAGGTTTCATTAGATAATTAAATTGACTTAGAAATCGTATATTTGTATGTCCGAATCAGAATAGCGATATAAATACCCAGTGATGACTCCATCAGATTTTTCTCCGGAATTTCACAAACTCATACGGCCATGGAACCCTTTTGTCAGAGAATATCCACTAACATGAATTAATTAATTCATGAGACATTCATGAAAAACATTCTCCTGCCCAAAATCTTAGCAGAAAAATAGAATTCAACCATTCATCTTCTCAGGTAGGACCTTAAAGAAATCATTCTATACACAGCAAAATATATATTTTTTAAAAGCAACAACACACAGCAAAACTACTCTGTTTGACATCATAATGGTGGATACATGCCATTAAACATTTGGCCAAACCCATAAAATATACACCACCAGGAGTGAACTGTAAGGTAAACTATGGACTTTGGGTGATTTTGATGTGTCAATGGAGGTTCATTCATTGTAACAAGTGTAGCACTTTGGTGGGAGATGTTGATGGCGGGGGAGTCCATGCATGTGGAGGTGAGGGGGTATATGGGAAATCCCTGTACATTCTGCTCAGTTTTGCTGTGCAGTAAAACTTCTCTAAAAAAATAAAATCTATTTCTGAAAAAAGCAAAAGAGAAGTCTTTTCAGAGCACACTAATAATAGTTCCATGATATCTTGCCATGACTGCGAATGACTAGATGGGTTGACCTACCACCTTACGTGACATCCTCTTCTCCCCAGTGATTTCCCAACAATCATGGAAGGTTACAAATGGCAGGGACCTTCAAATGTCATCGAAGCCATCCGTGTTCAGATCCTGATGTCACCGTAGGACTGGGAGAAAACAACATCAGAACGAAACTTCATGACATGATCTCATTCGTATGCCAGGTCTGGATAACATCACTTCCACTTTAAATAAACACTGAAAAGGGAAGATTATCCAGACAGACGATCTTAGATGCACTATATCTGTGGACTAGGCGACTGTAACCAACAGTCCCAGGAAATCTGGCATTTGTTTGGAAAACACGTCTGGATTTTGAAAGGGCTCTGCCTAACACCTTCAGTGTATGCCCAGAGGTCTTTGAGGAAGCGCACTCATAAAGAGGATGCGACTGCGTGAGGAATTTTGATTGATGCCACTTTCATGCTGCAACTCTTGCTCAAAAGGGAAGTTAGTCCAGTTCCCCTTTGAAACAGCTTCTCGGCAGCAGGTGGCCACCAACCACTCAGAAAGCAGGCATGTGAACGCAGCTGTCTTGAAATTCCACTGTTTTGTAATGATTCTCCCTTAATCCATTAAAAGGGCATGAGAGGGAGGGCAGAGAAGGTCGATTTTTAGTAGACAATAGTCTCTTGGAATTACAAAACTCAATATATCATGGAGAGACTGGTTCTTTTCTCCCATTTCGAAGAATTGTTATAAAGTACTTGAACTAACTCAAAGCTCAGCGTTGGAGACCCCTCTGTAATTAGCATGGTTTGGAGGAGGAGAGTTGAGGAGGAAGTCCATTGAAAATACTTTGCAGTAATCTATTAGGCAACTCTCTACACTTTTGCACCATAATTTTCATTTTTCCCCTAATGAGTTCTTTTTTTGTCTCAAGTTTCTATATTTAGTCTGGAAACCTTCCAGACTGGGAGATTTTTTTTATAACTTCCTTTTTAATTGAACTATAGTTGATTTACAATATTGTGTTAGATTCAGGTGTACAGCAAAGTGATTTAGTCATATATATATATATATATATATATATATATATATATATATATATATATATATATTCATTTTTCAGATTCCTTTCCATTTTAGGTTATTACAAGATACTGAATATAGTTCCCTGTGCTATACAGCAAATCCTTGTTGTTTATTTTATATATAGTGATGTGCATCTGTTAACCCCATACTCCTAAGTTATCCCTCCCCCCTTTCCCCTTTGGTAACCATAAGTTTGTTTTCTATGTCCACCAATGAATTCTGAGTCTCCAGAAATTAGAAAAGACTATTTCTCAATTTACCTGGGCAGGAATCCATTTTAACGTAACTAAGTCTAGAGACTGAGGGAAACTAGATAATAATAGAAATAATTGTGCTAATTTTAAAAAGAAAAGAAAAAGAGCAAGGTTAATGTTGGTTACAGTAAATATTAATGAAAAATATGTGTTATTCAAGGTAGTCACTAAAAGGATGGAAATATTTTCAAACGTGATTCATTCCAATTGAAACGGGAAGGGGAGCAAAACACCAGCATCTGACAGGGCAGTGAACCTCACTAAGTGACAGCAGCTCTGCCCTGTGGGGAGGAAGCCGCCCTCCTCCCAGTGCGGGGCTGGACCAGCTCACTCCAACCAGCAGCCTCTGGAGAAAGAGTCATGGAAACACACACATACACACACACACACACGCACGCACACAGAGAGATAACAGGCCGCCAGAGAGTGTGAAAGAGAGAGGGGCTACACCAACCCCTTCAGGGCCACGGCAGCCAAAAGATATCCTTCAAGAAGGAAAGAAATCACAGAAAAGAGCTGAAGGTGGAGGCGTTGGGGGCAGTCCTAGGCCCTTCTGGTTTTGCGCTGCCCAGCTGGAACAGATTTTTGCTCAAATAAACTTACAATTTTTTAAAAGAAAAAGAAAAATAGTTAATGGATAACTTAGGTCAAAATCCTGTTGGGAGAGGGTTGACCAGTTTTCTGGATTCAGGGGTCCTGAGACAAAAGCCTAAATGATATCAGCAGGCAATTCAGGTAAGGAAGCCAGAACAGACTTGGAATGAAAGGGAATGGGGGCCCCCAGGAATAACACACTGTAAATGTTCAGGCCTTGGGGATTTGCAACTTGAAGAAAATGGCCAAAAGTTACTTCTGAAAGCTAGGAAAATGTACAGAAAACACAAGCATCTAAAAAAGGAGGGTTGTGAAGTGGGAGAAAGGGATGACCTTGGCTTCTATGAGTCTACGCACCTACTTTTAATTTCCTTCACTAAAAAAAAAAAAAGTTTGTGTAATGATACTTTTAAAACCCATAAGTAGAAAACCTAGCTGGGAAATAATCAGTGTGAGCTGGCACAGCATAGATACAGTAAGACCCCTACATACGAACCTTCACGTTGCAAACTTTCAAAGATGAGAATGTGCGTTCGCGTGTCCAATCACTAAGTCAGTTCACGTGCCTGGCGTACATTGTCACGTGTGTGCATCCTCTACAAGCGGTTGTGCTTTTGTGTACTTACATTGTGTAGCTTACTAATGAAGACCTGCTGGAACTGGAGGCCCAGAGAAAGGACGAAGAGAGACAAGAGGAAGAAGAAGTAACTGAAGAACAGAAGAGATTCACGATGCAGGAAATGGCAAGGGGATTCTCTTTATATGAGGAGGCACTGTTGGGACTTCCCTGGTGGTGCAGTGGTTAAGAATCCACCTGCCAATGCAGGGGACGTGGGCTTGATCCCTGGTCCAGGAAGATCCCACATGCTGTGGAGCAACTAAGCCCATGTGCCACAACTACTGAGCCTGCGCTCTACAGCCTGTGAGCCACAACTACTGAGCCTTTGTGCCACAACTACTGAAGCCTGCGCACCTAGAGCCCGTGCTCTGCAACAAGAGAAGCCACCGCAATGAGAAACCCACTCGCCGCAACTAGAGAAAATCCACGCACAGCAACAAAGACCCAACGCAGCCAAAATTTAATTAACTAATTAATTAATTTTTTTAAAAGAAGGAGGCACTGTTAGTTTTTGAGGCACAGGACCCAAATGTAGAACGGTACGCGAAGGTTGCAGCAGCCGTTCAGAACGCAACCCAGTGCTACCATGTCATCTTTGACGAGAAAAAAAGAGCTACTACCCAGAAATCACTGGATTGTTTTTTTCAAGAGGGTAGATAGAATTGAATCCAGCAAGGAATCAGAACCTGTGCCATCAACGTCAGGCGTGAGTGAAATTGCAGCTTGCCCTCCATCTCCTATGGCTGATGACCCTTCAGCTCTACCATCTCCCACCTCCTCTCCCTCCTCCAGTCAGTAACTCTTGTTGCCTGTTCACTCGATGCCAGCCCCTGGATGCCAGCTGTTGTACTGTACTACTGTACTTTTCAAGGTACTGTACTGTAAGATTGTTTTATTTTTTGTGTTTGTTTTTTATGTATTGTTTGTGTGAAAAGTATTATAAACCTATTACAGTGCAGTACTACACAGCCAATTGTGTTAGTTGGGTACCTAGGCTAACTTTGTTGGACTTATGAACAAATTGGACTTAACAAACGTGCTCTCAGAACGGAACTTGTTCGTATGTAGGGGACTTACTGTATTCTCCTATTTATCTAACTTCCCTGTAAGAGAAGCCACGGGCTCCACATTACAGAAGGGTGAACGGGTGCCATTTGTTTTAATTTTTTCAAGATTTTGATTTAATCTAATCAAGATATTGGGGTTTAGGGGGTGGAGTCAACTACCCTAGGAAGGCGGATCCAGTTACAGACTTGAGGTGCACTCAGATCTAGACCTTTCCTCCTGACTTGACTCAGCTCAGCATCACCATCCGGCCACACTGGGCACTCCACCAGGAGACCCTGCAGATCCTCAATGAACTCAGTACCTTCACTTCTCTCACCCTCTTTCCTCTTTCACTTTCATCTCCCTACTCCTCTCAACCTTCTCTGCCACTGTCTTCTGCATCTCAGTTAATGAGGTTACTACCCATCTGATTTCCAATGCTAGGAATATTCAGGCACATCCCTGACTAAATAACTCTGCAACCTCCCTCACCTATAGGATAAAATCCAAACTTTTCCATCTCCACTGAGAAGAGCTTTTCACGTTCAGGTCCCCATCTACCTTTCAAACCCTCCCTACCCTATGCTCCCAATTCACCCAAGTGTCCTGCAAGATTCCACACCCAATCACGTTCCAGTGCCCTTGGACACACTGCCTTCATTTGGGGCACCCTCTTACTCTCCTTTGCCTCAAGAACTGCTGTCCCACTTCAAGGTTCTGCTGAAGCATCACCTCTTCTGTGAAGACCTCCCTAAGTCCCCAGACAAAGTCTGTCAGTCTGTCTTTCATCCTCTTGGGTTTATAGAATAGCACTAGCCCTGCTGACTGCTAACCATTGTGTTTTTGAGACTCTCTTCCCCAGCGAGCTGTTAGAAGGCATGGAGATCTCTTATTCATCTTTGTGTGTGAGCAGTAAGCACCTTAGTCACCTTACCTAACATTGCAACATACACATACACACATTCTGCTGTGTTTTCACCATAGCACTAATGTATACACACTTTGCCTGTTTATTTATTATCTGGCTCCCTCCACTAGAATACGAGCTCCATGAAAGCAGGTATTTTGGTCTATTCTGTTCTCCCCTCTACCACCAATTCCCAGAATAATACCTGGCATGTGGTGGACGCTTAATAAATATTTTGATGAATGTGCGTCCAAAATGATTAGAATGGTGTCTACACATTCAACGTATTCATTGTTGAATGAATGCAAAAGTCCCACCTGCCTCTTAGAACTTTCCTTGGCTTTCTTCCACCTTTATTCACCTCCTCTGAACTCCTACAATAGCTACAGTGAGGTCCCACTACTCTCAGTACTTTGTTCCATTAATGTATTTTAATCTTGTCTCTCTAAGGAGATTATAAAAATTCCAAGGGCAGGCGCCACATCTTTTAAGAAAGATAATGTTAAATATAACTGGTGCCAGGTGCTTCCAAAGTGATTTATTGTATCACTTAATTATCTCCCAAACATCTACAAAATTAGTTCACTATTCTGATTTGGCATATAAGGTAACTGAGGTGCCAACGTACCCACATTCTCAAGGCCTTTAAGTAGCAAATTCATGATTCAAACCAGGTTTGACTCTAACTTCTGTGTTCCTTCCACTAACCCACATTGCTTCTGAGTTAATGTAGCTCACTGTTAACTTTTCCAAAAATATAGAAAAGCCAAAAAAAGAAAAACAATCACCCACAAACTCTTCATCCAAAGACAATCACTATTAACATTTATTCTATGACTTGGTCTCTTTTATTCTACACATTTTTAAATAGTTGTGGTCATACTATATCTAAAAAATGGTTATACCAACTTTCTAATTAAGATTTTAAGTTTGTGTCCCATATTTATAATAAATGTTAGGATATGATCATTATTGTCTGTTTATCCATGAAGCTAAACGTTTTTCCAAGGTTTTCTTAATGTGTACTTTTTCCCTTTGTGAATTATTTATTCTTTCCCTACTTATCTAGTTGAGGTCTTAATAATTTTCTTGTACATTTTATAAAGAATACTTTCTGAAAATTGTTGAGACATTAGATTTTTAAAATTTTAACCAAAATAAATTGTAACTATGTGAGATGACGGATATGATGGATATGTGTACAAAGCTTATTGTGGTGATTTGTTCACCACATGTACATACATCTAACCCTTATGTTGTACACCTTAAACTTACACAGTTTATGTAAATCATATCTCAGTGAAGCTGGAAAAAAAGAATACTTTCTTATCCATTTTTTCTGAGTATTTTCTATGCTATTTCTCAATTCTCTTACCCAATAAGTGCCTAGCATTGTGCTGAGTGCAAAATGAATGCGACATAAGAGTACTGATTAATCATTTTAAATTATTTACCCAACCAAGTGATCGTGGTTCACATCATCAGTAATGTCATATTGATATCATGTCTTCCTGATATGAAACAATAAGAAAAGCACTTCATCTCCATGGTCTTCTTCCCCAAAATCCATAACCCCAGTCTCATCATGAGAAAACATCCAACAAACTCAAGTTGAGGGACATTCTGAGAAATACTTGACCAGTTCCTTCAGAAATGTCAAGGTCTTGACAGATGAGGAAAGACTGAGAAATTGCCGGAGATTGGAGAAGATTAAGGAGACATAATGACCAAATGTAACATGGTATCCTGGATTAGATTCTTTATAGAGAGAGGGCATTAGTGGAAAAGCTAGAGAGATCAGAATAAAGCCTGTAGTCTGAGTAACAGTACTGTACCAATGTTAATGTCCTAGTTTTGATAAGATACCTTGTTAGATGAGATGCTGACATTAAGGGAAACGGGGTAGAGAGCATACAGGAAATCTCTGTACTATCTTTCCAACTCTTCTATAAATCTGGTTATTTCAACATAAAAATTTTTTTCTTTAAATGATTCACTCTGGGTACATAACTAGTATCATTTCACAGAAGAGCACAACTTTACCTGACACAACCTTAGTTCTTTCAACAACCTTAAATGCCAGAATAAAGAACTATTTATTGGCTTCATAATAAATTAGAGGATAGCTGAAACCCAGAAATATAAGGTACTGGATGTGAGTTTGCCAAGATGGAAAAGAGATCAGAAACAAGACTAGCTCAGTTAGACAGGTCAAAAATCACCTTTCTAAGGCAGAAAAAGTGGACCAGACAAACTAAATACAAGGTCCCCTAAAGCAGAATGGTATGTTGGAAACAGCCTGAGTTCTGAAGTTGAATCCTGGCACTGCCCATCTCCAGTTGGTTGGGGACCTTAGGAAAGTAAACAACCTTCCAGAGTCTTGGCTTCTTCAAGTTTGAAATTGAAATAGTTATATTTCTTTTATGGGCCTCTAGAGGAGGGATCATCAAACTTTCTTCCTAAGATAAGAAATATGTTAGGTGTTGTGGGTCAGATGGTCTGAGTCACAGCTATTCAACTCCGCCAGTGTAGTTTGAAAGTAGCCACAGACAACTCTTAAAAGTGTGGCCAGAGGCTCAAAGAAGAGATTAGCTGGGGAAGAAGAAGAAGACAGAGTAGAAGAGATTGATAACTTCCATATGCCACAGAATTCCCCCATTTTATTGCCAGGATGATGGTGAGGGTAGCACTGTCTACAGAGACCTTCATTTCCAAATGTAAATATTGTTCATGTATTAGCACCCTGGGAATACAGCAGCTATAGCGTGTTTGCTGTATTTTTAAATATTCAGTACAATTATAGAAGACAAGAAAAATAAATGGGGTGGCTGAAACCCAAAGGGTATATTACGTAGATGGTAAGTAAGCTAGTGGCTTGTGCAAGGCAGATGAAATTCATTGATGTGTTCAGTAAACAATGTGTTAGCCGTAGGTAGTGAGTAAGCATATAGCATAATTCAGAAGATATGTATATCTTGAAATAGTATAGTCATATAGGATGTATCCAAATATTCCTCTTCTTATAAGTACATCAATCATTTTAGATTAGGGCCCACCCTATTGACCTCAATTTTTTTTTTGGCCGTGCCTTGAGGCAAGCGGGATCTTAGTTCCCCGACAAGGGATTGAACCCACACCCCCTGCAATGGAAGCATGGAGTCTTAACCACTGAACCACCAGGGAAGTCCCGACCTCACTTTAATTTAATTACCTCTGAAAAGACCCTATCTCCAAACATGGTCACACCATGAGGCACTGATGGTTAGGATTTCAACACATGAATTCAACTGGGATGGGGGACACGATTCAGTCCATAACTTGACTTTTCCAACGTCTAGATGCCACCTGCATTCCTTGGCTCATGGTCGCCTCTTTCATCTTTAAAGCCAGCAGTATAGCATCTTCAAATAGACATCTATCTCTCTGACCTCTGCTTCCATCATCACATCTTCTTCTGTAACTCTGATTCCCCAGCCTCCCACTTTCCTAAAAGGACTCTTGTGATTACATTGGACCCACCAGATAATCCAGGATAACCTCCCCATCGCAAGCCCCTGTATCACATCTGCAAAGTCCCTTTGCCATGTAAAGTTACATATTCACAGTTCTAGGGACTAAGACGTGGGCATCCTTGGGTGCCATTATTCTGCCTAACACAACCAGTCAGCAGGTTGATTGCGGACCTACAGCTACTGGCTGGACATCTTTCCAATAGAGCAAGGATGTGCTGATTACAGGCACCTTTCATCTACTGAACACCTTGTTTAACCTCAGCTCTAGTCCTTGTAAGCACACCATGGACAGGCAAGGCTGATGCAGCAGACAGACAGTCAGAACATAGCCCAGGGTTCCAGAATCCTGGAATTATGGTCTTTCCACCCTGCAGGCACTGGATCCTAAGTGCGTTCATCACCCCATCAATTTCTCCTTGCTTTTCACTGCATGTCTTGAATTGGTTGAATAAACCATATGATTTGAGCATCTTATGTGGTCTGTGAGCCCTTCTGTGCTGTGACAGCCTGCCTGGTAGGGTCTAAGAGGCTGCCACAGCATCAAGGTCATTTTCCATACATCATGAGCTTTCATACAGAAGCAGATTGTTGAGTCAACAGAACACGGTGAAATTTGATGGAGAAGGGTATGTAAGCCTTGGGCTCAGAGAGGGTGGAGTTGGGTGGAATCCAGCAATGAGCAGCACAGGATCCCACGAAGGCCTCAGCAACAGAGGACTGGGGGTGACCAAGAATCCACCACGGAGGAGGAAGACCCTGCCGGCCAACTTCCCCGGGCACGCTGCCCAGACCAGCCCTGTCCAACAGTGCCCGAGGCTCATGCCAGGCCAGGTTCCAGGGCATTGTGTCATTTGAGGCAGTTAGACGCACCAATGAACTCTGAATAGTGTGGGAAATCTGACAGTCAGGATACCAACAGGACGGCCAGGAAAGGAACAGCGAACAGAACTCCTGTTTCCTCTTTTGTGTTGTTTCTGAGCCATAACTTCCATAATTTGTGAAATCCAAAGCAGAAAAAGAATGTTAAAAGACCTGTGCATACATAGGTTTAAAACACTTTCTGCCCTTTTCCCAAAATACCAAAATCAGAAGCATTCCAGGTTTCAGGAAGGAAATACATATTTAATTTAATTTATTTTTTTTAAAGGAATGCCATTTGAAAAACATTAAGAGGTGCTCTTGTATACCAAAAGCTGACTTTTAGAAATGAATTTATTTTTACTTTAAAAAGGCTTTAAAGAGTAAATATCCTTTTAATTCAATGTCAATCTTTTAAAAATTAAAAAAAGAGCTTTTCTCAATAGTAATTGTCACATTTCAAACCCCTACATTTTGGATTTTTTTGGAAAATGAAAATAAAATGTGTCCTATCTGGTGAAGACATGTGGAGTGTTACAAGGACAACCCCCAAAACTTTGCCCTTTAGATTCCAAATTCTAGATCAGGACGAGCCCTGCGTCTGTCATCTACATTAAGCCACCACAGTGATTGGAATAAAGTGTTTCCTTGAGTGATGGGCATCCTTAATAATTCATAGGTGACCACTCACAGGTCCCTCCAAGTGACAGAAGACCCTCTCAACCCTATAAAGCTGGGTAACTGAGCCCATATAACAGGGTTATGAAAAGCAACCTTTTCTGATAGAACCCTTCAGAGTTAAGTTTGCAGGAAATACATGCTACTGGTGTACGACCAGGAGAAAAATAGTTTATTTGCAAAACAGAACAATCCAGGTTTCCTACCCCTAATGTTTCCTTATGTGAAGAGATGCTACATGAGAAACACTCTCCAGACTTCAGGTACAATCCTAGTATCAGAATCCCCTGATCCAGCCCCGAGTTTATAACAAAAAAGAATACCAGCATATAACAAATAAAACATGTAACGAAAAGGATGGAGAATTCTTCCTGAGAAAGTTTGCATTCTGCTTTCATATCAAGAATACATGTGTCCTCCCTTTAATTCCAATTGCAGATATTTATTCTAAGGAATTAATCAGAGATGTGAAAAATGTATATATAACAATATTTATTTCAGCATCATTTCTGAAGTAAATTTGGAGCAACCTAAGTGTCCACCAATAGGAAAATGATTAAACAAAGTGAAGCACGGGCAAAAGATGGAATAATACATTACCGTTTAAAGTTGGGTTTTTGAAGAGTAATAATACAGGGGTATGTTCATGATATAACGTAATAGGAAAAGAAGGATATAAAATTATAAACACAATCTGATTTCAATTTTGTTTCTAAAACAGTAAGGATTATTATTTTCATGACACTTTCCTGTTTTTACAAGTTTTCTACACTGGAAATGTATCACTTCCATAGTCGGGGGGTGGGGAGTATATATTATTCAAAGAAATGGATTTATCCCAGAAAACTCTCCCTGTTTAATTCTACTGTTTTTACAACAGCCCAGCACATGGATGTGAAAAGTGGCTACAGTGAAGGTTGCCATGACCACAACCCTGTGGGCTGTTTCTCCCCAGGCCCCAGCATCCCCCATCTAAGACTGCGTCTGCACCCCCGGGGGAAACACGACAGACAGTTCGGGGAACCAGCCCAACGATTTCGGTTACTTAGATAATTCAAAGTTTGACCACAAGGCAGCATTAGTAGAGCGGGTCCTGTCTATTCAACAGCAGACGATCCTGCCCCCCAATAATCACAGATAAGCAGTTCAACAAATGTACTCTCCTCCTAAACAACGCTTACAAGGCTCTAGCACACGTGTGTTGACACAGAAGGTGCCATCAAAGTGTGTATGTGTGCAGGAGCCTGTGAGCAAGAGAGAAGGCCAGGGAGAGAAGAAGGGGGAGGGAGAAAGAGAAGGGAGGGAGAAGGGAAGGAGAAGGGGGAGGGGAGGGAACAAAAGGAGGGAGTGTTCACGCCAATGACTCAAGTCTGTGCCTGGCTAATTTAAAAATTCGCTGACTCTAAAATTTTCCTAACATTTCCAGGATAGGGAAGAACTCAGAACTAAGAACTCTAATCCCGACTAAAGGAGAATAGTCCCTTCTGTTCCTTCTTCCAACAACTTAACACGAACATCGCCAGCTTTGTCTGTGTACACAAGTCGTCTAGAGCACTTGAAACTGGTGCCCAGCGAAAAAGGAGAATTGAGCCCTTCTTTCAACAGGATTCCCTAGCCCGGACTGCAGGCGTTATCTGCATGCATTAATGCGTATGCAAATTACCGCCAATCTAGCACGGACACCGAGAGACATCTAGTGACAAGTTGGGTGAAAAACAGGACAACATACAGACCACAGAGAGGAAGCAATGTGCCATCCACCTGCAACTGTACTTTATTCAATAAACTGCTATTAAACATCTAATGTGCTAGGCACCAAGCTAAGTTTGGGGGAATACGAAGAACAAGACAAACAAAAGAAGAATTTTCCATCATTTGTATCACATCTGTATCAGAATTTTCCATAATTTGTAAATATCCCTCATTAGAAAATGTCTTTCTTCTGCTGTCTCTATTTATGAAACACAAAACAAAGTCCCACATTCAAAACAGAGCATCTCTCAAAGGAAAGCCAAATTATTTGCTTTCCCATGGTAAGACGATGATTTTCCAAAAGCTCTAGGATTAAAAGAATATTCTGTCAGTAATTCCAAATTTGCAATCCTTGCAAAAGGCTGGGTTTTTTCTTTGATTTTTATAACACTTTCCCCATATTCCCTCTCCCAACCCAGAGGGCTGAGCACAACAGAAATAGTGCTTTTAAAGTGAGTTTATATAAATTTTGTTCTGATAAGTTTAGAAATTAATTTCATAACATTCTTTAATCAGTTCAAGCATCAGGCTCACAAACTAACCAAAAGAAAATATAAAACTAACATTCTGAATTCAGGTCTCCTTAATACTATCAATAGTTTGTACACGGAAACTTTTCTATACTAAGAGTGGAAAGGTATCTCTGTGTGCGTATGTGTGCATGTGTGTGTATGTGTTTAATCTCTGAATACCTCCCATCACTAAGAAGTATCAATATGTGGAAATTCTAAGCTGTATTTTATCTTCAATTATATCATAATGTATTGCATATATAAAATGGTACATTGCAAATCACTCCATCTTACGTTTCTTTTCCTTATAAGAGAAGGAAAACAGTTCAGTACTCTGTACCTCGAGCACTAGAGAGGTTTGTGAGCAATCATAAGAAATGTTGGTACCTTTCTTCCAGGGAGGGCTGAAGGCAGTCCAAATCACCAGATCTCGTAAGACCCATATAAGTAAAAGCAACTCAACTTAGAGCTTATCCTACTTAGCGGTTTTGGTGAATAAGAAATACAGGATATGCTATTCATTTTAAAAGCAAAGACCAAGAAACATAAAATTATTCTGTAAATGCAGTAAGTGAAAATAAGCTTCCCTTCTACGTTATGCACATTTCAGGAAAAGACATAGTGATGGGGATGGGGGAGTCTGGAAAAAAGACAGATTATGAGACCAACCTGGGTCTTACCATTTGCCACGTGCCCTGAAGGCAGGATGGCTTTCTTTGGGAAAAATCTCAACCCTTTAGATGAAAAGGATGAACAAATCTGGCCAAAATTTTTTAATTAAAAAATATGTTTAACTGTTGCCACTTGATATCTTTTTGTCCCTCTTCATTTCCTTCCCAAATCACCAGAGTCCCATTGCATGCAGCCCTCCCAAACCCCTGCAGCCTACAACAGGGCATTCTGGCTGAGCCCCTGTGATCTGTTTTACAGCCCTGCTTCTCTATCCCAGCAGCCTGTGACATTTCTTTCCAGACCTGCATTGCAGTAAGTGCAGACCCCTTGCACGGCACCTGCCTGCAGAAAAGCCAGGGTGGAGAGCACACTACATTTCCTACCTGTCACAGCTGAACCCCTGCCACCATTTCCTTCTCAACAGGTATCTTCCACCTGGCTTTGAATTCCAGCACCACACCGGGCTGAGCCCGCCCGGGGAGGAACTGAGATAGGGCTTGAGTCACACCTGTTTGACCCCACGAGTGCTGCATATACATGGTGCGCGCACGCACACACACACACACACACACACACAATCTTTGATAATGATAATTTTCTGAGATAACTGGTCAACACCGCTAGGTCAGAAGAAAGGACCATGTGCTTCCAAATGAAAAATACCCAGAGAAATTACGCAGAGAGGTATGGTAATTAATCACATTGGCAGATTTAGAACTTACTTTCAAACAGGCTTTCTTTCGTGCCTCCGTTCATGACAGCACTTGCAGGTCCGTATCAGGACGGTCCCGCGGCCCAGCGACACCTGCGTTCAGGCAGCCCTGGCTTGTGCTCTTGTCGCAGCCCCTAGTAGGGACCGTCATGCTGCCCCTCCCCCCAGGGCTGCACCCAGGTCTCTCTCAGCCCTGCAGTCTGCTGCAGGCTAGCCATCACCCCGTTAGCCCAGGACAGGCCCAGTTTACACCGGTTAACCTGTCATAATGATTCTTAGCACCTTCTTTTATTCTGAAAAGAGTCCTGGTTTGGATAATAAATGTCATGGTAACTCACCTTTCGGGAACATTCTCCCCACCAACACACCTTTCCTATCTGTGCAACTGTACAGTCGGCTGAAAAACGGGACTTTTGCACTTGTGTATTCCCGTGATTATATGCCCTGGGCCCATCCATGGTTCCCCGAGGCTGACGTGGGCCGCTTCTAGACCATCTACTGGTCCAAGATAGACAGATCACACATGTTCTCTACCTCCCCCTTTCCAACAGGTTGAGCTCTAATCACATCAGATACGCCTGTGCATGGGTATTCATCAGGGACAAGCTCTAACATATGGGGTCCTGTTGACTCATCTGTATTAGAAAATAAGATAATGTAAGACAATGTAAAAATAAGATAAGATAACGTAAGTTAGGGAGGATACTCAGTTCTAAGTCATCATCTGTGAAACCTTTTACAGAGGCTTCATTCAAAATTTAAATAGGATAAAATTCACAAACATCATGATTTGCTCATAATCGTTGGTGACTCCAAAGAAGGTCACAGACCTTCTTCAAGTGACTAATGAGAGCTGACATTCAAGTGTCTTTAATTTATAAATGTCATCATTATTCTGTCCAACTGTGGACATGTACCTACCACCACTTGGTAGACACCCAAGGAGTACTTGTTGATTCATTTGTTAACAGAAGCGGAACCACTTCTCAGGCCACATTTGCAGGCAGCGCTGCAGGGGTGAAGAGCTGGGGCAGATGGTCAGACATACCTCTCTCTGCAGCCTGGCTCTACCCTCTTAATCCTCTTCTACTTTGAATAGTCTCTGAACCCCTCTGAGGCTGTTTCCTACTCTGCGAAGTAGGGATAAGAGTCACCAACCCCCTAGCAGTGTTATACTACCGCACCTAACGAATGGATAAAGAGGATTGTGGTATACAATGGAATACCACTCAGCCATAAAAAAGAACGAAATTTTGCCATCGGCAGCAACATGGATGGACTTGGAGGGCATGATGCTAAGTGAAACAAGTCAGACAGAGAAAGGCAAATACTGTATGATATCACTTATGTGTGTAATCTAAAAAGTACAACAAATGAGTGAATGTAACAAAAAAGCAGCAGACTCACAGAGAACAAACTAGTGGTTACCAGTGGGTAGGGTGGGCAGGGGCAATTTAGGGGTGAGAGAGAACATAGCCAGTATTTGGTAATACATGACTGTAAACAGAAAGTAACCTTTAAAATGTATACAAATGTTTTTAATTAAAAAAAAAAATACTGCATTTAAAGCGTTTGATACAGTGCCTGGCATCTAATAAGCTTTCAATCATTATTTTTATCTAACAAATGCACATTGTGCTTATTAAGTGTCACACCCAGTTCTGAGCACTTTGCAAATACTTATTCATTTAATCCTCATAACAACCCCATGATATTGATGGTAAATATTTGTACTATCCCCATTTTACAGATAAAAACCGAGACAGAGAAAGTTTAGGTCCCCTGCCTGGGGTCCCACAGTTGGTTACCACCCAGTCAGACCGCCTCCAGACACTAATCTCTTCACCGGTATGCTAGGCAGCTCTGCCAATTTTCCACACTGGTTGAGAGCACAGATGGTATCATTAGGACCCACTGAGGCCAGCCGATCAGTGGAGCTGAGGTAGGAGCTCCACAGTAGCGTCTGGTACACAGACTTGGACACAAGGACACTTACTGTCACCATGACACACCAGGATGGTGACCCACTGAGATAATCAGTAGCCAGATATCTCTAGCTTAAATCCAGATGCATCCTGCATCAACTTCTATTACATTTTTTAAAAAGACTTCTGTTTTCTCCTTTCATTGATCTGAATCAACACAGAATCAACATCCAACAGCACAGGTTCTCCAGGTAAAGAACCAATGTCAAATTAATCCTTCAAAATGTAAGTGTTTTGAAGGGCTCTGCTGCTTTCATTTTAGAAAAGACACATAACTCAAACTTCACGTCAGAGGTACATTCAGTCAAAAAACAGGATTTACTGAGGGCTAGCAGGACCTCCTGAGCTCATGTAGGTGAGGGACACGACCTTTGATGTTGAATTGTGTCCCCCAAAAAAGATACGGTGGAGTCCTAACCCTTAGTACCTCAGAGTGTGACTTTATTTGGAAACAAGGTCTTTACAGAGGTCATCAAGTTAAAATGAGGTCATTAGGGTGGGTCCCAATGCAGTATGACTGTGTCCTTATAAAAGAAGGGGAAATTTGGACACAGAAATAGGCAAACTCCGAGGGAAGATGATGTGAAGAGAGACAAGGAGAAGACAGCCAGCTACAAGCCAAGGAGAGAGATCTGGTACGGAAGATTTCCTCACAGCACTCAGAAGTAACCAACCCTGCTGATACCTTGATCTTGGACTTCCAGCCTCCAAAAGTGGGAGAGAATAAATTTATATTGTTTAAGCCTCCCAGCTTGTGGCACTTTGTTACAGCAGCCATAGGAAATTAATACAGACTTTGGTATCAGGAGTGGAGTGGCTTAAACTCAGAAACCTAATTGGCAAAGAACTGAGGGGCACCCATGAGACACACAGTGAGCTGATGTGAGTTAGACAGTGGGCAGACGGGGCACCGGTGACCCCAGGTGAGACCAGAAGACTCTCTTCCTTGGCCTCGACTGGAGGGGGTAGGGGGACCCCACATGCTCTGAGCACTGAGGGTCACCTGCCCAGTGGAGCCAGGAGCAGTCCTTACTGTCCCCATCCAGCTCAGTGCCCCTGGCCATTCCAGCCAGGAGCAGACATGTCTAATCTCTCCATGTCTAAACTCTCCAGGTCAGACCCCTGTCTCCTTCATGTTGAGAGTCCTCTCGACTGGCCTGTGGGTCTCTTGATGCCTACTTGACTATGAAGAGGGACAGCCTCAGCTCCTAGAAGATGGGGCAGGCATATGTCAATGTGGGTTCCTCTCTACTTAAATTAACCCTTCACCTAGTTGGTACAGAGGTGTAGCCAATGAAGCCAGTTGAAACTGGGGGTGCTACCCCGTAAAAGCAGAAGTCCTTCCCCATATACTCTTACCTCTGTCCTTGACCTCAAGCCTTGCCTAACAAGTAACCTACTGGCCTGTGTACTCCAACGCCTCTGTGTTGCCTCTGATCACTTGTCTGATGAACACGTCACTCTACCCTTTAAAATCCTAACCCCTCCGCACCCTCAGTGATTACAATTCCGGGGCCAGTGCTGTGGAACGGAGGCACAAGTGTAGCAGGGATGGTTTGATCTCTGTAAAATATTGCATTTATATTCAACGTCATCTTGAGCTGAACCCTCCAGATTTGGAGAAATCACTTCTCTTACTGAAATTTAATTACTTCTGTGATTTTGGTCTACCAGAAAAATACAATGTACAGAATATAAATAAGAAACAGAATAGGCAGTGCCAGATATCTGACTGCATTTTTCCTAATATAAAATATATAGGTCCTAATTCCCTTCAAACATCTCTTGCCCTGTAGATGAAATATAGATACCTTTATTTTTAATAAACAAAGGGGAAAAGGATCCTTTTGCAATATTTTCTTGGAAATACAAAATATCTAGCCATGTCAAGGATCAAATAACCTAAAATTAACCAAATAAAGCCTTAACCATTCCTAGTGTAGTCAATATTCAGTAACATGGAGGAATTATTTGTACATCAATGTTAAAGGGAATAAAGCAGAATTCAGAATTATATATTTGTAATATATATATATATATATATATATATATATAATCACACAATGATTATATACATGTATAGAAAATAGAAAAAAGGAAATGCTTCAAATAATGGTAATTATAGCTGAGTGATAGATACCAGGTGCTTTCTGCACCTTTGCGTATTTTCCAGATTTACTAAAATAAGTTTGGATTACTTTTTTTTTTTACCCTTTTTTTTTTATTTATTTACTTATTTTTGGTTGTGTTGGGTCTTCATTGCTGCGCACAGGCTTACTCTAGTTGCAGAGAGCGGGGGTTACTCTTCCCTGCGGTGCACGGGCTTCTCATTGTGGTGGCTTGTTTTGTTGTGGAGCACGGGCTTTAGGTGCGTGGGCTTCAGTAGTTGTGGCACGCAGGCTCAGTAGTTGTGGCTCACGGGCTTAGTTGCTCTGCGGTATGTGGGATCTTCCGGGACCAGGGCTCGAACCCGTGTCCCCTGCATTGGCAGGTGGATTCTTAACCACTGTGTCACCAGGGAAGCCCTTCTGGATTACTTTTTAGTCAGAGAAAAATGTTATATTTTATTCTGTTTATTAATAATACACATACTTGGGGGCCACAACTACTGAGCCTGCGCGTCTGGAGCCTGTGCTCCGCAACAAGAGAGGCCGCGACAGTGAGAGGCCCGTGCACCGCGACGAAGAGTGGCCCCCGCTCGCCACAGCTAGAGAAAGCCCTCGCACAGAAACGAAGACCCAACACAGCCAAAAATAAAAATAAATAAATAAATAATTTTTTTTAAAAAAAAGACAGATGCTTGCTTTAAAAAATAATAATAATAATAATACACATACTTTATAAAGTATATGAATACCTGATTACTTTTTGTATGTAAGCAATATTAGCCCATTACGTAAAATTTTATAGCCAAACACAAAAGTCATTATGAGTTGTGTATTGGACCCCATAGAAGCACACTATGCACACCTGTAAATAACAATTAAAGAAAATATATAGGTTGTTATCACTTGAGCAAGTTTAGTTTTTGGTAACTGATTCTGTTTCCATTTGCCACGAGAAATATATCCTCTTTATCTGTGTCCTCCCTTGCTTTTTTTAGGTGTATAAAATGACAGCTTATGTGAAAATCAAACTGAGGTCAAATTACCGATATTCTGTGTGTGGCTGGAGGTCAGAATTACCTTTGTAAAGAGCCCTGAGACCCAGAATGAATTTCTATTTATTCAGCAGTCTACCTCCCAAACTCAGCTAACAAAAAATGAAGAAAAGGGCAAAAGGGTCCCAAGCTCAGAGTTCAGCTTGTGTTTGCAAATGACCAAGAAAAAGAAAGATGGAAGCAGGCACAAACCAGAGAGAATAGGGGCTAGAAGTTCCTTGTATTTGTAAAGGCAAATGCTTGATTGGTTTGATTCAGCTTGAATCATTTCAGCTGCATGGTATTAGAGAGAAAAGAAAACTGTACACTGCCAGATGATGAAGAGACCCTTGATGTGCTTTGTGGGCTCCCTATATGTGTGTTATATGTGTGTGTGTGTGTGTGTGTGTGTGTGTGTGTGTATTTCTTTTTAATTTAATGGGCACCTACTATGTGCCCAGCACAGCGCTAGAAGCATAGATGCCGTGACAACTAACTGTGGCCCTAAACCCTAGGAAGAGTCTGGCCACTTCTTACTCACTTGTTGACCATGTTCTCTGACTATTTTGGGTTTTACTACATGTTATAGAGGCTTAATTCCCCTTCCAGAAATACCTGCTAAGTCCCATTGGTTTAATTGTGTATAATGCTTGTTTTGGCTTCAACAAAGAGACATCTGGATTATGGATTTCTGCAAAGACTGAAAAGTCAAGCCCTGCACGATAGAGCCCATGGAGCACTGCCTTTCCCATCATTATCCATCTCCCCCGCTCCTACTCCATGCTGCCTCACTGAGGTGAGTGATTCTAGTCTATTCAGGCTAATAGCATGTCGTTCTTAGTGAGCTGCTCCTAAACAGCGTGTTGCTTTTGCACACCCCTTGCTACTTTTATCTCATTTGTGCTTTACAACATCTTTGAAAGACAGATGGGAAAAGAAATATAAGTTGAGATGTAGAATGTTCTAAAACCTTGCAACTTAACACCAGTTTCCACTTTGATACTACTTAGTTCCATAGGCTGCTAGCTTTCTCCTTGCCTTCTCCAGCCTCGTCCCATTCCCACCCATTCTCTGTTATGGCACCAAAGGGCTTTTTCAGAAATGCAAATCCGATCATGATATTCCCCAATCTAATCCTGCCCAATGGCTGTATGTCACCAACCAAGAACAGTTGGAACTACTCAGTGTGTCTTCCTGGCTGCTTCCCTCCTACTGGGGCCAGTGTTTCAGCCCCATCAAAGCCTCTGCATGTGCGTTCTCCCCACCTGGACCACCTTCACCCCACCTCATCGCCAGGAGAGAAACTCCTACTCATCCTCCAAGGGCCAGCACAAGCATTCCATCCTCCATGAAATGTGTTTCTTAGAAACACTCAGCTTTTAATAAGGAAAGACATTTGAGTCAGTATCTTCTTTGGAAGAGACAGGAGAGTGGTCTTGACCTTGGAGAGAAAGTTACACTCAACCTCAGATAACCTGCATCTGAGCTTTTTCTTTCATCCAGTTCCCGTAACTAATGAAGAAGTGGACTCGGTACACCAGGATGAAAATCACGTTGATTTTACTACTAAAGCCCTAGGAAAATAAACAAGTCATGGAACCAGTCAGAGCTGGCAAGATCTCACAGGAAAATGCTCATGGAAACAAAAAATACACTTTGATATCTTCTGCCCTTGCAGAATATTTTTTCCACAGAAGTGTGTCTTTCACTATCATCACTATCCCCAAGAACTTGGGGGAAATAAGATGGTTGGATTTAGGGCCCACCCGAATCCAAGATGATTTTATCTTGAGACACTCAATTTAAGTACATCTGCAAAGACCCTTTTTCCAAATAAGGTCACATTCACTGGTTCCAGAGGAATGTACCTTTTGGGGGACCACCATCCAACCTACTACAGACAGCATGCCTCACTCTGATTGAAACCTTATCACTGACACCCCAGTTCTGAATCCTGGCTGACCACACTGCTTTCTAATTGTGGTTTCATTCCCAGGTAGCATGACCTCTCTGGAGTTCTTGAGACTTCAGCCTCTCTGCAGTTATGTTTCTTGTGGAAAATCAATGGATTGGAATTCTGGTTATACACTTGAGTCTCATAATTGACTCAAGTGTATAATTTCACTTGAGTGAAATAATTGTGTATCTGTGCTAGAGAGAGAAGAGCCCACCTCTTAATGTGTCAGCCCAATTCTATTCCTGAGCCTGCAGACGTGGAGCCCAATTGAAGCCTGGGAAATTAAGGTAATTTTCCTAAGGTGAGCCATCTAGGGAGGCCCCTAGAGAGACCGCCCACCGGCCATTCCACAGATGACCTTCCCTTGTGCCTGGCCAAGTGAGGACATAGAGGCAGAGAGGGCCCGAGCTCCTCGGGGAGCCAGTAGTCCGTCCAGGTCTTTCCACCCAGTTTTGTGCTGACCAGTGGTTTGGCCCTTTGAGTCAGTCTTCTGGAAGATAAGGAGTGGGGCCAGTCAAGATGGCAGAAGAGGTAGTGAAGAACCTTGAAGACCATCCTGAGCCCTAATGAACCATCTCAGTGAGCAATGCCCACTGTCCAAACACAAGCAGCCAGGAAGCCATGTGTAAGAAGCACATACCTCCTGAAGTGGAATCTGACATGCAACCTCGCCTCCTGGAGCAGGTGATGCCATATGCCAGCTGAAATCATATTTTCGAAGCTCTCCCTTAGCTACTATCTAAAAAGTCAGTAGAAACGATCTACACAGAGCCTTTTTTTTAACTGAAGTATAGTTGATTTACAATGTTTCAGGTGGACAGCAAAGTGATTCAGTTATATACATACATATACTTTTTCAGATTCTTATCCATGACAGGTTATTACAGGACATTGAATATAGCTCTCTGTGCTATGCAGTAGGTTCTTGTTGTTTATCTATTTTATCTATAGTAGTACACAGAGACTACTTAACCTATTGTGTGTTGCTGGTTTTGTTATTGCTGTGGGTATTTCTGCATGATTTCCAACAGATCTGGCTTCTTGGAGAAGCTGGTAGTTTTCCAGTGATTAGAACTATTCTCCATGAGAGGAAAAGGATGATAAACTAAGATCTTAAATGTCACGGTGACACTATGTGTGTGTCCTCAGAAAAACATTTCTGCTGAAAGATAAAAATCTTCTGGATGCTTTTATCTCTGAGCTTCTGGCAACTGTAGAAATTCCCTCATGGAGCACGTGGTCATTACCAGACCACAGACACTGAAACAGGGAAGAAGGACCTGATGTGAAAGGATGGAGGTAAGGGCAGGTTTGTGGGACCTGAGAGACAGAGGTAGCAGCAAGGAGCTTAGTGGCTCTAACTGAAGCCATCCTGGATTATGCTTTCTGAAGTTAATTTAACTTAAATTTACGTTCTTCTTTATGTGTGAGGTACATGGGCTATACTGAGTGTCCTGCCTGGCTTCCCTTCATTTTCTGTGCCAAAAATCAGCCTAAATGCTGTGTCTTCCCAGTCCCCCATCAATTCTGGCCAACCAAGTGGAAATGCAGAGGCAAGGAGTTCCAGCATGATCCTGTCCAGTCTCCTCCCAGTCACCTGTGTCACCAGACATAGATGAGAGATTGTCAAAAGTGACAGTGGGGGCTTCCCTGGTGGGGCAGTGGTTGAGAATCTGCCTGCCAATGCAGGGGACACGGGTTCGAGCCCTGGTCTGGGAAGATCCCACATGCCGCGGAGCAACTAGGCCCGTGAGCCACAATTACTGAGCCTGCGCATCTGGAGCCTGTGCTCCGCAACAAGAGAGGCCGCGATAATGAGAGGCCCGCGCACCGTGATGAAGAGTGGCCCCCACTTGCCGCAACTAGAGAAAGCCCTCGCACAGAAATGAAGACCCAACACAGCCATAAATAAATAAATAAATAAATAAATAAATAAATAAATAAATAAACCCAAAGTTTAAAAAAAAAAAAAAAAGTGACAGTGGTTTCTGGAGGCAAGAAAATGGCTTACCAGTATGAAGGGGCCAGGGAGAGGGCTGTGTACGTTTTGAATTTCATTTCAGACCTAACCTTCCCCTCAGTCTCTGCCTAATAGAAAAGAAATAGTGAAAGACTCACAGACTTAGAGAACGAATTTATGGTTACCGGGGGCGGGGGAAGGGGGGGGGAGGAGGGATATTTAGGGAGTTTGGGATTGACATGTACACACTGCTATATTTTAAATGGATAACCAATAAGTCCCTACTGTATAACACAGGGAACTCTGCTCAGTATTATGTGACAACCTAAATGGGAAAAGAATTTGAAAAAGAATAGATACATGTAAATGTATAACTGAATCACTTGGCTGTACACCTGAAATTATCACATTGTTAATTATAACATTGTTAATCAACTATACTCCAATATAAAATAAAAAGTTTAAAAAAGAAAAAAGAAAGAGTGAAATATTCTGAAAAAGATAAGCAGTGGAATCATTAAGTGCTTACTTTTAGGAGCAGTGTTCTAGAGACATACACTCACAGCTCTTCAGACAGGAAATAGCAATATAACTTCAGGAAATATCAATGATCTTCATGGCTTAGTATTTCCTGTAAAGGCGTAGAGAAAAGGGGGGGAAATGACATACTCAGCTTGCAAAAACTGCAGCTTCTAAAAAAAAAAAGAAAGAAAAAAAACTGCAGCTTCTAACACATGCCAATTCTTACTTATTTAAAGGCTTCAAAAGTCAACCCCATCGTGAATAAAGAAACATCCTTGGTTGAGGTTACTGTGTTTATTTTGGTTATTTACAATATTCTATCACACTGACACTCCAAATGCTAAGTTTCCTACAAGGATTTTGGAATATGTCATGTAAACCAACGACTAGTTTATAGTAGATATTTTTGCTACATTGAAGAGTTTTTCATTCTCAGGTAACGATCAGACAAGAGCCTTAAGTGACAACTTTTTTAAAGCTGTCTGCTTTTTTAATGGAAGTTTTCTTTTTTGAAGGTGAAGTATGCTGTTCTTTATGACAGCTTTGTTGACACCAACAGAAATTCAAAGTAAAGCTCTGAAAGTGAATCAGGTAGGATTACCTACATGTCCTTGGAATTCAGCTCGGCTTATGGGAAATTTGTCAATTATTTTCATATTCCATTTCCCAGGAAAACATAGTCCATGATCAACAGAAGCTCATTATCCCAAAGCAGCCAATCAAGGAAGCATACCCTGTCACCAGGTGAGATATGGCTACATCTGGGTCAACATCATGAAGAAGTACATTAGCAACGTGTAAACATGAGCAGTTTCAGGAAGACAGCCTTTGCATTCCTGCCTTGTGTTTAATCGAAACCAGGACACGGAACTCACGCTTCCAGACAAAAGTCAACTCTGCTTTGACCCTTGCTTCCACCAAGTTCACTGACACTTCAGGAAAGCAGAGAGTTGCCTGGATGAAACCAAAGAATCTTCTGGCAACCCCCAAATCCTGCCGCTGACAGCAGCCTATACAAAGTGAGTCTGAGAAATGTAATACATCTTAGGAATGCACCTGAAAAACAGCAATATTATATCCACCAGGGGAAAAGTCTTCCTGGGGATTAGTGTGGGCTCTGAAACTTGATTCTTCCCAAGCTTTCATAATTGTTATCCCAATTAATGGAACTGCAGACACCATTCTTCTATTCCCAGGTACAATCATGTCACGTTCTTCTGAAACTCACAAAGCCATTTCCTTCAACACTGCCCTCCGGGAGGGAGTCTTGAGGTTAATGACCCTCCACAGAAGACTATCATTTACGTACTGTACAAGTGCATTTTCTTTGCATTTCAGTCATGCCCTGACCTTGGAGAGGACGATGGAAAGGGGGATGCCTGATTGCCTTCCCATTTATAAACTGATTATTTTCCTATTGGCACCTTCATTCTGCAATCACTGACATAAAATCTTTTACCAAACAAAATGTAAGAAATGAGAAATTGATTGGATTTCTAAAGTTTACTTTGAATTCAGCCATTAATAAGAGGTTCTTTTAAGAAGAGAAGTCTAGAGAAGTGACTCCACACCAGAACCCAGCTGTGCTACTTTCCGAGGAGATGCGGCCACATCCAATCAAAGCGTAGAAACTCAGTCATTTTTAACTGAATTGACAGAGAAGTACTATTTTTCTACCCAAAAAAAAAAAAAAAAAAAAGGAAGGAAAGAATGCTTTCATGTAGATCTACGCAAGCTAAACTTACACCAAAAGCTCATGCAAGGTCGATGAATAACAAAGTTTTCTGCTCCCACCACAGACTCCTTGCCATGACGTGGCCCTCCCAGACAATCTTCCCCAGAGGGCAGCTCAGCTGCTTCCTTTCTCTTCTGCAGGTCTTCATCCAAATGCCACCTTTTAGGCAAGGCCTTCCCTAACCACCTGTTGACAATTGTAAAGCCTCTGCCCTACCATGCCCACCTGCTTTCTCCACTCAACTTTCCTTTATAGCACTTCTATATCTGAGATTCTTTACATTTTGTCTAGTCCTTTATTCTGCTTATTGCATGTCTCCCCTCAAGAGAAGGGATGCTCCATGAGGACCAGGAGATAACAACCCCTAAACAGAAATCATCATGGAGCAGACACTCCGTAAATATAATGATATAAAATGTTTAAAATGGAAAGTCAAAATAAAATCACCCAGCTTTTTGTCGCTTTCCAGCATTCAAGATGTCAAAGCAAGGACATGGTGGGTCCTCTGGTGTGAAATTCCGGATTTCCTTGGGTGTTCTGGTTGGAGCCGTGATCATTTGTGCTGACAACACAGGAGCCAAAAATCTGCATATCATCTCCGTGAAGGGGATCAAGGGACAACTGAATAGACTTCCTGCTGCTGGTGTGGGTGACATGGTGATGGCCACAGTCAAGAAAGGCAAACCAGAGCTCAGAAAGAAGTGGTAATTAGACAACGAAAGTCCTACCGGAGAAAAGGTGGTATGTTTCTTTATTTTGAAGATAATGCAGGAGTTGTAGAAAACAATAAGGCGAGACAAAAGATTCCGCCTTTCACAGGACCAGCTGCAGAAGAATGTGCAGACTTCTGGCCCAGGATTGCATCCAATGCTTGCAGCATTGCATGATTCTTTGGTGTATTTGTAAAAAACTAAAAATAAAAATTATTTGCTCCCCCCCCAAAATAAAAATTAAATAAAATAAAATCGCCTGCCACGAACAAGTAACCACCTTCTCTCCACTAAGGTAGACAGTATGGTGAAGCCATTGCCCAGGGAGCCGAGGACGAAATAGGAGGAGAAACATTGCTCATGCCCTGGCACACTGGATACTAAGCCTTGTGCCTTCCATTCCACCTTGGAGCCCTGATCCCTGTGCACACCTCCACCTGAGAGACTAGAGGGAAGAGGGGAGACGTTCCCTCTGGTTTCCAGCTTGCTTGTCAACTCACTGGTGAGTTGTATCCAGGACCGACTTCACGGGAATGCAGCCTGCATCATCCCACAAGTCTCCGCACTCGGAAGGGACCCTGTGTTTGGTTTAATGCTCTGCTGTCCATACCTTGAAATTCTTAATAATTTTACCTTCCAATTTGTCTTTTATAAGTGAAATTCAGTGGGACAATGGAAGATGCGTATGAGCAGAGGAGAGTCATGAAATAAAGGAAAAACCTTCATAGTTTAGTACCTTTAACGGCACTTTTCCCTACTTTTCAACAAGCAGCCCCATTTTCACTTTGCACTGGGCCCCCAAAATTATGTAGTCGGTCCTGGTTGTATCCATGTTATTTCTGGAGAGCAACAAAAACTTTCTAAGGTAGAGGAAATCCATTCTGTCCTATATGGTCTGTTCTCCCAGCTTGAAAGCAATGGGGTCATCTTTTTGGCTGGCAATCACCTCCATCACCAAGCTTAGATTCAATTAAAGTAGAAATTAAGGATAGCATTTGAGGCAATGAGTTGATTTTGGAGAGAAAGAAAAAAATAAAGAAAATTCTGTTATAAAAATAATTACTGAAAATGTTAACAACAGTAGCTTGGAAACTCTTTTTGTTGTCTGAGAACTTTTCAAAAAGTTATTTATTGAAATCATATGACTATATCTACTACAACTACACCATGTACGGAAAGAAAATGGTTTAATCCACCTCTTCCTGGGGAGAGTAGAGATTAGTGACATTACCCAAGGCGTCTCAAATACTGGAGAGAATTCGGCCATTAGACAATGACGCAAATTAATAAAAGGCAACGCGCATCTTTATTTTCACAACTTCCTAATTTTGAGAAAACTCTATGAACTCACAGGTTAAATTAAAATAAGAAAAAATTTAAACGAGCTGCTAAAAAATAAAAGTTAGATGGGTCATTCATAAATTAAATGATCATGACACCCAAATTTGGTAACTTGCAAGAAATAAAATAGTTTTAACCTCATATTCCCAAATGAGTAATATTTTTCTAATAGCCAGCCCTTCCCTATGTCTCTATTTCCAGGATGCTGTCAAAGAAGATGCAAGACCTGAGCAGTAAAATCAAACACCTGTAGGGGCCACACATAACACAAATGTGTGACTCAGATTAGATACAAGATAACAGAGGAGATGGGACAGTAAGAACTACACGTGTCCCTTATAAAGAGGTGTTTCATTTCATTTTGTTTTGTTTTGAAGGGGGCCTGTGTTAGTCTGGGTCTTCTGAAAAGCAAAAACCAAGAGAGGATTAAATGTACGAGTAATTTATTAAGGGAAATACCTATGAAAGAACATGGGAAAGGAGCCAGTCTCCAAGAGGTGACGGACCGTGATGCAGGTGTGACGTGAGGGAAGGAGAGAGGGAAGGAAGGGAATTTGCATGGATGTCTCCTGGGCTGCCTGGAGCTCCACAGAAAGTTCGCCAAGGCCACTGGGGGAGGCCTGAAGCCACCGTCAGAGGCGTCCCATCTCTCCCAGAAATGGACCTGCCTCAGTTTCCTGCCTCACTCAGCCTTGGAAGGCATGGCCTCAGTACCAACCAGTGATGGATGCCAAAGCTCAGAAGCTGGGGCTTCTGAGAACCACTGGAGGTACGAGGTCATTCTCACGGCCCTCAGGGTGCCCACAAAATACACCTGCAGACCCGCAGGTTGAGACTCTTCCTGAGCCCAGGTTACAGTTACTTTCTTCATTCTCTCGACATCTCTCCCTTGATGAACCACTGCTGTCTTCCTGTATCTATACATCTCTTCAGACACAAGGAGAGTTTAGTCATCCAGTTCAGAGACATTGAAAGGATTCATCAGTTGAAAAACAGGACTTGCACTGCCAGAAGCAAACATTTTCAAAACCAGCTGTCCTTATAGATCTGTCGGAAGTCAGTCACTGAAGTTGCCTTCAGGCCAGAAAATTTGGATCAGGTGTCAGATTGTTCCATGTCCCCACAGAGGTCACGGTGCCCTTTGCTGAATGTGGTTCCAGAGCCAGATAAGTTACGTAGGAACAAACAGCATTTTTTTAACCAGTTAATTTTATACCAGTTTTTGAAACATAAAGGAATCTCTCATCCTCTTCTTTTTATACAGAAAAGTGTTCCCCTTGGGAAAGTTCCAATGATCCCACAGTTCCTCCCATGGATACAGAAATAGCATCAGTGTTACACTTAGAAAGTTGAGAAGACAAAACCCTGAGCACTACCAGACCCAGGGCCTGTGAAAGTATTAGCAGCAATGTTGCCACACAGCAGGGCCGGAAGTATCATGGCTGTGTTCCCCAAGGGGGCCTCAAGTTAGCAAAATTATTCTGCTGAAGGCTGAAAGAAAATAAAGAAGAAAGCTCCCTGTAAATACAGAACCAGTGACGAGAACAACAACAAAAGGGCATCCTTTTAAAAACACAAATGAAATATGAAACACGAAGGAAGATTAACAGCTAAGCCTTCACAGGGGGGAACCAGAAAAAGAGGAAACTTTGTTGTTGATAATGTCCAAAATGCCACCTGAGAAAGCTGAGTGCAAGGGGCCTATCATGGGGAAACGATGGTCTTCTTCAAGATCTTTTCTCTAAAGGATCCAATGCCCCTAAAATAACATGGCATGCATTTTGGGGAAGAGATGAGTAGAGAAATACTTTGTCAAGAACTAACATGGGGTGATTGCCAGGGAGCAAGCAGACGACTGAATAAAAAGGGGAATGACAGTTATATGAAGGTATAGATTAAAGAAAAATCAACTAAGTGTAAACTTAATACATGTACATTTTATTGATATAAGTTATGCTTCAATGAAGTTGAAAAATCTTAACAGAAAAAAAAAAACTAACATGGGGTATAGAAGAATAAAAATGTGAGACTTGGGTGTGAGCCACATTTTACTGATATTGTTAACCAAGTGTGTGGTTACACTGTGTATTCTAAAAATGGAATCGTGACATGATCTGTGTGTTGCCTTTCCAGGTGATGTGTCTTCTACTAGGACATTCAAACATCCTCAAATCCATCCTGACCCCCAACAAACAGCCTGCCCTCATGTTTTCTTTCAGGAAATGGCAGCCCTGTCTATTCTGGAAACCTATCCATGTTGGAAAACTTCTCTTCTCCAGCCTTATACAACCCATCATCAAGACCTCTCGGTTTCACTTTCTCTTGACTCCATCTGCTTCTTGTAACCATAACCTCCACCGTGGTCTAAACGAAGGTCACTTTTTTCCTACTCTCCAGAGACAGCCATCCAACTGGTCCCCTTGATTCGACTCTTTCTCCACACCTCCCATCCTTCTCCAAAGAACAGCCAGTGATCTTCCCAAGACATAAATGGCTCATATTGTTCTACTGTAGTCTCAACCTCTCCGGTGGCTTCCAATTCTGCTTTAACTACAAAGACCCTCATCCTCAACATGCCCGACAAGATCTTCATGTGTGTAGCCCCCCTTGCTAATACATCCACCCCATCTGCTCAGTCCCTACATGGCAGCAACGCCACCTTCTTCCGGTTCTTCAAATACTGTGCTCTTCGTTGCCTCAGAGCCTTTGCAAATACTGTTCCCTCTGCCCCCATCTCCTCACCTCTTCCCTCCTGCATTTCATGGAGTTCAGAAGGATTTTCCTCAAGAAAGCCTTCCCTGCCACATCCTTAACTACCCCGTCACAGAATAACTGAGGTCCTTTTCACACTTTTTGTAGCATGGTTGCCATTTTGGTGTATTTATGGGATGATTTGACTAATCTCTGTCTTTATATCTAGAGTGAGGCCAGGAACCATGTCTGTTTTCTCAATTATTTCCCTTGTGGCTAGCCCAGCACCTGGCACAGAGGTGAATAATTGTGTTGGATGGATGGATGGATAAGTACAAAAATATTATAAATGCATAAACCAAATACATCTTTCCAGGGGCAGAAATAAATTTCCAGTGTAGATAAACGCTAATGGGTAAATATACCACATTTTCAATGTTTTAATCGTTTTGAATAGGTAATACATTTACATGCTTCAAATCTAAAAGATATCCATTGAGAAGATTTGTTCCTACCCTGTATCTTTCTATTCCATTCTTCACCACCCCTATAAGGCACCCTACTTCTACTAGTATCTTATATCCTTGTATCTTCACGCAGATACAAGCAAATACATGTTCTTAGTTTCACTTTTTCTTACACAAAAGAGAGCATGCCATACACACTGTCAGTTTACCGAGAGCTTCTTACTCTTCTGTACAGGTGGGTGGTAGTCTGTTTATTTAACCCTTCCCCTCCTCTTTCTTTTTTTCTTTTTTTTTTTGCTCTTTCAAACAAGAGTGCCATGAATAACACTGTGCATGTGTCATTTTGTAGTGTCCAGGTCTAACTGTACAGTCAACTCCTACAGAAGTAGGATAGCTGGGTCAAAGTGTAAATACACTGGTAATTTTGCTAGATTGCCATCTATATGCATTTTAAAGTCTCATTTTAGAAATCTATAACTTCGAAAAAAGGTAAGTTAGGAGATAGCGGGGTAAGCCTCAGAGCCAGAAATGTCTGGGTTTGAATCTTCGCTCTATTATTTATCAACTGTGTTAGCACGGGTTAGATAACCTCTCTGAGCCTCAGTTGTGTGGCTTCAAACAACTCCCAAACCTCCATCTGCAGCTGAAACTCTCCTCACTTGTCCCATTGCCAACTGGATACCTCCTCCTGTTTGCCCCACATCCTTAAGCTGCAAATATTGAAAACAGAACTCACGATCTGTCACTTAAACTGGATTCTATTCGTGCATTCTCCAGTCATCCAGAGACACAGAGACCTGAGGGTTTTCTTCCGCTCTTTCCCCTTCTACCCACAGTCCCAATCCAGTCACCAAATCCTGGTCATTCTTCTTCCCCAGTCTTCCTGGAATCTGTTTCTCCCTTTATTCTCTTTCCATCTGTCCCACTGTAGCTGTTCATAGCTTCCCAACTGCACTGTTACAAAAGGGACCAGGCAAGTTTTTCTGACTCTGGTCTCAGGGCCTTTTAGGACAATCTCGCTAACCAGCTGTCAAGTGATCCTTCTAGAACATTAACCAGGTCTTGTTTCTCCCTGCATGAAAGCCACTTGTTTGTCCTCCACCTTCTGGGGGCAGGTGTCTAAATAAACAGCATGTAAGCCGTATGAACCACAGCCTTCTCTCAGCTTCACCTCCAGCCCCTCGCCTGGCCTCTGGCTACAGCCAACTTCTGCCTTCCTCTGGGAACCCATCTCACCCAAACAGATTTCTCTTTGCACAAGGAACTCTTCCTGTATGTTTTTCATTCATTTATTCATTCAGCAAATATTTCTGAGTGGCTAAGATGTGACATTTATCCTTTAATTTAAAAAAAAAAAGATGTCTGGCATGCCTCAGATTACTGGACCCCCAGAAGCTTCATTGGTGCAACAGATCCCTGAATTTTCATAGGGTTAATCTCCCACCTCTGCTACACAGGTGTCTTACTAAGGCAGTATTTCTCAACATGGCACTATTAAAATTCGGGGACAGACAATTCTTTGTTGAAGGGTGAGGGTTGTCTCAAGCATTGTAGAATGTACATCCCTGGACTCTACCCACTAAATACTAGTTACTCACAATCCCCCATTTTTAACAACCAAAAGTGTCTCCAGACATTCTCAGCTGTACCCTGGGAGTTAAAATCCCTTGATCGAGAACCCCTGTATTAGGGCATCTATGATACTTGCAGCACCTTGATCAGTAAGTCCAAGTAGCATGATGTCATTAATAGGTGGGCAGAATGATGTTCAGTAGAATGTCAGGATGAGCAAGGTCCCAGCAGACATGTAGACAGCGAATGTATACTGCTGCCCTTGCCATGTGAAGGCCAACCACTCTAGATTCTCCCCGTTGATGGGGATTGAGAAGAAAGCATCTGCTAGATCAGTAGTCCCATAACCAAGTTTGAGAATGTGTGTTGATCTTCAACATTCAACACATTCAACACATCTGGTACAGCAGCTTCAAAACGGATTATCACCTGAATAAGTTTAAGGTGGACTAATAACACCTGCCATAATTCATCTGGTCATTACAGGGATGCAATGGGTAAATTGAATGGAGATATTACAGGAACCACCACTTTGCATCCCTTATGTCTTTGATGGTGAATATCTGTAATTCTTCCCTAGGATACAATATTATTTCTGATTACCTATCTTGAATAATGGGGGAACAACAGTTTCAGATAGTTTTATTTGGCCCTTCCTACCATAATGTCCCACACTCCACAAGTCAGAAAACCTATTGGGAGTTCTGCCAACCATTAAATATATCTATCCTATTTGGGAATCTGAGAAATAACCACAGGGTAGTTTTGTGCACCCAAAGAGCCATTATAAAATGGACTTTGGAGAAGACTTAATTTGTCACCTGGCCTCCTAAAGCTGCTAATCTAACTATGGGACCAGTATGTGGCATTTCAGATACCCTGGTACTACTGTCAGCTTAGACCTTATATATAGTAGTTCTCAAAAAGTCTGGCTAGTCCCCATCCCCTAGCACTAGTTACTTGGGGAAATATCTACAGATCCCTTGAAGGGGAGGATTCGAGGAATAAATTTTCATGTATACTAGTGAGAAATAGTAATGTTCTTCTTCAAGAGGACCTCAGCCTCCCTTAGAATCTACAGATTCTAGACATGTAAACTGACCTACATTTGAAAACCAAGCAAGAAGCCATAATTTTCCACTGCAGGGACTGATGATAACATTCTGCTCTCCAGCTTTCGTTTTTGTTATTATTATACAATTTTAACAACACCCTAGTCAGCTGTCCATCTGTCTCCTGTCTAGAAACACCACAGTCTGTTAGTCATTGCCACACATCTCTGAAGGTTAAGGCACCCTAACTGCTACTCTGTGGTGCTTCCGGTTATAATAAGCATGGGTACCTTTGCCTCTGGCGGTTAAGAGCTGCCACCTAGTCTTTTAATTGTGGAATCTCATTACCCCCACTGACATCAAGGAGTCTATGGCAATGTTTATCACCATTAAGCTCAGCCTACAGAAGACAGACACCAACCTCTCAAAGATGTCAGTGAGCCCTTAATTTGTGACTTTGTATTGCCTTCAGAGGAAGTGTCCTACAGTCTCTTTCAAGAAACAGAGTTAAGTGGAGGGTTCTTAGGTTTTACATAGTAAATCCATTCTAATATTCCCAACTCTTTGAGCCTTACCCTTTCTTCACACTCCTGCACCTTCACTTTATCAACTGTAGGCCATCATCCTGCCTAAATGTCAAGGAGCCACCCCTACAGACCAGCTCCAGGTGACCATGACAATCTAACACCCCCAAGACCCACTCCTACACATCTTTGCTGGTGCACATTTGACGGTTCCTGTATGTCCTCTGACACATAGATTGTTTTCCTTGGAGCAGAGAGCTGTGATCAGACCTGACTCTGGCTATTACCCAGGAGACAACAACGGATGATAGGGACCGACAGTGAGAAAAACAATGGTCAGCTGTGAAGCATCTCCTCTGGGAGGTCACGGTGTGATCCCCTGGGAAGGGGAAGCTGATCTCTTCAAGTCATTGGGACAGCTTCTGCCAGCCAGGAAGCTTCAGGCCATTTGGGATCCAATATTCTCAGTCTCAACCAGGCAAATGTCACCATCCAAGGGTCCCACTTTTTTCCTCATCAGGGAATTTCCTTTGACATTGAGGAGCCACTAAGGCTGTACATTTACTCTTTACGTTTCTAACATCTTATCATCAGATCCTGCTTTAAAAGTCTTCTGCCTTGCAGCTTGAGGAGATGAGAACCCCCTTTACAGCTACCACAGGAATACCCTGGCTTTCAAAGAGAGGCTCAAGATAGCACCTATCATTTTTCTGCAAGGCTTCCAGAGCCTTCAGAAGTGATTACCCCACATTACCGTCCTAATATTTATTGCCCCAAAACGGATTGAGTGCCAAAGTGAAATGATATCCCCACACTTTACCTCCCACCTCCTCCTCATCGTATTTAACTTCAGATAAAGGCTTTAGTAATCGTGATGCTACCATATGTGGAGGGTTGTCACCACGCACTCACCACTGCCAAAGTCCACCAGAGGGCCTGCTTTCTAGAGCCAACCTAGGTTCCCACTCTCTTGGCCCAGGTTCTCTAGACAATAGACCCTGGGGCATATGTTTATTTGCTAGTACTTCATTCAAAGGTGTGATCCTAGAGAAGGGGGTGGGGGAGGGATAGAGCAGCGAGGCAGGGGAGAGGGAGCCCAAATGCACGAGGGCAGGGTACTGAGTTGGCCAAAGCTTTGTGACAGCCTGGCTGATTGTGCAGCCTCACGTGATGTCTTCAGGAAGGTTGTAGGAACTGTTGCATCTCAGAACAGTTTCTAAGGAGAAAGGAAAAAGAACTCATTGACCAGCCCCTTCCTATCTGCCGCCTCCCACTGGGTGAAGTTGGCCCCATGGGGTTTTCATCTCTCCACATTTCCAAGATGTCCCAGCCTCCTTCGGGGCGGTGGCCTCTTCTTGCTAGTCAGGCTGCACGGAGAGTGGCAGCTGCAGTAATCTGACGTCGTGACCACAGGAACAGAGCAAGTCATTGCTGGCGCAGCTCCAGCCAGCAGGCAAGAGGGAGGTGCAGATCTGGGCGGGTACAGAAGCTGAGTCTGGCACAAGCCCTGAACACTACCCTTGCATTTGGATTAAATAACGTCAATGAGTTGGATCTAAAGGAGGTCATTTCAGCACAGACACAAGATACAATAACGTGCGAAATCTTTTCTTATCCTTTTCAAATTCATGTCCTTAGATTTTTTTTTTTTTAAGAAAGAAAGCTGTATAGCAGCTAAGATGTTGACATTTCCTTAATACATTCATTGAACTTGAGAAACTAACCACAGATTTTCAGGGAATTCTACCTGTTTAACCAAGAAAGTTAATGTAGGAAGCCAGAAATGTTTTAAATTATAAATTCTATGCCACTGGGCACAGTCTAACAGCTCACTACTGCTATTCTGTCAGATGGATTTTTTCTCTAACTAGTCAAATTGCATAAATTCTCCACTTCTATTTGTACTTTGTAGCCAAAGCTCCTTCAGCTTCTTACAGCTTCACCAACTCCCCAGCTGAAGGACGTCTCTGACTGCAGGGCAACTCCACCTGTGTGCTTGGGGGGAAGAGTTAACTTGTCCGAAACTACAATTTGGTAAAATACAAGACAAAGGGCTAGAGAGAAAGGAAAGGATTTTTTTTTTTAAGTCTCCCATTGGTACTTACCGTGAGCCAAATTGAATTTGAGGGACTTGTGTTTTTAATTGTAAAATGTACTATATCTGACTTCATTACAGATTCTGCTCTTAAAGTGACATATTTTACCTGGATTAGGAAAATTGTTCTTTAAATACTGCAGTGATGAGGAATATGGGATTAACAAACTACTATACATAAAATAGATAAGCAATGAGGATTTACTGTACAGCACAGGGAACTATACCCAATATCTTGTAATAACCTATAATGGAATATAATCTGAAAAAAAAAAAAAAAGAATCACTATGCGGTACACCTGAAACTAACACAATATTGTAAATCAATTATACTTCAATTAAAAAAAAAAGATACTGCAGCAAATTTTTTATTGCTAAGTGTCATTTTGTGATATGAAGAATCACGACTTATTTTATCTGTTTTTTACGTTCAAATCTATCCAAAAATCTTTCAGGACAATATCCCGGTATTTCACATCGAACTTAGGGCATAGTATCCAAAACATGCTTCACTTTTGTATTAAATGAATAATATAATGCAATACAAAGCAATACAGACCAAAATCAGGAGCAAAAACAAAAATGTATTCGATGGCATGCGGGCAGATTTGCCGTGGCTGCAACGTCTCCTGTTACAGCCTACCCAACGTGCTGTCACCATATCATTCTGGTTTTGTGTTCAGTAAACCAGCAGTCACGTGGCATTTGGATGCCGAGACAGGGCAAAGTTTAGAGCATAATCTTTCATTTTCATCTTCCATCCTCATGAGACGTGACGCATATGCAGCTACCTTTGGACTGCTCGACTTCCAAACGTCCACTCCCTCCCTGCATGGACACAGGCCCACAAAGGAACGAAACTGATAGCTCTGAAGCAGAGACAGCCCACACAAAGTTAACCAGCAAGAGGAATATGGAGTGGTTTGGGGTTTTTTTCCCCCAATAAGAATACCCTCTGTCAACATGAATCTTTTAGACGGGATCAGAAAGGGACTCCCTTAAACATCCAAGCAAACAACAGCTTCCCTTGGATCCCAGCCACAGCGCCCTCTGCTGGGTATCGAAGAGGGTCCCCCACAAGCATACTTTGCTTTAGACTCGACTATTTTTCAATTTATTCACTTTCTGGAGTAAAATGAGGAAGAAAATTACGCAGTTAAGACCCATGTAGGAAAAAAGACCTCACACAACAAAGGTATCCACTAAATGCTTGGTGAATGAATGAATGCATGAATGAGTCGATGAACATATCTGAACATGACATGGCACAACAAGCATTTTTTTGAACCTCAGATCCTATGTAACCAGTCAAAGCTTTGGTCAGTTAAACTAAGCAATGTCCTTTTTTTTTTTTTTTAATTATTATTATTTTTTTGTTTGGCTGTGTTGGGTCTTCGTTGATGTGCACGTGCTTTCTCTAGTTGCGGCGAGCAGGGGCTACTCTTCGTTGTGGTGTGCAGGATTCTCATTGCAGTGGCTTCTCTTGTTGCGGAGCACGGGCTCTAGATGCGTGGGCTTAGTAGTTGTGGCACGCAGGCTCAGTAGTTGTGGCACACGGGCTTAGTTGCTCCGTGGTATGTGGGATCTTCCCGGACCAGGACTCGAACCTGTGTCCCCTGCATTGGCAGGCGGATTCTTAACCACTGAGCCACCAGGGAAGTTCCAGCAATGTCTTTTTAATCTCTTTCTAAAATACTATAAACAGTTATCACGCTTATTTTAAAAGTAATAATACTAAAATATGGAAAATAAGAAATGGAAGTTCCCAAAGTCCTATTCCTTAGAGGTTATCTCCCTTAACAGTTTGCTGCATATTCTTCCAGGTTTTTTTCCCATGCATATATAGAATATACATACATATTTTTAATAAATGGGGTTCTAAACTGCATACTATTCTGTAAGTCACTTTTTTTTTTTTTTTTTTTTTTTTTTTTTTTTGCCGCACCACACGGCTTTCAGGATCTTAGTTCACCCACCAGGGATTGAACCCGGGCCATGGCAGTGAAAGCACCAAGTACTAACCACTGGACCCCCAGGGAATTCCCTGTAAGTCATTTTTTAAATCTAAGTCTCTATTACAGACATTTTACATGTCAGAATATATAGTAACTATATCTCACTTCTTTAAATGCTAAATAATATTCCATAAGTCATTTAACTTACCCCCTATAGATGAAGTATAATTGTAAGGTCAAAAATACAGGCACTTTTTAAAAACAGACATTGTCAAATTTGTCTCTAAAAAATTATACCACCATCATCAATACTGAGTACTGTTAGCCTTCTTAATATGTGTAATCTCATGGAGAAAATGCTATTTCATTGTTTTAAGTTGTATTAATTTGATTATCAGTAAGGATAAGCATCTCTTCTGCTTATAAGCTATGTATACTTTTTCTTCTATGAATTGCTTTTTCATAACCATCGTCCATTTTAAATTGGATTGTTAACTGCTTGCTTACGGATTTGTAGGCACTTAAACACTTCTTATATTAACCTTTTTAAATTACATATGGTGAATATTTTTCCCAGCTTGATATGCTTTTGTTTAATTGGGTTATATAGCTTTTAGTTATATAGAAGAGTTTTGTTTCACTGTTATCAAATATGTCATTCTAAACCATTTGACTTCTGGGCCATACGTCATTTTTTTTAAATGCTTTGCTCACTCCAACATAGTGAAAATATTTCCTATGCGCTTACTAGTATTTTAAAGATTTTTCTTAATGTTTAGATCTATAATCATTTCAGATTCACTTTTGTATGTGATATAAGTTAAAGATATAACTTTCTTTTTAAATGTTTTATTTCTTAAGTCTTAGCTTATTTTTTAATTTTACCAAATTACAGCCAGATGTGTAAACATAATGCGTTCA
This sequence comes from Balaenoptera borealis, assembly GCF_965194805.1. Taxonomy (NCBI): domain Eukaryota; kingdom Metazoa; phylum Chordata; class Mammalia; order Artiodactyla; family Balaenopteridae; genus Balaenoptera; species Balaenoptera borealis. The sequence goes on along the minus strand of NC_138862.1, from coordinate 9,614,449 downwards.
ATAATTTATCCTTTCTTCACTGATGTACAACGCCTCCTTTATCATATACCAATTCTCCATACACAGTTGAAGGCTTTACGAGCAAAGACTAAGGTTTTCCGGAGAAGAAGCAATTCTGCCCAAGACTGCAACACGGAAACCCTGGCTGAGTCTCCAGCCTGCCTGGTCTGCCCTGTGGAGTCTGGACTCAAGACAGTAACATCAGCTCTCAGTATCCTGTTCATCTCTTGGTCTGCTCCTGGGCCAGCATCTCACTCTTTTAATTACTGTAACTTTATAGTTCATCTTCACATCCAGAAAAGTAAGACTCTCCTTCATTCTTCTTTTTGAAAAGTTTCTTGACTCTCCTAGAGGATTTGCTTTTCCAGATTAACTTCAGAATCAAATCTGCGATAGTACAATCATATACATTCTGCCTTGGAAGATTCCCTCTCTTCCTGCATCCAAAGTACACTAACTAGGCCTCTTTTGTGTGTTGGCCATCGTATGTAGGGACCACTCTTGCAATGGTTCCAAGCACCAGAGAGCCGCAATCTAAGATGTCATAGACTAATAAATAATACATTTCCACCGCAGTGGGGGAAATAAAGGATGACCTGGATGTCCGAAGAAGGTCACCTAACCCAGATTTCATGTCAGAAAAGTTTCCATAATAGGTGATATCTAAACATTGACATAAATAATCTTAGGAGTTGGACAGGAAAAACAGACAGAGGAGAGTATTTCGGGAAGACAGAAGAGCAGGGCAGTGAGGAAGAGAAGGCACATTGAGCCACAAGACCTGAAATGTCCAATGTGATTGCAACATGGCGGCCATGACCAGGGGCCTAACAAGCTCCATGAAGGCATCTGTGTTCTTTCCCAAGAGCAATGAGCTGCCTTAAAAAGGGTTGGACAGAAGAGAGTAAAGGAAATGAGTCAGAGACATTGAACAGTCATTGAGTGTCCAAGCATCCCCTCTTTTCCCAGTGAAGTATAGCACTGTCACAGGGGGCAGCACCATTGACCAGTTCTGGCCAATGGGCTGTGAGTGGAAGTGATTGACGGCATTTCCATGCCAAAGCATTTAAAAGCTGACCCTCCCACCCTGGTTGCCCCAGCAACCTGGAAGCCACATACAGAGATCTTGGCTTCCCAATATGGAAGTGGCCTGGATCACCAGGTCCCTGAGTGGAGGACAGTGCCCTGAAGACTCGCCTGACCCACACCAGAATTTTCATGAGCGAGAAAGAACTCTTTATTGTGTAAGCCATGGAGTTCTAAGGTTTATTTATTGCTACAGTATTGCTACAGTACAGCCTGGTGCTAACCTGACTAGGAAAGTCTCCAAATACAATCTGATGACAGGGGATCCAGCTTCTCAGAGCTCCCCAACACCACTGAAAGTCCTTGTCTTCAGAAGCTGAGGATACTCCTTCCTCTTTGGGGGAGAAAAGGACTAGTATCAACAAGGCCGTCGCTATGCCTTCCTGGGGGTTTACAAGCTACTCCGTTGATGAACACTTTGGTCTACTGAGCAGGCGTGAGATGCTTCCTGCACAGAGAACGTAAGTGATCTGCAATTTTCCACTCTCTCTCCCCCGCTTCATGGTTCTAGCTTTCTTTCTTATGTCCCCTTGTTCTTTCATCCCTGGCCTTTTTCCTATCTTTCTTCAGCAGTGAGATGGTGCTGGCTGATAACTCAAGGGTGGCCACGTGGCAGCACAGCCACAAGCGACGTCCTAACCTCCAGCCCCGCCGCACCTCCAGGAGGGACGACAGACTCCCTAGCACTGCTGCTGCAGGCACAGCAACCCAAGTTCAAATCCAGCCCAGTCTCTTTCCTCTTTGTACGCAGTTTGAGAGTTTCTTAACTTCTCTGAGATTTCATTTCCTATTCTGCAGAATGAGGATAGTGATACTTACTTGAGAGTCTTATGGGGATTATAGGAAAAGACAAATGTAACGTTCCCAGCACAGTGCCTCGCACAGAATATGAATTTCCTACAAGTCTGTTTCCTTTGCCCGTTCTCCTGAGGGAGAAACCGACCCCTCTCAGATCTCCATGGCTTAATCCTACATCTACCTATGTCGGCCTTTTGATGGGCAAAACTGCATTCTTAGGTCTGTGGAGGATACAAATGATCAGACAATGTAGCTGAGGAGGCAAGACGTACTCATAGGGAAAAGTTAGCAGGTTAATTATTAATTAGATGTGTAAATACCCGAGGGTTTAATATAAGCCATAAGCGCTAAAGAAATCCAGAGAAAGGAGAGACATGCTTAGGCTCCTGGGATTGAGGCTAAGGATTCAGCACAGGGAGGCGGGGATAAAGCAGCAGCTCCTGCTTTCCCGAAGGCCGGGTCTCCCATCACTGGGTCAGCATCCACTCTAGTTCAAGATGGGCTTCAGATTGATAGTTGTCCCAACGATGACAGAGCTGGAGAGAGATTTTCGGACAGGCTCTGTCCACTCACAGCAGATACATCTCTGGGTACTACCTATTGATTCGGGAGGGTATAACAAACAAACTTTCGTGAATGAATGTGCCCACCCTACAAAAGATTTTAGAGGGTCCCCTCTGTGTAAGGTACAAGGGTGGTCACTCCAAAGGCTATACTTGATATCAAAGGCGGGGACCACGCCGGGTACCCTTGCCAAGCCAGAAGCTAACACCAGCACCAAGCACCCAGAGGTTACTTACAGACTGTCATAGGAGGTTCCCAAGGCTCTGCAAACATGCCTACAAATGCCCTCAAACTTCTAAATAGGCGGGGTCAGCTCCTGATTGGGAATGACACCGTCAGCTTATTCAGCTGCACGTGTGTTTTAGCCTGGACGTAGAGTTCCTTTCAAAAATCTCACAAAGGTGGGGATCATTTAGTAAATGTACAGAAATTTCAAATCACTACTGTGTGAACCTGGAACCAACATAGTGTTGTAGGTCAATTATACTTCAATTTTTTTTAAAAAAGAGAGAAAAGAAAGGATGTAATCACAGTATTCTAATAGGTTCTGTCTGCAGTGAACAATATTTACATAATTAGAATATTGCAAACACTAATTTTTGGCATAATTAAGAGTATGATAATTTGGGGGAAAGAATGAGGAAGGAGAGGTAGAGGTATTAACTCCTATGACAGTGATAAATCTAAAAATTGCTTTTTTCTTCTCTTTTTATTGTACCTATACAAGACAGTAAATGTTAACTAAACCTACTGTGGTCATCATTTACAATATATATAAATCAAACCATCACACTGTACACCTTAAACTTATAGAGCAACGTGTGCCAACAGTTTCTCAATAAAACTGGGGGGGGAAAAAAATCTAACAAAGCTCCAGCCACCACTCCCAAAGGAAAACATGAATTTTAGTGTGATCCTATCACATTAAGTATGCAAAAATATGCAAAGTTGCATATCAACATAATATGTCCACTGGCTGAAGACTCTCACATCAAATGGCATATTCAAAGGCCAGCATAAAAGCAAAACAAATGAATAGTGACTAGGTTAAAATGTTCACTTCTGCTTCTTTTCAGAACCCTCTGGGTACATGAAAATGTAAGGGAATAACAAGTTGATTGTTCTTTATAGACTTTAAGGTAAACACAGGCCAACAGTGTGACACAGCTACCAAAAAAACAAATGAGATCTCAGGATGGATAAATTAACAGAAGTATAGTGTCATAAGCAAAGGAGGTGACAGATCTCTGTACGTGAACGATCTGTGGGGTCTACATTGTTACTGGACCACTCCCGCAGGAGGTGAGAGTATTCTCCCTTCGCTCAGAAAGCAGTGAGGACATTCAGGCAGGAGACAATAAGGCAACGGAAACACCAGTGTCATCTTTAAACATTGCAAAGACCTCAGTATGAAGAGGGCTGGATTTTTTTCATATGGTTTCAAAGGGCAACTGAGACCAAAAGGCAAAATTGAGAGGGAGACAATTTTCAGCCAAATGTGAAGGAGACCTTTCCAACAATGAAGGCTGTTCAAAAATTGGAACAGTCTCATGAGGTGGTAGAAGCTTTCCACTGAAGCTTTCCTACAAAGGTGTCTTCCCACTTTTTTGGCTGCATGAAAATTTAGAGGAACATGAGATTCTTCAAGTTTCAAGGCAGGTTTTGTAGAAAGCATCCCTTAGGACAGAGAGTTTAGGTTGGGTGGCCTCAAATGACTGCATAGAAGCTAACCAAAAATTCTTGCTTCCTCAGATGTTATTTTCCCCTATTACAAAGGTTAAGAATTTCCCGGGTCAGATTTTAAAGGGGCATTTAATCGGGTCATTAAAGTTCAGTCCTTTTCCCAGCTGGCAAGTCCTGTGCTCACTGGCCTTTGTGCGGTTCTGCCCTCTCCTCTCCCACCCCAAAGTCACACCCGCACTCTTGCTAAAAGCTGTGGACTCTAAGCCTCATCATTTATAATGCAGAAAGGGACTCATTGATTTTGTTCTGATTAGTCATCATAATGCTTTTCTCTTATATGTACTTAATCACTGTGGTTTCTCCAAGAATGGAAAGCTTTCCTTTCTATGGGAGACTCTAAATAGCTCTCTAAACAGACAGCAGCTGAGCAAACAGTGCAGAGAATTTCGGTGCCCTGTGATGAGAGCCACCGCACCCTCAGCCAAGGCCAAGCAGCTCCTGGCACGGCAGCCAAATTACAAATAGCTGCGGAGTGATGCCTTTTGATCAACGGTGGATGCTTCCATTTCTTAAGAGAATGTTCCATCCAGCTTTGTGGTTAGTCACAAAGCCTGAAAATGATAAATGTACTAGAGAATCAGCCAGTGTTTCCCTTCCAGGACTAGGACCAGACGGAGGCCGGGCAGCACCGCTGCAACAGGAAATGGCCATGCAGCTGGCCCCCTGGCAAGGGGCCGGCATGAAATGCTTCTCCCTGGAGTCCTCATTTCTCCGCAGCCTTCGCTGCGCACCCTGCCTGGCCCGCTCTGCCTGTCTCCGCCCAGTGATCAGGACTTTCATACTTTGCAATCTTAAGCACAGGAAACGCACAAGTCAGCACCCACAAAAGCGCACATCACCTCTTGCTCCTAAGGAGAATTCCCAGCAGCTGTTTAACAGGGTATATGCCCACTCACATTATCTAATTGCTGAGGCAGGATGAGATGGGGTGCAGAAAAAAAAAAAAAAAAGGAATGAATGACTCCTGTGAGATTGCAGACTGTTGAATAATAACCAGTTGGCATTCTTCCCTTAAGTAATGTTCTAGTGTCAGCGGGGGAGATGTAGGTTTGAGAAGTGTTGCAGCCTCCTCGTGTTCTAGGGGAAGAGGGCTGGCCAGGGGCTTTTGCTAAATAGAGAGGCTCCTTGGGGCTGGCGCTGGGAGGAGTATTTCCAGCTCAAAGCACCAGGGGATGCTGCAGCAGAAGGAAGGGATAGAAGAGTACAGTGTCTTCAAGGCCAAGGCCACCTGAGGTCTGACTCTGGGCATGGTCAGCCTCCCAGAGGAGGCCACAATGAACTTGGAGCCTGTCTCCTTGGGGGCAGGACTGCTTGGCTTCTTGCTCTGTGGGAGAAAGTACGAAGCCTTGTCTTTAATTTGCATTTTCTCATTAAGTGGAGTCAAGCCCTTTTACATCTGTGGATATTGTGGTTGCCTTGACTGGGTAGTGTCTTTACATTCCAAATTCCAAATTACCAGCTACAAACACACTTTTATTTATTTGCCATCTGTCTTTACACAACCTGGAACACACTCAAAGGAAGCTGAGCCTCATGCTGTAAAATCATTATTTTTCCCAGGTTGTGCCGAGCTCAGGCTACAGAACCCTGACCGCATTACTAAAGTTGGGTCTACCCGGGCCAGGTCTTACTGCTGAACATTGACCAGAGGCTTTTAAATACAGGACTTGGTGAGGGAAGTTTATAGTAGTACAATCCTACCTCAAGAAACAAGAAAAATCTCAAATAAACAACCTAACCTTACACCTAAAGCAATTAGACAAAGAAAAACAAAAAACTGCCAAAGTTAGCAGAAGGAAAGAAATCATAAAGATCAGGTCAGAAATAAATGAAAAAGAAATGAAGCAAACAATAGCAAAGATCAATAAAGCTAAAAGCTGGTTCTTTGAGATGATAAACAAAATTGATAAACCACTAGCCAGACTCATCAAGAAAAAAAGGGAGAAGACTCAAATCAATAGAATTAGAAATGAAAAAGGAGAAGTAACAACAGACACTGCAGAAATACAAAGGATCATGAGAGATTACTACAAGCAACTATATGCCAAAAAAACAGACAACCTGGAAGAAACAGACAAATTCTTAGAAAAGCACAACCTTCTGAGACTGAACCAGGAAGAAATAGAAAATACGAACAGACCAATCACAAGCACTGAAATTGAAACTGTGAATAAAAATCTTCCAACAAACAAAAGCCCAGGACCAGGTGGCTCCACAGGCAAACTCTACCAAACATTTAGAGAAGAGCTAACACCTATCCTTCTCAAACTCTTCCAAAATATAGCAGAGGGAGGAACACTCCCAAACTCATTCTACGAGGCCACCATCACCCTGACACCAAAACCAGACTAACATGTCACAAAAAAAGAAAACTACAGGCCAATATGACTGCTGAACATAGATGCAAAAATCCTTAATAAAATACTAGCAAACAGAATCCAACAGCACATTAAAAGGATCATTCACCATGATCAAGTGGGGTTTACCTCAGGAATGCAAGGATTCTTCAATATACGCAAATCAATCAATGTGATACACCATATTAACAAATTGAAGGAGAAAAACCATATGATCATCTCAATAGATGCAGAAAAAGCTTTCAACAAAATTCAACAACATTGATGATAAAAACTCTCCAGAAAGTAGGCATAGACGGAACTTACCCCAACATAATAAAGGCCATATATGACAAACCCACAGCCAGCATCATTCTCAGTGGTGAAAACCTGAAAGCATTTCCTCTAAGATCAGGAACAAGACAAGGTTGCCCACTCTCACCACTATTACTCAACATAGTTTTGGAAGTTTTAGCCACAGCAATCAGAGAAGGAAAAGAAATAAAAGGAATCCAAATCAGAAAAGAAAAAGTAAAACTGTCACTGTTTGCAGATGACATGATGCTATATGTAGAGAATCCTAAAGATGCTACCAGAAAACTACTAGAGCTAATCAATGAATCTGGTAAAGTAGCAGGATACAAAATTAATGCACAGAAATCTCCTGCATTCCTACACAATAATGATGAAAACTCTGAAAGAGAAATTAAGGAAACACTCCCATTTACCATTGTAACAAAAAGAATAAAATACCTAGGAATAAACCTACCTAAGGAGACAAAAGAGCTGTATGCAGAAAACTATAAGACACTGATGAAAGAAATTAAAGAGGATACAAACAGACGGAGAGATATACCATGTTCTTGGATTGGAAGAATCAACATTGTGAAAATGACTATACTACCCAAAGCAATCTACAGATTCAATGAAATCCCTATCAAACTACCAATGGCATTTTTCACAGAACTAGAACAAAGAATTTCACAATTTGTATGGAAACACAAAAGACCCCGAAGAGCCAAAGCAATATTGAGAAAGAAAAACAGACCTGGAGGAATCAGGCTCCCGGATTTCAGACTATACTACAAAGCTACAGTAATCAAGACAGTATGGTACTGGCACAAAAACAGAAATATAGAGGAATGGAACAGGATAGAAAGCCCAGAGATAAACCCACGCATATATGGTCACTTTATCTTTGATAAAGGAGGCAAAAATATACAATGGAGAAAAGACAGCCTCTTCAATAAGTGATGCTGGGAAAACTGGACAGCTACATGTAAAGGAATGAAATTAGAACACTTCCTAACACTATACATAAAAATAAACTCAAAATGGATTAAAGACCTAAAGGTAAGGCCAGACACTATAAAACTCTTAGAGGAAAACATAGGAAGAACATTCTTTGACATAAATCACAGCAATATCTTTTTTGATCCACCTCCTAGAGTAATGAAAATAAAAACAAAAATAAACAAATGGGACCTAATGAAACTTCAAAGCTTTTACACAGCAAAGGAAACCATAAACAAGACGAAAAGACAACCCTCAGAATGGGAGAAAATATTTGCAAACGAAGCAACTGACAAAGGATTAATCTCCAAAATATACAAGCAGCTCATGTAGCTCAATATCAAAAAACAAACAACCCAATCCAAAAATGGGCAGAAGACCTAAATAGACATTTCTCCAAAGAAGATATACAGATTGCCAACAAACACATGAAAGGATGCTCAACATCACTAATCATTAGAGAAATGCAAATCAAAACTACAATGAGGTATCACCTCATCCCGGTCAGAATGGCCATCATCAAAAAATCTACAAACAATAAATGCTGGAGAGGGTGTGGAGAAAAGAGAACCCTCTTGCACTGTTGGTGGGAATGTAAATTGATACAGCCACTATGGAGAACAGTATGGAGGTTCCTTAAAAACTAAAAATAGAACTACCATATGACCCAGCAATCCCACTACTGGGCATATACCCTGAGAAAACCATAATTCAAAAAGACTCATGTACCACAATGTTCACTGCAGCACTATTTACAATAAACAGGACATGGAAGCAACCTAAGTATCCATCAATAGATGAATGGATAAAGAAGATGTGGCACATACATACAATGGAATAGTACTCAGCCATAAAAAGAAATGAAATTGAGTTATTTGTAGTGAGGTGGATGGACCTAGAGTCTGTCATACAGAGTAAAGTAAGTCAGAAAGAGAAAAAAAAATACCGTATGCTAACACATATACATGGAATCTAAAGAAAAAATGGGGGGCTTCCCTGGTGGCGCAGTGGTTGAGAATCTGCCTGCCAATGCAGGGGACACGGGTTCGAGCCCTGGTCTGGGAAGATCCCACATGCCACGGAGCAACTGGGCCCATGAGCCACAATTACTGAGCCTGCGCGTCTGGAGCCTGTGCTCCGCAACAAGAGAGGCCGCAATGGTGAGAGGCCCGTGCACCGCGATGAAGAGTGGCCCCCACTTGCCGCAACTAGAGAAAGCCCTCGCACAGAAACGAAGACCCAATACAGCCATAAATAAATAAATAAATAAAATTTTTTTTAAAAATGGTTCTGAAGAACCTAGGGGCAGGACAGGAATAAAGACTAAGATGTAGACAATGGACTTGAGGACACAGGGTAGGGGGGAGAAGGGTAAGCTAGGATGAAGTGAGAGAGTAGCACTGACATATTTACACTACCAAATGTAAAAAAGATGGAGAGTGGGAAGCAGCTGTATAGCACAGGGAGATCAGCTCGGTGCTTTGTGACCACCTAGAGGGGTGGGATAGGAAGGGTGGGAGGGAGGCTCAAGAGGGAGGGGATATGGGGATATATGTATACGTATAGCTGACTCACTTTGTTATACAGCAGAAACTAACACACCATTGTAAAGCAATTATACTCCAATAAGGTGTTAAAAAAGAAAAAGATGTTAATAAAAAAAAAGTCCCCCCAAATAAATAAATACAGGACTTGATGAAAACAGCAGAGCTAGTAAACCCTCCGTGTAAACGGAAAGCTAAATTCTGTGTATATTGATTCCCTTAGGAGGTGACTTAGGCATTAGTGATGTCCACAACTAAGACTCATGTTTAGAAGATACTGATATCAACAAGGGGTGAGGCCCGGAGCAATAAGGAGCTCCCTCCTCTCTCCTTTGAAGAGAGGAAAGGAGTCGGCCTAAGCAAGGGCAGAATCTGGAGACCGGAGGGGGAGGAAGAGCAGGAGGCAGATGGGGGCTTCGTTCGTGGCATAGAAAAGCACATCCCAGCAGAGAGGGCGTCTGCCTTGGGCACAGGTGATGAACATCCTAAGGACACAGATGCTGAAGGCAGCCAAGGAGAAGCAGCAGTCAGTCCTCACAGAGACCCCTTCCCAGCTTCTGTCCACACTCTGCCCTCCTTCCTTCCTCCTCCAGAGCTTCATTGGGAAGCAGCTGCATCGTGGAGAGGTGGTGAAGCTCCTGGAGCCTGTGTTCTGTCTCTGGACACAGCGGGGAGGCCTCTGACTGGGGTCAGGGCAATGCGCCGGCTGCACTGGTTCAGCCCCACCTCTGTGCCAGTCTTCACTTGCTCCACCTGGAGAACAGCCCCATCCTCTGGTCTGGATCTGTCCCCGTGGACCCTGCGCATCCTCTTCTGTGTACCCTGCATCCCAGGACTGACACGGGGCTGTCACTTTCTTCTTCGCAGGGACCTAACTCTTGGTCTCTCCTTACGAGCTGCCCCAAGTCTTCTTTCTGTATCGATTATAGACCTTCATCAATTGTTTTGGCAGAGGTTGGCTTCCGGTAGATTGATAAATGCCCACAGCAACTTTGCTGAAAACCTGAGTAAAACCCAGAGCTCTGGCTCACTCTTCATCCTCTGTCTTCTGTCTGACAACTATATCCTCCACTGCAGTCAGTGCCCTGTGAGTTCTAGGAGAGGAATCACTGGGAAGAGGCGTTTCTCAACGGGGTTCCAAGCTGGAAACGGTTCCCTTCAGCTGGAACCATAAATACCATGACATGTTGGGAAGGAAAAATCAACAATAGCTGGCAATGAGATGTGAAGCGGGAGGGAGGATTCCTGCACGACTCCCAAACTTTGAACTTGGATGACTGGGTAGATGGCAAACGAGGGCAGGAAGACAAAACAGAAGGGGGTGTGAGTGGATATCCATGTGGGATCTCTCCCAAAGGTAACAGCTACCTGGAATACTGTTAATCATCCCCTTGCTTCATCATATATGTGCAGTGATGTGACGGTAAATGTTTAAAAATCAGCTCTCCAAAAATTAAATATGTACGCATATCCTAATAAGTTTGTTATAAATTGTTTGATACAAAGGATGTATAACATACAGATTACAAATAATAAAATACATAATATCCTTATTATAAAGCTCTAACATTCAATTGATTCTCAGAGAATATTTTTGATTTTTGCCAAACTTTCATAATTGCAACCAACCTATGGTTGCAACAGATGAACCAATGTAGTTTCAGTATGAAGGTTGGTTGATATTTTCATTTACATTAACAAGTAAGAAGAAAGCAAAATGACAAAGACGCATGGTAGAAAATCACTTTTTTATCAATTATGTGAGCAACTTCTTTGTTGAATCGGATAATAGTTCTCAAATACTGGAAGGCTATTTCCTCAATTTCTGTGCTATTCACAATGTAACAGCCACAGACATGACAAACATTTAAGTTTAATCTGTTAATCATTATTAACATTTAGTCCGTCATTTTGTTATATCCAGACAATCAAGAAAGCAATCACGGGCTTCCCTGGTGGCGCAGTGGTTGAGAATCTGCCTGCCAATGCAGGGGACACGGGTTCAAGCCCTGGTCTGGGAGGATCCCACATGCCGCAGAGAAACTGGGCCCGTGAGCCACAATTACTGAGCCTGTGCGTCTGGAGCCTGTGCTCCGCAACAAGAGAGGCCGCGATAGTGAGAGGCCCGCGCACCGCGATGAAGAGTGGGCCCCGCTCGCCACAACTGGAGAAAGCCCTCGCACAGAAACGAAGACCCAACACAGCCAAAAATAAATAAATAAATAAACAAAAATAATATGACTAATACTCTTATTTAAAAAAAAGAAAAAGAAAGAAAGCAATCACGCCCTGATTTATAGCACTGGCCAATTTCTTTCATATAAATAGTGGCCCATTTCAAGCTACCAAGGTGATGTCACTGAACACTGAATTGGAAAGAGATCATGGTAGCATGCCAGTTTATAGGATTTTTACCATACAGATGCAATAGATATAATAACCTCAAAAGCATAGATAATAGTAAAATAAGTAAGATAATTAGGAGGTGATGAGTTAGAGTATTTATTACCATTCTCTTTGCTGTAATTATTTTATTGTAAGCTTATATAATTTAATCTTTAATAACAGCTGTGTTTAACAACTGCCTTGCTAAATTCCTGAAAATTTAACTATTGGATCTCGCAAGTCAGTTCAAGCCGGCTCTGGCATACCATTGCGTGAATGGCCCAACGATATGTTGTTTAATTTTGTGCTTTATAAAAATGGTACCATGTTGAGATTCTCTGGCGATCCAGTGGTTAGGACTCCGCACTCTCACTGCCGAGGGCCCAGGTTCAACCCCTGGTTGGGGAATTAAGATCCCACAAGCTGCATGGTGCAGCCAAAAAAAAAAAAAAAATGGTACCATGTTGTAGGTAATCTTCTGGGAGTTGCTCTGTCACTCACCATCATGTTACTCTTGCCTAGGGACACTCAGCACTATCCTGTCCCCTTGTTCTCAGCTCTGTCACAGGAAGTAGAATCCTGAGGACCACAACCCCCAGAATCTCTTGCCAACGGGGTTTCTGTTCTATGACCAACGACAGGTGGACGGTGGTACAAGGTGGATTTCACTCTGCCTCGGGCAGCGATGGTGTCTGTGGTAGCCATAGTGGCTTCCTGCAATGTTCTCGTTTCCGAGGAGCACCCCCATCTCTGGATTTCGCCCCCTCCCATCCCTTCCAACGATTTTGTAGGACCTGATTTCCTGTACTAAACCCTTCCGACTGGAAATATATAGAATGGTTTCTGGGCTTAGGATTAAAAGACTGGGATTTATCCATGTTGATGCATGTAACCTAGGACCATGTTTTCCACTGTGGTATAATAGGCCACGCTGTGACGGTATCACATAGGATTCTCCAATAGTTAGGCTGCATTTTATATCCTGCCTGCCCACCTTTGATACTTTCAGTACAGCCAGTGTGCCCAGAGGATACTACCACGGGCAAAAAGAGATCACGCCCTGGTGTTGACCCCCGCGGTTCTCAGGCTCACTCACTGGACTCAACATTCCTGCCCTTACCTCCTTCTCCATCTCCTTCTGTAGGTGAGCTACTGGATCCTGCTTTCCAGTCCGTCAACCTTGGCCAAACATGCTCTCATGTACCGAAGGAGGGTCTACTGGTGATAAAGAAGTCTGGTTCCTGTGGGCCAGTACAGGCTCCCAGCTACAGCATGGGAAAAAAATCACCTAAGAAAAATGTAGCTTGGGTTAGCACACGCAAGCTTTTATATGTGGAATGGACAAACAACAAGGTCCTACTGTATAGCACAAGGAACTATATTCAATAACCTATGATAAACCATAATGGAAAAGAATATTAAAAAAAAGAATGTATATATATGTATAACTGAATCACTCTGCTGTATAGCAGAAATTAACACAACATTGTAAACCAAATATACTTCAATTAAAAAATACTGAAAAAAAAATAGCCTATCTGCTCATAGTAAATTACCTTGAGACATAAGTTGACAATAGCATGACATAATTGGCAACAGCCCGCCCAGATTCACTAGTTAATCAAACCCAGCCAGGACTTTTCCAGAGTGCCCTCCCTGTTCCCATACAACCTGTGCTGAGCTGCTCAGGAGATAAGTTAACTTATTTCTGGGAAGAAGAGAGAAATATTCTCTCCCCTTGCCTATGGGTTGAAACCCTATTCACCCTTCAAAACCCAGTTCAGATATCTCCTCCTCCGTGAAGCCTTCTCAAACGCTGCCCATCTGAAATACCCTGCTCTGTATCCTCTGCACCTTGTGTATAATTCTTTACACCCTTGAGGGATGGGATAATGTCTTCCCCCCAGACAAAAAACGGGCTTGCTTATCACTTACTATAAGAACAGTGGATTCCCCAAGCTCAGCATTCCTCGGCTATGATACAAACCCACTGCACACCTAACATACCCCTGGACCCCTCATATTGCCCCTGTGGGGCTTGGAGGACAAGGGGAACCCAGGCCATCATGATACTCATTCAGTTTGCTCTGCCATGAATAATGAAGTCCCTTGTCTCTGACCCAGGACTCTGTCTTCTGCCAGCATCCAGTGAACCAGTAAGAGGCTAACTCATTAGCTTGTGAGTAAAATCCCAGATCCAAGACTGAGTCTGTGTCTTATCATCCTTGGGGCTCCAGAGTCTACTACAGGCCTGATTAGTACAATATATGTCTGGAATTTCATCAAGTTGAAAGGACTAGATCAAATACCGGGAACTTTTCTTCTACTGAGTACCAGTGAGCCTGGAGTCTCTCAACCTGGGCACTATTGATATTTGGGGCCGGATCATTCTTTGCTGGGTGGAGGGTGGGAGGCGCTGCAGAATGTGCACTACAGGATGTTTAGTAGAATCCCTAGTCTCTACCCACTCTCCAACTGTGGCAGCCAAAACTGTCTCCGGACATTGCCAGCTGTGCCCTGAGAAGGCAATACCACTCCCCTTTCTCCACCAACGAGAACCACTAGTGCAGCCTACCCAAAGGGTGAGGGTGAGAGTGGGAATAGCAAGCAAAGGGGCCATCGCTAAGTTATAATGTAGCATAGTCTAAGGTTTTAATGCACCGGACAGAGATATAAAATATTACACAGAGATATAAAATATTGTAGTGCCTTTTCACAGCTAACAGTAGACACAACTGTGTGAGCACCACGGGTGCCCTGGGGGCATCAGCTAGATCACCTCATTCACACCCTCCAGCATTTCACTCTGTAGGAACCTGAGGCATGGGTGGGGTAAGCGGCTCACCCCAAGTGGAATAGTTTGGACTTGAACCCAGAGCTGAGGGTTTCCAACACTCTTGTTCTTAATTCTTAGCCTCGTTATAATCCCACAAAGAAAGGGGGTAAGACAGACTGGGGCTTAGAAATAAGGAGATGGGAAATCAAAGTTGACCTTAAGAAAAAAAAAAAAAAAAAATCAAAATTACACGTCAACACCAGTCTCTTAAGGGTTAAAAATACATAACCCTGTAGGTATTTTAAGTGGGCAAATAAGGGCCAGAATCTGTATTAACACGTACTTTAATTCCCACATAAAATGTTTAAGTACAAGCCCTCATGAGCTGCTCTCTTTTCTGCATCCAGAACAGAAAGGAGCAAAGTGCCAAAAGCTGTTTTGACGCAGCAAACGCCCCGGTGAACTTCAGTGGAGCACCTCTGCCATCTGGTGGCGAGTTGAAGAACTGTCCTTAAAACACGCAAAGCCACTTGGTACTCTGCGATGCGTGTTTGAATGAGTGCCCACCTCGTTCCCAACTGAGTCAGGTAAGAATTGATGCTCCAAACTGGCTACAGGTTGATACCAGATTTTGGTAATCTGGAGAGCAGAAAAATTACTGATTACCTATGGGATTACAAAGCTTGAGTAACTCCTAAGGAAAAACACTATTTTGACTTTATTTTAAACTTTCCCTGAGAAGCTAACATTCTCCTCATCCTTAATTCTCAGAAATGTTTTCAACGCACTATAGCGTTGTGTTTTGGAGGCAGAGAAAGACAGCAAGAAAGAAGGAGGGGGAAAGAGAAGAAATGAAAGAAAGGGGACATCACTGCCATATTTGGTGCCGAAAACCACAATTCTATTAAAAACATGCATATTAGTCAAAGATTTTTCAACATCTAAGTCAGTTTCTCTCAGGAATCCTAAAAACATCATTAATGTTTTTATTAAGAAATTAATGATGACTTCTTAGCTAAAATAATAAATTTACTTAAAAGTGGAATTAATGCCCAATACTAAGATACATCTACATAACTCATGTTGATAAAAATAATTTCCTCCCATTATGTTATGTTTCAAATAGAATTGTCTCATGTCTTCATTCCTCAAATCTTTAAACTGTTCTCTTCCTCTACTCAGTAATATCATAGAAAAATCTATAATACATTTTCGTTAATCTAATGAGCATTTTCTTGAGCATCTACTATGTACCAGGCATTGGGATACAGCAGTGAATGAGACATATCCTTACCCCATGGGGCTCACAATCTAACACGGAGAAAGGCGATCCACAGGCTCTATGTAACGTGTTAAGCACCATCTCATTTAATTTTCACAACTCTATGTGGTGGGCCTTATTATCCCCATTTTACATATGAGGAAACTGAGGCTCAGGGAGGTTAAGTGGTTTGTCCAAGGACTCAGAAGACTAAGTGGCAGAAGCAGGATTCAAAATCAGATACCACTTCTCCAAAGCCCAGCTCTTAACACCTGTACAATCCAGCTACACGTTTTCAACAGCGAAGCAGGCAGCGTGCACTGAGAGCTGATATGTTCAGGGCACGATGCCAGGCCCTGTGGGGTATAGAGGAGGTGCCTCCAAGAGTTAGAACAGCATCTGCCTGCAAAGATTAGTACATGAGGCTTCCAGGCCCAAGAGCACACCTCTCCACTCACCAGCACTCATTAAAAATAACGAAGGATCCCAAACTCCACTCTAACATTCTGGGGGAAAAAAATCATTCTTAAAATTATAATTTAAAATGTATAATATAAGTGAAGTTCAACAAAAAGATTCCCATTAAGAGGATCATCAACAGATCCAGCAATTTCCCCACAGAGGGAAGAAAAGTCAGGTTTTGGGCAACGGATATCGTGGGGGGCTTCCCCTCCCCCACCCCACGAATTTAAAGTCATGATGAAGGACAAGGGCTGGAATTTTCAGGTGGCCAAATACAGCACCTGAAGTGGAGATCTTGCTTCTGTACCAACAGTGCATTTTGAAAGGCTCCGTGATGTAGAATGTAAAAGGAGGAGTGAGAAATTACAAAAGACACTTCACTTGAACAGACGGAAATTCAGCACTTCTGGATATCACGTGCCTCTTGGGCAGGTATCCTATGTCTAGGTTGCATCTCACAAAGACCCGAAGTTGACCTCGGAAGCGAAGCCCCGCTGCCTACACCGCTGTTAAAGCCCATTCCCCCCGGCCATTTCTGGCAAACCTCTGATTTCCACTTCTTGTCTGAAACACACTGTTTGCTTGACCAAAGCCAAAAGACCTGAGAACCTCCCAGGGCAAATGTTGATCTAAAGAAAATGTCCTCAGTGATCTGTGGTATTTATCTAGGTATTATTTCCGCCACCTGCGCTGAGTTTACCAAGCAGGTGGGGAGAGCTGCTGTCTCCTGTACGTTCCACTTGAGTTGCCTGGATACCATGTGTTGTGTTCAACAGGGAACATACATGTAATTGTTCCTCTCTTCACTTAAACCATAAGGATTCCAAATTAGATCATATCGCTGAACCACAAGAAGGAACCCTGTGCACATGAACTCTGTGTGGCTGGCCGGAGCTGCCCTCTGAAACCAGAGGCAGCAAGCTTTGTAATCGAGAAGCTGTTTCAGGGTCTCGCCAAACCAACCAACATTCAAGAATCCCTCCTCTTGGCAGGCGTCAGTTTCGGTGTGATCACTCCTAACTGCTGGTGAGATTAAGGAATGGGTCTCTGAGGTCTGATTCCCTTTCTGAAGCCAAACTGCTAACGCACATTAAAAACACCCTCATAAACTGTCATTTGTGGGCAGAACCATCAGTGCCCATTCCAAGACATACTTGGCTTCCACAGACTGGAAAAAAAAGAAGAAATCGGAAAAAAATAAGCCCAGAAAAGGACGCAATTATAATAAATGTAATAAATGTAATACAAGGAGTAAACTTCAAAGTTGCAGCTACCGTAGAACCTTTGGCAAATCTTAAAATAAGATTATGAAACTTCATGGAAACGTTTTAAGGTATCTTTTCACGAAATCAACTTTTATTCTTTTGGTTCTATTTTCAACTCATAGCACTTATCACAACTGTGATTCATGAATTATGCACATAATTTTTTTATTTGATGTCAGACTCCCCGGTTATTCTGTAACTCCCTCAGTGGAGGACCCAAGACTGATTTGTTTACATTCCCTATGCCCCATATATGGATGGGCACATAGTAGGGGCTCAAAAAAATATCGATGCTATCTTTGCAAGAGCACTGCAATTTCATCATCTTGATGTGTCACCTAGCTGTTTCAAAAGCACTCTGCATCATTTCATAGTTTTGTTATTATAGTTAAGCAAGATGTTGCAGGGGTAAAGGGTACATGGTACCTCCCTGTATAATTTTTTTTTTTTTGCAACTTCCTGTGAATCTGTGATTATTCAAAGTCTTGGATTTCACCTAAATAGTGGAATTTCCATTTCGATCTCTCACACGCCTGATGTCACAGTGCTCTTGGCTTCCTGGATTTCACCAGTGTTTTCTGGGTTTCCCCAACTCTACTTGCAACAATCGGACATCCTGAGCAGCCGAGTGATAGCTAGAAGCTCATCTTTTTTTCCCTCCAACCCTTGACAGAGCACATCCCTCTGTACAACAGCTACCCCTCTGAGACAGCCAGCCAAAATGCCAAGTCTGATGCCAATTTTCATACCATTTATCCTTCTCTGTCTTCTCCACACAGAGACCACCAAAAAGTTATCCCATGGCAGTAATTTTCAAGAAGAACCAGCTGGAATACCAAGGCTCAGGGAGAGATGTTATGTTGCTAAGCCAATCACTCCCTCAAGATTGTTAGTTGGCAATAAAATCCAGAACGTGTGTGTCCGGATTCCAAGTCGGTGAACCACGCACTCCTAACTCTTCTTTTGCCGCGTCCGTGGCAGCCTTGTGTTACACAAAGAATCAGGCCACCACCGAGCTGCCAAGAGCCTTGGAAAACTGTACAAAGTGCATTAAAATCAACAGAAAGGCTTCCCATGTCCCAGTACTTGGATAACTTCTCACCCCTGCAAGCTCCCCCAAAAGCCACTGGCTGAAGCCTGACACACTGGCTTGAACCGCACAATCAGATTCAAACTTTTAAACAAAGCACTGTGCAGACATTCACTTCCCCGTGAGCCTGGGAACACAGCCCAGCCCCGCTGGACGTGAGGACAGACCCCGTATCTAGGGGCAGAGCCGAGTCAGGAGTGCAGACCACTCTCAGAAGTTGAGTATATACCAGCAGCCTCCACCAGCCCCGAGCTGAGCCCACTCCGGTTCTTCAGCCTCCTAATTAGTGACCTTCTCCGGGAGAAAACAAACATTCCTGCCTTTAACATTCACATCCACCTCCGTGAGTCACAAGGCAGAGGCTGTCTGGCTTTCCAACACCTTCACAGGCTCAGAGCATCGTCCTCTATCGACCCTTGTAAAAGCAGATGGTAACAGCAGAGGTTCAAGGAGAAACAGCTTTGAAAGCTACTCCAGCAGTGAGACCGGGCTACCAGGAAAGACAAAAAGAAGTGAAAGCCAGTTTCCATTGCCTCCTGGACCAAAGTGGGAGAAGAGGGAGAGAGGGCCAGGGGGAGGAGAGAGAAATGATCTTCATTTTTAAAATGCTTGAATAAGGTAGCGTGATCAAGACTGATATTCTCACTGCCAGGCAGTAAGTCCAGAGAAAGACAAATGCCCCATCCTCTCACGGATTTTTTTTTTAGCAGAAAAGAAATGTCCATTGGTATAGCATTTTTAAATCAATAAAGTACTTTCACATAGAGAAACTCGCAAACTCTCAGCAGCCTTGAGCTGTTATACCCACTTTGCAGATGAGGAATCTGAGACTCATAACAACACAGAGTAAGTGGAGAACCAGGATAACAGTGGGAGGGTCAGCAGTCAGTAGGGAGATGAAAGAAGCAGGTGAGAACTGCCTTGCTACCCTTTGGGGGAAAAAGAGAATAAAACATAGTCCCCAGATCAGGGGGCGGGGAATTCATCTCCACCTTTGTGGTGGGCCTACGACTCCAGAAAGGACTTCAGAGAGTTAGTTTATTCTTATTCTGACAATTCAAAAAGAAGAGTCCCTAAGCTGATAATTTCTCATCTCAGAGGCGATTCATAGAACATTGTCTCCAAAAAGAAATCCACTGAGAAATGTGAGATGAGAGAGTTATAAACAAAGGGCCCCAGCTGCTACTTGAATCGGTTACATGCCTCAAATGGGACAGGAGCTTAGGCCAAAATATTAAAGGGCTTTACAGGGGGGCAGCTCACCTTGAAGTGACTCTGGAATACGACCTGGTCATGGATGGAGACGCAGAAGCTCAAGCCAGGGCCTCGATGACAACAGGAGGTCAAGTCCACGACTCAAACCTCTGACCTCAGATAATGAAAGGCAGGTGGGCCACACCCTCTGGTGCTGATGGAGAAGCCCCTCTGCTCCAGGTTTCATACAGCACCCACTTTCTAAACACAGAGACACGCACCTCTGATTTCCACGTGCAAACAGATGTGGCCTTGGGGGATGGAGAAGTAGGGAGGAGAGAGGAAACGGTGCTGCAGGAGACACTGGGCCCTGAGTGCTGACCTATGCTCTGCCCCTCAGAGTCCTGTCCTAACATCTCACCCTAACCCTAACCCTAACCTGACAGAGCGGGGATGCAAGGCCAAGCTTGGCCGGTGCCCCTTGAATATATAAAAGTAAAGCTTGGTTCCATGACCTTGGGGAAATGAGTTTTCTGTCAAGCTCAGCCTACAACTGCCTTTAGGAAACCTTTGACAAGGGTTTCCTTTGCCACGTCCGGCTGTGCTCTCTGCAGCCGTACCGGTGTCTCCACAAGCCTTCGAGGAGGTGGGTACCTGCTCATTTCAAATGTACTGAATCCCGTTGACCTGTCCCAGGCTGGGCCACTTGGACTGCATTTCCCCCTTCTGGTAGAGAATTTGGGGGCACGCTGCCCTGGGCAGACGCTGAGAGCAAAGAGTGCACTCCCCAAGTGTAAGCACCCAACTCCACCTGGAGGCTGGGAGAAGGGATGGAGCAGCACCACTGCAGAAGGCCCAGCCCCCCCGCCTGGCCCCAGGGGGACCCCATGGAGCGGCGACCACCGAGCGGCCCCCCTACTGCTCTGGGACAGAGAAATAAACGTCTGTGTCGTTGAAGGCGCTCAAAACACACACAAACAGGATGGAGGGAAGGGGCGGCCCAGGATAGAACTTTCTTTTGATGAGACTTTGGATTCTATGTCATGTTTTAATCCACAAGAAACTTGGTCTCACTTCATGCCCTGTGAAATAACAGAGCCTCCCTCCATTTTCCCAGCCTACTCTTCTGAAGTTTTATTTCAGATTTCTCTTTTCATTCTAAAAGTTATAAGGAGGACTTCCCCGGCGGTCCAGTGGTTAGGACTCTGTGCTTCCACTGCTGTGGCCCAGGTTCCATCCCTGGTCGGGGGACTAAGATCCCGCCTGCCGTGTGGCATGGCCATGAGTAAATAAATATATAAATAAATAAAATTTTTAAAATAAAAAGTTACAACAAATTAGGCCCATTGTGCTGTCCTTTCATTTATTTTTTTAATTGTGGTAAAATACACATAACATAAAATTGACCACCTCCACCATTTTTAAGTGTGCGATGCAGTGGCATTCAGTATATTCACATTGCCGTACAACCATCACCACCATCCATCTCCGGAACTTCTTCATCACCTCACACAGAAACCCTGTTCCCATTAAACAATAACTCCCCACCCCACCCCCAGGCCCTGGCAACAACCATTCTGCTTTCTGTCTCTATGGATTTGATTCCTCCAGATATACCTCATGTTAAGTGGAATCATACAGTATTTGCCCTTTTATGGCTGACTTCCTTCACTCAGCATGATGAAAAGTAACCTTGTGGTTCATCCATGTTGTGGCAGGGGTCAGGATTTCCTTCCTTTTTAAGGCTGGATAATATTCTGTTGTATGGATATACCACACTTTGCTTATCCAGTCATCCGTCCATGGATGTTTGGACTGCTTCCACCTTTTGGTGGTTGTGAACAATGCTGCTATAAACATGGGCCTACAAAGTCTGTTGGAGTTTGCTGCCCTTCCTTACAGCCGCCCAAACTGAGATAATTAGAAATGAACAGGGCATCACAGAAGACTGTCGGTTTACTATTGCGATGTCACTGCCCAAGCCCATCTGAAGCCTGGGCCCAGGGGTCTGTCTCAGCAGCTTCCAAGGCCCCAGTTCCTTTTCAGTGCCCCCCACACACGTGACAACCAACCCCACAGGCCCAGCCATCGAAAAACACAGACCCCCAACCTGCACACAACCCAACCCTCACACACACCCAGCCCTCACACACACCCAACCCTCACACACACCCAACCCTCACACACACCCAGCCCTCTCACGGCCCTGACACAGCAGCGGCCCTGTTGTCTCCGGGGACGTCCTGGAGCAGCCTCCCACCTGCACTCCAGCACTGCAGCACTTCCCAGCCTCAGGGCAGCATCTCCGGGGCCCCAGCACTTCCAACCCTGTCCCCAGCCCTCTCTAAACGGAGTACTTTTGAAAACCAAACGCACCCTGCCTCTGTTGCGTGGACAAGGGCAGCTCCAGGTCTCCTGGACACAAAGCCCTGCTCTCCCCTCGGACATCAGAAGTAGAGAAAATATACCCCAGTAAATCATCCTGCACCATGAAGGGTTCTGTGTCCTCTCTGACTCTGGCCTCTTTGGTTCTATTTTTATTATATTAGTTCACTTTGCCTCCAAAGGGAGGAATCGATTAGAAAAACACATTTTAAATACCCTCATAAGATTCTCCCGCTGTCCTTGGGATATAGATGCTACAGGAAGAATATGGAGAGAACTTTTTTAAGGAAGGAAAATGTGTCTAGAAGCTATTCTGTGGGTTGGATAGAAACAGGCTGTGCAAGTCTCATTCACAACCATAGCCGCAGTGAAGACAGCTGGTATATAGTTGGTGCTCAATAAATAACTGCTGGATGAGTAAATGAATGAATGTTGGAAGTCAATGGAAGGGTGAAGGGAGAGAATGGGTACCCCCTTACGCATCCGCCTTCACCTTCAATCAGCCAGGGCAAAGTGCTGCTCAGGATGGGGAGCTGCAGGGAAAACAGGGATCAGTCCGATGGCTCTTGGCTCCTGGCTCGTCACAAGAGCATGGGCCAAGGTGAAATTCACAGGCAGGGGGCTCCACGTGCACCTGCCCGGCTCACGGACCGTACCCAGCCTTCCTCTACGCGGCGGCCATGTGAAATGTAAGGACAAGTGCCATGAGAATCACACAGATTAGTCAGGAAGAGCAGTGAGTCTTCCTGGATCCTCTTGACAGTGGGATGGACACCTGCGGTGACAAGAACAGGAGGGGGCGGCAGACGTCAACCTGGACTTCACCCAGCCCCCTAGGGAGGCAGACTCTTCACTCACCGCGCAATAGACAACCCACCCTTCACACTTCCACCTGGGTAAGCATCAGACGGTCAAAGGGGGGAGAAGGATGCTTTTCCACCCTTTTCAGGAAGATTAGGGAAGAAAAGTCCTTCTGCCTACAGTATCTGTACATTGACTGGCTCTGCCAAGCCTGTGGATGGTGATGGCCACAGATTTAGACAAGATGCACAAGACAAAATGACCCAGACATCAGAAACCAGGCCTGTTTCTCAGCAAGGTACTGAGGAAGGAGATCAAGAGACCGATCAAGTTTTTGTGAAGAAACGTGATCAGAAACAAGGGGAAAGACACCTTCTGTGCCATCTCCTTTAGATGGGCCTTTTTCTGTGACAGGCCTGCAGTTTTTGTCATTTGAACCAGTGCATTTAGTTGTAACTCTAAAGACCCCGGCTCTGGATCCAGCAGACTTGAACTTGATATAGGAAGACTGGAAATCGTCCTACCAGGAACCAGGAAGACAGGTAGTCTACAAGGAGTACAAAACTGTTGCCACCTCTTAAAGAAAGGGTTGCTCTCACTTTATTTAAAACACTAGGGCAAATGCAGAAATAATTACATGCAGTAAAAATACTACTCCCCACTTCAACACAGCAACTGAGACCCAGGAAAGTTTGTCATTAAGGCCCATAAAGAAAAGAAAGGCGTATCAACATTGAGGTTTTGTGGTGAGCGGAGATGAAGCCTCCTTAGAGTTTGCTGGTTCTGTCTCACCCGGCTACTTTATCCCAACATGGCTGTGGTTTGGTCTTCAAACAACTTGAAAGATAAGCAAATACCCTTCCTCCCAGGTTACACTTGACTGCCCTCGGCATCCAGTGTGTTTCATGAATGCCAGCGGTATAGTAGAAAGCCACAATTCACCCACACTCAACCACAGAACCTCATCTAGAATAAACCATAACTGGGACAGAAGATCCCACCCAAACAACAAAATCAAATTTGATTAAAAGGTGACACAGCCAGCCTCTTTCAGCCACTGAATTTTTGATGTGGGAAATGTGAGAGTTAGGGAAATCAGACGGGTAATTCAAACCACCATAAAACACAAGCAGGCATCACAAATGATGTCTTACCATCAGAAACAAACACTCTGAAATGGATTGATAGACTAAATGTGCACTGTCCAATTGAGTATCCCTAGACACATGTAACTATTTAATTTAATTTTTAGTTAATTAAAATGAAATAAAATTTAAAATTCAACTCCTTAGTCATGCTAACCACCCATGTCAAGTGCTCAATGGCTACATATGGTTAGTGGCCGCCATATTGAATGGCACAGGTATAAAACACTCACCAGGAAGTGTTATTGGACAGCACGGAACTAATTACTAAGAAAGGGAGAAGGAAAGGAGTTTCAAAAAGAAATAAAAGGGTTTGTTTTGTTTTGTTTTTAATCAGAAACTTAACTATCCACTGGGTACCTCTCTCAGAGATTCCTGAAGGCGTACTCAAACACAACAAACACGTGGATGACTTGACGTGCAACTCTAGGACTACACAAGCCAATGTTGTTCCATAAAAAGGTAGTAATAGTACAAGTGCCATGGGTAATTATTTTTGTAATTTTCATAGCTTTTTAAATAGACTGAGAACAATGCTTTCAACAAAAGGTTGTCTGGCGTTCTCACGCTCATTTTGGTAATGTGTTCTGCATGTTATTATCTTTATATTTTTGCTGTGAAAAACTAAAACAATGAAAGCTTCTAGGTTACTCACTGTAGCTCATTTTTTTGGCAAACATTAATACCGTATTTCAATTTTTTAATTTTTTAATGCCATTTACCCAAATTTTTCATACTAAAAATTCATTTCAAGGAATACTTTTCCCTTGCATTGAAAAAAAGAATTTGTTTCCATTTGTATCTTTTCACCAGGTAAGTTTTCTCTCCCTGGAGTTCCCAGAATAAAATAAAGATCAAGTCATTTAAAATGAAACTGGGTCTGCTTTATGCATTTGGCCCAGAATGGCCAAGGAAGTAGGTGACAAGCTGAACTTTGTTTATCCCGTTGGCTTTTCATGTCTTGTGGTCCAAACTCTCAAGATTTCCAGCAATCCACCCAGTTTTCCCTCTGTTCATGGTTAATGGGATAACATGAGAAACATAGGTTTTGAAATCAAATACCATCGATAAACTCTGATTTTGAGCAAATTATTTATTCACACAGCGCCTGTTTACTCACTTGAAAATGAGGTTAATAACAGAAACATCACAGGCTTATTGTAAACATTGAGTCAATGTGTGTAAATCACCTAACCTAGTCCTCAGCACACAATAATTAATCTGTATTAGTATTATAATTGTTATTGTTGTTGTCTTTCTTTCTATGGCATTGCTTTTAATATGTACTGTATTCCTGAAAGTGACCCTCTTTAGCTCGGTC
The DNA here is from genome assembly GCF_965194805.1 of Balaenoptera borealis. Lineage (NCBI taxonomy): Eukaryota > Metazoa > Chordata > Mammalia > Artiodactyla > Balaenopteridae > Balaenoptera > Balaenoptera borealis. The sequence goes on along the minus strand of NC_138862.1, from coordinate 9,589,000 downwards.
TTGGAAATCCCTCCTCTGATCTGCCCAAGGAGCATCCTAGCTAGGCACATAATCTAATGGTCCAAGGTCCCTCCCAAACTCAGTTCCAGCCCTGGGGTGCACCTCAGTCCAGACATTGAAACAAAGGAACATCAAGAGAAAAGTAGATTCTTTGAAATAGGTAATAAATATTGATAAACTTCTGTAAGTCTGATTAAAGAAAAGAGAGAAGGCATAAATAAAAAAGATAAGGAATGAAAAACAGAAATATAGATGTACAAATTTAAAAGATAGAAAATTATGAACAATTTTTGCTGATAATTTGAGAACTTAATTAAAATAGATAAATATCCAGAAAAACACTAATTGTCAAAAATGAGTATAGAAGAAATAGAAAACCTGAATGGTCCTATAAATATTTACAAAATTTAATCACTAATTTAAATTCTTTCCTCATCTGAATGATAAATACATGGGGTTTATGATTCTATTCTCTCCACTTTTTATGATCAAAAATTTCAAATATACGCAAAAGTAAAATTAGTGATAATGATAATTTCCCACATAGAAATGTTTTTGCAGGTAAATTCTATCAAACACTCAAGGAAGAGGAATTCTACTCTTTCATAAAATTTTTCAGGTACTAGGAAAAGAGGAAACAGCACAACTCATTTTTTACACTAATAAAATCTTGAAGTCAAAAGCAGACAAGGATGAGATGAGAAAGGAAATTTTAGGCCAGAGGAGCTACCCTGGGAACTGGCGTGTGTCCATGCAGAGGTTGAACTCCATGGTGAATTTGCCCTTCAATTAAAAGAAACCCACATTTCACATTAAAAGCTTTATCATCCTTCACCTTTTACACTGTGATTTATTGTAATTAAGCTCCAATCCTTCCATTAACACCTGATAAATCCACACACTTGAGGGTTGTGTTGTGGACGAAAGTGAAGAATAAAGCCTGTGCTGCACCCACCGCCCTGGCTCCCAGAGACCCAGAGAGCACATGAGGGGCCTCTAGCCTGTGTGTTCCAGGTGTAAATCATAAGCAGAGTGAGGGGTGAGGATGTAGGTGACTCCTATTGGCTTTGCCGCTGCTCAGGTCCCATCTCCAGGTGACTACTCAATGAAATGATCTGATGTGGACAAATCTTATGAATCAGCCAGGGACACCCCACAGCAGCCCCACGGCCATAGCTCAGGACAGGCGGATGCCTTTCCCCTCCCCCTCTCATCAGACGTGAAGCCCACTCCTCACTGCCCCTCCGACAAAGGTGCTACATAAGAAACATCAGAGGTTTGAGCTATCAACTACTTCACTCCTCTGTCTCTCCTGCTGGCATTGTGACCTCATTCGTATCATTAGTCCAACTATACAGTGTCTTGCTAAGTGAGACCAATTTTAGTAACTTCAGGAACTAACTTTTTCTTGCAGTCAGTAATTTCCCATTTTCCAAGGCTATATCATTTTGAACAGAACCAGGTAAGCGCAGATGGGCATGAGGTATTTAAGGGACTGTGAGATTATCAGGCTGATTGAGGTAGAGAGTAATTTGGGGAGTACTGAAAGGTAAGTTTAGTTATACCAAGCTAGACCAAGATGAGGGTGAATTTACTTGTTTGAATAAGCCAAGGGGTTTTCCAGCTTTTTTTTTAGCAACAGGGCGATTTTTATAGATTCTTTTTTTTTTTAGAAGAGATAATGAGGGTTCTTTTGGGTTTTTTTTAATTTATTTATTTAGTTTTTTGGCTGCGTTGGGTCTTGGTTGCTGTGTGTGGGCTTTCTCTAGTTGCGGCGAGCGGGGGCTACTCTTCGTTGCGGTGCACAGGCTTCTCATTGCAGTGGCTTCTCTTGTTGCGAAGCACGGGCTCTAGGCGTGCAGGCTTCAGTGGTTGTGGCACGCAGGCTCAGTAGTTGCAGCGCACGGGCTTAGCTGCTCCGTGGCATGTGGGATCTTCCCGGACCAGGGATCGAACCCGTGTCCCCTGCACTGGCAGGCAGATTCTTAACCACTGTGCCACCAGGGAAGTCCAGCAACAGTGCAATTTTGATGAATGAAGTTTTATGTAGGTCTTCAATATATAAAATCGATCAAATCAGAGCTGGTCTTCTTACAGTAGGAGGATGGAGATTCAGGGATTCACCCACTGGACCTTCTCGTATCCTCTGTGTCAGCCCCACCCCCAGACCCTAGACCCCAGCCCTCAGCGCTGTGGGCTCTGGGCACACAGCTCAAAATCCACTGCCATGGGCCCTAAATGTCAACTTAAAACCTTCGCCATAAGGTCATGCATAATTTAGAGGCAGGAGGTTTATATAAACCAAACCCTTCATTTTACCAATGAGAAAACAGTGGGAAGAAGGGTCTTACTGACTTGTCTGAAGTTCACAGCTATTCAATGGCAGAGGCAAACATAGTATATATGCACCCTGATCCCTACCTCCTATTTCTACCACATCCCACTGATGCAATAAAATAGAATTGAAATTTTTTTTTTCTGGCTGCATTGGGTCTTTGTTGCTGCACGCGGGCTTTCTCTAGTTGCGGCGAGCAGGGGCTACTCTTCGTTGAGGTGCGCAGGCTTCTCAATGTGGTGGCTTCTCTTGTTGTGGAGCACGGGCTCTAGGCGCACGGGCTTCAGTAGTTGTGGCTTGCAGGCTCTAGAGCGCAGGCTCAGTAGTTGTGGTGCAGAGGCTTAGCTGCTCCGAGGCATGTAGGATCTTCCCGGACCAGGGCTCGAACCCGTGTCCCCTGCATTGGCAGGCGGATTCTTAACCACTGAGCCACCAGGGAAGTCCTAGAATTGAAATTTTTGAACTTGCATCCACTAATGACTCCTATATTATTACCTATCCCCATACCTGAATGATATATGTACATACTTCTGCACAGTTCTAAGGATATGTGTAGCAGAAGTCCTTGCTGGGCTGTAGATGAAGCTTGTGGAGATGGCTGGACCACCCAGACAGGTGTCATCCACTAAGTATCATGGGGGCCCGAAGCCTCCCAGAAATTACTTTAATATCTGTTGAAATTGGGGGCAGGAAGAACAGGGTCAAGTAAGGAGAATCAGTAGAGGGTAGGAATAGGAGAGACTGTGAGGTTCCCTAGGAAAGAGCAACCATGCTGGATAAAGGGATGGATCTTAGGGGCCAATTTCACCAACAGGACCTAAGGGATAGAGGGGAACGGCGATTCCAGGTGTGACAAATGCGTCTGCCTAGATGCTGCCCCAAACTCAGCCACAATGACAGTGTGTACATGACTTGGGAAAGAAAAAGGGGTATGGAATACAAACACTTAAGAAAACTGTAAGTCCTAAAAGAGCCAGCACCCAGCATCTCCGCAGAAGGACCCCCTCCAGAAAACAGAGGTTGGAAAGGTGTTCATTACCAGTAAGAGGGGAGTGAGCCTCAGGACATGACAACACCCAGAGGCAACAGACACTGTCTTCTTCCCCCACTCCTACTCGCCACCCCACCCGCAAGCAAGTATCAGCAGCCTGAAGGAATCTTAGAGCAGACTCAGAGTTCCAAACAGCAAGCTCTCTCTGCAAGTCCAATGTATAAATCTACAGAAAACAACATTAATAGGCCCTGTTGTGTCCCATGACAATGCCTGGGACCAATCACTATGGTGGGAAGGATAAGGTACCGTGAGTGGCACACACCTGAGTCAGATGTCCATAGGCCAGCCAGCAGCACATGATGGGGGAGGAATGGCAGGACCCCAAAGGCAAAGAGAAGTGCTATTGCTGAAGGGATGGGTGCGAAACAGACCAGAACAGCAGATATCTACCAAGACTCTTAGCTTGAGAAATTTCTAGACCATTACCTCAAGATCAAGAATTAAAGGTTGGAATAAGCTGAAGTCATTTTAGAGACGAGTACCTGAAAAAGAAGATGCAAAGATGAAAATTGGGACTTCCCTGGTGGTGCAGTGGTTAAGAATCCGCTGGCCATTGCAGGGGACACGGGTTTGATCCCTAGTCCGGGAAGATCCCATGTGCCAAGAAGCAACTAAGCCCTCAAGCCACAACTACTGAGTCCACGTGCCACAACTACTGAAGCCTGCACGCCTAGAGCCCGTGCTTTGCAACAAGAGAAGCCACTGCAATGAGAAGTCTGTGCACCAAAACGAAGAGTAACCCCTGCTCCCCGCAACCAGTGAAAGCCCGTGCGCAGCAACGAAGACCCAACACAACCAAAAATAAATAAATAAATAAATTTATTTTTAAAAAAGATGAGAATTTAATAAGGTAACTATCACATCTGAGGGGATAACAAAGAAAAAGATAAGGAGCTGAGCCAACCAAAGACAAAAGTGCAGGAATGAAGATAAAAGGAATAAACTAAAGAATAATCAAAGTTACCATGTGGTCTCACCTCCTAGCGCTACGTACATTGTTTCATTTTATCCTCCTAACAGCCCTGCACTGTAGAGTATCTCCCCCACCACCCTGTGAGAGCTGAGAACTCTGGCTTTCATAAGGTCAAATATACCAAGGTCATTCAGCTGGTTATGTGGCAGAATTGTTCATCAAACCTAGGTCTGAAGACCCAAAACCTCTCCCACCACCTTTCACGTCTCTCTGCCCCCTCACGCCCACTCCCAGCACCCTCCTACACCACACTGTCTCCCTGTAGAGCCTGGGTGGGCTCTTCAGGGGACACCAGGCAGGAGGGAGGACTCCCCCCTATGGGGGCATGGGCATCATCTGGGCACTGATGGCTTGGCCATTAAATGGAGGCATGAAGGCCAAAAACAAAAAAACAAACAAACAAAAAAAAAATTGGGGAGCTGGTGCAAACATTTTTGAAAATACAATAATAGTCATATTAGAGGCTAGTGAATCAATCACTACTTAGGGTGTCACCGGAAGGAAGAGAAGAGAGTTGGGAAAGCAGGAAGTGAGTCTCAGACATTAATGCTGAAAGCACCTCTGGGTCCGCATCCAGAGATTTGGATTCTTTGGGCCTGAGGTGAAGCCCAAGAATGGCAGCTTCAACAAGCACCAGGGATTCTGAGGCAGAACAGCGTTCAGAAACACTGGTGAGAGACCAGGGAGAACTAAGGATAGCAAAGTGTGGTAAAAATGGGAGAAAGATGTATGTGTTCTAATACTGTGAGAACTGGAAAAGAGGAAAAAGAAACGTGCCCAAGGCCACCGCTAAACCCACTTACCTGCATTTGAAGATGGATGTAGTCTTTGTCCCAGAAAGGGAATATTCTGGAAGAGCAAGGCAACTGATAAAGGGAGGGGGGAGGGGAGAGGTACCTCCTGAATCACTAAGTGGCAAAGGACCAAACCTAAGCTAAGGCTTAAAATAATTATTAATACTTGATCTAAGGTTATAAAAGAGTAAGGAAAGAAAATAAGAGGAAAGAATGCACTAAGTCAACGTTATTGATTTACACTCTGAAAGAAATGCCAGAACTATTATTTAGATGTCAAAATAACTCCAAGAAGAGTACAAGGCTGTTTTGATCATTTGAAACCAAATACCTGCCTTCTTTGAGATGGGGCTTTCAGACAGAGAGCCTCCTTAAATACCACTGCGATGTTCTGAACAGATCACATTTCCCCTTCAAAGGTTATACCACTTTAAATTATATGCAATTTCAGAAAGAACAAGTCATTGTCCTACTTTGAGTCCCCTTCTCTTAAAAGCGTGTTTTGACTAAGATTAATTTATAGCCCAAGGAGATTTGGGGAAAGGAAAAAGCCTTGAAATTGCAAGTAAAAATAACTAAGAATTCCGGTCGCTTCTTAAATATTGAGTGACGTTGTTTTGGGAATAGGACCAGAACTGCACAGAGCTACAGGTAAATGGGCCGACTGTGGGATCTGCAGTATCCAGTAGACACTTGAAGGGGAAAATTCTAGCTGGATGGCGTGGTCAGGGAATAGCCTTAATAGGAACCTAACATAGGGCAATCTGCTCATCAAACAGAAGTGAGAGAGTAGGAAAAAGGAGGGCAGAGAGAGAGAGAGCATCTCCTTGTGCTTGCTTGTGTTTTCTTTCTCTCCAGGCATATATCCGGAGAAAACTGTAATTCGAAAAGATACATGCACCCCAATGTTCTTTGCAGTACTAGTCACAATAGCCAAGACATGGAAGCAACCTAAATGTCTATTGACAGATGACTGGATAAAGAAGATGTGATATAGATATACAATGGAATACTGCTCAGCCATAAAAAAGAATGAAACTTTGCCATGTGCAGCAACATGGATGAACTTGGAGGACATTATGCTAAGTGAAATAGACAGAGAAAGACAAATACTGTATGATATCACTTATATGTGGTATTTAAATTTAAAAAAACATACAAATGAACTTATTTACAAAACAGAAATAGACCCACAGACATAGAAAACAAACTAGAGGTTACCAAGGTGGAAAGGAGGGGAGGAAAAAATTAGGAATTAGGGATTCACATATACACACTACTGTATGTAAAATAGATAATCAATAAGGACCTACTGTCTAGCACAGGAAACCATACTCAGTATTTTGTAATAACCTATAAGGGAAAAGAACCTGAAAAAGAATCTATATATCTGAATCACTTTGCTGTACACCTGAAACAAACACAACATTGTAAATCAACTATACTTCAATTTCAAAAAGTAAAAAAGCATCTCTTTGTGCTTTTTTTCTGTTTTCTTTATGCATGTGAACAATCTCTTCATCTTTCACTTCCGTAACACTTGCTCTACCAAATCAATAACACTCATTATTAAGTGAAGGGACCCCAGAAGACCCTACACAGCCAATAGAACTCGGGTTCATTCACCCACCAAAGGAAGAAAAACTTCTTATACTTCTCATCTTTTGCACGTAGTCACTTTGGTAATTCCATTTTCCATCATTTTTTTGATTCTTCAGATGCAAGTTACTGAAGGGAAAAGATGTTTTCAGTGGGATAGGGGATTAAGTACTTGCATTGTGGCTTTGATCTGTTGGAGCATTTCCTGAGTCCTGGCCCAACACTTATTTCCTTAATAAGAGGATCTATTAGCCTGCCTGGGCTGCCATAACAAAATCCCACAGCTAAATGGCTTAAACAACAGGCATTTATCTTCTCACCGTTCTGGAGCCTGGAAGTCCAAGATCACGGTGTCAGTAGGTTTGGTTTTTCCTGAGGCCTCTCTCCTTGGCTTGCAGACTGCTGTCTTCTCACTGTGTCCTCACATGGCCTTTCCCTGTGCACACATCCCTGGTGTCTTTACCTCTTCTTAGGAAACCAGTCCGATTGGAATAGGGCCCACCCTCATGACTTTATTGTATTAGTGGAGTTTTCCAGAGAAACAGAACCAGTAGGATAGAAGAAGAGACTTATTATAGTAATTGGCTCACATGGTTAAGGAGGCCAGGAAGTCCCACAATCTGCTGCCTGCAAGCTGGAGAACCAGGAAGGCCAGTGGTGTAATTCTGTTGAGCTGAAAGGCCTGAGAATCAAGGGGCTGGTGATGTACGTCCCGATCGGAGTCCAAAACCAAGAGAACCAAGAGTGCCAATATCTGAGGTCAGGAGAAGATGAATGTCTCAGCTCAAGCAGAAAGTGAATTCGCTCTTCCTCTGTCTTTTAGTTCTATTTAGGCACTCAGTGAATTGGATGATGCCCACCCACACTGGGGAGAGCAATCTGCTTTACAGAGTTCACCAATTCAAATGCTAGTCTCCTCTAGAACACTCTCAGACACATCCAGGAAGAATGTTTCACCAACCATCTCAGCATCCCTTCTCCGAGTCAAGCTGACATACAAAATTAACCATCACGCTCATTTAGCCTTAATTATCTCCTTAAAGAGCCTATCTCCAAATACAGTCACATTGAGGGTTAGAGCTTCAACGTATGAATTTGTGGGAACACAATGCAGACCATAACAGAGGATATACCAGAAATATTAACAGAACCAACTGTTAAAATGCTATAGAATGGGGACTTCCCTGGTGGCAGTGGTTAAGAATCCACCTGCCAATGCAGGGGACACAGGTTTGAGTCCTGGTCCGGGAAGATCCCACATGCCGTGGAGCAACTAAGCCTGTGCGCCACAACTACTGAGCCTGCGCTCTAGAGCCCGTGCTCTAGAGCCAGCAAGCCACAACTACTGAGCCTGCGTGCTGCAACTACTGAAGCCCGCGAGCCTAGAGCCCGTGCTCCGCAACAAGAGAAGACACCGCAGTGAGAAGCCACAATGAAGAGTAGCCCCCGCTCGCCACAACTAGAGAAAGCCTGCGCACAGCAATGAAAACCCAACACAGCCAAAAATAAAATTAATTAATTAATTTTTTTTAAATGCTGTAGAATGATGGAGAAGTTTAAGGTATTACTCTCTTTTAACTTGACCCATAAAACCATCAATGTACAAATACCATGGGTTAAACCATACCCCTGAAATAAATCAACTCTCTATCTACCTATCTATCTACCTACCTACCTATCGACTGATCGATAGACAGGTAGATAGATATAATAAAAGCATGACATTTATGGAAAGTAAATTCTCTTCCTAACCTCTATCTTTTAATATAATTTAAACGGGCTTCCCCTCCACCAGAAACCCTTGGACATTCATTTCAGATCCAAATGATAAAGTAAGTCAAAATATATATCTTAGAAACCATCTGTATTTAGCTTCTGATGGGAAAAAATGCAGATACAGGATTTAATAAATAAGAGACAAGGGCTTTTCACGCAATGTCCTTATGATCTGAAAAACTGCTGTTGTTAAATTTAATAGCCGTTATTATTTCAATAAGCAATGAGACAATCCAGAAGGCACTTAGTCCAAGATCATAAAATCTATGTAAATCATCAAATGTGACTAGCCAATGAGGGAATTACAGCTTCCGGCACCGAATCACTATTGGCCCATGGTACTTATTATTTTTCTTCATCAAGATGCATGACTCGGGCTTCCCTGGTGGCGCAGTGGTTGAGAATCTGCCTGCCAATGCAGGGGACACGGGTTCGAGCCCTGGTCTGGGAAGATCCCACATGCCGCGGAGCAACTAGGCCCGTGAGTCACAATTACTGAGCCTGCGCGTCTGGAGCCTGTGCTCCGCAACAAGAGAGGCCGCGATGGTGAGAGGCCCGCGCACCGCGATGAAGAGTGGTCCCCACTTGCCGCAACTAGAGAAAGCCCTCGCACAGAAACGAAGACTCAACACAGTCATAAATAAATAAATAAATAAATAAAAGACCGTGAATTTCTAAAAAAAAAAAAAAAAAAAAGATGCATGTCTCTACAACTCCCTGAGGACTGACAAATAAATATCTGTTCTGCAAATGAGATAACACAGCCAAGAGGCAGGTTATAACATGGGATCATTGAAAGGAGGGATAAGTTCCAGGAAACAGCCTTAGGTTGTACTAAACAGCATCTCAAAACACATTTAACCAAAACCTACAGAGAGATTTTTTCTGAACCTCAGAGTGACCAACCTTTTTTGCAGCTCATGACATTTCTGTCAGCTGCCCCACACCTGACATCAACAAAGTAAAAACGTGCCAGAGCCTTCTTAACCAATACTGTTAGCTTAAATTTCCCATATATCTTTTCATTCTTTATCATTTTCTCCCTGTTTCCAGCATTGTGTTACTTTCTTTTAAGTCCCCAAGCCATGCTACTTTGTATGACTAAATCTTCATGCAATATGTCTGAACTTCCATGGAAGTTTTCTTTCAACTTCTCTGCTGCTGGAGTGTTATGGTGATGAAGATCTACTAATAATTATTAGCAAAATGGGATGGCAGGGGGAAAGGTACAGTTGTGAGGGAAACACAGGAAGGAATAATCCATAGAACAGATTTCTTTGTAGTAAAGATATCTGTAGATTTATGATATATTTTACCATAAGATATCTGATTCAACACAAATATGACTGGTAGCAGCATCATAATTGGGGAAACCCTCACTTAACACTTCCTCTATAGTGGGAAGAATCATGGCCAAGTTCTTTCTGTCAATGACATCCAAGCTCTGAAGTGCTTCCACAGATACGACCTACTCTGTCCAATTTCTTTCCTGACTGCTGTTCCCAAAATATTAACCAAAACAGCATACTATAGGTCAGGACCTATATTCTCCTATTGCCTAAAATAGTAAATTGTATTTTACTTCAGTAAGGAATATTTAAGGTGAGCAGTACAAAACATTATATTATATTAAATTGTCCACAGGAAACCATATGCTCACTTGGTTTAGAGTGAAGACGGCCTTAATGGTTCCCTCAGGTTGACTTAAGTTTAGACAACCTTATTCCTCACTCTAGGGTCTGGCCTCCTATTACTTAGAGCATTTTTTCTAGAAAACTTGTCATTGTAAATTCTTTCTCTGCCACTTTGAGAGATATATAATCTTTTTTAAAGCCTGTTGCTAGTTTTACAACCCAGGGATGTCTTTCTCAAGGACCTGGGAGCCATTCCCTTAAAATGTAATCATCAAGGAAGAGAGTGCCCTATCTCCCAGTCTCTGTTGGGAGGGTGGGAGCCTAATTTGATGGTCTTAATCACAGAGAAAAACACTTGCAAACTCAGGAAATAACTCAGTGTGCTCGACACATCCCACTGATCAACCTCCCTGCTAACTTCCTCCAGTATATTTCCACTAGCTCATCCCAGCCCTTTAAACACCCCCTGCCCTTTATTGCAGTAGAGTTGAAGTCAGACTTAGTTCTAGTCTCTCTCCCCTATTGCAATAGCCTTGAATAAAATCTCCCTAGCCTGTTTAACTTTGTACACTGCAATTTTTGCTTTGACAAGGTTTTATCATTTCTATAACTCTGCTCTTCATGGAAAAAAGGTAAAAGCTCCTTTTCTTTCAGCTTCAAAGAGTTACTTATTTCACAATTAACAAAGGATCCATAATTTCTTCAGGGTATAATGTCTATAAGACATCTATTGCAAATTGCTGGCAAGCTGTTTGAGAAGTACATATATATTTGTTTATAGAGACCTCTACTGATATTCTTCATCATCATCATTATTCAACAAATAGTTATTGGAAATTATGCCTGGTCCTAGGGATGCACTGGGAAGCATGCAGACACAATCCCAGCCTGCAGGAAACTTCATTCCAGCATCAGTGTTACAAGGGTAGCAGTTTGGAAAGCATTAATATGCTTTTCTCTTTGCTCTGATCTTTGGAGACATCCCTCTGCTTGGGAGGGGAAATGAGAATTATATAAGGAAAGCAAAGAGATTGGCCAAGGTAACGTTCACCTTCATGCATTAAAAATGATGATTTCGCAGCAAGAGATAACCTTTCAGGCTGGGCTGCTGACCAGAGAAAGGACGCGCAGCTTTCCTTGTCTCCCCATTAGTGTATCAAGAGCCAGGCCTGGAGGACTAAACCATGGAGTGTTTATAAGGGAGACCTAGACAGGACCTGCCCCTTCTGGCCCTGGGGTAAGTGTGGTGAGGAGAAGGGAACCAAGAGGCAGGAGGTCAAAACAACTGCCTTGGTCCATTCTTGCTGCTATAACAAAAATACCATAGATTGGGCGGCTTAGATGACAAACATTTAATGCTCACAGTTGTAGAGGCTGGGAAGTCTGAGATCAGGGTGCCAGCATAGTCAGTTTCTGGTGAGAGCTCTCCTCCTGGTTTGCATCCATCCATTTTCTCGTTGTGTCCTCACACAGCAGAGGGAGAGAGAGGAAGCGCTGGTCTCTTCCTCTTACAAGGGCACCAATCCCATTATGGGGGCTCCATTCTCAGGAGCTTATCTAAACTTAACCACTTCTCAAAGGCACAAAACCATCACGCTGGAGGGTAAGGTTTCAAAATATGAATTTGCAAAGGGGCACAAACACGCAGTCCAAACCTACAAGCCAACAGGCGTGCTATCGTTCAAGTGAGGATACCCAGGACAGGGAGTTCTGGCTTTACTACGTGTGTCAGGCTATGAAGGAGCCACCTTACAGGCTGCCCCATATTCCAATCCAGGGCCCAGACACACCCTAAAAATTCTGGCAGCACAGAAAGCATGGTCATTCTGAAGGACGCCTTGAAGACCAGCTGTCCTGGGCCACACAGATCCCTGGCCTGGGGCCAGCTAGAGTGTCAAGCTCAGGGGTCTGCAGACAGCAAAAGCCAGCAAGGGAGAAATAGCAGATGTGCCCCAAAGGTACTGCCTGGGCCCAAAGAACAGACTGCAAGTTCACCAGTTCCAGGCAGGAGAACCACCACAGAGGGCAGAACACTAAACACACAACGCCCCTCCCACCCAAAGCCATTTTAGGCAAAAGACCAAGAGAGACTATTGGAGCAAATTTCACTTTAGGCTATTGCCTAAAGGAGCTCTTTAAACTCAACTGTGGCCTTTTAAATTAGATTGGATGAGACGATATAAACTGGACGGGACTAAAAGCAAAATTTTACCCAATAACCCGTTGGGTGGGCTCACGGAGGATCAGGTCATGCAGCCAAAATGAAGGCATCACATTTTCTCTGCAGCGAAATTGATGCCCCTGCACAACAGCCAGGCCTGGCTGCACACGGAGGTACACGTCATCCTTCCAGCAGCCCTCGGACGTCAGTGCTCTGCTTGCCCACATTTACAGATGAGGAGAGGAAGGCACAAGATGGACATAGACTTTCCAGGGCCACAGAACTAGTGAGTGGTGCATCAGGACCCAAACCCAGGTCAAGGCTGGGGGCCAGTCTAGAACCCATGCTTATGACCCATACCCTACACGGCCCCTGATCAGAGTACAGTTAAGCAAGAAGCCCACGTCATTAAAGCAAAAGGAAGATACTATACAAAGCTTTCATATCAAAGCATCAAGCAAAAGTGCTCTTCCAGCCAGCGAAGCTACGTGACTTCAAAGTGCCTCGTGTCAGGTGACACAATCCGCCCTCAAAACTAAAAAACAAAAAACAAAAGCAAACAAAGAAACACAGCAGCAACAATAATTAAAGATGAGATGAGAACAGTTAAAGAGAAAAGGCAAGCTGGAAGAGGTTTCCTGTGAGAGTTGTATTTTGAGGGAAAGAAAGGGAGAACGATTTTTCTTTCCATGACTGGATCAAACTCTGAGGTCTGAGTAAAGAAATGACCTTGAGCCACAGCAGAGAATAATAAAAGACAATTTCCAGTAAGCATGCTAGCTCAAATTAATGATTTACTTTTTATTTTTAAACTCAATTCAGTAGAGATTTACATGCATTAGGTTACGGTGATTAACATTTGAAACCTGACCTTGAAATAATCTTTACATTGTAAATTCTTAATGATCAAAACAATGTTCTCAGTGATTAAAACATATTAGTAATTAATGATTAAAGGAGAATAACTGCAAATATACACTCCTAAAATCTCAAGGCTTTTAAACCATTTGTACAAATGACTGGACATTTTTTACATTTACAAAAAAAAAAAAACCCTCCATCTGATTCTCATTTTCATCATCAATCCAACAACAACAAAAATGGTACTCCTCTGCCTCTTCTGTTGTCTTGCAAACTAGAAATGTACACAACTACCTTTGATCCCATCAAAGCCAAAGAAAGAAAACTGTCCCATAATAATCTGTAACATTAAGAAATAATCCCAAGAACTTTCTTAAGTAAGGTTAATAAAATGTCAGTGGTTTTGATGATCATTTGTCTTTAAAAAAAATCACTTTGTAAAACAGTTTAATAACATATAGTCAGGACACCATCTTCGAGCTCCACCTAACAACCACGAGTGATGCTCAAACTGGTAACAGGACAAGTGGAACTTACCTAGCCAACTGGACTTGCCTGAACAATTTTTCCTGAGTAATAAGGTTTCAAGAAATAATTATATCTCATTACATAGAGAAAAAAATTCAACCAGGTATCGGTCCCGTGTATTTTAAGCAATCTTTCCCAATGCTGCGGCTTTCCTTAACTTGGATGCTCTTCCCTGGAATAGATTTCCTCCCGATAGAAGGAACCCGCAAATGTGTACAAGCCAGCGCTGACTGTGGCTTCCACTGGCCAAGGACCAGGACAAGGGCCTCTCAATGCACTGGCCTCCCAAGGGCTGATCACACCTAGCCAACTCTCTTGGAGAAGATGAAAAAGTATCCCCTACACTCTCCTTGTCTGTGAGGTCCCATCAGAAGTGACAATGTTTAATGGAAAAAAAAAAAGAAAGAAAGAAAGAAAAGGCAATTTGCTGGGGCATTTGATCTATGTAATTTCCTGAGTTGCCAAACATGACTTTTAGTAATTTACTTTATGTTGATCACTAAGATATTTTTTCAATATAAAGGAGCGATATTTGAAATGTTACCTATGTTAACTTTCTACTGCTGAATAACAAATTACAACAAACTTAGTGGCTTAAAGTAACACAAATGTATTATTTCACAGTTTCTGTAGTCCAAGATCCAGTACCCTTTAACAAGGTTCTTTGCTCAGGGTTTCTGCTATGGACTATGTTTGTGTCACCCCAAAATTCATATGTTGAAGCTCTAATCATCAATGTGATGGGACCTCTGGAAGGTAATTAAGATTAGATGAGGTCATGAGGGTGAGGCCCCCATGATAGGATCAGAGCCTTGTAAGAAAAGGAAGAGACCAGAGCGCTCTCTTTCTCTGCCGTGTGATTACAAAGCAAGAAGGCAGTCACATGCAAACCAGGAAGCGGGTCTTCACCACACACAGAATCCACCAGCACACTGATCTTGGACTTCCAAGATCTCGAACAGTGAGAAATACATGTTTGTTGTTTAAGCTACCCAGTCTATGGTATTTTTGTTATAGCAGGCTGAGCTGAACAAGACAGTCTCACAAGCCTGAAATCAACTTGTTAGCCAGGTGCATCCACATGTGGAGGTTCAATGAGGGAAAGATCCACTTCTAAGCAGCCTCGGGTTGTTGGCAGAATGCACTGCCTTAGAGCTATAGGACTGAGGTCCTCATTTTCTTGCTAGCTGCCAACTGGGGACCACTCTCAGCTACTGAGGATATACTCTAGCCCTTGCCACACGGCCTCCTCCACAGGTCCCCTCACACTTCAAATCTACCTCTTCAAGAAGGACTTGGTCCCTTTTGAGGGCTTGCCTGATTAAGTCAGGCCCACTCAAGATAATCTCTTTGGATTAACTCAAAGATAACTGATTTGGAGTCTTAATTATATATTGCAAAATCCCTTCACTTTTATCATATAGCATAACCTAGTCAAGGTATTCATAGTCCTGTCCACACTTAAGAAGGAAGGGGGATTACACAGAGTATGTACACCAGGCAGCAGGAATCTGGGGCCATCTCACAATTCTATTCGTTTGGTTTTTCTGGAGAACCCTGACTAATACACCTGTTCATTCTGTGAGTTACAATTCGGGCTCCACAGTATGTCTCTCCAAATTCAATCTGTCCTTTATATTACCCACGTTCATGCAAGGGGCAAAAGCGGTAACCCCTTGAGGGTTTTTTTAATGGTCATGACATCCTAAAGAGCCCTGGCAGAGCTATATTCCACATAACCTTGAGACTGTACTTGGTTTGTTTTAAACAGAATCAAGTGACTGTCTAGTCCCTCTGATGATACCTTTCTGCAGGAACAATATGTCTTAACCCGATGACACAGAAAGTGGAAGAAAATTTAAAAAACAAGGAATGCTCCTATTGCAGAGGATACAATAATAACTATCAGATAGATATTTTTAGCTGCAAATAACTGAAAACCTAACCAAAAGGGGCTTAAACAATAACAAAGACATGTTACTTCACATAACAAGAGACCTGGAGACAGGAGGTCTCCATACTCATAAGGAGTGTGTATTCTTTCCTTCACATATAAGGAAGGAGACAGGAGGTCTCCACATTCATAAGGAGTGTGTATTCTTTCCTTCTTTATGCTCTGCCATCCTCAGGGTGTTGACTTGGGATGACTCCCTTCATAGTCCCAAGGAGGCTGCATAGATCCAGGCATCATGCAGAGATGACAACATCTAGAAGCACAAATGGGCTATTCCTCCTCATCTGCCTCTTTCAACATTTTAGAATGGAGGCTGAGGAGATCTACATTCTGCTGTAAAATACAGTGAAAAACACCAATACTTCACAAAGTCTTCCAAAGAAAAGAAGAGGAAACACTTCCAAACTCATTCCACAAGGTCAGTATCACTCTGATACCAAAATCAGACAAAGATATTACAAGAAAAGAAACCTACAGACCAATATCCCATAGGAATACAGATACAAAAATCCTCAACAAAACATTAGCAACATATAAAAAGGATTATGCTCCATGACAAAGTGGGATCTATCCCAGGAATGTAAGGTTAGTTGATATGAAAATCAATCAATGTAATACACCTTATTAAGAGAATAATGGACAAAAACCATATGATTAGACATGGAAAAGGCATTTGGCAAACCCCAATACCCTTTCATGATAAAAACACTCAATAAAGTAGCAATAGAAGGGAACTTTCTCAACCTGATAAAGAATATCTCAAAAACCCATAGTTAACATCATGTTTAATGGTAAAAGACTGAAAATTTTGCCACTAATAGCAGGAACAAGACAAGAAGGCCCCTCTCACCACTTCTATTCAATATTGTACTGGAGGTTCTAGCCAGGGCAATTAGACAAGAAAAAGAAATAAAAGGCGTCCACATTAGAAAGAAGTAAAACTTGCTCTCTTTGCAGATCACATATATAGAAACTCTTAAGAAATCTACAAAATAAACTATTAGAGTTAATAAAGAGTTCAGCAAGGCTGTAGGATACAAGATCAATACACAAAAATCAACTGTATTTCTATACAGGGCAATGAACAATCCAAAAATGAAAATAAGAAAACAATTCCATTTACAATAACATCAAAAAGAACAAAATAGGTAGGAGTAAATTTAACAAAAGAAGTGCAAGACATATACAATGGAAACTACAAAGCATCCTTGGAAGAAATTTTTAAAGATCTAAGCAAGTGGAAAGATATTTCATGTTCATGGATTGGGAGACTTAATATAGTCAAGGTAGCCGTGATAGTCAGTTTTATGTGTCAGCTTGACCAGGCTATAGTCCCCAGTTATTCAATCAATCACTAATCAAGGTGTTGCTATGAAGTTATTTTGTAGATGTGGTTACCCTCTATAAACAGCTGACTTTCAGTAAACGAGATTATCTTAAATAATTCGGGAGGGCCTGATTCAATCAGTTGAAAGTTGTAAGCATAGAACTGAGGTTTCCAAGTAGGAGATATTCCACTTGTGGACTTCAATTTCTACTCATGTCCCAGAGTGCCAACCTGCTCTTTAGACACCCTGCCCTGCAGACTTCAGACTTGCCTAGCAGGCCCCACAACTGCAGGAGCCAATTTACTGCTGTGTGTGTGTGAGTACGTGTGCGCCTCCTACCAGTTCTGTTTGACTGATAGAACCCTAACTGATATAATGTTACAGTCCTCAAATTATCTACAGATTCGACACAATCCCTCTCCAAATCCTTGCTGGCTTTTTTGCAGGAACTGACAAATTGATCCTAAAAATCATATAGAAATTCAAGGAACTAAGAATATCCAAAAAAAATAAAATCTTAAAAAGAAAAACAAATTTGGAAGGCTCACATTTTCCAATTTCAAAATGTACTACAAAGGTACAGTAATCAAGATAGTATGATATTGGCATAAGGATAGACATCTAGATCAATGGAAAAGAATTGAGAGTCCAGAAGTAGACCCGTACACTTACGAGCAATTGACTTCCAGCAGAGTACCATGACAATTCAATGGGGAAATTACAGTCTTTTCAACAAATGGTGCTGAGACAATTAGATATTCATACACAGAAGAATGAAGTTGGGGGACTTCTCTGGTGGTCCAGTGGTTAAGACTCCACGCTTCCACTGCAGGGGGCACGGGTTCGATCCCTGGTCGGGGAATTAAGATATCACATGCTGTGTGGCGCAGCAATATAAACAAATAAATAAATAGAATGAAGTTGGACCTTTGCTTCACACCATATACAAAAATTAGTTCAAAATGAATCAAAGACCTAAACGTAAGAGCTAAAACTATAAAACTCTTAGAAGAAAACAGGTGTAAATTTTTGTGACTTTCAATTAGACAATGGTTTCTTGGATATGACACCAAAAGCACAAGCAATTAAAGAAAAAAAATAGATTGGACTTCATCAAGATCAAAAACTTCTGTGTTCCAAAAGACACTATCAGGAAAGTGAAAAGATACCCCACAGAATGGGAGAAGATATTTGCAAATCATATGTCTGCTGAGGGTTAGTATACAGAATATATAAAGAAGTCTTACAACTCAACAATAAAAAGCAAATAATCCAATTTAAAAATGGGCAAATGACTTGAATAGACATTTCTCCAAAGAAGATACACAATGGTCAATAAGAAACATGAAAATCTGCTCAACATCACAGGCACCAAGGAAATGCTAACAAAAAGCACAATTAGATACTATTTCATATTCACTAGGATAGCTATAATCAAAAAGATAGACAAAACAAGTGTTGGTGAGGTTGCAGAGAAACTGCAACCCTCATACATCGCTGGTGGGAATTAAAATGACGCAGCCACTTTTGAAAACAGTTTGGCAATTCTTCAAAATTCCACTCCTACGTATACCAAGAAAACCGAAAACACATGTTCACATAAGACCTCGTATAGAAATGTTCATAGCAGCAATGTTCGAATAGCCCAAAAATGAAAATAACCCAAATGTCCAACTGATGAATGAATACACAAAATATGGTATATCCTTATAATGGAATATTCTTCCACATAAAAATTAATGAAGTACTGATATATGCTAAAACATGGATGAACTTTGAAAACATTATGCTGAATAAAAGAAGCCACTCACAAAAGGCCACCTGTTATATGATTCCTATTCCATGAAATGTCCAGAATAGGCAAATCCATAGAAACAGAGTAGATCAGTGGTTACCAGGGGCTGAAGGGAGGGGAAGTGGGGAGTGACTGCTAATAGACCAGGTGTTTCTTTTGAGGGTGATGAAAATGTTCTGGGATTACATAGTAGTGATAGTTACACAGCTTTGTGAATATACTAAAAACGACTGAATTGGATAGTTTTAAAAGGTGAATTTTATACATAAATTGTATCTCAATTTTTAAAGGACAGTGAGAATTTGAAGTTCCTAAGAGTGTTCCCCAAAGGATGTGAAGAGAAAGAGGAAGGGAAAGGAGGAGGGGGGGGGGGTGACATGATGAGAAGCATGGGTTTCTCTGGGGGTGGGGTGCAGTGGGTGAGAAAAGTTTGTTTTGCAGGAGAACTTATGGAAAGGAATCGGGAATCAAAGACAGAGGTCCAGGAGAAATCAGGAAGGGGCCTCAGGGAAGGAAGGAGGAGTGGAGGGGTTTAAGAGGAACTAAGAAGGGAGAGCAAAGCACTCCACAGAAGGGAGAGGAACCTGGGGAGGGATTTGGTGCCCAAGAGACTCAGATTGGACAGAAAAACATGTTTGAGGAAGAGAGTTCTTCTGGGCAAAAGAATGAGACAGAATTTTCTTAGGAGCCACCATGAAGTATATTCTTGGATCCATTTAAGATTCTTCCAAAAACTCTAGTAAGATGGAAACTCCTATTGGGATTGTGCTTCCTTAAACAGCACATCTCAGGCCACAGATGTGAAAACAAAACTTGTCAGGGATATATTATATCTAAACTATTACGAGTCCAAATTGATGGAATTTTACTGCAAAAATCATTTAGAAACAGATTCTTTACTCACTGCTCTTCTGAAAGGTGAGCAAATCAATCTCACTTCCTAGATGTGTCAGATGGGCAAAATTACACAACAAGAAATACAGACGAACTGACTCCCTGACAGGCCTGAATGGAAATCCAACCCACTGTTTCTCCATCCTAAATTCACTGTGCTTCAATCCACCATTTCTTTAAAGTTGCTCAGTACAATGTTGGACACGATTCCTCAAAGTCTCAAAGCCCTGCACATTCAACATCAATTTTAAAAAGATGTAAGACATTGGCCTTTTTCTTTTTCCGTATTCAAAATATAGAATTTATGCTCCTGTAATCAGAGGATGTAAAAAACTGCAATGCTGTTTTGTAGTCATGGCATCGATCGTGAGAATTCACAATTTTGTGTCCGAGGATTTCTCCTATTTGATAAATGACTTCATTATTGTGTACTACTGGTTATTTGCTTTTCAGATAGATTACAATTGTTGGAGACATCCATTAGCCAGCATTTATCCACATTTTAGGGATTGATTAAAGTGAATCAGTGTTTGGGGAACATAGAGGAACCACTTGTGCTCTGAAGACAATGAAGACATCCAGTAGATCCTTTGGGAAGAGAACAATAAACAAGAATCTGGGGCCACCTATTACTGTCATTTGTTTTCTGCAGGTTTACCAGTAAGCTCTTCACTTTTACCTGGAAGTAGCTCAGAAAGCAAAAAAAGTCAAGGGGAGAGTACAGATGCAATCTAATGTTATAATATAAGATCACCACTTAGATTGTGTCTCTAGTTCATCTTTGCTTTTGGTTTCCATCTTAATTTTTTAATTGGGGTCAGCAAACTCTTTCTATTTATTCATAGTAAATATTTCAGCTTTGCAGGCCTGAGGGTCTTTGTTGCAACAATTCAATCAGCCTTTGTAAGAACAAAGCAGCCACAGACATTGTGTAAATGGATGGGTTTAGCTGTGTTCTCATAAAACATTTATCAAAAAACGAGCATCAGGCCAGATTTGGTCCATGGGCCATATTTTGTCAACCACTGGTTCACACTCTACTAGAATCAAAAGTCATGATTTATGCTTTACAATTGACATAACTGTTGTGAATGATTATATTTCATATTTCTCCTACTTCAGGCAAATCATGTAGCTTTTTTTCTCTTTGCACATTGCCAAATCACATGGCAATGTTATGTCACAGATTTGGAGGTGCCACATTTTAATGGGAAGGGAACGTGGTGATATGGAGACAGATACACATCACTCCAAGTCTCCCCAACTCTATACTATGGCCTTTCTCCATCCCTCCTAGCTGCAGACACACAGTTGAGCTCCCAAGAATACGAGATGATTGGGAAGAGTAGAACAACTCTTGGGTAGAAGCTGCGAAGCGATTATAAAAACCCTCTGCATCTCTCCCACAGTCCTTAACTTCCTTCCCTCTTCTCCTTTTGGAGTAGGATTTTGCGTGGTAAGATTTGAGGAGGCGTGTTCTGAAATTAGGTGTGCTTTTCATTGGGAGCCAAGGCAGGGCCCCAGGGGTGTAAAGTGGAACACTGGCTTCCGCCGTGTGACAGCAGGTCACAGGTCCCTCCCTGTCTGCAAAGCCCTTTGGTGTGTGCTCACCCCGCCTCCCCCTGATTATAGATGCTGGAGAGGCTGCTTGTTTCCTTGAAGTCTTCTTATCCTAATTCTAACACGTTCTCTGTTTCTCCATCATCCACTCCAAAAACCTCACCTCAAAGGATCAGTCCAGCAGAGTGGGGCTTGCATTGCCCTGGCCACTCCCGTTCCAACCCGTGCAGCTCTAGACAGCCCCAGAACTCCTAGCGCCTGCTCTGCAAGCTTTCATATAAAAGGCCCCCCCTGCTTTGTCCTACTCTTTGATCTCTCTCCAGAAAATGTAGCTGTGACTCCCGTTTCCGCTGCTGTGTATCACTGGGGTGCTCTGGCTGGAGAAGTCCCTAATTTTTCAACAGGGAAACCACCTTGCATATTAAGTTCAACCTTCACATTATCCCAGGCAGCCCGAGGTGTGCACAAATAACTTGTTATTAATAAAAATGTAACAGCTCTGATATAAAATTATTCTTTCAATAATTTAGAGTGGATTTAATGTTACTCCTGAAATAATGTCATTTTTTTAAATCAATAAATAATGATGCACTTTCCCAATTAAAAAAAAAAAAAAAGTTGGCTTAAAATGAAGGATAGTTAACTACTGTCCCACCACTCACAACCCAAAAGCCCATGATACAGTTGACAGTTGTGGGAACTACAATTTTTACTGCTCATGAGGTGTGGTTTTATAGTTTCTGTTGTTCTCTTTTGAATTTCACTCAGGGATGTATTTTCGGTAAGAAAGACATCAAGGACAAGCAAAGAATGTCAGCAGCCTCTGCATCACCAGGGAACAGAATGCTACCACACCCCTCCTCAGAGCAAGTCAGCGTGCTAGAGAAATCTGCAAGCTGGCTATATTCATTATTCTTTACTTTTTTCCAGTACGATTATTTCAAATTTACTTTCAGGCATGTATCACCAAAAAAAACAATCAGACAGCTTGAATATGACTGTGTCCCTTATAAGCAGGGAAAGCCACCTGCAGATCAAGGCCATCACGTGATCTCTCCCTACTAATAGCATTCAAATACCTGTGAATTCCATTTATCATGATTTTTAACAAAATGGTCTTTATTTAAATGTATTTATGGTAGCACGTGCCTACTGAATTATCTGAGGAATACAGAAGGAGAACAAAATCAATACTCATTTTTTTAAAATCTGTACCATAAAATACATTTTTAAAATAATTTTCAATAATCACATTAACAATTTTTTGCCTGCAAAGTGAATAGTTTTTGAGATCATCACATGGCTGCTTTATTTAACATGTGGATAAATGTATTTATAAAAGTCACCCAAAAAAGCACTGTGTCATTTGCCTTATTTCCCTGCAAGATTTTTGTGTATTTTCCAAAAATCTGAGTCCACTCATGGGATGTGTCGTTATATCAGATGTATGTATATCTATACAGCCTGGATGTGAATGTCATCCATTATATGTGTGGTGGGTTGAAGGGTGTTGAAAGGGATCAGAATATGCCACCCCAAAATACGCCACTTTGGCATAAGGACTCTTTTGCACTGAAGGCAACTGAGACACAGCAGATGCAGAAGGAACTCTCTGCCCTCCTCCTTTGTGCCTAAAATCAGGGCATAAACTTCCATTTGTAAAGGTGTCCTCCCCCGTCCCCCATACCAGGAAGAGGAGAACAACTCTCAATCCCCAGAGATTCCTATCACTGGAGATTGCCAACTTGGTCTGCATAACAAACCTTACTAAATAACCCTTATCTTCCATTAGTTTCCCCAAACATTCACCTTCCCACAATTTACCCTCCCCCCAGAAGTACAAACCCCTTTTCCTTTGTCTAGTCTTTTCTCTACAGTATATCACCTTTTAAAAAAAATGACATAAAAGCTCTGAAACCTAACTACATTTTGGAGTTTTCATTTCTCTTCTGTGTGGTCCTTATGTTAGGGAGAACACTGACTGAAACCGCCCGCCCTGGCCAGGCAAAGACAGCAACAATTTGCATGAGTTATTTTATGACAGGAGATCCTAATGAGGAACACGGAACTAACAAGCCAACACGAACCGGAAGAATACGGGAAAGGTCAAAAGAAGAGAGGAGATGCCAGTCCATATGTCCTACCAACCTCCCAGAATCCTTCTCACTGGAATCCATCTTGGCTGAGCGGTTGCGTGTGCCATCAGAAAGGACCCTGAGTCAGAATGATTGGCCAGAGACAACCCAGAAACTAATCCCATCACCATAAAACCTGAGACTTCGAGCCACGTGGCAGAGCAATCCTCCTAGGTTCCCTTACCCTGCTGTTCTCCTCCTGGGCGCCCCTTCCCAACAAAGTCTCTTGCCTCGTCAGCACGTGTGTCTCCTCAGACAATTCGTTTCCAAGTGTTAGACAAGAGCCCATTCTCGGGCCCTGGAAGGGGTCCCCCTTCCTGCAACACTTATATGCAGGCAAAGTAAATCTTTCTCCTGTTGGTCTGTCTATTGCCAGTTAATTTGCAAGCCTCAGACACTGAACCTAAGAGAGTAGAGGAAACGTTTTTCCCTCCTCTACTGTGTCCTCACCGCCCCCTCATAAGAAAGGTCCAAGTCCTAAGTGCCAGTACCTATGAATATGACCTTATTTGGGAATAGGGTTTTTATAGATGTAATTATGTGAAGGATCTCAAGATGAGATCACCCTAGATTAACCAGGTGTACCCTCAATCCAATGCCAAGTCCTTTTAATGGAAAAGAAGCAGAAGCAGAAGCAGATACACAGAGAGACACAGGGAGGTGATGTTGGCCCTAGCGGCAGAGATTAAGGTGATGCTGCTACAAGCCAGGGAACCCCAACGATTGCCAGCAACCGCAGAAGCAAGGAGAGAGACCTGGAACAGATTCTGCCCTAGAGCCTCCAGAAGGAACCAACTCTGCTGACACCTTGATTTCAGACTTCCAGCCTCCAGGACTCCTTCCTTCCTCTAGGACTTCCGACTTCCAGCCTCCAGGACTCCTTCCTTCCTCCAGGACTTCCGACTTCCAGCCTCTAGGACTCCTTCCTTCCAGGACTTCAGACTTCCAGCCTCCAGGACTCCTTCCTTCCTCCAGGACTTCTGACTGCCAGTCTCCAATATTCTTTATTGAGAGAATAAAATTCTATTGTTTTTAAGCCACCAAGTTTGTGGTAATTTGTTACAGCAGCCGCAGGAAACTAAAACATATGTGTTGGGGCAAGAAAAAAAAAAAAAGTGTTGCCACAGCGCAGATCATACTTGCTCTAGGTTTTAAGGGAGGGAAAGAACAGGACCTCATTATTGTTAGTCCAGGCCCTGGGAGGAGAGCAGATGTGTTAGGGCCAAAAGAGCCTGTCTGCGGTTGGAGCACGCCCAGTGTGATACCGAATACCAGGTACCAAATACCTGGTAAAGTGAGTGCAAGACACCAGGTAAAGAACTAAGCCTTGTTCAAAACCAGTTACCAGGAGACGGAACTCTCCAACAGAACCACCAAAGAAAGTACATATTTGATTAGATCTAGAGCAGGAGTCAGCAAACTTTTTCTGTAAAGGGTCAGATAGTAAATATTTTCAGCTTTGTGAGCCATCTGGTCTCTGTCACAACTACTCAACTCCGCTGTTGTAAACTCTGCCATAGACAATCGGTAAACAAAGAGATCCAGCTGTGTTACAATAAAACTTCTTTAACATACTCCTGGGTATATACCCAAAGAAAGTGAAAGGAGATGTTCAAACAGATACTTTCATATCCAAGTTCACAGCAGTGTTACACACAAGAGCCAAGAGGTAGAAACATCCCAAGTGTCCATCAACTGATTAATAGATAAACAAAATATGGTATATACAGACAGCAGAATATTATTCAGCCATAAAAAAGAAGGAAATCCTGTCACATACTACGACATGGAGGAACCTTAAGGACACGATGCTGAGTGAAATAAGCCAGACACAAAAGGACAAATACTGCTTGATTCTACTTACATGAGGTATCTAAAGGAGTCGAACTCTTAGAAACAAAAGTAGCATGGTGGTTCCAGAGGCAGAGGGGAGAGGGTGAAGGGGAGGTGTTATTCAATGGATATAGAGTTTCAGGTCTGCAAGATGAAAACGTTCTAGAAATCTGTTGCACAACACTAAATACAGTTAACACTATTGACCGTACATTTTAAAATGGTTAAGATGGTAAATTTTATGTTATGTTTTTACCACAATAAAAACAAAGCAATGACGCAAGGTGAGTTAAGTTCTGAAGATCTAATGTGTAACACTGTGACCACAGCTAACAGTATTGTATGTGTTCTTCAAATTTGCTAAGAGGGTAGACCTTAAGTGTCCCCACCACTAAAAAAAAAAACAGAATAATTTTAATTTTAATTTCAAAAAAGATGGTAACTGGGCTTCCCTGGTGGCGCAGTGGTTGAGAATCCGCCTGCCAATGCAGAGGACACGGGTTCGAGCCCTGGTCTGGGAAGATCCCACATGCCGCAGAGCAACTAGGCCCATGAGCCACAATTACTGAACCTGCGCGTCTGGAGCCTGTGCTCTGCAACAAGAGAGGCCGCGATAGTGAGAGGCCCGCGCACCGCGATGAAGAGTGGCCCCCACTTGCCGCAACTAGAGAAAGCCCTTGCACAGAAAAGAAGACCCAACACAGCCATAAATAAATAAAAATTTAAAAATTTAAAAATTTTTAAAAAAAAGATGGTAACTACGTGAGGTGATGGATATGTTAATTAGCTTGATTGTGGTGATTCTTTCATAATGTATGTCAAATCATCAAGTTGTACACCTTAAACACATACAACGTTTAATTGTCAATTATACCTCAATTAAGCAGGGGGGAGCAATGAAGTACTGACACATGCTATAACAGATGAACCTCAAAAACATTATGTCGACTGAAATAAGCCAGACACAAAAAGACAAATGTTATATGATTCCACTTCTATGAAATATCTAGAATAGAAAATTACAGAGACATAAAGTAGATGAAAGGTTACCAGGTGCAGGGGGGGGCGGGAGGGAATGGGGACTTATTGTTTAATGGGTACGGAATTTCTGTTGGGGTGATCGAAAAAGTTTGGAAATAGATAATGGTGATGGTCACACAACATTGTACTCAATGTCACTGAATTATACACTTAAAAATGGTTAAATGGCAAATTTTATTATGTTACACCTATTTTACCACAATTTTTTAGAAGTCTGCATTTAGAAAAAAAATTTTTATTTACAAAAATAGGGGCTGGCTGACCCCTGATCCAGAGTTTTCTGTAAAATGTGTTCTTCAGTCTAACACTCTCCCAACTGTAATATGTGTTCTATAGCATGTGTGTGTTATGACTCCAGAATTATCCCCGTGTCGCAGATTCGAGGTGGGAAGCTCTGGGGTCCTCGTCATTGGTCTGTGCCATTTCCTCATAGGTACACACTTATACACATGTGGAACATGGAGAAAGGCAAATTTATGTTGGGTTGTGTGACCTTAAAAAGCCTCCAAACTATGTCATTTACACTCTGCTGTGTACCTAAGAGGGCCTGTCTGATACAGTATGAAGACTTACGGGTTGGGAGACCTGTCACCATTCACTTCCTGGCCCTCAGGTGCATCGTTTCTGCTCTCTGGGACTCAGTTTGATCAGACGATTCTCATTTGCTGGTTACATGATGTCTTGCACCAGAGAAGCACGTAGCCTCCAATGCAGCCCGCGTGAGAGGGCATCCCAGCATCCCAAGGATGGCCGCCACCATCCTTAGTCGTATTTTTATCCAGAAGAATAAACATCCTAGTAGAAGGAGACATGAAATGCGAAGCTTGAAGTCATAATTCAATGTACAAGAACCCGCAAACCGGTGCAGGTTTATTAGATGGCTAATAAAAATAAATCATGGTCATGTCTTTAAAATGACTTCTCATGTGTTGTGGTTACTTCTCGGCATACTGTAAATTAGCTGTGAAGGGCTACTTCCTGCCGGGATTTTTTTTGTCCCTCAAATATAAAGGGTTATAAGGCTAAAGAATGCAGACACGCATCATGTCTGCAGAAATCGTAAAAAAAGATCAAATGTAATATTTTCTTTCAACATGGACAACGGCTTTGAGATTTTCCATTCAGGCAGCCTTGAACACAGCCTCCAGCATTTGCCAATTACTCCTGACAAATACCATTTGGGCCTGAGTGATGTTGTAAGTGAAATAAAACAGTGGGAGGAAAAAAACCAGAGCATGATAAAAGGCATTTTTTTTGGTCTGCTGAGAACTTACTGTAAGTTATACATTCACAGGGGAAGGCCTCGCTTCCTGCCAGTGACAGGCCCCATGTGATCCAGAGTTCTAAGGTGACTTTTGTTTGACAGTAATAGGAAGAGAAGACAAAACTCAGTTTTCATGTCCCTTAAAAGGGAGTCAGCTCTTTTTTTCCCCTCACAAAGAAAAATATGTCTATAAACAAAGGAAAGGACACCAGGCACGGCCCCCACCCCATTCTGCATAATATGAGCTAATGGGTGAGAACAATGCCGTGAAATCAACCTGGCCAGAATGCCCTGGGCTGCCAGCACCTCCGACTGGCTGGGATCTGAGCTTGGAGCATGTCAGAACCTGCAGGGAACCCAGGCCACAAGAAAGAAAAGGCACAGCCAGCACTCAGAGTGTAGCTGTCTGATCCTTCCCACGCCCCATCTCTCCCGAAATCTCCTCCGCTCCTGAGGTCCTTCTGTCCCAGAACCCATGGGTGGCCTCAGATAAGCAAAGACCAAATCCATCCCCAGCACCACCACTGCCTCATTCTTCAAGGCTCCAAGGAAAACTCATCCCTCCACTCAACCTTAGTGCTGTAGGGAATCAGAAAGCAGCTCATGGAAATGGCCAGAGAGAAGCTGTAGGTGTATGAAGACTCCTTTATACTCCTAAGTTAACACCATGGCCCGGTCTGGAAGTCCCTGGACTCTTCCACTCGAGGCCCACCAGCCCCCATGCATTTGCAGTGGCTCAGTGAATTCAGAACCACACCGCTGCACGGGGATCTATTTTTTCCCCGTGAATGTGAACCTCAGAAACGGATGTTAGGGAGACTGGGGTTCCACGGCTGACTGCTCAACAGCCGCAGCAAGGCGTGTGCGTAAGGAGCTGGGTGCCTTCCGTCGGGCCACCTCCCCTGGCACTTCCGAGGAATGTGGGAACAGCCGTCCCCCAAAGTCAAAGGGGCAAAACTATGATAATTGCCAAGGATCTGGCCTCGCGGGTCCTCCCAGCAGAGCCCCAGGGCCCGGCGAACAGCGCCCTCATGTCAAGGATGGGCGTCCCCCAACTGCGCCAGATGGCTTGCTGATGGCC
Source organism: Balaenoptera borealis (assembly GCF_965194805.1). NCBI lineage: Eukaryota > Metazoa > Chordata > Mammalia > Artiodactyla > Balaenopteridae > Balaenoptera > Balaenoptera borealis. The sequence continues at coordinate 9,560,400 of NC_138862.1, read as the reverse complement.
AGACCGACTGGTCCAGGAGACTGGGAATTCTCTACCACAGTGGCTTGGACCTCAGAGCCAGCCACACTTCTGCGGCACTGCTTCTCTAGCTCCCAGTAGGTTCCGGGCAGGGCCTGAGACTCTGCATTTCTCACAAGCTCCTGGTACTGTTGATTCTGTTGGTCTCCAGACCAGCTTTTAAGGAGCAGGGTTCTAGGGCAAACCACCCCAATAAAACATGCTGACAGTGCTTCGTTAGCTTCCTGAGGGACATTTTCAGTGGCAGTGGCCTCCCCCCTAGACTCCTGCCACTAGCAAACTATAAAAGGAAGATGATGAATTCTAACAGTTGCTCACTGCCAATATTTTGCTCCTACTGGTATCAGAAACACTGCCTTGTAAATAAAGACACAGAATGTTTCCTTTTTCATACAATTTCTGCTGATGCCTGTGTCCATGTGCGCCATGGCTCCCAACGTGGGCTACGGTGTGGTCCCCTGGCCTGAATATTAAACCACAACAATCACAAAGAGCTCATTATCCCAACGTGAATACTCTGAAGCAGGATCTGTTTCCCAAACAGCCAACCACCGCCAGTAAGGCAACTCCAATCAGAGAAACTGTCATCTGTAGTTTACTCCTCCAAATAAGAGGAAAAACTTCAATACCACAGTAAGGGCCTCATCCAGGTCTTGCTAGCACGCTCTAGATTAAATGCCCAAGAGAAAACAAACACCCACTCAAGACAAGGCTGGGATGTGTATAAATAGCAAGAGGGGTGGAAGGAGAAGAGAGTGAGAAGGGAGAAACCGTGATCAGAGCTCCCCTGATCTGCAAGTTGAATTCATCTTGATGGGAGGACAGATCACAGAGGCACTGGGGAAGTCCAGCGGACCAAAGAGATCGTTTCAAATGAGGCCCCCCCAACACTGTGCAGTCACTAGGTGATGTGTGCTGGGTCACGTCACTGCCCCAGCCGTGTGGGATCTGGAGCCTGTCAGTCACCTGTAGACAGAGCAGTCCAAGGACACCCTGGTGTCGTTTTCACTCTACTTTGAAGCTCTGTCCTCAGATCAAACGCACGCCTCTAACAACAGACAGGCAGCCCTCCCGTTGGTTGGGGAGAAGTGGCTCCTTTCCAGCTCTCCACCAAATGAACCACTCTCTAATTCTAGAAGCATCTGGCAGAAGAGGAGTCGAAGAGTAGCCCCCTTTTCTTTGTATGGGTGTTCACTTTAAACTCCAAAGCGACCCTTGCTCTTTTTGCCTGTAAGTCAGGACCTGTCTCCCTGCTCCCAGTGATGATAGAAATTAAAACCTGCTACCCGGTGTGAAAAATTAATTAAAACCTGCTACCTGGTGTGAAAAATTCTGGCCAGGTCCCTTCTCTGGCAGCCATCACCTTGAACTATTGTTTATCTGTCTGCGTTTCTCACCCAAGGAGATCCAACGGCCCACAAGAGAATATGAACTCTGCATTTTATCCCAGTAGCAACACATAGAGTTCTTTTTTGCCTTGTCTGAATCCTAACATCTGAAAAAAAAAAAAAGACACTCCCTGTTGCCTGATTTTGACAGTAGCCTCAAGGACCTGAGTCAGCATCCTCAGCCCAGCGGTCTTCTTGCGCCATCCAGTGTTCAAAGATGGAAGTGTCTCAAGCTCACTGCAAAGTCCCACAGATTCAGAGATCCATTTCATATTTTTCAGGCATCAACCATAACACTTGGGACACTCACAGATACAGCTTGTTTTTAAAGCAGACTTGTGAAAAGAACTAAAAAGTACTGAGCCCCCTGTTGTGGTCTGGCCACTCATATTTCACTGTCCTGGCTGAACTGAATGTTAAAGCATTTGTGCTTTGGATTAATCTGTACTCAGCATGGATTGGTACTATTTTAGAAATTATTTAGGCAGCATAAACTTGTTCAGTGGTACAGCAACTGGCATTCTCTCTCCTGCCTCCCAAAACTATTGTTAACTGTAGGCTTGAAAATCCAGAATGTTCCAGCTGGGAGAAGTTAAAGGAGCTTGTTCCTATAGCCCAGAGACTCAGAAAGGAAACTTTGGTGAAGAGCAAAGTCACCTGAGAGCTTTAGGACCCCCAGGATGTTGGCACACCGCAGACCAATTAAATCAGACCCTCGGGATGGGACTCCGGCCTCTGCAGTTTTTAAAGCTCTGCATAGGAGAGGGAGGTGACATCAGCAAGGTGGAGGGCTAGGAGGTCCCAATGTTCATCACCTCACAAAAACAATAAACAACTGCAAACCAACAAAAATAGCTCAGGGAAAGCTCTGGAATACAATGAAGAAGCATCAAAAATCCCGCAGAGCTCAAAAACCGAGGATGGCCATGTAAAAAAGTACAGGAGGCATTTTACCTGTGTTACCCCATCCTCAAGTCAAGAGCGTCTGAGTGCCAGGGAGATCACCCCCAGAGGAATTCCACCTCCTGGAGAAAAGGAAAGCAGAAGCCCAGCAAGCCTCACCACTGTGTAGGTCTGCAGCCTTTGCTACTGAGGTCTCCCCCAGTCTACACCAACGCTGATCCCAGCTGACGGAGCTGCCCGGAGGGCCCACAACCATGTCCCCTCCCTAGGGCTGGAGCTGTCACTGTCCTCAGAGGCCCCAGGCACTGCTGTGCCCCACTCTCTGGGATCAGGACCTCACAGCGCATCACCGTATACATGATGGGAGCCACGGCTGCCCGGAGCCCTGCTCTCAGTGTCAGGTCACAGCTTTGTGCCACCACTTCCGGGGCAGCCTCTGCTGCCCTGAGCCCCACCCTCTGGGTCCCAGGTCACACTCTGACCAGTACCAGTACCACACTGTTACTGCCCTGAGCCTCACACCCAGCTCCCAGGTCGTGGCTCTGAATCACCACTGATGGGGCTGCCCTGAGCCCCAGCCCCACGACTCAGGCCACCACTCTGAACCATCATTGCCAAGCCACGCTATCAGTGCTCCCAGCCGGTCCCTCGGTCCCAGGTCAAAGCTCTCAACTGTCATTGCCAGAGGCACTGCCACTGCCCTGGGCCCTGCTCCCTGGATCCTAACACAAGGTTTTAACAAGCCACCACCAGGTAGGTGCTACTACCGTCCTACAACTGCCCCCTGGGGTCAAAGTTGGGACTTCAACCCACCATCTGCAGGCTGTGCTGCTACTGCCCCCTGCCCCCTGGGGCCGAGGACCAAGCCATTGCTGCACCTTGTCACCCCAGGGTCTGTGCCACTGCTGCATCACCACCCCCTGGCAGCCAGAGTCACTGTGGTGAGACCCAGAGACCCAGACCTTGGTTCCACAGGCCATCTGTACACGCCAACACCTTAGACACAAGGGATGCTGCCTCAGCAAGTGGTCCCAGGACTCCAGCTACACTTCTACTGTTTGCCAGCACACCAGGCCACAGCCAAGAGGGATCCCATTGGCTAGAACTTCCTCCCATGGGAAAAGCAGAAGACCCCAGCAACCTTCACCTCCAAAGTTCCCAAAAGCCTTTGTTGCCACTCCCACCCATAGGACCTTCGCAGGCTTGGCCACAGAATATTCCAGCAGTCTGCACCTACGAGGACCTCAGCTGACAGAGCTGCATGGAGACTACGCTGCTGTGCCTTCCAAGAATGAAAGACACTGTATCCCACCAGGCTAGCACCCTTGCAGCCACATTTAGGTGAAAGTCTTTTCCCACTGAAGCCAGTCCAAAAAGTGAATGCACCCTCAAATGCACAGACATCAATGCAAAGCCATCAGAAACATGAAAAAGCAAGGAAACATGACACCACCAAAGGAACATAATGATTTTCCAGTAACCAATCCCAAAGAAATGGAGATCTGCGAGTCTATCAAAAAAAGATTTCAAAATAATTATTTTAGGAAGTTCAGCAAGATTTAGGAGAACACAACTTAACGAATTCAGGAAAACAATAAATGAACAAAATAAGCTCAACAAACAGACAGAAATCATTTTTTAAAAGAACCGAACAAACTCTGGAGCTGAAGACCACAGTGAATGGAATGAAAAAATGCAATAGAGCGCTGTTGAAGCTCTCAGGCAGAATAAAGAATCTGTGAACTTGGACTGGTGGTGCAGTGGTTAAGAATCCGCCTGCCAATGCAGGGGACATGGGTTCAATCCGTGGTCCAGGAAGATCCCACATGGCGCAGAGCAACTAAGCCCATGCACCACAACTACTGAGCCTGCGCTCTAGAGCCCACGAGCCACAACTACTGAGCCTGCGCGCTGCAACTACTGAAGGCCGCGAGCCTAGAGCCCGTGCTCCGCAACAAGAGAAGCCACGGCAGTGAGAAGCCTGCGCACCACAAAGAAGAGTAGCCCCCACTCTCCGCAACCAGAGAAAGCCCGCGCACAGCAACAAAGACCCAACGCAGCCAAAAATAAAATTTAAATACTAAAAAAAAAAAAAAAGAATCTGTGAACTTGAAGATAGATTTCTTGATATTATACAGACAGAGGAGAAAAAAATAGATTGAAAAAGACTGAAGAAAACTTATGTGAATTATGGGATACTATCAAACAAAACAAAACAAAACAAAAGAAGAGAGAGAGAAAAGGACAGAAACATACTTAAAGAAATCATAGCTGAAAAATTCCTAAATCTGGGGAGAGACACCGCCATCCAGGTACATAAAACCCAAAGGTCCATAAATAGATATAACCCAAAGAGATATTCACCAAGATACATTATAATTAACCTCTCAAGAATCAAAGACAAAGAGAAATTTTAAAACAGAAAGAGAAAAGAGACTCATCACATACAAGGGAATCCCAATAAGGCTATCAGCAAACTTCTCAGCAGAAACCTTGCAGGCCAGAAGAGGGGATGACACATTCAAAATGCTCAAGGAAAAAAACTATTCATCAAGAATACTTCAGCTAGAATAATTGTACTGCATTAATGAAGGAGAAATAAAGACTTTCCCAGAAAAACAAAAGCTGAGGGAATTTATCAGCACTAGACCTGCCTTACAAGAAATGCTAACAGGAGTTCTTCAAGCTGAAACAAAAAGACACTAATTAGTAACATGGAAGTATCAACTTCACTGGTAAAGGTATAGTAGAATTCAAAATACCCTAATACTGTAATGGTGGTGTGTAAGTCACTTTGAACTCTAGCATATAGGCTAAGAGACAAAAGTCTTAAAAATAATTACAGCTACAATATTTTGTTAATGGATACATAGTATAAAAAGTGGTAAATTGGGACATCAACAATATAAGTTGAGGGTGTGAGCAAGAAAATGTGTAGAACACTTTTATGCAACTGAAGTTAAGTTATAATCTTAACAGTTATAACAACAAGATGTATTATGAAAGCCTCATGGTAACCACAAAGCAAAAAGTATCTATTGTATAGATACATAAATGATAAAGACAAAAAGAATCAAAGCATACCACTATTAAAAAAATCAACTCACAAAGAAAGACAGCAAAAAAGGAAGAGAGGAACAAAGAAACTACAAAACAATTAGAAAGAAATTAATGAAATAGCAATAGTAAGTCTTTGCCTATCAATAACTACTCTAAATGTAAATGGTTTAAATTTTCTATTTAAAAGGCAAAAAGTAACTGAATGGATAAAAAAACAAAACCCAACTATATATACTGCTTAGAAGAGAGTCATGTAAGCTTTAAAGACACAGGCTGAAAGTGAAGATATTTTATGTAAATGGAAACCAAGAGAGCTGAGACAGCTATACCTATATCACACAATATAGACTTTAAGTCAAACATTGTAACAAAAGACAAAGAAGGTCATTATATTGTTATAATGATAAAGGGGTTAATTAATCAAGAGGATATAACAATTGGAAACATATACGCACCCAGTATTGAAGCACCTAAATATATTAAACAATTATTAATAAAGCTGAAGGCAAAAAATAGATAGCAATGCAATAATCGTGGGTGATTTCAATACCTCACCTTAAACAATGGGTAGGTCATCCAGAGAGAATCAATTTTAAAAATGGACTTGAAAGACACTTTCAATCAAATAGACCTAACAGACATGTAAAGAACATTCCATCCAACATTCTTCTCTAGCACACATGAAACATTCTCCAGGGTAAATCATGTTAGGTCACAAAACAAGTCTTAAGAAATTTAAGCAGACTGAAATCATATTGAGTATCTTTTCCAACCGCAGTGGTATGAGACTAGAAATCAGTAACGAGGAAAGCTGGAAACTTCACAAATACGTAGAAATTAAACAACACACTTCTGAACAACCAATAGGTCAAAGAAGGAATAAAAAAAAATCTAGAGACAAACAATAATAGAAACACAGCATACAAAAACTTATGCTAGGGGACACGGGTTCAAGCCTGGTCTGGGAAGATCCCACATGCCGCGGAGCAACTAGGCCCGTGAGCCACAATTACTGAGCCTGCGCGTCTGGAGCCTGTGCTCCACAACAAGAGAGGCCGCGATAGTGAGAGGCCCGCGCACCGCGATGAAGAGTGGCCCCCACTTGCCGCAGCTGGAGAAAGCCCTCGCACAGAAACGAAGACCCAATACAGCCATACATACATACATACATACATACATACATACATAAATACATAAATACATAAATAAATAAATAAATAAAATTAAAAAAAAAAAAAAAAACTTATGCGATGCAGCAAAAGTGGTTCTAAGAGGGAAGTTTATACCAATGAATGCCTACATTAAGAAAAAAGATCTCAAATAAACAACCTAACCTTACTCCTGAAGGAACTAGAAAAGGAAAAATAAACTAAGCCCAAAATTAGCATAAGGAATGAAATAAAAATTAGAATATAAATAAAGGAAATAGAGATGAGAAAGACAATAGAAAAAGATCAACAAAACTAAGAGTTGGTTTCTTGAAAAGATAAACAAAATTGACAAGCCTTTAGCTAGACTAAGAAAAAAAAACAGATTACTCAAATTAATAAAATTATAAATGAAAGAAGAGACACTATAACTGATACCACAGAAATTCAAAGGATCACAAGAGACTACCATGAACAACTATATGTTAATGAATTAATTTAGAAGAAACGGATAATTTCCTAGAAACACACAACTTACCAAGAATGAATCATGAAGTAATAGAAAGTATGAACAGACCAATAATGAGTAAGGAGATTAAATGGGTAATCAAAAATCTCCAACAAATAAAAGCCCAGATGACTTCACAGGCGAATTCCACCAAACATTTAAAGAAAAACTAATACCAATCCTTTTCAAACTCTTCTAAAAAACTGAAGGGGAAGGAAAACTTCCAAACTCATTTTACAAGACCAGCATTACCCAGATACCAAAGCCAGACAAGTACACTACAAGAAAAGAAAATCACAGGTCAATCATCAGAGGATGAACACAGATGCAAAAATCCTCACCAAGATACTAGCAAACTGATTTCAAGAACACATTGAAATGATCACAAACCATGATTAAGTGGGATTCATCCTTGGGATGCAAGGATAATTGAACATATGTAAATCAATAAGTGTGATACATCACATTAACAGAATGAAGGATAATAACCAAATGATCATTTCAATAGATGCAGAAAAAGCACTTGACAAAATTTAACATCCTTTCATGGTAAAAACTCTCAACAAATCAACTATAAAAGAAATGTTCCTCAGCATAATAAAGGCCATATATGAAAAGTCCACAGCTACATCATACTCAATGGTAAAATTTTAAAGCCTTTCCTCTAAGATCAGGAACAAGACAAGGATACCTACTCTCCCCATTTCTATTCAACATAGTACTGGAAGTCCTAGCCTTAGCAATTAAGCAAGAAAAAGAAATAAAAGGCGTCCAACTCAGAAAGGAAGTAGCAAAATTATGTTTGCAGATGATATAATTTTAGACATAGATAACCCTAAAGATTCACCAAAAATCTGTTAGAACTAATAAATAAATTGCAGGATACAAAATCAACATCAGAAATCAGTTGCGTTTCTATACACTAATAACAAACTATCTGAAAGACAAATTAAGAATGCAATCTCATTTATAAAAGCATCAAAAACTATAAAATACTTAAGAATAAATTAACCAAGGATGTGAGAGACCTGTACTTAAAACTATAAGACATTGTTGAAACAGACTGAAGAAGACACAAATAAGTGTAAATATATTCCATGTTCATGGATTGGAAGAATTAATATTATGAAAATGTCCATACTACCCTAGTGTTCTAGAGATTCAGTGCAATCCCTATCAAAATTCTAATGGCATTTTTCACAGAAACAGAAAAATAAACTACCTTAAAATTTGTATGGAACCACAAAAGACCCTGAATAGCCACAGTAATCATGAGAAAGAAGAACAAAGTTGGAGGTATCATAGTTCCTGATTTCAGACTATATTACAAAGCTATAGTAATCAAAAAAGTATGGTACTGGCATAAAAACAGTCACATAGACCAGTGGAACAGAATAGAGAGCCCAGGCATAAATCCACACATATATGGTCAACTAATTTTTGAAAGGGTACCAAAAATCCACATTGGAGAAAGAATAATCTCTTCTAACAAATGGTGCGGAGAAAACCAGATATCTACATGCAAAAGAATGGACCGCTATCTTACACCACACACAAAAATTATCTCAAAATGGATCAAAGACTTAAACGTAAAACCTGAAACTGTAAAACTCCTGGAGGAAAACATAGGGAAAAAGATCTTTGACAGTGGTCTTGGCAATGACTTCTTAGATAAGGTATAAGTACAGGCGACAGAAGCTAAAACAAACAAGTGGAACTGTATCAAACTAAAGAGCTTCTACACAGCAATGGAAACAAGCAATAATTTTAAAAGTCAGCCTACAGGAAGGGAGAAAATATTCACAAATTGTGTATCTGAAAATATACAAAGAACTCATACAACTCAATAGCAAAAAAGCAAATAATCCAATTTAAAAACAGGCAAAGGACCTGAATAGACATTTTTCCAAAGAAGGCATACAAAAGTTATATGAGAAGGTGCTCAACATCACTAATCATCAGGGAAATGCAAATCAAAACCACCTCACACCTGCTAGGATGGCTATTATCAGAAAGACAAAAGATAACAAGTGTCAGTGTGGATGTGAAGAAAAGGGAACCCTTATACACTACTGATGGAAATGTAAACTGATACAGCCATTATAGAAAACAGTATGGCAGTTCCTCAAAAAAGTAAAAATTTAACTACTCTATGACCCAGCAATCCCATTCCTGGGTTATATCTGAAGGAACTGAAATCAGTATCTCAAAGAAATATCCATACACCCATGTTCACTGCAGCATTATTCACAATAGCCAAGATATGGAAACAACTTAAAATGTCCTTCAACAGATAAATGAATAAAGAAAATGTGGCACATATATAAAATGGAATATTACTCAAACATAAAAAAAGAATGAAATCCTGTCATTTGCAATGACATGGATGAATTTGGAGATAACCCAGATCGAGAAAGACAAATACTTATGATATCACTTATATGTGGAAATTTTTTAAAAATCCAATTTCATAGAAACAGAAAATAAAATTGTGGTTATCAGGGGTTGGAAGGAGGGGGAAATGTCAAGGGTATAAATTTTCAATTACCAGAAGAATAAGTTCTGAGGGTCTAATGCACAACGTGGTGACTAGTTAATAATATGGTACTGTGTACTTGAAAGTTGCTGAAAGGAAATCTTAAGCATTCCCACCACACACACACACACACACACACACACGCAGGCACACAATGAGTTAACTGTGTGAGATAATAGATGTGTTAATTATCTTGATCTTGGTAATCATTCTACAATGTGTATGTATCAATATATCAAATCATCATGTTGTGCATTTTAAATATATACAATTATATTTGTCAATTATTCCTCAATGAAGTTTTTTAAAAAGGCTCCACATGTGATTCCCTTGAATGGTTAAGGCTGCGAACCGCTGGTCCCACCTTCACTATCTGAGGCTCAGAAGCCAGTCACCCAGGACACTGAGTCCCAGAGACGACCTGAGAATCGAAGGTCTGTGCTGCCCATCTCCAACATGCTCTATACTTGACCTGCTTCCTCGATGACATCCTGAAACCCCCTCTCCTCTTAATCAGTTTAGAGTCTCCCTTTGTGAAAAGGTCAAAGTTAGAACAGCAATTACTTACTGCCCTAATAACTGCTTAGTAGATGCTTTGCAGTCCTGGGTTTTGCCTCACCTTCTGATTCTAGGCACCAGAAGGCGTCCAAATGCTTGTGCCAGAGCTGCAGAGCTGGACAGGGACCCTTGAGATCAACAGGGACCCTCACCCCAGGACAAATTCCTCCGGAATGGGAGAAGCCTGCCTGGCGGGACCATTCTCCCCTTCTTGCCCCTCTAATAACACCTGCTGCCCTTTATGGGATGTGGGTCTTCACGGTGAGTGGGAGAGGATGGAAAACTGAAATTCGACCATAAAAAGTCAGGCTGCAGGGAGAGGGCTTGGCCCGCAGGGACCTCCGGGCAGGCCTTCTTTCTCCTCAAAGCTCGGTGCTGCCGGTTCCTTGTGGCCAATGAGGTCGCCCATAATAACACAAAAATGAGACACAATAAAAACTGCTCTGAGGTGGCCCATCCCTACCCTGCACCCTAGGCTGCCCATCTTTGGAGGCAGAAACAGGTGTGGCTGACAGGTGATAGACTTGAACTCAGACACTCCTGGGGTCAAACCCCAACTGTATGGTGTGGGATAAGCCCCCTGACCCCTCTATGCCTCAGTTTCTTCACATCTAATAAAGACGTAATACGTGCATCTCAGAGCCACCGTGAGACCAGAGGAGGGGCTGAAATGAGGACAGAGGCCAAACCCGGGAAGGACTCAGCTCCAGTGCGTCCCTTCTCCAACCCTTCTCAGGCTGACACTACCGCTTCCCTTTCTCCTCCAACAGCCCCGCTCCCACTTTCTGATTCTTCCCTGGAAGAATACAGTTTGGGGAGTTCATTTGGGACAGTATCTGGATCTTACACTCTGGAAGGAGGATGCAAGAAAGCAGAAAGTCCGCTAGAAACGGCAAGAAAATGTGGGTTCTGATGCTAAGTCCATGGCCCAGAGCAAGCTTCTCACTGTCTGGGAGCTTCACCCACAAAATGAGGGGTCAGAGTGGATCACCCCGAAGACATCTCTCACCGCCACCCTCTGATGCTACACATATTCAGAGGCCCAGGGTCGGAGTCACACGATCGAGGGTCAGGTCTGTCTAACACTTCACCTTAAGAACCTGCAAAATGACAACTGAAGCCCTGGGACCAGGGACCAGGGACCAGGGACCAGGACTCAGGGTGAGGGCGCAGCCCCTCCTCTGGCATCTCTAGGTCAGTGGTTTGCAGACAGCGCGCCCTGAAATCACCTGGGGCCTCAACAAATACACATTCCCGGACCTACATCCCAGAGGCTGACTCAGTGGGTCTGGACTGGGCTCGCGCACCCTGGCTGCTTCTGATGCCAGGGTCAGGGGACCCCACCGTGACAAACGTGCTCCTAATAAAGGCTCCTCCTGCCTGCGATGGAGCGCAGCCTCACCGCCACCCTCACATCACTCCGCATTCCTTCTCTCCTCGGAGCCTGCTTCCTTTTCTCTAAAACGTGGCTAATAACACGCCCTCTCGGGGTCAATGTGAAGTCAGGTTCCCTGGGCCCTGAGTCTGCTCTTCCACGGACTCAGGCGTCTCTGCTTGTCAAGAGAAGGCCAGTGGTCAAGCCAGGAGGGAGCGTGCTTAAACAGCAGGACCGCAGATCCCAGCCCTCCAAATGCCCGTCCAAGGGCGACCACTCCAGCTCCACTTTGAGTCCACGTGGTCCTAAGCAGGTGAGGGCAGGTGCCCACCTAAGCCCGCCTGTGCTTCACAAACGCAGTCACAGCGGCACGAACTTTAGGAGAGTGGGGTATGGAGGTTGACCGAGGTTTGAATCCTAGCTGTGTGACCTCAGCAATAACTCTATCTTTCTGAACCTTTGTCTCCACATTTACAAAATCAGGAAAGTTATTACCGCACAGATCACTGTAAGAATTAAACGAGGTGATAAATGTCACGCGTGGGGCAGAGGACCTAACGCTGCCAGGCCTCTACCATCGTCATCAGACTGACAAACTCTAGCCCTGCCTGTGAAAAACTGTTAGCTGAGCATGAGAAGAGGGATAGAATTGAATTCCCTGGCGGTCCAGTGGTTAGGACCCTGCACTTTCACTGCCGAGGGCGCAGGTTCAATCCCTCGGCAGGGAACTAAGATCCCACAAGCCGCACAGTGGCGTGGCCAGAAACCAATTTAAAAAATTAAAAAAGAAGACGGATAGAATTCTCCAATAGGTACTAACCCTACTTTTTTTTAAAAAATAGCTTTACTGAAATATAACTCACAGGCCATACCATTCACCCACTTAAAGTATATAAATCAATGGGTTTTACTACATTCAGAGTTGTGCAACTATCACCACAATTTTAGAACGTTTTCATCAACGCAAAAAGAAACCCCCTACTCTTTGGCTGTCACCCTCCAATCCCTCTAGCACACTGCCCCACGCCACAGCACCTGCCTATCTACTTTCCATCTCTACAGATTGGTCTATTCTGGAAATTTCATGCAAATAAAATTCTATGTGGCCTTTTGTGACTGGATTCTTTCATTTAGCATAACGTTTTTAAGGTCCATCCATGTGGCATGTGTTGGTACTTCATTCCTTTCTATGGCCGAATGATATTCCATTTTATGGGAAGACCACATTTTGTTTATCTATCCATTCATCCACTGATGGACATCTGGGTTTGGGGCTGTTATGAATAATGCTGCTATGAATATTCATGCTCATGTTTTTGTGTGGACATATGTTTTCAATTCTCCTGGGTATGTACCTAAAGGGGGAATTGTTGGGTCATAAAGTAACTCTATGCTTATCAACCTCTTGAGCCACTGCCAAACTATTTTCCAAAGTAGCTACACCATCTTCCTTTCCCACCAGCAGTGTGTGGGGTTCCGATTTCTCCATATCCTCAACAACACGTGTTATTATCCACGTTTCTTATGATTACTGTGCTAGTGGGTGTGAAGCGGTAACCTTACATTTTTCTTAAATCTTACTATATTTCTGTGAGCAGGGTTTTTTTAATTTTACTCATAGCCTGATGTTAAAACTACATGGAACAGAAGGAAATTAAACAAGAAAATATCCCCTCAAGGAAAGGTTACAACAAAATGATGAAGACAGAGAAATGCCCTCTGCAAGGTGAGCGGGAACAGCCCTGGAGAGACAGCAGATGGCACTGCTGTACATGACACATTGTATCGGTGTATGTGGTACAATGACCCTGGTGTATGTGGTACAATGATCCTGGTGCATGTGGTACAATGACCCTGGTGTATGTGGTACAATGATCCTGGTGTATGTGGTACAATGATCCTGGTGTATGTGGTACAATGACACCATTGTACGTAGTACATTGCATTGTTGTATGTGGTATGATATTGTTGCCTGTGGTACAATGATCCTGGTGTATGTGGTACAATGACACTGGTGTGTGTGGTACACTGGCAGGGATGTAGAAAAGTGCATCAGGCCTTCCTCCTAATCTTGTTCCCTTTAATTCACACATGACTTCCTGGACCTGTAAAACAAAGCTCTTTTCCAAGTAAACCAACATGGTGGCATTCCTGACAAAGCTCTATATTCAAATGTCAGCTGACAACCCAAAATAGGTTTTGTTATACTTTCCTCCTCGGGACAAAACTTACTGCGGCCCAACACTAATCTATCACAGAATATAGCTGCTGTTTACCAACTAAAGGAGGAGCTAAAATAAGTCCCCCATTTCTGTGCCCGGACTCCCCTCCAAGGGGGTGCCCAGGTGTTTCAGTGAAAGCCATTTTCACAGCATTACAGCGCTGATTTCCTGAAAGTCATTAACAGTCTCCGCCTTCAGGCAGAAGCACTTAAGGTGCCCCAGTCGGAGGAGAGTCTCCTCTATTTTCAGCTTGAAAGATTTCAGGAATGCCTCAAATCATCCTTCACTTCTTGGTGTCTGCCCCCTCAGGCCAAGGCAGCAGTTGGAGGTTTACCACCCACAAACTCCGGAACCAGATACCAACAGGTGGGTGTACTACGAACCTCAGGCCTGCCCAAGGCCTAGGAGAGAGAAAACAAAAAAGGGGAAAGGAGAACAACGGGAGTGGTGGGGAGGGGCGGTACGTGGGAGAAGGGAGCAAACAGTTCCGCTGGTAAAGGACAGCGCAGGCTGCCCCCCTGTGTGGGCAGATGAGGGGTGCTGGCCTCACAGGGACTGGCAAGGGCGAGCCTAGGGAGGCGGTGTGTGGCCTCCCTGGGGTTCGCCCTGAGGGCCAGACTGTCCACAGGAGCCACGCGTTTCTTGCAAAGAGTTTGAATGCATTTATACACCAAGCATCATCTGCAAACTGAAAGTCTTATACTGCTGTTTTCTTTTTTTTTTAATTAATTTTTATTGGAGTATAGTTAATTTACAATGTTGTGCTAGTTATACATTACATATATCCACTCTTTTTTCGATTCTTTTCCCATATAGGTCATTACAGAGTACTGAGTAGAGTCCCCCGTGCTATACAGTAGGCCCTTATTGTACTGCTGTTTACAAATAAGGGTAGATCTGTCATGGATGATGAAATAGCTCTCATTTGTCAATGTCTCTGAGTAGTTGCTTCTTGTCATTGCCCATTTTTTCTAACCACGGACAACTAAAGCACAAGTACCACATGGGTCTGCGAAGTTTTTCCTGTTGGGGGGCGAGGGGATTTAATTTCTAAAGGTATAAAGCACTCTCAAGTAAGAATTAATATATTTAGGTCCTAAGTGTCCACGAATAGGGGACAGGAAAAATAAATAATGCTGTAGTGCAGGGTCAGCACCCCACGGCCCGTGGCCTGTCTTGGTAAATCAAGCTTTACTGGAACACAGCCATGCGTGTCTGCACATTGTCTATAGCCGCTGTGCACTACAGTTGGGACAAAGACCGTATGGCCCAGAAAGCTTAAAATATTTACTATTTGGTCCTTTACAGAAAAAGTTGGTGAATCCCTGGTATAGTGTATCATGAAACACACTACAGCTATTAAAAAGCAGAGTCAGGGGGGACTCCCCTGGCGCATCCAGTGGTTAAGACTTCGCCTTCCAATCCAGGGGGTGCGAGTTCGATCCCTGGTTGGGGAGCTAAGATCCCACATGCCTCATGGCCAAAAAACGGAAACATAAAACAGAAGCAAAGACTGTAACAAATTCAATAAAAACTTTTAAAACAATGGTCCACATCAAAAAAATCTTTAAAAAAAAACAAACAACAACAACAAAGTCAACCTCAACTTCATCTATGAACAGGGAGAGATGCTCAAGATACAATAATGAAGATGTTTTATTTCTAACTCTGATCCCTGAGGGGAGTGGGCCCCGTTCACCTGTTTTTTGTTGAGCTTCACAAGAGGAATTCGCTTCTGGGGAAGGCTGAAAACAGGGCAGGGAAGACAGGACTCTGGGCAACAGAAACGCCGGGGCTGGGGCAGCCTCCGCCCCCCATGACCCATCCAGGGATCCCCGAGGGCTGAGGAGCGTGTACACCCCCTTCCCACGCTAGTTCTGAAAAGGATAAAAAATACTCCTAGGTAAGGACAGAGGTCAAAATATGACCATGGCCTTAGGTCAGTTTCCCTACACAGAGGCCCAGAATCAAGCAGACAACCCCACTGAGGCACGGCTGCGCTGGGTGGAGCTGGGTTCCCCCAGGGGCGAAGCTGAAAGAGCTGCGCAGGGCGCCCCGCCCTTCTTCCCAAACTGGCAGTCAGGTAAGACCTGCCCAGCGAGGTGCGGGGACCCGCCCCGTCCTCCTGGAAACCCCCAGAAGCCTCCTGCAACGGCCAGCTCGACGCGTCCACGCCGGGAAGGCGCGCGGGCCGAGCCCCTGGGCCCACGGAGCACAAGGGCCAGCCCCTCGCTCCCCGGGCAGGACCCGCTTCCGCCCCGGGACCAGCCACGCTGCGCCTGTGCGCTCGCGCCTTCCCGGGTAGGGGCTGGCGGTGGGACCCGGCGCAGCCACGTCAGCCCGAGGAGGGACCGGCTCCCGGGATGTTTCTCACCATGGCTCTCACATCGCAGGGCGTTGAGAGCGAGGCCGACCCCGTCGCGGACTCCTCAGCGAAACCTGCAGTGCAGCCGCGCGCCCACCAAGGCCTGTGGGCGAGGAGGGCGAGGAGGGCGAGGAGCGCGGCCATCGGTGAGGATGGGGGAGAGGCGCGTACCCGAGTCCGGAGAGCACGTGGAATTCCAGACACTGACGCCCCCGAGCTGTGACCCGTGTCCCCCGGAGGGTCGGCTGAGAGGGCACCGTCGCTCTGCCACACGCTAGGTGTGGGCTCTCGGGCCGTTTCTTCCCGTCTTTGTTTGTGAAATAGGGCGGCTGTGAGGCTTCCGTAAAACTCCGCGCACCAAGGCCCGAGCACGGGGCCTCGACCCAGCGACGCTAACGTTTAATAAACGTGACTGCCATATGTTTCAACAACGTCCAGTTTTTATAATACTCACGTATTTGCTTCTGGGATATGTGATGACACCCGCTCTGACCCCCTCACAGTTGTTAATTGACGGACATGAAAACGCTGTGAAAAGTATAAATCCAGAGCCAAAATCTAAAAAGTACTAATTAAAGCACACTTTATATAAAAACTATACTCAGAGTGCCGTCAACAGCCTAAAGTGCTTATATTGTTTTTTTTTTAAAAAAAGAAAAAAAAGGAAAGCAAAGCCTTAATTCAAAATGACCAAGTGAGCACAAAACTTTATCTCCTGTTCCTCCCAATACCCCCAGTAAAATGAAGAAAAGGAGCAGAATAAAAGGGTTAAACACCCACCACAGAGAATGGGAAAGGGACACGCGCTGACCAGAGATTTGAACACATTCTGGGAAACTGTAAACAGAGGGAGGACTGGTGAGGCCCCACGAGTCTCCTGCTCGACAAGGACGAACTCACTTCCTGCGCACAGAAATCACAGGGAGGCGGGCTGGAGGGGCCCTCCCCGTGAGCTAACCCCCGGTCCTCAGCGGGCAGGGGAGGCGCAGACGGGGAGGGGCAGCGCCACCCGGGCCTGTGCCGCAGGACCCCCGTAACAATCTCGTTTCCAGATGGGCAATCAAGGACCGAAGATTCGAAGTGCGTTGCTCTAGCTCAAAGCGGCGGCGGCAGAGCCGGGCTGGGAGCCAAGACTGCTGGGCATCGCCCCACACTGCCCCCTCCAAAGCCACCCAGCCACTCACCGCCACATGCCACAGGCCCCTCAGCCCTAACCCGCTGGCATCAGAGCATAGAGCAGCACGACGTCTTGTGCTTTTACGGCCGCTGGGTCAGGTAAGAAGCAGGACGCCCAGAGGAAGACCACAAACGGAGCCCCGGGCTGACCCCGGCTCCCTCCCAGCCTCGCCCTCCCGTGACAATTCATACGTTCCTCGGACGTCCTCCTCCAGGACTGCTATTTGCTTTGACAGCAACAGAAACGCCGATGGGACGGAGTCCCCAGGACCTGCTCTGCCCCTGCAGATGCCCTTCAACGTCCCCAAGCGGCCACCGCTCCACCCCACAGACAGAAGCAGGAGGAGGATTACGCAGATAACTGTTTAATAGAAACCGTTCATTGACTGTAAATGAGTCTATGTAAAATAAACCTTAGTTTAAAAATGTTTAAGAAGTCACACCCACCATTGGAGGTGATCACCTGCACTTCGGTGAAGTTACGTAAAAGCTGTCTGCAAACTGGTTAGGGTCTCAGCAGAGGCCTGGAGAATCTTCAGCTCTTCTGTCCACAGTGTTTCTACCAAAGTTAGTTGGTTTATCAAAGCCACTTCTTCATCTTTCATATGAGAAATCTGGAAGTTATTTTTAAATGATTTTCTTTAGTGTAGTAAAATATACATAAACATAAAATTTAACATTTTGACCATTTTTAAATGTACAATTCAGTGGCACTAAGTATATTCACAGTGTTGTATAACCATAGCCACCATCCATCTCCAGAACTTTTTCATCATCCCAAACAGAAACTCTGTACCCATCAAACATTAACTCCCCATTTCCCCCTCCCCAAATCCCTGGTAACCTCTACTCTACTTTCTGTCTCTATAAATTTGCCTATTCCAGATATCTCATTTAAGTGGAATCATACAGTACAGGGTATTTGTCTTTTTGGGTCGTGGTTTATTTCACTCAACACAATGTCTTCAAGGTTCAATAAAACTTTTTTTTTTAATCCTAGTAATGTTTTCATTCAAATAAGCTAATTCCTCATTTAATTAAAACATTCATTAAATAAAAGGGAAAGGCGGGACTTCCCTTGTGGCACAGTGGTTAAGAATCAGCCTGCCAATGCAGGCAACACGGGTTTGATCCCTGGTCAGGGAAGATCCCACATGCCGTGGAGCAACTAAGCCCGTGCACCGCAACTACTGAGGAGCCTGTGCTCTAGAGCCCGTGGGCCGCAACTACTGAGCCCATGTGCCACAACTACAGAAGCCTGCACACTCTAGGGCCCACGTGCCACAACTACCGAACCCACATGCCACAACTACTGAAGCCCACGCACCTAGAGCACATGCTCCACAACAAGAGAAGCCACTGCAATGAGAAGCCCGCTCACCGCAACGAAGAGCAGCCCCTGCTCGCCGCAACTAGAGAAAGCCCACGCACAGCAATGAAGACCCAACCCAGCCAAAAAAAATTTTTTTAACAAAAAGATTTTAAAATAAAAGGGAAAGAGTACCTTAAAAATCTATTACCAAGAATTCATGCAATAATTTTACCCATTAAAAGGTGTAGACACATGTTAACAGTCAAAATAGTCAAAATAAATGAACACAGTGTTCATTTATGAAGGCATTAACAACACCCTAAGAAGGTGGACTATCCCTATCCAACAAGTATCAGGACAAAACAACTTCTTCATCAGAACACTTCTTTAAGAAAAGAATGCAATATTCTAGAAACATACCTTTTGAAGCACAGCCTTACTCTCCTTGATGAAATAATGGCATATTTTCTGGGCTATGTCCAAACTTGTCTTCTCATTTGTATCTGAAATTATTTCCCCAATAAGTACTTTTTTCCAGCATGTCCTAGAACCAAAATATTCAATAAGGTCATTTCAGCAGGTTTTCAAAAACAGAGGCAGCTTTTCCACTTGAACACTTCTCTATTTTTCTGGAAACATAATAAAACTCATTCCATTAGCACGTTCCCTCAAACCTCCCACCACATGCAGGTACTGTGTTGAAGCAGACAAGGTATACAGGAAAGAAGAAGGAACGCTGAGGATAAGAAGCGAGGGAACTGGCGCTCTCTGCAGGCTGGGCCTGAGTTTTATTAGCACCACAGTCCTGCGTCTGGCACATGAGTAAGAAGAGTCATGTCCACCAGCCACAGGAAGAGAACAAGGGACAGACAGGAAGGTGAGTCCACAGTCAAAGTACTACCAACTAAGGAGCAAAGGCGGAGGTTTTCCTTTTCTTCAAATGACAGCCTCTCCTAAAAAAAATGGCAAACGGAACAGGACATGTTTCACAAAGTAAAATGCTCTGCAGATGGAAAGAGGAATCTACAGTGAAGCCTTTCTCTACACGCAGGTCCTTCCAATTTTACACTACGGAAGTCCATAGGAAATGGGGCTCAGTGGGCTGGCGGGGCCAGCTTTCTGCAGGGGAGGCAAGAGGGGGCCGCGGCCAAGGTGCCGAGCAGGAGGGGCTGAGTCAAGCCTGCAGGCCGGCGAGGAGCACTAACCAGGGAGGAAGGGGGCGGGGGGACGGATGCCGGATGCGCAGAACGCGGACGTGCACGTGGCTGAGGAGGGAGAGGCCACGGCGACGGCTCCGCCATCCCAGTGGAGGGCACAGGAGTCGCTGAGAAATTCAGAACAGCCCAAAAGCCATACAGAAAATGAAGTCTTAGATGTCGTCAGCTTCAGGGACGATGGTGGCAACCCCATGAGCAGGTGAGTTCTCAGGAAAGAAAGGAAGTCAAGAAATAACATTTGGGACTTCCCTGGCGGTCCGGTGGTTAAGACTCCGCACTTCCACTGCAGGGGGCACGGGTTCAATCCCTGGTTGGGGAACTAAGATCCTACATGCACGTGGCACGGCCAAAAAAAAAAAAAAAAAAAGAAAGAAGGAACGCCATTGCTATGTGCCAGGAACAGCGCTTTATACGCAGCCATTATCTGTTTTAATCTTCACGACCGCCTAGCAAAGAAAGCATTATAATCCCCACCTCAGACACAAAGAAACTGAGAATCCGGAACAGTAAAGCACTCACCCTAAGTGACGGAGCTAATGAGAGGCAGAACTAGCATGCAAATACCCGTCAGGCAGAATCCCAAACACATGCTTCCTCTGCCACGCCACTCAGGTAGCCAGAAAGCACTCAGAGGGAAGAAAAGACGCCTCAGGAGGACCTCTGGGAAACATCCAGTTGCTTTATTTAATTTGAGGTTGACGTGTCTCCAAGAAAGATTGAAAGAAACTTATGTGGGTACACACGAGATAAAATAAAACGCAAGATGAATGGATAGGGAAAACAAGACGAAGGAAAGATGCGAAGAAGAAAGGTAAGATACAGCCAGGAATGAGTCAGTGATAAATTGCATGCCTTAGAATCCTGCACACATGGATGGACCACAAATTTGCCTCTGAGTTTTCTAGCGAGCAATAAAAAGAAGGAAACATATCGGGTACAGAATTCAGTGTCTGTACGACAAAACACACCATCTGCTGAGAAGACACAACTGCTTCTGGTGTTGAGACCAGGGGATAGTTTTTCTCCCCAGGTCCCTACAGAAAAAGAAGTAAGCAACATCATAAACAGCAACACCACGGGCACGATGGAATGAGCACAGACTACTTCTAGGCACCATGCTGAGGGCTACTTCTGGCGTTATCTCACCTGATCCTCCCAACTGCTCGAGGATGGGGTTCGCCATCTTCAGCAAGTCCTCCCTGTGGTGTCTCTCACCTGAGATTTGCTGCGTAGCGGGCATTACCCCCCAACTCCCTCGCAAGGAGCTCCAGGGCTGGGCGGCGCACGGCCGCGTGTGTGACTATCCTTTCCACGCTAAGGGAAGGACCAACAGTCTCTCAGGAACAGTGAGGACCTGACCAGGGCGCGTGTCTACACCGGGGGCTCCTCACCTGCCTCCTCTATGGAAACAGCCAGGCCTCTCCTTGAGCAGGGGTCTGGATCTGCCCCCAGGACAGAACCGGGGGGGGGGGGGGCCCGGCCAGCGGTCAGGAGCTCGGTCTGTTCCCAGGAAAAACCCACCTGCTCAGAGGCTCTCCTCTGACCAGGGCCAAGGCGCACGCTTTTCGAAGTGTTTACCGTGAACAACGAGCTGCAGGTCACCAGGGGGATACACGTGAGGAGAGACCAGTTCTCAGGCCCGTGTACTCTATGACTCTAAAACCAGAATTCCAGAAATGGTGCAAACCTAGAAGTGAACCACTCCCCACACGGGCAAGTTACACAGAGAAGAAGCAACCCCAATATACAAGGGCATTCCTTTCTCCTCTGAGGTTGGGCCTTTGAATGTAAGCCCCAAAAAAGCCAAAGTTATATCCAAATCGTAACTATAGCTCATGACCAACACACAGGGAACTTACAATTCTTCAGCTTCCAGACATAACAACTTAAGAGCTGTGAGTAACCGCCAAGACGGTCCATCCCATCCAAACGTCAAGTTTCTAAAGTAGAAAAAGAATAGATATATGTATATGTATAACTAAATCACTTTGTTGTACACCTGAAACTGACACAAGATTGTAAATCGACTACACTCCAACATAAAATAAAAATTAAATTAAAAAGAAAAAAAATTACCAATCTGTCATTTCGGTGCTTCATTACATCACGGTAAATGACTAAAAAGCCAAACATTTTTTTAAAGGGGCCACTAAACATTGCACAACCCGTGGTCTTAGTCACAAAGAGAAAAGTAAGTCTACAAATACTTAAGAATAAAGCCTGAGTAACAGAAAATTCTTTGTGTTAAAAAAAAAAAAAGTAAAAAGCTATTTTTATTTGGTAAGAAGCTGAACTTGGATGAGGGGGCCACAGTGAGATGAATGATGAAGAATCTGGATGATCCTCAGGATCAAACAAATGGCAGCCACCAGAGCTAGTGTCCCTCACAGTGTTGCTGGATTATTTAGAACTTAATTTCACCTATAGAAGAAAATCTGAAAGGGAGGGTCTCAAACCCAGTTTATCCCATTTGGCGTGGAATCACCTAGGCTCCCCCCGTCCCAAGAGCCTGCATCCTGTTGCCGGGTGACTGACGGCCAGGCTGGCCTGCAGTAGCCGATGCCACCCCACCTGACCACATGTTCGCCACAAACACACTGGGCCACCGATCAGTACATACGGGGCTCTCCCGGTACAGTAACTTGAGACTTCAAGCTTGTACCTTAGGTCCCCAAACAAGTCTCCTGACCAGCATCTTCCCCTCCTGTGTACCCCGCAACATGAAGCACGATGTGCCGCACATAGTAAGTGCTCAGTAAGCAGCTACCTGTCACGGGATACAAGTCGGGAGGCAGCTCACACCTGTAAAAACCCCAGCTCTCAACTTTTCATCAAGATTTCCTGAAGGAATAATTTCTGGAGAGAAACACTTACTCTATAAAGTCGTGATCCTCTAAAATGGAAATCTTTTGGTTCATCCGTTTATCTGTTGATGGAAGATATTTAACAAGTACATCTGCATTAAAAAAAAAAAAAAAGTCAGGCTGAGATTTAGGGTATAATTCAGGTGGAAGGGGGGGGAACCCTTTCTTCTCAGCTTACTTTCCTTCCTGTCAGCAATCAAGACATGTGTAAACAATTTTACCTATTTCACATCAAAAAAATCTAGTCTTCAAGTCCAACTCAATGAGAGTATGATTCAACCCTTTGAAAAGCTACAAGAATTCCAAGGCAGGGGACAAAACATCTGCTACCTCAGCTCCTGCTCCCACTAAGCAAATCAACCCACGAAATCGGGTAATGACATTAGCAGGACTGCTGAGAAATTACACCCACCAAAAGTACAGCCTCCGTACAAACATGAGGAAATGTTTCCAAGACTCAGTTTTTAAAAGCCAGAATTCAAATCTGTCTGGATATTAGTGACTGTAATCATAAACAACTGAAAATGAACAAGAAAAAATTAACAAAGCTTTTTGGGGTCATAGGATAATGAGGGATTTTTCTATTTTTAAAATTTCTTTTTACATTTCTCTACTTTTATTTTTAAATGCAGAAATAATGAAAGTGTGAATTTTGTTCAAATTATTTAACAAATCAATACTTCATGGTCATCAATATTAAAGTTATTCTGATAATATAAGGCTAATTTCAAAGCTAGCTTTCTAAGAGACCCAGCAAGGCCCAGTTTTCGCTTTTCCATTTCATTTTGAGAAATAACATTATTACTTTGGCTAGTAATAGGATGGAGTAGTATCACCTTGACCAAGTCTCTATTTCCATTAGAACTTATATTAAAACTACCTCAAATTATACACTCAGTAAATCTCTAGCCATTTCTTCAATGCCTAGAAAACTACTTCTCTGCTGCTTCAAGGAAGGGGGAAAAAATCAGCCCCCTATGTACTATTTTTAATACTATATTTGAAATTTTCACAGCATAAATTTAATAGGTAAATCATTATTTTAAAAAGAGTAATACCAATGATGGTGCTAGGTAACAAAAGAACATAAATGGAATGCATATTTTATCATGCCATTAAACCGCCCAAAGAAGGACTGTGTAACATATTTACCCTGTGATTGGTACAGCACCTTACACACAGTGGGTGCTTCATAAATATTTTTTACTTGTTGCTCTCTAATCCTATTTTATCTTAAGTGACAATGTCTCAGTACAAAAATTTCCATTTCTTGCCATCTATTAATACTCTATTTATTTCCCTAGCAGTTTCTCTTTTCTTCCATTCTACTGTCTGACCTAATGCAATAAAAGTCTTCTCAGTTCTTCTTATCCTCAATATCGATCAAAGCTTTGCTGGCTTTACTTCAACACCAAAATGACGTGGTCAATAAGAATTAGGCTAGCCCTGCCTAGGAGAAAATAAATGATATACGCTTTAAGGTTTTGCCGTTGTTACAAAAACTTAACATAACCACAGATGGGGAGGTGGGGAATTCTATCATCTTAGTGATCAGAACCAAAGTTAATTCCAACCTTTTGAGACATAAACACAAGCATGAGGATTGCGGATGGAAACAAATCCATACTCGAGGAGCAGGCGGTGGTTATCGTGAGGGCCATAGCAGATGAGCACCTCTTTGTGTTTTCCACAGCTCACAGCTGTTCTAATTTCATAACAGCGAGTTTCCTCATTAAACGCTGCTTTTACCTAGAAAAAAGAATTGTAAAAGATGTTTTTAAAGCAAAGCAGAAAACTAAAAAGATTAAGTGATCGTATTAATTTAAGCAGGATGCCGCTTTCAAGCACTCATCACGGAATTTATCCACGTGGAGAAAAAATGCCAAGTCCGCACTTTGGCCCCTTTGGTTCTCCTCGACTTCACCCCATAGGGGTGGGAGGGAGTCCCGCCTGGGGGCTCTGAGGATGGCCAAACACACGACACCTGACATCAGACAGATGACTAACGGCAGTTTATTGTAAGTCACCCATACAGCCCAGGGGGAGGACACAGCACGCCACACAGGGCCACACAGGGGCTGCGCCTGGGAGCGGAGTGACAGCAGAGGCCATGGGAAGCAGGCCTGCAGGAGCAAGCGGCGATGCCCTGGTCCCCCTGGGGCGATGTGATTTGCCTGTCTGAATAATTTTGAGGGCTGGCAGGGAGGTGACACGCATTCGGTTGAGGACCAGGCGGGCTACAGCCAGTCCGGCTGAGGGCAACTTCCCGCTGGGTGGGAAGCCTTGCCCGCTGGGTGGGAAATATCCGGAGAGGGCAGAGGAACTCACGGTCAGGCCTTCGGGGCCCCGCGAGGCCCAAAGACGTCAAGGCCGAGCATGAAATTTCAGGTCCTACGATACACAGCCTTTTGTGAGCAGCATGATGTTGGCTGATACTGTCATATGGATTTTGTGACAGCTTTGTTAGGTAACAGGCCGAGAGGAAAAGACCAAGGAGACCGAACTGCTCCCACAACAAGCGGCGGGTACAAGCACTGAGGCCTTCTCACTAAGCAGCAAACTGCAGTGAGATGAGGATAAGAACAGGCTGAAATTCTACCTTGCGGCATCAACAAGAGATCAGGGCCAAGGCTTGCGGTGTCACGTCAAAAGCCAGCTGCAGTGCACTTTCGACCAGGGGCTGGCGATCTTTTTCCATGAAGGGCCAGAGAGTAAGTATTTTAGGCTTTGCCAGGATCCTGGGACCACGTGCCCTAGACTGTAGTTTGCGACGCCCTGACACTCAACTGTAAAATCCCTGGTTTGGAACATAAATGCACTAACAGCCCAATAAAAAGAAAGTCACGCCAATGGGGACTGACCGAGTCCCTGTGGCCAGTAACCTACTGTCCTGTACCCCCTTGACTTTATTTCAGCAATATCAGCCACAGAAACACCCATCCACCCTCAGTCTCCTTTGCTTAATTTTGTTAGAAATGCATCTTTCTAGAAAAGCAACGAGCAGACAGGCACGGCGATGGCCGCGGCCTAAGGAAGCACAGGGAGGGCCTCCCCTCCACGCCCACACGCTCCTCTCGTGGGCACGTGGGCTTCTCAGGGTGGCACGGGTCACAAAGAGGACAGCGTGGGTGCGGGTCCCGTCAGTGCGCCTGCAAGCGCACCCTGCACAGGCAACAGGTTAGCTGACACACAGACATCCTGTGCCCTCATGCCAGGCCTTCAGCCCCGTGTGCCCCACAGATACAATCATCTCCTTTATGTGCTGGAGCAGAGAAGCCTGGGGAAGAAGAGATCTCCGACTGACTCCCAAAGTGGGACCCCTTAACGATTTCCCAGAAATAGGCATCCAGCCAGAAACTGTTGATTGAACACCTACTACGTGCCAGGCCCTGTGCTGAGCACTGGGGTTACAAAAGGTACAAGGCAAAGTCCCTGTCCTCTAAGACTGCAGAGCTCCAAGGGGCGAAGGAGCAAGTCCCTCAGAGATCACAGCAAAATGCTGACAGCGATGCCACCGAGTGCAAAAGGGAAAGAGACAGGAAAGCAAGCGAGACTTCAGCCCCAGGTCTGAAAGGAGGAAGAAGGATGCTGCACCATGGGGAGGTGGCGGAGGGCTAGGGTTCGGGCCATACAGGGGACAGAGCACCTGCAGGCCTGCTGAGCAGAGCAGGGAAAAGAGGCAAAGGAAAAGGATGCCGGAGGGGAAACAGGATCGGGAAGAAAGAGAGGAGCCTACGTGACAGCAGGTGGGTTGACCAGCTGCACCTCTCCCCGTGGTTCTGCTCGCTCTCCTGAGTCACAGGTTCTACACGTTAGAGCCCTTCCTACTGAAACCAAACACGGGTCTCCCGGTTAACGTCTCACCTGGGCGTCGGGGCTGTGGTTCAGCAGATCGAGGAACGGGGCGAGCGCGCAGGTGTCCGGCTCTGCGGAAAAGCACTGCCTCGGCGCGCGCTTCCTGTACACAGCCCTGGTGTTCACGGTGCACCAAGCCCACAGGAGCGCGCTGTAGCTAAAGATGCTCTCGACGGCCTCTGAAAACAGAGGCTGCAGGGAAGAGAAAAAGTCTCTGGAGGAAGAAACGAACTCCTGCACGTGGGTTCTCTGCTCTCTGGCCTTTGCTTTCAAAGGTTTGGGAAGAAGATTCACCACTTCTGGCTCCAAACAAACAGGGCAGGTGTAGGCCTTGGGCAAAACCTCCAGGTAAGGCTTCCAGGGAGACCGGTCCCCAGCATGCCTTTCTGAAACTAAAAAGGCGCAAAGAGCCAGCACAGGAGATGGAGGAGGCTGCCACCTTTTAAAATGAAAAGCAGATTAAAGGAATTACTTTCATTCAAAATACGGCATAAGCAAGAGGTACAGATATCCTAGGGCTTAGTTCTGCTCCCAGAGGGACTGTGGCCAAGTTCACCTAATGCACCCAAGACAGGGTCTTCCTTCCTCAAGGCTTTCCTCCCCGGACTGCACCCCAGTACAAATGCAATGAATCAGTCACACTGATGCAAGAACTGGCTCACTAACCCGAGTTCCAGCTTTGTTTGCCACAGATTCTTTCTTGCAAAAACCTCTTTGCTTCCCACTTGGTTCTCCAGTGTTAAAGCTTTTGCTGGAATTTCACTTGTTTCACTTGGTTAAGGATATAAATCTTGGGGGTTGGAGGGCAATCGGTGGAAAGAACCTAGACGTGCCCCATCCAACACAGTAACCACTGGGTACATACAGCTATTTCAATTTTTATTTTTTTTAATTAAATAATATTGAAAATTCTATTCCCCAGTCATACAAGCCACATTTCAAGTGCTCTTGAGCCATATGTGGCTAGTGGCTACCATACCAGACAACACAAGGTAAAACAATGCTATCATTGCAGAAAGTTCTATTATATGATACTAACCCAGGCAGAAAACTGAATAGGCTCATTATATACCTGTTACAGATCTAAAGCTTTTGTCTTAAATTTACCCATTCTATTGCAAATTATACATTGCAGTATTTTTATTTGTTACCAATAAAAAGATCACGTGTTGCATGAATGTATTTAGGAAAGTTTTCATTAATCCTTCAAAGTCCAGATTCCTAAATTACCATGCATTCTACTCAAAATTTCAGAAAGTGTTAATACTAAGAGTATCCTTGCCTCTACTCAGGCCAATGAAAATACACCAGCCCTCTTACAAAAGTAAGCCAGCGGAAAAAAGTCCAGAACTTATCGTGCATTGAGAAACAATACAATCTTTCAACCTTTATAATTTAGAAACCCGTTATGCTGAGGATCTCCCTCACGCTGTCCTCAGAAACCCACCCAAAACAGAGACCACCTATAACATAAGCCAGAAAATAGCTCTCAGCTCCCATGTTGGCCTCCTCTCTTCTATGCCAAACAAAACCAACTCTCTCATACTGTCAAGAGCTCTTCATAGCTGAAGGGGAATTCAAGCAAGTACAATAAGGGTAAAAATAAAAGAATAAATAGAATTTGTCAAGACCTACTACAATGGAGGAGAATGGACTGTCATGAGCCAAGGCACTCAGCCGTGATTTACATCTATTATCCCATTTAATCCTTATTTTCTAGTAAGGTTAGATCAGGATTCAAACCCACATCCCAAGCAGCCTATTAAAACCTTAAAAATGCAGTTTACAATGAATTAAGAACCAACTTCATAAAACAGAGTAAACCTTCCAAATCATTTCAGATATTTATCAGCTACATGAAAGGGCTGGGTCCTAATGAACTATGTCTTGGACGACATACTCTCCAATGATATAAAGTTTAAAGGAGAAGCACTTGCCCCAGACAAGCAGGTGAGCGGTCACTTACTTGGCAATATACGCCCCTAAGTAGCTTCTAAGCACTGTGTCCGTGGTGAGCAGGCAACTCTCGGGCAATGAGATAATCATCTGTCCCTCCTTGCCAAAGAGAAAGTAAAGTTTAGGACATCCATGCTTTGGGAAGGACCTGAATGAGTCTTTAAAGTCCTTGATTCCACAATCATCTAATGAGAACCCAGCAGAGCCCAACCACAGATGACCGAAGAGCCCTCAGTGGATGGGCTCGCCAGTTTCAGTCAGCAGACGCAGGCAAGGCTGCTCTCACGCCAGGGACAGACACTACATCCCAGCAAGAATTAAAGGTTAACTGTGTGACTGACACCCACCACCGGTCAACCTTCCACCAGAAGGGAATGTGGAAACACTCTGACAACTCAAAGCATATAATTCCTTCATTTTCTGACACCAGGAAATAGTGCTACCTATAGGCAACAGACAGAAACCACTCCAAAAAATTCTTCCAGTGAAATCCATGTGTCCAGTGACTATTGCCAGCAATGGCCTACTCGCCATATAACCTGCGCCAAGTGGCTGAAGAAACAAGGGCAGCCCCCCTAGCACAAGGGTCTCATGTGACCACCTGCCAAAGTATAGCTTTCAGTTTCTCCCACTGAGACAGAAACATAGAAAGAAAAATCAAGATGTCAAGGAAGAGACATCAGAAACAAAGCACTAAGAAGCCAGATATAAGATCCTGCTTTCATCATAACTGGCATCTAAGTTGGTTAAACATCACAGCCAAAATCTCCTGGGTTCAATTTCTGGTCTCCTCATCTGTGATTCAAGATTGAGTTGGGATGGTCACTACAGTCCCTTCCTGCTCTGACATCCCATGACTTTCTGATTTAAAAAAAGGCACTTAATAAAATGCTCTCTGTCTTGACTGGGGTAAATGTCTTCATCATCAAAACTCATCAAACTGGACACTTTAAATCTGTGCATTTCACTATGTGTAAAATACATCTCAATTTTCAAAAAGTTTTCACAAAAAAGCCAATTTGAAAGTACATGTAAAGCAACTGCCAATTATCATTTCATGATCTAAACAAAAACTACCCATAGTCACTGCTATATTCATGAGAGGTGTATTTCTCCCCCCAAATTCTGCTACAGAATGAAGTCATATACCTCCCCTCAAAAAGAAAAATATTGCACAACAATGTTAGTGTACTTAATACTATTGAACTGCACACTTAAAAATGATTAAGATAGTAAATTTTATGTTATGTAAATTTTACCACAATTTTAAATGTTTAAAAAAAAAATTAAGATAGCATAATAGAATTACAACATTAAAAGCTACCATTCTTTAGGCTAAAGATATATACACAGCTAGGTTTTTTTATAAATTAAATTAAGGAACTAAAAATAAATTAAAACAATTTTGAAATAGAAAATTAAGATTATTACAAATAAATTAAGGAATTAATTTCTAGCTTTACAGAAAATTGTGCATTAGATACCCTTTAAGCAGCACAGAAGAACTGAAACAGACCTTGGAGAGCATCCGCATGACTTACCTCCCGCTTTCCAGGTGAGGAGACAGAAGCCAGGAGGGTTAGCAGCCGGCTGGGCTGCCGGGCTATACTTACCATGGATGCTCAGATTCGAGTAGCTCCCTTCCACCCCCACCCCATCCCCAGCGCATTTAAAATATGATCCGATTTACAAAACCTGCTGCGGCAGAGACTGCTAGTCGCCTACCCCAACACGCCCTCCCTGCTCCTCCTCCTCCCCGATGCAGTCCCACCTGAAGGGTGCAGGGTCGCGGCAGCTGGGAGCTGGCAGAGGAGACAGAGCTGGAATTTCCGGGATGAGGGGAAGCCTGCCCTTCCTCACCCCTTGCGCCATCCTGCTGCTCAAGCTCCTGGAGCTACACCCTGGAGCTGAGGGTGTGGGCCTCCCTCTCAGAACGTGGATAAGAGCTGGACGGAGCCCAAGAGACCAGCGCGCCAGCCCAGGTCTGCCTGTCCAGGCTTGTTTACAGGACGGCAAGAGACACTTGCGCTCAGTTACCTTGGGTTTGTCTCTTATACACTGCAAACTTAATTCTAACTGACAGAACTGTATTCAAATTTATCCATTAAGTAAAAAAGAAAAAAAAAATCTGTATGTCTAAAATATTTTTAATTCACTTGTTTGAACCACAAAAACAAAAACAAAGCAGCAAAATCTACTTTGGGTTTCAAGATAAGAGAGAAACTCTCACCTGTAGGGATGTTTTGCTCATCAGTCCTCTTCCTGTACCTAGGAATGCAAAGACAGAAAAAGGGTAAATCCTACTCTTTCTTCAAGGTCTTAGAGATACTATTTTGCATAAAAGATGTGGATGAACTTCAAAATTACACAAAGCTGAAGCTGAGTGTCTCGCATCCTTTGACTCCCAGGGGAACCAGAGGATCAAGAAGCTATTCTAGGGCTTCCCTGGTGGTGCAGTGGTTAAGAATCCGCCTGCCAATGCAGGGGACACGGGTTCGAGCCCTGGTCCGGGAAGATCCCACATGCCGTGGAGCAACAAAGCCCGTGCGCCACAACTACTGAGCTTGCGCTCTAGAGCCCACGAGCCACAACTACTGAGCCCACGTGCCACAACTACTGAAGCCCACGCACCTAGAGCCCGTGCTCTACAACAAGAGAAGCCACCGCAATGAGAAGCCCGTGCACTGCAACGAAGAGTAGCCCCCGCTCGCCACAACTAGAGAAAGCCCGTGCGCAGCCACGAAGACCCAATGCAGCCAAAAATAAATAAATAATTTTTTTAAAAAAAAGAAGCTATTCTGGAAAATGGCCCGACCTCCTTTTGGGTTTATAATCTTGAAGGGCAAAGTCAGCTTCAGAGTCAACACCTAAAGATCATCACCCTTAGGCAGATCTGCTGCGGGGCCTCTTACAGGAAACCTGAGGCTGGCCTCTCTCCCCGGGGGCTCCTCACCAGCCGGGGTGGAGCCTAATCCTAGCGCCCACCCGACCTCAGAGGCTGGACCCGCAGGCCACTTTCACCCACTGCCAGACCCGGCCTTCCCCAGTAATCATCTCGAGTCTTTGACAGAATGACCAGCAAAGCCCACTCAGGTCCCACAAAGCCTGAGGCCTACCCCCTCCCCACCCCAGCCAGGCAAGCCATTAGCCACGCCCTCCTTGACCAGTGGAGCTCAGCAGCGTAGATCCAGGGCCAGCTGCTTCCCGTGAGCCAAGGCCTTGGCCAGAGCACACTCACAACACTAACCTCCGCAGCAGCTCTGTCAACGCCACCAACACGCAGACGTCTACCCCTCTGTGCCCAAGGCTGCCCTCCTGCAACAGTCAGACGACAGCTTCTCCGGCAGGGATGGGCACAATAGATATGACCTGTAACTATCACACGGAGTCTCTCTAGTCATCTTCTCAAATCCACAGTTGTTGACTTTTTTCTCTCAGCTAGGAGGGTATATAATTCGGCAAAGGTCAACGCCCGCGGGACTAATGGGAGCTGCAGGTTCCTGGAGGGAATTCCCGCCTCGGGTCCCGAATCGGGTGTCTGGCAAGCTTGATTTGACGAGTCATCTCCCTACCCAGAAGCGTCTGTCTGCTCAAACACATGGTTTTGGTTTTAAGAACTTATTTAATTTCTTCTGTGTGTCCCACGGTGGAGTTAATCATCCCTGTGGGCCAGAAACCCTTCCTGAAATCAATTACTAATGAGAGGATTTTTTTCTGTGGGGGCATGCTAATTTAAGTGGAAATTTCTCTTTGAGCACACATGAACAGAACTTGGCATGTGGAATATATCCGGAAGATACTTTACCTATATGTCTACAATATAGTATTCAGTAGATCAGAAAGCAGATCACAGTAACCTGCACTTACTAAGGCAAGGTAGCAAGTGGCCATGAGGATCTTATTACAGACTTCTCCCTGCCTTATAATTTCTGCTACCATCCATCTACCCGGGAGGCCCCGATTTGGACAGTGCTTTTAGCATTAAAAGGAAATACTAGGGTCAGCTCCCAAAGCATAAATCAGGTCAGAGTCTGAAGACTGAATCCTGCTTGCAACTTGGGAGCCTTGCCTTGCCCCTCCATAAACCAAGACTAACTCCCCAGAATTCTGTACATTCTGACAGACTCCCATCAACATGCTCTCCTATCATACACTGATTAAGAGCTGAAGATATAGAAAGCACTTTGGGAAGGTGTTGCTGACTGCATGCTTGTGTCCCCCCCCAAATTCATATGTTGATTTCTCAGCCCCCAGTGAGATGACTTTAGGAGGTAGGGCCTCTAGTAAGTGGCTAGGTCATAAGGGTGGAGCCCTCATGAATGGGATTCGTGCCCTTATAAGATGAGACAAGAGAGCCTGCTCCAGCTCCCAGCTCTCCACCATGTGAGGACACAATGAGAAGATGGCAATTTGCAAAGCAGGAATTGGTCCTCACTAGACACTGAATCTGCCCACGCCAGATCTTAGACTTCCAGCCTCCAGAACTGTGAGAAATACATGACTGTTTTAAGCCACCCAGCCCATGGTAATTTGCTACAGCAGCCCGAGCTAAGGCAGAAGGTTCCCTGACCCCAGAACTGTAAGCACTGGGTTCTGATCACTGCCAAACCACTTTGCTTTAGCTCCTCCAAGACCATGAATCTGGAGGTGGGCCCAGAGGAAGTTGCTCCTACTTTTAAAACTGCTAACTCTTCACTGCTCCAAACCATAGACAGATTACTTATTTTCAGGAATTCGATTGAAACCATATGCCAATTCCTGCTTGATAATTTTAAACCTACCCTTCTTAAGGCAAAGTGACACCCGAGGAGTAGGCAGGCCTTAGGCACAGCAAGTCCACTCCTGACACTACTTTCCCTTGATCATCTCATAAAGAACTCTATCCAGTAAAATCTAAGAGTATGGTTTTTACTGACCATTCCTTGACACACAAAAACAGAAAGTTAAACATTCTGTTAGAGGCTGATAAATATGGTTCACCATCATAAAGAAGGAGCAATCCTAATAGAAGATGGTTCAAATCAAGTATTTTAGCCCAAAGTCATCATGTATAACTGACACATAGGGAACAACTTTACACACATCGCCTCACTGGACCAGGGGCACACGTGGTAAATCATTTATGTTGGGTGATATATAAGGAAGTTAGTTTGCTCAAAGTTAAATTACCTAATGGGTACTTGAATGATCATTTTAATCGCCAAGGAAAGCATTCAGAGGCATATGATTTAAATATTCTACAAGGTGAAATGTCTGCACCTGCCCTGTGATACAGAACTTCAAGGCCCTCAGCACATAACTGTCTCTGTGCTACAGCAGATCTGCAGCACAGAGACAGGTGGTCCTCTCTGTGGTTACCTCAAGCCCACTTGTGGACAGAGCTGGGTCGCCTTGTATGCAGGCACAAGCCCATAACAAGCTGCCCAACTTCTGTGAGAGAATGTTCCGGAGGAGAATGCTAACCCAAACTCCATGACAAGCTCCTCAATTTTCAGAAAACAATGTTAATCCAACCTCCACAGCAAGCTCCTCACCTTCCAGAAGAGAATGTTCACCCACCCCTGTTCAGGTGACTGTGGACACTAGCATCACACAGGGGCTCCTCCTCCAACGCTCGGGGGGCAATACCGCTGAGGCCTCCCTAAGGGCTCCTCTCCTGGAGCCACCCCCCAGGGGCCAAGCACCTCTGCTGGTTCTTTGGAACCCCTCCCCTTAGAAAACTACGGTGACGCTCCTGAGCTAAGGGATAATCCCATCAGCCCGCATGGCTTGAAAATCCCATGAAATCACCGAAGCAGGTTGATGGGAACACCAGTCCCCACATTACACAACGTCCTCCCAGAAAAGCCCAGTGAAGATGTTTCCCTCAGGTCTAAGTTCCAGAAATACTTGTACTTCTGATGAGTAAACAATTTAGCTGTGTTTACAGAACACTAAGATTCAGATAACTGATCATATACATTGGGCTGCTGGAAAGATGAGTCAAATCTGTAGCTCACCTCTGACAGGGGTACGAAATTTCATAATCATGGCTTTTATGTGTTATCCTTATCCCTGCCTTCGTCTTATTTTTCTATTCTCCTTTCCGTTTTCTAACTTTTAATTTTATTTCACCATTTTGGAATTTCTCTCCACAAGCCACTTAAACTCATTTTTAGAATAAGGTCAAGTAAATATTACACCTACAAGGCAGAAAGGCTGCCACACAACAGAAGATGTTAGATATTTTTTGTAGGGTTGAGGAGATGATATGCCCCCAGAAAGAATACAGCCCACTTGCAAGAATCACCCCTGCTTTCCTACCACCTGGGCCCACATGTGTCTCATGTGAGAGTTGAATGCCAGACCTTACCTGGAAAACGAGCAGGTATTAAGTTTGTATCTTCAAACTTCCTATCTTTCAGCCACTTCTTAAGCTCTATAAATTCAGGCTTGTAGCTCTCATTCACTAATCAAGAGAGGAAAGAAAAACTGATGATTAAAATCACTATATAATCAGATCACCATTTAAAAAGTAAATCTCTGATGAACTGTCTCAGACAGTCGTATCATAAAAGGGAATAAATTTCAAAACATGCACAAATAACGTAAACTAAAATAGAAAAACCACAAGATCATCTCAAAGATGCAGGAAAAGCATTTGATAAAATCTAGCACTCATTCCTGATAAATACTCCCAGCAAACAAGGATAGAAGGGAACCTCCTCAACCCGACAAAAAATATCTAACAAAAAACCTACAGCTGACATATTTAAAGATGAAAAACTACGTGCTTTCCCCCTAAGATCAGGAACAGAAGAAGGATGTCTGTTCTCCCCACTACTATTCAACA
Organism: Balaenoptera borealis; assembly: GCF_965194805.1. Classification (NCBI taxonomy): domain Eukaryota; kingdom Metazoa; phylum Chordata; class Mammalia; order Artiodactyla; family Balaenopteridae; genus Balaenoptera; species Balaenoptera borealis. Next base: position 9,525,107 of record NC_138862.1, on the reverse strand, counting down.
CTACACTGGTTCTAGCCAGTGCAAAAAGCAAAGAAAAATAAATAAAAGGCATCTATTATGGGTTGAATTGTGTACCCCAAAATTCCTATGTTGAAATCCTAACCCTCAGTACCTCAGGATACGAGCTTATTTAGAGATAGGGTCTTTACAGAGGTAACCAAGTTAAAATGAGGTCATCAGGGTGGACCTGGATCCAGTATGACTGGTGTCCTTATAATAAGGGAAAATTTGGACACAAGAACAGAGGGAAGATGATAGAAGAAACACAGGGAGAAGACAGCCATCGACAAAGCCAAAAAGAGAGGCCTAGAACAGATCCTCCTCTCACAGCTCTCAGAAGGAACCAATCCCGCTGACACACGCTTTATAGATGATCCTCAGGGCATTACTGAAAGTGAAATAAGCCACTCACAAAAAGACAAATACTGTATGATTCCACTTACATGAGGTATCTAGAATAGCCAAGTTCATGGAAACAAAAAGTAGAGTGGTAGCTGCCAGGGGCTAGGGGGAGAGAAGAATGAGGAGTTATTATTTAATGGGTATAGAGTTCCAGTTTTGCAAGATGAAGAGAATTCTGGAGAGTGGTTGTACAACAATGTGAATGTACTGAACACAACTGAACTACACTTAAAAATTATTAAAATGGTAAATTTTAGGTTACATGTAATTTTACTACAATTAAAAATTTTTTTTTAATTTAAGATCTCAAATCAATAATCTGAACAAATGGAGAGATACATCTTGCTTATGGGTTGGAAGATTCAATATTGTTAAGAAGTCAAGTTCTCCCCAAATTGATCTATAGATTCAAGACAATCCAAATCAAAATGTAAGCAGGCTTTTTTGTAGAAATTGACAAGATGATTCTAAAATTCATATGGAAATGCAAAGAACCTAGAATAGCCAAAACCACTTCAAAATATTGATTTCGAAACTTTTTATTACTATAAAGCTACAGTAACTAAGACTGTGTGATACTGTCATCAAGACAGACAAAGAAATCGATGGAACAGAAAAGAAAGTCTAAAACAGACCCACACATATGTGGATAACTGGTTTTTCACAAAATGCAAAGGCAATTCCGTGGAGAAAGGGTAGTTTTTTCAATAAATATTGCTGGAACAATTGAAGTAAACAAATCATGGAATATTATCAGCAATAAAAAAGAATGACCTATTGATACACACAACAGAGAATTATCTCAAAATAATTATGCTGAGTAAAAGAAGGCAGATAAAAAAGAATGCATACTATATGATTAAATAAAACTATAAAACAAACAAGTCAATAGTGAAAGAAAGCAGATCAGTGGTTATCTGAAGATGGAGAGAGGGAGGGTTCAAACAGGGCAAGATGAAAGGATTACAAAGGGGAACAAGGAAACTTCTTGGGGTGATGAATATATCCATATCTTGATTTCGATAATGGCTTACTGTGTGTATACATATGTCAAAATCTATCAAATTATACACTTTAAATATGTGACATTCATTGTACATCAATTATACTTCAATGAAAGTGTTTTCTAAAAAAATACATGATCCAAAATCTAAGGCTCCTAAAATACGTTATCACAACCTAGAGAACAGAGTTTACAGCAAGAACATTTAATAAGCAACTACTACACTCCCAGCACTATTAACCACTGTGGAGAGCGTTCAACATGTTCCTCACCCTCAAAAAGTTAACATTTTAGTTGGGAAACAAGACTTCCATGAAAAACAACTGGAAAACCATAGCTCCTAAAGAATAATACCCAATAAGCATGATAACCCAGTGACATTAGTGAGAATTGGAAATGGCATTATCAAAAACTTAAGATCTCAACTCAGCCTCGAAGGTTAGAGAGAAACTGAACAAGCAGGGAGAAGGGAAGAAAGAGGTTTTGGCTGAAGAAGGACTTTGAGGAACGGCAGAGGTGGAAATGTGGGAGGTGTGCTCAGGAAATGGTGAGCAGAGAACCTACTGCCAACACAGGGAGTGGGGCGGGGGAGCCACTTAGAAAGGGAGTTGCTGTCAGGCAGGAGTTCAGAGAGCACACAAAAGAGAATGAGGGGGACTTCCCTGACGGTCCAGTAGTTAAGACTCTGTGCTCCCAATGCAGGGGGCACGGGTTCAATCCCTGGTTGGGGAAGATCCTGCATGCCATGTGGCACGGCCAAAAAAAAAACAGAGAGAGAGAGAGAATGAGGATCCTGGAGGCTCCTAAACCAAAAAGGCTACATCCCTCAGAAAGTTAGACTGACAGTGACAAATGGAACAAGCAGCAAGGAAGAAAACAAGAATGTGGCGAACCAGCCAAGAGCTGGCTAAAGTCACCTCTGGGTAGAACAGAGAGGGGAAGTTAACCTAAGAAAGGCCAGGTGAGAGTTAGCAGGACATGGGCTCCAGAGAGCAAAGAAGGATACACAGTCAAAGATTACCTCCATGGTGCTGACATGCTGGGGGTCAGCTAGGAGGAGTGCTATTAATTTTTATGAAAAATAACAACTGCATTTATGTAGTACTCTCCAGTGGGCCAAGCACTTTCACATACGGTATCTCGTTCAGACTGGGTTAGGTTACACTGAACTTGAAATGATAAACTTACATCCAAACATTGATATCCTACAGGTAGCTAGAGGTCAGGAGAGAGGTCAGGACCAGAAACAGAAACCTGGGAGTCATCCCCAAAGAAGACATAGTTGAAGCAATATATCTGTATTTCTACAAGCGTTTAAAAGAATATAATGGCACTATTTAAAAGAATATTCTTTAAGAAATATTCTCTATGAACATTGCTCATGGGCTTCCCTGGTGGCGCAGTGGTTAAGAATCCGCCTGCCAATGCAGGGGACACAGGTTCGAGCCCTAGTCTGGGAAGATCCCACATGCCGCGGAGCAACTAAGCCCATGCGCCACAACTACTGAGCCTGCACTCTGGAGCCCGCAAGCCACAACTACTGAGCCCATGTGCTACAACTACTGAAGCCCGCGCGCCTACAGCCCGTGCTCAGCAACAAGAGAAACCACTGCAGTGAGAAGCCCCTGCACCGCAACTAAGAGTGGTCCCTGCTCGCCACAACTAGCCCACGCGCAGCAACGAAGACCCAATGCAGCCAAAAATAAATAAATAAAAAATAAATAAATTTAACATTGCTCATGTGCCTCTGAGAAAAGCTATGTGTTAATACCAATCAACAAAGGATTCCTTTTTTTCACCACTGGCACCAAAAGAATCAAAACTGTACCTCCTCTTGATTCAGAACTTGTGAAGAGTTTTCGTCTTCTGATTCGGCTTGTTCTTCCACCTCCGTTCTTCATACTAAAACTGCAGTTTCTGCTTAATTGCCCAATCTAAAATAAAAAGCATTTTCTTTGCCTTTCTTTCCAGCTGTATGATAATCACTGTTGTTTGTACCTATAAGGATTTAAATATACAAATGTAACTATTTAGTAAACCATTTCTTTAAAGTGTTTTTGTATACAAATTGTTTATACTGAGCTATATCATGTGCAGTAATGGAATGCCCATTATATTGGTCCCTCTAAAACAGTTTTATCTTGAGGTCCTACTAAATGTTGATTAATCATAGAAATCCTCATAACTGATTTCATAATTGTGTGCTTTGGTGACGTTTACATCAACGATAATCAACATTTACTAAGCACCAACCTATCTGTACTTTGAATAAACAGTAGTCCTGAAGCCCCCATCTGCTAGGAAGTCTTAGAGAAAAAAACCAAATCCTCTTTCAGTGTGAAGTAAGTAATGATTTGTCCTTAAAACCAGCATCCTGAAATAAATATAAACTAAGCGGGTGTTTGCCACAGATTAGGGAGAAAATGAGAGCCAAGAGAGCAGACAAAACAAAGAGATGATAAGAAAATCTAAAATAACTACAGTTTCTATATGTTACTTCCTCGGAAATATAAAAATGAAATCTACTAAACACACCAGCATGATCAGATAATGGAGTGGCCTACTATATGAAGCCATTAATAGTAAGTATGCGCTAAGATGTAAAAATGTCCAAGATATATTACATGAAAAAATAAAGATGCAAAACAAATTCAATGATCCCTTATGAGTTTGATACTGTGCACATTTTATGTTTATAAAACAAGAGGCTTTAAGGAAGGGTATTAAAAAATATGCACGGGGAGGGGACTTTTACTATTACTTCTGTATCCTCCTAGTCTGTGCCTTATATGAGTACATAAGTGACATAATACGAATATTACTTACGTGCATATATATGTGCATTTTAACCATACCACTGTTTTTTAAAAACCACTAAAAGCCACAGAACTGAAATTAATAACAAGACACGAACTCCAAGCCCTATTACTATCCCACCCCAGCACTGGAAGGTTCACTATTTGGTCGACCCGAAGTTGGCAAGTCCGGTCCCAGGGCCACCGGCGGCTCGTCTCCTCCGGGTCCCCAGAGCCCCGCCCGCGCACGGGCCGAGACGCGTCCACACTGAGGCCCGGCCCGGCCGCGCGCGGTTCCCGGGGTCCGGCGAGCGAGCTGTGCACGTGGCGCCAGGGCGACAGCACGGCTGGCCGCACTGTCCTCGCCCCCAGTCCTCAGCCCCTAGACGTGAAGCCGCCCCACAGCTGCGACACACCCCGCCCCTCCCCCGCCCCCGCCGTTTTCCGGCCGCCGGGTTGGCTGGGCAGGGGGCGAGCTCAGACCCCGGCCAGTCACAAACTCCCCACCTTAGGGTCCTTCGCGCCTGCACAGCGGCTTCTCGGGTCGACATTCGCTAAATGAACGATTCCCAGATAACGGGGGGTGGGGGTAGGTGGGTACTGTAATGAGCAGCATCATGCCAGGCCTGGCGGGGGTAGGCCATCCGAACTCAGCTCTCTTTTTGACCCCCCCAAAATTAAAATATATGGAAAGCTCTGGCAGGAGCAGGTTCCCGTTACCTGGGCAACGGCAGGCCCAGCCCCGGAAGTCGACCCGCTCACCGTGGCACAGCTTCAAGATGGCGGTGGGCGGGCCCACGTGGAAACCCAGAACAGCGCGCCAGATGCTCGCGAGTTAAAGAAGCGAGCCGCAGCAGCAGGGGGAGGGATAGAGCGCCGCCAGGCCCGCCTCGAGTCCCCACTGACCCACGCCCTCAGTCGCCAGGCGGAGCGCTCTTTCCGCCGGGGGCCTCCGCCTCTCGGCGTGCGCATGCGCATTGTGTTCCGGAAGCGCCACCGCCAAAACCGGCTGGGGTCAGAGCGCCCCAAAGCTGGACCCGGGTGCCGGGGGGAAGAAAAGCCTGTGGTCCGTGGACCGGGAACTGCGCTCTGAAAAGCCGACCTACGGAGTCCTTCCGTACTACCAGGGGAGGAACCGCCAAGTGCGCGCATCCCAGAGCAGACCCTCCCACCCCGCGCCTTGGCCCGCCAGCTTCCGCCTCGCCCCGGGGCCTCTCAATCCCGGACCTTCCCCCACTTCCTGGCCGAAGTTGCCTTGACCCCGCCCTGCCTCGGGCCACAGTCCGGCCTTAACCCGTTGCAGGCAGCCCAGCCCCACTTCACCCTGCTGTCTCTGTTGGTGTACGTGTCCCAGGATCAGCCTAACTGGAAAGTTCCAGTCGTTTGTGTAAATATGCCTCCCTACAGGAGATGGGGCTCAATCTCTGCCCCACCCACCCCACCTTGATTATCTCTTGCTTCCAAGACAGCCCAGCATGGAAAGGAGGGAAAAGTAACTTTACAGTGGAGAAACTTGTCAGACACTGCCTTGGCCAAGTGATAAAGGTTAGCATTATGTTGATTGCGGAGTTCCCAGCTATAGGAAGGGTACTTCACCTGACATTTGGAGATGTTACTCTCCAAAACCCATAACGCTAGTTCTGTAACAGAGAACAACCTGGCTCTATATTGGATCTATTCCTTTAACTCTAACGGTTGTGTTGTTGCCTGTGCTTAGTCATGCTGGCTCTGCACCTTTGTGTTACGAAACGGAGAAAAAACGTTGTCCACAGCCTGAAATACACATAATAGTCCTTCCACGAGGCTCTGCCTCCCAGGCTTGCATTTTAAAGGCATAACACTTTTCATTTGTATAGAGATTAAAAAGTTGCAGAACTTGTTGAAGGTTTACGAGAACATCATGACCAGACCTACTGTGAACAGCTGCAAGAACAAAGGATTATCACACCCCTCTGAGTCTGGCCAGTACCAAGGGATCTGCAACAACCAGCCACAACCCCTCCCCTTTTGGTATAAAAGAAGCCTGAATTCTAACTTAGGTAAGATGGTTCCTTAGGACACTAGTCCGCCAGCTTCTCCGTCTGCTGGCTTTCCAAATAGTCACTATTCCTTGCCTCAACACCTCGTGTCTCAATTCATTGACCTGTCATGCACCAAGCGGTACAAGCTTGAACTCAGTAACAGTTCTTCCTTGAGAATAACATGAGACAAACCCACAAACACCTGACCAGTACAACCGGCCCTCTGTATCCACTTCTGTGGACTCAACCAACTGCAAGTCCAAAAATACTAGGAAAAAAAAATTCAGAAAGTTCCAAAAAGCAAAACTTGAACTTGCCACACACCTGCAACTACTTACATAGCATTTACATTGTATTAGGCATTATAAGTAATCTAGGGATAATTTAAAGTATATGGGAGAATGTACCTAGGTTATATGCAAATACTAGACCATTTTATATGAGGAACTTGAGCATCCCAGGTTGTTTGTATCCAAGGGAGTGTCCTGGATAACAAGGGACGACTGTACTCCTAAAAGCTGTCAAAGTTTGTGAAAAGCAAGTAAATTCTGAGAATCTGTCATAAACCAGAGGAAACTAAGGACACATGACAGTTAAATGTAATGTGGTATTCTGGAGAGAACCTTGGACTAGAAAAGGGATATTAGAGGGAAAAACTAGTGAAAGCTACATAAAGCACAGAGCTTAGTTAATACTGTTCCAGTGTTATTTCTTAGTTATAACAAATGTACCGTCATAGTGTTACCAAACTGAACTTGGGTCCACTCGCCCACAGCAAAACCAATTTCTGACAAGTTGTGAAGGAAAGTACAGCATTTATTGCAGGGTCCAGCAAGGAGTACAGGCAGCTCATGCTCAGAAGACCTGAACTCCTCAGTGGTTTTCAGGGGAGCGTTTTTAAAGGTAACATTTGATGGTGAGGGCTGCAGAGTTCATGACTTTCTTCCAGTTGTTTGGTGGTGAGGTCACAGGGTGGTGTTTCAGGAATCTCAATCATCAACTTTGTGGTTCCAACCAGTCTGGGGTCTGGTGCTTGTGCTCAGCACGTAGTCACCATCCTCCGCCTCTGGGGGTGGGGATGGGGTCTTAGTTCCCAAAGAACAGTTCAAAGATATCCATCAAGTTGTTACATACATACCTTGGGGAGAACTAGGACTCTGTTTTATCACTGAACTATTGTCGTTACTTTTCTTATTTAACTGCTTTTCCTTTGTTTCTGCATTCCCTCACTTCCCTAATTAGTAACTGCATGTGCCTGCTCTTTGGAACCCAGGGAAGACCTAGGAGACTAAAGCCTTTTACTACAAACAAGAAACAGGGGACATGGAGGAGCTTTTGTACGTGAGAGTGCCTCACAGTGTCCCACTCAGTTTCAATAGTCAGATGTTAATAATAGGGGAAATTTGACGTGGAGTATATGGGAATTTTCTGTACTGCATTTGCAACTTTTCAGTAAATCCATTCTAAAATTTAAAGTTTACTGAAAAGCAAAGGGGGGCTGGAAATAGATGGTTCCAGATTTGGACCCATGAGTCAGTGATGTCATTAAAAATCAAAGCTCTTCCTAATTTTCCACAGTACCATCCTTAGGGAGTTGGCTAACTTCTTAGTTTGTTTCCTTATGATCTCAGGATAGTTGCTGCAGCTCCAGGCATCACATTCTCATTACAAATGCATTCAAGACAGAAGAAAAGGGGTAGATAAAACAGGTATTTTCCTTTTATGGGGGAAAAAAATCATGTATACTCCCATTTTCTAGAGGGGAATTGACAAAGTTTCTCTTCTTGACCAAGCTCTAGCCAGTCTCTTCCAAGCCCTCTTTTCAGTTAGGCCTCAGCCTGGGCTTATAAAACCTACTGACTAATGATTTCATCCATTCCCCCACCAACCCCCACGTTAAAAGACTTAAACACTAACACAGTTTCTAATAGCTCAAGGCTGTGTCACTAGGATGACCTTTGTTCCCCCTTAATGAGCTCCAGGCTGCCAGAAGAATTTACTATTTGTTCTACCCAACACCTGTCAAGAGGTCCTTTACTACCCTTTCTTAGAGCATTTACTAAAAAAGAACTTAAAATTTGTGAATTCTTCCTCTGTCCATTTGCAATATGTATATATCTCCTACAACTCAGGACCTGAGTCTTTCTCAAGGACCTGAAAGCCATTCCTTCGAAATGTAATTATCAGATAGGATAGGACCTCTGTCTCCCAGTCTCTTTATAGCCCTGATGGGCATTTACACTCACCAGGCCTTTATAATTTTCCCCTGACTCTACCCAAGCCCCTCCATTCCCCCTGCCGACTCCCTCAACTTCTCGTTAAAACGTCCAGTCACCTCTGTACAAATCCAAGTTGAGTTCAGTTCATACTGGACACTCTTCCCTACTACAATATTATAATACTGATTAAAATCTGTCCTTACCACTTTAGGGAAGGTAAGTTGGTGCAGCCACTGTGGAAAACAGCAGTCACTAGCACGTGACTATTCAGCACTTGAAGTGCAGCTAAAGCAACTAACGAACTAATTTTAATTGTATTATTTTGATTAAAATTACATTTAAATAGCCACTAGTAGCTTGTGGATACCATAAGAGTGTGGACAAAGAATGTTGCCTGCCATTTCAGTAAACAAAGGATCAAGCCATCAGCCATGGGGGGCCGACTGCACCGGTGCACACTGAAGGGAATTCAGGATGGAGAAAAACAGGATACTGGCTCTAGATGTTTCAGGTGCACATCAAAGGAATAATTTCAATAAGCCCAGACTCTTGCATCTTCCCATACATTGAAAAGTGCTAAATTCATTAACTTGAGATGTCTGGTTTTCTTTAATTAGCAGTAATTGATGTTCCGACTACCTGGGTTGTTTTTATGTTTTGTTTTGTTTTGTTTTGTTTTTGCAAAAACTCCTACATATCCTGGCTCCTCCCTTACCTCTTCAGAACAGTCCCTCAGCTGAGAGACTGTATCCCAGGCTTAAGTCCCCTAGGTTGTGCATTTTCTTTCAGTCGACAAGAGACAGCACAGAAATGAAAATGGTCTTATAGACCCCCTAATTCCTCTGTTTTAAGTGGTAAATAGTAAGGAAGAAAATTAATTTCCCACCGAGCTAATTTATGAACTTTCTGAGGATCCATTTCCTCGCTTGAAAATGGAGATAAGAAGATGCATCCTGATGAGTTATTTTGAGTGTGAGTGAGAAAGGGCTGCAAAGCCCCTTTGCACCTGTACAGTTCAGGACCTGCATACAGGTAACCTGACAACCCTGGAAGTATCTAGTGAGGCAACCCTATGATGATTCAGTAAACACTCCCCACTAACACGTGAGAATCATCCAAGGATAGGGCAGTAGCTTGGTTTTCACATACTTACGGGAGAAAGCAACACACTTGATCCCTACCATGTTCTCCCAACTTATTCCACAACTCTAGGTTACAAAAACTTCAGTTCGAGCGATATTTTTCAAACACCACGAAAAACAAAGTCTGTACAAATGACCCATTTCTTCAAGCGCAACTGCGAAGAGTTGAACATCTGGGTGAATAGGAGGAGAACAGAGGATAGGGTTCAGTTTTAACATAGTCAACACAGCCAATCAGAACGATTCTCTGATACCAGGCAGGAAGTCGCCAGCAGCGACTTTTCAGCAGGACTGTCCTGCAAACTTGACTGATGGCCCTTCTCTACGTTCCCTGCACCGCGGGGAGGGCGCCGGCGAGCCCAGCCCTGAAGGGGCGGAGCCTGCGCCTGCGCTTGCGCGCTCAGCCTGGCCGCTCCGGGCGTGGGACCTGCAGGTGCGCGCTCGGCAAGCTCTAGATTCCGCGCACTCTGACGCGCCGCGCCGTTGGGAAAGCACAACAGGCTTGGCTCTCCACCCAAGGGCACCGCACGTCCAGCACCCGGCCATGTCGTCCTGCGCCCGCGTGGCGCTGGTCACCGGGGCCAACAAGGGCATCGGCTTCGCCATCGTGCGTGACCTCTGCCGGCAGTTCACGGGGGACGTGGTGCTCACGGCGCGGGACACAGCACGGGGTCAGGCGGCCGTGCAGCAGCTGCAGGCCGAGGGCCTGAGCCCACGCTTCCACCAGCTGGACATCGACGACCTGCAGAGCATCCGCGCCCTGCGCGACTTCCTGCGCAAGGAGTACGGGGGCCTCGACGTGCTGGTCAACAACGCGGGCATCGCCTTCAAGAGTAAGGGGCTGGGTGCTCCCAGGCGAGGCGTTCACCGCCGAGCATCTGCATCCGGGATGGGCCGTATCTGTCGGGGAATCGCTGCGGTGGGGCTTCTCCCGCCTGTGGGGGTTCAGAATGACTCCCTAGGGAACGAGAAGGGAAGGGGGGAGGGGTGCAGCTAGAGCGGAGTCTGCAGGGAATTGGATGCTTTCTAGCCAGAGGGAACTTTGCTTCTTTGGCTCGGAATCCTGGGGACCTTTTCTAGATTGCCCCACAGCCTCTTTCTGATTGGACTTTGGGGCAGTTGGTTTAATTTTTAATGCATTTTGAAATAAACAAGAAAATTGCAAAAACTGATGCACAGAGATCCCGTGTGTGTGCACCCTTTGAGCGCCCCCCCCCCGTAGTGGTGCCGTCTTACAAAACCACAGGGCATTATCAAACCCCGAAATTCACACTGGCACAATACTACTAACTAGACACCACTTTTACACAAAATTCAACAGATTTCACGTGCACTATTTTCTTTATATCTTCCTATAGAATGTTACTTGATGGCTACTATTTATTCACTCAACTTTTCTTTTCTCCTAAAAGCTGTTGATTCCACACCGTTTCATATTCAAGCAGAAGTGACTATGAAAACAAACTTCTTTGGTACCCAAGCTGTGTGCACAGAGCTCCTGCCTCTAATAAAACCCCAAGGTGAGTCTGATGAGGAGCCCAAACTGCAGTGTTTCTGGCAAGATCTGGGCCCTGCCTGCCTCTGGTCTCATCTACAGGCCCCCCTACCTCTCCTGCTCAGCTCCACTGGCCTCCATCTGTGTCGCCATCCGGCCAGGTGCCCTGAGGCCTCAGGTCCCTCTACACACTGCCCAGGTCGTTGGTGCTCTCTGTCCAGCTGCTGTTTGCACATCTGGCTCTTTCTTCTCTTTCCATTCTGAGCTCAAAGGTCTCCTCTGAGAGGCTCTTGACTTGCTCCGTGCCCCTCACAGCGGCGTTCCCTTAGGAGTCCATCCCAGACCTTCTCTCCTCTGTCCCCCTCTCAGAGTGATCTTACTCAGGCTAGTGGGGTCTCTACTCCCACCAGTTCATTAGGCCCTACTAAAATGTCACCTGTCTAGAACCTTCCCAGAGCTCCAGGCACACATTTTGTCTTCTTGCCTCTCCATCTTAACCTGATTCCCATCCTTCCTCCCCTGAATCCCCCCACCTAAAACAAATATTTCCAAAGACTCGTCCTTTCCCCAAATCATCTTGGTCACTGATCCCATCATCCACCCACCAGGATCCTGGAGGTCACCACACCTGCCCGCTTATTGCCATTTACCAGGTCCTAAGAGTTGTCCTCCTGATTTTCTTCCCAGGCCTTCACCCCCATCCCAGCTCTACAAACAGGCCCCCAGCTGTCATTTCTAGACAACTGTAAACTCTCCTAAGGGACTCCCCCCGCTTCTTGAGTCCTTTGCTTTCTGGGTATTCTTTATACTCTGCGTGCTCACTCCCCCTCCCAAAAATCCGTCAGGAGTGAAGTCCAGGCCCTTAGCATGACTTGTAGGGATCTCCGTACTCCGACCTGCCGAACTCCAGGTCCGTTGTAACTGCCCTTCAATCTGCTCAATGTTTCAAACAAAACAAACTCTCCTGTTCCTTTGGGTTAAACTACTATAATACTTACCCCAAAGTAATGGGCCAGGAGGGGAACCACCACCCATTAAACATACCAAATAAGGCAAGCAGATACTTTTAGAAAGATTAAGAGGCGTGGCTGGAGATTTAGTACATGCATTTACAATTTACACTCAGCTTCTGCCCTGTTTCCCCATCCTGTCCTCCTGGAAAGTTCTACTACTTCTAAGAATTGGTTCACTAGGACCTAAAAAGTCAGCTCTTTAGAGTGTCACCTAATTCCTCCACTCGTCCCAACACTTGAGGGCTGCAGTGGAGTTCCCTGTGTCAGCTGCACATGCTGTATTCCTCTTGGACCTCGTGCTGATGACTTCTGGCCCACCACTTTTCTTACTTAACTGGGCTGTTTCTTGCTGTGTCTGGGCTTTGTCCAGAAGGAGGAATGAGTACCCTCCGGATGTGCTAAGGCAGCCTCTGGTTAACAGTTTGTCTTGCCTCACGAAAGCTAGAGTAAATGGAATTTTAAATACATGCTATATTCTCAGTATGAGTGCAGCAAGGTTTAGTTGCCTTTTGAAATAGGAGAATTCTTGTTTTGTTGGGGAAAAGCTGCAGCAGTTCACGTTATCATGACTTAATCGAGCATGTGATTCTCTTCTGAGTCTACAGTCTCACCTAGTCAGGAGGAGAGGGCTCCAGATGGCTGGCTCTGATCCCTGGGGATCTAGTCAGTGGGAGGGGCTGGCATGGGACACACTGGGAAGATGAAGCAGCCACATCCAGGAGTTTATTACCTCGAGAGAACTTTGGATCTCCTGGTCAAGCTTCCCTAATACGGGTTAGTATTTTCACTGCTGATTCTAGACTTCCTGGGGTAGACTAGTTAACACAGAATAAAAAAGGTTGTCATTTGATTACTGATTATAACCAACCTAGAAGAAGTTGATAGTATTTCTCTGTCTACTGTCCAGGTTGAAGACCCATGAAAAAAATAATGTCAAGGGCCTTTTATTGATAGTAATATAGCTGCCTTTCCCGTTTACCAGTTAACCATTCTGACTTCCGCTCCTGCAGGTTTTTTTTCTTTCTTTACGCCTTTCTATATTTTGCATTTTTAATTCCTGAAATATGCGTTATTTTTGTTGTGAGAGAGGCTTGGTCATGTTTTTGAGAGTGAAATAAATTATCCTAAATATAGCATCTCTGAATGGTGCTTACTGCAACATTTTGACAAATTGGTTCTATTCTATCTTAAGGACAATGTCATTTCTATTAATTTACTAGTTGCTTCTTACTCTTTACATGTTCTAGATTAGAAGGAGGACATGGAATAATTGACCCGTTTCAAAAATGTGTTCATCTTTGAAGAATGCCTGGAAGATTAATATGGCAATTTCTCTAAATCAGTTTATATATTTCAGAGAATCATTGAATGGGAGTCCTAATGCCATCTACTAATTTGTTTATTGATATTTTCTGAACTTCCAAACCTTTAGTGGGATAAACATCAAAGCTAACTGACTATGGCAACATGACATGCCATTTCTGTTGCCACATTTTTCCCCATAGAAAAAAAGGGTTTAACATTTTTGTCCATGCCTGATAATTTTTGGTTGGAAATGGGACATTGCAGAATTTTATAGCTACTCTTGCTATTAGACCCTACCTCCCACGGGCTTGTGGTTGTTATTTGCTTATTTGTTCAGTGACTGGCTAGATTATTTTTTGAAGTTGAGTCTCCGCCCTCCTCCCCTTGCAGTGTGAAGTTTGTGATGTTTCATCTCAGAAAGTACAGCCTAGCTGAGACGCACAGTCACGCTGGGATGACTGTGGGTTTAGCAGAACACTCTTTTGCTGTCTTTTTCCTGGACCGCACCCAGCTGTTAAGCTCCACTACTGGCTGGCTGATTACTCCACTGTTTTTAACAAGGCACAGCATAAATTGCTTCACAGATGGATCTCCATCCAATTAAATTCAGGCTCTTTTGAAAGGGTAGTTTTGGTGGTCTGTTCTGAACCAAGAAGGGCTCTTATCCTTAGCTTTCTCTAGTTTTCTCTGGCAAACTTGCTGACTTACATGATTTAGTTTATATTTCTAACAAAGCTACCAATCTCCTAATTGCTTTTCAGCACGACTTCCATTGTTTTTGAGAGTGCCCTTAGGGTCGAACTTCCCCACACTCTGTTTCGAATGAAATCACATCCTTTTGGGAGAGCGTGAGACCTCTCAGTTTTTATGTCCTGACTCTTTCCCCCTCTTGTGCAAAATCTCTAAGCCACAGGTCTGAAGATAGAGGCAGGGATGATGACACTTCTCTTTGTGACACTCCTGCTTTAGGAGCTGGGAGGGAAGAGCAGCAGTGGTCTCTGGTCTTCTCAGCTTGCCTCTCTTTGCGTGATACTTCTGCCTTACAAACAAGCTGGGGAAAGGGCAGTCTAGGCCCCAGTATTCTCAGGATGTCCAGCCCAAGGTAGAGCCTTTGTCCCACAAGTGAGGGCTGGGTCAAAGAAGGAAGTCCTCACCTCCTAAATGCACTTGCCAGGAACTGAACCTCTGCAACAGGTAGCTGAGAAGCAGGATGAGAAATGCTGATGTCCTACCCATCTTGGGAAGATACAATAGTCTTGTGTTCTCAGATGCACCATCCTAGAGTGAAGTTTCCATTGTTATGGCCAGAAAGGGGGAAAGGAAGGAGCAGGTCATGGTTGAAATACCACAGAACAGACTCTGTTCTTACCTGAGTTGTTGGAGATATTCGGGAATAAAAGTTTCTTCATTTGCTGTATGCCCTCAGGACCATTACCAGAGACTTTAAATAGTTCAGTTTTGAAAATAATTTTCACAAGTTGTTCTGGGTAGTAGATTAACAGAATTCTTCCCATTGTCATTACTTATTTCTTGAGTTTAAGTGAAATAATTCATTCCTGTAATTTTCAAAATAATTAGATGTAATTTTTCAAAACTTTAGAAATAACAGATTGTTACTTATAATAATAAAACAGATAAAACCCAATGAGTAACCCCCTCCCAAAATACGTTCTCCTCCTTCCCTAATGTCCTCTTACAAGAGGACATGAGGACATAAATCCTGTCCCAAATTTGGCATTCACTGTTCTCGTGCTCAACCTTTCTATGTCATGACTTGTGTTGTATTTTAGGCAGAGTGGTGAACGTGTCTAGCTTTGTGAGTGTCAGCTCTCTTAAAAAATGCAGCCCCGAACTGCAGCAGAAGTTTCGAAGTGAGACCATCACGGAGGAGGAGCTGGTGGGGCTCATGAACAAGTTTGTGGAAGACACAAAGAAGGGGGTCCACAGGAAGGAGGGCTGGCCGGAGACCGCATATGGGGTGACGAAAATCGGCGTCACAGTCCTGTCCAGAATCCAAGCCAGGAAACTGAGTGAGCAGAGAGGAGGGGACAAGATCCTCCTGAATGCCTGCTGCCCAGGGTGGGTGAGAACTGACATGGCGGGACCCAGAGCCACCAAAAGCCCAGAAGAAGGAGCAGAGACCCCAGTGTACTTGGCCCTTTTGCCCTCGGACGCTGAGGGGCCTCACGGACAGTTTGTTTCTGAGAAAAAAGTTGTGCAGTGGTGAGCTCACTCACAGCTCCACCCATGGGCCCAATTATGTTCCTGTCCCAATTTCACGGAAAGGACACTTACACTGTCAAAAATACCCCTATGCAAAAAATAAAAAGAAGAAGAAGAAAAAAAAAGAATCAAAATACCCCTATCAAGTCCTCACTGGGAAATGGCTACTAATTCTGTGAAGCCGTTTGTGTTTCCTTCTGTGATCCCAGGGGAGGAAAAGTGGGATGGATGACAAATAATAAAAGAAGTCAATAGATGAATAAATAGTTCTTTATAAATGTCCATTTATGCAGACTCTTAAAGGCTGAACCAGCTCAATTACTCATAATTGTTGGACCTACTTTGGAGGACAGATGGGTGTCCACTCTACTATTCGTTCTACTTTTCTGTTTGAAATCTTTTCAAGGCAAACATCTGAAACCAAAAAGTCTTGGCTCTGCCACCTTCCTGCATGACCTTGATCAAAATACTGTATCCCCTCAAATGTAAAATGGGGATAATAGTCATAGGATTGCTGTGAAGATTAATTGCCCCTATACAGGAGACAATGTTGAAATCACATTGGAATTGCACAGGTGTCCTGTATCACGAGTCCCTGTGAGGGGGGCCCAACACCACCCAGGGCAGTGACGAGAAGCTTCGTACTGCCCAGCACCACTCCTGGCTTCCACAAGGCCCCAGGGACTGTCCACCACATTCCCTCCCTTCACAGAAGCACTCTGTGTAAAATTCCGTAAAAATAACACATAACTGGGTATGCCACTTATCAAGCTGACATAAAACAAAACCAAAATATAGGCACTTTTAGCAATCCTAAGGATTATGTAACCATCCTAATCAGTGCCTGGCACAGAGTACGAGCTTCATAAACAACCCTCCCACGTGAGGGCACACGGGGAATCCAGAGAGCTGGCTACCCTGCCCGCTGAAAGTCTAATCACAGGACCATTTGCCCTACTTCTTTGTTTTGATTTTCTCTTAAGCAGGCTGGGGGAGCTACATGCTCAGAAGCAACGCCCCTCAGTAATTTTTTTTTTGCATTTTAGGAAAAAGCAACCATTCCCATTCTGCAGGGGATGATGGGCCTGGCCCAAAACAATTACTCTGCACACTTTTTCTCCTTTTGGAGATCTGCCGAATACTTTTTGGTCAACTGCCAGGAATCTCTAGCTCCCTATTAACCCTTCACCCTCCAGTTTTGCCTGGGCAAAGCAACCTCTACACCCTGCAAACCACTATGCCTCTCAGAGCTGGGATCAAAAGAGGATTGCGTATGGTTTGGCTGAGGATGGGCGTGGGGCGGACAGGAGTTGGTCATTTGGAACCTTCTGGAACATTTGGCCCCTCCTTCCCTCCTTGGAAGGAGGGTAGGAGGCAGGGCTGAGTTCTCTAGGAGTCGTGGCACTGGATCCCAGAACTCAGGTCTTCCTGGCTTCTCCCACTGTTACCAAGCCCTGACCACTGCACTGCCCGCCCCCCTCCCTACCGCCCAGCCCGCTCCACGCAAGACTCGCACCACCCTCAGCTCTCCACACTCAGCTCACACCCCGGGCCAGGCCATGTCCTCCTCCACCCGCGTGATGCTGGTCATCAGGGCCGACAAGGGCATCGGCTTTGCCGTCGTGCGTGACCTGTGCCGGCAGTTCTCCGGGGACGTGGTGCTCACGGCGCGGGACGCGGCACGGGGCCCGACGGCCGTGCAGCCGGTGCAGGCCGAGGGCCTGTGCCCACTTTTCCACCAGCTGGACATCGACCTGCAGAGCATCCGCGCCCTGCGCGACTTCCTGCACAAGGAGTACGGGGTCTTGGGGTCTCGGGGTCTCGATGTGCTGGTCAACAACGCGGGCATCGCCTTCCAGTGTAAGTGGATGTGAGCTGGTGGGGAGGCGGGGTGCAGCCTCTGTGAGAGCGGCCAGACTGGGCAGGTCGGGGCTACTGCCTGAACCTCCGCTGTGGGATCTAGAACCCGCTCCCTAGGGAAGGAGGACGGACCGGAGGCGGAAAGGAGAGCAAAATCCTCTAAGATTTGCAAGCCTTTCCAGCTAGAGGGCCTTGATCAGACTGTTAAGGACTGCCTCCAGGTTTTCACAGTATCACTCTGATTGAACTTTGGAGCAGCAGGGAGAACTTTTAACTTACTTTGAAACAAACAATTGCACAGAATGGTACACAGATGCCATATGGGCTCCCTTCACTCAGCCTCCCCTGATGGTGCCATCTTACAAAACTACACAGCGTTATCAAACCCCAAAATTCACACTGGCACACTACTGTTAACTAACAGAGACATTATGTAGATTTCAAAGAAAAAAAAATTGTGTCAGAAATGCATTTTTACCGTATGGCTAGTATTTATCAACTCTGTTCTCCTTGTGCCCTAAAAATTGGCAATCCCACACCGTTTCATATTCAAGCAGAACTGACTACGAAAACAAACTTCCTTGGTACCCAAGATGTGTGCACGCAGCTCCTGCCTCTAATAAAACCCCGAGGTAAGTCTGATTGGAGCCCAAGCTGCAGTGCATCTCAGCCCTGCCTGCCTCTGGTCTCATCTACGGGCCCAGCTACCTGTCCTGCTCAGCTACACTGGCCTCAATCTGTGTCTCTACCTGGCCAGGTGCCCTGCAGCCTCAGGTCCCTCTACACACTGCCCAGGACGTTGGTACTCTGTCCAGCTGCTGTTTGCACATCTGGCTCTTTCTTCTCTTTCCATTCTGAGCTCAAAGGTCTCCTCTGAGAGGCCCTTGACTTGCTCCGTGCCCCTCACAGGTGGCGTTCCCTTAGGAGTCCATCCCAGACCTTCTCTCCTCCGTCCCCCTCTCAGAGTGACCTGATTCAGGTTTGTGGAGCTCACACTACCAGCAATTCATTAGACCCCCTGAAGTTTCTTCTGCATCTGGTCACCTGAGTTTTTCTTCTTATCCTACTGGTATTGTGTATTACATATATTGGTTTCTAGATGATAAACGAACTATACATACTTTGATACTTACAAGTTCAGGAGGTCCCTAGACTATCCTCAGGTTAAATAACTCACCAGAAGGGCCCAGAACTCGGCAAAAAGTTGTTACATTCAAAATAACAATGAATTTAGAAAATGGAGAGTGATTCAGTTCAGCAGTGGTAAAGGCCTCATGGCGCAGGGTCTAGAAAGACCAGGCGTGGAGCTGCCACTTGTCCTGTCCCAGCAGATCCTGGGGGCCGCATGTATTTCTCCCCAAAACAACCTGTGACAGGCACGTGGAGTATTACCAACCAGGGAACTCACCCAAGCCTTAATATCCAGTGTTCTTGGTGAGGGGCGGTCACATAGGCATGGCCCACTGCCCTCTTGGCTGACCTTACTCTCCAGCCCCTCCAGAGGTTCAGCTGATACCAGGTAGCCTAAGGCACCCACCATAATCAAGTGTGAACATTGATTATGTAGCCTGAGCCTAGAACACCATATAAACAAGGACAGTCTTCTCAAGCAGGGCATTCTCAGGGCTTAATATCACCTCCCAGATGGCCTAGAAAAAGGGCGGAAGCTTCCTTTGGCCAAGCTTAGTCCTTCACTTACAGAGAGCGCCCTCTGGACCTTCACTAAGACTCCCTTACATCAAAAGAATCCTTGAGCATGTAAATTTAGTACAAAATTTATTTTACAGATACAGAAATACTATCAGAAATATGCCTAACTTTGGGAGGAGCCAGTGTGGGAGAGGGGTAGATTTAGAGGAACAGATAATTCAGCCTATAAAGCCACTGCTTCCATTTTCATGTGTTGGTACGAATTTGATTCTCCACTTGTTCAAACAGCAGTTGCTATTTGTACCTTATTTAGCATACAACTCTTTGTGCAATCTATTTCGTATTGTTAAGAGAGAAACTGAGATGTATAAAATTTTAAAGATTATTTGAGACAAAAATCTGTTTGAATGGGAAACCACCAAACCAGAAGTGGTGAGGATGGCTCCACCGACGGGAACTCAGGAAGAGACTGTTACGGAGAACAGGCTGAAGCAAAGTAAGGAAATTGTTAATTGCCTGCAGCTTCTAGCCCAGGTGGCTGTTGGTGATGCGTGGTCCTTAGGTTCGGATTTTGTCACCTTGAGGCATTTACAGGCTTAGATTTTGGTTTGTTTACATAGGCCACAGGGGAATTAGAGTCAGCTCAGCCTAATGGCCTCCTTGTCTAATTAATTTACAGCATGGAAATTAGCTGATAGTTAGCTACACCACTTCTTCATCAACTAGTAATCTTCCATCAATATTACATCCTGGGGAGACTTTATCTCCCATCACCCTTGATCATCAATACCAGTACCTTCCTGTGACTCCTTTACATATGATAGTTGAATATTACCAACAAGGCCAGTGTGACACCATGTCACAGGATGGTAGTACATGTGACCTGAAAACTAAGACTCAAGAGATGCTGGCACATGAATAGAGTCCCACTCAGTCATAAACAATGCTTTCAGTTCATCACCACGTCCTGTGACCATATCCCACAGTGATGTAACTCGGATTCCAGGGCTTCCGCTTGACATTGTCAGGTCACAGAGCAGGAGTGGTCTTCACAAAATGCGGCTTCACACGATCAGGCATCTGTGATAGTTGAGCTAAGAGAGGATATCACCTCCTGCTCTCAGCCGCCCCAGGCACCAGTGTAGTATTGATTTCTCTTGCTGCGTAACCCATTTAATCATCCTTTACCCTCATTTCATTCCCCCTGCTCCCCATTAGTCATTAACATTTAATCAAACTGTCTCACCTTCCAAAGTGGTGTTAAGTTCGGCCACTGTGCTCATCCTGATTGCCCACAACAATACTAGTCTAACAAGTATCTCCCCTTAGTCCACTCCCATCATATAGGTAGGGTTACCCAGGCCCAGAATTAGTGGGTTCTCTCGACTACTAACTAGTCAATACAGCTGCATTTGCTGTCATTCCAAATTTGCCAAATGGGGTGAAGACAATCCACTCCATCAGGTCCTTAAGAATTCTGACAAAAAGTTTAAATCTATAGTTGAGTTGCTTAAGGATTACCCCCTGCCTTCTATATCGGGAGCAGCAGCCCTGGTCCCAGGACCACGGTCATGTCGGAAAGAGGAAGGTTGAAGGGATGTGCGGAAAGATTTGTAGAGTTGCCCCGGCATCCTCCCCACCCCCTCTTCCCCGTGTCCCCCGGAGGAGAGAGGAATCCATCCAGTGGGGACTCTTCCAAGGCCCCCACCATGTCGACTGTGAGCATATGCTCATGAATGTGTGTAAGCCAGCGTGCATACCTTTCCTCCTCAAGTTTGAGACAACCAGCGTTTCATTTCCTGTCCCAGTTCTGAAGCAGACCGCTACTCTGAGGATGGGAGTGTGCTCCTTGGCCTGAAGATTAGATCTTACCAGCCCAAATCGGTGCAGTGTCTTCTGTTCCAGTCCCCTGATGTAACTTGGACACGTCGATCTACTGCCGGGTATGCAGAGCCAGGTCCAGAAACAGCAGGTCATCTCGTCAGGACCCTTTGTACCTTCCCAGAGCTACTACCTGCAACCTGTTTTGCCAGCTCTGTGCCAGGCCTTGGCCTCAAGGAATCTGTCTCATACCCATCTGCATGCAGTCTATGTCTTTCTTGCTGACAGATGAAACATTCCCTGGCGTTTTGTGCCTCAGACGATGCTAGAGTCATATATGACAATTATCCCATCCGTGTGTTACTACAGCGCCCCATTCCACTCATCTCGTGGACCCAGAGAGTCACTTCAAATAAGCACAGCTGAACATCCACTTTCGGGTTCCAATCCCCTTCCAGTCCTGGAAGTGGTTCTTCTGATGGGCATTAAGTTGTCCTACTTTAATTCCTCCTAACTTCCCATTTGACTCCCAGAGTGTCGTGCTTATGTGGGCATCCCTTAGATAATCCAGTTTCCACTGCCCTCCTCGGTCATCATAGAGCTAGGGCTTGAGTTACTACTCCCGAGCTGATAAAAACCCAAACCCAGAGAAAATAGCATGCAGTTCAGCCCACTGAACTGATTTGATTTCACCTTCCTCCATCTGAGCCTTCCTAATCGGCTGCGGTCCGGTCACGCTGGAGCTGCCAGCCACAAACCCATCAGCTCTTTGCTGGTCACCAGGGACCTGGCATAGAGCACCGCCCAAGTGACCTAAGATCCTCAGCTGGTCCCAAAGGATGCCTTTGAGGAAAAGACGCTGTCTACTCCTGGGTGCAATGAGCACTCCTCCCATTCCCTGAGCACTTCCCTCGATACACCTTTTTCATTTTCTTTTGGAAATTGGGGCACTGCCCTCCCCATTAGAGCATTTCTTTCTCTACTATCATCCCAGACATCATGGCTCGGACAGGTTCCAAGACTGTTTCATTTCCTTGTCTCATAAGTGCAGCCTTAATTCATCTCACAGGAAACTGGTGATCTCCAGTGGAAATTTGTGGTCCAGCATCCCAGAGAACTGGGTATCCATCCTGCTTGTGCTCACCTTTCTAGGTAATGGTTTGTGTTGTGCTTTAGGTAGAGTGCTGAATGTGTCTAGCAGATGGGGCTTCAAAGCTCTTGAAAACTGCAGCCCCGAACTGCAGCAGAAGTTTCGAAGCGAGACCGTCACGGAGGAGGAGCTGGTGGGGCTCATGAACAAGTTTGTGGAAGACACAAAGAAGGGGGTCCACGGGAAGGAGGGCTGGCCAGAGACCGCATATGGGGTGACGAAAATCGGCATCACGGTCCTGTCCAGAATCCAAGCCAGGAAACTGAGTGAGCAGAGAGGAGGGGACAAGATCCTCCTGAATGCCTGCTGCCCAGGGTGGGTGAGAACTGACATGGCGGGACCCAGAGCCACCAAAAGCCCAGAAGAAGGAGCAGAGACCCCAGTGTACTTGGCCCTTTTGCCCTCGGATGCTGAGGGACCTCATGGAGAGTTTGCTTGTGAGAAAAAAGTTGAACAATGGCAATTCAACTCACAGCTCTAACCCATAGGCTGAATTTTGTTACCTGTCCCAATTAGACCCAAAAGACACTTACAGGGTCAAAAATATCTCCTTTTGAAGAAAATCAAACGTCCCTACTGGTAACCAAATATCACTTTGAAATGGCTACTCATTCTGTGAAGTCTTTTGTGATTTCTTCTGTGATCCCAGGGAAGTGAAAGAAGAATGGATGACCAATAATGAATAAAAATCAGTAGATGGATAAATGGTTCTTTATAATTGTCCATTTGTGCAGACTTTATATGCTGAACGAGCTCAGAAATCTAATACACCAAAACAAAGGTCAAGAATAGTGACAGTATTACTTGGGGAAACAACCATTATGGACAGGGCAGATAGGAAATGTTTTCAGCTTTTCAGGTCTCTGTGGGAACTGCTCAGATCTGCTCTTGCAGCATGAAAGTAGCCAGAGACAATATAGAAGTGAATGAGCATGGCCAGATTGGGCCTGCCGGCTTCAGCTGACCAGCCTCTAGTATAACATGGACACACCATGAAGAAAAGACAACTGCTCTGGTGTCTTTAAACACCAAACTCATTGGGAAAAAAACAATTATAAAGTGTGAAATGTGAGGGGGCACTTGTATGAAAGATACATCCTTAGGAGACTCTGAGACAATGGGGAAAATTGAGTATGGATGGGTATTAGTGGATATGAGAGATTGGTGTCAAATCTCTTCAGGGTGAATGTGTCACTTATGTGGGGATGAAGTATCAGGAGGTCTGCAACTTTAGGATGGTTCTGCAAAATATACGCAGAAGAGGAACACATAACTAGAGTAACATATTCATAAAGGTTGAACCTAGTTTGGAGGACATATGGGTGTCCACTCTACTATTCTCTCAACTTTTCTGTTTGAAATCTTTCAAGACAAACATCTGGAACCAGAGAGGCCTGGCTCTGTCACCTTCCTGCATGACCATGAGCCCAATCCTGCATCTACTATATCCCCTTAACTGTAAAAGGAGTTAACAGTCATAGGATTGCTGTGAAGATTAATTGTCTGGATAAAGCTGAGCAGGTTTAAATCACATTGGAAGGGCCAAGTGTCCTGTATCACGAGTCCCTGTGAGAGGTGCCCAACACCACCCAGGGCAGTGACGAGAAACTTTGTACTGCCCAGTACCACGCCTGGCTTCCCCAAGGCCCCAGGGACTGTCCACCACATTCCCTCCCTTCACAGAAGCACTCCATGTTGTACAGACGCCTCTACTGTCATGTTATTTGTCACTTTTCACATCTGATTCTCAGGCTTGGGGAAGTGAAGAGTGACAGCCCCTGAAGGCAAGTGTGGAACCCTTATTTGAAGAGTCAGGTTTACTTTACAAGTGGTTCCCTTCAACTAGGCTGTTAGTTTCCCCTTGTTATTTTATTTTTCTAAACTGCCAACAGAGGATTATCAATGTCTAGATCAACACCATAACATCTGAACTACTAGTTTGGAAATGGACACGGGGATCTTAAAGATTTCTTTCTTAATTCCATAAAATAACACCTAACTACATATGCCACTTATTGTCTATGACCTAGGACAAACCAGAATGCAGGCACTTTTAGCAATTGTAAGGATTAGGTAACCATTAAATAAAACATTCCAATTAATGACTTGGCACACAGTAAGACCTTCATAAACAACCCTCCCACCTGGGGGCACGCTGGGAATCCCACAGGGTTAGGTTCGCTGCCTGCACTTAAATAACAAGGATTGTTGAGGGTGTGGAGAAAAGGCAACCCTCATACACTGTTGGAGGGAATGAAAATTGGTGCAGCCACTATGGAAATAGTATGGAGATTCCTCAAAAAATTAAGAATAGAACTACTGTATGATCCAACTATCCCACTTCTAGGTATTTATCCAAAGAATACGAGAACACTAATTCGAAAAGTTATATGCATCCCTGTGTTCATCTTAGCATTATTTAAAATTGCCAAGATATGGAAACAAACTAAGTGCCCATCAATAGATGAATGGATAAAGAAGATGTTATACACACACACACACAGAAAGACACACAAACGCATAATGGAATACTACTCATCCATAAAAAAAGATGAGAATATTCCCATTTGTGATAACATGGATGGACATTGAGAGTGTTATGCAAAGAGAAATAAGTCAGATGGAGAAAGGCAAATACTATATGATTTCACTCATATCTGGAATATAAAAAGCAAACAAAGAAATAAAATAAATGAACAAATCAAACCAACAAACCAAACCAAACACCAAACACACAGATACAGAGATCAGAGTAGTGGTTACCAGAGGGGAAGGGGCAGTGGGGAGGGTGAAATGGATAAAGGGGATCACTGTATGGTGATGGATAGAAACTCAAATTTTGCTGGTGAGCGCGCTATAGAGTATACAGTCGTAATACTATCATACACTTGAAACTTATATAATGTTATAAGTCATTGAAAATTTTTTAATTTAAAAATTCTAAATTTTTGGGACTTCTCTGGTGGTGCAGTGATTAAGAATCCGCCTTCCAATGCAGGGGACACGGGTTCGAGCCCTGGACCAGGAAGATCCCACATGCCACAGAGCAACTAAGCCCGTGCGCCACAACTACTGAGCCTGCACTCTGGAGCCCACGAGCCACAACTACTGAGCCCACGTGCCACAACTACTGAAGCCCACACGCCTAGAGCCCGTGCTCCGCAACAAGAGAAGCCACCGCAATGAGAAGCCCACGCACTGCAATGAAGAGTAGCCCCCGCTCGCCGCAACTAGAGAAAGCCCGTGCACAGCAACAAAGACCCAACACAGCCAAAAATAAATAAATAAAATAAAATAAATTTATTAAAAAAAAATTTTTAATTTTTAAATAAACAAAAATGGCTTCCAAAGATATATTCATTTCCTAATCCCTGGAAATGATGAATATTACCTTATTTGGTATGCTTGCTTATTTTTTGTGTCACCTTTCATGGGCCACAGTACCTAGACTGGTCAAACACCAGTCTGAGTGTTGTTGTGAAGGTATTTTTTCAATGAGATTAACATTTAAATTAGTACACTTTGAATAAAGCAGGTTATCCTTGTAATGTAGATGGCCCTCATCCAGTCATCTCAAGGCCTTAAGATAAAATATACTGAGGTCCCCTGAGGAAGAGGGAATTCACTTCCAGACCATCTTCATCAATGTTTCATCTATATATTTATGTGCTGTGATACTGGGTGCATATGTGCTGCTGGACAGTGTCAGGATGTCATCAGGGTTTGACTGAGCAGAGGCCATGAGTCGTCGGCTCTGATGCATGCTAGTCTTACTTGGTGGGCGGCGAAGTCCTTCAGCCTTCACGGGAGAAGGATTGTAACCATAATTTCGAGAGCTTTCAGTAACTATTGACATCTTGTTTCGGTCATCAGGGTCCTCTTTCTTGGGCTGCTTGATGTCTCCCTCATCCTTGAAGCCCAGCCCTGAGGTGGAAGCCTTCTCAGCCTCCCCTCTGCCTCCCCCAGCGTGACCTTCCCCACCTTCACTAGTTTTGAAGGATGAACGGCTATCAGAGTCAGCAAAGCCACCTTCACTAACATACTGCAGCTCAACCACGAGGCCACTTTGTTCTTGGGTGTCTCTTCAGAGGAAGGTGGATTGCATCCACCTACAGAGATCGGCGGAGGGACAGGAACACGTGGGGGCCCAAGGTCTGGGGGCGAGAGTCCTTGGAAGGCATCTCAGACAACCCATTCTCCTTCCGGCCCCGGGTCTGCCGCCGGGTAGCATAGCTGCGCCACACCGAGCTGGTGCTGAAGTCCTCATCCTTACAGAAGGAGCCCCTTCTACTTTTTACAAGTTTTAAATTCGGGTCTTAAAAACCTTAAATTTCTCTAGGATTTCTCTCTTCTCCAGTATGTCTGTGGCATTTTGCTATGTTCTAAGGAATAAGATAAACTCCAAAACAGATTAATTTACCTACTTATTATTTTTGTTCACAAAGAATGTAAAGTTTCTAGAGGTAAAGTATAATCTTGGCAGAAACAAACCACATTACATAAGCCTACCCCAGGAAGGTTCATTATAAGCCATTCAGAACTGCCCTGTCTTGACAGTAAAAAACAATTAAAGAAGATTTGGGGTCACACTGGCTATTGTAAAGTGCGTTCCTAACTTTTTTGTAATCACCGCATTTCTCTGACTTAAACTAAGTCCTCAGTGTCATAGCACCCTGTTCTCGGGAGCAGTAGTGTATTTAACGGTGGCCCCCCAAAGTTATGTCCACATCCCAGAACCTGTGATTGTGACCTTCCTTGGTAAAAGAGTCTTTGCAGATATAATTTAGTTAAGAATCTTGAGATGAGATTATCCCAGATTATCTGGTTGGGACCTAAATCCAATGACAAGTGTCCTTATAGGAGACACAGAGTATTGACCCACAGAGGGAAAAGAAGGTCATGTGAAGAAGGGCAGAGATGGGAGTGATACAGCCACAAGCAAAGGAATGTCTGCAGCCACCAGAAGCTGAAAGAGGCAAGGAAAGATTCTACTCTAGAGCCTTCTGAAGGAACACAGCCAACAACTTGACTTCAGACTTCTGGCCTCTAAAACTGCGGGAGAATAAATTTTTGTTGGTGCAAGCTACTAAGGTTGGAGTAATTTGTTATGGAAGCCATGGGCAATGGATACAGGAACCCAAACATGAGAAGGCATTTTGTAACCTAATGCTAGCCTTCCAACAACTTCCAAAATGGCTCTCTATTCATTCAGTCACACACAAAGCCTTCCAAGTTTTACCCAGCATCCTGAGGACTTGAGGCAAAGACTTATGCCAGCCTTTTTCTTGATCCAGTAGCAAAGGCTCATTCACCGTGCCTCAGAGCAGCAGCAACAGCAGCCCAAGAATCGGGAGACCCACCAACTTACCCCCAGGATCTCCTTTTAACGTAATGGTCCCTCATGCCATACAATTCTTTCTGCTCATTGAAAATAGTCAGTATTTCTCAGCAACCACACTCACCTCCCATGAGATTTTGTGACTTTCTCCCTCACCTATTTATATCTG
Organism: Balaenoptera borealis; assembly: GCF_965194805.1. NCBI lineage: Eukaryota > Metazoa > Chordata > Mammalia > Artiodactyla > Balaenopteridae > Balaenoptera > Balaenoptera borealis. Next base: position 9,497,501 of record NC_138862.1, on the reverse strand, counting down.
CAGTTGTATTTTCTTGACCCCTAACACACTTGTCCTTTATCTAATAAGGAGAACCCTCTGATGCTTAACCTCTGCTTTGATGGTTCAGGAACCATCTATCCCTCAAGCAGAATTGTTGGAGACTACCATAGAAAGTCCATATTTGACATTGTTTGTGGAATTGAAACAGGAAACGCACAGGCTCTATGTACTATAACAGATTTTAACTAATCTTTAGAAGAGACACTCTACTTAAAAGACAGAAGAATCTACTTAAACTTGTCACATCACTAGAGCTTGCCGATTGGCTGTGGATAAAATATATGTTAATACATATATTGAAAACGTGTATGTCTTTGAGTTGGTTGGTATGATTTGGGGATGTTCTGGAAACAGTGAAGGTTCATGATATCTTCAGGAAGTCAAATGTAAAATGGTCACTAGTAGATTAAGAAACTCCTAAAAGCCCTGATGTTTTCTATGGAAATGGCTACTAGAAAGATAGAAACATACTCAATAAAAGAACAACCTGAAGCACAAAAGAAAAGCTCTGGATGGACACCATACCGAGTAGGTAGCCCTTACTAAACTCATGGTCCTTATAGCTTCTCAGAGCCAAATATCTGGACTAGCTCAAAGTGACCAACACACCAAATGTCAGAAAGTGGCTCTGAAATGGGAAAAAAGATCTCAGGAAAGAAGTGACTGAAGGTGGTTAGAGAATGATCTCTAGTGCCCTCAGCGTAGGCTCTTGGTGCCAGAAGACCTCAAAAGGAACCCTGGGAGGTCTTTACATGAGGTTGGCTACTGTCCTTGGTCAGTGTTGGTGGGGAATTTACTAAAGCTACCAAGGAGGTTTGTAGCACCTGCCTCATCTTTTACCCAAAATGCTGGGAAACTACAAAGATGGGACATGGACAAAAGCCCAGGTTTTAGCATCCCTCAGAGCATTTCCAAATGGACTTGATAGAATTATTGCCTTCAAAGGGTTTTGGATACATTTTGGTCATATTTTGTTTATCTTTGAGTTGTCTGTTGATGATAAGACTGTCAGCTTCAGGCAGCCTTTCCTCAGCTCCTCCCAATCACTTCCTAGTACGACCTAAAACCTGAGACCTGGGCCTCTAGAAGGGACCTCAGAGGAAGGAGCTCCCAAACCTGATGAAAAGGCTCCTACCGGGTTCTGCCAACCACCACACTATGATCAGATTACAAAGAGTTGATCCCCAGATTCGCATCACTCAGTTAAGAAGACAAAACGCTACCTTATACCAGTGAAAAGCCATCTGAACTGGAGATCTCAAACTAAAGATTCTTAAGAATCCTTCAGATGCCAACAGCCTGAGGAACCTATGGCCTCAAGTCAATGTGAAGTAGACCTTCCACCCTAGACATTAGAACTAGATCGCAAATGCCTAGAACACTGTCATTCATGTCTTCACATGTTTCATTATTTCTTTACCTAGTTATTTTTTCTCTCTCTGCTGCCTTAAGATTCTGGATAGTGAGTAGATATTTGTTGCCTCCTAACTATGGCACCCATTTAGGCCCCTATTCTTAATGCTGTGGTTTGCACCCTAGTCACTCCATGACTTAACCATATAATTCAACCAAACATTGGCTTTATAACCACTTTCCTTTGAATGTCACCCAGTTTCCTACAGTACCAATCCCTTGCAGTGAATCAGTTGATTTCTGGGTGGTAGAACTTAACTCCTGTGTGATTTTATAGATGGCAAATATTATAACAAGCCAGGTAGCCAAAAATCTAAGACCCTCTATCACGTCACCCTAAGAATGGGAATTTTCTGTCTCCATTAAAATGAAATATAGGTATCTCTCATAGCAATCAGCACTTCAACAAAACTCACAAGTCGAGTTTGGTAAGAGATTAAATGGTAAGAGACTTATTATGCAAGTGGAGGGTTTCTCTCTTACAGATCCTACAAGGAAAAGCCAGTCTCCTTGACCATGGCTCTACCCTCTGATCTCTACTGTATATCTCACTGAATGGTACTCAACTACACTTGTTGACTTGTCTCAAAGCTGTAGGACCTAATCAGACAACCTCATCAGGGTATTTTGGCCAACAGTGGGTCATTGGGTGCCCCCAAATGACTGATATTGGATTTGTTCTACCAAAAGAAAAAGCTTATTGGCTACTGCCCACAAATTGGACAGGTACTCACCATCTCAATAAACTAATGCCTACTCTCAGGAAATTCCCTGGTATTACTCTGGGTCCATTTGGTCTATTGATTTCCCCTCTAAGAAAAAGCAGTCTTTAGGCATCTTAATTCAAGAAAGAGAAAAATGTGAGCCTCAATTTAAAACCAGAAATCTTAACCTGTGAGGAACAGTTCTGGGGTGCTTTATTCTGTCCTCAGGCATACCTATTTCACACCTTAAAGAAGGTCCAAAAAGTGGTGCAAAAACCCCTACATGCTCTGGATCAGAGAATGACTGAGAACCAGACAGTGTCACTAAGGCCAAACATCTCCTTGCCTGAGAGATTCACAAGACTGGACTGGCAGTGGGTTAAAAAATAGCCATCCTGGTCATATGAATGCCTTCTCAATTTTAGAGGAAGAATGTTGCTTTTCCACCCTTATAGTCTTTTCAATGATTTTTAAGTTTGCTTTAAGAGATCTGGAAAACAACGGCATGAGAAAATTTGGTAAAAACAAGGCTCTTGGGACTTCCCTGGTGGCGCAGTGGTTAAGAATCCGCCTGCCAATGCAGGGGACACGGGTTCGAGCCCTGGTCTGGGAAGATCCCATGCGGAGCAAGTAATCCTGTGAGCCACAACTACTGAGCCCATGCACCTCAACTACTGAAGCCAGCGTGCCTAGAGCCCGTGCTCTGCAACAAGAGAAGCCACTGCTATGAGAACACCGTGCACTGCAAAGAACAGTAGCCCCCGCTCGCCACGACTAGAGAAAGCCCACACACAGCAATGAAGACCCAATGCAGCCAAAAAAAAAAAAAAAAAGGCTCTTCAAATTATTTTCTTGGCTTAAATTGGATACATTTGGTTCCTGGCTTAGAAGTAGACTATCAACTCAGTGTTTGTCACTGTTGCAATGGTCAAATATTGGTTATAAAAATTCTTAAGTATTGCACATAGCTGCTCTTTTATCAAATGATCTTGCTGATAGAAGCAAGAAGGTCTAACATCAAGTGAAACTCCTCAAGTGACCTCCATCATGACCCTTTACTTAACTCAGTGATGTAGGTATAGACAGATCATCTAGACAAGGATGTGGTCTGTCCCATAGACATGGTTGAAGTATGATCCAAAAATTGTGACTGAGAGATAGAAACGTGAAGCAATTACATCTTGTCAACTAGATAAACTACACAGAAACCAAAAACTTAAAATACAGAAAGACTGTTTAAGCTCAAACAGCTCAGGCAACAGTTTACATGGCAGAGTCGTGTGTTTCCGAAAGATAAGCTCACAGATAAACTGTTCAAATACAAACCATTTCAGCAACTCTCTTGGTTTACAAATTCTGACCAACCCCAGTTTAGATCTCAATTTCTAATTTCTGCCATGTGACTAACAATTCAAACAAATCCTTGTGAAACCCAAGAGCTCAACACTCTAGCGGAGTCAGTTGGATGGAATTCATTCAACCAGTGGCTTCCTTGGCTGACAAGTTTCTAATAAACTTAGGCTTTTATTATTTTTGTTAATGACCACAAGTTTCTCTGATGGTCCCATATGGGGTCTTTGACAGCTCATTGGGTGATAGTCAGGAAAAAGTAAATAGGGCTTTTTATTCCCTTAAACTAGCTTTCCTCGATACTCTTTATGGCCAGTGATTCTGGGATGGGGAGTATACGAATGGGAAAGTGGTCTTCTGAAATAGCATATTCCCTCACTTTCCCCAGTCTCTAACGAGATCCTCCTATGCAGCTCAAAACTGAGAAACACACGTGCAGTAGCCCCTGTCAGTAATGGAGGCATAGTGCATCTCCTAGTAACGCTGGAGAAAACACGTTGAAACCACTGGATTATAAATCACCAGTGCAAACCCACAAAAGTAGGCGATACGACAATATAAGTTAAAGTAACTGATTTTTTTAAATTATGACTACTTTTTTAAACTATGACTTCAAGAAGTCATAAACTATGACTCCAAGTCACTGCTCCCATCTCTCTCTTTCATGTAATATCACCTGCCCCGTGGGTGGGTGAGAATTGTGTGTGTGTGTAGCGGGGGAAGGACACACAGGGTAGAAACACCAGAGGCAGGAAGGTCACTGGAGGTGGGATGAGGCAACACTGTGCTGTGGGACCTGACGCTGCCGTCATTATTCCCATTATTAGTGCTGCTGATGCTGGCCCCACCCCAATCCCATGTCCAAGCTCAGCGTCCCTAAAGCACTGCTGCCCTCAGGCACAGCCACTCCATGCTAGAAGCCTTGAAGAGCAGCTACCCCCGGAAATATAACCAGGCCCTTGGCAGAGCTGGTCTTTGACCGGACAGTTATAAAGGACACAGAAGCAGACAGCTTCTAGGAAAGTGTTGGTTTGCAAACTGGCCCCGGTACTCAGAGGGCAAAGAGAAACCAAAGAAGGAGGCAAAGCACTCCAGATTGGTAGGTGGCAGGCTTAATAAGCAAAGGAACTCACTTTCAAGGCTTGTCTTGGGCTGTAAGGTGAGTAGATCTCAGCATCCACCTGACAGTATCTTAAAAATTTCTGTAGAGACTTTAACTGGGTTCAACTGTGTGCACAGTGCAGGTGGTCTCCACACCTTTTACTCTCTCAGCTGTGTCCCTGCAAACAGCTCCCACTGTGCGGACAGTGGGCAGAGTGTACATGCCATGGACAGGGGAGGGGGCAGAAGCCCCACATGGCCTGGGTCCATCTGGAGGGTCAAATGGTGGTCACGTCACCTCAATTACCTCCTCCAACAGAAAGCTGCAAGGATTCTCAAATTCTTGGAATCTATGCATTAACTTGCATCTCTCAGAATGAGAGGATGACCGAGCACAGGGAAACTATCCTGGTATTCAGGAGGAAGACCACAAGTTTCAAACAGAAGACACAAATCCAGGAGGCAGTCTACAGGAACACATATCCTGCAGGATTCAGGTTGCTGATTTTGGAGAACACAGTTCTGAACCCAGCTTATGAAGTCCACCTAATGTTGTGGACCGTCATTCACTACAAGGTACAAAAAAACCCAACAAGGAAAATTACTGAACTCTCAGTGTTTTTGACCAATATGAACAGAAGCTTCAGAACAATGTTCTAGGCTCCAAAGGAGGCCTGACCCAGCCTGTTGCCATTTGGGGCCGAGAAACATCATCGTTACAGCATTGCGTTTGGGGCAGAGTAACCTCATCCTCCAAATCAGGAGCATCTGCTTCCGGACAGGTAACCCAACAGCAGATTTCAGATAGTTGATCTGAATTGCAAGGGTCACTTTAGGTCAGTGCTGTCAAGACCAGCTTTTGGAGGCCTCAACCTCTCAAGCCATTGTCCCTCACGAGAAGCTTCTCATCCAGGTGACCAGTAGACACAGCCCATCAGCGGCCAGCTTCAGCTCGAGAAAGAAGTCTTTGACCCAGCAGGTGACATCTCACCAAAAAACCAGGGTTTGCTGCTGCTCTAGGGCAGCTCCTCTGCTCCATCAAGATGCACGGGCTGACCTGAGCATGAAGATGACCATTCTGACATTCACAGGCTCCATCTCCAGCAACTACTTCCCCACAGACCAGAGGCATCTAGGGGGTTTTCTGCCCAGGTCTCCATGCCAACCAGGCTCATGTTTTCAGCACTAGCAGGAGATTGGGGTCATCAGTGCCAAGGAGATTCTAGGGGTCAAACCCACAAATGAAATCCGGTCCCCAGCTGTGCTAGCCTCTGTGAAGGATGCTTCAGACTGCCCCACTTCCTCCCCTGCGCAGTCAGGGTCTCCAGTCCTACAACCAGCAGTCAGGGGCCTCTACCCACTGCTCCAACATTATCTGCCCCCGTGACCACCAGGCTACCACCATCCCAGGCACGGTGGCTTTTTTAGAATCAATCTCTTTCAGCCGTTCTTGGATTCCTCCCAAGTCACATTCTTCCAGATCTTTGTGCTGCTGGCTGGAACTCTGTGTTCTTATTGACCCAGGAATTTACCACTCAGCTGGGCTTTGCTCCCATCACTAGCCTGCAGCACAATGAGAGCCGTTTTCCAAGGCATCTCCAACATCACTGCATGTTCTGGCTCCAGAGTATTGTGAGGCCAGCCTATACTCCCCATTAATCACCTCAAAAACTGAGCAAATAAACTGAGTCCTCCCAGGGACAGCCGCAGAGATTTGCATGCCTCTAACACAGTGACACCACATGGCTGCACCAGAACTGGCCCCAGAAGACCCAAGCCTCTCTTGATGCAGATTTCACTGTCACATCTATTTTGACAGACCTATACTTCAGTCATGCTCATTAGCTCATTTTTATATGTAGTAGCTTTAAGATTTTTTTTGAGTCCTAGGAACTCTTTGCCTCAGATTTGATCCATGATTGTCTGAGGCTTCTAGGCATGTGCAAAACTTCTTCCTTGATCGCTAAAATCTCTTCCAGGACCCTTTCTAGAAGCTCCATTTAGAAGTTTTCGGTAGATAAAATGATCGTGGTCAGTCTCAGAGAAAGAACTAACTATTTTTGTTGTTGGAATTCTATTTCTCCCCAGTGAAAAATTTTTTCCCCACCTTGGCAGCTTCCATAGAGAATTAGGCGAGAGAAGAAGCATGAACAGCTGTCCTGAAGGAGCTCCGGTTATCAACTCAGGAAGCTTCAAAATGCAAGGCAGGAATAAACAGCCTCTGTCCTCAGCTTCATGGCCAGAGGCCAAAAAGCCACATGACTGTTAAGAATCAAGCCTTTGTTTTTCATGGTCTTTTGGGCTAGTGTGAATCGAGAAATCCAGTTTCCTCAGTTCAGCCTTTTGTAAGTTATGGTCTCAGCCAGCCCCCAGGGGTCCCCCAATCTTCTTTCCCATCACACAGGAGCATCTGGGGTTGTTCCCAGGGAGTGGCCTTGGTCTGGGAGAGAGGGCTTCATTTGCTGCATTGAGAGGCCATCGTGGTCTGCCTGTGAAGGAAGATACGGTGTTATGTGTCACTCTTTTTGTACAATTCCAACTACCTCTGCAGACCCAAGCTCCCAGGGCCATGGTGTGGGACGGCCTCGCTCGCAGGCAGCTCGCCAGGCTGCAAAACATTCTAGGCAGCTGCCCAGCTGGCACCAGACCTCAGCTGGCTGCCCTTGCACAGAGAGGAGGGCTGGCCCAGCAGGGGAAGCCCTTTTTCCCCCCGAGGAAGGGATTTACCAAGCTGGGGGGATGGCGGGAGCAGCAGAAGGGAACGGAAGTTCCCCCTCTTCCAGGTTCCTCCCTATTCACAACCTCCGAAGCATTCAGAGAGTGGTCCCCTCTGTTCTTGGATGCTGAAGAGCCAGTGGGTGGCTGGATGTCCTCACAGAGCTCGTGGCCCTCTGCCCACTGCCTTCGGGAGGGTCTGGGGGCCCAGCCAACAGCCAGAGTTAGCAACAGAGAGATGTTGGTTTGGAAAGGTTCAGTGGATTCTTTTTTTTTTTTTTAATGAATTTATTTATTTTATTTATTTATTTTTGGCTGCGTTGGGTCTTCGTTGCTGCGCGTGAGCTTTCTCTAGTTGTGGCGAGCAGGGGCTGCTCTTCATTGCGGTGCCTGGGCTTCTCATTGCGGTGGCTTCTCTTGTTGCGGAGCCCTGGCTCTAGGCACGCCGGCTTCAGTAGTTGTGGTGTGCGGGCTCAGTAGTTGTGGCTTGTGGGCTCTAGAGCGCAGGCTCAGTAGTTGTGGCTCACGGGCTTAGTTGCTCCGCGGCATGTGGGATCTTCCCAGGCCAGGGCTCGAACCCGTGTGCCCTGCATTGGCAGGCGGGTTCTTAACCACTGCACCACCAGGGAAGCCCACTCCAGTAGATTCTTGAAGACAAAGTACAACTTACCCCAATCCTTGGAGCTAAGCTACTGGATTTGTCTTCTTATGCTAGCAACAGAGAATTACATATGAACTTTTCTGTTTGGTATATTTAACAAACCTCTGTGACAGGCTTAAAAATGCCCCTCCAGAGGTATATTCACTTCCATATTCCCAGACTCCGTATTACCTTATGTGGCAAAAGATGTGATTAAACTAAAGATCTCAAGAGGAAGAGCTTATCCTGGATTATCCAAGTGGGCCCTAAATGCCACCACAGGTGTCCTTATGAAAAAGGGGCAGAGGAGAAAAAGAAGTAAAAGGTATCCAAATTGGAAGGGAAGAGGTAAAACTGGCACTATTTGCAGATAACAAGATACTCTATGTAGACAACCCTAAAGCCTCTACCCCAAATCTGTAAGAACTAATAAACGAATTCAGCAAGGTTACAGGATACAAGATTAATATACAGAAATCTGTTGCATTTCTGGGACTTCCCTGGTGGTCCAGTGGTTAGGACTCTGTGCTCTCACTGCCGAGGGCCTGGGTTCAATCCTGGTTGGGGAAGTAAGATCCCGCACGCCATGCAGCGCAGCCAAAAAAATAAAAATAAAAATAAATAAAAAGTGTAAAAAAAAAAAAACAAAGGATTTGTATAGATGTTTCTCCAAAGGAGACATACAAATGGCCAATAAGCACATGAAAACATGCTCAGAGTTATTAGCCGTAGGGAAACGCAAATCCAAAAACCACAATGAGATACCACTTCATACCCATAGGGTGGCTAGAATAAAAAGACAGACAATAACATGTGTTGGTGAGCATGCAGAGAATTTGGAACCCTCATACACTGCTGGTTGGAAAGTAAAATGGTGCAGCTTCTGTGGAACACAATTTGGTAGTTTCTCATATAGCTAAACCTAGAATCACCCAATGACCCAGTAATTCCAGTCCTAGGTATATAGCCAAGTGAAATCAAAACATACAGCCACACAAAAACTTGTACATAAATGTTCACGGTGGCATTATTCATAAAAATCAAAAAGTAGAAATAACTCCAAGCATCAACTCCAAGAGTTGAATGAATAAAATGTGATATCCATGGTATGGGATATTATTTGACAATAAAAAGGAACCAAGTACTGATACATGCTACAACATGGACAGACCTTGAAAACATTAGGCTAAGTGAAAGAAGCCAGTCACAAAAGAGTACGTATTGTACAGTTTCATTTGTACTGGGTCCAAAATAAGCAAATCTATGGAGACAGAGAGTAGATTGGTGGTTGCCTAGGGCTAGTGCAATTAGGGGGAGATGGGGAGTGACTGATACCAAGTACAGGGTTTCTTTTCTATGTGATAAAAATGTTCTCAAGTTGATTGTGATGATATTTGTGAATGTCTGTGAATATACTAAAAGCCATTGAACTGTATACTCCAAATGAGTGAAGTTATCTGGTATGTGAATTATATACCAAAACTTTTTTTTAATTCAGTTAAAAGGAAGATTAAATAGGTGAGGAAATGGAGGAAACATTGGTCATGAGTTGGCAACTGGTAAAAGTCGTTGTTATATAATGAACCCCACATTCCCCTTTGTCTCTGGTTTTATATACATTAGAAAAATCTCCATGATAAAAACCTAAATGAGTTTCTATTAATGAAAGGAAGAAGGAGAGAATATTATTGGAGAGTGTTAGCAGGATGTCACAATAACCGTACTTTTCAATACAAATAAGTCTTTTCTTCTTCAAGTAATCACCTCGGCAAGCCATGCACTGATCACAGGACTGCTTCCCCTGGTCAGCCTTTTTGGAACTCCTCTGAGTTTTTTTCTAGGCTTATATCCATCTCCTTAGTTTCTCCAAATGTGGGGAATCTATCTTTTAAGAGTGAATTTGATTTTTAAATATGTTTACTCTTGGAAAACATTTAAAGCAGTTATTCTACAGAATGAGATCAAGTCAGAAAGTACTACTATATGAAAGATTAAAATGTTTCATCTAAAACATACTCATAGATGAGTAATTTAACTCCTACTTTTCAATTTTCTCATCTATAAAATGGGAGCAATAAGACTCATCTCATAGAGCTGAGGATTAGATGAAATAAAATAATATTTAGCCATTATTACATTATGACATATTGTTGATAAATTATTTAAGTTACTAGTTCACATCCGGCTGTATTTGACCACAAGACTTTTTCCCTAATGAGTTTCAATATAAAGATAATCTTTCATGTCTAAAATCTTACTTCCCTGTTGTATTAGGAAACTCTGTATTTCTCATTCTGTAGGAAATTATGGAAAATAATTTTTTAAGCTATTGCAAGGGTTGTCCGTTAACCTTTATAAAGTACGGACTATAATGAGTTGGAGGAAGAGAAAATAAATTCATATATTTAATGAAAACCAAATCTGCGTGAATCAAGTGATAAAATTAGTATTTACTGCTTGGCTGGGTTGAAGCACAATTTAGAAAAAGTTTACTTCAATATGGTTGTAAGAAACATCTCAAGATGGGGCTCCTTTCCTTCCAGTTCCATGTGTTCTTACTTTGTTCATCAGTCCACACACTCACATCTGAGTCTGTTGCTCTTACTCTATCACCTGGAGCCTCATCCAGGCCATCCTTCTCTTGGGTCCTCCTGTTGCCCTGTTGTTACTTCTCCGGGCACGAGAAAGCCGTGGTGTGTGAGTGTGCAGGCAAGCCAGGAGAGTTAGTGTGTGTGTGCTTTACCTACAAGGGGGCTGAAATTATGGGCTGTCTGGTTCATTACCTACTGAAGATTCAGGGGGTATATTCTAATTTAAGATGTCCCAATCATAAATCATGAAAAGAGATAACCAGATATCATGTTACTCCTGATGGAAGTACATATATATTTGATAGAGTCAGACTAAATAATTTAACCGGAATCTGATTATGCCTATAGATACAGAACTATTAGTTTACAGAAAATAAAGGAAGCCACAGAATACTAAGAGCAGCAATCGGCAATCTCCAGACTGTGGGAAATTCTACAGGACAAATGACATGTTTCTCTCTTTTTTTTTTTTTAAGTTGGGGTGGTAGGACAGGAGAGCCATAGGTTAAAGAGACTTAAGAGACATATAGATGAAGCACAATGTGATTATATGAACTTGGATTAAATCCTGGTTTGTACAAAACTCTAAAATGATTGAGACAATCAAGAAAATCTAAGCACTGACTGAATAATCAATACAGAGAAATTACTACCTTTGGGTGTGATCATTGTATTTTTAAGATGAGTCCTTGGGACTTCCCTGGTGGCACAGTGGTTAAGAATCCACCTGCCAATGCAAGGGACACAGGTTCGAGCCCTGGTCCCGGAAGGTCCCACATGCCACAACTAACTGAGCCTGCACTCTAGAGCCCGCGAGCCACAACAAGAGAAGACACCGCAAGCAGAAGCCCGCGCACCGCAGTGAAGAGTAGCCCCCGCTCGCCACAACTAGAGAAAGCTCGTGTGCAGCAACGAAGACCCAATGCAGTCAAAAATAAATAAATAAAAATAAATAAATCTATTAAAACAATTATTAAAAAAATAAAAAATAAAAGATAAAAATAAAGAAGAGTCCTTATATTTTAGAGGTATATATTGGATATTTAGGAGAAAACAGCATGTCCTTGATTTTAAAAAAACCTGTGGGATGAAGGAGGAAGGGGTGGAGAGAGGTATTTATGAAACAAGAGTGTCATGTATTAATAGTTACTGAAGCCAGGATGACAGGGGAACGGGTTTCCTTACATAACAGTAAAAGGAATAGACTGTTTTCAAATATCCATAATCTCTTTGCTAAATATGAACCATTAATCAGAGAACTCTGCACTAATTAGCCAATTTTGCTAGAAGAATACTTTTATTAAGCTTATCTAAGTAAGATAAAACAGCTGAGCCAATAGTAATTACACTAGCCCTTGAGTAAGTCTTAAGAAAAAATAAACAGGGGTGGGAGAGAATAGGAGTGGGAGTTTGGGATTACCAGATGCAAACTGGTATATATAGAATGGATGAACAACGAGGTCCAACTGTGCAGCACAGGGAACTATATTCAATATCCTGTGATAAACCATGATGGAAAAGAATATGAAAAAGAATGTATGTATGTGTACAACTGAGTCACTTTGCTGTACAGCAGTAATTAACATAACATTGTAATTCAACTATACTTCAAAAAAAAAATTAAAAAAAAAAACAAGAGTGTAAAAGTTTTACGATATGATCACTTTCTGACAGATATGAGGGAGGTAAGATGAGAGGGTGCGTGGTCCCCACTGCCCACTGACCGGAAACTCCCTTGAGTTTGGCCTGTTGTGGAGTCACCTGACTTTGAAACATTCAAGACCCAAGAGTTTAAAAAGATTCTTTGGAGACTGAGTTCCTAAAAGATTCAGGTGAATTTTTGGAAAGAATATTGGCAGGTGACAAGAGGACATTTGCATAGCAGAACTGCAAAAAATGTCAGCTGGACAAGAAACTACTGATATAAAGCAAAAGACTGATTTAGTGCACGTACATGTTGGGGGTGTGTCTATGTATGAAGGAAGCTGCCTGAACAAAAGAAGATACAGATGAAACACTGGGGAAAGCATTTATAGCCTCAAAAATGGGAGTTAATATCCTTAATAATATAAAACGTTTCACAAATCAGGAAGGAAAGGGTGACTGTGGTGGGCCCAGTGGACTAGCACTTAGAATTCCCTCCAACCTGCTTCTGCGGGCCTTCCTGTAACTACAGAGGCCAGAAAGGGAAAAGCCATTCTACAAATCAACTACTGTTATGTAACAAACCACCCCAATACTTAGTGGCTTAAAGTAGCAACCATCTATCATAATTATAAAGATCTTTTTTTTAATCAATCTAATTTATTTATTTATTTATTTTTAGCTGTGTTGGGTCTTCGTTGCTGCGTGCGGACTTTCTCTAGTTGCGGCGAGCGGAGGCTACTCTTCATTGTGGTGCACGGACTTCTCATTGCGGTGGCTTCTCTTGTTGCGAAGCACGGGCTCTAGGTGCGTTGACTTCAGTAGTTGTGGTACGTGGGCTCAGTAGTTGTGGAACGTGGGCTTAGTTGCTCCGTGGCATGTGGGATCTTCCCGGACCAGGGATCAAACCCGCGTCCCCTGCATTGGCAGGCAGATTCTTAACCACTGTGCCACCAGGGAAGTCCCTAAAAATCTTTTTTTCTGATTGTAAAAATATTTTAGACCGGCATCATATATTTGGTCAAGTGTGAAATATCTCTGACTGTATGCATCTCAAAGCTCTAAACTTGCTTCTTAGGACCAACCACCTGCTGTCTTCAAAAAATAAACTGCTACAAAAAACAAAAATTGCAGCTGGAAACATAGCTTAAGAGATTTAAGCAATTGCGATGAATGTACCATATTTGGATCTTATGGCAAATAAAATATTTTTAAATGAGACAATTGTGGAAATTTAAATGCTGGCTCGCTATTTGGTTAGCAACTGTTCATCATTTTAAGGTTAGATAAGGGTTTTGTGGTTATGCTTTAACAAGTGTTATCTTTTCCACATTAAAACACACACAACTCCCACTAAGACACTCAACAGACATTTCACCATGAGTATGCTGGGAGAAAGTGGTGATGTACCTGAAAAAGAAGAAATGATAAAAACTTTTCCCAGGAAGGAAACTATTATATTTAGCTGGAATTTATGCCAAGTAAGTTGGATGATCAAAAAGATGATAGAATGTCCTTGAATAAGGATCAGTGAGAACTAAGTCCTCAGACTGAAAAAAGTCCCAGAGAACTGGGTGGGGGAGCATTGTTTGAGCACCTACTATGTGCTTTACCTTTGCTTCTGCCTTCAATTTCAGGTCCTGATGCCTGAGCCTTTGAGCTTTTTAAAAACTCTATTTTCTGGTAAACGTCTGATTTTCTGGTATGCCTTAACTTTATCTTGCACGCAAATTAGTTTTGCGGAGCTGGTCCCGATTTGGGGAAGTCAGAGTGTAGATCTAGAATGAAGTATTGCCTGTAAAGCTAAATACACGAGGTACAGTTCTTTCTTGTCTGAATCTAATGTTTGAGGCATCCAAAGACCAGTGAACTGGGACACAAATAGGAGAGTTAGTGGGGAAACTGCCTAACCAGGAAGGTGGACGTGAACATCAACAGCTAACATTTACCCAGTGCTTACTAGCCGTGCCTCTTTAGATATGTTTGTGCAGATTCTTGTTTAGTCTTCCTAACACTTCCATGAGCTGGTACTGTTATAACCCCTATCTTACAGAGGAGGAAGCAGGCTTCAAATGTAATGGGATTGTAAAGATATCAGGGAAACTGAATGCAACAGGTCTGTGTGCTGAAACCTACCATCATTCATCCTTGCTGGGTTCAAGATGAGTGAAGGCAGGCAAGGTCAAAACCCTGTGACCAGGACTCATCAGAAAGACTGAAAGGGTACCATCGAGTGACCCTCTTGGTGTTTGAAAGCACTTGATTGTTGTTTTTATAAATCACTTGGTATTGAAGACACACAAAACAAACAACACAACACTGATGAACCACCACACAGCTTAAGAGCTTTAAATTTTTCTTCACTTATTTTAAATAAACACATGCACATTGATTAAAAATCAAAATGAACAGAAGGATATACATACAGTGAAACGTCAGCCTCCCTATCCTCCAGCTACCCAGTTTCTTATGTGCACTTCCAGAGATAGTCTGTTTAAATATTTTTTATACAAAATGGTAGTATACTATGGTAGGCAGAATAATGCCTCCTCCGCAAGAGGTCCACTTCCTAACGCCCAGAACCTGGTAATAGGTTACCTTACATGACAAAAGGGATTTTGCAGATGTCATTAATATTAGGAATTATTCAGGTGGGCCCAATGTCATCATATTAATCCTTAAAGCTGACAGCTTTCCAGGCTGTGGTCAGAAGAAAAGGTAACTATGGAAGGATGGTCAGAGATGTCATGTTACTGGCTTTGAAGATGTAGGAAACCAAGGAATGCAGGCAGCCCCTAGAAGCTGGAAAAAGAAAAAAGAAAAAGAAAAAATAAAGAATTTGCCCCTAGAACCTCCAAAAAAGGAATGCAGCCTGACTGACACCTTAATTTTAGCCCACTCAAGACTTGCATCAGATTTCCTACCAACAGAGTTGTAAGATAATAAATTTGTGTTGTATTAAGCCACTAAGTTTGCAGTAAATTACTGCAGCAGCAATGGAAACTAATATACACCCTATATGGTACCATGCTTTTGAGTAGGAGATGTGTATGCCCCAGGCTGAACAGCGGCAACTGGTCTCCTGCTGACGCTTCGAGATGGGATGCCAGCAGGAGCACTGGGCCCGACTGGGTACTTTCTTGTGGATTTCCCAGCCCGACACATGTGCAGAGAAGGCCCTCAGTCTAGGGGAAGGACAACAGGAGGGAGAAGATGCCAGCTGGAATCCAACTTGGCTGAGAGATGCACACCCACACCAGGACCAAATGTGGAGATGACGGGCCAGAAAACGGCCCCTAGGTAAGCAACCTAAGCCTCCCCTACTGGGTGCGATTCACTCCAAGCTCCTCTGTACACTCTTTCACACGTACTTTTTTTTTTCCCACAGGTACTTTGCTTCCTCTACACATATTTTGTTTTTTCTACGCATACTTTGCTTCTAATAGATGCTTTTATCTTTTTCACAATCTTGGTCTCTTTGCTGAATTCTTTCTTCAAAGAAGACAAGAACTGAGGTCCTTCTTCCAGCTTTTCACTGCTGGAATTACTTTTCTCATTTAATATATTTTGAAGCCTCTTCCTTTTTACTACATTTACAGCTGCCTTATTCTTTTTAATGGCTACATAGCATCCCATCATATGGCTATTAAACCATTCTCCTAAGGACAGTCATTAGGCTGTTGAGTCTCATGGGAATAAGTTATAAGTAAGTCTGTGGTGTAGTACTTCCCAATTTTTCTCATCTGAAAGCACACAGATATGCTAATGTTTGTATAGCACATTGAAGCAAATTGGAGGCACGGAGGCCATTTACACTGAGCTGTGATAGTAAAGGTTGCTATATTTTCTTTATATTACATACTATAAGAATAAAATATGAAGCACTTGGGAAAACATTAGATATTGAATTTGTATAAAACTTCTAGGGCTTCCCTGGTGGTGCAGTGGTTAAGAATCCGCCTGCCAATGCAGGGGACACGGGTTCAAGCCCTGGTCTGGGAAGATCCCACATGCCGCGGAGCAACTAAGCCCGTGCGCCATAACTACTGAGCCTGTACTCTAGAGCCCGTGAGCCACAACTACTGAGCCCGCGTGCCACAACTACTGAAGCCCACGCGCCTAGAGCCCATGCTCCGCAACAAGAGAAGCCACCTCAATGAGAAGCCTGCGCACCACAACAAAGAGTAGCCTCCACTCGCCACAACTAGAGAAAAAGCCTGCGCACAGCAACAAAAACCCAATGCAGCCAAAAATAAATAAATAAATAAATAAATTTAAAAAAAAAAACTTCTAGTCTTTTCAATTTTTTAAGAAACTTGATTTTTTTCCTTTAAGTTTTTGTTGTTAATATGAGGCTAAATGCTTGCCACAGAGTTGATTCTCATTGTTCACAGTAAAAAGTAGCTGCAAATACTGCATTAGTGGATACTGAACTGTTGCTTCTTAGGGTCAGGTTCCTGCAAGCCTCTGGTCAGAACATTTTTCACCAAAATTCCATTTGCATTACAGGAGTTCATTTGCCAACATCCTTGTAAAACGAGCCAGTTTTATTAACATTGAAAACACGCTCTTCCACATAACCCTTTCCTTTTGAGACCTGCAAGCCAGCCAGTGCTAGCCAAGAAGGGTTTAACAATTTTCCTGATCCTGGATAATGTGACTGCAAATGTCTTTGGTTTTAGCCTCACAATGATGCTCTCTCCCACACTTTGTAATATAAAAAAAAAAATGAGTCGTCATCTTGTAAATTCACGAGTTTAGCCACCTTTCCATCTTTTCCTTAGCATTGATACACACTACAGGTTTTACCTGAGCACTTTCCAGAGAGGCCTCATGTACAAATCGGCAAATTTCCCCTTCTTTTTTCTGGTTGTAACTTACTGTTGATTCAACGTTGAACTCACAGCCTAATAGCACTAAAACTTGAAGGTAGCAGAATATGCCACTCCAAAATATGTCTGTAGGGGTTCAGAACATGCCATCCCAAACTATGCCATATTGGTATATTGATTATTTGGAGCTGTAGGCACCGTAAACAGCAAATGTGGGAACAGGCTTCCTGTGAACGCCCCTTATCCAGACAGACCACTCAAAAATGTCATCAATCTCCTCCCCAGGAGTGTCATCAGCTGGGAAGATTGACTCTCATCACAGGAGAAGAGAATGGAAGTGGACACCACACCCAGAGAAACACTGTCACCAACTATCATACCTCCCATCTTGTCTCCTAAGGGCCCCTTCATCTTTCCTAAAAACCATTTACTCTGCCCTAAGAGGCCTATATCCATCTCCCCTTTCCTTATAAGATGGTATTTAATTCTGAATTCTTACTCATTTTTCCCTAATTATCTCCCATGTATACATGAGGTAGATATGTTAATAAACTTCTGTTCGTTCTTCTCTTATGGATCTTTTATTACAAGGGTATCAGCTAAGAACTCAGAAGAGCGGAGGGGAAATTATTTTTCCTCCCTGACAGACTCATGCCTGAACAAAGCTTATCTAATACAGGTATTTTCTGGGAATTCCCTGGTGGTCCAGTGGTTAGGACTCTGCGCTTTCAGTGCAGTGGGCCCGGGTTCGATCCCTGGTCAGGGAACTAAGATCCCCGCATGCTGTGCAGTTCAGCAAAAAAAAGAAAAAAGAAAAAAATGTTTAACAGAAGTATTTTCTCCATAAGACGCATCAAAGCCTCTTGTACTTAGGGGACGCTGGACAGCACTTCAGCTCTGTGCTTGGGCCATTTCAAAGAGCAAAATCAACAACAAACAGGCAAAAAATATGGCACTAACTAAACCACAATAAGGACACTTATTTAAAGGACGGGAGAAGAAACAAGAAGGCAGAATGTCCAGTTTTTTGACCTCAGCTGGGAACCTGAATGTTGGCCGACTCATATTTTGACCACTCTGCACGTCTGCAGATGACTGTGACAGCACCTTGAGGATGGATTGGACAGATTCACAAATAGGAATCCACAAATAGTAAGGACCAACTCTACAGGCAATTCTTGATCAAGAGGATTTTTTTTTTAAGGTTTTCTTCTTTTTTTTTTTTCTTAATTGAAGTGTAGTTGATTTACAATGTTGTGTTAGTTTCAGGTGTATAGCAAAGCGATTCAGTTATACATATATATACATTTATATTTTTCAGATTCTTTTCCCTTATAGGTTATTACCTATACCTTATAACCTATAAGGTTATTACCTATACCTTATATTACCTATAAGGTTATTACCTATACCTTATAGGTTATTACCTATTACCTATAAAATATCGAGTATAGTTCCCGGTGCTATACAGCAAGTCCTTGTTGGTTATCTATTTTACATATACTAGTGCGTATCTTAATCCCAAACTCCTAATTTATCCCTCCGCCTTTCCTCTTTGGTAATCATAAATTTGTTGTCCATGAAGATGACTTTTTTAAGATGATCTCTTCAAATTTTTTAGAGTTATCATTGATGAGAAACTTTATTTGCTCGAGTAGGTAGTAATAAACAGGAGACTTTTTCCCCATTTCCAAAAATTGTCTGTTCTCACCATTAACCAGATTTCCCAACATTCAATCTCTTTAACTCATAGCTCAAGGGAACAATCTATCCTTTAAATCGAGTAGCTTTTGTTTTTATTCAGAGATTAATGTTTTCTTATGGTATTGCAAATGGATTTTAAATTCCATCAGATTTTTCCATTTCAAATCAGCTCCCTCCAAAAGAAAGAGAATGTGAGCCATAAATGCAAGCACATGTAACTTTAAATTTTGTAGTAGCCACATTAAAATAAAAAGAAATGGATGAAATTAGTGTTAACATATTTTATTTACCCATCACAATCAAAATATCGTCACTGCAACATGTAATGAGTATGAAAATTGGTGAGATAATTTATAATTTTGTATACTAAGTCTTTGAAATTTTAACATTTATGGCACATCTCAAGTTAGACTGGTTCGATTTCAAGTGTTTGATAACCACGTGTGGTTGGTGACTACCATACTAGACAGCATACTTTTATTTCAAAATAATGATGCAGTCTTTCCTCAAGCATGTGCAGATATCACACTACTAACTGTATAATTCTTCAGGATTCAATTTATAAGATTGACTAGGGATTGCTAGTGTACAATTTTAAACTCGTTTTCAAAAGTTGAATTTTTGCTTTAAATGCACAAACTTTAAAAATATACATACACAGGGACTTCCCTGGTGGTCCAGTGGTTAAGACTCCATGCTCCCAATGCAGGGGGCATGGGTTAGATCCCTGGTCAGGGAACTAGATCCTGCATGCCTCAACTAAAAAGATCCCCCATGCCGCAACAAAGATCTTGCACGCCGCAACGAAGATCCCGTGTGCTGCAACGAAAACCCGGCACAGCCAAATAAATAAATTTTTTTATTAAAAAAAATAAAATAGGGCTTCCCTGGTGGCGCAGTGGTTGAGAATCTGCCTGCCAATGCAGGGGACACGGGTTCGAGCCCTGGTCTGGGAAGATCCCACATGCCGCGGAGCAACTGGGCCCATGAGCCACAATTACTGAGCCTGCGCGTCTGGAGCCTGTGCTCCGCAACAAGAGAGGCCGCGACAATGAGAGGCCCACGCACCGCGATGAAGAGTGACCCCCGCTCGCCGCAACTAGAGAAAGCCCTCGCACAGAAACGAAGACCCAACACAGCCAAAAATAAATAAATAAATAAACCCAAAGTTTAAATAAATAAATAAATAATAAAATAAAATAAAATATACATACACACAAACACAAACACACACTGTAAACCAAAATCTCAGAAACAAAGACCTGATTGAAATAAAGAGGCATTAATTTGGGGTTTGTTAGGACTGCAGCCAGGAGGCACAGATTCAAGAAGTACTTGAACTGTGTGCCAGTGGACTGCAAAATAGAAGCTTATAAAGGCAAAAAAAGTAAGGCCCCAGTTACCTAAGTCGTTTGTCAAGGATTCTGATTGGAGCTGGAAAAAAAAAATAAAGGTGCTTGTTAAGCAAGGATTGGTTGGGGTCTGATATAGCTACAAAGTTGCAAGGGGAAACCTTGAGACCACAAGGCTGCAGCTAGCAGATGTATCCTTGGGTTTGGTACAGTTCAGAAAGTTTCAGTTCTCAGTGGTGCAGGGATGTATCTGAGTCCGGATTCTCAATGGCTGCCCAACCCCATTCTGTGTGCCTGAACTATGATTACTATGACTTCCATCTGTCATCAACACACACGCGTATAAAATATATTCTCATATGGTCCATGCAGTATTCTTTAAGTTCAGATGTTCAAATGTTTAAAAAAAAAAAAAAGGCCAGTGTTGACCTAATCTTTACCTAACAACTGACTTCAGATTATTCTGGGAATAACTGTCAGTCTGGGGAGTCAGATGACTTTCCAGCTCGTAGTAGCCAGCCAAGACCGTCCCATGACACCTGCCTCCTATTCATACCCTTTGTAGTCTTCTCCCACATTAGACCAGAATTGGCCTGTGTGACCAACAGACATAGCAAAGTAATGGTATGTAACTTACGAAACTAAGTCATAAAAGACAATTTGGCTTCTGTCTTTCTCACTGACCCCTGGATCACTTGCTCTGGAAGAAGCCAGCAGCCACATCTTGAGGATGCCCAAGCAGCCTACGGAAAGGTCCACTTGGCTAAGAACTGAAGCCTCCAACCAACGGCCATATGAGTCAAGGGATCCTCCAGCTGCAGTCAAGTCTTTAAGGCTGCAGCCCCAGCTGACATCTTGACTGTAACCTCACGAGCCTTGAGCCAGAACTACCCAGCTAAGCCACTCCCAAATTCCTGATCTACAGAAACTGTGGGAAAACAAATGTTTCTTGATTTAAACCACTAAGTTTGAGTAATCTGCTATGCAGCAATAAGTTACTAATACACAGTTTTAATTTTAAAATTAAAATTGGTAATGGGAATCTATCTGTAAAATTCTATTTAGATATAAATTATTTAAGGTACTGAGGACTTTTACAGCTTCAGAAATTTGATCTTTAAAAAAATATATATATATATATATTTTTAAGATTTATTGATTGATTGATTGATTGCTATGTTGGGTCTTCGTTTCTGTGCTAGGGCTTTCTCTAGTTGCAGCAAGTGGAGGCCACTCTTCATCGCGGTGCGCGGGCCTCTCACCATCGCGGCCTCTCTTGTTGCGGAGCACAGGCTCCAGACGCGCAGGCTCAGTAGTTGTGGCTCACGGGCCCAGTTGCTCCACTGCATGTGGGATCTTCCCAGACCAGGGCTCGAACCCGTGTCCCCTGCATTAGCAGGCAGATTCTCAACCACTGCGCCACCAGGGAAGCCCTAAAAAATATATTTTAAGTCAGCAATTTCTTAGCACTTTAAAACAAATTTTTAAAATTAAGCTTAAAAAAGTAAAATAAATTAAATATAGATGAGCAAAATAGAATATTGAAATGTTTTAATTAGTTAAAATTCTGAAAATTTGACCATATTTATATTTATAGTTTTTAAAAACTGATTTCTAAAGCCATAAAGTCTATAATGCCTTTATTGCATCAATTTTACTGTGTTCAATTAATACCTTTAGAAATAAATATTTCTATGAACTAAAAGTTCGTTATAAAAACCCATCAAAAATCAGACTTGCTAAATGTGAAGTTCAAAAGCCAATGAGATACTACAACACAAATAAACCTTGAAACATAATGTTAAGTGAAAGAGGTCGGTCACAAAAGAGTACGTATCTTATGATTCCATTCATATGAAATGTTCCAAATAGGCACGTCTACAGACAGAAATTAGGTTAGTGGTTGCCTAGGGCTCAGGGGGAATGGATGTAACTACTAATGGGTATGGGGTATCTGGGGGGTCATGAAACTGTTCTAAAATTGTGGTGATGGTTGCACAGTTCTGTGAACATATGAAAAGCCAGTGTGCTTTAAATGGGTGCATTATTCAGTATGTGAATTATCTCTTAATAAAGCTGGTTTGTTGCTCTTTTTTTTAAGGGAAGGTTCAAAGAACAAGAGTTGCTAAATAGCAGAGGATAAATATGTCTTTTGACAGCAGCACAAAGATTCTTTCCCAAGGAATACAATGTCTCTGGAAAATGATTGCTAAACAATCTTCTCTTCTATAGACCACTGATAACTGGATGTACCCACCACCAGTTGAAACAGAGAGGAGCAGAAAGCAGTGAGACGGCTGTGAAAGAACATCAGTGTGGCTACCGAGGTGCTTTCAAGTCTGCTTTCAAAAGGAGTCCCCCAAGCTTGGCTCTACAGTATAGCAAGCCTCATCTTATAATAAAAGGGGTTGCAGTATTAAATGCTGAGAGCAGGAACTCAATAAAGATTAGCTATCATTTTTTAAAAAGCCAGGAAGGGAGGGAAGGAAAAGAAAGTTAACAATCCAATCAAGTTCTCTTTAGAGACACCTAATGCCAGATAACAAAAAACAGTAAAGATATCATATGATGATAGAAAAAAAGTATGACTATAAGAGCAAATTATAGCAAAAGAAAGTGACATGTTATACGTGTAGGCAAGAATCCTTACTTACGATAAAGTCGGGAATAAGTCATTGATTATACTAATTGAAATGAAACAACAGATTAGTTTGTTGTTTAACAACTACTAATTTAAAGATTAGTAGTAGGTTGGATGATGTCCCCACAAAATTCATGTCCACCCACTACCTCAGAATGTGACTCTATATGGAAATAGGGTCTTTGCAGATGTCATTAGTTAAGATGAGGTCATACTGGGTTAGGGCAGGTCCTAAAGCCAATGACTAGTGTCCTCAGAAGAAGGGGAGAGGACACACAGAGACACATAGGGAAGAAGGCCACGTGAGGATGCAGGCAGAGATGGGAGTGGTGCTGCCATAGCCAAGGGAGTCCACGGAGTGCTGGCAACAACCAGAAGCTGCAAGAGGCCAGGAAGGATTCTCTGCGAGAGCTTTGAGAGGGAGTATGGCCCTGACAACACCTTGATACAGGTCTTCTGACCTCCGGAACTGTGAGAAAATAAATCCCTGTTGTTTAAAGCCACGCAGTTTGGGGTACTTTGCTATATGACAGGCACAGGAAACAGATAAACATGCCATGAAGTGTAGCCCCCAGGCCAGCAGAGGGCACTGTCTACCACCAATTACTACATAAACGGGCCCAAAATAATTACTGAGGTTTACAGAGAAAGCCATACAAACAGTGTTCAAATATAATTTAAACACTTGTACCTTTCCCATGATGATAAACAAGTTAAAATGTATCACTTTAAATAATTTACAACCATTATCATCTTACTGGATAACCTGTGACCTTTCCAACAACTTTGCTGGGAGCTGCTCTTCAACAACATCCTTGTCTGGCATCATTTCACACCCACAGGAGGTTACCTGTGGATAAATTCCCCCAACAATTTCCCTTCCACGAAGAGGTGTATATTTTAAATTTCAATAGATAGGGCCTAACTCCTCTTCAAGGAAGTAATACTACATTACATACTCACTAAAAATGCACAAAAATGGCTGGTTTTCCCCAGCCTTGGCAATACTGTTCTAGAACCAGCAGTGACGTGGGTCCCAAGAACAGGGCTAAGGGCTCTTAGACCCACATTTCTTAGCGCTTGTGCTTCACCAGCCTGATGGTACTAAAGATCCCCGACCTCCCCAAAACCCTTCTCCAGCCTAGCATGGGCACAGCTGATGCCCTTTTCAGGCACGGAGCCCAGCCTTTCAGACACCACACTGAACTGGTTCATACCAAATCTGCAGGGAGAATGTCTTGCTCCAAGTCAGCAATGTTTACGATAAACAGCACCCCTTTTCCCTGGGTCACTGTGAACATAGAGGCCAGGAACCAATTCCAGGATACCAAAGGGACAGTCACTATGGTGGCCTCAAGAATAGCTCTCTCGGGCTTCCCTGGTGGCGCAGTGGTGAAGAATCCGCCTGCCAATGCAGGGGACACGGGTTCAAGCCCTAGTCCGGGAAGATCCCACATGCTGCAGAGCAACTAAGCTTGTGCGCCACAACTACTGAGCCTGTGCTCTAGAGCCCGCGAGCCACAACTACTGAGCCTGCGTGCCACAACTACTGAAGCCCGTGCGTCTAGAGCCTGTGCTCCGCAACAAGAGAAGCCACCGCAATGAGAAGCCCCCGCAATGAGAAGCACCACAATGAAGAGTAGTCCCCGCTCGCCACAACTAGAGAAAGCCCATGCGCAGCAATGAAGACCCAACACAGCCAAAAATAAATAAATAAAAATAAATAAATCTATTTTTTAAAAAAAATAGCTCTCTCACCCATACATATACACTTGACTAATATTTGACAAGAATACTCTCCAGAGAAAAGACATTCTCTTCAATATATGGTGTTAGGAAAATTGATTATTCACGTTTAAAAAAAAATGAAACTAAACTCTTACCTTACACCACTCACAAAAATTAGCTCAAAATGAATTAAAGACTTAAATGTAAGACTAGAAACCATAAAACTCCTAGAAGAAAACGTAGGGGAAAAGCTCCTTGACATGGTTCTTGACAATGATTTTGATGGATTTGAAACCTAGAGCACAAAGCAACAACAAAAAGTGGGACTTGTTTCAAACTTAAAAGCTTCTGCACTGCAAAATAAACCATCAATAAAATGAAAAGACAACCTACAAGATGGAAAAAAATATTTGGAAACCATTAGCTTGTAAGGGGTTAATATCCAAAAATACATAAAGAACTCATAAGACTCAATAGCAAAAAACGAATAATCCAATTTTTAAATGGTCAAAGTACCTGAATGGTCATTTTTCCAAAAAAGATATACAAATGACCAATGGGTACATGAAAATGTGCTCAACATCACTGATTATCAGGAAAATGCAAATCAAAGACATGAGATATCACCTCTCACCTGTTAGGATGTCTATTATCAAAAAGACAAAAAAAAAAAAAAAGACAAGAGATAACAAATGCTGGAGAAGATATGGAGAAGAGGGAACGCTTATAGACTATTGGTGGGGATGTAAATTGGTGCAGCCACTACGGAAAAAAGTACAGAGGTTCCTTTAAAAATTAAAAATAGTACTGTCACGTGATTCAGCAATTCTACTTCTGGATATTCATCCAAAGGAAATGAAAACATTATCTCAAAGAGATGCGTGCACTCCCATGTTCATAGCAGCATTAATTACAATAGCAAAGACATGGAAACAACCTAAGTGTCCATTAATAGATGAATGGATAAAGATGTGGTGTACATACAGTGGAAGTTCATTCAGCCACAGAAAAAGAAGGAAATCCTGTTACTGTATTTGTGACAACATGGATGAACTTGGGGGCATTAGGCTAAGTGAAATGAATCAGAACGAGAAAGAAAAATACTGTAGGATCTTGTACATGGAATCTAAAAAAAACCGAACTCATAGAAACAGAACAGATTGGTGGTTGCCAAAGGGGAAGGGAGGAACGGTGAAGGGGGTCAGAAAGGTATAAAAAAAACACCAGAACCCATCACTTCTGAATAGGGCACAGAGCCGTTTAGACGGTGGGTATTTGGATATGGCAAAAGAGCTTACTTCTGCTCAGATCCACCAACCAGGTCATGAGTCAGAAGGTGTCAAGGAGCTTTTTCCCTATAATTCATTTCTCCTCAACACTCAGGAAGGTATCAAAGTTTTTCCTAAACCAGTATTTTCTTAAGATTTGTTCACAATTCAGATCCTTCGTGTGATGCCATACTGGGTACAAGTGAAGGGCGTTTTCACTCCGTCCTGGAGGTAAGGGGAGAATCCTCCGTGTTAACTCTATTAGTTTCTGATTGCTGCTGTAACAAATTACCACAAATTTAATGGTTTAAGACAACACAAATTGATCAACTTACAATTCTGGAGGTTCGAAGCCCTAAAATCAAGACATCAACAGAGCTATGTTCTTTCTGAAGGCTCCAGAGGATAACTCATTTCCTTGCTTTTTCCAGTGTCTGGAGGTTACCTGTATCCCTGGGTCCCTGGCCCCTTCCTCCATCTTCAAAGCCAGCAACGGGAGCATCTTCAAATCAGTCTCAGTCTCCTTCCCTCCCTCCCTCCCTCCCTCTCCCTGCTTTTATCTTATATCTTCTTCTGCCTCTGACCTTCCTGCTTACCTCTAATAAGGAGATTTGGGATTACATTGTACCCAGCAAGATAATCCAGGGATATCTTCCCGTCTCAAGATCCTCAATTTAATCACATTTGCAAAGTCCCTTTTGCCATACAAAGGGACATCCACAGGTTCTGGGGATTAGGACTGGACATCTAGGAGGGGGGAGGGGACTGGAACCTGTGCCATTTTCGAACTTTTGAACTTTTCTCCTCCTTTCTCTCAAAAACCCCGAGCTCTTTTTTTGAAGATTGTGTCACTTTTAACCAATTAACTCTCCTCATTATGCAACCCAATGTTCCCCAACCTTTGCTGCACATTGGAATCAGAGAGCTTTTAAATCTCCCAACGCTTGGGTAACACCCCAGCACAATTAAATCACGATGTCTGGGGATGGAGCCAGACATCAGCACTTTTTTTTTTTTTTTTAAAGATCCCCCAGGGCACTCTGATGTGAAAAATTTGGGAATGACTGCTATGAGCAACAGACTTTCTCCAAACCACCCTAAACACCCCTTCATTGACCTGCTGCATAATTTGCGGGGCCCAGTGCAAAATGAAGACGCGGGACAAGTGTTTAAAAGAAAAATCAAGAATTTCAGGACAGTAACAGCAGAGGGCGCAGACGCTGAGGCCAGCACGTTGTTCAGCATCTTCTTCCCTCCTCACCTCTGAGGAGGTCAGTAGCTGTGTGCAGGATCCATCCCAGTGTCTTGGCTTCCCAGTCCCTTGACCTCCTTCACACCAACAAGATTTCCCTGTCCCCTTCATGTGGTTCATCTGTGCAACCTCTGAGATCTGGATCTCAAAGCACCCCACACTGACCCCCAGGACCCGGCGTGGCTCCAGTCTCCAAGCTCCGCCTCCAGGGGTGCCTTGCCCTCAGAGAGCTCTGCTCCATCAACCCTACTGTGTTTCCCTTATTATGAATTTCCGACCCTCTCGTGTCCTTTCTTCTGTCCTTAGAGGCCATAGCCCTACACTACAATCCTTTCCTTGCAAACATCTTTCCCTGTGCTGTGTGAGCCTGGCAAAACACCAACCCTCCAACTTCCTCCACCAGTTGCACTAGGGACTGGACGATGCTGGGGGGAAACTGAAAGAGGCCGATTGTGCTGTCTTGACATTTATGACCACAGGTCTCATATGGGCCCCCAACTCTGCTGGTCAATGCTGCCTAATTCCCTAATAAATTCACTTTCCCGTTCTGCAAGATGGCTATGCTTTCCTCAGCTTTCCTAAAAGAATCCTTCTTGCTAATGACCTCAAATCACTCATCCTTCAAAGAGAAAACAGTGCCCTCAGGAGAGCCACCCAACAGCCTACAAGTAGACCCACACACGCTGATGTTTAGATGATTACTACTGTATAAAAACATGCTTTCATCTCTCTCTCTCCCAGCTTTAGAAACTCTTTTAAAAGAGTTCAAGTCATACAAAGTATGTTCTCGACTACAACAGAATTAAGAAATCAATAACAGCAAGATATCTGGATAATCCCCAAATAGTTGGAAGCTAAAAAATATACTTCTAAATATCCTTGGTCAAAGAAGATGTCAAAAAGTAAATTAGAAGGTATTTTAAACTGATTGAAATTGAAAACACAACATATCAGTGTTTACAGGATGCCACTAACATAGTACTGAAAGGGAAATTAATAGCCCTTAATGTCTATATTAGAAAAGAAGATCTTAAATCAATGATCTCAGCTTCCATGGTTAAAAAACAAAACAAACAAACAAACAAACAAAAAAACCCACAACACAAACCAACTAGAAAAAGAGCAAATAAAACCCAAAGTGAGAAGAGAGGAAATAAAGATTAGAATGGAAATATAATATAACCAGAAAAAATAGAGAAACATATCAATGAAACCAAAAGCTTTTCCTCAAGAAAATAAATAAAGAGTTCTAACCAGAGAGATCAAGAAAAAGATATGAAAGACACAAAATACCAATATCAGGAATGAGAGAAGTGGTATCACTCTTGATATTAAAAGGATTGATAAGGGCATGTGATGAATGACTTCATGTCAGAGTCAACAACTTAGGTGATATACACAAATTTTTTGAAAAACATGAATTAAGCTCACTCAAGAAGAAACAAAAAACCCGAAGAGCCCTGTATCTTTAAAATAGAGTTCCAAATAATCTTTAGGAGAAAAAAGAAAATACTGGGTGAGCCCCAGCGGGTGCCCCCCTTCCTGACCTCACCTGTTGACTTGATGGAGAAAGTGGAGTCAAGGTGACAGACACAGGCAGGTCAGCCAACCTGTGCTTGCGTAGAGCTGAGTCATAATGAGATGGTAGCTCTCCATAAATCTAAAAGTCACTAATCAAACACACTCAGATTACACTAAAGAAGGTGGGTGGGAGAGTTCTAATTGCTTGTCCACATCGTGACACACCTTTGGAGATTCATTTTCAGTTGAACTTTGTGGGCACAAATTTCACTGAGAGAAAAAGATGCATATATGTATCCTCCTTGGACAAACCTAAAATGCACACACGTAGCACCCGTAGGAGTTGTGTAAGATGAATAAAAATATCCCGGTAAGAGGCTTCACCCACAATGAGAGTTTCATAAACATTCTCTCCCACTTGGGGGCGCACACAGCTAGGATCCCACACAGCTAGGTACCCTGCCCACACCTGTAAATCTGTTCTTGGGACCTTTTTTTCTCTCATTCCTCTCTTGAGTTTCTCTTAAGCAAGGAATGGGATCTATGTCCTGAGAAGCAGTTACCGTGTCGAAATAATTTCACTGTAGTCAAGGAAAAAGCGAACACCCTCATTTTGCAGTGGATGACGGACGCACGCCCAAGAAAATTACTCAGCACTTGTTTTTCTCCTTTTGGGGTTCTCCCACAATAGTTTCTTCAATCCAACTGCAAGGAAGCTCTAGACCCTATCGACCCGTCACCGTCCGCTTTCGCTTTAGGGGAACAACGTCTCGACCCCGCAGACCACAGCTTGGCTCAAGAGGCGGGATCAAAAGAGGGCGCATCGCGGGGAGGGGGCGGACCCGGGAATGGGGCGTTACCAAACCTTCAGGAACAGACGGCCCCTCCTCGGAGGGGAGGGACCGAGGACCGGAGCCTCGTTCTCTGCAAGTCACAGAGCTGGATCCTAGAACACAGTTCTTCCTGGCTTCTCTGACTGTGGCCGGGCCTCCGCAGCGCGCGCCGCCCGTGGCCCACGGCCCGGTTCGCTCTTCACCCAACAGCCCCGCGCGCCCGGCACCCGGCCATGCCGTCCTACTCCCGCGTGGCGCTGGTCACCGGTGCCAACAAGGGCATCGGCTTCGCCATCGCGCGCGACCTGTGCCGGCAGTTCTCCGGGGACGTGGTGCTCACGGCTCGGGACGTGGAGCGGGGCAGGGCGGCCGTGCAGCAGCTGCAGGGCGAGGGCCTGAGCCCGCGCTTCCACCAGCTGGACATCGACGACCTGCAGAGCATCCGCGCCCTGCGCGCCTTCCTGCGCAAGGAGTACGGGGGGCTCAACGTGCTGGTCAACAACGCGGGCATCGCCTTTAAGAGTAGGTGTGGGGGGCGGGAGGTCCCCGGGCGCTCCGTGGGTGCGAGACAGTGAGCCGCATACGCCCCCTACCCGCCCACTTAAGTTATGGAAGGCAGAGCCCGCCCCTCGGGATGCACTCAGCTCTCGCCTCCCACGGCTTGTTCCCGCTTCCCACGGAGTTGCGGGAGCGGTTCGTTTAGCTCAAGACCCGCCCGGGCGCCGGGCACAGCGCGCCCCACCCGCCTGCCGGCCTGTGCGGGCCTGAGCACGCCAGGGCTCAGCCCAGGACCCTCCCAGAACAGACAGCTGCTGAGGTTTGCAAGAGAATCGGCCTCCTGGGAGGGGACCACGCCCTGCTAAGCTCCTGAGCTTTCTAATGCGAGAAACATTTTCTCTGCGAAGGGTCTCCAAACTCACTTTGGGCTTTCTCTTTCCGTGAAAGGGCGCATTCATAGATGCGGGGAGGCATCTGCTCGGGACAGGAAGTGAATCTCGGGAGCACGATTAGCACGCACGTGCACGCGCTAGTGGACTTGAGAGAGCTTTGATGGAGCTTTTTCATGGAGAGCTTTGATAGGCTCTGGCAAAAAGGAAGCGAGCGTGGTTCCCACCCCCAGGGAAGCTATGTTTGTTATCAAACATATATAAGTGTGGTTTGAAGTAGCATCTTCCTTTGGGGCCGGGGGGCGGGGCGCGGGAGGGAGGAGATCAAGGAGATTACTTACTCTTATTATTCGAGTTATCGATCTGCCATGTGCTGCGGGTAGAAATAAACAGGCCAGCCTCACTTACAACCTAGTGGGGAAGAGAAATCTAAGAGGCAGAGCGGAGGAAAATGAAGCATTGTGAAGCGTTAAGTCTTCACCCCCTTGGCCTTGGGCCCTCGGCAGCGCCGTGCACCTGCACCTGCAACTCGGTCTGCGGGCTTTCTGCGAACGCAGGCGGGGGCGGGGGGCGACTGACAGCCCCTGGAGCCGACGGCTGGGGAATTGGTGGATAAATACCCGGCTTCCTGGAGGACACACGGAGGAACACTGACTTCAGCTGGAAGCTCTTGCCCCTCAGAGTGTGGGCTGTCGGCCAGCAGCGCCTGCCCTCCTGGACACTCGCTGGAATCGCAGAATCCCCAGCCCCGCCACCACACGTGCTGCATTGTAATCTGCATTTTAACAGAATCCCCAGGTGCCTCCTATGCCCATCCAAGACTGAGAACTTTGATCACTGCTGCTCAGAGTGTGGCTCGCAGACCAGTAGCTGTAGCGTCACCTGGGAACTGGTTAGAAATGCAAATTTTGGAGCCTCACCCCGGACCTTCAGGATCCCAAGCTCTGGGGGCGGGGCCCAGAATGCTGTGCTCTAACAGGCCCCGCAAGTGCTTCCCATACACGCTCCAAGTTTGAGAACCACGGATCTCATGGTTTAAAAATTGTTTTAAAGGTAGCTTGTTTGGGGGACTTCCCTGGTGGCGCAGTGGTTAAGAATCCACCTGCCAATGCAGGGGACACGGGTTCGAGCCCTGGTCCGGGAAGGTCCCACATGCTGCGGAGCAACTATGCCCGTGCGCCACAACTACCGAGCCTGCGCTCTAGAGCCCATGAGAAGCCCATGAGAGCTCCGCAACAAGAGAAGCCACCGCAATGAGAAGCCCGCGCACCGAACGGAAGAGTAGCCCCTGGTCTCTAAAACTAGAGAAAGCTCTCCCGCAGCAACGAAGACCCAAGGCAGCCAAAAATAAATAAATTTATTTTTTTAAAAGTTAGCTGGTTTTGTCTTTCATTAGAGATAAGATCCAGTTTGTCTTATGAATTTCAAGAGGACATGCATGACTTTGTTTCCTTCTCCTTTTGAAAGTTGATGATCCGACACCGTTTGACATTCAAGCTGAGATGACACTGAAGACAAACTTTTTTGCCACGAGAAATGTCTGCAGCGAATTACTGCCGATAGTGAAACCTCATGGTAAGTCCAGCTTTGTGGACTGTCAGGTTGCCTCCCCTCGGCAAGGCGTGACCCACCCCCCCGGGGGGGGTGGCCGGGGGGCTGTCCCTCAGGAATCACCCAGGGGTGCTATTTCTCTTTAGGGGGAAAAATAGAAAACTGCATTATTTTCTCAGAGTATCCGGTTCCTCACCCGAACATTTCAGCTTCATTGAAAGATATGTATACCCCACACCAAGTTTATGGAAGAATTAATTCACTTTTCCTCCAGAACTTGTATGTTTGTATGCCTGCAGGCATGAGTGCACTTAGGCGTGTATAGATGCATGTATGTTTAGATACCTGATTCATTTGAAGTCTATCCTTGTGTAGGAAGGAGATGGCTCTAAATGTACCATTTTTCATATGGCTACCCAGTTGTTCCCTCAACATTTACGAAAAGTTCATTTTCTCCCCCACCTCCAAAAAGAAAGATGTGTATGATACATGATGATGCTCTTGGGTCCCAAGTCATGAACTGAATCCTAGAAGGATAAGGTGTTTCAAGTCCCCAAAGGCCTCTTGCCTTTGAGCAACTTCAGTCAGTCCTTCTCAGTTCCCCAAGGTGGCCGGGCCTCACCCAGCTCACCTGGGGCTTGGGGTAAGGGTCTGTTCTCTCATTACTATGAATTTTCCTCTATTCCTTTCTTCTTGTACCAACCTTTGCCAAGCTGGTTCAGAGCATCCAAAAGAAACTTTTCTTTATTAGGAAATATCTTTCCCACACTTTCAAGTATTCAATGAATAACTTTTATTACTTTTCCCACAAACATTTATTGAGCACCTACCATAACCCAGGCATTACTCTGGTGCTGGGAATACAGTGGTGAGTACTGTGGGCATGGACAGTCCTGTCCGTGGAGCACAGAGTCCAGCGGGGAAGACCACTGCTGACAAACAATCCTAGCTGTGTAAATTACAACTGTGCTGGGAGGTGGGGAGAGAAGCCTTGCTTCCCTGAGGATTTTCTTTCCCAAGAAATCAACTGTGATTCTTAGGAAGAAGAGCTCTGTGGTTCTTTCTAGAAACATGCTTTTCTTAATTTAACATTTTGAAGAAAGATGATATCCAGTGCAAAAATATTTAAATTTAAAAAGATGCATGGTGAGAGTTCCACCTGTCTGCCCCTCCCCATCCTCCACGGGTGATTCTCGTTACTGGTTTCTTAGTGGGATGGGATCATAGAAAGCTCACAGGTAGAGTTTCACGTACTGGCTCAAAGAAGCCTTGGGTCCAGGGGCATGGAGTTGGTGAGTGTCCAGGGTCAAGGGGATGGAATTTTTAAATGCAAATCTAAGCAAAAATAAATGTGTGTGTGTGTATATATATATATATGCTTCCCTTTTTACAAAAAAAAAAAAAGGACATTAAGTATAATGTTTGCCACCTTGCTTTCTTCACTTACTATATCTGGGGCTCTTATTCTTTTTTACAGCTGCATAGTATTCCATTATAGCTGTGTCTTTTACCAAGTATCATGAAATCTTCTTCCTATGGATTTTAGAATCATAGAATTTGAAAGCTGCAAAGTATTGAAAAAAACTTACATTCCTACACCTTCACTTTATAGAGAAGGAAACTGAGCCCCAGAGAAGTGAATACAGCCAGGTAGTAATAGAGCTGGAAACAGTATCCCAGTTTCCTAACTTCACCCCTCAATCAAACCAGGATAATTAGTTCTAGTGAGGGAAGTATTATAGCACCAAATGATTGTGAACTAACCATTTTGAAAGGTAAAAGAAGTCTTTGGGGAGGGTGGGGCTCAGGGACCAACCCAGTGCTGGTGAATCACTGTCTTTAACCAGTTTTCTGTAACAGTAATTCCCAAAGCGGGAATCTTTGGTTTACAACACATTGAGAATAGTGGTGACTTTTCAATAAACGTCACCCTGGAGGGCAAAACGCTGAGCATCTGCCCCTTGGTTTGTAGGGAGTCACTTTCTCCACATTCAGAGCTGATTTAAAAGCCACTCTTTATTTAGCTTTATAATATCACTTTAAAGAAAGTTATCCCGCTTGCTTATTGGTTCAAAATTGAGTGAATATGGGCTTCCCTGGTGGCGCAGTGGTTGAGAATCTGCCTGCCGATGCAGGGAACACGGGTTCGAGCCCTAGTCTGGGAAAATCCCACATGCCGCCGAGAAACTAGGCCCGTGAGCCACAACTACTGAGCCTGCGCGTCTGGAGCCTGTGCTCCGCAACAAGAGAGGCCACGATAGTGAGAGGCCCGCGCACCGCGATGAAGAGTGGCCCCCGCTCGCCGCAACTAGAGAAAGCCCTCGCACAGAAACGAAGACCCAACACAGCCTAAAATAAATAAATAAATAAATAATAATTTTTAAAAAGATTGAGTGAATAGGTTAAGCAGCTGTTGAGCCACTAGGGGGAGCTACTTGCCCACTCTTGCCGGAACGCAGTAGGGGTTGTTTCCGGACCGTGGAGCCACCTGGACTTCAGCAAAGAGTGGTGGTGATGGTGTGGGCTGAGCCCTTCTCAGGGCTAATTGGGCCCATTTAGCTGTTGCAACTGTCACCCCTTGGCCTCTCCCCCAGGGGTGTGCCTTGAGATCAAAGAGGACGTCTCTTCCTCTTAGGAAGTTTTTTTTTTCCATCGAAGGCATAGAGTAGCTCCTGTAATTTGTTTTTCCTTTTCTTTCCTCCTTTCCTGTTTGAATTTAATTCCTTGTAGCAGCCAAGCGTTTGAGTACAAAGCTGCTTAGCAAGTACTGAAGAGCATAACTTTAGCAAAGCAGAATTCCTGGCCAAAATATTGAAGTGAATCTAATCATAAAAAAAAAAAAAAAATCATGCCAATCGATTACACTGGGGGAAATACTATAAAATAATGGCTTAGAGTCTTTAAAAAGATCACTGTCAGCTGCTCTAGTCTAAATAGACTAAAGAGATAGGACAACTAAATGCAATCCATTTATCCCTCCAGGGTCCATGCAATCCATTGGACCCAGGATGAAAACGAACAAAAAACCTGTAAAGGAAGATTATTGAGACAATTAGGGACATTTGAATATGGACTATAGTTTAGATAATAGTGTTGTATCATGATTAATGTGATCACATTTGCGGTTTTGGAAGGGAATGCCCTTCTGTATACTACAGTGTTTTAAGGTGAAGGTTTATGGTATCTGTCTACAATTAAGAGAAAGAGAGAAAGCAAATGTGGCAAAATGTTAACAATTGGTGAACTCAGCTGAAGGGCATATATGTGGGTGTTTATTAAACCATTCTTGCAACTTCTCTGTAGGTTGCAGTTTTTCAAAGTTAAAAGTTGGGAAAGAAATATGTTATTACCAGAGAGAGACAGAGAGAAGGAAGGAAGGAAAGAATATACTGAAGAGTCTTGGGTCCCTGCGGGCTATGTGAGATGCTTATGTACAAGGACAGAGTGAGGGCATCTCCGTATGGGGCTGGGCCCACAAGAATCTCCCAGCACGTACACACCCCACCGACAAATGTGTACCTGTGGTGAATGCCACTCAGAAAATGAAATAAAATCCAGTTATCCTGTTGGATGCAAAGAATATGGATTCAGGATAATATGTGATAAAAGAACCCCCCAAATTTGGTGCTTTTTGATGTTGGACAGAATGTGTAAATTCACACGTTCACTGGTTTGGGGATTTCAATCAATGCTTCAAATTATTTTCTAGTTTTTGGCCTTCATATTTTATTTTATGGACAGATCTGTCTCTTTAGTAGCTGTGAATCATTGCTAATATGAATATTAACTCACTAATTATATTTAATTATTTGTTAACTATGGGCTAAAAAAAGCAATGAAAATCAAAACTGGGATGGAGAATCAACCCATTCCACATGTGAAAGTATCCATCATTAAGGATAGACAAGGGTCATTGGCAAGGGATTGCTTAAACCTGATGTTGGCACTCAGGGGTACAGAGGTGGCCCCCGGACCCTAGGAAATAATCTAAGGGTGAGGGCGCTGTCCTCCGGAAAGCAAGTTCACAAGTACCTGGAAATGTGTGTGTGTGTGTAGGAGGGTGTGTTTTATAAAACTACCTGGTGATTCTACTACAGACCTAACTTCTGCTCACCTAATGAATCACTGCTCTTTAGCCCCTGTTATTGACAGAAATGTGTTCTTCCTTTTGGGAGAACAGGGGACAAAAAGTTAAAACCCACTGGTGCCTTCTTGAGGCATTTCTGAATGCCTTTGGAGGTTTTCTTTTAATGCCTTCTAGAATCATTTTTTAAATCAGCAATTACACCTGCCCCATGACTCAATCATGTTTGTCAGTAGTCAACCAATGATTGTTTATTTGTGACATGCTCTATATTTTTGTTATTCTGTTTCAGGCAGAGTGGTGAATGTCAGTAGTTTACAGGGTTCCAAAGCCCTTGAAAATTGCAGCGAAGACCTGCAGGAGAAGTTCCGATGTAAGACACTCACAGAGGAAGACCTGGTGGAGCTCATGAAAAAGTTCGTGGAGGACACAAAAAATGAGGTGCATGAGAGGGAGGGCTGGCCCAACTCTGCTTATGGGGTGTCCAAACTGGGGGTCACGGTCTTATCGAGAATCCTGGCCCGGCGTCTGGATGAGAAAAGACAAGCGGACAGGATTCTGCTGAACGCATGCTGCCCTGGGTGGGTGAAGACGGACATGGCGGGGGCTCATGGCTGCAGGACCGTGGAGGAGGGGGCTGAGACTCCCGTCTACTTGGCCCTCCTGCCTCCAGATGCCACCGAGCCTCACGGGCAGCTAGTCTGGGACAAAGTCGTCCAAAACTGGTGAATGTCTGCTTTGGCACTTGAGGTTTAATAAATGTTTGGGGAATGAATGAATTCTGGTGTTGTAGTCTGATTCTGTTTCTGTCCTTGCGGGGCGTCGATGAGAAAGTGTCTAGTTCTGGGACTTCCCTGGTGGCTCAGTGGTTAAGAATCTGCCTGCCAATGCAGGGGACACGGGTTCGAGCCCTGGTCTGGGAAGATCCCACATGCCGCGGAGCAACTAAGCCCCTGCGCCACAACTACTGAAGCCCGCACACCTAGAGCCCGTGCTCTGCAACAGGAGAAGCCCATGCACCGCAACGAAGTGTAGCCCCTGCTCACCACAACTAGAGAAAGCCCGCACACAGCGACAAAGACCCAACACAGCCATAAATAAATAAATAAATAAATTTATTTTAAAAATAAAAAAAAAAGAAAGTATCTAGTTCTGGAATGGAGCTGAGCAATTTTGCTCTGCCCAAGCTCTAGCCTGAGAGGGAGATGCACATAGTCCAGTGGTTCTGAAATATTAGAGGGCAGCCAAACCACTTGAAGGGTGCGTTAAAACATTGCCTGGAATTGGCGCCCAAGAGTGGGCATTTCTATCAAGTTCCCAGGTGCTGCTGGTATTGGGATGGCACTTAGAGAACCACTAGCCTCCTGAGAGGTCCCAGGGCTGCAGAGCGGGTCCCAGCCGCGTTCCAGGTGTCCCTTGCTGTTTCCAGGTTGTCGACTCTATAAGGATGGTGATTTATCCTGTTTCCTTAGTTCTGCAACCCTGCTTTATATCTCATTCTATTTTCCTACATTTGAGTACATTGAAATTGGTTCTTACACTTACGAAGTTGTGTGGCTTGAGGGACTCGGGGAGGAATGTCCTTATTTTGTTGGGTTATGGTTTCTTCCGTAATAGGTTTTCCGTTTGGGTTTTGCATCCTGTGTTCTTCCCAGAACGTTTGCAAGGTTGCCCTGCCACTCTTTTCATCTGGTTCATGCCTGGGCAACTTTGTCCAGACCATCTCTTTGCTCCGACACATGCAGATATTTTCTCCTTAACCTATTCTGCTCCCCTGTAAGGTACAGCCCAGGGTGGTTCTTCGGATGCCCCTCCCTGAGCCCCTTTTGCAGTCTCTCTGACAACAGGCAACTCCACTGCTTCCAAATGAGATTGGTTTTGCAACCAGCCTCCTGCGTTCTGGTTATACCCTGCAGAAAAAAGACCTGGAGACCAAAGGATCTTACGAAAGACAAGAAATATACTTGCAAAGAAAGTTTGCTAGGGACTCAAGACTTCAGAAGGAATGGGTAGCCAAACAACAAAAATGCAACAGGTGCACGATGGACAAAATACAAAGGAAAGAAACCACAGATTTACCAAGTTGTGATGGGCTGTTCACAGTGGGAAGCAGCAATTTTGTCACTTGATTGTGACCACAAGGGTCACGTCGTATCTCCTGACAACAGCACTGCAGAAATAAGGGGTAATGGTGTTTTTCATTTGGAGATCAGTAAAGTTTGAAAGTGCTGAAGGTTTCACTTATTTGGGGGACCAGGACTACACAGGTGACACTAGTATTTCTGGTCTATAACAGGGTGCAAGGTATTTATTATTCTCAACTCTCTGACTTGCGATGGCAGCCTTGCAAAGTGTCTATTCAGCTCTCACAACCCTCACATCACTTTTCCACCCACTTGGGGTAGAGGGAAGTCTGAATCCCACCCAGACTGCATTTCACTTCCTCTAGCCGTCTCTATATTGCCTGATTAAATCCCGCATGCTCTTATATTCGTCTCAGACCATAGCTCCTAAGACATTTTAATGACTCCTTGCCTGGTTCTAAAAACATTTTAATGGCTTTCCATAAGTTTCCTGAATACCTTTCATACTCTGGACTTCTGCAGCCAGCCTCCAGACTCCTGCCAATGATGGGCAGAAGCCCAGGGGCTGTAGAGCACTTTCAGGCTCTGCCTGATGGCGTCACAGACAGGAAATGCATGAGTAAACAGGCCAATTCCTTTGATGTCTTCTCCCTTTTTTGTCTCTAGCCATATCCCACCTTGACATTTTTTGGATCAGCATGTAGCCCACTTAGAAGACCCCTAATTGTAAACTGCTGATCAGAATGGAATTTCTTATTTTTATGGGAAGGTCACTGGGGGCTCTTATTCGATGGTCTGCCCAGCACCCTCTTCCCAAGAATTCTCTCCCGGACCCATCCCCCCTGCTCTTTCCCCATGTTTGCAGCTGCGGCAGCTGCAAGATGACTCTGTCCTGCTAGCCTCTGTTGACTGCTCCAGCTGTAGACCCTTCCTCTGAAGCGCAGGACCAGCTGGACTGCATCAGGGAATGCTCAGAGCTGCTACTGAGTGGCCACGCCCCCCCACGTGGTCTAAGGAGCAGAGGAAGCCGGGCATAGTCAGAGAAGGAGGAAACTGACTCTCAAGAAAAGCAGCTACAGAGTGGCCCGAAGAGAGATGGCCCCCCTTCTCACAGTGGCATCCATTCCCCAGCTTCAGACCATCCCTGAGACCCTAGGTTCTAAGAGATGCTCTAAGCAACTCTTGTACCCTTTAAAGAAGTTTCCCTTTTCCTTAAGCTGGTTTGAAGTGACTTACTGTTGCTTACAACCAAAAGGAATCTAACAGAAGTGCATGAAAATGTTTCATAGTATGCTGTAAAGGCAAAAATATCATGAAGTGAGAACCCATGGTGTGCTAGTCCGTATGTCACGCTTAATACTTTCCTGACATTGTTTTACATAATTCTCACAACAGTCCTTTGAGGTAGGTATTAATGTCATTTTTTCAAGTGAGGAAATAAAGGCTTGGAGAGGCTGATTAACTTACTCAAGATCACACAGCTAAGAGCCAAGAGTCAGAATTGTATCCAGGACTGTCTGACAGAAAAATGCCTTGGTGCCTAGCACCTGGTACATCCAGCTTCACTATTACGAGTCTAAAGACCACAGGCAACTCCCTTGGTGTAAAAATTAAGGGAGATGATACATTGAATCTAAGGGATTTGTAAGCCATATGGTTATTAGATCCCCAAACCAGCCTCTGTGTGAACTTTTCCGTAAAGTAGATACATGAAATACGGTTTTAAAGTGGCATATTTTATTATTTATTTATTTATTTTTTTGGCCGTGCCACGCGGCATGTGGGATCTTAGTTCCCCAACCAGGGATCGAACCTGCACCCTCTGCAGTGGAAGTGTGGAGTCCTAACTACTGGACTGCCAGGGAATTCCCTGAAGTGGCATATTTTAAATGGATTATCTCAAACGTGTTTTTAGCCACCAAATGGTGCCAGAGATCCCATCCACATCAGCTTCTCTGTGATACACTTTTCTAGGTTGACACCTGTGTGGGAAACCCAAACACAGCATCAGCTTTAGACCTGGTCTGTAGACTTTGCCCTCACCTACTGAACTGTAACAGGATTTTGACAGCCCAAGAGCCCAAACAGTGATGCAGTGGAGATCAAAGCAGGTGATAATGACCATCCTGACAAAGGTTTACTCGTTACTGCAAGTCAACCGCAAAGTGGGAACAGCATCAACTACAGAACTATGCAAGATTTCTACACAGATGGGTGAAGAGATGGGCTTGGAGGGTCACCAGTATCTGCACATGGAAACTCAGAATGAGTTTCCCTGGGCCAATCTTCCTAAGAGGTGGGCCAGCCTGACCCACTTCCTCTGACTTACAGTGCTTTCTTTACTGTCAAAAGGGGTAAAATTCTGATTTAAATTAAATCTGAAGTGCCCTAATTAGTTTGAGTATTATTATGCAAGGAACCTACGCTATTTACATGTCTTAAACAGATGAACACAGCTCAGTACATCAAGGGTGACAAGACAGCTTGACCCAAGTAAACAGATCCTTGTAAGAATAAACTTCTAAAAAAAAAAGAATAAACTTCTAAATCTTAGTGCTGTACATTTACATATAATCCTGATTATAAATGGAGTTCTTTTAAGGGTTTACACTACCCTTATTTGTCAAAGTTAATTTACATTAACCTCCCACACACCTGGCATTCTTCAGAGCTAGGTGACCTAACTATAAGGCAAGTGTATTATTTTATATAAATTCATTAGGACAAAGTTGTACATGGTGGTTTTGGCACAGACAAACTGATTCGCTCTCCTTAATGGTGGGTATAAGCAGTTCTTTTATCTCTGTTAGTTCAATGCCATGTGCAGTGTGGCTAGGATTTGAGAAACCTAAAAAAAAGAAAAGAAACTCACCTGTTTGTCAACTTTGTTTTTGTAAAAATGGAGTTTATCACATCTTCATTAGGAAATCAATTTTCATGAAATTAATTCTTTGTCTTGCAAATGCTCAATCTTTTAGTTTTCTTCTGTTTTTACTTTAAGACCATTCCTAGAATTGACCATTAGAGGATTTACATCTGGGACACTTGGTATATGCCAATTGGGTGGAGATAGAATCAGAATCAGAAGCCTCGCTGGTGAGAGGTCCAGCACCCCAAACTATTAAAACGTTCTTGATGTCTGGGGGGAGGTGATAGATCCCCTTGGGAATCGGATACAAACTCTATACTCTTTCTCCAGAAACATACATAAACACAAAATATTCTACACAATTTCAACGTGTTCATGGACTCCCCACTCCCACCCCGCCCCAAACTCTTTCATGGATGGCCTAGCATTTATGAGCCCCAAACTAGGTCTGAAAATTCCCAGGGGACAGTGAGGGGTTAAATTGTTAGAGGCTTCCATAGAAATCACAACCTCAATCAACAGGTGGCACTGCTTTGGTTGGCTGGGAGCCTGAGCTGGTGCAATCAGGATGCTCAGGTGAAATTTGCCTGAGTCCCGTCATCAGGTGCTTCTTGCTCTGCAGCTGTCAGGCCAGGATGGGTGCGTCTGGACTGTCCAAGTCCGAATGCTCCTGAGGATGACAGGAAGGGGTTAGAGTTTATCTGGAAACATGAACGCTCTTTAGACTTGATGTGAGGTCTCCTTTCTGAGCCAGAGCCCACATAAAGAAGCTCATTCCAGGAATTATCCACCTCACCTTCTCCGATGCCAAGGGTCGGAAAAGTGCGGCCTGTGGGGCCGGCGCACCTTACCAGGGTCCCCAAACCTCCAGCAGCCCGAGCGAGTACAGAAGGGTTCATTTCGCTTCCTCCCCGAGAGTTTGGGTGTAGTCCCGATGGCCAGGTGCCATGGAGCCCACCTTTCTCGGGTCCATCGGTTCTCCTTGCCTGTAACTCCAAACCTCTCCTTGGGCCGGCTGATTCACTGACCGATGTCCCCTTCCATTTGGGTGTGTCGGGGGAAGGCCCAGATGAGAGGCGGAGCCAAACCTCCCCCCAACCTGTGCGATGCCTCCCCAGAAGCAGACCCGCGGCGAGGGCGGGAGCTACTTGTTCTGGCTGCCAGCGACGCCCACCGCCGGGAAGCTGCGGGAGACTTGGGGTGGGAGCCCGGCGCCCTGGAGTCCGCGTTCAGGCCCCGCCCCCGGGACCCACCCCGCCAGCCTAGGTACCGCCTCCTGGTCCCGCCCCCCAAGCCAAGGGCCCGCCTTCCGGGCCGTGCCCCGAGCGTCGAGGATACTCCCCGGCCCCTGCCCCACTCACCGAGGGATCACCCTTAGCCCCACCCCAACGCGCCGAGGGTCCGCCTCTCCGCCCTGCCTCTCCCCGTCCGCAGAGGAGCCCCTCCTTTGGCCGCGCCCCTATGCGCCAAGGGCCCGTCTCCCGGCCCAGCCCTTCTAGGCTCAGCCCCACGCACCGAGGGTCCGCCCTTGTCCCCGCCCCCCAAGCGTCTAAGATCCGCCCCCCCGGCCCGCCCAGTGTCCTGGAGCCGTGGCCGCTGCGGCTCTGGCGCTGCGCTTCCTCCGCCGTCCCGGCTCCCGGCCGCGCCGCAGCTGCCGATCGTTTAACCCTTCGCGTCCAGCTCGGCTCCTCCGC
Source organism: Balaenoptera borealis (assembly GCF_965194805.1). Taxonomy (NCBI): domain Eukaryota; kingdom Metazoa; phylum Chordata; class Mammalia; order Artiodactyla; family Balaenopteridae; genus Balaenoptera; species Balaenoptera borealis. The sequence goes on along the minus strand of NC_138862.1, from coordinate 9,455,022 downwards.
GCCTCCCGTAGGCGCGCCCGCCGAGAAGGCCGCCGCCGCCAGTAAGTCGGGCCGGCGCCTTCGGCCTCTAGGCGAAGCCGAGGGAGCCGGGGCGTCTCCTCTTGCGGGTCCGCGAGCGGCGGGTGCGTCCTCCTCGGGTGCACAGGGTTCGGGCGGCGCCTTGGAGGCGGGCCCGGTGTGCAGGTGGCTCCCCCGAGCGCGGCCCGGGCCCGCTGGCGCTCACTGCTGCAGTGCGGGGGCGGCCCTAGCGAGGCCGTTAGTGGGCGTGGGCTCCGGCCCCGGCCCCGCAAGGGGCAGCCCGGGAGGCTGAGCGGGGTCCCCTCCCAGTTCCCCCGGCTCCCCGCAGCGAAGGAAGAGCGGCCGGGCCCGGCGCGGCCTCTCGTCCGGCAGGTGGAGGTCAGGTGGGTCACGGCCCGCCCGCTCCTCACCGCGGCCGGTGGATGCCGAAGCCGCGGCTTTGTTTGCTCGCGGTCCTGGTCGGGGAGCAGGGCTAGGGATCGAGACCTTTATAAGATGAAGGCTTTCCTGTTAAGGGAAGACCCCCAAGTCTTCCCGACTGTCCTCAGGAGAAGGGATCCCAGCCGCAGTGCGCGCTCAGCCGCCTGGCCCCTCCGTCTTGCAGGATTGCCGACTGCTGCCTTCCTGGATGGCTTTTTAGCAACTCAGTGCCGCTGCTTATGGAGGCTGTTACCCTCAGGTGTTTCCCTAACCTGGGACAGCTGCCCGACACTTGGGAGAATCTTTGCAGGATATTTTGGTAAGGCAGTGGAGGCGCTCCTCTCCTTCCAAAGCTTGCTCCCATTATGTGTCTTACGTTTTTGCCACCTCAATTTAATTACCACTCTGAAAGACCCGATTCAAAATCATGTGCCCTACAGTTGATCAAACCACTTGCAGATGAGTGTTTCTGTGCTGTGACTAAGGATCATTATCTACTGATAAGTGTTCTGGCTCATGGGAGGGTGACTCTGACACTGTTCACTCACCTATGTTTTCATCTAACTCAGAAACGGTCCTTCGTGTAAACATCTTTAATAATAACTTCTTTTGGATCTAGACAGTTGATTTTTCATTCAAACTTGTTTTCCTAAGAAATTAAGAATGGTTAAGGTGAGAGATTTCCAGCTGACATTTTCCATTTTCTGGCAGATTCATCTGGTCTAATACGCTTGTTTATATGACTACTCCTTTGGGTGTAATTGTTAGTAGGCTGTAGAACTCTTATCAGTCTTACTGAGCTATTGAATCTCTCCCAGAAAAGGTATCCAGAGTAGACTGCAAAAACATTGTCAAAAGAGCTCTATAAGGGCTGCACTATTAATTTTACCTGTAGCTTAATGTAGTCGAGGCTCTGTGGCACCTGGCTGGCCTGAGCTGGAATCCTAATTCTGCCAGTTGCTTGCTATGTGACCCCAGCAATTTTCTGGAGGGCCTGCTTCCCAGTATCCTCATCTGGAGGCTGATAATACCCATCTCTTAGGACTCTTGTGTGTTGCGTGAGAGAAATACATGCAGAAATGATGGATTTGCCAAGCCCCCCCAGAAGACTTGCTTACTAGCATAGTATCAAGTGCCCCATATTTTGAAATAAAAGAGCTTGCATATTTCCAAACTTCTCACCAGTTACGTTACTGGTGAGTTACTTCTCACCAGTTAGTTACATTGAATAGTACTTTCTTCTTATAACCAACCATAACATTGAACTGCTCCAGTTACCTGCTCTTACCTGGCTGACGCCTTTCTCACCATGAGCAGTGGTACCCTTTTGCCACCTCCCCTCCTAAACACATGTTATCGCTGACAAGGCTCTCTTCCTGCTAACAAGCGCCCACACCTGTGGACTTTGAGGATGTCTCTGCTGGTAGCTGGGCTTCCTCTGCCCTTCTTGCCAGCATCACTCTGTTACATCAGCCCACCCTCCATCACTGTGTGTGCCGCATTAAATTGAAATTATGTGTTTAGGTATTTCCTCTTTTATTAGGCTCTGAACTGTGACAGTAGAACCCTGCCTTGTTCATGTTTCTTTCTCCAGTGCGTAGACACCTAATACAGTGAACAGACTGCATCGAGTATTGCAGTGGTTCAGAGACACGGGATTTCAGACCTGTACGTTTCCTGGAATTAGAAAAAAAAAAGCAAAAAAACTTACGGACTGTTGGGATGTACTAAAGCCTTATCTCTTTACTTGGCAAAACAAACTACACCTCTCATTACCATCCTTGATATTTTCAAAAAGTATGAAGGCTATTATTTCAGAAAAAGGGGCAGGCCTTTCCAAGAATGAGCAGGCAATCTTACTGTGTGCCTATGCATAGCACAGTATATTTTTGCAGAGAGGCCCAGCATGTGCAAAGGCTCTGTGGTAGAATGAGTTGTCTTAGGACAAGCAGAGTGCCTTGAGGAGAGAGGCAGGTGGAGGCTTGTAGGCCACAGAGTGGGGTGGGGGGAGTGTGGACTTACTGTAGGCTTAATGGGAAGAGCTTAAACATGGTGGGGAAGTGCTTTATGTTTTAAGAGGACTTGGAGTGCTGTGTGAAAGTACACTGGAGAGGGGCAAGAGTGAAGGAGAACCCTTAGGAAGCTTCTGCAGGCTTGCAGGAGAAAGGTGGCTTGCACAGTGGAGAGTCCACGGGTATTTTGGAAGAAGAGCCAACAGGACTTGGGTTGAGTGTGACAGGTGAAGAGAAGGAAGAGTCCAGGACGATGTTGAAATTCCCATAGATGGCGGGGCCACTTTCTGAGGAAAAGAAGAGTGGAGAAGGAGCAGGTTGAGCAGACAGAATCAAGAGCAGAGGGTTTTTTTTAACATGGAAGCAACTTAAATATCCATCAACTGATGAATGTATAAAGAAGATATGCTGTATATACACACAATGGAATATTACGCAGCCATAAAAAAGAATGAAATAATGCCATTTTTAGCAACGTGGATGGACCTAGAGATTATCATACTAAGTGAAGTAAGTAAGAAAGAGACAAATACTATATGGTATCACTTCTATGTGGAACCTAAAATATGACACAGATGAACTTATCTACGAAACAGAAACAGACTCACAGACTTGTGAGTTGCCAAGGGGGAGGGGAGGTAGGGGAGGGTTAGGGTGGCAGTTTGGGATTAGCAGATGCAAACTATTATATATAGAATGGGTAAACAATAAGGTCCTACTGTATAACACAGGGAACTATATTCCATATCCTGTAATAAACTATATTGGAAAAGAAAAAAAAAAAAGAGTAGAGGGTTTTTCAAAAACAGTGTTATTGAGGTATAATTTACAGACCATAAGATTCATTCATTGAAATATACTGTTCAGTGATTTTTAGTAAATTTACAGAGGTGTGCAGACATCACCATAATCCAATTTTAGCACATTTCCATTACCCCCCAAAAGATCCCTTGTGCCCATTTGCAGATACTCCCCTGTTCCTACTCCCCACCCTAGGCAACCACTATCTAATCTACTTGCATCTCTACAGATTGGCCTATTCTGGGCATTTCATATAGATGGAATCATACAGTAAGTGGCCTTTTATGACTGGCTTCTTCCACTAAGCTTGTATTTTCCAGGTTCATCCACCCCGTCACATGTTTCAGGACTCTGTTCCTTCTCATTGCTGAATAGCGTGCCATCGTGTGGCTAGACCACGTTTTGTTGATGGACAGTCGAGTGTCTAGTTTGGGATGCACCTGGTTTGAGACACGCGTGCCATATCCGGGTGGAGAAGTCAAGGAAACATTTGCATGAATTTGGGCCTTGCAGGGGGAGGTTCGGGAGGTTATAAATCTGTGGGTCATGAGCATGAAGATGGTATTTGTTAGTTAAAGGAATGGAGAGATCATTGAGGGTAGAGAGAGAGAGAGAAGGCCCAAGCTTGGTGCCTGGGAATGCCAGCATTTGGCAGTCGTGTAGAGGAGGATGGGCCTGCAGAGAAGGTACAGCAGAGATGTCGGCGGGCCAGAGGAGTGTGGGCACACAGGAAGCTGTTTGGAGAAGGAGGAAGTGGCCTGTTGCACAGTCCTCCTGAGAGGTGAATGAGGAAACAGGATCCACTGACGTTGGCAACTTGAAAGTTGTGTTGGCCTTAAGAAGACCACAATGGGCCCAGAGCAATCGGAAAGTGAAGTAGAAGATATCATGGGAGTCTTACAACCTCACTGTGGCCAATAAATGAAAGATTGAGGCTTAAAGATCATGTTGTCCCTGCAGTTTAGTTTCTTCCATCTGTGATATCTGGCTTTTTATTTGACTGACTACATGCAGCTTGGTTAGCCAACTAACTCCAACTCAGCGGATTTAATCATGTCACCATTGCTCCGTATTTCTCTCTCCTTTCAGACCATGTACTAGTGAGATATTACTTAGGTTCATAAATCAAACAGGATTGTGTTTGGTTGTGAGTAACAGAAAACTTGATTGAACGGCGGCTTAAACAAATCAGCTCTTATGTGCAGAAAACAGTAAGTCCAGGGGCAGAGCGTCCAGGGTTGGTATGGCACCTTCTTAAAGCCATCTGGGGCCTCAACTGCTCTGTCCTTCCACTTATGCAGGGAAGTCATGCCTTAAAGATGGCTCTTTCCTCGTGGTTGCAAGATGTGGCTTCAGCTCCAACATCAAACCTTTGTTTCAGGCAGAAAGAAGGGGAAAGGAGGAGGACAACAGGCCAGAAGAGGCCCCACCAGCAGCTTCTACTTGTCCAGCACTGTCCTACGGCCTCCTAGCTGTAAGGGAGGCTGGGAACTAGAGTGCCGCCCTGAGCAAAATGAGGGTCCCCTTAGTGTGGAAAAGGGGGCAGGGAATTTGGTGTGGGTGCCTGCCACACTTTAAATAGATCTTAATCAGACGAAGACTAAAGAAGGGAGGCAAGTGGAAACCCTAAGTCATCACTTTTGAGAAAACACTGGAGTATGGAGCTTGGCGACAAGTCAAGGGAACGATTTGACATTTCCACGCCTTGTGGAGTGCTTTTCAGAGCTGTAAGTTGTTTGAATAGACTGATGGCTTGACCTTCAGATTTTTTTTTTTTAAATGAAGGAGTAAAAACAAAACCTAAGCATGAATTTCTATATGTTATAATGTATAAATGATGGATGTTTTCAAAAAGGCAAATCTGCAGCATCTCACGTTGTTTCCTTTTGTCACATTGAGGATGAAAAGAAAAGGAAATGGTTGCTTTTGGCATCGGGCTCAGGCAGTCGATGTCTCAGGCTTTGCAGTAGCTGCAGTGGTTCATATATAATGAATGCATCTAGCCACAGGAAAAAAAAAAGAAAAAGAAAAAAAGAGTCCATCAAAGAATATACAAGGGCCAGAATAAAACGATGACTGCTTGGGCCCTGGTGTGACACACCTCCGTTCAGACTCCTCACCCAGGGGCATAGAGCTGTCGGGGGCCTGGCAGATAATTGGCACTTAGTAAATGAACAGGCACGCGGTGGGTTTCTGCCACCACTGCTGTCAGACGCTTCACCCTTAGGTCCTTTTTTTCCGCCTGGTTTTCTTGTAGAATATTTACACTCCTCTCTCCGAGTCTAGTTGTAGAGGATTGGATTGCTAAACCAACTGTTCAATTAAGACCATAGATCTGCTTTTCCTTAGGTTTTGTAAATGCCCTGTGCCGGGAGGGACCGCCTGCGCTGAGAATCACCAGTCAGCAACAACGTGCAGTGAGCCACTTTGTGACTTTGTTCCGAGAATTCATTTTGTCCATTGAGTGGAACCCTAGCGTTTTACTTCTTTCTGCTCTGTCCATTTGTCTCCCTCAGAGTCCAGGAGGGCCGGAACCATTTATCTCTTATCTACCATTGTGCCTGGCTCAGCGGCCTTGCTAAATATTTGAGTTGGATCGCCCAGCACGTTTGTGCATAGGAACGTTTGTGGCCGCGTGTCCTCTGGGGCTCTGGGCTGGGAATGCTTTTCATCCTCGAAGAGCTGCCTCATTTGTTTGTTCTCTGATTCCCTCTTAGATACCTTCTCTACTGCGAGAATGTAAGATGGATCCAGAAGAGCAGGAGCTATTGAATGATTACAGATACAGAAATTACTCTTCTGTGATTGAAAAGGCTTTAAGAAATTTTGAGTCCTCCAGCGAATGGGCGGATCTCATATCCTCACTGGGCAAGCTCAACAAGGTATGTGGGGCAGGGAGTGTTTGGATTGCAGGGAGGCAGGGACACAGCTGTTCTTTTATTGTCTCAAGGACTTGTCTTTTTAATATTACACTACATGCTGATTACAGCCATTAGATAAGAAGAACCACCCATAATTCTGTCACCCAGAGTTACCCACTATTAACCTATTGGTGTACGTACGTCCTCTTTCAGCCCTTTTTTTCTGAGCATAGACATATAGTGTGGATATAGTCGATAGAACAGCTGAACAGTCTTTTTTCTCAACAATATTTAGGTCTGAACAAGATAAATTTATAAATTATCCAGTTATTCAAAGATGAATTGTCCTTCGTGTACTGCTTAGGATTTTGATGGCTTTTTCTTCTCCAGTCTACTTTTTTCACCATTTTACTGCAGACTGGTAACTCCTGGAAGAATAAAGGATGAAATAATTATGGAAATCTGCCCAGAAATTGTGCATGTGTTTGGACGAGGGAAAACGGGTTACGTCTAAGAAAACCAAAACCGGTCGCGTGTGGGCTTGACCTCGTGTTCTGTGGATGGGGACGATTGTATTTTTCCATCCTGCCCAGAAGGAGGGTGACACAGTGATGCCCAAGCACTCAGGCGACCACTGTGACCTGTAGGAAGAAGATACCTGGGCTCGAAGAGGCTGTGCCTGGCCCCGTTACTGTCTGGCCAGGGCTCCTGGCTGTGATACCTGACTTTGGAGCCCGAGTGCCATATGGGAGCTGGGAGATGCCCAGCCTCGTCTGGGAGGTCCCCATTCCCCAGGTCACACACACCAGGGGACTCTAACAAACCTCGCTAAAGAGAAAGAATTTGTCCGTTTACCTCTTCAAGGGACCAGGGTGGGGGGAGTGAGACGCGAGCAGCCTGGCCACGGGGGCAGCGCCTGGGCAGCCGTCCAGCACCAACCGCCTGAAGGCAGCTATCAGCACCCACAGATGGCAAAGAGGAGACAGGCAGTTATTACGGGCAGTGGCCGGGAAACTGCACGGTCTCGGCAAAGTGTATTTACAACATGTGAACATCGCGGCTGGTGCTGGCTGGGGTGGAGACGTGTAATAAAACAGCAAATAAGAGCTTGAGAGTGCTTTGGCTGTAGAGCTCTGACTCGGGACTTTTTCTAGCTGAAGATAACATTCACTGTCTTAAACGAAGGTGGGTTGCCTTTTCAGGGGAAAGCGAGAAGTCCTGGAATGGGACTTGGACAGATTCGGGTTCTTTTAGATTAGATGTTTCTCTGTTTTAGTACTTGACTCTCCTGGAATCTAAAAACAGCATACTTTTGGGGAGAGGGGGGTGTGTTCATTATTTTTTTGTTGAGTTAAAATTCATGTAACATAAAATTTACCGTTCAGCCATTTTAAAGTGTACGGTTAAATGGCTTTTAGTACATTCATGATGTGGTGCAGCCATCACCACTATCTAGTTCCAGGACATTTTCACCTCGCCAAAGGAAACCCTCTCCGTTACTCCGCTTCCCCTGTCCCTGGCAACCACTAATCTACTTCCTGTGTCTATGAATATTTCATACAAAAGGATCGGTACAATAACGTCGTATTTTGTGTTGGGCTTCTTTCGCTTAACATGTTTCCAAGGTTCATGCACGTTGTCGTGTGTATCAGTACTTCATTGCTTTTTATGGCCGAATAATGTTCCATTGTATGAATAGACCACATTTTGTTTATCCATTCATCAGTTGGGTTTCTACCTGTTGGCTCTTGTGAATAGTACTGTATGGATATTCATATACAAGTTTTTGTTTGAACACTATTTTCATTTCTTTTGGGTCTATACCTAGGAGTAGAATTACTCAGTCATGTGGTCATTCTATATTGAACTTATTGAGGAACCACCAAACTGTTTTCCTCAGTGACTGCCCCATTTTACATGCCCACCAGCAATGTATGAAGGCTGCAATTTCTTCTCAGTCTCAGTAACACTTATTTTCAGGGTTTTTTTTGATGATAGCTATCCTAGTGGGTGTGAAGTGGTATTTTGTGGTTTTGACTTGCATTTCCCTAATGACTAAAATTTTGAGTATCATTTCATTTACTTATTGGCCATTTGTATATCTTCCTTGGAGAAATTCCTATTCAAGTATTATGTCCATTTTTTAACTATGCTATTTGTCTTTTTCTTGTGATTTGTAAGAGTTCCTTATATCAGTACATTCTGGATACTGGTCCTTTACTGGATATATGATTTGCAGATATTTTTTTCCCATTCTTTAGGCAGTCTTTTCACTTTTTTGATAGTGTCTTTTGATGCATAAAATTTTTAAATTTTTGATGAAGTCCAATTTTTCTGTTTTTTCTTCTGTTGCTTGTACTTTTGGTGAATATCTAAGAAACCATTGCCAAATCCAAGATCATGGAGATTTACCCCTGTGTTTTCTTCTAAGAGTTTTATAGTTTTAATTCTTACATTTAGGTCTTTGATTCGTTTTAATTTGTGTTTTTGTGTTTTGTTTTTTTTGTTTGTTTTTCACAGATGAATATCAAGTATGTAGTAAGGATAAAATTAACTCATAGCACACATGCAATTCAAACATGTAAAATTAAACAATCTACCGTTGGGAAATGCAAACAACATATGTGCCAAAACTTCTAAAAAATACATGATAAACACAATAACCATATTATTGTATATAACCAGAGATATTAGATATCTCTGGGATGGAAGGGGGGTGGGTTTGGGGCAAGTGCATGCATTCTGATGTTCTGGAAACATTTTTTTTTTCTTTAAATTTAATTTTTTATTTTATATTAGAGTATACTTGATTTACAATGTTGCATTAGTTTCAGGTGTATAGCAAAGTGATTCAGTTATACATACACATATGTCCATTCTTTTTTAGATTCTTTTCCCATATAGGTTATTTCAGATTATTGAGTAGAGTTCCCTGTGCTATACAGTAGATCCTTGTTGATTATCTATTTTATATATAGTAGTGTGTATATGTTTATCCCAAACTCCTGATTTATCCCTCCCCCCACCTTTCCCCTTTGGTAACCATAAGTTTGTTTTTGAAGTCTGAGTCTGTTTCTGTTGTGTAATTAAGTTCATTTGTATCATTTTTTTTTAAGATTCCACATATAAGTGATATCATATGATATTTGGCTTTCTCTGTCTGACTTACTTCACTTAGTATGATAATCTCTAGGTCCATCCATGTTGCTGCAAATGGTATTATTTCATTCTTTTTTACAGCTGATATTCCATTGTATATATGTACCACATTTTCTTTATCCATTCCTTTGTCGATGGACATTTAGGTTACTTCCATTGTCTTGCCTATTGTAAATAGTGCTTCAGTGAACATTTCGGTGCATGTATATTTTCTTTTCTTTTTTTTTCTGGCCATGCTGTGTGGCATGCAGGATCTTAGTTCCCCGACCAGGGATCAAACCCGTGCCCCCTGCATTGGAGAGGACAGTCTTAACCACTAGACCGCCAGGGAAGTCCCCCACCCCCTTTTTTTGCATGTACCTTTTCGAATTATGGTTTTCTCAGGGTATATGCCCAGTAGTGGGATTGCTGGGTCGCATGGTAGTTCTATTTTTAGTTTTTTAAGGAACCGCCATACTGTTCTCCATAGTGGCTGTATCAATTTACATTCCCACCAACAGTGCAAGAGGGTTCCCTTTTCTCCACACCCTCTCCAGCATTTATTGTTTGTAGACTTTTTGATGATGGCCATTCTGACTGAGTTAATTTTTGTACATGGTGTGAGGTGGGGCTCCAACGTCATTCTTTTGTGTGGAAATCCAGTTGTTTTGCACGTGCAAAGCCATCTGTTGAAGAGACTGTTCTTTTGAAGGGTCTTGGAATCCCAATTAACTATAGAGAGATGGATTTAATTCTGGACTTTCATTTTTTTCTATTGATTTATATGTTTATCCTTATGCCAATACCACACGTTCTTATTATTGTAGCTTTGTAGTAAGTTTTGAAGTGGGGAAGTAAGAGTCCTTCAACTTTGTTGTTCTTTTTCAGAATTGTTCTGGATTCCTTGAAATTCCATATGAATTTTAGGATCAGCTTGTCAATTTCTGCAAAAAAGCCAACTGGGATTTTGATAGGGATTGCATTGATTCTGTAGATCACTTTGGGGAGTATTGCCATATTAACAATATTGTCTTCTAATCCATGAAGGCAGAATGTCTTTCCATTTATTTAGGAACACGTATATTTTGAGGTAGGTAAAATTATAAACTTGGAAAGTGCAGTTCTTGAGCATTGAGGTATTCTGTGAAACAGGCTTTGTTTCAGTGTATCTGAAAAACTTTCAGGAACGTTTAATCATTTTAACCCAACCCAGGTTATTGAGTACAGTTGAATCTTTCTTTAAGGAGCTTTGAAAGCGTTAGCCATTCATTCTTTCAGTGGCCATCTGAGCGCCTAAAATGTGCCAGTAGGTGCCAGGGTGCAGCAGAGAGCAAAATTGGCAAGACCGTGCCCTCATTCTGGTGGGGATGGGGGAAGCTGGATGATAAAATAGACGAGTTGATAGGTGGTGTTGAGTGCTGTGGGAACCGTGAAGAAGGGAGGGGAGGGTGAGTGTTGCTGAGACGGTGCCGTTGGAACAAGCACAGAGGCTCTGGTGTGTCTGAGGCCAGGGAGGTTGTCACAGAGCAGGCGAGGGATGGGGAGAGTGTAGGAAATGAGGCTGCAGAGGAATGGGGTGGGGAGGACGTCTGATCTTGTTGGTCCTTTAAAGCTGGAGTCTGACAGTGGCCCCTGAGTTGGGGGCGGGTGCCCAGCAGAGTGGCACAGCCTGGCTTCCCTTTTAGGCGCTAGAACCATTTCCAGCTGCTCTACTGGGTGGGGTCGGGCAGAGGCAGGGAGACCATTTAGGAGCTGTTGCTGTAACGTAGGTGGGCCAGCAGGGACGTGTTTGGATTCTGACTGTCCTTTAAAGGCGTTGCTGACAGGCTTTGTTCGCGGAGCGGATGTGGGACATAAGGGGGAAAGAGGAGTCCAGTACGACTTGCAGGTTTCTGCCAGGTTTTTGGCTTGAGAAGCTGAAAGGAAGCGATAGGGAGACTGGGGAGCAGGGGCCCCATGGGCTGGGCGGGGAGACCAGGGGCTCCCGCTGGAAGGTGTTAGTTTGAGCGTCTGGAAGATGTTCCAGTGACTTCCATGGGCTGTGGGATAAGAGTTGTATTGGATGAGTTTAAAAAGACAACTTTTTGTTGTCACCCAGTTCCATGTAACCCCGCTCCTGTGCCCTCTTTGCTCCAGCTTCCTGGCCTCTGCTGCAGTGATTAGGTAATGAGGGTGAGCAGCCCCCTTGATGAATTTGCAAGATGTCAGTGGGATGAGGGTGACACCGTCATCTGTCCCCACCCCCCCAAGCCTTGCCGATGGCAGCTGACATCCGTAGAGAGGGCACTGTGTGCTGAGGACCTGGTGTGCATCCTTGTGGAGACTTACAGCATGTCTTGAGGTTGGACCCGGACTAAGCAACTTGTGCAGGATCACAGCCGGCAAATAGCAGAGGGAGGACCCAGACCCTGTCTGCCGGCCTCCAGCACCGTGCTCTGGAGCAGGACCCCCAGCTGTTTCATGTCAGTACCTGTGGCTCACATAAGGGGTCAGGGATGCACCTCTTTGCTTTCTTCATTAGCCAAACGAGGCAGATCCGATTATTAGCCCCATTTTACTGGTGAAGTTAACTAACTTGCCCCATGTCATATGGCTGCTCGGTGGTTGTTAGGGGTTGAATTGTGTCCTCCAAAATAGACCCGTCCTAACCCCCAGTATCTCAGAGTGTGGCCTTACTTGGAGATCTGATCTTTACAGAGCCAGTCAAGTTAAGACGAGGTCATTATCCAGTATGACTGTATCCTTATAAAAGGGGGAAATTTGGACACAGACACAGACATGCAGAGAGGGAAGACGCCATGAGAGAATGAAGGCAGAGATCCGGGTGATGCAATTAAAAGCCAAGGAATGCCAAGATTGCCAGCAAACTGCCAGAGGCTAGAAGAGCAGTCTGGAGCAGATTGTCCCTCACAGCTTCGGAAGGAACCGGCCCTGCCGACACCTTGATCTCAGACTCCTGGCCTCCATTTCTGTTGTTGTAGGCCTCCCTGCGGGTGGTGCTTTGTTGCAGAAACCCTAGCAAACTGATACAGTGGTAGAACCAACGTATACCGAACACTTAGGTGCTTGGGACCCAGCACTGAATACACGGTTCCTGCTCTCATGGAACATAAGGCTTTGCTGGTAGCAGACAGACAGCGAATAAATACGTGCCGTCGGGTGCTGAATGCTAAGAAGAGAAGTTAACAAGGAGAGCTGGTAGCAAGGAAGGAGGATGGGATGCTAGCTCAGACAGGGACGGCTCTCTGATAATGTGACATTTGAGATTTGAGCAGAGGCCCGGATGCATCAAGCTAGCTGGTGGGGAGGCCATCTGGGGCACGGGCCTGAGTCCAAGGGCAGGGGGCGGGCGTGGCTGGAGAGGAGAGGTGGTAGGGGATGAGGGAGGAGGGGTAGCTAGGGCAGGTCAGCGGCTTTGTCCTGCGGTGGAGGGACGCCACTGAGCTCCCAGGAAGGCTCTGAGCAAGGTGACCCATCGCTGCCTTTCTCAGTAGAGGAATCCCTCTGGCCGATGCGTGGGGAATGAGCCTGATCGCGGGAGGCTGTGGGTGGAGCGGGCAGCCTCAGCACCCGGATCAGAGTTACTGGACGTGGAGGGTGTGGGAAGGTGCTGGAGAGAGCGAGCCTTGATCAGCTTAGCGATCACTTACTTCTGGGAGACTCGCGACTTCTGCATTCAAGGCTACGTGATAGGAGTTGGTGTGAATAAAAAATTTTCTTAAGGCTTTCGTGATGCTTAGACTTCTTGGACTCTTGTGTGGACACAGAAACTCAGTGAGTAAATTAGTGACGAATTAGTAAAAAATGCAAGCAGAAACAGTATCGTGGTGTGCAAAGTTAGGTGCAGTTGTGTTCTAATTAAGGTGGACGATTGCAAGTTATAAAACATAAACTGTATACTCAACAGCAGAAGTGCATCTGGCTCAACTTGACAAGAGAAAACTGAGCCCCAAGAGGTCTTGGTTTGTCAGACTATAGACAGGTTCTAATTGTATTGTTTCTAAAACTTGCTAAACTTTCAGTATCATTTTTAGAATCTTTCTGTATTATGGAAAAGTTTATCTTTTATAGTTTTATGTGTATCAACCTGAATAGGGTAATTTTTGCTTCATTGTTTATCTGAGAGTTCAAGCTGTCACCTTTCACTGATCATTTTTAGATAAATTTTAATCAAATGCATTTGAGCCCTGTGAACCCAACCACTGTACCAAGCCTGGGGTACAACTTTGATTATGGAAATGAAGGATAGTTTATTTAAACTCTGTACATTTAAAAAACCTTAGCACTAAAGCTTCTTTTAAAAAAAAAATCATAATGGTTCTGAATGAACCACGTTTTTTGGGGGGTTTTTTTTGCTGCTTTTATTCAGTATCCCACTATTTCACAGAATGGCCAGATAGCAGGTGACATGAGTAGCAAGGGAAATAGGTCTTGGGTGTTGTTAAGTGTTTCATCTTCTAAAGTCTTAACGCTTAATGACAAGCACCTGCTTTTTAAAGCAGAGCCTCCTTGTTGCGGCATGATGGGAAGAAGGTGGCCGGAGCTCGGAGACCAGGTGAACTGTTCTGGCTCTTTACAGATCAGCTCCAAGACCTCATCTACCTAAAAACTTGATGAGTCTCACCTGGATCCTGATGTTTACCCGAGCCCTGATAACTGCTTCTCTGTTAAATAGCATTAGTTCAGACAAAGCCTCTTTAGTTTGGGGTCTTTGTTAGTTTGCTAGGGCTGCCATAACAAAATACCACAGACTGGGTGACTGAAAGAACAGAAATTGATTTTCTCGAAGGTCTGGGGGCCGGAAGTCCAAGATCAAGGTGTCGGCAGATTTGGTTTCTTCTGAGGCCTCTCTCCTTGGCTTGCCGACAATGGCTGCTTGTCTCTGTGTCCTCTTCTCTTTGTGTGTCTGTGTCCTAATCTCCTCTTCTTAGAAGGCCACCAGTCAGTCATATTGGACACCACCTATATGACCTCATTTTACCTTGGTCACCTCTTTAAGGACCCTGTCTCCAAATACATCCACATTCTGAGGTACCAGGGGTCAGGGTTTCAACATATGAATTTTGGGGACACAGTTCAGCCCATAACAGGGTGTGATAATGAACTGCAATTTGTCTCTCCACATATCAACTGTTTAAAAAGGTTCATTTCTGGTGGAAGCCCAGGTGGCTTTTTGTCACGTGCCTCATGGAAGAGTAGAGCGTTATTTATTTAATCTTTTTTTACTGCCGTGGAGCACGTGAAGAACTTCAGCTCCTGTGTGGGTAGTAATACAAGATGTGCCCAGAACTTCCGAGTCCCTCAGGGCAGCCTTCCCGACTGCCTTAGTGCACTGGGGCTGCTGTAACAATACCACAGCCTGGGGGGCTTATCAACAACAGACATTTATTTCTCACTGTTCTGGAGGCTGAAGTCAAGGTCAAGGTGTAGGCAGATTCAGTGTCTGGTAAGGGCCCTCTTCCTCGTTCACAGCTGGCTGTCTTCGGTCGTGTCCTCACGTGGTGGAAGAGGCAGGGATCCCACTCTCGAGGGCTCCACCCTCATGACCTAATCACCTCCCAAAGGCCCTACCTCCTAAGACCATCACACTGGGGGACACAGACATTTAGACCATGACCCTGATGACTTGTGCCCCACCTGACTGCACCTCAGCAGCTCTGCACCAGCTTCTCTGTGGAGCTGTTTGCGGGGTGTCTTTTAGGGGAGTTCAGCCCTCCAGGTTGGACTTCCCCATCTGTCTCCCTGTGAGGACCCTTGCAGTCCTCCTCCCACTGAGACACAGTCGAAACTGCTGCCCGTGATCCCTGCTGGACCAGACTCTGCTTAGCAAGTGAGCTGGAGTCAGGCCATGAGCCCCTCTCAGCCCACACGATGCCTGCTTCCATCTTGTCAACTCACTTTTGGGCCCCCATCTGGTAGAGAAATGGTGTCTCAGTTTAGGGCATTTATTTTAGTCATTTTCCAGCAACCTATGCTGCTGTCTGGGGTGGTGACCTTGAGGGTAGAAGGTGTCACATAAATGGGGTGTCAGGGTCATATTGGAAAGACATGGGCCTAAATGCCTTCTGAGAAGAGACCAAACTTAAAGGATGCTGTTGGCAATTAGTGACTCCTTTCGCTTGTAAATAAAGTAGATCCTGGACCTCTGCAGGGGAGTGGTGAGCACAGTGGCGGTGTTCTGATCTTCCTGGCCCCGGGGCTTGAGAGGTGCAGCTAATGGAACTCCCGTTCCTAATGCGTGAAGCCTGCCCCATCCTGTGCCACTGTCCTGTCATCCTTCTTTTGGTGGGTGATGCTCTAGGTGGCATCATTGCTTCTTACCCTACCCCAGGTTCTCCGGAAGGAGCTGAGAACTGGCAAGCGCTTTGCTGTTCAGGGTTGAGAGAATGGCCTCACCGTGAGCCACTCAAACACCGTAAGGCTGACATGGTCCTTCTGGAAAAGAGCATTTCTTTTTGCTGAAGGGAGTCTGATAGGCTTCCAATAATTGATAGCTAGGATACTCTATTTATTTTGCATCTGAGCCAAGGATTTTTTTTTTTTTTTTTTTTTTTTTTTTTGCTGGTCTTCCTTTCAGATCTGCTGGAGGGATGGAAATAGTCCAGATCTGGACAGGTGAATTAGTCTTCCAGTAATCTTATGACAAAAGCTCATCTGAAAAAAAAAAATAAGGCTCATCTAGCAGAAGTGAGTTTATGGATAAGGAAAAGGGCAGTGGTTTCCTTGCGTGTTATAAACACTATAAAAAAGCTAAGAAATCAGAAATATCATGTCAGGACTGAACTGTGTCGTCCCCCCCAATCCCCGCCTCAGCCACTAAATGCATACGTCAGAGCACCCCCTAGTGTGACCGTATCTGGAGATAGGGTTTTCAGGAGGTAAGGTGAAATGAAGTCATAAGTGTGGGGTCCTAATCCAATAGGACTGTGGCCTTAGAAGAGCGAGCTCTCTCCCCTCCACATGAGGACACAGCGAGAAGGAACCGTCTACAAACCAGGAGGAGAGCTGAGTCAGTCGGTACCTTGATCTGGGACTTCCAGTCTCCAGAATGGTGAGAAATACATTTCTGTTGTTTAAACCACCCAACCTGTGGTATTTTGTTACGGCAAACTAATACAGAAGGAAATAAGTTTAAGCTGGGCTATTTTTCAAAAAGGACGACTGATTGAACATGAACACCAATATACAAGCTTGCATCTGAGCAGGCATTCCCATTTATTTATCTTTTTAAATGGTCTTCTCTTTTTTCCCTTTTTTTTTACAACTTTGTTGTACAATAAACTACACGTATATAAAGTGTATAATGGATGAGTTCTGACGTGTGGGTATCCCTATGAAACCATCACCATATAAGATAATGAGCATGTATCCGTCACCCCCAGAAGTTTCTTCCTGGCCTTTTGTGGTCCCTCCTCCCTCCCTCCCCCCCTCCCCCATCCCCAGGCAACTGTTGATCTGCTTTCTATCACCATCGACTAGTTTGCATTTTCTAAAATTTTATATAAACAGACTCATACAGTATATACTCTTTTTTTTTTTTCCTGGTCTGCCTTCTTTCGCTCAACCAAGCTATTCTGAGAGCCATCCAAGTCCTATGTATTGATAGTTTTTGCCTTTTTACTACTGAGTAAGATTTTATGGATATACACCATTTATTTATCCATCTGCCTGTTAATGGACATCGAGTTGCTTCCAGTAGGTATATATTTAACTTTAAAAAACTGCCAAATTGTTTTCCAGAGTGTCATTTTACACCACACCAGCAGTTACGAGAACTCCAGTTCTTCCATATTCTTGCCAACACTTGGTACGGGCAGTCTTTTTTTTTAAATTGAAGTATAGTTGATTTCCAATATTTTATTAGTTTCAGGTGTACAGCATAGTGATTCAGTATTTTTACAGATTATACTCCATTAAAAGTTATTACAGGATAATGGCTTTAATTCCCTGAACTGTACAATATATCCTTGTTGCTTATCTATTTTATACATAATAGTTTGTATCTCTTAATCCCATACCCCTAATTTGCCCCTCACCCCTTTCCTCTTCCCTTTGGTAACCACTAGTTTGTTTTCTATATCTGTGAGTCTGTTTCTGTTTTAGGTATACATTCATTTGTATTTTGTTTAGATTCCACATATAAGTGATATCATAACACTTGTCTTTCTCTCTGTCTGACTTATCTCACTAAGAATAATATTCTCTAGGTCCATCCACATTGCTGCAAATGGCAGAATTTCATTCTTTTTTACAGTTGAGTAATATTCCATTGTGTGTATATATGTGTATATATCATTGTGTGTATATATGTGTGTGTATGTATATATATATATATATATATATATATATATACATACACACACCACATCTTCTGTATCCATTCGTCTGTTAATGGGCATTTAGGTTGCTTCTATGTCTTGGCTGTTGTAGACAGTGCTGCTGTGAACATTGGGGTGCATGTATCTTTTCAAATAAGTGTTTTCATTTTTTCCAGCTATATACTCAGGAGTAGAATTGCTGGATCATATGGTAACTCTGTTTTTAGTTTTAGTTTAGGGACCTCCACACTGTTTTCCATAGTGGCTGCACCAACTTGCATTCCCACCAACAATATATGAGGGTTCCCTTTTCTCCACATCCTAGCTAGCATTTATTTGTAAACTTTTTGATGATAGCCACTCTAACAGGTATAAGGTGATACCTCATTGTGGTTTTGATTTGAATTTCTCTAATAATTAGCGATGTTGAGCATCTTTTCGTGTGCCTGTTAGCCATCTGTATGTTTTCTTTGGAAAAATGTCTGTTGAGGTCTTCTGCCTGTTTTTTTGATTGGGTTGTTTGTGGGTTTGTGTTGGGTTTTTTTGTTTGTTTTTGTTTTTTTGATATTGAGTTGTCTGAGCTCTTTGTATATTTTGGATATTAACCTCTTTTCAGTGATATCATTTCCAAATATTTTCTCCCATTCTGTAGGTTGTCTTTTTGTTTTGTTGATGGTTTCCTTTGCTGTGCAAAAGCTTTTAAGTTTAATTATGTCCCACTTGTTTATTTTTGCTTTTATTTCTTTTGCCTTAGGAGGCAGATCCAGAAAAATATTGGTATGATTTATGGCAGAGTGTTCTGCCTATGTTCTCTTCTAAGAGTTTTACAGTTTCAGGTCTTTACATTTAATCCATTTTGGTCTTTAATCAATTTTGAGTTTATTTTTGTATATAGTGTGAGGTAATATTCTAATCTCATTGTTTTACATGTGGCTGTCCAGTTTTCCCAGCAACACTTATTGAAGAGACTGTCTTTTCTTCATTGTATATTCTTGCCTTCTTTGTCATAGATGAATTGACCATAGGTGCGTGGGTCTATTTCTTGCCCCTTTATTCTGTTCCATTGATCTGTGTGTCTGTTTTTGTGCCAGTACTATGCTGCTTTGATTACTGTAGCTTTGTGGTATAGTCTGAAGTCTGGGAGGGTGATTCCTCCAGCTTTGTTCTTTTTTTCTCAGGATTGCTCTGGCAATTCAGGGTCTTTGTGGTTCCATATGAACTTTAGGATTATTTGTTCTAGTTCTGTGAAAAATGTCCTGGGTAACTTGATAGGGATCACATTCAATCTGTGGATTGCTTTGGGTAGTATGGCCATTTTCACAATATTAATTCTTCCAATCCAAGAACACGTGTTACAGCAGTCTTTTCATTTCTGCCATCTTAGTGTAGTAGTATCTCCCTATGGCTTTTGCATTTCCCAAATAATTAATGATCAGAAAGTTAGTTCAGGGGACTTCCTTGGTTGGTCCAGTGGGTAGGACTGTACACTCCCAATGCAGGGGACCCGGGTTTGATCCCTGGTCGGAGAACTAGATCCCATATGCATGCTGCAACTAGGAGATCCTGCGTGCCGCAACTAAAGATTCTGTATGCTGCAACGAAGATCTGGCACAGCTGAAATAAATAAATATTTAAAAAAGAAAAAGAAAAAAGAAAGTTCATGATCATCGTAAATTTGTTTTGTTTTGTTTTTTTAAATTATTTTTTGGCTGCATTGGGTCTTCATTGCTGTGTGTAGGCTTTCTAGTTGCGGCTAGCGGGGGCTACTCTTTGTTGCGGTGCGCGGGCTTCTCATTGCGGTGGCTTCTCTTGTTGCGCAGCATGGGTTCTAGGCACGTGGGCTTCAGTAATTGTGGCACGTGGGCTCAGTAGTTGTGGCTCGTGGGCTCTAGAGCGCAGGCTCAGTAGTTGTGGCTCACAGGCTTCGTTGCTCCATGGCATGTGGGATCTTCCCAGACCAGGGCTCGAACCTGTGTCCCCTGCATTGGCAGATGGATTCTTAACCACTGCACCATCAGGGAAGCCCTGTAAATTTGTTTTAATCCTATGGAAATACAACACAAAGAGAGCTCTGAGAATCTGCACTGTTTCTTTGTATGTAATAGCAAAAAAAATTGGAAATGACCACCCTCAGTAGGGGAGTGGCAGTAGGATAAGACATGACACAACAGCATCCAACTGTAGTTACTAACACGAAAGATGCTCACAGTAAAGTAAGGGGGCAAAAAAAGACAGGTCGAACTGTTCATGTATAGCGGTGTTGTGTGTGTGTGTTTGTGTGTGTGCGTGTGTGTTTATGTAAAAGAAGAAAGGAGTGAAGGGGGATTGTATAGGAGTGGACAAGATCTAGAAGCCCTTTGTTGTTGGCCTAGTTTACTTCCAGTTTTTCATAATTCTAAAGGAGGCTCTAATGAGCATCTTTCTGCCTGTGGCTATTTTTGTAAGGTATGTCTCCCATGGTGGAGCTGCTGTGTCAGTGAACGTAGAGTTAAATCTTTGGGCACACAGCTTTATTTTGTGTGGACTTTATTTTGCTGCACTAATTAAATTGTCTGCACGGTGCCAGAGCCACACCTTTCAGCTGCTGTGTTTACATCTTTATCTGGCAGGACCGTGTTCTCCACCCCAGCCTAACCACTCTTCTATTCCAGAATTTTTCTACCATTCCCAGGTGGTCTTCTTCCAGATGAACTTTAGAATCATTTGCAAAATTTTTAAAAACTCTTATGGGGGTTGGTTGGTATAGGTAACAGTTATTGTACATTTCAAGGAAAAGCAACGTCTTCACACAGTTGGGCTCTCCTCCCACAGGGAAATGTGGTGGTCTCTTCATTGATTAAAAAGCATTCACTTAGGTTCCTAAGCATTGAATTGTTCTTCTTATATAAGTCCTTCTTGTGTCTTAAATATATTAGGATTTATACATGTATTTCTGCTGTTATCAATGGGGTTATTTTCCACTATATGTTTTAACTGGTTGTTGCCATGTAGGAAACTATCAATTTATAGAATTTGGAAACCAGCCAACCTAGTGAATTTATTTCTAAGTTTTTTCAGCTAATTGTGTTGAGTTCTTTGGGTAGACAGGTGTACATATCATCAACCAGCCCTGAGTTTGTGTTTTTTCCCAGTGTTTTGTTAGCATTTTCTGGAACAAGGTTAAATAATAATGATACTATCAGTGTATCAGTAACAGTAACGTTAGCTGCTGTAACAAAGAAGTCCAAAAATTCAGTGCCACCATAAGACTGAAGTTTCTCGCTCATGAATCAGTTCTGCTTGCTGGTCCAGGTTGGGCAGCTCTCTTCCATATGGTCATTCCAGAGACTCAAGCCAGGGACTCTGCCATCTTTAACATGTGCCTTCCAGAGTTGCTCTATTCACTGCCGCTCTGTCCCACAGGAAGGAGGAAGAGCATGTAGGTGCACGCTTAGACCTTAATGGCACATGTTACTTCCACTCATATCTTCAAGGGAGAAAAATATCAGCTGGTCCAGCAGCCCTGGCCCAGCTGTACCCTTTAGCACAGGAGGGGACTTGGTTTAGGTGGGCGGTCCCCATCCCTGCTCCTACCTGGCGTGCACTAATCTTAATGGGAGTGCCTCAGCCCTGCAGATCCATTGTATTGCTTGTCTCATCAAGGATCAGCTTGTTCCTTATTTACTAACCTTAATAACTTCTTATCTTTATATGACAAGAAATATATGTCATTTCACTACCTGATCAGTTTGTAAGGTATTAATTGTGTTTTTCCCAAGCAGCACAGTTCTGCCTTACATTTTACTCATGTGCTTTTGGTGATTATTATCTGGCTTAAGCCAGATTCTCCCAATGCCTGAGATATGTCTTGGAAGTAAATTTGTTGGAAGGTGTGCTGATTCAGATGTTGTGGGGTGAAGGAAGGAACACCGAGCTTGGGGGCAGAGCACCAGGGTTCATGGTCAGACTCACCACTTCTCAGCTTGGGGCAGACGTGCTGGTTGCCACCCACTCACCCCCTCTTCCTTCTTGTCAAATGAACCCAGGTATGTTTAGGGGTCAGGTGGTAAAGTGCTACAGGGTGGTAGCCCCCATCTTCCAGCCCCAGTGGTGAATATTATTGTTTGAGGACTTAATCCTAGTTGTTCTATTTTCCTTTAGACACAGGCACATGACCTTCTCTGACCATGAGATGTGGCCAGCCGGCTTCTGGAAAGGATTTCCTCTAATACAGAGAGACAAAAAAGGAACAAACTTTTTTTTTTTTTTTTTTTTACTGCTCTCTGTAGTCATGTGAGAATTTAATGCCTGATATGTGACAGATATCTGAGGTTATGGCAGGAAAAGACTGAAGATAAGTCAATTCACCGTGGGGAGCATATAAGCATGAAAAGGTTTGGGTTCTTTTAGGATGTCGTTGAGCCCTTGCATTAACCAAACGCAGAAATAGGTTCCTCTAGACCGGGGTTTCTCAGCCTCGGCACTGTTGACCTTCTCTGATGGTCAGGACAGCTGGGGTGCTGTCCTGTGTGTTGTAGGGTGTTTATCAGCATCCTGGCCTCTGTCCCCCAGATGCTAGGAGCACCCCCTCTCCCCTACTGTGACAGCCAGAAATGTCTCCAGACATTGCCAAATGTCCCTTGGGGGCAAAATTACCCCAGTTTGAGAACCACTGCTTTGGACTTTTGGTTGTGAGGTGGTAGATTTCTTCACTGAGACTTGTATAGTCAGATATTCTATCCTTTTTTTTTTTTAATTTATTTATTTTTAATTTATTTATTTTTGGCTACATTGGGTCTTTGTTGCTGTGCATGGGCTTTCTCTAGTTGCGGTGAGAGGGAGCTACTCTTTGTTGTGGTGCACGGGCTTCTCATTACGGTGTCTTCTCTTGTTTCAGAGCATGGGCTCTAGGTGCACAGGCTTCAGTACTTGTGGCACACGAACTCAGCAGTTGTGGTGCACAGGCTTAGCTGCTCTGCGGCATGTGGGATCTTCCCGGACCAGGGCTGGAACCCATGTCCCCTGCATTGGCAGGCAGATTCTTAACCACTGCGCCACCAGGGAAGTAGATATCCTATCCTTTACATCCAAAAGCTTCGTAACTGATCTGCAACCTTGGACCATCCTTAACCCATGGGGAGCCTGTTTCCTCTATGAGCTGATGCAGGCACACTTGTTTCTTGACAATAGGGGGGTGTGTATGTCCTTAAAAATGCAGAATGTCCTGTGCTGATCTGTGCCCTTGCCATTGGCATTCCTGTGGTTCTTGCTGGAATCACGCTTTTCTGGAGCAACTGCCGATGATTTCCTGTCTCCCCATCTGCACAGGTTTCCTCCTAAGTACAGAACCTCCTCATATTTCTGAGGAGATCGTGTTCTTCCAGCACCTGCTTTATGCCAGCCACACGTCTGCCTCTCGGTTCTGAGTGTCCCAGGCAGTTTTACAGCTGCTGGGGTTTGGAGAGGAGAGGCAGCGTTGGGCTTGAGTTGATCTGGAGAGAGTAAGCCAGGCTCTCAGGCCTTGGTCACCGTTCCTGGGCGTGTTGTTGGTGGTCCCCCGACCCAGAGCTGGTTCTTTCACTGTCGCCTGCTTCTGTGCACAGAGCTCATCTCAGGGACGGGGCAGCCGAGGGAAAGCACCGAGGAACGGGACCGCGGGTGGGATTCAGGCCAGATCTGAACGGGCGGCGCTTCATGGGAGAGGTGTGTTCTTCGCCTCCCAACCTGAGACTGAATTACGTTCCTTGCCGCCGGGGCCGCACGTGCTCTAACCCCAGTCCTGGTGCCTTCCGGTTCCCGAGGCCCTTGTGGGCTGGTGGAACCCAAGCACCCGGGGAGGACGCATCCCAGGCCCTGAACAGCCATTCGGAAGCCCTTCTGCTCTGGCAGTGAGGATCAGGAGGTGCCGCTGGGACTTTTAGTCCCAACATTTAGTCTCATTTGAGCATGCCAGTTCTGTTCTCCCGGGTATGAATTTGAAAGAGTATCGATTTCTACCAGTAAAACTTTTGGGACTGAAGCCTGTTTGGAATTTTAATGAGACTCTCTACCCAAAATGTTCTTTCTTCCCTTCTGGCTCTTAACAAGTTGGTTTTTAGGCTTTTGGTTTGTTTGTTAAATATGTCATTTGTATGTGGATTAAAATAAGTTCAAAAAGCAGAAAAATAACATATTTCCAGACATTTTGTCATCTAGTATCTGAATGGTATGCTTACTTTTATTAATGTATCTGTTGTATAGATTGTGGTTATAAATCCTTAATTATTTCAGTATTCGCTGCATCGTGTGTATTTCAGGGTTTAGACTGTACCCTGAAGGGCATGTTTGCCCCACGTGTTCATTTTCCTTCCCTGTGGTTTACTGTGGAACTCAGTTGCCTTGACCTTCACCTGTCATTTTCCATCATTAGCCCCCTGCCAAATAGTGATTCCCTTTAGTGAGCCCGTGTTATCTGCTTCCCACCCATTATTTTTCAAACGTAGAATCCTCCAAAATCAGTGCCTCGTGACTCCTTTTACTGATAAAGACACCGAGTGAAGCTCGGGCTCTTGTGCGTACAGTGTTTCCGCCCAGCCAACGTGCCTGCAAAGCCCATGGGGCTGGGGGTGGCGCGTGGACGTGAGGGAGGGCGGAGGACCGGCTCTGCACTCGGCAAAGAATAAAGTCTGGAAGCACAGAAAGCGCTGGGAAGCATCACAGTAGCCCCTGAAGTTCCCACGTGGGAGACAGGGAAAGTAGGTGTCAACGGTGAGAGCGAGTGACTTTTACAATCTAAATGTAATAAATTCCGAAGGGGGAGAAGAGCCATATTTGAGCACGCGTGTCGTAGCCTGCCTTCTGTGAGGTAGCGAAGCGTTTGTTGTGATGTTTCACGACGTGGTTTTCTGACCTAGTGTTAGATTCCGGAGTCGTGTTAGATTCCGGAGTCGTGTTAGCCAGGAGCCTGGGATGGCCCCCCGGTGCTGTGTCCCACGTGCACGCGCATTGCGTGTACACGTGGGTACATGTGTGCGATCCTGATGCCCTGGTGGGGCGGTGGAAGTGGAGTGAACACCCTGGACGCCTCTGCTCCCTTTGGAGTCTGACCTGCAGGGCCAGCCTGCAAGCAGGCAGCGGCGCGTTTTCTCCGTGAGAAGCTGGGGCGTCGACGTGGGCAGCAGCTTGTGACAGGCTGGACGGCTGGTGCGGGCCCGAGCCCGACTCTGACCCAGGTCCGCCCGTCCCGAGCCTGTGCTCTTCATCCTGTTGCCCCTGCCGTTGCCTTCCTGATCTTTCTCAGGAGCTAGGCCAGCAAAGCGTTCCCTCTGCAGCAGAGCCCTCCAGGTAAACTGATAAAAATGAGTTTCTGAACCTGCCAAGCCGAGGCCCAGGCCCAGGGCTCGATCGGGTGGTTCTTCCCGCAGATGGTTAGTTACTGCCCCCCCTGTGCCCCTCGGCCGAGGCCTGGCCTGGGGGCTGCTGCCCTCACCTCTCAGCCACGTTTTGTAAGGTCTCCGGGCGTGTAGATGCTCAGCCTTTAGTCGTCCTCCTACACAAGCAGCATGGTGTTTGTTCAGAAAGTGCAAGGCAGTATAAGCTACAACACTAAGGTAAAACTGATGCAAAGGAAATAATTTTTAGAAAATGAAAGGAAAAGAAATGTGTTCTAATGGGTCTCTCATGCAGGCGGTTGAGTGAGCCGGAGGCCCCAGCGCCCTGCTGGAAGCTTCAGTGCAAGCCGGGACCGTGGGACGTGGATGAGGGTTGACTAATTGGGTGCACGGCCCTGCAGGTTTGCTGTAGCGTCGAACAGAAGAAAGCAGTGCAGTGATTCTCCAGTTGGTGACCTTTTTGAGAAGGAAGCTCTTCCTTTACAAAGGAGTTGTACTGGTGTCATTCCCCCAGTTAAACCAAAGCTGGCCTCGCTGGCTACCTGTGGATCCCAGCTCCCTGAATCGGCTCTCAGGGGCCTTGATGAGGTGCCAGCCTCCCCACCTGTCTCCTTCCCTCCCTCGCCCTCCCAAGCTGCTGCGGTGGCTCGGTCACTGCCATTCCAGGGACGGCCTGATGTTCCCCGGCGCGGCCTACTTAAATATGGGAAGTCCTGGCCAGTTTGTTATTGCTCAGTGTCTGTTCTGTTTTTATTCTGTCTGAAGGGCGGAATTGCTGTTGCGGTCCTCTGGCAAGTATTAAATGAGTGTTCAAGCTTGTGCCAACTGGCCAGTCTTACTCACTGTTCAGCTTCGTTTTTGTGGCATGAAATGAACATCCTTATAAAGATGACTGACTTCCAGAAGGAAGACATGCCAGTACTTTACCATTTGCTTGATGAGAGCCATGCTTTCAAATTGGCTCCCTTACATCCTTTATAGACAAGCATCAGGCATTCTGAGGTCGGTGCTATCACTGGGAGAGCAGGTCTGGGCTGTCTCTTCTGGGAACTTTTATCTATCATCTATCTATTTATTTATTTAATTTTTATTGGATTATAGTTGATTTACAATGTTGTGTTCGTTTCTGCTGTACAGCAAAGTGAATCAGTTATACATATACATATAGCCACTCTTGTTTTATATTCTATTCCCATATAGGTCATGACAGAGTATTGAGTAGAGTTCCCTGTGCTATAAGTAGGTCTATATTAGTTATCTATTTTATATATAGTAGTGTGTATATGTACCTCTTCTGGGAACTTTTAAAGGAAACATTTAAAAATTCATTTTAAAGGCTAGAGCATTTTTAAATATAATTTAACTCCCCTCACCCATATTGTTAAATTACCCTAAAGTTTTAAAAATTGTGATAAAATACATATAACAAAATTTATCATCTTAACCATTTTTAAGTGTATTAAGTTACTTTTTGAGTCCTCAGGCTACCCTTTTGGAATTTTTAATCATGTTTTTTACATAGAACCGTTCTAAATCATGCCGAGAGTCCTGGAGAATATCAGACTGTCAGACTGTATAATGTCAGAGTAAAACAAAGTGAAACGTAGACATTGCCTTGGGTGGAGTGAAGCGAGACACTTCCTGGTCTCTATTAGTGGAGCTCAGATGTGGTTCAAACTTTTTTTTTTCAAACTTACATTTTGTATTTTATTACTTTCTTCTAAGGTCAGTCTGCTAAGCCTATGAATACAATGAGGTTAAAAATATTGTAATTATATCTTAATTATATCTTAAGGAATACTTTTAAAATAGTATAGTGCCTGGGTGAAATAAATAAGGAAGTTT
This sequence comes from Balaenoptera borealis, assembly GCF_965194805.1. NCBI lineage: Eukaryota > Metazoa > Chordata > Mammalia > Artiodactyla > Balaenopteridae > Balaenoptera > Balaenoptera borealis. The sequence goes on along the minus strand of NC_138862.1, from coordinate 9,428,260 downwards.
AATTTCCTGTCTAATCATATTTTTCCTTTCTGGTTAGCACGTAAAAAAGTAATTTTGAAAACATGGCTATGTTTTCCTTCCCAATTCATCTGTTTCCCTGAGATATTTATTCTACAGTTGTAGAAGAACCTTTTTCTCTCTTTTTTTAAGTATACATCCTTTTCATTCAGAGTTAAAACAATAACAAAATATATATATATATACGTATATATACATATATATATACGTATATATATGTATATATACGTATATATATATATAATATTAAGCTTACTGGCCAGTCACTTTGGGTTTCTGTTTTCCTGAAAAACACAACCCAAACCATGAAGCTTCCCTGGAAATATTCCCTGAGCTTTTCTCGCTGGAGAAGGCTCTTGCCAAAGCGAAATGCCCAGATGGAGGCTGGAGAGAGGAAGGCAGAGTCAGGGTGGCCTTCCCTGACCTGAACCAGGTCCAGTCTTGGCAGCTCTTGAACAGCTGGGAGGGGCATAAGGAGGGAATCAGGCATTTTCAGCCCCTAAAGGGTGCGACTCAGTTCAAGGGGGCTATTTTGCCAATTAAGGGTTAAAAACTCTCACTCAGGGCTTCCCTGGTGGCGCAGTGGTTGAGAGTCTGCCTGCCAATGCAGGGGACACGGGTTTGAGCCCTGCTCTGGGAGGATCCCACATGCCGCGGAGCAACTGGGCCCGTGAGCCACAACTACTGAGCCTGCGCGACTGGAGCCTGTGCTCCGCAACAAGAGAGGCCGCGATAGTGAGAGGACCGCGCACTGCGATGAAGAGTGGTCCCCGCTTGCCGCAACTAGAGAAAGCCCTCGCACAGAAATGAAGACCCAACACAGCCAAAAATAAATTAAAAAAAAAAAAAATTGCCTTAAAAAAAAAAAAAAAAAAAAAAAAAAACTCTCACTCAGGACAGGCTGGACCAAGTCCCTGTGTCCCTTCAGGATTGTTAAAAGGAGGCCCTTTGTTCTCTGGTCGGGAAAGAGTTTTCAGTTTAGTCCAGGGTGTGGACGTCACTCGGGAGTTCATGTTCCTTGCAGCTCAAGGCCAGTCCGGCAAGAGCAGTTGGGGGAACACAGCATTCATTTTTTTCTTCTTTTTTGGTGGTAAGATATACACAACATATATTCACCTATTTTAACTATTTTTGAGTGTACGGTTCAGTGGCATGCAGCATGTTTCATTGTTGTGCAGCCATCACCACCATTCATCTCCAGAACTTTTGCATCTTCCCGAGCTGGAAACTCACTCCCCATTTCCCCCTCCCCCAGCCCCTGGTCACCCTGCTTTCTGTCTCTATGGATTGACTACTCTAGGGACCGCATGTAAGTGGAATCATACAGCATCTGTCTTTTTGTGTCTGGCTTATTTCACTTAGCACAGTGCTTTCAAGGTTCATCCAGGTTGTAGCACGTGTCAGAATTTCCTTTTTAAGGCTGAATAATATTCCTTTGTGCATATAGACCACATTTTGTTTATCCATTCATCCATGAATGGCACTTGGGTGGTTTCCACTATTTGCCTATTGTGAATAATGCTGCAGTGAACATGGGTGTGCAAATATCTGTTTGAGCCCCTGCTTTCCGTTCTTTTGGGTGTGTGCCCGGAAGTGGGATTGCTGGATCAAATGGTAATTTGGTAAACAAAGCAAATGTTTAACATTTTGAGGAGCACTGCGGTTGCACCGTTTGACAGTCCCACCAGCAGTGCACAGCGCTCGGTTTTGAAACGTCCTAGGACAGGGCCGCTCTGAGTAGAATGTCGTCTTTTTCAAAAGCAGTGGCAGCTGAGGGCATCAGGCTTGATCCCACCTCCCAGAGAGGACGCAGCAGAACCCCTCCAGGTTCCTACTGAGAAGTGTCTTTGGGAGCCTAAAGTGGGCTGGCCGCGCTGGCCAGGCACTTCACTCGTGCCCAGGCCTGATGGCTTGGGCGCTGGCGTTGACAGCCCACAGGTAGAGGAGCTTCTGAATCGAGGGTGTCTGCCTGAAGAAAGCCACCGGGCTGAACCAGCACACGGAGCTTTGACTATGTAGCAGGCAGATGGGGAATGAATCATTACATCTAATGATCTCATTCTCTTTTAAGTTTGCCCTAAAAACATGGAGCTGTTTCCCCCATGGCCGTGCGTTAGTCCTCAGTGAGACAGAGGAAAAGTCTCACGTAGGTAGAATTTGAGATGCTACTTAGTACTACTCAGGTAGAAGGTGTCTTTGAGTGGGACCCACACCCACTTCCTGTGTAAATTAAGTCACGCTGGGGGAGGTGGCACCCTGTCTAGGGGAAGCCTTTGTTTCCAAAAGTGCTTCCCATCTACAACATGGAAAACCTTTTCACCCGGCAGTTCTGATCTCCAGTCTTACCACATTTTTTTTTTTTTTTAAGATTTTTTTGATGTGGACCATTTGTAAAGTATTGAATTTGTTACAGCATTCCTTCTGGTCTGTGTTTTGGTGGTGTGGTTTTTTTTTTTTTTTTTTTTTTGGTTTTTTGGCCACGAGGCATGTGGGATCTTAGCTCCCCAACCAGGGATCGAACCCACACCCCTTGCACTGGAAGGCGAAGTTTTAACCACTGGACCACCAGGGACATCCCTCCGGTCTTACCACTTGCAAAACGTTTCTTTAGAGTTTTTTAATTAAATATCCTTTAAGAAATATTTTCTTTCCTTTTTAATCTTAAATATTAATGACTATTTACCTTTTCCTTTGTTGCCTTAAAAAGAAACTTCAGTTCTCCAACTCCACCTCTTATTATATGCAGATTTTCTCCTTGGCTTCAGTGTCTCTTGGAATTCTCATCATCTGTTGGGTCTGCAGTTGATTTCATCTCCAAATATACAAGAGTTTGAGTTTTTCTTTTCTAATACAATGTATTCCTCAAACTTCCTTGTTAACACATCTAACTAGTGCCCTTGTTTGCTTTTGTGACAATAAAGGATATTATTTGTGAATGATTGGATTTCTGTCAGTTCTTTTAAAATGCAGTGCATTTTGTCTCCACATTTAAATCTGGTGCTTAACAGTCAGCTTGTCATTATAATAAGAGGAGATGCTTGTTGATTGCTTGCTTTGTGGCAGGCCCTGAGCTAATTTCCTTAAGGGTGGTGTCTCATGATGCTTGAAACTTTGTTAGGCACCATTATCCCTGTGAAACCGCAGCCCAGAAAGGTTAAGGGATTTACCCAACAGATGATGGAACTGGAATTCCAGGCTCTGACCCCCAAGCTCACAAGCTTAAACCAGGCATTATAATAGCCTCAGTCTTGTTTGTTTGTTTAACCTTTGTGTTGAAGCACATATTAAGTGCCAGGCTCTGTGGGAAGTGTATTAACAGAATCACTATGACCCAGGCACTATTTTAGCCCCATTATTCGTGATGAGAATGGTACAGAGGGGAATCACTGTCATAGCTGCTCCAAGGAGCAGCCTTGCAAATCCTGTCCGGCCAAATCCTGACTGTAGGTTGGATGAAACCAGTTCATGATCTCTGGGTGTCTCTGCTCTACTCCTGAACCTGTGTGCTTTGATCTAACTTACCAATCTGATGGGTGAAAAGTATGGCATTTCATAGTAGTTTTTTTGTTTTGTTTTAAAATTTTAATTTTATTTATTTTTGGCTGCATTGGGTCTTCGTTGCTGTGCGCAGGCTTTCTCTAGTTGTGGCGAGCGGGGGCTACTCTTCATTGCGGTGCGCGGGCTTCTCACTGCGGTGGCTTCTCTTGTTGCAGAGCATGGGCTCTAGCCGCATGGGCTTCAGTAGTTGTGGCACGTGGGCTCAGTAGTTATGGCACACGGGCTTAGTTGCTCCACAGCATGTGGGATCTTCCTAGACCAGGGCTCGAACCCGTGTCCCCTGCATTGGCAGGTGGATTCTTAACCACTGTGCCACCAGGGAAGTCCCTCATAGTAGTTTTAATTTGCATCTTTTAAATCAGGAAGGATGAGCATCTTCTCATTTTTCTAAGTATTATCTGGTTATATCCTTTGTTCTTCTCTGCGTTTTCAAATCAGAGGCTTCCTTCATCTTCAGTGTACCTTTCCCTCAAGAGGCACTGACTCCCCGACTCAGATACGCTGTGTTGCTTGGATTAACATGGGCAGCATACAGTGAACAGTCCATTCCACATGTCCTGGTCATGCCCTCAGTTTTTGGTTATGTTTCTTTTTCTAATTAAATTAAATGGGGTAACAAATTTAAATGAGAAAGAAATAGCAACCTGCCTTGTTCATTTGAAATGAATGGTTGTGGTTCCTTGTAATTCCATTTATATGGGAAGAAGTGTATTCGTCAGAATAGGGAAGGTTATGCCATGGTAACAAACAGTCCCCAAGCTCAGTGATTTTTACAGTATTGTTGAGTTCTGCCTCAGTGGGTCAGCAGGTGGTTTCTGCTCTCTTAATTTCTCAGGGACCCAAGCTGGGAGGGGCTCCAGTTCAACCTGTGTCTCCGTGATCTTAGAGGCCAGGAAAGAAAACCCACTGGGCTTTGAGTTGGCTTCTAAAGCTTGTACCAGAAGTGACACATCATTCCACTCATCTCACTGGCCAGAGTAAGGTGCCACGCCTACATTTAAAAGGGCAGAGAAATGGGATCCTGCTGCTGTACAGCCCGAGAGAGCCAAACACTTTTGGATCCCAGATGACCACCTTAGGAGCTACAGCCCATCTTTTGCACCTCAGTTAGCAAAAGTCCTTAGACTATGCTGAGCAAAAGTGAGACTGACTTAAAAAGCAAGAGCTCTGCCTGACAAACATAACAGGTGAGGACAGAGCTTAGTTCTCCTCCGAGATCATGGAGAAAGCCCACAGCTGCAGTATCGATAAGCCAGTGAGTCACAGACATGGTTTCCTAAAAGCTGTGTCTTCAGGACTGGCCAGCTGATACTTGTTGAAACTGGGTGATGGGTACTTTGCTGTTCTACCTGCTTTTCTATATGTTTGAAAATGTCCGTAATAAAACACGGTCTTTCCTGTGCATTTCCCACAGTTGTTTCCTCTCTTCCTCGACACCTCAGTTCTTACCTGCTGTTACAGCATGTGTTTCCAGGTCACCTCCTCAATTTTTCTTTTTGACACGAGCACATTAAAAAAATTATTTTGTTGGCTTGCCCTTTGTTTTAAGCTATCAGACTCTTGCAAATAATAGTTTAAGGTATTTCTTGACAACCTCTAGGTATAGCTGGTCTTTTAGATGTAGGTTTATTGAATTTGAGAGTTCAATTAGACCACATGCTTCTGATGGAAAATATTATTTTGCTTCCTTTCCCTTTATCTCCTACATAACCTCATTATGCAGGATCCCATTTCTCTGCCTGTTTGAACATAGGCATGGCACCGTGACTTACTCTGGCCAGTGAGATGAATGGAATAATGTGTCACTTCTGGCACAGGCTTTAGAAGCCAACTCTAAAGTTGGCTGTGAAGGCCTTTGAGCAGCTTTTTAAGAAGCGTGGACTTTACCCTGTCGGCTTTCAGTAAATATTTGTGTGAGTTGTATGGATTGTTCCACTGTAATGACGGACACTTGGTGTAGAAGATTGAGTCATGAGGACCCACCCAGTGCTCTGCGTGTGGTCACTCGATGCCATGAAGACCGGCGTTGACCTACTCCCGACAGGGAGATGCCATGTTAGCAAGAAATCCGCCGACCGTGTTTCTCAGGTGGGGCCAGTGCCCGGGGATGCTTTAGCGCAGGCCAGGCCTGTGTCCTGCCGGAGGAGGCCCAGCTCAGGGGGACTGTCATTCCAAGCCAACAGGGATCTGACTTCCTCCTGGGGAACTGAATGGTGAGGACGCAGGAGTCATGGCCTACAGGTGTGTCCCACATATTCAGGGCCACCTGGGTGTGCAGCCAGGCTGGGATAATGATGGGGAGATCCAGGGCTTCCGTGGCGCACAGACGAGGGTTTTCTTGGGGACAGGAAGTCTGTGTTCTGCTTAGTCTCGTGTGTAGACTAGAGGCTTCCCCAAACAGAAGCACACAGCTCCATCAGCAACTGGCCTGACAGGGGCAGAGTCCCTTTGAAGGGATGCAGGGTTTCCCTTCACTGCTGGGGGCTTCCCAGCCCCGCGTCCCTGATGCTGGCTCGTGGCCCCCCCTCCCCAAGCCCTCCCGCGCAGTCCCTCTGTCCTCCTGTCCTGTCACGTCCCACCTCTTACAGCCACACCGGGGCCTGCTGGTGTCGTCCTGGCCTCGGCAGATGTCCTCTCCACAGTCAGTGTCACTGCTTTCTTCCTTATGTGCTTTTCCTCTTGTTTTCCAGGCTCTCCAGAGTAACCTGAGGTATTCCTTGCTGCCAAGACGGCTCGTTATCAGCAAGAGATTAGCTCAGTGCCTGCATCCTGCTTTGCCCAGCGGTGTGCACTTAAAAGCCCTAGAAACCTATGAAATTATCTTTAAAATTGTGGGGACCAAATGGCTGGCCAAGGATTTGTTCCTATACAGGTATGATAGCATCCCCACCGTTTTACTTTTTTATTACCCAAGTAATCCATATTTCAGTTCACAAGATGAGAAAATGATAAACAAAAAAATACAGAGGGGTGTGTCAGTTCACCATAAAGCCATCACAGAGGTAACCAGGGCTCACCTTCTGGAGTATGTCGTCCCTGACTTTTCTCTAAGTCGGAGTGTAACGCGTATACTGCCTGTCACCTGCTCTGGGCCAACAGTTCATTGTGACCGTCTCCTGACAAGCGAGCATCTCCATCACCAGTGTAGATGGCTGGCTGGCTGCTTTTGAAAACCCCCTTGGGCTGGCCAGCCACTTGGAGCTTCTGAGCAGGTGTCTCATTTTCCCTCCTCTCCCTTTTTCTGTCCCAAAGCTGTGGGTTGTTCCCTCTTCTGGCACACGCAGCCATGTCGGTGAGGCCCGTGCTGCTTGGCCTGTACGAGAAGTACTTTCTCCCGCTGCAGAAGCTGCTCCTGCCGAGCCTCCAGGCCTTCATCATCGGCCTGCTGCCCGGCCTGGAGGAGGGCTCGGAGATCTACGACAGGTGGGTCTCATCCAGAGCTGACGGCTGTGCCCATCCAGGGGGGCCGCCCATGTGGTTTGTATTTTATTTCGCTGCTGTATAAGAAACAGGGACGGTGGGGCTTCCCTGGTGGCGCAGTGGTTAACAATCCGCCTGCCAGTGCAGGGGACACGGGTTCGAGCCCTGGTCCGGGGAAGATCCCACATGCCGCGGAGCAGGTAAGCCCGTGCACCACAACTACTGAGCCTGTGCTCTAGAGCCCGTGAGCCACAACTACTGAGCCCACGTGCCACAACTACTGAAGCCCGCGTGCCTAGAGCCATGCTTCGCAGCAAGAGAAGCCGCCGCAATGAGAAGCCCGTGCACCACAATGAAGAGTAGCCCCCGCTCACCGCAACTAGAGAAAGCCCGCGCGCAGCAACGAAGAACCCAACGCGGCCAAAAATAAATAAATAAATAAAAATTAAAAATAAAGAAGCGGGGACAGAAGTGCAGAGACCCATGAAACAGGGCGGGTTGATGTTTACATTTTTGTGGTGGTCTCTGCCTGACGAAATACTGTGTGTGCCTGGGAATTACCTCGCTTCCAGGTGAGGGTCAGAAGGTAAGAAAGTTTCCTGGAGTCGCAGTCAGTGGGCAGCAGAGATGGGATTCTACTCCCCATATGTCACATTCTGAAGTCCTCCTCCCTCCTGTTATACGAGGCTGCTTCCAATTGAAAAAGCAAGGCCACGTTTCATTGATGGATAAGCTCAAAAAGGGGCGAGGCTAAGCAGCATAGCTTTTGACAAGTTTCAGAAGCACCTTGGAGAAATTTGTCAAACTCATACGCATAAAAGTTCATGCAGTGGTGTTTGTTTGTTTTGGTCATTGCTTAGGAACAGGAGAGAGGAGAGAGGCTGTATCCATTCAGATTGAGTATACAGAGTGTCCTGTTTCTCTGGAGAATCATAATGTAAGAGCTCACTTCCAGCGTATTAACTATTCTGAATGATGCCGCAGTGATTAACTTCTGTTCATAGGACCCATTTTCAGAGCCCACGTGCAGCCTGACTGGGATGTTTAGAAACCTGTGTGCTTGCAAAAGTTTCCATTTGATTACACAAGAAACTGCTCGAACTTTCCCCATGCCAGAGGCCCCAGCTGCGCCCCCTGGGCCTATTTTGTGTCGGCAGTGACTGGAGCGTGCACGGGGTGTGGAGTGGAATCTCACAGTCAATCCAAAGTCCGCACAGAGTGCTCCCCTCAAGGAAACCAAATAATCGGAATGGTTTGTGGGACGGTCGCTGGTGACCAAGGGTGCATTAAAGTCACAAGCCTCCGTGCTGGGATTGGATGCGCATGTGACCGTTTGGAGCTTTCACACAGAGCGGGTGGTGGCCATCCACTTCCCAGTGGGGAATCCACCTCGGCGGTGCACTGAGTCACTAGGATCCACTTCCCTAGGAGGCAGGGTCTGTCTCGTTGCTGTTTTAAACCTAGCACCGTGCCCTGAGAGGCTGGGTAGGTGTGTGCGTAAGGGAACAGTCAAGGTCCTGTAGGGTCAACAAGAGGACCTTTACCAGACTCTGTTTCTTGACTCCTAGTACCAGGCTCTCTCTAGAGTTCTGATCCATTCACGTTTTCCTAACAGATGTGTGTATATAAATGCTTCTTTCCCATCGTCTGAAGATGAACACATCAGCTCCCAAAGTGTATTGCAGTTTTTTTAATCTGTAAGAGTGAATCACACCAGGAGCATGTCGGTAGTTGGGGTGTTGTCATGTGTTCTCCTGGTTGATAAACAAATGTTCATGTGAACAGTCGCTAAAGTTGCTTAACACGGGTGTTTTCTCCCAACATTGTGATTTCTTGACGTTGAACCAAGAGCTGAGTGAAGCTGCGTGAACCGCTGAGCAGAGGCAGGTGTGACAGAGAGCCAAGCCCGGCGTCTGCAGCCCTCAGAGGTGGGAGTGACTGGCCTTCCGAGGTGGAGGCTGGTCGAGGGTTGTGTGGTCTCAGAGCACAGTAGTCGGGTGACCGCACGTGTCCGTGTCAGTTTGAGAGAGTTCAGCAGCGATTCTTCCCCAACGTGCATAGGAATCGAGTCAGACACCCCCGACCCCAGCAAATACTCTGCAGAGACAGGAAGGGGGGGTCTGGGGGCGGGGGGTCGTGATGTCCAAGACGGTGGAAAAGGCGAAGCGGTGAGTGAGTGAGTTTGGGGCTGGTGAGGACGGGTGACTCAGGGGTCTTGTGGAGGCGAGGACAGTTCCTGCTCTGTTCTTGTCAGTGAACCATAAGGGAATGGAAATTTTGGCCAGTGTTAGGACTCGTTATTCACCCTGGCTTTCTAATAACCCTTTGATGTCTGCAGATCACTCCTGGCCAGAATTCCTTTTCTAAAGTGCCCAAGAAGTAGCCACATAGTGTGCTGTGTTTTGCTGTACGGAGAAAACAGGATTAGTGGTATTGGGGGTGGGAGAATATTCCACTCCTGTTCCGAGGAGGCGGAGGGGAAGAAAGCAGGCAAAACCCGGCTCCCCAGAGATGCCCCTTTAAGTCAGTGGCTCTCAGCCCGGGGTGGTTTCTGTCCCCCAGGGGACACTTGGCAATATCTGGGGACACTTCTGGTTGTTACACCTGGGGCGGGGAGGGTGCTTCTGGCATCTAGCGGGTGGAGGCCGGGGGTGCAGCTGAACGTCCCACAGTGCCCACGCTTGCCTCCACAGCACGGGAGCGTCCAGCCCCAGGGGGCCACAGGGTGGAGGTTGAGAAACCCCGATTTAGATAGTAGTTGAAAAAGATTTATTTTCTTTCTTTCTTTTGGCTGATTCCAGGCACCATGATGACGAGCTCTGCTGGGTCTAGAGCTTTCCCCCCCTTCTTTGATGTATATCCGACTATGGTGGTGCGGGGCGCTGTTGTCACTGCCCTGCTTGTTCAGACGGTCACACCCCGCGCTGTTCAGTCTTGTGACAGCTCGGCTTTCCACAAGGGTCCATTCGGCAAGCGACCGCAAGGCCAGAGTCGTGCAGTGCCTGGGGCTCACGGCGCACTGCCTGCGTCCCTCACCTGCCGTCAGCTGAGGAGAGGAGAGCGTGTCGGTGCCGTCAGCGTGAGCTCGCGTTTGCAGGGGGCACGAAAGCAGCAGCCAGGGTGGCTGAGGGAGGACAGGAGGAGCAGGCATTGGGGGTTGGTGTGTGTGTTTTGTTTTGTTGATTGTTGGTTTTAAATGGAAAAGATTACCGTTCTGGGCACTAAACTGTGCACACTTATTTTGGAACTTCACCACTGAGGTGCTGTGAGTAATTCTTATTTAGTAGGAAGTTACTTAGTTTTTAACCCCAGTTAGCTTGTTCTTTACTTTGCTCTCCATAGCAGAGTCCTGTCATAATTGCCATTTTCGGACCTGTAGCATCATCTCAGTTTTTAATATCCATTCATTTTTAGAATAAACTGGGAATTTTTATATTTATATATAAAGCTGTGTTTCTTTCATAAAGAAAACTAGCCAGTGTTCTGTAAATATTGAAGAAAGGATAGCATAAGTGGCATTCCCCAGGCTCTCGGACAGTGGAACCTCTCTACTGTGGAACAGCCCAAGTGGCCAGGGTTCCGTGGAACGTACTTTGGGGATATGCTGTCCTAAGCAAAGGGGATTTGACAGCAGTGTGTGCACTGTAGTGTCTGCGTTGGGTTTTAGCTTAGCGGTGGTCTTCTGGGATCCTGGAGAGAGGAGCACTCCGGGGGCTTCCTAAATTAATCTGTTGCTGTGGGAATCTCTTCCTAGCTCAGGACCACGCTGTCTGTCCAGAGGACACGGTGACCCATCTGCCCGACTTACTGTAACCGCAGCTGCTGCATGGTGCTTCTGCCCCAAATTAGGGCCTTTGTTTGGTTGTTTTCAGAGCTGGGCAAAGATAAGCTCTATTTGTTCGCCCAGCCTTGATAGGAGACCCATCAGTACCTTTAGCCACTAAACCATGCTGCGTCCTTCTCCTAAACGTTTGGGTGTTACTTGTGCTTCTTCATTTTTTTTCTCTGCATCTTTTGCTACAAATATTTTTTGAGTCAAAAAGAAGGCTTAAGGAGACTAGGTTTAAGGAGAACAAAATTTATTTTTAATATCGAAAGGTAGTTGGCATTTTTTGTATGAAATGTTTTAATATACACGGAAGTGGTTATTAAAAAGTAAGCTGAAGACAGTTTGGCTTATAGTAAAAGGGAAAGAGTGGCATTCATCTGACAGTTTTTTCAAGTGCCAGCTGTGTGTCAGACACTCATCTGGGCACTGGGGGGCGTCAGCCAGCAGAGCAGCCCTAGTGGTGACGGTGGCTGTGTGGCCTCAGCGTCAGCTGTGTTCTCCTGTGCTGAGTTTTTGCTCAAAGACTCTCAGGTATTTTCACAACATTTGCATCCCTTTTCCCTACCATAGCTGAGAGCTGAAACGCACAGAGGTTTCACTTCTGTGCGAGTGAAATCCCTTTGTGGGAGTTTGCCTCCGCTGTTGTATTGATAGATGCTATCACCTGGCCCGCAAGCTTTGTGTTCGCAGTCGGCGGGAAGGTGCCCCGTCAGCTGCAGGTGCACGCGGAGCGGAGAAGGGCCAGGCCTCGGTCAGTGTCAGTGGAAAAACAAGCCCGCACCCACTGATGATGGTGCTTCTCTTAGAGGACGGCCGTGAAGTCGCTGACGTCGTGTCACGGGAGACCTGGATAAAGATAAAGAGACGAATGAATGCTGGCCGTCCGCAGGAGGGCTTCCTGGAGTGGGAGCCGGTGTATGGAGGTGCTGTGGGCAGAGTGATGGGAACTCGGCTCCAGACCTTCTGGAATGTGCCGTGCGGCAGGAGGCCCAGGGGAATGTTGTCCCCAGTGTTTCTAAAATCCGGTCTCACTGGGCACATTTTTGGCTGTGCTCAGGTTGGGGGTGTCTTTATCATTACTTAGATTTTCAATCAGTCACATTAGCCTTTTTTTTTTTTTTTAAATGACTCCTACTTTTATACAGAGTGGCTGATCTGCTCATCCACTTTGGGCAGTGGAACCTGTAAGCACCGTGGCATCCACAGCAAGGCCGGAGGCAGAGACGGATCTCTGCCACAGTGTGACACAACGGGTCAGATGCCGCCTCTTGGCCAAGAAGCCCCACGCCTCGGTGACATGTTTGTTTTAGCAAATTCAGTTTTCAGTGACAGCCAGCAGGTGGACAAACACAGAAGGGCGAGAGATGGCAGCATCTCAAAATGAGGAGGAAGATGGTGCTTCCCGGCCAGGGAGAGTGAGCAGCGCCCGTGAGAGCCCGCGCGGTGCGCCCTAATTCTACGCTCTCCCGCCCACAGGACGGACGCGCTGCTCCTGAAGCTGTCCCTGGTGGTCGGCAGGGAGGTCTTCTACGCCGCCCTCTGGGGGAGCGTCCTGGCGAGCCCGTCCATCCGCCTGCCCGCCTCGCTCTTTGTGGTGGGCCACATCAGCCGGGGCTCGCCCGGCAGAGAGCAGAAGTACATGCTGGGGACCGACTACCAGCTCACGGTGGGTGCCGTGCTCCCGGCGGGCTGGTTCCCCGGCACAGGTGTCACCGGGGCCACGGGGTGGGGAGCGGGGGGGGGGGGGGGGGGAGGGAGGGGGAGGGGAGGGGGCGGGGCAGCGGGAAGCAGAGGCGCTCTGAGGTTGGGCAGGCGAGGAGGCAGCATCACTGCGTAAGCCGCGATGGCGGCGTTGGCTTCTAACACCTGCGTCACGTTTGTGTATTCACGCGAGGAGGGCCCTCCGGGAGGCCCCGCAGCTTCCACGTTACGGGTGGCCGTCGACGGCGCTCCGCGGAGCCTGGCTGGGGTCTGCTGTTGAGCCACAGCCTCGTTTTCTTCCCCTGCCCCGTCACACCGCCCACTGTGCCCGCCCAGTAGGCTCGCTCCAGCTCCTGCCGTCATCCCCGCCGCCCTCCTCTCCTCTGGCTGCTCTCACACCTAGGTTGTCCGTGCCCAGGCCCCTCTTCCCTGGCAGCGACCTGCCTTCTCATGACCTTGAAGAATGGGAACTTCCCAGATCTTTCTGCCTTTTCCCCAAACTTACCATTTGTTTAATGGCCTGCAGTCTGTCGCCACCTAGTGGTGGACCCAGGCTTTGAAGTTAAAATGTTCAAAACTGAATCCGTCGTTAACAAAGTTGCACCGATTACTTACCCCTCTGAGTCCATTCCTCTTTGCAAAGTGGGAGTAATGGAGCTTCCGCACGGGGCTCTCTGAGGAAAAGAGTGATGAAAAGGACCTCTGCTTAGGGCAGAGGAGACCCTCAATAGTCACGTTCCCTTCTTCCCTGCCCTGTCAGTACCACTTTGTTTCTTTCTCCGTTTTCACTGCCCTGCCTCAGCTTCTTGGGTCTCGTTCCTGGACCATCATGTAATTTTCTAACCGGTTTCTCCCCATCCCTTCCTCTCCCCATCCAGTCCTTTTTTGGTTGGTAAGAGATTCACTTTGCTAAAACATAGCTTTGCTCAGATCTGTACTGTGCTTGAAAAATACCTGTTTGCTGCAGATAAAATCCATCCTCAGGAGTATTCTAACAGTCTGCAGCCAGCTCACCAGACGCCTCACTCTCCACTTCAGGCCCATTGCACTCCCGGAGCTGGCTGCCTGGCCTGGCCCGGCCCGTCTGTGATGCTGTCTTTGCTCCAGCCAGCCCGTCGTCCTGCACTCGCTGCCTGTGCCTCTTCTCCCCCGTCTCAGCGTGTCTCCTGCCTGTATTACGAAAAACTCAGCTTACCCCCAAAGCTTCACTGTTCTCGCCAGTTGAAAGATCTCTCCCTCTCCTCTTCCCAGTTCTCATAGCTTTTTGTTACCACTTGTCTTATGGCTCTTATCTATTATGCAGCTGTATTACATCTATCTATACTCAGAAAAGACACTCAAAATGTCTACTTAATTGGTTTGGAATCCATTTGACTGACACTCTTTGGAGTTTTAGTGTAGCTGAATGTTCCTATTGGCACCTAAATGTATTCGTTTCTGGGATTATAGAATTTGAGGTCTTAGAATCTGACGATCTGGTCCAAACCCCTCCGTCTCTGAGATGGAACAGTGAGGGCTGCAGCTGAAGGTCTTCCCGATGTCACACAGCCCCCTAGCGTCTGGAGCTAGAACCAAGTTTCCCATATTTATATCTTATAATTCTGTTCCACACGATATAACACGGTTTCAAGATTGCCAGGAAAAGTTATTTTCATTTTTATGACTATAAAGAGTAGCCTGCGAATGATGTCCAATGTCTTGGGCATGAAATGTTCGTGGCTTTTTGTCTTTTGTAGGTAAAGTCCTTATGTGCGTCCCTGTTGGACTCAAACGTGCTGGTGCAAAGAAATAATCTGGAGATTGTCCTGTTCTTCTTCCCATTTTATACCTGTCTGGTAAGCCGTTTGTGCTCTTCGAGGGGAGTCGCTGGTCTTTCCTGAGGCCGTGGGGTAGACGGGAGAGGTCCGAGCCCTCTCGTCCGGAGGGGAGGGCAGCCACTCAGTGACCACTATTCGCTTTCAGCCATTCAGGGTCCTCGGTCATTTCTGTGAGGGTGGTGTTTCCATAGCGAAAATTGAATAGCCTCTTTCCCTGGGCAGCATGTGCAAAACCAGCCCCTTTTGAGAACCGCCTCTTTAAGATAAAGCTTTTGTAGATTGGTAAGGAGGGGCCACATGTCAGCAAGCCGGCGATTTCCTATGTCATCTCCTTGCAGTATAGTTTTCTCTTTCCTCCTCATAGGATTCCAACGAGAGAGCCATCCCCCTGCTCCGGTCCGACATGGTGCGCGTCCTCTCGGCCGCCACCCAGACCCTCCTGAGAAGAGATATGTCTCTGAACAGAAGGCTTTACGCGTGGTTACTAGGTACTGAGTAATACGTGGGAGTTGAAAAGTCAGCGTTAAGGTGAAACCTTTGAGTGCTGATTTTTGGAATAAAGTCGCAATCTTGTTGATACATTTCTGAATCACAAAGTGTGGAAAGATAACACGGTGACTGAATTGGCACTGGTCAGCTGAGTTCTGCTGCCTACCCCGCAGCTTTGGTTGTTTTGCAGCTGTTACATAAAAAAACGGAAGTAATGGGATGTGTAAAATGTTAACCGAATTCCATTTTAAGAAGCTTGGAAGACCACAAAATGTGGGAAGGAACTGAGGGTGTCATGGTTTCGTAGCTGCTTATTGTGGTCAGATTATACTTAACTCGCTAACGCTGGGTCGTCTCTGCTGAGTACACGATTGAATTCACTTAAAATCATAATAGAACTAAAAACAGTGCCATTGAGAAGGTTCACATGATACTGAAGCTTCCTTATTAAAACCTTATTCAGGTAGGAAGATGTTTCATGGGATAAGACTGTGTGTGAGAAAACCCAGAAACATGGAATATATGTAAAAGAAGGTTTTGTCTGGATGGGAACGTTTGTGGCATTGACACGTTTGGGGAGATATTTGGATGACTTTGGAAGAGCATGAGACCCCGGTTCATGTTTCTGTGAGCACGTATTCTTGTGAACAGACTGCATTGTAGGAAAAGAGCCATTGACCGTTGGTTGGATGGAAGGCTTCAGGGGGACAAGTCCAGGAAATCACAGGGCCTAAAATTCCCAAGTCCATGTACCTAAGTGAAGGTGGTTTACAGAGCAATTGTGAAAAAGCTCCGTAGTTTTTTTTTTAGAAAGACTTTATTTTTTTAGAGCAGTTTTAGGGTCACAGCAAAACTAAGAGGAAGGTCCAGAGAGTTCCCACCTCCCCCCTCCTCCCCGCCAAGCACGGCCTACCCTATCACCACATCACCCACTGGAGTGGCACGTTTATTACAGTCGAGGAACCTACACTGATACCTTATTGTCACCCACAGTCGGCTGTTTACACAAGGGTTCACACTTGGTGCTGTGCATTCTGTGGGTTTAGACAAAGGTATAATGACATGCGTCTACCGTTACAGTGTCACACAGAGTATTTTCCTGCCCTAAAAATCCTCTGCTTCTCAGCTTTTTTTTTTTCAACCCTCATAGATCTTCTCATACCAATGTCAGAAAGTCCTCTTAACCTTTTCTTCCCCTAGTTGTAAAACTTCCAGAAGTCATAGCACAGAAGCTTATGAAGGATTTCCAGAAGGATATTTACAGGCTCTCTGAGCATTTTTGTTAAAAGAATGATTTTGTTAAATGCACGCTGCCTTCCAGTGGGGCTAGGCACACTGTATGTAGACAGGACCCTGGACCCAAGTTCAGTACCGGCTCCGACTTGCTTAGCCGCGACCCCAGGAGTCCAGACTGTCTGCTTAGAAAGATGCTGTTCCTTGCCCTGAGGACCTTAGAGACTTACCAAGGCTCAAAAGGAGGGCATATAGTTGAGAATACCTTGATTTTCACATAGCGCCATACAAATAAATACTGGTTTTTAAAAATGATACTCATTCCATTAGATCCTCGTAATCATACTTGTCGAAGACAATCAGGATGAATTCTTGGGGTAAACTAAATTGATGCCCGTTGAGATGGAATTCTGCCTGTCTGATCCCTGGCCCACCACTGTCAGAAGAAAATAGGTCTCGGTTTTGCTGGATCTGATTTTGGTTTTCTGTTGGAGGAATTCTATTTTTAAAAATGTCAGAGCATGAAACCTTTGCACAATAAGATGTACTTTAAATGTATAGATTTCTTTACAGCTCATGGTGCTTGTTCTTTTATAGGTTCAGATATTAAAGGAAATACCGTTGTGCCGGAATCGGAAATCTCAAATTCTTATGAAGACCAGTCCTCGTATTTTTTTGAGAAATATTCCAAGGATCTTTTAGTTGAGGTAAGGGAGCATTTCTGGAAAGTAGATCCCAATTAGGGCATTCCTGACCATGGTTCTTCAGTGGAGTTCCTTGTGGGACCTCAGAAGTAGACAGGGGGTCTGTTCCTTAGTACATGTTTGGGAAAATCTCGTGTATGGTTGTCCCTTGGAATCTGCAGGAGATTGATTCCAGCACCCCCTACCCCACCCCACCCCCATGGATACCAAAATCAACAGATGCTCAAGTCCCTTATATTTATAACTTGGCCTAGTATTTGCATATAACCTATGCTCATCCTCATACCTTAACCCGTCTCTAGATTACTTATGATACCATCTCTAGATTACTTACGATGTAAATGCTGTGTAAATAGTTGTCGAATACAGTGTAAATGCTATATAAGTAGTTGCCAATGCACGACAAATTCAAGTTTTGCTTTTGGGAACTTTCTGGAATATTTTTTTCCCGAGTATTTTCAATCTGCAAGACCCACGATATGGAGGGCCGACTGTAGTCACCTCGTGCTGCATGACTGCTTTTACTTCTATCCCAGAGCATTTAACAACTAGAACAACCAATAAAGTCATACTGTACTTTATATAATACCCTAATATGTGGCTTTAAAAAAAAAAATAGGGTCTGGCTGAGATACTGCACCAGAAGTTCCCTGATGCTGACGTGGAGGAACGCCACCACACGTACCTGAAGCCTTTCCGCATCCTTCTCAGTCTGCTTGACAAGCCAGAAATAGGTAACATTAGATGAGCTTTACCATCATACACCGTTAAAACTCCGGTGAGATACAATCAACGTGTTATTTAGAATACAGTTTAATCTTTGGAAGTTCAGAATCTTGAAGTAGTTTAGTCATGCTGTGTGCTTCAGTTTTCATTATCTGGGCACCAGTTAAAAGTTTTGCACAGTTACTTGAACGTTTTTGTGAAGAAACTATAATACCTTTGAGCTGTTGTGCTCGTCTGTGCGTGTGCCTGCAGGGCACGTACAGTACTGACCTTGTGAGAACGTTTCTTCAATCAAATCATTTCTTCAACTGAGCCTTGATTGTATTCTCAAGCAAATAGGGGACGCTCCTCCATCTTTTTGCCTTGTGACCCTGGGCAAGCCCCTTCTGCTGTTTGGGCCTCAGTGTTTTCCTCTGTCAAATGAAGGGGTTTGAACCAGACTCTGGTTCCAAAAGGGTTGCCCCTTATATACCGTGGTCCCCTGGGCACCCACTGAGGAAAGTGACCTTCTCTCCCTTCCTTTAAAAAAAAGAAACTGCCCCGGTATCCATTCACTGTAAGATCTCAACATCTCATCTCTTGAACACGGTAACAGGGAAGGAAACCCCCTTCTCCGTGGGATTCATCCCCGATGGCATCATCTGAGTGCTCAGGACTTGCCCACCGTCTGGGCGCCGTTTGCAGAGAACGAGAGCTGAGGGCATTCGTTAAGTTCCTCCGCCCTCTGGCCTCATGATGGGGACCCTTTGTTTATGCATTCGGAGACAGGCGTGGGGCGTCTGTGCAGCAGGGAAGGTGCTAGGCTCTAGGTGTACAAAGGGAAACAAGGGCTTCTGGTCAAGGGAAACGGAAGGGAGACTGAGGTCCTGGTGTGTTTTCACTGTTGTTAATAATAATGGTGACATTTTTTTGAGCAGTTCTTTTGTGCATCGTTAATACGCATCTCCATGCATACTTCTGTACCTCCAACAACCCTGGGGGGTAGGTTTTCTTACTATACACATTCTACAGAGGGAGAGACTAAGGTTGAGCACGGCTAAGTCATTTGCCAGGGGCCACCCAGGAACTGGGACTCAAACTCTGGAGTCTGTTTGACTCCAGAGCCTGAGCCCTCTTTGTCAGGACTCTGCTGCTTCCTTGATGGCACTCGGACGGCCCATCCCCGAGATGTTACTCATGTAACACCAATGAACTTGGGTACCATGACAGGTGCAGCTCTGGCTGCTCCTGACCAAAGTCAAAGCACGAAGCTTTTGTGCCTCCAAGCTCCGCCCTTGGAGATGGGTGTTTTACGTCAAGGCTTTGACATAAGCCAAGTGAAACGTTGAGCTAGCTTGGGCTCCAGGTCATATTTTCTGGAGGGGGGTGAATGGCAGGCTTCTGCCCCATCCCAGCAAATTCGTCCTATCTGATAATTTAGTTTTCCAAGGAAAGACACACTTGAAGGGCAAAGGAGTGGATTGATAATGTAGAGTAGAAGGCATAGGAGGGTCATAGGTCAGTCTTATCTGTGCTTTGGCTACCAAGCTTTAGCCACTTCCTCATTTCTTCTCCTTGAATCTTGACCACAAGCTTTCCTTCACTAGTAAAAAGCATTTGGCAGTCTTATGCTATAGATAAAATACACCTGGGACTTGTCGTGAAAAAGAGACCTTTTGTCTTTGGAAGCATAAGAGATTAGATTATTTGCTGATTCCTTGTTTGACAGAGCTTTTGTTTTCTCTGAATCATCCTGTGTTCACTCCTCTGAATACATGAGTGGGAAGTCACACCCTCCCATCTGGCCTGCTGGTTGATGTTTGTGGAGCAGAAATGTCCAGCCGCCTTCCAACTGCCTATCTGGCAGGGTCCAGTTCTTTTGTGCCATCTGAGGCTTTTCTGGGTTGGTGTTATTTCTTTTGTGTCGTTGTAGGTCATCAGTAAAAGAATTCAGAATAGGAAGTTGCCCTACTCTGTTGGTGCTTCTGTGGAGTGACGGCCTCTGGCCAGGCACTTTCTGCACACTTAAAACATTTAGCCCACTCCCTGCCTCCTTCGTGAATCCTCCTGGGGCAAGTTATTCAGCGTCTGGGCCTCGGTCCTCTTGTCCCCTTGTAATCAGGACAGCCCACCTGATTGCATACCTGGTTCTGTGGCTATTGTGAGCATTAAATAAATTAATAGTTATAGAATGCTTAGAACAGTGGCCAGCACACAGTAAGCTCTACAAAAACGTTGGCTGTTTTCACAGACGTTATTCCCCCAGCTAAAGGTGTCATTGTCACAACTAAAGTTTCCATACATTTAAGACTGTATAAATTATCTATGTGTTAGATAGAGTTACTCTCAATATGCTTTATACGTTTGTCACTGGCTTAAAATGGATTTTTTAAAAAACATTTTGATTATTTATTTATCTGGACATTTTCTTTTCAATTGCAGGGCCTCAAATTGTTGGGAATTTGTTTCTCGAAGTCATCCGGGCCTTTTATTCTTACTGCAGAGATGCTCTCGGCTCTGATCTTAAACTGAGCTACACTCAGAGTGGAAATTCGCTGATAAGGTACTGGTGTGGCTTCCAACTTCACTCTTCCTCCCTCCCTAATGCCATGATTTTTTTTCTCTGTTTACCATAAATTGTGAAGTGCTCAAGAAAGTAGGGATGCAGAGGGTCAGGCCACGCCTTAAAATAACCTGTGCTCTTAAATCAGTCAATATGAATTGACTCTTCCCTATTGAATACTGTGATGATTAAAAGGAGTTTGATCTTGTCTCTGCCCCACACTGGGAAGTACAAACCGTATTTACTGATCAAGTGTGAAAAGTTGCTTAACAAAGGCGACTGGGTCTGGTGTACAAGTGGTGAGTGACGGGGAGGAGGGCCAGCGGGAGGTCAGGTCAGGAAGTGGGGCAAGTGGGTGTGAGTCTTCAGGAGACCGGTCAGAAGGGGGGTAGCAGGGAGCAAGACGAGGGCACCCCAGGGGCATGAAGGCGCTCTAGGGCCCTGGAGGTAGGGTGAGTGGGGTTTGGGAGACAGCGGACGTGGCGATAACTTATTAAAGTGTGTAGTTAGCCATCAGCCCTGTGTTTTGTTCTGTCTTTGTACTTTTTAAGGTAGTACAACCTCTTCCTTTTTACTTTACTCTTAATATAATTTCCTTCTCCCTGACTCGGCATTGGGTATATTAAAAATTTAAATCAATTAGAAGATTTTTCTGGTTTATTAATTGTAAGCGTACCAAGAGTCTTTAGTGTTTGCTTTTTTGCTCGCGGAATGAGAGTAGTTTATTGTTTTCCTGAATATGAAAGTAATACATGTTCATGGTAGAGTATACCAATATTTGAAGGCATCAAGGAAAAAGATATTATCCATAATCCCACCGCCCTTCAGAGAAAAACATAAAACATTTGTATTTCTTTCCAGACTTTCAGTGCATAAGTACACAGGTGCCTATCATTTATTTTTATTTATTTATTTATTTTTAATTATTTATTTATTTAAGTTCTTAGTTGCAGCACACAGGATCTTTTTTTGTTTAAATGGGAATTATTTATTTATTTATTTATTTATTTATTTATTTATTTATTTTTGGCTGTGTTGGGTCTTAGTTTCTGTGCGAGGGCTTTCTCCAGCTGCGGCAAGCGGGGGCCGCTCTTCATCGCCATGCACGGGCCTCTTACTATCGCGGCCTCTCTTGTTGCGGAGCACAGGCTCCAGACGCGCAGGCTCAGTAATTGTGGCTCACGGGCCTAGTTGCTCCGCGGCATGTGGGATCCTCCCAGACCAGGGCTCGAACCTGTGTCCCCTGCATTAGCAGGCGGACTCCCAACCACTGCGCCACCAGGGAAGCCCTATTTTTATTTTTAAGGTGGAGTTACAGTACCTGTTTAGTTGCCTGTTTGCTTTTTTTAATACAAGTTGTGAATGGCTCTGCACTCTTCTCCTGTGGAGGATAGTGGTTGCCTTTAAGTCCTCAGTAAGGAGTTATACTTATTTAAGAAATCCTGACTGATTGACCAATCTCTTATTGATTGACTTTTGGGCGGTTTCCACTTTTTCAATATTTTAAAATTGATTTCGGAGAGGCAGCAGCAGTAAGTGGTGGCTTGAAGCAAGATCTTAGTTCCCTGCTCAGGAATTGAACCTAGGCAGCCTGGATGAAAACCGGGAATCCTAGCCACTAGACCAGCAAGGGCACGAGAGTAGACTCAAATTTTCCCTGGCTCTTGCCTCCGTTTGAAAGCAAGACTGTTTCAAGGAGGCAAAAACTGTAAAAGCAGGTGCAAAGTTTATTATTAGAGGCACAGCACAACAAGTGGGAGAGCACGCAGAGAAACCGTTTATTTAAGTTTCTTTTTCCACACCTGACCTGCCCTAGGACCCTCCCCGATATGTGTGTGCAGCTTTTTTCCAGGACGGATTCCAGCCCAGAGGCCCACGGCGGGGGCCTTGGCATCACCTACTGTGGGGTGGCGCCCCCTCCTTTTTGACCCCCAAGGAGCCTTTCTGCGCACACGCCATGTCTCCCTTGCCCCAAGGATGGGAAATATGTGACCTCTCCATCTTTTACTCAGACAGGGTTTAGCCCCTCTCTGTTCCTGCCATGACTGTTATCTTAAAGTGTCCTCAGGAGACAAAGCCTGGCTATTTATTCTGTTTCTGCTGTTATTTCTCTTTCGAAGTGCAAACAGGAGGCTGGATGTAAATGCCTAACCTGGAGCCCATCTATCTCCTGTCTCAGGAAATGCAAACAGGAGGCTAGTTGTAAGTGTCCGGCCTGAAGCCCACCTTTTTCCTGCCCCAAGAAATGTTAACAGGAGGCCAGTTGTAAATGCCTAGCCTGGAGCCTATCTATCTCCTGCCTCAAAATGACATTGTCATGATATCCTTATGCCTACATCATTTTTTTTTTTTTTTTTTTCCTGGCCAAGCTGTGCAGCATGAGGGATCTTGGTTCCCCGACCAGGGATTGAACCCATGCCCCCTGTATTGGAAGTGCAGTGTCTTAACACTGGACCACCAAGGAAGTCCTCCTTTGCCTACATTTTTGTGTACCTCTACAAGGATTTCTGTAGGATAAATCCCTAGAATAAATTTCCTGAGTCATAGAAGATATGCATTTAAATGTTAGCCGAATTTCCCTCCTAGATGGCTGTACTATGTTATTCCACCAATAGAGTATGTAATTACCTATGGTTGGACTAAAGCTGGTTTTCCACATAACATTCTTTTTTACAATAGCTCTTTTTTCTTTATTTTTCTTTATGTATTTATTTATTTGTTTTTGGCTGTGTTGGGTCTTCGTTGGTGCCGCGGGCTTTCTCTAGTTGCTGTGAGCAAGGGCTACTCTTGCGTTGCAGTGCGTGGGCTTCTCATTGTGGTGGCTTCTCTTGTTGTGGAGCACGGGCTCTAGGCGTGCGGGCTTCAGTAGCTGTGGCTCCTGGGCTCTAGAGCGCAGGCTCAGTAGTTGTGGCACACGGGCTCAGTAGTCGTGGCTTGTAGGCTCTAGAGCGCAGACTCAGTAGTTGTGGCACATGGACTTAGTTGCTCTGCGACACGTGGGATCTTCCCAGACCAGGGCTTGAACCCGTGTCCCCTGCATTGGCAGGCGGATTCTTAACCACTGCGCCACCAGGGAAGTCCTACAGTAGCTCTTACGCTAACTTCTGAGGGAATGGATCAGTATAAATACCGTTTAGGATGGCACGATGCATTTTCTTCCCTATATAAGAACAGTAATACTTCTTATCTATGACCGAGTTTGTCAGTCTCTCTAGAAATAAGTTGTAAATGGTACAGTGAATTCGTTTTTCAGACATGGCATTCCCGTAATACAGGTTTTTTCATAGATATATTTATAAATATCCCTCTTCCTTTACAGTACAATAAAAGAAAACAGAAATGCCTCTGAGATTGTTAAAACAGTGAATTTGCTCGTCACATCCCTAAGCACAGACTTCCTCTGGGATTACATGGCAAGGTGTTTTGAGGACTGTTTTAGGTAAGCCTCCAGTTCAGGGGTTATGAACGTGTGGGAGGGAACTGAGGGTGTCATGGTTTCGTAGCTGCTTATTGTGGTCAGATTATACTTAACTTGCTAACGCTGGGTCGTCTCTGCTGAGTACACGATTGAATTCACTTAAAATCATAATAGAACTAAAAACAGTGCCATTGAGAAGGTTCACATGATACTGAAGCTTCCTTATGAAAGTCGAACTTCAGAAACTCATCTGTGCATTTTCTGGTTAGGTCGATCTAATCGTCTTTCTTTGCATGGTGCCCTTGGAGCCCTAATCTATTCAAGAAGCTTAGTTTTGTGGTCCTGGGACTGGAAAGAGTGTTTTTGAAATCATCAGTCATCTTAAATTCTTATTGAAATTAGTGTGTAACTGTTCAGATGAAAGCATTCATGTTCTAAGCTACTGTAATCAGCTTTCCTGTCACTTTCAATCTGGTGAATTGCACCACCTCCAAATTGCTGGCGGTGACGTGCTCAGGACAGCAAACTTTCATGTGGAGTCCTTTCCCGTGTGATTTGCGCTGTTAAGGAGGACTGATGCAATCTCTCAAACCCCATTTTGTCCTGTGAGTCATGCTGTGAAACTTCATTCTTATCACGTCCTTTGGAATGCTCTGTGTTCTCACAGTGTCTTCTGTACGTGCAACTGTGGTCAAAGCATAACTTATTAACGTTTGCCGCGGGCCAGCCCCTGGACACCCCCAGGAGAAGCAGGCCCATCCATCATATAAGAAAGCCGGAGCTCAGAGATGTGAAGTGCCTTGTGTGACATTGCACAGAAGATCAGCAGCAGCTGAGATTAGAACCAGGCGTGCCCGACGTCCAGCTGCTCCTGCCATGCCCTTTGCCTCCTCTGGTGCCAGGCCCCAGCAGGCGTTCAAACCTGTGATGAGTAAATTAATTGTAATCGGATCCACGGCGGGCAGCAAGGCCATGTTATACTGAGGCTAGAGTGTATTTTGGTGAGCTTAGTTCCATTTCAGACTTACGAGGAGTGCTTTCTTTAAAAAAAAAAAAAAAATTAACTATGAAACATTCCAGTGTAAGAAGGGATGGGAAATGACATCAGACACACATGCACCCATTGCTGAAATTATAGACCACACTTGATCATTCTTTTTCACATCTTTTTTTTTAAAGGAATAAAATGTTGCTACCCAGATAGAGCTGACTCCCCACCTTCCCAGCACTTTTCCCTCCTTTCATCCCAGCTTTTATCTGTGTCCTGAAATTCATGTCTGTCCTGTGATATCTGTGCTTTTATGACATGTGTATCCAGAAACGATATAGTCTGTTTTGTCTGTTCAAATTTTATATAAATACTATCAAGTTGTATATAACTTTTTGCAATGTGTTGTTTTGGGGGGTGGGGTGGTCCACAGCCCTTTGGAGATTTATGTACACCTAGTTCATTCATCTTGGGTATAGTAGTCCAGTGTGTGAATAAACCAGTTTCAGTCTTTTCATTGTTGCAAATAGTACTCTGGTGACCGTGTTGGTCCTGTCTCTTTACACACAGATGCATGGGGTCTCTTTAGAGCAGGCACCCAGAAGCAGAATCTCCCAGATGTAGTGGACACAGTTCTTCAGTCCCTTACCAAGATAAATGCCAAGATAACTAAGCGATAACTTACAATGAAGAAAATTAACTCAGGTTGAATTGTACTGTGATAGCTAGATGAATCCAAAATTACTGTTTTGGGAACCAGTATATTGACTTTTTAACTTATGTATCCAGTTGCCTACTTATTGAAAAGGAAGTGTTGAACTTGAGAATAAGATAAGCCCAGTGGAGTTATACTTCTCTGTGGGAGCTGAGAAATTCTAAGCAGCTCGTGGGGATGAGCTCCTGGTGACATGGAGGGAGCTGTCTCTGGTTGCTCTGACAGCAGATTGAACAGCTGTCCTGTGTTCTGTCACCAGACTCTTTCCCTGGGAACATGCCTTTGGTTTGGGGCTGGGGGCCTGGAATTGTTGCTGTTGATAGCTCCAGATCTGCTGGGTAGGGAATCCCACGTGGGCATGGACCACCCTCACCTGATCAGATGAAGTTCAAGTCAGAGTGATCCTGTTTTGGAGACAAGCAGATTCAAGACTTATTGACACTTCTCTATGTTAGATAGTTTTTGGCACCAAAGCTTAATTATTAGAACTGCAGAAGCTGTCTTTCATTACGGTTGAAATAGAATAAGCAACTTTATTGGAAATCACAGGAAACGCTTGAAATTATTATAAGAGAGTTGTTTTTCTTTCCTGTGACTCACGCAGACCCGCAAAGCAGAGTCACGCTGTCGGGAGAAGCGTCGGCCCTCCCCCGACAGTCTCGGAGCTCTGCACCCTCCTCGTGTTCCTTCTGGACGTGATCCCCCTGGTAGGTCCTCTGCTCTAAGGAGATGGCCCAGTGCTGGCTGCTATTTACATTCTGATTAGTGTTGTTGGCCTTTTTATGAACCTAAACTTACTGAAGAAATAGTTTTACATAAATACATAGCACTGTGTTAATGTTTGTTTCAGCCTGGAAGATGTAGCTGGACGTTGTATCTTTTAGGTCCTTTTAATATAAGGGGTTATAACTTCTGAGCCAGTTGTAAGTGGGCTGAGCTGAAGTTATGGAAACCAGATGATGAGCTGAGTGTCATCCGTACTAAATAACAACAGTTATTTAGGAGTGAGAGTTAATGTATGTCCTTTTTTAACGTTTTTATTTATTTATTTGGCCGCGTTGCGCGGCATGCGGGATCTTAGTCCCCCGACCAGGAATAGAACCTGTGACCCCTGAAGTGGAAGCGCAGAGCCTTAACCACTGGACCGCCAGGGAGAGTCCCAGAGAGTGAATGCATTTCTTAGTTAAAGTCACGCCCCTTGGCTAATTTTCTCAAAGGAAATTGATTTCTTTAACATAGAAATAAATGTGGCAGTTATTTTCTGCTAGAAAGAGGAAAGCCACCTGAAAGGAGAGGAAGAACATCCATTGATTTATTTAGATCAAAAAGAAATATTATTTTGTTTTCCGATTTGGGCATTAATGTGAAACACACTTACGCTGTAAAAAAAAAACTTTGAATTTTCTACTGGTTACACATTAAACCCACGTCTCTGTTTCACAGGAACTTTACTCCGAGGTGCAAACCCAGTACCTGCCTCAGGTGCTTGACTGCCTGGTGCAGCCTCTGGCCAAGAAAATGGAGGCGCTAAGCTTACCTGAACTCACGCACGCCTTGAAGACATGTTTCAAAGTGCTCAGCAAGGTGCAGATGCCGCCGTCCTACCTGGACACAGAGCCTGCAAGTGGAAGCTTGGTACGTGCTGGGAGGAGCGGAAGTGCTTCTCTGGGCTGAAGGAACCTTGTACCTTCCCGCATAGGGATAAAAACTAGAAGATGTATCGGTAATATCCAAAACACGCTTCTAAAATCCTCACACACGTCATAAAAGCTTTTAGTGTAGAAGCAACCCTGGTCATTTCACCCTCTGCCCTGCTACTTCCTGCTAAAGCCCATCACTAAGCTAACGGTTAGACATAGCTCACCGTCCAGACCTTTCTATGTGTATGTTTGTATGCGTGTAATTTTGCTTTTTTTTAAAAATATAAGTGAGAGAGTAGTCCCTGGGGCTGCCGTAACTCAGTGCCACACTGGGTGACAAAATAACAGAAAGTTATTGTCTCACAGTTCTGGAGGCCAGATGTCTCAGATTAAGGTGTCAGCAGGGTGGTTCCTTCTGAGGCTGTGAGGGAGAATCCGTTCCATGCATCTTGCCTGTCTTCTGGTGTTTCACTGGCAATCTCTGGTGTTCCTTGGCTTATAGACGCACCACCCCAATCGCAGCCTTCCTCTTCACGTGGCATCTTCCCTGTGTGCATATCTGTGTGTCCAAATTTCACCTTTTTATAGGGACACCAGTCATATTGGATTAGGACCCACCCTAATGACCTCACTTACTTGATCATCTGCAAGGACCCTATTTCCAAATAAGGTCACGTTCACAGATGCTGGAGGTTAGGAGTTCAACATCTTTTTAGGGAACGCAGTTCAACCCGTAACATACATTATTCTCTGATTCACTTTGGTTTTCATCCAAACACTATCTGGAGGACATCTTTCCATATCTGTGTACACAGAGGTATCTTACTCTTTTCTCATTTCTGCATGAGACTCTATGGTATGGCTTTACAGTTTCTTCACCTCTTCCCCTGTCGAGGTTATTCTGGTTATTTCTAGTTTTTCACTGTTACAGCGCTGCAGTCAGCATCTTCGCACAACCTGTTCTCAGGGCTGCAAGTGTTTCTGAGGGATCAGTTTATAGAAATGGGTTGCCGTCAAACCCATTTCTTACCTTAGAAAGATGCTACCAAATTGTCCTCCAAAAAGACTGTAAGAGTTATGGTTCCACAAGCAGTCTGAGGCCCATGGTCTTTGAATTACTTTTATTTTCTACTTTGTTTAGGGATTTGAAAATTCTGCCCTTGAAATCCATTTGGTGCAATGGCAGACAGGTGTGCAAACAGACTAAAAAAGCGAAGCATTCCTGAAAGACAGCTGTGTGTGTTGGTTAGTGCTGGGGGCTGATGCCTGCCCGATGGGGCTTGAATCTCAGTTTGCAAACTAATTACAGATTGTTGCTTCATTCTCTAAGTTAGTCTTTTTTTTTTTTCTTTTTTCCTAGCTGTTACAGCTGTTGGAAAAAAATATCCTAAAAAGGATGTAAGATATAAAGTTTAAGCATGTGTAGTGTACAAATATAAATAACACTATGTTTCTAAAATTGCATGATACTCAGTCTTCCCCAAAGAGCACAGTGGGTCAAATGCTGAAAAGTTTTCAGTTTAATGCCATATGAGCTGAGTAACAGTATGAGAGGTTGATTCATTAAAGGTTGAAGTGTCATCCTTTTGGAAAAGCTACAGAATATATATACGCATATATATGTGTGTGTGTAAAACATGTACGGGGGTAAACACTTTGTTCTAGCTGTCTCCCCTTATTTCGTTCCTTTGTGCCTTTATTTTACACTCAGCCCAATTTCCTCATTCATATTTTTACATCTGCCAGAAGCTGTTTCTAAATAACCCTGTTGGCCCCTGAAGGGCCTAAATAAATAAAGTGGGCTCAAAGCCAGCCCACCCAAAGAGCACGGGCCTTGGTCAGCCGCCTCGCTGGGCCGGCCGCCTTTCTCCTGCCCCCTGCGTGCCCTCTCCATTGCATTATACACGTGTACACAGGGATCCATCCTCTCGGGGTAGAGAACTGTGATTTTGAAAAGCCGGGAGGACGCATTCGTAGCCTGATTCAGTTGATGTTTGAATCCCTTGGTCTTTCGAGATACACAGTACAAACTTCCATTTTTTGCAGAGTCCAGTCAAAGGTGAAAACAGTGAAGTAATTTTAGACACAAACGCAGTGCTTCCTGGTGATGAAGACGCTTCATTTCCTCCACTTAAATCTGAAGACAGTGGCATCGGCCTCAGTGCTTCGTCGCCAGAGCTCTCTGAGCACCTGAGGGTTCCCAGGGTTTCCCCGGACAGAGACGACGTCTGGAAGAAGGGCGGGAGCATGCAGAGGACGTTTCTTTGCCTCCAGGAGCTAATTGCCAACTTTGCCCACAAGAACATCTTTGGAGTACAGCTGACGGCATCCGGAGAAGAAACCAAGTCGGCAGAGCCCGCGGGCCCGAGGGAGGAGGCTGGGATGCGGGGCCCGGCGGGCAGCGACTCGGGGAGGAAGAACTCGTGGGAGGCGAAGCCCCTCGGCGGGCCCCAGTTCAGGCAGATGCTCTCGGACCTGTTCACGGTGCGCGGGTCTCCATTTAAGACAAAGAGCTTGGAGTCACCGTCGCCTCTGCCCAGCAGCTCTGGCCGCAAGGAGGAGGAGGAGTGGGCCGTGGACCGGGTGGCCACTGACCCGGGGAGCCCGAGGGAGGGCTGCAGGGAGGCCTTCGCCGCGGCCTGCCACCTGCTGCTGGACTGCGCCACCTTCCCCGTGTACCTGTCCCAGGAGGAGACCGAGCGCCTCTGCGACGCGCTCTTCCAGCTGCCGGGTGAGAGGGCGGCCCGGCTAGAGTCCCGTGGAGGAGCCGTGGGACTCGGGCAGTGGAGGTTTAGAGACGAGCTAAAATCACAGCGGCCGAGAAGGAACTGTGTGCCACGTTTGTTTCCTTCCTGGTTTTGTAGTTAGCGTGTATGATCTGGATCTGTCTCACCAGATGGGAAATTGATGAGGCTGGGTCTGTATTTTCAAACTAGGGGTGTCTAGCAAAGCCCGTCAAAAGGTCTGGGACTGGGACTTCCCCGGCAGTTCAGTGGTTAAGACTCCGTGCTGCCACTGCAGGGGGCACGGGTTCCATCCCTGGTCGGGGAACCAAGATCCCACATGCCACGGGGCGTCGCCACAAAAAAAGAAAAAAAAGTCTAGGACGTAAAAGGTGCTTATGGTAGTCAGTAAATAGACTACTTCGTGAGACCTGCTCTTAAAGCTTTACATGTTAGTTAGCTAGGGCTGCCATAACAAAGTACCACAAACTAAGTGGCTTAAACAATAGAAATGGATTGTCTCATGGGTCTGGAGGCCAGAAGTCTGAGGTCCACGTGTTGGCAAGGCCATGCTCCCTCTGAAGGTGCTGGGGAAGGATGTGTTCAAGCCTCCTTTAGCCTCTGGTAGTTCCTGGGCTTGTGGCAGCCCAACTCTGATCTTTCCATGGTGTTCTTCCTGTGTATATATCTGTGTTCAGATTTCCCTTCTATAAGGCACCTGTTATATTGGATTTGGGGCCCACTCTGCTCATTTTAGTTTATTCAATAGTTATTTATTTGGCCATGCCACGCAGCTTGCGGGATCTTGTCTCTTCCCCAGCCAGGGATCGAACCTGGGCCCATGGCAGTGAAAGCTCCAAGTCCTAACCACTGGGCCACCAGGGAACTCCCCATGACCTCATTTTAATTAATTACATCTGCATGACCTATTTCCCAATAGGGTCACATTCTAGGGGGTTAGGACTTCAACGTAAGAATTTTTATGAGGACACAGTTCAACCCATAACAGGCAGTGTCTTAGCTCGGGCTGCCCTAACAAACTGCCGTAGGCTGGGTGGCTTAAACAAAAGCCATTTATTTTCTCACAGCTCTGGGGCTAGAATTTGAGATCAGGGTGCCAGCATAGTCAGTTTCTGGTGAGAGCTCTCCCCTTGGTTATAGACTGCCACCTTCTCACCGTATGTTCACATCCTGGGTGGGGGGCAGTGGTAGGGGGCTCTCTCTGTTGTCTCTTCTTATAAGGGCACACCAGTCCCATCCTGAAGGCCGCACACTCAGGACCTCATCTAGACCTAATCACCTCCCCTAAGCCCCACCTCCAAATACCATCACATTGGGAGTGGAGGCTTCAACATGTGAATGTTGGGCAGACACAGCTGAGTCCATTGCAGGCAGTGAACACTTGAAAGAAAAAAGGGATGGAGGAAAAAGTGGAAAAGAAGAAAGAGTGATTAAGTTGGTAGGAGCAGAGGGTGAAGATTTCTCCGCTTGTCATTACCTTAAACGTCCCATGCAATTTGTCTCTTGGCTCATGAGCTGCAAATGACAGTATACTTAGAAGAAATGCATTTAGAATTGATAGCTTCAGTATATTTTCGGCCACTTTTAAAGCTAATGGCATGTGCCCTACCACCAAGAGGGCTTTGAAAACACGTTTTGAACTCTGCACCAAAAAAATGTGATTTTGACTCTGTGTATATTTCAAAAAAAGTTTTTTAATTCAAATTTTACTATATTTACAAATTTTTTAAATGACATAAAAACAAACATTTCGAATCATTTCAAAGCCCTGAGACCGACCTTTGCAGAATTTGAATAATCTGACAAGCGCATGAAACCAGACTTGGTCTCATTTGTCCTCTGGCCCTGAATGGGGACAGCGTATCCTGTCACCACCAGAAGTTTATCACACTGCTGTCCAGGTGACTTCCCGGATCTAAATGTCTTAGAGACTGGCTCCCAGGTCCGTAAGCGAGTTTCATGAGGTTTTGTCTGTCTCTCTCTGTCCTCTCTGGTTGGCTTCCTTTCAGGAGCTGGCGATGCCAGTTTTCCATCTTGGCTGAAATCCATGATGACCATTTGCTGCTGTGTGACTGACTGCTACCTCCAGGATGTGGCCATCTCCACCCTGCTCGAAGTGATAAACCACTCCCAGTCCCTAGCACTTGTCATTGAAGACAAGATGAAACGCTATAAAAGCTCTGGGCACAACCCATTTTTCAGCAAGCTGCAGATGGTGACAGTTCCTCCCATTGCTCCAGGAATATTGAAAGTCATCGCAGAGAAAACAGACTTCTATCAGGTATTTCCCATCCAGAGGAGGGTAGCTGGGACCCTGGGACCCTTTTCCCAGACTCTTTATTTGAAGTTGTCCCAAAAGTTGTAGCGGTGGTGACAATATGGTGCCTTGGGTGGCAGCCGGTGAGGGTGGCTGGAGACCTTGCCTGCCTTGTCCATCCCTCTAACCCAGGCTCCTGGCACAGTTTCTGTTCCCACAGCAAGTGTTCAGTAATATTTGTGTTCAGTTTTAGGCTGACCAGACTCCATCTGGCAGGATTCCTAAGTTATCTAAATATACAGAAAAAGAGACTCTGTCCTAATTTGTGAGGTTAGAGGCTTTGAGGTTATTTACCCTCAAGGAAAACTTAGTTCGTGTCAAGTGTAAAAGCGATTGTTGCTGAAGATGGTGAGCAAGTGTTGTCCATCTTTTGGGGGCACAGAGTAAGAAAATAAGGTAGTATAGGGCTCATTTAATTGCAAGAAGCTGAAAGATACTCCAGCTAGCTCATGAAAAGAAAAGTTACCTGGTTATTTCTGGTAAATGAGCAGGCCTGTGGTTTAGCTTGTTGCTTATTATAAAGGTAGGGGGAGCCCGTGGAAGTCCAAGGGCGGGAGTGGAATGCAGCTGGGTCTCACGGGGTCTCACCTGGGAAGCTGTCAGGTCCCGAGGCTGCTTGCTCTGCAAATCTCCATGCGGACCAGGACCTAACTTGGTTGCCACTTGACCTTCAGTCTGCCTCAGGACCCTCAGGCTTGATTCTCATAGCTAATGACAGTTGCATCACTTTCTTACAATTCTGAGCTAACTGGCCAAGGCTATTAAATAGGCAGTCGGTGGGGCACCCTTGGGTCAGGTGCCTTCTGCCGTCCAGTCGACCACAGCAGTGACGCAGGCCAGGGGGAAGGGGTCGTGTGGTATAGACAGGGACCAGCTCACTCACTGGGGCCTGTAGATGGAACACATTTCCCCTGCAGGTGGTCGGGACAGCGGATGCCCTGCAAACTCGGAGTTGCTAAGGAAGAGACATTTTAGATGTCGTATGTGGGAATGAGGTACTGGAATTAAACTGTCCTTTTAGGTCTTGACAGCCCGTCCTCTGAAAGGCTTTCGAAATGGGCTGGCTTTTCACGTATTGGAGATGAGGTCTATCAAGCAAGTCATGTAATTGAGGCCACCTCTCAGCTTTGTTTCCTTTTTTATTTTTTAAAAAAAACCAGCATTATTTAGATATAATTCATTCATTTAAAGCACACAGTTCAATGGTTTTTATTATATTCCTTGTTTTCTATGTGTCATATCTTTTTTCCACCTATTTCCCTTTTACTACTTTCTTTTTCATTAAGTGAATATTTTCCAGTGTAATATTTTAATTTCCTTAATGACTTTTACAATATATTTTGGGAGTTATTTTTTTTAGTGGTTACTCTAAGGTTTACCATATACATCTTATCAGAATTGACTTCACATTCATACTAAATTCCAGTGAGATATAGAAACATCCCTCTTGAATAGCTCTATTCCTCTTCTAAACGTATGGGTCACGTTTTCTTGTATCTTTGCGTGTCTTATAATCTTTATTGAAGACTGGACATTTTAGGTAATATATTGTTGTAAATTTGTATTCTGGCACCTCCCTCCCACGCCACCAGTGACTCGCTGTCTTTTTTGTTTGTTTAGTGACTTGACTGTTTTAGTGATGTCTGTTTCCCCTGCAGTGTGAGGCCTTTGGCGCTGCTTCTTGGAGGGTTCAGTCTTAGGAATGTGCAGCCAGTCTGAGATGATAGTGATCTTAGCAAGATTCTCCTTGACCGTCTGCTTTCTATTCTCATTGACTGTCCGGTCTCTATTAAGCTCTGTTGGTATCACACCCAGATGTTAAGCTCCACTAATCACTGGCTGATTGCTCTATTGTTTTCAACAATGCCCTGGGGCATAAATTACTCCACAGTCTGATCCAATGAAATTTACACTCCTCTCTCAGGTAGTTTTTTGAGGCCAGTCTTTGAGATTTGTTTTGACACAGGAGGATTTTTCCTAGCTCTCTGTTTCCCTGGTTATTTCTGGTAAATGAGCAGGCCTGTGGTTTAGCTTGTCGCTGTCATGGAGCTACCAGCCTCCTCTTAATTGCTTACCACCAAAATCTCTGTGGTTTTTGAGAGCACTCCTAGACTTGAACACATACCTATGCTCTGTTCCAAATAAACTCATTTCCCTTATAGAGAGCTATGCAACTCTCTGTTTTATGGCTTGCCTCTCCCCCTGGGCAAATCCTCTGAATACTATTGCGCAGGAAGAGCTGCGGAGACTGGGACAGTTGTCTGTTTTTCTTGGCGCAATATCCCTACAGGGTGCTGGGCAAGGGTGCTAGCCTCTGGTCTTCTGAGTGTGCCTCTTTTCCTCTCCTAGCACGTAACTTTTCCCTTACAAGCAAACTGGAGCAAGAATGATCTGGACCCCAGTATTCTTAGCCTGCTGTGCCTGGATAGAGCCTCCATGCAAGAGTTGGGGCAGAGGAGTAAAATGCCGGTGGCCTGTTCCTCTCAGGGAGATGCAAAAGCCTTTGACTGGGAGCTGGAAGGAGGGGGTGCCCATCTTCTTGGCCACACCCTGCCAAGCCAAGCTTGATTGAGAGGTGGATAGGGGTCATGGTTCAAGTGGCACAGACTATTGCTACTTGTACTGGAATTTTCGTAGACTTTCTTGAGTGTTTCTTCATCTCTTGAGTGCCCTTAGGATAATTTCCAGCAACTCTAAATGGCTGGCTGTTTAATTTTTTTCTATAATTTTCACTGGTTATGGCAGTTTTGCTGGTAGAGGGTCCACAGTTTGTGCAGTCGAGCCCCATTTATGATGTCGGGTCCTGGAAGATCCTGGATTTAATTGCTCTTCAGCTTCTGCCCCTCATTCTCCCTGTCTCCTTCTTACCAAACTTGAGTCACAGTAAAGATCTTGACTCTGTAGAACTTGCAACCAGGAACAGGGCCAACGGTAAGCACGGTGACTGGGCAGATCTTCCCTGGTGCTGCGTACATCACAAAGCTGGACATAATTACCTCGCAGGCACAGGGGAGAAAAGAGAAGAAAGAGTTGAGTCCATGAATCCTTGGAAAGCTATTAATAAAGATGGTAGCACTCAATACTTTCCCCTTGTTTGGTGTGAAGTATACTTTTATGAGTTCTTTCCAAAGCCTTGATTTTTATTTTGACTCAGATTTAGTACATGCCTGAGTATCTACTACTTGCCAAGCACGGGAGCATACGTTATATATTATCAGGGTCTCAAGAGCTGGGTGTGGCTGGTACCTGCCCACATTGAGGTGCTGGAATTAGAAGTGGTAAAGCAAACTGCACAAAATAACCAGGATGTGCCCCCGGTTCTCGGATTCCAGGTGTTGGGCTGGTTCCACATCTTCTAGCCTTTTTCTCATTCCCATGGAATGGCCCACCTACCAGCTTTCCTTCTGCACACAATGCGAATGAGAATAAGGTCAGATATCCCAAGAATACCCTGCCCTTTCTAGGTTGTAAGGCAGATTGCCAACCGCTAAGAAAATGTCCAGAACATAGGGATTGAGAAGGCTAAGACAGATGAAGGAGCAGGGGTGTTTTTGTGATCAACGTCAAGTCTCAGAAACCCTCCAAAAAAAACCTGAAACCTTCCAGGTGGAGCACCTTACTCGTACATTTGCCATAGGGGCTGCAAGTAAGGGGACTGCTTCACTTAGTCGGAAGTTTTGTATCAGAAGTTTACAGGTAACTTGTTAATTGGAAATCATGGCCCCTTAGATAAAAAAATAAATAATGGTTAGTGGCTCAAACCAGTCAGGGGTTAATTTGATCTGTGCAGAGAAGACAGTTTTGTTAAAGAGAAATAAATGAGCCAAAAGAAGTTCTTTGATCTAAGATGTACATTATAAAAAGTTATAATCTGTGAGACATCATCTTTTTCCATGACCCGGAAGAATGCCTTCAGAAATTCCCCTCCCGGAAGCGGGCACCAGCCCTCCTTTTGAGTCTCACCCTGGTTGGGTCAGGCGCCCGCCGTGCTCCCTGGGACTTGGGGAGGGGCTGCAGCCACTTGCAGACCTCATATGTTTAAAGCGCTGAGATGAGGGCTGGGGAGATGAAGGACTCTATATTTGGGATACAATTTGTGCCCCGAAGGTGAGCCAGGGCATCTGCCACAGCGTTGTGCACAGAAATGGGAACAAACAAGTTTGGGGAATGAAAGCTGAACGTCGGCTTGAGCCAGCCCTAGGTGGTAAGGTCCTATGGTGTCTACCTCAGGATAGCGACCACCGCAAATCCACCAAACTTCCTAGAGGGTGCGTCTCTGGAACCCCAGTGCTGGCATGTAGGGAGCCTTGGTGTATGCTTGTTGAAAGGGTGCCTCAGCTGATAGGTTCTTGCTTCCGGATGATTCCCCTCTGAAAGTGAAGGTCTGGGCCAGAGCTGCAGCGTTCTGAGCTAGTCTCAGACATCCAAGTTTAACCTATCACGTTGCGCTTGCCCGGATGACTCCTGAGGGGTCTGTACTGTGGTTTGGGTTTGCTTCGCTCTGTTCTGCTTGGTGGTGGTGGTTCTTCTTTGTGTACTGAGGATTCTCCCATAGCAAATGTAGGCAGAAGCCAGTACCTGGCGGCCGGGACTGGGCTGCCACAAGGAGGAAATGGGCGGGAGCTGCCTGTGTTCACACTGTCTCCCCTCCATCCAGAGGGTGGCTCGGGTGCTTTGGAATCAGCTGAACAAGGAGACCCGGGAGCATCACATCACGTGTGTAGAGTTGTTCTACCGCCTGCACTGCCTGGCCCCGACAGCCAACATCTGCGAGGACATCATCTGTCACGCCCTCCTGGACCCTGACAAGGTGAGTCTTTGCAGCTGACAACCTCCCTCTGACATCGGTCCTGACACCGTGAGCCCAGACAGACTTACCTATATCCGGCCGGAGTCTTTCTGGGGCTCAGTGGACATCCTGATTAACAGGCAGGGCTATGGCATTAGTAACATTTTTTTTTTTTTGGCTGTGTTGGGTCTTCGCTGCTGCGTGCAGTCTTTCTCTAGTTGTGGCGAGTGGGGGCCACTCCTTGCCATGGTACACGGGCCTTTCACCGCGGTGGCTTCTCTTGTTGCGGAGCATGGGCTCTAGGTGCGTGGGCTCAGTAGTTGTGGCTCGCGGGCTCTAGAGCGCAGGCTCAGTAGTTGTGGCGCACGGGCTTAGTTGCTCCGTGGCATGTGGGATCTTCCAGGACCAGGGCTTGAACCTGTGTCCCCTGCATTGGCAGGCGGATTCTTAACCACTGCACCACCAGGGAAGTCCGCATTAGTAACATTTTAATACATTAATAATTTCAGGACTGGAAGGCCTCCAGAGGCACGAGCCATCATCCCCTGTGTCATATTAAGGCTCACCAGGGAAATCTGCCCAGGCTCCCATGATGCCTGCGGGGCTTCTAGAGCTCTCAGTGAAGTAGGCAGTCGTAGAGAATGTGTCGCCTTGGAAGCCCTGGCTCTGCTTTGCCATCGTGTCCTGTTCTCTAAGCCATTCAGCCTGGCACTGCCAAAGGCCATGAGAAGGCTGTGCTCTGTGTTTTCCTTCAGCCACAGGCCTAGGTGTGACCCCAGACTCGGGCTGACGCTGAGTCTGGAATATGCACTCTCCGGAAAGCACATCTGTGTTAATGGGAGCAAGGAAGGCGAGGACCCGGGTCCTCCTTGCTCCAGGCCCCATCGGACGCCAGGCACTCGTGAGACTCCAGCATCTCTGCCTGGGTTGCCGCCTTTCTGCTGAGCTCTTGTCTGTTATTTAAGTGGGGTTTGCTGCCACTGGGAGCAGTGTTCTGCTAAGGCATCAGGTTCCTCGCTCCCGTTTCTGTCCTATTCAAGGGAACGAGACTGGAAGCTCTGTTTCGATTTTCCGTCATCTGGCACCTGACGAGAGAGATC
This sequence comes from Balaenoptera borealis, assembly GCF_965194805.1. NCBI lineage: Eukaryota > Metazoa > Chordata > Mammalia > Artiodactyla > Balaenopteridae > Balaenoptera > Balaenoptera borealis. The sequence goes on along the minus strand of NC_138862.1, from coordinate 9,390,512 downwards.
CAAGGCAGTCGAGTGACATCTCACAATCGCTCCTTTGACAGGTGAGGGGGGGACTTTTTTATAACTTACCCTTAAAGCAAAGGGACACTTTGCAGAGGTGCCAGGTCAGTGTGTCGGGCTGGGGAGAGGGAGATGTGTGCAATGGAAAACCTGACCCCATGTTCTTGATGCAGAGCGAACGATTCCTGTGATCCCCTAAGTGAATTCTGGCCAGACGGGTGTGAATACCTGGGAGGAGTTTGCTTAATTCGGCCTTGGAGGGAGGAGGAAGCCCCCCGTGCCTCAGACTCACCTGAGGAGCTGGCAGAGCGTGCCCCCCGAGGGGGCTTGGTAGGGAGATGAAGATGGGCTAGATCTTGACTGGGGTGGCGGCCACACTGGGTGTGTGCACCTGCGATGTCCTCCACCACATGCTGAAGACGTGAACTGTATTGTAGGCGCATTCTGTTCTACATTGTTTTTTGAAAATCCCCTACCTTATTTCCAGAGCTGTAGATGCGGGGGTCAGACACGCAGCCTTAGAGAGATGCCAGCTGATTCTGATACCTCCTCCTGCCCCCTCCATTTGGGGTGAGGCCTGGGCATCGGGATTTTAAAAGCTCCCCTCGCAGAGATTCTAGCTGAGAGCAGGGTTAACGGCCCTGGTCCTCGTCTGCCTGGGTCGGCAAGCCCAGGCCGGGTGAAGCTCCCCGAGGGCGTCCCGGCCGCCCTGACGCCTCGCATCACCCCCCAGGTCCCTGTTCGTCGTGCTCGACAGCCTGGCCTGCACGGACGGTGCCATCGGGGCCACGGCCCAGGGCTGGCTAGTGCGGGCGCTCTCCCTCGGCGACGTGGCCCGCATCCTGGAGCCCGTGCTGCTTCTCTTGCTCCAGCCCAAAACCCAGAGGACCTCCATTCACTGCCTCAAGCAGGAGAACTCAACGGGTGAGCACACCGTGCAGGCGGCCAGGCCAGCTCTCTGTCCCCGGGGCCCTGGGCCTGGGAGGCAGGAAGGGGTGACCAGGACCCCAGCTGCCGGCTGCAGCAGTCAAGGCACTTAGACCTCCCTGGTGGTTTTGCCAGATTCAGAAGGTATGAAGGTACTTTGTGGGGACTTTTATAATTTAAGAATCAGATGAACCAGCACTTAGAAATGCTAGGTAGTGGGTTTGTTGTTTTCACTGAAAAATATGATTTTTTTATATTAAAAAGGAAAATGTTAGTAACCCATGTTCCAATAAATATAGCTGATTCTTGGTTCTTTTGGTAGAGAAAGCAATTCAAGTGCATGTAAGGTAGGAGGAGAGAAAAACAGACCATCCATCCGGAGGTCTCCAAGGCCAACCCTTCACTTACAAAAGACGTCTGAGGTCTGGCATGAAGTTCAGTTTGGGTTGGCTAGGCTAGCACTTCTCAGACCTGGGACGAGAGAGTTGAGGTTGCCTCCAGGTATGAATGATCAAGAATGTTGAAATTTGCATGTAACCTAGTCAGTTGTATTTTATAAAAATTACTTCTGCTCCAGAACTGTCAAGAACAAGGTAAGTGGTTTCTTTTCTATCTGCTCTCCAAGGCTCTTTCCAGCTGTTAACATATAATCAGAAATGCAGAAGAAATAAACCTTTGGGTTCTGAGAACTTTCAGAGGCATCTTTAACATAAATTTAAAAGAATATGGGTAGGAAGAAGAAAAGAAAGACTAAAATAAAACCGATGAGTTCATTAAACTTCAGTGACTAATACCTAGAGCAGTTTATGATCTAACATTGCTTCCCACAATAGGTGTATTTTATGACTTCCTGCAGTTTTCTAAGTGATGGTTTTACAAGCTTTGATTATTTTGTTTAGATCACTGGGTTGTAAATATTCAGTGTTTGTCACAGTCTTATCTTACAGAGAAAAGCAGCCTAACACCTAAATAAGCAAAGATTCCTGAGGTGGTTTCCTTTCCTTACAAGGTTCCTTGCCTAAAACTGTAACTTCTGGTTTTCCTTTAGGTGCCTTCTCAAAGAAGAGGCATTTTATTACTCCACAATTATAAGAAAGTAAAACGCAAAGAAGTATAAACTAAGCACCTTCTTAAAAGTTTGCTCTTCATTAAGGGAAGCTAGATTTTAGGCGTTCCTTTGCTTTAAAGAGAAAGTTTTAACTCCACGGCTCACTGGGTTTTAAAAGTCTCGTGGCACTTCCTGCTGCCCCCTCTGATTGACATTTAATGCTACCTGCCTAGTAAGAGAAAATGCGTTTTCTCTGCCACGTTCTCTCCCTGGAAACAACTAGAAGGGTTCTGCTTACCCTCCATGCTACCTCTGTGAGCCTGTAGAAATCTACTTTTTAAATACTGTTGTGCACCCCAGGCAGCTCCTCTATTGCTAATATCTTACTCTTCCTTCTTTCCTAACCTGGCTTAGTGTTCATGGAATAGATTTGCTGAAAGCTGCCTATTACAAATGTTTGGCAGTACCAAAGACGTCTGGCTTTTCACTCCTTTTTTTAAAGAGACCTGAGCACTTTAAAGCGTTGTGTATTTTCTGATCTCAGAGGTACTAGCATGCTTATTTTAAGAACTGGAATCTTAAATCAGGAAGTAAAAGCACAAGTGAAAGTCCCTTGCGATGCCGGCTGATAGAGCGCCTTACTGTTAATGGTTCAGTAGCTATCATTCCAGACTTTTTCATAGCTGCGTATTATAGACACTCTCCCCTAATTGGGCTTATTCTGTCCAGCTAGATTCTGCAGCTTGGTCTTTTTTCTTCAATACTTACTGTACTCTACACATTGCTCCATATCGTACGTGTAGAAATATCTTTAAAAAACCCAAACAGTAGTAGCCCTCTGCATGCCTGTGCCATGAGTTTTTTCAGTCCTCTTACTGTGGATGCTTTGTTTGCTTTCCAGTTTGTTTTTTTCAAGACGTTTCAGTGATGCCCTTTTAGCTTTGAAAACCTTCTGCTGACATTTCTGTAGGATACCATTTTTGAAAGGAAACTCCCGGGAGAAAATGATAGGCGTTTTTTTTTTAAAATCACCCTTCCCCTAAACTCGGGATATTTATATTTCCTATGACAATGTAACTAAATTGTCCAATTTCTTGAACATTTTAAAAGACCTGTTCACTTTGCTTGTCTGCCTTCCTTCTGTAATGTAATCTAGACTCTAGTGTTGTTTCATGGGGGAATTATGTTTTATTTTGTGGTTTTTACACTTTATTTTTTTTGTTGAGGTATAGCTGATTTACAATACTATGTAAGTTTCACGTGCACAACATAGTGGTTCAAGTTCTTAAAGGTTATAGTCTGTTTATAGTTATTATAACATATTGGTTGTATGCCCTGTGCTGCACAGTATATCCTTGTAGCTTATTTATTGTATACACAGGAGTTCATACCTCTTAACCCCCTACCCGTGTCTCCCCCTGCCCCCACTGGTAACCACTAGTTTGTTCTCCGTGTCTGTGAGTCTGTTTCTGTTCACTTGTTTTAATTTTTAGACTCCACATATAAGCGATAACATACAGTATTTGTGATTTTCTGTCCGACATTTCACTAAGCATAATACCCTCCAGGTCCGTCCACGTTGTTGCAAAGAATTTATCTTGTCCCTCCCCCCACAGGAGAATTTTACTAATATTGACCTTTCTGCCTGGCTTTAAGACAAAGATCACTGTAGAACCGACTTGTCCTAACTGAGCCTCCTGTTCTGAAGTCGTCTGTTGTTCTGTAATTTTCAGAAGACTGGCATCATTGGTTTAACAGGAAGCGCACCTCATTCAGAGCGGCGTGGGGCGCAGCCGAGCCTCAGGAGGGTGGTGGTGAAGAGAGCGCGCCCCTGAGCCAGTTCACCACCGTGGACCGCGAGGCCATCTGGGCCGAGGTGGAGAAGGAGCCCGAGGTGTACCCGCCGGGCCGCGAGCCCAGCGAGGAAGACCTTCCCTGCTGTGCGGACCCGCTGGACGGGACGGCCTGCGACGCCGTGGACGACAGCGAGCGCACCGAGTCCGCGGACACGAGCCCCACGGACAGCGAGCGCACGTCCTCCTTCTCCTCCCCTTCCCGCGAGCCCCAGGAGCTGAGCGGCGGCGAGCTCTGCTGCACGCCCCTCCCCGCGGCGGCGCCCCCAAAGCCGGCGGCCAGCCTCAAGTCCACCGTCGGGTGCAGCCTGGCGCGCGTGGACTCGGACAAGACCCAGGCTTCGGAGTCGCCGTCCAGCGACGAGGAGGCCGCCGCGGAGCTCCAGGCCCTGAGCGCGGCCCGGCTGCTGAAGCAGCAGCGGGAGAGGCAGGAGACGGTCGAGGCCCTGTTTAAGCACATCCTGCTCTACCTGCAGCCCTATGACTCCCGGCGAGTGCTGTACGCCTTCTCCGTGCTAGAAGCCGTGCTCAAAACCAACCCCAGAGAGTTCATCGAGGCCGTGTCCCGGACCAGCATGGACACCAGCTCCACCGCGCACCTCAACCTCATCTCCAACCTCCTGGCTCGCCACCAGGAGGCGCTCGTCGGCCAGAGTTTCTACGGAAAGCTCCAGACCCAGTCTCCCAACGTGTGCCCTCACTCGCTGCTGATCGAGCTCCTCACCTACCTGTGCCTGAGCTTCCTGCGCAGCTACTACCCTTGTTACCTGAAGGTCTCCCACCGAGACGTCCTCGGCAACCGGGACGTGCAGGTCAAGAGCGTCGAGGTTTTGATCAGAATGATGACGCAGCTGGTCTCGGTGGCCAAGTCGGCCGAAGGCAAGAACGTGGAGTTCATCCACAGCCTGCTGCAGAGGTGCAGCGTCCAGGAGTTCGTACTGCTCTCGCTGTCCGCGTCCATGTATACAAGCCAGAAGCGCTACGGACTGGCCGTGGCGGAGCGGGGCCGAGGCCAGCGGGAGGACGGCCTGTTCGAGGAGAACCTCATCAACCTGGGCCAGGGCCAGATCTGGAGCGAGCACCCCCTGCAGATTGAGCTGCTGAAGCTGCTGCAGGTGCTCATCGTCCTGGAGCACCACCTGGGGCAGGTGCACGAGGAGGCGGAACACCAGGCGGACCTGTCCCGGGAGTGGCGGCAGACCCTGAACTTCCAGCAGGCCATCAGCGCCCCGCAGTACGTGCAGCCCCACCGGCTCACCTCGCAGGGGCTGCTGGTGTCCGCCGTGGTGAGGGGCCTGCAGCCGGCCTACGGCTACGGCATGCACCCGGCCTGGGTCAGCCTGGTCACGCACTCCTTGCCGTACTTCGGAAAGTCCCTGGGCTGGACGGTGACCCCCTTCCTCGTCCAAATTTGCAAAAACTTGGACGAGCTGGTCAAGCAGTATGAAAGCGAATCGGTGAAGCTCTCTTTCAGGTACGGTGAACCCTTTGATGTGTTACTGTTTCTTTAATGACAGCTTTGGTCACAGACGGCTGATTGCCCCTAGCAGCCAATTGGAGGATAATTTCAACCTAATCAAAAGCCTAGTTAGTGTTGTCAAAAGGGGTAACCAGGAACTAAATGTTCAGCTCCTTTATTTTCAATTCCGCATGACTACCCAGGCTAGATCAGTGTTACAGGACAAGTCAGTCTCTCTTCATTATTTTTGCAAAGCAGAAAGAAAAATGTGGATCTTCACAGAAATTCTAAAATCCCTGGAAACATTTTTCCAAAACGACTGTATAAGTGTAAAAACAGCACAAATGATGCCTGTCCTTTTCCTAACAGTATTTCATTAGGAGAGCCCCAGTTTTTTAAGATCGTGATGTCTCTGTGGTTTCCGTGTTTACATGTACGATTAAAAACCTTTATGGCCTCATTCTTAAAGATTCTCAAAACCAGTTTCTCATTTTTTCACCAAAGCGTAACCTCCAAGAGGGAAAACATTTCTCCGGATTATCCACTCACTCTTTTGGAAGGTCTAACAACCATTAGTCATTTTTGTCTTTTGGAACAACCCAACCAAAACAAAAAGGTAAATCATTTTTTCCTGAGTTTGAGACAGTTTTCATATATTGTTTTGTTTTCATTGGGGTTACGTCTGTTTCAAATAAGAAATGTATGTATGTAATACAAACATATATGCAAATGTTAATGCAAATGAACACACATGCAAATAATGAAGTGTATGCAAGTATACATGCAAATGTATGTATGTAAGTAACGCAAATGTGGTTTTGTTCTTTCTGGCGCTCTCTGTGGGCGACTTCAGCCCTCACCAGTATGGGATAGAATGTAATCTTTTTTCCGGGTACTTTTTTTTTTTTTTTTTTAATTTATTTTTATTTATTTATTTTTGGCTGTGTTGGGTCTTCGCCTCTGTGCGAGGGCTCTCTCCAGCCGCGGCAAGCGGGGGCCACTCTTCATCGCGGTGCGCGGGCCTCTCACTATCGTGGCCTCTCCCGCTGCGGAGCACAGGCTCCAGACGCGCAGGCTCAGTAGTTGTGGCTCACGGGCCCAGTTGCTCCGCGGCATGTGGGATCCTCCCAGACCAGGGCTCGAACCCGCGTGCCCCGCACCAGCAGGCGGACTCTCAACCACTGCGCCACCAGGGAAGCCCCTTTCCGGGTACTTTTTACTTGGCCTTATGGAGTTTGAAGGCGTTTTAGCTGTTGGTTGCTCTACCCTATCTGGGGTTAGATTTTAGAACGCAGCTAGCGCTTTGGTTGAGTGATTGGAAGAGTTTGTAATGAGGAGCCTCAGATGCACAGACCTCCCTCTCTGGAAGAAAATCATGGGTTTAAATGCTCAGGGAGGTGGTTTACTTCCAGAGCACATGTGGGACTTGCTCTGGAGAGTGCTACAGCCCAGACTTTATCCCATCAGCACCACTGTCCTCGTGGAAAGGGAAATGGTGCCACCGCAGATGCAGACGCAGACGCAGACGCAGACGCAGACGCAGCCGAGTCTCACATGTTTGTTTTCGTTTTTAGACCACTGCTGTGAGTGACCCTACCAATTTGAAAAATGCCAAGAATGCTATTCTGGAAGAGCTTCCTCGAATTGTTAACACCATGGCCCTTCTCTGGAATGTTCTCAGAAAGGAGGAGACTCAAAAGAGACCCATGGATCTCCTTGGAGCCACGAAGCGATCTTCTTCCGTTTACTTTAAAACCACCAAAGTGAGAGAGCTTCCTTTGTGTGTTTACGATTTCCTTTGTCTTGTATTGTCCCACCAAAAATAAAAATATACAGGGATATATACATAAATAATCAAACGCAATGTGCTCAGAGAAACCCACATTAGAAGTAAGTTGGAAGTAGAAATCTCCAGTTTGTTTATTAGAATAAGTTTCCTATTCATGGAAAGAAAAGCTTTGTGAGTAGTTTTCAGTTTATTTTTTCCCCTTGGCCCTTTTTTTTTAAGCCAAACATAAAGTCTCTGGGGGTTCCAGGTAGGGTACCTAAAGTCCTCAACCTGTTTCCTCTTAAGCATCTCTACTAAGACAGCTTAGCTCTTACATTCTGCTTTCAGTGGTGCCTTGAACAAGTGTTGAGGTGTCTCTGAGTTTTTTATTAAACCAGAAGCTCACAACCCAGAGCATTTCTAGTTCTGTTACTGAACCAAACTTGGGTCCACTCACCTGCACGCAGTAAAGGCAATCTACTGACACCAGGTCGTGTTAAAGGAAAGTGGGGGGTTTATTTTAAGGCACCAGACAAGAAGTGTGGGCAGCTGATGCTCAAAAAAACCCAAACTCCCCCGACGGGTTTCAGGGAAGAGTTTTTAAGGGTAAGGTGAGGGAGGGGAGTTGCAGGGTGGGTGGACAGCTCATGTACAGTTCTCTGATTGGTTGATGATGAGATAACAGGGCCGTGTCACAGGAGTTAACGTCATTAATCCTCAGGCTCCAGCGGGTCTGGGGGCTACCTGTTTATGGCCATCATGCAGTTAACTTCTTCCTTTTGGTGGGGGTTTTAGTATCTGTAAAGGAACTCAGGAATATGCCTCAGACACTTATCTATGTACTTCAGGGAGGAACTAAAGATTCTGTGACTGCCATATGGCCGATTTACTGTTTAAATTGTTATCAGTTCTCTTTACCCCTCTGCTACTTTTGTCATCATGTGTTCACATCCTTGCAATCATTAATTCTTGAGCCAGGCTTTTGTGACTCAGGGGAGGCCTGGGAGACTGAAGCTTTTCTACAAACAAGAGGCAGGCAGAGGATGGGGTGGTGGGGAGGGGTCTGTCCCAGGAAGGCCCCCATAGGATCCTGCTCGGTTACAGTTCACTCTCTCTGTGAGCATCCCGACTCAGTCTCTGATTGCTGTGTCTGGCGGCTCAGAATTATCTGGCTGTGTCTCATTTAGCTGAGCACCCCTGGTGCCAGGTGTGGCGTCACAGCTTACACTGGCATCCGGCAGCCCGGGTTGAGCAGAACAGATCAGGACCCAGGGATCCAGATCACCTGGATTCCACTCCCTGCTCAGGTGCTTTGTGGGACCTCGGGCAAGTCCATTAACCTGTCTGTGCTGTAGTTTCCTCAGTTGGAAACACGAAGCCAGGCGTCATCCAAGCACTCTTCGTTTATTGGCACATTTAGTCCTCACCTACAAGGTGGGCACTATTATTATTCCCAGATTACAGATGAGGACGTTGGGGTGTGGAGAGAGTGAGTGCTTTGCCCTCAATTGTGCATCTGATAAGCAGTGATGCTGGGATTAGGGTGGGTAGGGAACGGAACCCGCCCCCGACTTCCGTTTTCTGATCTTTCTATAGTGAGTCAGGCAGTTGCACGGGTGGCCTCCGAAATGTTCTGTCAGTTCCAGAGATACCCTCCAAGGGAAATCTGCTGTATTTCAAGCTGCCACAGGAACCTGCTTAATTTAAGCCTAAAAATTAAGCTCTAGAAAGGTTCAGAAAATCCTCAGGCACGCAGCCTGAGCCTCGGTTTCCTCCTCTGTGAAATGAGTCTGTTATTAGTAGCCTATCTCCTGGGCTGATGGAAGGATTCATTTTGGCGATGGCTAACATTTATTGAGCACTGAGCTTAAGCCCTCCCTGAAGGACCCCAGGCCTTGAGCTGGGGCCCCCGTGGTTTCTCTGGAGCAGAAACCGTGGCGGGAGGGAGAGGATGTCTCCATCCCATGGTCAGTTGTATCTAATGAGATGCTAAACTAAGGCAGTGGGGGCAGAGGAAGCCCAAGGTAAATTCATTCATTCCACAAACATTTGTATGTCTGCTGCTGTGTACCAGGCCCTGCTTATCCACTAGTGGATAAGATAGAGCAAGTAAGTCCTTGTCTGCCTGGCAGATTACAGACGTTAACAATCAGTTTAAAAATAATGATGAGAAGTGCTACAAAGAATGAGGGGCACTCTTACAGGCCGTGACTCCTGGTCCGGGGGTCGAGGAGGCCTTCCTGAGGCAGAGGGGCTGAGCTGAGACACAGGAAGAGAGGATTTGCCAGAGTAGGGAAGTGTTAGAGGCTGTGAGACCCACAGGATTTATAGAGGAAGGAACATGGAGGTTTCAGGAATGGAGGAAAATCCAGGCTCAGCAAAAGGGAGGGTGATGAGTGACGTCCGGGGCCGTGCTGTGAGTTTATTTTTAGTTGGTTACATAACAAAGTTAGTTAAATGGTACATATTTCTGGAAATTGAAAAGCATCCTTCCTGATGCATATAAGCCCTTCCGGGGCTGGTTGAGACAAGTGAGGCTAGGGGCTTCCAGGATGGGAACAGTGCCGACTCCACTGCTGGGTACCCCCCCCCCCCACCTTTCTCACTGTGTCTGCAAAGCCTTGGGTGGCTTCCTTCGAGCCCTGCCCTGCTCACAGCTGCTCGAAGGTGGTATTCATCACCTCCCAAGGGCCTCTTCCTGCTCGGCTCCGCTGGCCGTCTGTCGTCCGCCTGGGCTGCCCACCGTGCCTCTCGTCCGGCTCCTCCTCCCGCGGTCTGGTGCCCGGGATGCTGACACAAAGGCCCGCCCCTGCTCCCAGGGTTCACAGGCGCTGGCGGTGAAGTGCACAGGCCACCGCAGCCCTGATTCTACTCTGCTCTAACTCTTCATTTTTCTATTTTTTAGACCATACGACAAAAAATTTTAGACTTCTTAAACCCCTTGACAGCCCATCTTGGAGTTCAGCTGACAGCAGCTGTTGCAGCAGTGTGGAGCAGGAAGAAAGTGAAACGCCACAGTAAGACAAAGGTAAAGCCAGAAATGAAAGCAGTAGCTAAACTTACTCTGACGAAATACCAGAGAGTCTTGTGTGATCAAAGGTGACGCCAGAGGCCAACACGGGAGACTGGGGCAGTGGTTCCACCGTTTTATTTATTTTTTATTTTTTTATTTTTTATAATCTTTTCTTTTCTTTATTTATTTTTGGCTGCTTTGGGTCTTCGTTGCTGCGTGCAGGCTTTCTCTAGTTGCGGCGAGCAGGGGCTACTCTTCGTTGCCCTGCGTGGGATTCTCATTGCGGTGGCTTCTCATGTTGCGAAGCACAGGCTCTAGGCGCGCGGGCTTCAGTAGTTGTGGCATGTGGGCTCAGTAGTTGTGGCTCGCTGGCTCTAGAGCGCAGGCTCAGTAGTTGTGGTGCACAGGCTCAGTTGCTCCGCGGCATGTGGGATCTTCCCAGACCAGGGCTCGAACCCGTGTCCCCTGCATTGGCAGGCAGATTCTTAACCACTGCACCACCAGGGAAGCCCGGTTCCACCGTTTTAAATGCATGACGTACTCTAGCTGTGCCAGTTACAACTAGATGGGGTGTCGGGTGGGTAGGGAGTGGAGGCCACCCCCAATCTCTCTCTTCTCATCTTTCTGTAGTGAGTATATTGTGCTTCTATTTAACCTTTTTAATCTACTAACAATCTGCTTACAAGAATGTACATTTTAAAGAAGAACACCGCCATGAACCTGCCACCCAGCTTAAGAAACGGTTCACCATCCTACCTACGAGGACCCTTGTGGGCCCTTCCCTGGTTGTAACACCATCTGATAGCTTTTTTTTTTTTAACTAATCTTTTTAAAGACTTTATCTTTTTAGGGCAGTCTTAGGTTCACAACAAAATGAGAGGAAGGTACAGGCAGTTCCCATATTCCCCTGTCCCCGCACGTGCACACCCTGCTCCCCCCAGCAGCCCCCGCCAGAGGGGTATACTTGTCACAGTTGCTGAACCTACACTGACACGTCCATAATTTACATTCGGCTTTTTTAATTTATAAAAATAATGCTTGTTCATGATGGTCAAGAAAATTTAAATCATCGCATTCCTACGCCCAGACTTCAGTTTGCATTTTGTCCATTCTTTCTCCACTGACTGGTCCATCACGAGGTCCTCCAGGAGCTTGGTTCACGTGCTTCTGCAGAACCAGCACGTACTTCTTCCCTGGTCCCCTCTGTCAACCATGCAGGTTCCTACCTGGTACCTCCCTCCGAGGGTCTGCCCCACCCCCCGGGCACTACCTGAGGGCCCAGGGTAGGCCCCTGTTCCCTGAGGAGGTGTGAGAGGCTGGTGGCCCAGGCCACCCACCTTAGCACTTGTTGGGGCTTCCGGGCGAGAAACCTGATACTTGCAAGTGCATGTCACCACCCTACACAGACTTCTATCATCAAAACGTGCCTCCCTCACCGGGACTTGCCTGCCACGGCCAGCTCGCATGAACCTGATTTACCTGTTTTTCTTACTGTCCTCATACTTTGGGGGCTGTCTCGATATCAACCTGTTTCCTTCCAATTAAATGTATCTGTTTCTACAATGCTTTCTCAGCTTGAACATACCAGAGTGACTGCCCATCATCAGCTACACGTTTTATTCCTTATTTGTATCAGATACTGATTAGGTTACTGTGATTAATGCTAACCTCACTCTTCATCACCAATAGAGTCCATTTTCAGTCCAGTTTTCATTTAAATATTTCTTTAAAAGATTAAAACAAATCTCTTTCTCCAGGAGCAAGTATTATAGAGTACTTTCTGTGCGTCATTCTTATTTTTGTCTTCTCTCTGCGGGCCTTAAAGGAATGACTTTTTCCTTGGCAGATGGTCCCGGCGGCCAGCGCGTCCCAGCTGACCCTCGTGGACCTGATCTGTGCGCTGAGCACCCTGCAGACGGACACGGTGCTGCACCTGGTGAAGGAGGTGGTGAAGAGGCCGCCGCAGGTCCGAGGGGACGAGGTCAGGAGCCTGGGGACCCTCAGAGGAACGCAGCACTCTCTCTAACTCCACGTCTTATAAACTGTGTTTGGGAGGGAAACAGAGGTTACAGCAGCAACTAGGAATTCGGGGGCTGTAAAACGAAGGTGTTCTTACCGGGCTCTGCAGAGATCCATGAAATGTGCTTCATGGGCTCCTGTTTTGGGGTGCAAGCCACTTGAGGTGAAGGACGGACTTCCATCCTTACATCCCACTGCAGGGTGCTCTGCCCGGTAGTGGTTCAAATCGAATTAACTCTGTTAGAAAGAAGAAATGGCACTTGCCTCAAGGAACTTGCAGCTGAAAAGGCGTCAGAGTTAAACAAAGCCAGACACTAGTTAAAGGCGGAAAAGACTGATTTTATTCAGTAACAACTGCAGCGGGTGAAAGAATTGTGCTCAGTTCCAGTTTGTGCAGAGGTGCCTGGGTATTTTAAGCAGAGAATGAAGAGTAGGGGGGGTGAACAAGCTGGGGCTTCAGCAAAGTCAGGGGAGTGGAAAGTTACAAACAAGCAAGAAGGGGGCTGGTGGATGTAATTAGGCCATCGGGGTTTGCTGACTGTAAAGTGCAAGGTAGGTTCCTGTGCTCCCTTGGAGACTGGGAAACAGGGGCCCTGTCTTTCTTGATGATGGTATTTCAAAGGGATGGCTGCCAGGTCCTTGAAAAAGACATTCCTGGGTTGTAGGAGATACATACACATCTCAAAGGGACAGAGCAAGGATTTATAACTGTAAGCTTTTCTTAATAAATGCTCAAAGAAAGGAAGGTCAGGAACCAATCAGGAGTTGGCTAAACACACAGCAGATTCCTTCAGAAGCCTTGAGCTTTCTTTCTTAGGCAGGCATTTTAAGGGAGTTGAGGTCATCCCCCTAGGGACATGGCCTTGAGCTGCTGGGAACCTGTTGGGACATCCCTGTTGGCACAGTGGTTAAGAATCCGCCTGCCAATGCAGGGGACACGGGTTCGAGCCCTGGTCCGGGAAGATCCCACATGCCGCGGAGCAGCTAAGCCCGTGTGCCACAGCTACTGAGCCTGCGCTCTAGAGCCTGCGAGCCACAACTACTGAGCCCGTGTGCCACAACTACTGAAGCCCGTGCTCTGCAACAAGAGAAGCCACTGCTATGAGAAGCCTGCGCACTGCAACAAAGAGTAGCCCCCGCTCGCTGCAACTAGAGAAAACCCGCATGCAACGAAGACCCAATGCATCCAAAAATAAATAATAAACTAATAAATTAAAAAAAAAAAAAAAGGCTAGGAAATTGTAAATACAGACCCTACAGTCTGACATGAGCATCTCAGGATTTGGGCTTTCCTCAGAAACATAATTCTCAGTTTTTTCTTGCATTTTCAGTAAAATGTTTTCAGGAGGGAAGGAGAGAGGGGGGAGAGGGAGGGAGAGGAAGAGAAAGGGACTGTTGAGTAATGGGAGATATTTTAGAAGCTCTGGAATCTAACGATTAACCCTGTCATTGATTACCTCATTCATTGATTGTTAAAAAAAAATTGGAGTGAGAATATTGAGGAATTCCCCAAAATGGCTTGTGACCAAGGGCCAGATTCTTGTACCATTTCTTTTACGGTTGGAAAGCAAAAATATTATAGGAGGAAGAAAAACTATATGATTTAAAATTCAAAAAGAAGAAGAAGAAGAAGAAGAGGACTCAAAGGAGGCCGACTAGACTAGGTCAAGGAGAGCACCTTTGTCAAGGGCGAGTTTAAAATCTGCATAATTTTTACAAAGGTACAAAATACACGTCAGAGGACTTAACTCATCCTGGACATGCTGAGAAAGAAGAGGTTTCATCTGGCTGCAGGGAAAGCAGTAGCCTTTGGAGGTTGACGTGATTGAACCACAAATCTCTTATAGTTTCTCTGCCCTGTTTCGAGGGGGGCACCTTTTCATTTATACACAGTGATTTTGCAACAGAACAGACTGTGTGGTTTAACAGTTTTCTGCCTGAGAGATTTTTGGTTTTACCAAAGCAGACCTCTTCGTTGAAAGTGTTGGAGCTGTTTTGTTCTTAATTAATTTGATAGAAAGCAGGGATTTGTTCCAACCTTGAAATAATTGCCTTCTCTTAGGTAATTTAAAATTATACAGTTAGGAACAATTTAAGGATAATTCCCTAAGTGAAAATTAAGGGAGTGGACCAAGTGATTTTGCTAAAAAATAGTTTTAATCAAACAGATATTTGTACGCCAGGGTTCATAACAGCATGACTCACAATAGCCAAAAGGTAGAAGCAACCCAAGTGTCCATCAGTGGATGAATGGATAAACAAAATGAGGTTTGTGCATGCAATGGACTGTCTATCATTCAGCCTTACAAAGGAATGAAATTCTGACACATGCTGTACCGTGGATGAACCTTGACAGCATTATGCTGAGGGGAATAAGCCAGTCCAGAAGGACAGTATTATATGATTCCACTTATCTGGGGTACCCAGAGTAGTCAAGTCCATAGAGACAGAAAGAAGAATGATGGTCACTAGGGACTGCAGGGGAGGAGGGAATGGGAGTTAATGGGGACAGAGTTTCAGTTTGGGAAGATGAAAAAGTTCTGCAGATGAATGGTGGTCATAGTTGCCCAACAATGTGAATATACTGGATGCCCTATACACTTAAAAATGTTTAAAATGGTAGATTTTGTCAAGTATATTTTACCAAAATAAAAAATTTTTACAACAAATTAAAGAAATCTTGTTTTTAGATATTAAGGTCATAGCACTAAGGGTGGTGAACAAAAGCTAAACCTTGGAATCAGAGATGTGTTCAGCCGTTTTCACCCCAGAGTGGGAAAGGTGACCAAGAATACCTTTAGCAGTTTGGGCTATGCCTGCCTTGGAGGAGAACTCCCCACTTGAAGCTCTTCCTCTGAAAGGCACGTGGCACAGGGTCGCCCTCTGCAGGAATGTCCACACTGGGAAGGCCACTGGGGGCTTCTGACCAGTCAGTTACACTCGGGACTCTGGCCCTCTTCCTTCATTCCACGTGTTTATTGAAAATCAAGTCTGCATCCGTAGTGGGGAGTCCTAAATAGTTGACACTGTTCCTGCCCACGGTCAGCCTGTATTCTCGTTGGGGAGAGAAGATAAGGCAGCCTACAGGTTTACACTGTGAGGCCAGATTATGGAACTGGCCAAGTGCTTAAGCAGTCAGATGTAAAATGGACACGGGCAACTTCATGGCATCTGTCGGACGTCTGCCCCCAGTCTCCCAAATGCCTGGTAGTCTTGTTGCCTTTTACTCTTGAATGTAAATGTTAAAGTAATGGACCCTGAAGAGAGGGAGGCGGGTGGTGGAGGCAGGCAGGCGCAGCGTCAGATCCTGGGTGGACTGGCATTTATATCTCTGAGCAAGTCTAGCTGGCAGGAGATTGACCTTCCGCGCTGCCGGTCAGTCCCCACGGATGGGGTTACAGCTGCAGCCACGTGAGAGCTGGCCCTGCAACAGCTTTACACACAGAGCAGGCGCTTTTAGGTTTTGTTCCTTCATGTTACTTGAATTTCCGCAAACACCTGCAGCTCCTGGGCTTAAAAAAAAAAAAAAAAAAACCTAGACGTCGTCTAGCTGAGTGGTTTTTGGCTTTTTGAATAACAAAATTACATTTTGTGGTTAGTTTAGTTAATTGGCTCAACTTCTATAACTTCTACAAATAGCCTTTTACAAGCAAGAAGGGAAAAAAATGTGTGTTTTGAAAACCTATTTCTAAGTAATTCCAGCCATTTGGGATTTAGGGAAGTTGTCTGGGCTGTTTGAGGGAATTCCTGGAGCTAAGAATTCAAATTTGGCGTTGTCTCTCGACTGTAGCTCCTGAGGGTCAACTTTGGCCACCAACTTTGTGTTTGGGGAGGTTCAGTTATAATGCCAAATCTTCCCTAAATACTTGTTAAAAGCCTGGAATGGGAAGTAGGTAAACATAAAGGGAATGACTCTGGGAGTCTGATGAGAGGGGCACTAATGATTTGGGACCTCATAGGATACATTTGTTTTTGTTTCACTTGGGGGATACTTTCTATTATTATATTTGAAAGACTCTTTAGCTGCAAACATTTGCTTTGTTAGGATATAGAATCTGTTTCATTTCTGTATTTGAATTCTTTTTTAGTCTTATTTCCTACCAACTTGGAGTAATTAGCTTTGCTTTAATTTTCAGAAATCCCCCCTCGTGGATGTCCCTGTGTTGCAGTTTTGCTATGCTTTCATCCAAAGGTAATGCAGCCCCTCAAAGACATTTCTCAATTATAGATGCTATTGCAATGATTATAAATAATTCCTCTGATTGTATTTCCATTTTTTTTTTCTTTTAATTGAAGTATCATTGATTTACAATGTTGTGTTTCAGGTGTAGAGCAAAATGACTCAGATATATATATATATATGAATATGTATATATATATATATTCTTTTTCAGATACTTTTCCACTATAGGTTATTATAAGATATTGACTATAGTTCCCAGTGCTATTGTTTATTTTTTTAGGATTTGTTTATTTTTTAATTAATTAATTAATTTTGGCTGCGTTGGGTCTTCGTTGCTGCACGTAGGCTTTCTCTAGTTGCGGCGAGCGGGAGCTACTCTTTGTTGTGGAGCACAGGCTTCTCATTACAGTGGCTTCTCTTGTTGTGGAGCACGGGCTCTAGGTGCACGGGCTTCAGTAGCTGTGGCACGTGGGCTCAGTAGCTGTGGCTCACAGGCTCCAGAACGCAGGCTCAGTAGTTGTGGCACACGGGCTTAGTTGCTCCGCGGCATGTGGGATCTTCCCGGACCAGGGCTCGAACCCGTGTCCCGTTCATTGGCAAGCGGATTCTTAACCACTGTGCCACCAGGGAAGTCCCTTATTATTTATTTATTTATTTAATTTATTTTTGGCTGTGTTGGGTCTTAGTTGCGGCACATGGCATCTTTCGTTGCGGCGTGCGGGCTTCTCTCTAGTTGTGGCGTGCAGGTTTTCTCTCTCTAGTTGTGGCGCTTGGGCTCTGTAGTTGTGGCACGAGGGTTCCAGAGCGCATGGGCTCTGTAGTTTGCACTACACTGGCTCTCTAGTTGAGACATGCAGGCTCTACCATTTGGCTTCCCCAACATCGCTGGAAACACGGAGTCAACCATCAGAAGGTCACAGAGGGCGAGGTCAGGCCTCACGGAAACAAAGACTTGGATTGTGGCTACGGAGCGAGGCTGAACAGCACAAAAGGCTGAGCTTGGCCGCAGCCAGAGGGGCCCAGGTTCAAGTCCTCGTCCCCGACTTACTGCCTCCTGACTGACCTGGGCAGGGCCTCCTCTGTAAAAGGAGGCCGCAGCTCCTGCAGCTGCTGGGAAGGCTCAGATATCACTCAGGCCCCTGCAGCAGGCGCTTGCTAGTGATATAATACGCATTAGTTACCACAAGTAGGGGCGTGACCAGCTCATCTTTACCTCCTGGAGGAAAGAAGTACAGGGATGCTTGTAGTGAAGAATGAACAGCTGGTCTGAACTCAGCCCTAGACCCAGGGACTCCTGGGACTGTGACCCTTCCTGCCACCTCAGGATACAGTGAGCCGGAATAACCACGGAACATGAGCTTGTTAACCACGGAGCCTGCAGCTGGTGGTCACATTTACTTATTGTGAACCCCCGGAGATACGTGAGAATACTGAGGCTTCCTTGAGACGGGGCTACACTCCCTTCACCCTCATTACTGCAGCCGAGAACACCCCACACGAGGGAGGGGTCCGGGAGCCGTACCTGGGACCTGCCATAAGATCTGCACGAGGCCAAGCAGAGCCTCCTTTCTACCCATGGAGAAACACCTTGGGAACCCCTATAGCTGAGACCCCTGCATGCGGATATTCAGCATAGTAAACCCACGCAGAAGCCATCCAGCAGAAAACAGGGCAGAGCATTGAGGACAGCACCAAAAATAATCCCTTCTCCTTTTTCTAAAAGAGGTCCTTAAAATCCCCCCTCCTTTTTTGGTATCAATTTAATGCAAACTGTTTCTTCTAAAGTTTACCAGTCCTCACATAAAGCTTTGCTGATGTAAGTATTAAAGCTGTAGCACCTAGACTTTAAAATGTCAGATTAGATCTCTGCAGAAAGAAAAAGTAAAATCATCAGCGTATTCCCATGCCTCGAGAGGAAATAAGGACACCATTCAGATACTTTCTGAACTAAGCCTCTCCAGTAATCAAGAAATACAATGGAGGGGTGGCAGGGAGGGATAAACGAGGAGTTTGGGATTAAAATGTACACACTACTATATATTAAATAGATAAACAGGGACTTCCCTGGTGGTCCAGTGGTAAAGAATCCGCCTTACAATGCAGGAAACGTGGGTTCCATCCCTGGTCAGGGAACTAAGATCCCACGTGCTGCGGGGCAACTAAGCCCGAATGCCACAACTACAGGTCCAGAGATCAGACAGTCCTCTAGTTCAAGGCTTTCACTTTACAGACGAGGAAACCAGGGGCATCTGACCTCTCAGCAGGGTTGCAGGTCTCCAAACTCCAAGTTCTTGGCGGAATACCAAAATTTAGCTTGTGTTTATTGTAATTTAAAAAAGAGCAAACAGGTCAGGCAGATATGCCATCTTCCTGTGCTTTCCAACCACCTGGATCTAAAATGTGCTTATAAGTAACGTTTTGTTTTGATCTGTTCAGGGTTGGATATTTTCTCTTTCTTTCTTTCTTTTTTTTTTTTTTTAAATAGGCTCCCAGCAACAGCCTTGCAAGCGAACTTCCCTTCGCTGTTGGGTGTGTTAAAGGAGTCCGTGCAGTTGAATCTCGCTCCCCCTGGTTATTTTCTGCTTCTCAGGTACCGTGTCCCAGCACTCACGTCACCGTATTTTTCTTCGGGAACATGTTTTTATTTCTGCAGCATTCTTGGTCTGAAGCTGATTGTCTCTCAACAGCATGCTGAACGACTTTGTAACAAGAACTCCCAACCTGGAGAGCAAGAAGGATCAAAAAGATTTGCAGGTCTGTATGTGCAAGTCTGGCAGGCTGTTACTGTCCCAGCAGTATCGCCCACCTTTAGAGGGTCTCACTGGAGATAGTAAACATTGCGCAGAACCAGATCTTAGATTTGCATTTGTTCCCACGTCTGATTCCCTCCATTACTGTCTTTAGAGGGCTCTATACAATCTCCTGATGAAGGTTCTCGTGTTAGACTTGACCAGTCGACCGTGCAGTTTACAAGGCACCCTCTCGCTTCCCACTGTACACGGATGTATGCGGACTTACTCTGCAGCATGATTGGAACAATAAGTCTATCTTTATGCACAGATCCCTTTCCTTAGAACCTTCCCCCGTCTTTTTTTTTTTTTTTTTTTAAATTTTATTTATTTATTTATTTTTGGCTGTGTTGGGTTTTCATTTCTGTGCGAGGGCTTTCTCCAGCTGCGGCAAGCAGGGGCCACTCTTCATCGTGGTGCACGGGCCTCTCACTATCGCGGCCTCTCTTGTTGCGGAGCACAGGCTCCAGACGCACATGCTCAGTAGTTGTGGCTCACGGGCCCAGTCGCTCCGCGGCATGTGGGATCTTCCCAGACCAGGGCTCGAACCTGTGTCCCCTGCATTGGCAGGCAGATTCTCAACCACTGTGCCACCAGGGAAGCCCCCCCCCACCCCCGTCTTTTTAAAGCAATATAGACTCACAGGAAATTTCAGAAACACTGAAAAACAAAAGTAAAACTCACCCATAGGAGAAGGAAAATCTTCTCCTTTGAGTAGCATGCCAACTACCAATAATACATAGAAGTAATGAAGGAGTTAGAAAAATCACTATTTTGCAACCATTATAATCCTTGAGTGAGGAGCTTTTTGAGTCAAAGTCTTTAAACTGGGTTGTGTAGTTTATGGCTTTGGTGATACTGCCGCTAGTCGTTGTGGTCCCTGGTGTTTGTGAAGTATCTGTCCAGCTCCTGATTCTGAAGCACCGGAGTTCTGCGTGAAGCACAGTGACTCCTTTGGCTCAACCGGTAGAGAAGAAAGCATCATCCAAGGGCAAGTGCTGCAGCCCAGCCCTCGGGTAGCACCTCCTGCACTCACCTGGAAACCCGCCCCCTTCCGTGGGCTGTTGCCTGCCGCGGCCCCTCCGTTTCCAGTCCATCGGGCCGGACTGTGGCCACAGGCACTAACTACCGCAGCTGGTGCAGCTCTCTCCGCTCCTGTGGGTCAGGGGGCCGGTGGGCCTCTGCTTCCACCCCACGAGGTCCCAGCCTCCCTGACACTGACTCCTTCCTGCTGTCTCCAGACACCCCAGCTTCTTTCCCATCCATTCACTGCACTTGAAATGGGAGCTCTTCTAAGTCCTCAACCCCTTTTCTTGATCTTTTTTTTTAAGAATTTATGTTATTGAAGTATAGTTGATTTACAGTGTTGTGTTAATTTCTGCTGTACAGCACAGTGACTCAATTATACACATATATATATCCTTTTTCATATTCTTTTCCATTATGGTTTATCCCAGGATATTGAATATAGTTCCCTGTGCTATACAGTAGGACCTTGTTTTTTATCCATCCTATATATATAATGGTTTGCATCTGCTAACCCCAAACTCCCACTCCATCCTTCCCCTGCCCCGCCCCCTTGGCAACCACAAGTCTGTTCCCTATGTCTGTGAGTCTGTTTCTATTTCGTAGCTAAGTTCATCTGTGTCATATTTTAGATTCC
This sequence comes from Balaenoptera borealis, assembly GCF_965194805.1. Lineage (NCBI taxonomy): Eukaryota > Metazoa > Chordata > Mammalia > Artiodactyla > Balaenopteridae > Balaenoptera > Balaenoptera borealis. The sequence continues at coordinate 9,369,790 of NC_138862.1, read as the reverse complement.
ACATATAAGTGATAGCAAATGGTATTTGTCTTTCTCTGACTTACTTCACTCAGTATGACCATCACCAGGTCCATTCATCTATTCTTGACCTTCCTTACTGCCATCATCCACCCCACACCTCTGCCCAGGTGCACCGCGGACAGTTCCCGCAGGTGCACCCCCCTTGCCACCGGCAGGCAGACGTTCTCTTGCTTCATGCCCGAACACAGCTGCTGGGCTCATAGTGGAAGTCAGGACTGTTCAGTTCTCAGACGTCAGGGATGTACAGCCCCTCTTAGCTGGCAACACTCGATGATACCCACTCAGTGTTTCTACCTCTGTCCCAGCTACTTGACCAAATTCGTTCCTGATGGTACTCCTGATACGGATGACTCCTCACTTCGCCCTCGAGTCAATTTAATTTATGCAGTTTTGTTTCTTGTATTATTCAAAGGTGCATTTCTAGCAAGAATCCATGGTCCTAAAGAAACCGGAAATCTAATCTGCCAAATGCGTTGTGCCTCTGTGACTTCCTGTGTCTCTGTTTTACCCGAGTTGGCCAGAGAGTAGCCTGAGCCACAAGTGGCTGTTTAGCCCTTGAAATGTGGCTTGTCTGAACTGAATGTGCTGTAACTGTAAACACACAGCGGATTTCAAAGACTTAGCATAACAAAGAATGCGTAACCTCGCTAATAACTTTATATTGATTATATGTCGTTACTCTGTTGGATATATTGTGTTAAACATTATGAACTTGTTTCTTCTTTTAATGTAGCTCCTAGAAAACTTGGTATTACCTTCATGGTTCACAGCTGCGGCTTGCATTATATTTATATCGGATGGTGCTATTTTACACTTAAGATTCTTTTCCTTAACTAACTTCCTTTCCTCTTTCTCCTGACTACTCTCAGGAAGTCACTCAAAAAATTCTAGAAGCTGTCGGGAACATTGCTGGCTCTTCCTTGGAACAAACCAGCTGGCTGAGCAGAAACCTGGAAGTGAAGGCTCAGCCTCAGATCTCTCTAGAAGAATCTGATGATGAGGAAGATTTGCACGGTAGGTGTAGAAGGCTCAAAAAGTAATGCCCACTGCCAGCTAGTGGGTCTAGTTTTGCCTTAAAAGTAAACTGGCTTTACTTCTTACAACATACGTTGTATGTAAAATAAACAGTAGGATTCCATTGGAAGGGTCCCGAGTGGCCCATGCTACCGTGTTAAGCCCTCACTGAGCCGAGATGGGGGTCCAAGAAAGTGACTTCCCAAGATAATTTGCACGGACTCAGTGATAGAAATCCGTGTGGGATAAAGAATAGGAGAATGTATGTTTTTCTTTTTGTGGAGCCGCGGAAAGAAAACTAAGTAAACCAGCTAACTATCGTCAGGCAGTTGATGTTGTATTTCATTTCTGGCCAACACACCCCTGCCTCTCGATGATCCTTGTGTTTGGTCATTGCCTGGGTGGTGAAGATTTTATCGTGGAGGCCACACAGAGTGGGCACAGCCCAGCCTTATAATTAGTTACAGTTTCCTAGGAGAATGGTCTGGAGACTCTCAAAGGAGACTCATCTGTTTACTCGGAGGACCATTGATCAGCCAGATACTCTTGAGGAGTCTGAATTAAACGCAACAGGGTAGATTGTCAGTTGCCGGTGCCCTAAAGACCACCAGACGAATGTATCATCAAGCAAATCTCAGGTTACTAGACCTGCTGCAGTGAGGGAGAAACTTGGCTGAGTCACAGGGGTGTCTCAACTCTAGGGGAAATTTGGGGAGGATATTTATAAGGTTGTAGGGCCTTGGCTGAGTTGTCTGGGGCAGGTCTTTCCAGGTGGGGACTGAGCAGAGTTAGTGATAAGATACCTTTGCATTGGTGGGCACAGCACTAGGCGAGGGTCCAGAAGTGGATGTTGATGAGATGCAGCTCGTTTTGGTAAGTGAGCCACTTTAGTTGGTTGAGTTGTTCTTTCAGAATTAGGCATATCTTAGAGCAAGTAGTTATTTTTGCAAGTTCTCAGTGTTATTTTAACACAGACAGGAAAGTATGCCCAGTACCCGTGTTGCTCAACACTGCACAAGAAAATCAGTTTGGTCTCAGTTTTATTAACACAAGCAAAAAAATTACATCTAAGTTCTCAGTCTGAACTACATAGCACAGTGCCCACCACAAGGTAAATGTTCAAAAACTGCTAGTTCTGTCATATTTTATGACCTCTGTCATTATTGTTAGCGGTAGTTAAATCAGCAGAAACAAAGCTGAATTTGTGGTTTTTAATATACAAAGGAAGGTGTGTCAAGAAGTCTGGGCTCTTTTCTCTTGCAAGTAAACGAAACCCACTTCAGGTGTGTAGAAACACAGCAGCACAAAACTTTCTGGCTCATGTACAGGAAAAGCCCAGACGTCAACATCTGGTTTTAGTCAGAGCGGGAGCTCGGTGTTCAGATGAAGTTCATCAAGTCTCATGCAAAGATTCCGGTTGGCTCTTCTGGGCCTGTGGCTGACCCAGAGGAGGAGAGGAAAGGCTGGTGCCCTGGAGCTCCGAGAAATGGGCTCCCACCCAAGAGGGGCTTCTCTTGCCAGGAGGAGGAAGGATGGTGTTAGACAGGCAGGCCATAGTACCCCCTCCATTACTTCTGCCATATTTGTTTGACAGCTAGTTTTGTGGTTTACATAAGAAAATAATTATACTTTACTCTGTAATGAAGATCCTATAACTAGTATGTTATCATTTACTAATGTAAACCAACACTTATGCTTTCTCAGGCTGCGGTTATGATTATAGCTGTGGTTCTAGGGAAAGAGAGCTGGTGCATCTCCTTGGCTCATCTGCCCTCAGTTATTTCCGACGTAGGTACTGATATAGGGATTAAACTGCTTCTCCACCACCAGTGCAGCTGAGCTGTGCTGAGTCAAGTGTCACTGGGCCTGGCTTTTGTGCAGTAAGTAAATTTAACCTCAAGACAGTACTGTAGTAAAATGATTACCTGATTTTTATTTAAAAAAAGAAAGCATAGAATTCCAAAGCTGGAGGTGATTTGGGGGCTTCTCAGTAAGACTTAATTAGCAAATTATAGAGTACCAAAAGACTCTTTGGATCATACACTATATTTTGTTTCAGTCTTGACCAAACTAAGTATGCATACTGGCCATCTAAATCATGAAACAGAATGAGGCTTCAAATGATGTGTTTCTCCACTTAGAGTTCTTATGTGTGCAGTACACATGCAGGATCTTTCCTGTATGTTTGTGTCTGGCATGTGCCATGCACTATGTTCTAGATGCTGGCGCTGCAGCAGGAAACAAAATGAGCAGGGCCTCTGCTCTTGCAGGGGTGACGCGGAAGGTGATAGTCCAAAGTAAATGAACAAAGGTATCTTTCAACTCTTCTGGAAATCCAAAGTTACTCCAAAATGAAAGTTTTTTTTTTAATTGGAGTTGGGCTGGGGGCCACTTTAGATGTTACAGAACATGTTCCCAAGGAAGTGTCAGTTGTGCTGAGAAATACAGGGTAAGGGGGCAAAGATCTGGGAAGGCGCTGCCCAGAGGGGATGGCGAGTCCTTGAGGTGGGAGTGGGCCAGGCCCAAGAAACCTGAAGACCAGCTTGGCTGGAGCCTGATGCGGGGTCATGCAAGGTCAGGGCGAGAGCGGGGGTGGAAGGTTGTCGGGCTTGATGCAGAGCACACTTAAGAGCTTGGCCACCAGCCCGCTTGCTGTGGGAAACCATTAAAGTGTTTGGAGCAGTGACAGGATCTTACTGAGTTTTCAGAAAACATCAGTTTGGCTGCCGGGAGCAATATGGGCTGCAGCAACCGAGAAGAGAAACTGGGAGTTCAGTTAAAAGGATTTCCTGGTGCTTTGGGCAAGAGAAGATGTTGGCTTAGAGGCATGGGCTCTAGAGAAAGGCGGACTGGTGTGAGCGCAGCGTCAGCAGAACTTGCCGATGGATTGCAAGTGGTAGTTTAAAGAAAAAGCAAACAAGGACGAGTTTGGGGTTTTTGTTGTTTGGTTTTTTGTTTGTTTGTTTTATTTATTTTTGGCTGCATTGGGTCTTCATTGCTGCGCGAGGGCCTTCTCTAGTTGCGGGCGAGCGGGGGCTACTCTTCGTTGCGGTGCACAGGCTTCTCATTGCAGTGGCTTCTCCCATTGTGGAGCACGGACTCTGGGCACACAGGCTTCAGTAGTTGTGGCTCGCGGGCTCAGTAGTTGTGGTTCACGGGCTCTAGAGCGCGGGCTCAGTAGTTGTGGTTCACGGGCTCTAGAGCGCAGGCTCAGTAGTTGTGGTGCACGGGCTTAGTTGCTCTGTGGCACGTGGGATCTTCCCGGACCGGGGCTCGAACCCTGAGTTGGCAGGCGGATTCGTAACCACTGCGCCACCGGGGAAGTCCCATGGCTTTGGTTTTTGGTTTAAACGATTGATTGAGGTGGAAAAGTCTGAAGCAAGAATATTTTGGAGAGGGAGATGGAGCTTGGGTTTGCATGTGTTAAATTTGAGATGTCTGGGAAGGAATCAGAAAAGGTCACCAGCGTAGGAGGAAAAACCAAGAGAACATGGAGTCATGGAAACTATGAGAAGAGAGTGTTTCCAGAAGGAGGGCGTAGGAATGCAGCGGAAGGCTGCTGAGAAGTAGCGTGAGATAAGGACAGAGACTCCCTGGATTTGATGGGGGTGGGACGGCGTGATTGGATGGAGAAGAGGACAGAGACGAGGAAGAGGAGACAGTGGGTGCTGATAACTCTTTGAAGCTTAGTCGTCAATAGGGCAGTAATGACGTAGTACTAAGGACCAAAGAATATCTTTTATTCGGTTTGTTTTTCAGTTGGAGTTAACCAAAGCATATTTGTATGGTGATGGAATAGTACAGCAGAGGGGAAGAAATTAATACCAAAGAGTGAAAGGATAGTTAGAAAGCAAAGTATTCAACAGCCATTGGGCCGGGATTAATATCGTAAATGGAATTAGCGTTCTTTGACAGGAGCCAGGAACATGTTTATCAAAACAGGAGACAAGGCAGAGAACACGGATATAAATGTTCCAGGTTAATAACGCATAGCGGCCAAACTGAGGGCGTTTCTGTTTGTTTACATTAATTTTCTCAGTGAAATATGAGATGAGGTTACCAGCTGAGGAGGGACAGGTATCAATGGTTATGGAGGGAGAAGGTGAAAGAATTATGTTGGAGACTGGGAAAGCCAGCACAGCGCTGAGGGACATGGGGGAGGGTTATCTAGTAGCATCAGGTCATTTTTGAGTTGCACAGTCATGACATAAAGTGAGTCCGTTTCAGAGTGGTCTGGTTTTCTCCAGAGCATTTAGCCACATAGAACTGCATAGGCAATCATTGGGTTTAGCCAGCTTTGCATTTTTCTGGGTGAGTGCTTCAGAGAGAGAGAGAAGCAAAAAAGTTAAGGATGTTCGCAAGGTGGACGATAGACCCCAGGTGTGGGTGGGGAGATAGAGAAATGAAGACCTGGGGGGATTGATGGGTAGTTACGGAGGTGAACTCAGGGGGTTGGAGGCTTGTGCAAGGATTCAGGAAATTGTCAGAGCAGCATTCCAGGAGTAAGTGAGCAGGAAAGGTAAGATGTGGTCACGATAGGGTGCTGGAAATGGAGACTTTGGAAATTCATGAGGTCAAGGGTATGATGACGACAGTGGTTGGCTGGGCTGGAACAAAACATAAGCTTGCTGGAAAAGAAAAGACTAAGGGGCTCAGAGGCCAGGATGTTAGAGGGATCATCCAAGGGGATGTTGAAGTTCCAAAAATGGTGATGAGAATAGAAGCGGGGAGGAAGACAGTGAGTTGGTGCTGATTTATTTGATCAAAATACCCAGATTCTTGGTTGCTGAAGTTGAACATGTTAGCAGAGAAGAATACGTAACATGTACATACGTACAGAGTCAGTGTGAAAGACGGGGGCTCATGACTCAAGTTCATCTGATGCTTTGGGGGCATAAATGGTGACCTGTTGTCCTGACTAAAACACACATGCCTCTTTCAACAGATGCTGCTGCCGCCGCTTCAGCAATGGTGTCCGCGTCTGCCCCTTCCGTGTACAGCGTGCAAGCCCTCTCCCTCCTGGCAGAGGTACATATACATCTGGCTTGTCATCCCCCCACAGAAGTGAGGCTTTGCAAGGGCGTTCATTCTCAGGGGCCAGGGCGCACGGGCTGCACCGCCCCGGGTGAGTTCATAAGCCAGTCTTGGCCTCAAGCTGCCCCGTGGAGTTTCCTTGTTAGGTTGTGTATACCCTGAGGGCTAAATTTTGTATTGCCGCCTGCTTTAGGAGATTTCTGTTTTCTGGCGGTCCTGTTCTTCTAGGTTCTGGCATCCCTCCTGGACATGGTTTATCGAAGTGATGAGAAGGAGAAAGCGGTGCCATTGATCTCACGTTTGCTTTACTATGTTTTTCCTTACTTACGCAATCACAGGTAACGCCACCTTCTCCGTTGTACCCCACCCACGTGTGGAAAGATAGCTTATGGGAAATGTGTCCAGCGGGGTTCCTTGCACCGTCTCTGACCTTGACCCTTTCCCCTCCCCACCCCTTTCAGCGCCTACAATGCCCCCAGCTTCCGGGCTGGCGCCCAGCTGCTGAGCTCTCTGAGCGGTTATGCCTACACGAAACGAGCCTGGAAAAAAGAAGTCCTGGAATTATTCTTGGACCCGGCCTTCTTCCAGATGGACACTTCTTGTGTGCAGTAAGAAATGCTGTCCTGATAAAAAAACATGCCCTGAATCTTCAAGTGGAAAAGTGTTTGGGTTTCTGTAATTAATTCTCTTTCCTGAAATGGAAGCAGAGCTAGCATCAACCCAAATCATAGGACACCACTCGCAGGTTAACTGTGTATTTCTGGGAACAGAATTAAGTCTTTTAAAAACTACAAAGGTGTCTTTTTTTTAATCAGGAGAAGAATTTCAAGTAAGAGAGCATATTTTTCCTAAAGAGCATAGCATGGGGTTCCAGTGGTACTCGGTCTGGTACTGCTTTATCTTGTAATCACGAAATGCTTGACCAGCATTAAGATGACAGAGCTCCATGGTGACACCGCGGTGTCCCTGTCCCACTTCTCGGCTTGCACTCCCCGAGTCCTCACTGAGACCCTGAGGCTGGCCAGGCTCTGCGCGGGCGGTGGAGATCCGTGGAATCACAGGCACAGGATGAACGAGCTGTGCCTTCTTCTTGGAGGTCAGCAGAACCACTCGTAACTCTGCCCCTGGCTTGACTGAACAGGTCTTCATTAATGGCAGGGGTAGACGGTGGAGACTGGTCAGCTTTTCTATACGGGCTGAGGGTTTGCCCAGCCACCGCCAGCGGCCATGGCTGTAATCCTGTCGTACTGCGGGGAGCCCGTTGAGAACTAGTGGTATTTGTCTGCACAACCCCAATTCTTTCCATTAACACGAGTGTATGGACATCATCTGTGTGAACACGTTTAAGGGCAACCCTTGCAAAAGCCAAGGTACCTTGACAATTTGTGTTTTCTTTTATGGTGAGCTGGGAATTATTCATTATTCCCTATGTTATTCATTCCCTATGTTAAGGTTATAAATGAAAAGCTTTTGCTTAACGTTTCCTTATATAAAAACTATTCATCCCTTTCACTAACTTTTCAGAAAGCAGTTTTTTAGTAGATCTTAAAGGGACATGTTCTTTTCTTGATGCTTTTAATCAGACTGTCACCCTTTGCATATTTAATTAATTTTACTTTTTTTTATATCCAGTTGGAAGTCCATTATTGACCATCTTCTGACTCATGAGAAAACGATGTTTAAAGATTTAATGAGTAAGTTCTTCTGTTATGTGCACATAAGTCACACTTTAAAGGACCAATTCCTTTTGGTCATAATCAGCTTTTACCACGTATTTCAGAGCCCAGCTCAAACCTTTTTTAGTGCGATTTTAGCCACACAGTGTAATGTGATGTGCAGGATATGTCGGGACTACGTGAATGAGCCTTCCTATTTCCAGTCTATTGACACGAATGCCTTTAACTACCTTTTTTGCAGTTTTGTAGCAGAGAAAATACTTTTGAAAGTAATGATAAGTTGACCACAATTGGTTAGGAGTACTTTCCTGTACCTCATATCCTCTTCAAATACCCCATCATTCAGTATCATGAAAGAAACAAGTACTTTTATAAATTTAAATATTTGAGTAACAACTACATGCCCTTAATCAAGATCGTGATCTTTCACCAGGGAAGATAGGAAGAGTAGGAATTTCTCATCACTTACCTCTCATTGTAGTGTTCTCACTAAATGGAACTCATTTGCTCTATTTATTCCAGGCATGCAGAGCAGTTCTTTAAAACTGTTCTCAAGTTTTGAGCAGAAAGCCATGCTGCTAAAGCGCCAGGCTTTTGCCGTCTTAAGTGGAGAACTTGATCAGTACCACCTTTACCTTCCTCTGATCCAAGGTAAGAAGCCCTGCCCTTCCCCCAGCCCACCCCCCCCCGCCCCCCACAGAGACAGGCCCAGAGTGGCCAACGTGGCTGGAAACCAGAGGGGCCCAGGGCAGGTGTTGGCAGTATGGTCAAACGTTAAATGAGTACTCAGCAGAGTGATTGTAGAAGAACTTTGGAAATATATCGGTAAATCTGAAATTTTATTTTAAAAATCAATTATTATGGGACTTCCCTGCTGGCGCCGTGGTTAAGAATCCGCCTGCCAATGCAGGGGCCACAGGTTCGAGCACTGGTCCGGGAAGATCCCACATGCCGCGGAGCAACTAAGCCCGTGCGCCACAACTACTGAGCCTGCGTTCTGGAGCCTATGAGCCACAACTACTGAGCCCACATGCCACAGCTACTGAAGCCCGCGTGCCTAGAGCGGCGCAATGAGAAGGCCGCGCACCGCAATGAAGAGTAGCCCCCGCTCGCCGCAGACAGAGAAAGCCCGCGCACAGCGACAAAGACCCAATGCAGCCAAAAATAAAATATAAATAAATAAATTTATTTTTTTAAAAAAGGCAAGAGAAAAATCAATTATTATAATGCTATTAGTTTTTTTAATTTTTACAAATTTTATTTATTTATTTTTGGCTGCGTTGGGTCTTTGTTGCTGTGCACGTGCTTTTCTCTAGTTGCGGCGAGCGGGGGCTACTCTTCGTTGTGGTGCACGGGTTTCTCATTGCGGTGGCTTCTCTTGTTGCAGAGCACGGGCTCTAGGCATGGGGGCTTCAGTAGTTGTGGCTCGCGGGCTTAGTTGCTCCGCGGCATGTGGGATCTTCCCGGACCAGGGCTCGAACCCGTGCCCCCTGCATTGGCAGGCGGATTCTTAACCACTGCACCACCAGGGAAGTCCTATAATGCTATTAGTTTGTATTAGGTTGTTTTTTAAAGTCTGGCAATGCTTCTTCAGCACTGTCTCCTGCTGGATCCCTCCTGCAGTACAGATACTAAGGCCAGTGACAGAGCAAGATTTTGGAGAAGTACCTGATTTTTCCTTAGTGGTTTTTTCTCTTCTTCATACTCGCGGTATTCTTTGTCTGCTTCAAGAATGAATGATTGTGGATATTATACATGGTTTTAAAGGTTTTCCCCCCTCCTCATAAAATGTTGAGGTGGCAAAGTGAGCATTCTGTTTTAATTCATCCTCCTCCAAGACACAAAAGAACTCTCAAACAGGAATGTGTTTTCCTTAAGACCCTTAGCCTAAATGGAATATAATAAAATAAACAAAAAAGCTTTCAAGAATCATATGAAATATCATGAAGACTAGTATAACAAAAAATTTTACAAATATTAGAATTATGGTGTAAATCCTTTTGGGGGGCTCAGACTTATTAAAGTATAATTTACATACAGTTCTGGCTATACAGTTCTATGAATTTTGATAAACACATGTAGTCACGTAACCACCACTGCAGTCAAGATACAGAACATTTCCATCACCCCAGAAAGTTCACTCGTGCCCCTCAGAAGGCATCTCCTCTGCTTACCCCCTGACCCTATCAACCACTAAATCTTCTTTCTGTTCATATAGTTTCATCTTTTCTGGAATGTCCTATAAATGTGAATGTGATTAGACAGTGTATAGCCTTGGAGTCTGGCTTCTTTTGTGTTTGAGAGTCATTCATTCTGTTGTATTTATCAATAGCTTATTTCTTTTTATTGCTATTTATCTATAGTATTCCATTCTGTGATTTGTTTACCAGATCACCAGTTGAACATTTGTGTTGTTTCCACATAGAATTATGATATAAATCTCTTGCTCTACCCTCTTAAAAAATGCTCTTATAAATATCTGTCTGCTCACAAAGCATGTGCTTTTCGTAAATATTTGTATTAATTCTCAGCCCACGGCCATACTTGATTAACCACTTGAAAGGTCTTAATTATTTTAGGTCAAAACATTAACAGCTTTCGTGGGTATTAATTATGACAGTATTTTATATTTGCAATAATGAAAATACCATTATACTTCTACTGACATAATTTCAGCCTGTAAAGCACGTAAGATGTTCATGACCTAACGTCTTGAATACTTAAGATGTATAAAAGTGAATATTCAGATATTGACAAATCCTTACTTGAATTACTAACAGGAGGCTGCTTAGGTCAGAGGGTGACCAGGAATGCCGTTAAAGGCGATGGCAGCCCTCCAGAGACTTTGCTCAGTGCAGAGTCAAAGCTGAACTTTGTTGCATCCTTACAGGATTTAAAGGGGAGAGAGAACAACGGGAACCACATTTCCTCTAGTTCACGGGTGGCGTCTGTGATGGTGCTTTATGCACCTGGCCATCAGACAGTGGTCCAAAAGGGCAGCGTGAAGTTCACTTTCTCAGCAGGAGAGCATGGTAGGCAGTGCATTGTACAGTCCTTGCCATGCTTTCTCACTTTGGGAGAAACACCTGCGCCTTCTCTCCCCCATGTCCCATCACACACTCTCCTAAAACCTGGGGTGAGGCCCAGAGAGCTAAAGAGACAGTATTAGATGTGTAGAACAAGAAGAGAACAGACAATGGCCTTTTTCAATCAGTGGTATGGAGAATCTGACTATGGCAGGGTGTAAACATCCAATTCTGAGAAATCATGGCTTGGAGAGGGAGAGAGAAGTAGAGGCAACATAATATATACATTATATATTATATACATACAACATATATGAAAGTCAGCATAATGCTGACTTTAAATAGGAGATGGTTTGGGGGTCCTTGGGGAAAGAGGAATTTCTCCAAATAAATACCCTCCACTTTGGATAGCTCAAGTGCTGTTTTTTTTTTTTTTTTTTTTTTAAAAACTACATGTTTGAAAAAGTAGGATGGACTTCCCTGGTGGTCCAGTGGTTAGGGCTTCGCAGTTACACTGCAGGCGGCACAGGTTCGATCCTTGGCCGGGGAACTAAGATCCCTCATGCCACACAACGCAGCCAAAAAGTAAAAAATAAAATAAAATAAAAATACCTGTTTGAGTCCTTGTTTTAAAAAAATAAGAGGAAGAAGTAAACATGTTTACCCCCTTCCGTTTTTTACTAACTGACAGTTTGCAAAGCACTTGCCTCTGTGTTGTCATTGTCTTCAGGACTGTTGACAGGCCCAGCTTCCCTAAGGTCCTGGGGTGATGGGATTCGGAACGTTCTCTGACAGTCTTGGGACATTGACTGGCCCCATGGAGCAGTGACACCCCAGTCAAGGGAGTAGAGGCATCCGGAAGCTCCTAAGTTGCACACCATGGTGAATAGTTGAGGCCAAATCAAAAGAGGCAGGAATGGAGAAGGTCTGGCATTTCTCCTCTGGAGTCCTCACGCCCGACTGATCACCATCAAGTAGCACTGGAAGAGGTCGATCGATGCACTCAGCGTGCAGAGCTGAGCAGCTCCTTACATCTTGGCTCGTAGTGACATAAATTTTACATTGATCTCAAAAGCAGTAAATCGGCTCAAAGCAATTATTTTTTAAACAGGAGGCACGATAAAATGCTGCTTGTCTAGGATGAAAGGAGGACAGACTACAGAGGCCCCTGATGAGGGGATCAGAAAGGTCTAGAGGGAACACTCTGTTCCCTCTAAGCTGATGAGTGTGGCTCATTCCAGGTCCACTGAAGTCCTTCCCATCGTTTAAGTTTTCTTCATTGTCCTTTATCAGCTCCAGTTTTACATCAGGATACTGGTGCTCAGAGAGATTAACACCTGCGTAAGGTTGCATTGCCGCTAACTGGCAAAACCTGGACTGAAATCTGAGCCCTGTGGCTCCCAGCAGCAGGCTGTGTTCTTTAGTAGGTACCCTTTGAGGCAGGCGAGTTTCACAGATGGGAAATGGGCTCAGCAAGATTATGCGGCCAGCCTAAACGAGGTTCTGCAACCTTGACAGTGGTGCAGGGATTCTGGCTCAGGGCTCTCTCTGGCTCTGCTCACCAGGACTCCTTAAGCCTGTAAGGTTTATCACTCAGCTAAGAAAGGAATATTAGAGATTCTAAAATAGATCATCTTGGCTGAAGAATAATCTCACGAATTTAGCTTTTATTTGGAGCATCAATATGAAATATGCCCCATGTGTACAAACCACTTTTTTTTTTAATACTTTTTATCTCAAAGTAGATTAAGACTCACAAGAAGTTGCACAAATAGTACCTAGTGTTCCTGTGTACTGTTCGTCCAGCTTCCCCCATGATAACATCTCACATAAGCATAGTTCCTCATCAAAACCAGGAAATTGATGTGGGAGTATTACCATAACTCAACTTGAGACTTTTTCAGATTTCACCAGTTTCTACAATGCATTCTTTATGTGTGTGTTTGTGTGTCTAGTTCTATGAACGTATCCCACATACAAATTCTTGTAGCCAACACCACAACCAGGATTTAGAACTCTTCCCTCGCTACAAAGCGACACCCTCAAGTCACTCACTGCTTTATATAGTCACACCCTCCACCCAGCCCTAACCCCTGGAAACCACTGATCTGTTCTCCATCACTTTAATGTTATATAAATGGAATCATACATCATGCGTATTATGTAAATGTCACCTTTTGAGATTAGCTTTTTTCATTTAGTACAGTGCTTTTGAGATCCATCCAAAGGCAAATGGGGTATGTTCATGGGTGTATAAAGAGTTTGATCTTTTTTAATGAGTAATAATACTCCATTTTGTGGATGTACCGCAGTTCATTTATCCATTTACCTGATGGACATCTGGGTTGTTCTAGTTTTTGGTATTAGAAATAAAGCCTAGGGGCTTCCCTGGTAGCGCAGTGGTTAAGAATCCGCCTGCCAATGCAGGGGACACGAGTTCGAGCCCTGGTCCAGGAAGATCCCACATGCTGTGGAGCAACTAAGCCCGTGCACCACAACTACTGAGCCTGCGCTCTAGAGCCTGTGAGCCAAAACTACTGAGCCCACGTGCCACAACTACTGAAGCCCACGCGCCTAGAGCCTGTGCTCCACAGCAAGAGAAGCCACCTCAATGAGAAGCCCGCTCACCGCAATGAAGAGTAGCCCCTGCTCGCCGCAACTAGAGAAAAGCCCACGCGCAGCAACAAAGACCCAGTGCAGCCAAAAATAAGATAAATGAAATAAATAAATTAAAAAAAAAAAAAGAAATAAAGCCTCTGGCGATCCAGTGGTTAGGACTCTGTTCTTTCACTGCAGAGGGCCCAGGTTCAATCCCTGGTCAGGGAACTAAGATCCTGCAAGCTGGGATAAATGCACAAGGGTTTGATTACTGGGTTCTATGGTAAATGTGTGTTTAACTTTATAAGAAACTGCCAAACTGTTTTCCAGAGTGGATGCACCATTTTGCATTCCCATTTAAACAGTAATTCAAATGTCATTATCCTTTTTTTTTTTAAACACTTTTATTTTATTTTTTAATATTTATTTATTTATTTGGTTGCACTGGGTCTTAGTTGTGGCAGGTGGTCTCCTTTTAGTTGCAGCTTGTGGGCTCCTTAGTTGAGGTTCGCCAGCTCCTTAGTTGTGGCACGTGGGCTCCTTAGTTGTGACTTGTGAACTGTTAGTTGCAGCGTGTATGTGGTATCTAGTTCCCTGGCCAGGGATCAAACCCGGGCCCCCTGCATTGGGAACGCGGAGTCTTAACCACTGAGCCACCAGGGAAGTCCCTCATTATCCTTTTGATGTCTTTAGAGATACCCCTACTTTCATTCCTGATATTGGTAATTTGCTTTCTCTCTTTTTTGGTCAGTCTTTCTAGAGGTTTGTCACTTTTCTTGTTCTTTTCGAATAACCACATTTTAATTTGATTGATTTTTCTACATTATTTTTGTTTGTTTTGTTTCCAGTTTCATTTATTTCTGCTTTTTATTATGCCCTTCTTTGTCCTTGCTTTGGTTTTATTTTGTTCTTTTTCTGGTCTCGTGAGGTAGAGGCTTGGATTATAGATTTGAGTGCTTTCTTCTTTTATAATGTAAGCATTTAGTGCTATAAATTTCCCTCTCAGCAATACTTTAACTGTATCCCACAAAATCGGATATATTGTAATTTTCATTCATTTCTTTATATTTTTTATTTCCTTTGATACCTCTTCACCCCGTATCTAATTTAGAAGTTTGTTAATTTCCAAGTGTTTCTGGTTATCTTTCTGTTATTAATTTCCAGTTTGATCCCATTATGGTCAGAGAACCTTCTTTGTAGGATTTAAATTTGTTGAAGTTCGGTTATATCATGGGTCATAAAGCAGTCTTGGTGAATGTTCCACGAGCATGTAATGAATGAGATGTGTTCTGCTGGTGTTGAGTGGAGTGTTCTACAAGTGTTTATTAGATCCTGTCGGCTGAAGGTACTGCTCACTTCTATATCCTTACTGACTGTTTTCCTAGGAGTTCTATCAGTCATGGGATAGGGATGTTGAAGTTCAGCTACAGTTGTCAGTACTTATTCTTCTTTGAGTTCTGGCAGTTCTTTCTTCGAGTATTTTACACCTCTGTTGTTTGGTGAACAGACATTTGGGAATGTTATATCTTCTTGTTGAACTGACCTTACCACTGTGTAATGTCCCTCTTTGACCCTGGTACTTTCCTTTGCTCTGAAGTCTATTCTGTCCTATATTAATCGCGCCACTCGGGCTTTCTTAAAATGTTTGCATATTGTATCTTTTTCTGTCCTTTTACCTTTAACCTACTTATATTGTTATATATTTTTAAGTAGTTTTATCTTTTTTTAAAATTTATTTATTTCATTTATTTTTGGTTGTGTTGGGTCTTCGTTGCTGCGTGGGCTTTCTCTAGTTGCGGTGAGCAGGGTCTACTCTTCGTTGTTGTGCACGGGCTTCTCATTGCGGTGGCTTTTCTTGTTGCGGAGCACGGGCTCTAGGCGTGCGGGCTTCAGTAGTTGTGGCTCGCAGGCTCTAGAGCGCAGGCTCAATAGTTGTGGCACATGGGCTTAGTTGCTCCGCGGCATGTGGGATCTTCCTGGACCAGGGCTCAAACCCGTGTCCCCTGCATTGGCAGGTGAATTCTTAACCACTGCGCCACCAGGGAAGCCATGTTGTTATATTTGAAGTGAGTTTTGTGTAAGATAACATACAACTGGGTCATTCCTTTTATCCATTCAACCAGTCTCTTTTAATTGACGTGTCATGTCAGGATATATTATGCCATTTTGTTTATTTTCTGTTTGTTCCTTGTTTTTCATTCCTTTTCCTATTTTCCTGAGGTTACCTGAACATTTTTTTGGCGTTCCATTTTGATTTATTTAAAGTGGTTTGGGGGTATATCTCTTTATATAGCTTTTTGCAGTGGTTGCTCTAGGGATTACAGTGAACATAGAATATACATACTTACTGTGGTCTACTAGTATCAATATTTTACCACCATTTGCTTTTCTCCCATGTGATATAGTTGTCTGAAATACTACGTTTACATACTAGAACCATAAGCGATAGAGATACACTTTTTGCTTTCACTGTCCAACATAAATACTCAAGAGGGAAGGATATTATTTATACTCATTTATTTACCCTTTCTATTGCTCTTTAGTCATTCCTGATGTTCCATGTTTCCTACCATTATCATTTCCTTTCTGTCTGAAGAACATCATTTAGCCATTCTTTGAGGGCAAATCTGTTAACAAGTTTTCTTAGTTCTCCTTCATTGAGCCTTTTTTTTTTTCACCTTCATTCATCTTGGTTTGGTTTGGTTGTTTTTTTTTTTTCTTTCACCTTTATTCTGGAAGGATGTTTTCATTGGAAATAGAAAAATTCTGGGTTGAAGTTCTTCTTTCAGCACTTGAAAAATGGCAACTTCTTTCTGACTCTATGGTTTCTAATGAGAAATCTGCTATTATTCGAATTATTCTCCCTTTTAGGTAATGTATAATTTCCCTCTGACTGCTATCAAGATTTTTTTCTTTGTCTTTAGTTTTCAGAAGTTTGATTATGTGACTGAACATGATTTCTTTGGTTTTATCCCTTTTAGAGTTCACTCAGCTTCTTTTATTTGTAGATGTACCGTCTTTCACCACATTTGGAAAGTTTTCAGTCATTTTTAAAATATTTTTCCAACCTATACTCTTTTTTCTCTTTTTCTGTGATTCCAGTGCACAAATGTTAGATCTTTGGTTGTCCCACTGGTCTATGAGGCTCTGTTCATTTTTTGTTTTTCTGATATTTTCTCTCTCCTTTGTTCAGCTCACATAATTTCTATTGATTCTGTCTTGGATTCCCCTCTTCCTCTGTCATCTCCATTCTGCTGTTGAGCTCAACAGTAAGTTTTTCTATCTTGGTGATTCTATTTTTTAGTTCTAAAATTTCTATTTGACTTTTCTTTGTATCTTGTATTTTTTTGCTGACACTTTCTATTTCTTATTTGTTTCAAGTGTCCATAATTGGTTATTAGAGTATTTTTAGATAGCAGCTTTAAAATCCTTTTCCAATAATTCCAACCTCTGTATTATGTCTGCGTTGGTGTCTTTTGGGTATCTTTTCTCATTCAAGTTGAGATTTTTGGCATTCCAGGTTACATTCTTTTCAATTGCCTAAGCTGGGATAAAATAAAAAATTTAAAAACCACATGGAACCCACTTCCAGGTCATTCCTTAAGTCCCAAGGTTTCTACCCAGTCCTGCCACCTTTCCTTCACCTGTTTTCTGATAGTTGGTTTATGTATTTTTGTTCAAGGTTTTTGTTTGTTTGCAGTTAGATAAATAGGATGTATTACACTTACTCCATCTTGTCCAGAACCAGAAGCACAAACCACTCTTTAAAAATGCCAACCTGGGGCTTCCCTGGTGGCGCAGTGGTTAAGAATCCACCTGCCAGTGCAGGGGACACGGGTTCGAGCCCTGGTCCAGGAAGATCCCACATGCCGCAGAGCAACTAAGCCCGTGAGCCACAACTACTGAGCCCGCGTGCCACAACTACTGAAGCCTGCGTGCCTAGAGCCCATGCTCTGCAACAAGAGAAGCCACCACAATGAGAAGCCTGCGCACCACAACGAAGAGTAGCCCCTGCTCGCTGCAACTAGAGAAAGCCCGTGTGCAGCAACGAAGACCCAACACAGCCAAAAATAAATAAATGAACAAATAAAAAATAAAAATAAAATCCATCCATTTAAAAAAAAAAATGCCAACCTGTTTGTCAAGTGTCTGATCTATGCATGATCCTTCATTTGGTCAGAGTATTTTTAAAGGCAAGAAGTAAAAACCCACTTAAGCTACCTCAAGTAAAGAGAAGTTTATTACTAATTTACTACAGCGAATCTTAAGCAGCATGACCATAGTTCAGCTGTTTCCTATGGCAATTTGTCATCTTCCTAAGAAACCTTAAATTATGGGAAAAAATCACATTCTGCAAACAGTTATTTCAGTGGAGAAGTGGGGAAGACTGTTAGGGACTAGAGAGTTTACCTTTTTTTCTTTTTCCTGCAGGAATTAAAGTTTTTGTCATGGTCATCAAATCTAAACTTTACTGAATAATTCTATTTTATTCACGCACTTCACTTGCCACTCCTCACCCCCAAAATATAGTGTCATCTGCCAACCAATCTATATGATCTCATAGTTGCATCACTCGCCAAAGACTCTTCAGTTTCTGTGTCTCATGTTTCATATTCTTAGAAGAATAATTACATGTTCATTGATCACACACTGGATTTCTGGCTTGAGCCAGAAGTTGATGCCTTTCTACTCAGCTGCAGCAGGGGAATAAGAGGAACTTGATTCACTTCTTTAGCAAAAACCACAAACTGCTGTGCCTCACAAAGAACAGTGCTGGGGGCAAACACGGGGCACAAAACCATTCTCCCAGCACCCACCTCATGTATGAGGTTCTTGTCAAATGTCAAAGCAATTGCAATTTTATTATTCCTCTTTGTCTAGTGAGAAACTCCGAACTGCATATTTGTGTGACATCTCTAAAATCTTCTTTCCTTAGAACGCCTGACAGACAATCTCAGAGTTGGACAGACATCCATAGTTGCTGCTCAGATGTTTCTTTTTTTCAGAGTTTTGCTGCTAAGAATATCTCCTCAACATTTGACTTCACTGTGGCCAATAATGGTCTCTGAATTGGTAAGTGCAAATATTTTACTCTTGAAAGCAAAATTGGAGCTTTTAAAAATGCTTTTTCAGGAATAATATATTATTTCATATATATCTAATTTTATCTGCAAAATTTTCAATCACGTTGGTAGTGCATAGTCAGCTCTTGCTTAAATAGAGATATTTTATCCTATAATCATAGTTGCTCTCTCAGCGTCAGTTATTCCAATTAATCTGTACAGTTTGATATTATTTGCTTTTTTCTTTTTTTTTTTTTTGGGCCGTGCCATGTGGCTTTAGGGATCTTAGTTCCCCGACCAGGACATGGCAGTGAAAGTGCTGAGTCCTAACCACTGGACCACCAGGGAACTCCCTATTTGCTATTTTTTAAACTGTTTTTTTTTCCCCAATTTTATTGAGATATGTGTCATATAGCCGTGTGTAAGTTTAAGGTGTACAACTTGATTTGACTGAAGTATATCATGAAATGATTAGCACAGTAAGTTTAGTTAACATCCATGACCAGGGATTGAACCCACGCCCCCTGCATTGGAAGCACGGAGTCTTAACCACAGGACCACCATGGAAGTTCCTTGTTTTATTTTTTTAGATTCCACTTATAAGGGAGATCATACAGTATTTCCTTTCTCTTCGTATTTCACTTAGTATAATGCCCCCAAGGTCCTTCCATGTTGCTGGAAATGCTAGGATTCCTCCTTTTTCATGGCTGAATAATATTTCATTGTGTATATATAAAACAATTTCTTTATGTATTTATCTGTTGATGGACATTTAGGTTGTTTCCATGTCTTGGCTACTGCAAATAATGCTGCCCATTTTTTAATTGGATTATTTGCTTTTTTTTTGTTACTGAGTTGTATGAGTTCTTTATATATTTTGGATATTATCCTATCAGATATTTGGTTTGCAGATTTTTTTTCCCATTTCATAGGTTGTCTTTTCATTTTTTTGATTGTTTCTTGTGCTTTATTTGCTGTTTTTTATGGACATATAAATTTTAAACATTAAGCTAGGTTTACTCTCTCAAATAGTAACTTGAATTCACATTTTTTTTTAAAGATTCAGACATTCATACAGCTTGAAGAAGATCTGAAAGAGGACGATGAATCATTGAGGTAAGTAGTACAGCAGTCTGCACACATATATGAAGATTAATGGACATCACCTTATGACGCAGGGTTATCTAACACTACATACTGTTTTCCTGAAGTAGTTGTGAAGGGACCAGCTATTCTGACCATTTCTTAAAAGGAAAACCTTCTTATGGACATTGCATAGGCAAAAGGACCACAGCAGATGTGAATGAATTTATAACAAGAGTTTCTTTGCAAATTTACAGAAACAGCAACAAAATCAACAGAATAAAAGTTTCAGTCTCTGATGGAAATGGGCCCTCGATGGGGGAGATACCCCAGAGTGAACTTATCCTATATTTATCAGCTTGCAAATTCTTGGACACAGCACTTTCTTTTCCACCTGACAAGATGCCGCTATTTCAGATGTAAGTCAGGGAAGACCACGTGTCTTCTTTGAAGGAGGTGACTTTCTTTCCTCGCGAGCATTTTCACTTGTTCTTTCCTGTACAGTATATAAGACACCACAGCATGGGTTACTAGTGGCCGAGGGGCCTGCTCAGAATACCAAGTTTCACATTACTTGCAACATCTGTGGTTTGGTGAATTTGGCTCACAGTAGTGTTTATGTATGGGTTTCTCTTTCTCTCTGTGTGTGTGTGTGTGTGTGTGTGTGTGTGTGTGTGTGTGTGTGTTTAGGTGGGTTTTGCTATTGGGTTCTTATAAAACAGAGTCACCCACTGGTGATCCACACTGGGTTTGTATAATTTTTTTGTCTCTTTGCTTTTAATTAAATAAATGGAACATGCCGTCTCCAATTGGCTCTGCCCTTGTTGGCTCACATTTCCTGTAGGCTTAACACAGCTGCTCATATGTTTAATTTCATGCCTGGCCCCAGATGCCACTTCTCTCTGTCCTATTCCCCTAAAGAGTGAAATCATGTAGAAATGTTTGTGGTTAGAAACACTAAGTGAAAGAAGCCAATCTGAAACGGCTACATACTGTCTGATCGCAACTATATGATGATCTGTAAAAGGCAAGACTGTGGAGACAGTAAACAGCTGAGTGTGTGCCGGGGGGAGGGGAGAGCGAGGCAGAGCACAGAGGATTTTTAGGGCAGTGAAACTACTTCGTATGATACATGTCATTACACACTTGTCCGAGTCTATAGAAGTTACAGCACCAAGAGTGAACCCTAAGGTGAACTCTGGACTTTGGGTGATGATGTTGAGTCAGTGTCAGTTCATCGACTGTAACAAATGTACCCCTCTGGTGGGCGTGCTGGTAGTCAGGGAGGCTGTGCACGGCAGAGCAGGGCCCAGGGCAAGTGGGAAACCTCTGTACTTTCTGCTCAATTTTGGGGGAACCTAAAACTGCTCTAAAAAAGACAGTTTTTTTTTTAAGTGAGTTCCAATGTACATGAGTATGCACAGCACCATTAATCATAATAGGCAAAAGGTAGAGAAATGTCCATCAGTTGACCAGTGGATAAATAACATGTGGTGTGTCCATACAATGAAATATTCTACAATACAAAGAAATAAAGTACCGACACATGCTACAGCGTGGATGAACCTTGACAATGTTAAGTGAAAGAAGCCAGGCACAAACAACCATGTATTATGTGATTCCATTTATATGAAATGTCCAGTATAAAAAAATCTGTACAGACAGAAAATAGATTAGTGGTTACCTAGATCAAAGGGGTGTAGTGGATTGAGGGGTGAGAGCTAATGGGAACAGGGATTCTATTTGGGGTTATGAAAATATCCTAAAATTGATTATGGTGATGGATGTACAATTCTGTGAATATACCAAAAGCTATTGATTTGTACACATTAAACCGGTGAATGTGATTTACATCTCAGTAAAACTGTTTATAACTCTTTAAGTGGGCTCCAAGCCAGCATGCCTGACCTCAGATTTTTTTTTCCTCCAGTTACAGGTGGGCATTTGTTCCAGAAGTGGACACAGAGGGCCCTGCCTTCCCGTCGGATCTAGAGGAGAATCACCAAGAATGCAAACCCCACACTGTCAGGATTCTCGAACTTCTAAAATTAAAATATGGGGTAAATGTTTTCCTTTCTACCAGTTATATTTGTGGCAGAGGGGAGAAAGGCTAGGCAGTGAGTGAAGTACTTCATATGCTATTTGATTTTAATGACTTTGAACCGTTTTCAGAATGCCTCCTAACTGAGTGTTCAAACTTGGAGATGGTTATAAATTTCATCTCTGTTTTAGCATTTATATGTCACTTTCTCATCCCAGTTGCTAAGAGGTAAAGCCTCCTGGGTGACACAGTCCTGTAGAAGCAGTCTTGCCCGCAGAGTTCCTCTGTGACTCAGAGGAAGAGCCTGCAGGAGAGGTAACCGTGGCCCCAGCGGGGTGGGCTCAGGGTGAAATCCTGGTGGAAGATGGCAGCTGAAGACCTAGGATTTGAGTTGATGCTGCTACCATCAGCGCTGCCAGTGAATTTCATAAAGGACCCATCTCTTAGCTTTCACCGCCTGCATGTGCCTCGCGTGCATCTCTAACCCTTAGCAAAGCCATGTCATTGTGGGTCTCTTGCAGGAAATCGGCAGCTCAGATGAGATCACCACGAAGAGCGAGTTCCCTCTTCTGCGCCAGCGTTCTCTTTCCAGCATTAGGCAATTGATGCCATTCTTCAAGACTCTAAATTGTGCTTTTAAAACCCAAAGTAAACTGCCTGCTGACACCCGAGGCCCTCTACTTGTGGAGTTTCCCGTCGCAGATAGCTCAAGGGTCTTGAAGCAACTGGAAGAATGTGTCGAATATGATTTTTTGGAACATCTAGAATGTTAACCTTGTAAGCCAGAACTTGTTTAATCCATTTACTGAGACTTCGAGAAAAACCAGGATATATTCAAAACAAAAAAGGAGCCAGGATAGTGCTTTTAAACAAGTCTATCTCAATTTTGAAAGTAAATTTCAGATCATTTTTCTGGTGGGCAACAAAATACACCTCCCTGAATGCCATGTAATATTTTTGGATCTGATTTTATGTTTCTTCCTCAATTTATGTAAAGAAATAAAATTAATATATCATCTAATGGTGGCACAAAATTTGTAATATAAAGTAGAGGATGGAGAGATTGAAGAGTTGTTTTCTTTGTTGCAGATATATGGGTCTGTGTCAGTACACCTCTCTAAAAATCTTAACTTGTTGACTATTATTTTAACCTTTCTTACATATGTCCCTTTAAACATTTATTTTGGTACCACATTTTAAAATGAAAATATATTATTTTCTGAAAATACTAATTGCCCGTTACCATTGACTATTCAGCAGAGGTGGGAGCTTGAAGATATCTCAGTGTATTTAACTCATGCCCAGTAAAAGTCACGTGCTCACACTATTCTGCTGGGTAAGAAATACATAGTTTTCAAACGTCTGACAGCTGTAACCTTAGTTATGGTACCACAGTGTGCCTGGCCAGCACTTTCCATTTAACATAAAGCAGTCAGCGTGGTCACGGAGCCTCTAATGCCTGAAACTATTGTCAGGGAAACTCACTCTTTGGACTCTTCCTTATTACTCTGTCCTTTCTGGGATCTCTTTACCTCTCCGCAGACATCACTGTTGATGAAAATAATCCCTTCCTAGGCACGGACTCCTCCAGGCTGGCAGCGTGTCACCCCACTCTTTTCGAGCCTCTTTGTCTCATGCCAACTTCCTTATTTAGACTCCCTCTTGGTGCCCATCCTCTGCGGTGAACACCCTCACTCTGCGCCAGTGCGTGGGGCTTGCCTGCCAGACCTGCCTAGCTCATGTCCCCTTTTCAGCCACCAGGGCGTTCCATGACCTCATTTTCCGGGCCAGACGATGCAAACTGTCCTAATGCGTGCTCTCAGATCCATCCTTTCTATAGACAAGGGTGTTTGGGAACTTGACCAACATTATTGGTTAAGTTTCTCCTAACATTCTACTACGTATTAGTTTGTGACACTGCAGAAGCAATTTGTGTCACTAGCCCCAAGATAGGATATGGGGAGCACAGAACCACTTGGTTCCCTAAATAAGGGCTAAAAGTAAGAATCAAAAAGCACCACCATATATGGGTATTCATACAAATACGTGTTAAAAATTACATGGAGGGGCTTCCCTGGCGGTCCAGCGGTTAAGACTCCTCGCTTCCACTGCAGGGAGTGCGGCTTTGATCCCCGGTTGGGGAACTAAGATCCCGCATGCCGTGTGGCACAGCCAAAAAAAATAATAAACAAAATAAATAATTACAGGAAACTATGTTGTTTGTGTGTGTGGGGGGGGTATCTTTAAAATCATTTGCAAGTTTGGTCACTAAAATGTTAAATATTGAAGTGTAGAATTGTGAATTCAATGTAACTTATATGATGAGTTCCCCATAATTCAGGTTGTGAGGAGATAACCGTATGCTGATTAATAGTTAACATCAAGGTGGGTGCATATGATCATGTATCAAAATTGACAACAAAACTAATAGCTTATTTATATCATCAGTAGCTATTATGCCATGAAAGGTAGTTCTTGTATCTGTACCTAGATTTACAAATTTCTTCTTTTTTTCTCTCCAGTATCTAAAATAGCTTAATGGTCTCAGTCAATACCATATATAATTTAATCCTTATTTATTAATGGAAATCTTAAAAGGGATTTAATAGTACATCTCTGTTTATCATAGAACACCAAGAAAGAAGTCTTATAAATGTGATGTATATCTAAGTCTTTTGTCAGTGTACACACCACAGTGGGTGAGGACATAGGCTCTGAATTCAATTTGGGTTTGTTATTCAGCTTTACCCACATGCTAGGCTGGACATATACTTTGTGCCTCAGTTTTCTCATCTATAAAATGGAAATATCGACTGTAACTACCCCTCAGGGTTATAGCAACTAACCCCCTCTGTGCTCCCACTGTGGTTTATATAGTTGTTCTCTTTCACTTGACTTTTTTTTTTTGGCTCTTTGATGTCTTTTTTTTTTTAACTTTTTGTTTTATATTGGAGTATAGTTGATTGACAACGTTGTGTTAGTTTTAAAAGAGAAAATGGAGATTTTTTTTTTCAGTATGAGGAAAAGCAAAATTAGCAGTTCTTTTTTTTTCCTTCCCACCGGAGACGCTTCTGCACCCCACGTGGAAGACGGCCGCTGTGACTCATTTCCTCTCAGAAGGAAGTTAAGCCGTGTGTCCAGCCCAAGGACCAAAGTGCCACTGCTCTGGGGGCAAACAGTGTGCTGGGTCCCGGGCGCTAACAAAGCGGACTTTGGAGCGCACGGAGCTGCAGGAGGGCGTGGTGGGGACGTAGCCCTTATGAGCGGGCATGAATGGTCGTCACCACTGGATGGCTTCCCAGGGGCCACGCGTACTGCTGAGCGCATCACGTGGATGATTTCCTAACCCCCTTAGGAGGTAGGGACTGTTCCTCACTTCTCCACAGTCAGCAGAGCCAGGAACCGAAGCCTAGGTCTGTCTTGCTCTAGAGCCACTATGCTCGCAAGCCCAGGGCTGAGAAGGTTAAACAGGAAAACGCTGCGAGGGCTGCTGCCGCGCGGGGCGGCTTGGGAGGCAGCTTCCGAGGCCGCCCCGCCCAGCCGGCTTCCCGCCCAGCCGGCTTCCTGCCGAAGCGGCTCCTCCCAGGGCCTCGGCACAGAGAAGGTGGCTCCTGCCCCTCAAGGTGCGGTGAGGTGTGTTTTAAAGCGGAACAAGCCTTATTTTCCAGCATTTGTGTTATGCCCAGTTAAATTAGAAGTAGCTGGATTCATCAAGATGGTTGATGAAGACTGTAATTAAAAGCTTTGAAAAAAAAAAAAAAAAAGCTTTGAACAACAACCTGGGAGATCAGACAGAATCTGGCCTTTGGAATTAAATTGAGGTAAGACAATGCCTTCTACCAGGTATCATTTGCAGTTTAGCAGGACACACAAACCCATGAACATGGAAAAGTGACACCATCAAAGAAGAGTCCACCCATTCTACACTAAGGGGCAACTGGACGTTGTGAGAGTCACTACGTAGTATCCTACCATGCTTACGTGTTTTGTTAAGTCGTATAGTAATCATTCCATAAGCTGAATTCCATCATCTTCAATCGGACTTTGTGCCATCTCTGAAGTTGAGTGGAGAGACCCCTTTCAACCTTCTTTCAGGATGGTTATGAGGACCCGGCAGTTAGAAATCTGTTGTGGTTAGGATCCAGCAAAGCAACTTTACTTAACAGGGGTCCCCTCTCTGGTGTGGGCACAGAATCATCCAGACAGCTTGCTACCTTGCAGAAGGCTTAGCCTCCGCTCCACAATGTCTGAATCAGTAAATGGGGTGACATTCGGGAATCTGCTTGTGTAATAAGTTATCTCTGATGCCAGTGCTTTCTGGACCACTCTTGGAGAAACACTAGTTTGCAGAGCCACGAGTTCGCAGAGATGATGGCTTTGATGCAAATGAGGAAACCCGCAAGGCGGAGGCTTGTCTACTTACCTCTCATCCTATACAGGTAGCTCTTTCCAAGTGGTCCTGCATCTAAATCAATACGCCTAACTTTAAGCCAAGGCGGAAATGGACTTTAAAATTGGATCTAGGAAGAGACTATGGCAGTTCCTCAAAGAGTTTAAAATATAATTACCCTATGATCCAGCAATTCCGCTAAAGACGGAAAGCAGAGTCACAAAGAGATATTTGCACACCCATGTTCGTGGCAGCATTATCCACAATAGCCAAGAGGTGGACATAACCTGAATGTACATCAATGGATGAATGGATAAACGTATGTGATGTAGACATACGGTGGAACATTATTCAGCCTTAAAAAGGAATGAAATTCGGACACGTGCTACAACATGGATAAACCTTGAGGACATGATGCTAAGCGAAATAAATCAGTCACAAAAGGACAAATATGATTCCACTTACAAGAGGTGCCTGAATAATCAAATTCATAGAAACAGGAAATAGAATGGTGGTGGCCAGGGGCTGCGGGAGAAAGGACTGAGGAGTTAGTGTTTAATGGGTACCTCTCCTGTCTCCTCCAACCACTCGGGGTTTCTCATCTCCTGCAATTCTTTTTTTTTTTTAAATATAAATTTATTTATTTATTTATTTATTTTTGGCTGCTTTGGGTCTTCGTTGTTGCGCAAGGGCTTTCTCTAGTTGCGGCGAGCGGGGGCTACTCTTCGTTGCGGTGCGCAGGCTTCTCATTGCGGTGGCTTCTCTTGTTGCGGAGCACTGGCTCTAGGCGCACGGGCTCCAGTAGCTGTGGCACGCGGGCTCAGTAGTTGTGGCTCACAGGCTCTAGAGCGAAGGCTCGGTAGTTGTGGCACACGGGCTTAGTTGCTCCGCGTCATGTGGGATCTTCCCGGACCCGTGTTCCCTGCATTAACAGCCGGATTCTTAACTACTGCGCCACCAGGGAAGTCCCTCTCCTGCATTTCTTACATATGTTGTTTCATCCACTTGATACTATTTTCTCCTCCTCTTTCACCTGGTGAAGTCCTACTCAAGTCGTTTGTTGGTTTATTTAACAAATATATGGGAGCCCGTCTTCGAGATCCAAACTCCCTGGCCTTGCTTCTTTCTACACCTCACAGCGAGGCACTTTCCCAGTGTGGCCCTATGAAAGCACTGAATAACGTAGTAGCCGATCACTGGTCCAAGGTAAGCGCCCTTTTGTGGAAAAGACAGAGCCTGTATCTTCAGTTCCTTCGGCGTCTGGCATCAATGAGCAGCCAGCAAATAGCTAAATGAAAAACATAAATGTTGATTTATCTGCCCAAGGTGGTGCTGGATGGAAGAAGAAAGGGGAGTAAAACAAAGTTTGAATGAATGGATTTGTAGGACTAGGCAGTGTGGGCTCAGGGAACAGTGGGTTTTTTTCCCCAATCTTGGCCTCTCCATCACTCTAAGAATCCCCTCCCTGCGACTCATGTGGTTCCCCGGACCACCACTTTGGACATGTGAGGTGTTCTGCTTGGCGTGTTTTCCCCGCTCTGTCCTGCTGCTCCCAGCACTGCCTGATTACATGGTCAGCCCAACCCATCTGAAGCATCTCTGTGAGAACCACCCATTCTGTCTTCACCTGGCTTGTCCTTAATTCTTACCGGACCCTTTGACAACCAAACACTTCGGTACTGTATGGAGAGGGAACATTTGACTCTGTGCCCTAACCGTACTGCTCAGAGAGCTTTGTGTTCTATTAAAGATACTACAGTAACTAATAAGCACTTGATTGTATATTGTCCCATGTTTTCCTTCCAATTATTTTCTGTTTGTTTCTGAATCTAAGCCAGCCTATCAATCTAAATTCCCTCAGGAAAAACACAAGTTGTTTGGGGACTTCCCTGGTGGCACAGTGGTTAAGAATCCACCTGCCAATGCAGGGGACACAGGTTCGAGCCCTGGTCCGGGAAGATTCCACATGCTGCAAAGCAACTAAGCCCGTGCGCCACA
Organism: Balaenoptera borealis; assembly: GCF_965194805.1. Taxonomy (NCBI): domain Eukaryota; kingdom Metazoa; phylum Chordata; class Mammalia; order Artiodactyla; family Balaenopteridae; genus Balaenoptera; species Balaenoptera borealis. Next base: position 9,341,846 of record NC_138862.1, on the reverse strand, counting down.
ACTACTGAGCCCCGCACACCACAACTACTGAAGCCCACACACCTAGAGCCCGTGCCTTGCAACAAGAGAAGCCACTGCAATGAGAAGCCTGCACACCGCAACAAAAAGTAGCCCCTGCTCGCCGCAACTAAAGAAAGCCCACCACGTGCAGCAACGAAGACCCAATGCAGCCAAAAATAAATAAATAAATAAACTTATTTTAAAAAAAAAGACAAGTTGTTTAATATGATTGGGGGCAGGGGGTGGAGCTCGTGGCCAAATGAAGAGTATGATTGGCCTAAAGGCAAGAAAATTCAATCAGAAGTTAATATGTACACATCAGTATAGTTTTTTTGACATCAATATCTATCTATCTATATATTTATGACCAGTTATGAGATAGATGAACTCTCACTGCCAATAACAACAACAATAATAAAATAGGGAAAAAAAACTTTATAAGACCTCCTTGAAGACAACACTACCAAAGCAGAAAAGAAGACTTGGAGCTAAAGGGAAGGTTTACTAGGTCTTGAAGAGGAAAATTCAACATCATAAAGTTGTAAATTTTAACTTACAGCATAAATTCTAAGTTAAAGAGTAATGAAGAGAACTAACCTCAGATCTTTATATTATAAAGCTAAGATAATTGGTACCAGTGCAGGAATGGACAAGAGGTCAACAGAACAAAATGAAAGTCTATCAATGGACCCAAACACATAGAAAAGTTTAGCATATAATAAAGGTGGTACTTCAAAGCCATAGGGGGAAAGAAAGGTGTCTTATTCAATAAATGGTGTTGGGATAACTGGGTACCCAACAGGGGGAAAATAAGTTGGATTCATATCTCACATCTTTCACCAAAATAAATTCCAAACAAATCAAAGATTGAAACTATGAAGAAACCATGAAAATGCTAGAAGAACTGAGGAAAAGATATTTATATAAGCCAACAATGGAGATGAAATTTCTTAGATGAACATAAATTCCAGAAGCCTAAGAGAAAGTTCTATAATTTTGACTATATAAATTTTCTTTTTAAAATTCTGCACAACAAAAATCATCATAAGCAAAGTAAAAGACAAATGGCAAACAGAAAAATATTTGAGACATATTACAAAGGGCTAATTTCTTCAATACTGAAAGAACTATCAAAAGAAACAGAACAGAAAAGTGGGCAAAAGATATAAACAGGGAGTACAGGGCTGCCCTGGTGGTGCAGTGGTTGAGAATCCGCCTGCCAATGCGGGGGACAGGGGTTCGAGCCCTGGTCTGGGAAGATCCCACATGCTGCGGAGCAACTGGGCCCGTGAGCCACAACTACTGAGCCTATGCGTCTGGAGCCTGTGCTCCGCAACAAGAGAGGCCGCGATGGTGAGAGGCCCGCACACCGCGATGAAGAGTGGCTCCCACCTGCTGCAACTAGAGAAAGCCCTCGCACAGAAATGAAGACCCAACACAGCCAAAAATAAATAAATAAATAAATAAATTTATTAAAAAAAAACAGGGAGTACACACACACACACTGACACACACACACACACACACACACAATTGCCTTTTACAAATGTAAAAAGACACCCAAACTTACAATATGCGAAAATAATTAAAATTGCTCTGAGATATTAGTCACTGACCATTTCAGGAACATCAGTGATGGAGGGAAAAGAGCCTCCCCCCTTCCATTGCTACAGAATATACGTTGGTACAAGCTCTGTGGAGAAAATGTGGCAATTTCTACCAAAAGTAAAAATGGATGTATTTTTGACCTCACAATTCTACTTCCAGGAACTTATCAGATATACATGCATATGTGCAAAAGGACTTATGTACAAGTTATTCATTGTAAATATTGATAATAGCAAAAAGTTTGGAGACAACCTCAGTGTCCACCAGTAAGAGACTGACTACATGAATCGCAATACATCAATGTAATGAAATGTTATGAAGCTGTAAAACAACGTGATGAAGTTTTTCATGTACAACTACGGAAGGCTCTCTGAGATATATTCCGTGTAAAAGTCGAGATGTGTAACTGTGTAGGTTTGTGAAAGCAACCAGTTTTCACGTTGGTTTTTTTTCTTTTTTTAAAATTTATTTTTATTTATTTATTTTTGGCTGCACTGGGTCTTTGTTGCTGCGCGCGAGCTTTCTCTAGTTGGGCTGAGCGGGGACTACTCTTCCTTGTGGTGCACGGGCTTCTCATTGCGGTGGCTTCTCTTGTTGCAGAGCCCAGCTGTAGGCGCGCGGGCTTCAGTAGTTGTGGCACGTGGGCTCAGTAGTTGTGGCTCGCGGGCTCTAGAGTGCAGGCTCAGTAGCTGTGGCTTAGTTGCTCCATGGCATGTGGGATCTTCCTGGATCAGGGCTCAAACCCGTGTCCCCTGCATTGGCAGGCGGATTCTTAACCACTGCGCCACCAGGGAAACCCCTTCACGTTGTTTTTGATTTAGATCAATCGGTTAGAGATTTTATTTTCTTCAGATATTCTAACTCTGGTATGGAATTTTAAAATTTCTCTTTTCTTGTCTTAGTTTGGGCTGCTAAAATAAAAATACCATAGATTGGGTGGCTTAAACAACAGACTTTTATTTCTCACAGTTCTGTAATAGGGAAGTCCAAAGTCAAAGCACCTTGGGAATTCCCTGGTGGTCCAGTGGTTAGGACTCCGCCCTCTGTCTGCCGAGGGCCTGGGTTCAATCCCTGGTCAGGGAACAAAGATCCCACAAGCTGCACAGTGCAGCCAAAAAAAAAAAAAAAAAAGCACCTTCCTGGTTCTACCTGCTGTGTCCTAACAGAAGGGTTGAGGGATCTCTGTAAGGTCTCTTTTATAAGGACTATAATCGCATTCATGAGGGATCCACCCTCTTGACCTAATCACCCTCCCAAAGGCCCCACCTCCAAATACCATCACATTGGGGGTTAGGATGTCAACATATGAATTTTGGGAGGAGACAAACATTCAGTAAACAGCACTCCCCAAAGAAGGTAGTTTTTAACCATAAAAAAATTACATCAAACTCAGCTTTGACATTTTTTTTAAATTAATTTATTTATTTATGGCTGTGTTGGGTCTTCATTTCTGTCCGAGGGCTTTCTCCAGTTGCGGCAAGCGGGGGCCACTCTTCATCGCGGTGCGCGGGCCTCTCACTGTTGTGGCCTCTCGCGTTGCAGAGCACAGGCTCCAGACGCGCAGGCTCAGTAGTCGTGCGCTCAGTAGTCGTGGCTCACGGGCCTAGTTGCTCCGCGGCATGTGGGATCCTCCCAGACCAGGGCTCGAACCCATGTCCCCTGCACTGGCAGGCGGACTCTCAACCACTGCGCCACCAGGGAAGCCCAGCTTTGACATTTTTAAAGATAAAGATTTCCAAGTCAGCTTGAGTTTCTCTAACACAAGCACCAGAGGCGTGCAGCAGAGCATTTACTTTCCTGAAAAAGCCCCTTTTAAACCAACCTGGTTTAAGTTTAGCCTGTACATGTTTGCCTCACATTTCTTCCATATGAGTAAGCCTTGAGAATGTAGAACTCCACAGTATGCTCAATTGTGTTAAAAAAAGATTAGGAGTGGGGAGGCAAGAATTTGTATGTACAGGTTAAGTGTTTGCTTGTACATGAATAGACTACTGTCTATTCCTGTTGCTGTTCTGACAAATAACCACAATTTAGGGTCTTAAAAACTGCAGAAGGGGGCTTCCCTGGTGGCGTAGTGGTTAAGAATCCGCCTGCCAATGCAGGGGACATGGGTTCGAGCCCTGGTACAGGAAGATCCCACATGCCGTGGAGCAACTAAGCCCGTGCACCACAACTACTGAGCCTGCACTCTAGAGCCCGCAAGCCACAACTACTGAGCCCGCGTGCCACAACTATTAAAGCCCACGTACCTAGAGCCCATGCTCCACAAGAGAAGCCACCGCAATGAGAAACCCAGGCACCACAATGAAGAGTAGTCCCCGCTCACTGCAACTAGAGAAAGCCCGTGCACAGCAACGAAGACCCAAAGCAGCCAAAAAAAAAAAAAAAAAAAACAGCAGAAATGTATTCTCTTCGAGTTTGGAGGCCAGATGTCAGAAATGAACTGAAACCAAGGTGTCTGCAGGGGCTCGTGCTCCCTGTAAATTCTAGGGGCCCTGGAAGGGAGTTTCCTTGCCTTTTCCAGCTTCTGGAGCTGCATTCCCTGCATCCTTTGGCTCATGGCCCTTCTCCACTTTCAAAACCATCCACATAGCATCTTCAAGTCTCTGGAGAGATGCTTCAGTGGTCAAGTAGCCTCCTGTGACCAAATCTCCCTCTGCCTCGGTCTTACAAAGACACTTGTGATCGCATCTAGGGTCCACCCGGATATTCCAGGCTAATCTCATTTCAAAATCAACATTGCTGAACATCATATGGTTAATAAGTGAATAAGTTGGATTTAGGCCCAGACACTACACTATACTATTAAATTAAAATTCTTTTTTTTTTTTTTTTTTTTTTGCAAAGTGCTAGTTGAGACTCACCAAATTGATTTCACAACTCACTAATGGGCTACAACTTTTTGAATACACAGCCAAGAGACTGTAGATTCCACAAGAGTGGAATCCTCTATTTTGCTCATCACTGCATTCTTGGAGCCCTCACTTTGATAGACACAAAGTAGGTTCTCAACAAACAGTTGATGAAAGAGCCTCTCACATAACAATACAATCTGAAAGCTGGAGGAAACTGAGAAATTACCCAGTCCAGAGGATTGCAAATGGTATTAACTAGCACTCTTACTTAGGTGTTTCACATGTCATTTACCCTGTGGACAAAGAATGTCATCTGCCATATCAGTAAAGAAAGGATGTTGTGGCCATCAAGCCATCACCCAGCGTACACACTGAGGGGATTCGGGATGGAGAATAATAAGATACTGGCACTAGAGAGTTAAGTGTACATCAAAGTGGTGATTTCAATAAGCCCAGACTCTTGCCTCTCCCCATACCTAGAAAAGCACTAAATTCACTAACTTGAGATGTCTGGTTTTCTTTAATTAACAGTAATCTTTTGATGCTCCGACTATCTGGGTTTTTTGCAAAAACCCCTATATATCCTGGCTCCCCCCTTACATCTTCAGAACAGTCCCTCAGAGCTAATGAGAGGCTATCTCCTTGGCTTAAGTCCTTGGTATGTCCACCGAATAAAACATAATTCTCAACTTTTAGGTTGTGCTTTTTTTTTTTTTTTCATTTGAGAACCCAGTGGTCAGTAGCAAGGGCGGCAACAGAACACAAGCTTTTTTTTTTTTTTTTTTTTAACATTTCTTCATTCATTTATTCAAAAATATTTGAGAACCTAAAAACCTCAAATTGAAATAATTAGATAAAACAAAAACGCAAGTTGCAGAGGAACTAGACTTCCATATTGTAAATAGTATTGGGTTGGCCAAAAAGTTCCTTTGGTTTTTAAAATAAAAGACACATTTTTCACTTTCACCAAGAACTTTATTGAACAGTGTATTCACTGTTTTGTTCCACTACCTTCTGCCATTTTTCAGGCAACTTCATAATTCCATCTTCCCAAAGTTTTTTATCTTTTTGAGCAAAGAACTGTTCCAGATGCCTTTTACAGTCTTCCAGGGAATGGAAATTTTTTCCATTAAGAGAATTTTGTAAAGACCGAAATAAATGGAAATCCAAAGGTGCAATTTCTGGTGAATACGGCGGATGAATCAGAACTTCCCAGCCAAGCTGTAACAGTTTTTGCATGGTCATCAAAGAAACATGCGGCCTTGCATTATCCTGATGGAAGACTATGCGTTTTCTGTTGACTAATTCCAGACTTTTTGTCGAGTGCTGCTTTCAGTTGGTCTACCTGGGAATAAATAGTACTTGTTGGAATTAATCGTTTGGTTTTCCGGAAGGAGCTCATAATAGAGGACTCCCTTCCAATCCCACGGTATACACAATATCACCTTCTTTGGATGAAGACCGGCCTTTGGTGTGGTTGGTGGTGGTTCATTTCACTTGCCCCACAACCTCGTCCGTTCCACATTATTGTACAGCATCCACTTTTCATCACCCGTCACAATTTGTCTTAAAAACAGAACATCTTCGTTACATTTCAGTAGAGAATTGCATGCAGAAATACGGAAATACGGTCAAGAAGGTGTTTTTTGCTTAACTTATGTGGAACCCAAACATCAAAGTGATGAACATAACCAGGCTAGTGCAAATGATTTTCAGCGCCTGATTTGGATATTTTGAGTATGTTGGCTGTCTCCCATGTGGTATAACGTTGATTGTTCTCAGTGAATGTCTCGATTTGATCGCTATCAATTTCAACTGGTCTACCCGACCAAGCAGCATCGTTCAGTGAGAAATCTCCAGCGTGAAACTTCGCAAACAACTTTTGACATGTTCGATCAGTCACAGCACCTTCTCCATACACTGCACAAATCTTGTTTTGTATTTCAGTTGCGCTTTTACCTTTCTTGAAATAATAAAGCATAATATGCCAAAAATGTTGCTTTTTTTTTCCATCTTCAATTAAAATGGCTACACAAAAATTCACCAATTTTGGGCTTCCCTGGTGGCGCAGTGGTTGAGAATCTGCCTGCCAATGCAGGGGACGCGGGTTCGAGCCCTGGTCTGGGAAGATCCCACATGCCGCGGAGCAACTGGGCCCGTGAGCCACAACTACTGAGCCTGCGCGTCTGGAGCCTGTGCTCCGCAACAAGAGAGGCCGCGATACTGAGAGGCCTGCGCACCGCGATGAAGAGTGGCCCCCACTTGCCGCAACTAGAGAAAGCCCTCGGACAGAAACGAAGACCCAACACAGCCATAAATAAATAAATAAATAAATAAAATTTAAAAAAAAATCACCAATTTTGATGTTTTTTTTTTAAAATGCACGCTGATATGACAGCTGTCACTATGCAATCTAACAAAATTGTTTCAAATGAAGTTAAGGACAACTAAGTGCTACTAGAGCCATCTTACAGAAAAAACCAAAGGAACTCTTTGGCCAACCCAATATTTAGCATATAGTAAATCTGGAGTAATGTACGCCAAATTATTTATATGTTCTGGTAAAGGTATTGGGGTAAATTTTATGTTTTACATTTCTGTACTATTTGAATTTTTACAAAGAAAATGTATTTCTTTTACAATTATAAAAACGCAATGAATATTTTAAAAACCTTTAAACTGTTTCTTTAACCGCAGTATCTGACAGCCCTTGACTTAGTCATTTCTTTCTTTCTCCCTTCCTTCCTTTCTTTCTTTTTTTTGCCACGCCTCATGGCATGCGGAATCTTAGTTCCCTGACCAGGGATGTAATCCGTGCTCCCTGCCGTCTTAACCACTGGACCACGAGGGAAGTCCCAACTTATTCATTTCTATATACTACTAACTTAGCCCAAGGCCCAGCTCAAAGTCGATACTGAATAAATGTGCACGAGCAAAAGGACTCAATAAGTTGCAATATGAGAAAGGACTCGTTTTATCAGGATGAAGGATGATAATTTTCAAGGTACATCCCAAAAGTACAGTCTTCATTTCATTAATAAGGTTTCAAATTACGTTGACACTGGTGGGCATGTGATGGCTTTCTTCAGTGTAATTCATGTCCAGATTGGTCAAGCACCTCAAGTGCACATTTTTGGGTCACCAACGCCCATGGTACCCGGCTTCAAAGTTGGGGCCCTCAAGCTGCAAAAGGAAAATCAAAAAGGAGTAGGTGTTGCTAAGAGATCTCTCTAAAATGGAGCCAGAGGCCATTGAGGAAGTGTGACTTATGCATGTCTCAGCCCAGAAAGAATCTGACCTTTTGACCGCTTATCTATCGTCTAACAAAGGTATCCAGAACATCTGCACGATGTTCCAGAAATTCAAGATACTTATCCGGCCCTTACCCTAAATAACTCGTGACAGTCTATCCCTTAAGGACAAATATTTTCTTTTTGCATCAAAGTCAATCATAATTCCTGCAAGACAACTTTAACAACCTTGTGGTTTTTGCCTTTATAAGCCTCTGACTCTCTTTCCCAAACTGTTTTGCTGGCACCTATCCCCAGTTGCAATTCCCAAGGTCCCAAATAAAGCTCTTTGCGGCCTGCATGCTGATTACTGTTTGACAAAGCCTCTAGGTTCAGTTACCGCAGGCACCCTACGGGTGCCTCACGCATGCGCCCTACTCTGCAGGGCCCCGGAGCTTGAAGCCTACCTCTCACGCTGTCCCGGCTCCCTTAACCCCCAGGGCGATTTACCTTCCCTACACTCCCAATTCCACAGCGCCGGGAGGCGGAAGTGAGTGGGCGGGGTCACCCGCGCGCTCCGCCCCGGAAGTGGGCGGGCCTTGCGAGCTCCACATTTGTCTCCCGCCGCCTCCCAGTCGGATTGCGGCTGAGGCCGGTCCTGGCTTTGTAATTCGCTCAAGATGGCGGCGCAGCCACCCAGCGGGATCCGCCTCAGCGCGGTGAGCAGCCGCGAGGGGTGGAGCGGGCCGTGTCCCAGGAGGGCGGGCAGGCGGGCAAGCGAGGGGGGGGCCGGCAGTGGGCGGTGGCGACTCGTTGGCCCGGCGCGGCGGCTGGGGCCGCGGCGGGGCCGGGGGAGGCGGCGGCGGCCATCTCGCTACCGACGGCGGAGCTGCGCGGCGGCGGGCAGGGCAGGGCAGGGCCGGGCCGGGCCGGGCGGCGCGCGTCGGGCTGCGTTTCTGTTTCTGTTTTGCCTCCGCAGCTTCGGGGCGGGCCGGGGCCGCGGCCCCTCCTCCTGGCTCCCTCTTGGCTGCCCTGCAGCTGTCGTCCGAGGGCGAGGCCTCGGCGGCCAGCCCGCCCGCCCCTCGGACCGCGGGGCCTCTGACCCATCCTGGCCTGCGGGCCCGCGGGGTGTCCCGGAGGGGGAGGGAGAGGTAGTCTGCGGCCAGAAATGCCCAGTGGCCTTGACCTCCTGGCGGTGGGACGGGGTGCTGCGAGCTGGGACTAGTCTTCCTGATTCATTTAAATTCCTGCCGCTTCCCTCCAGTTAAGCCCTCGGGCCCAAATCGCTACTAGGTCACCACCGAGCTCTCCCGTTTCCCCTCTAGTCTCCGGGTCGTGTCTGTTCCGGAGCGTCTCGGGTTCTTGGGAATCCTTGAGCATGTTTTTTGTATCTGTGAGTCTTTTTCGGAGGGAGCGGTCACACAATATGAATTAAAATTTCACAGCCTAAGGTGTGGGCGTGGCCTCCCTACATGATTCTCCTTAAAAAGTTGGCGTTGTTATGCAAAAATGTACCTCTTCTCTGGAGGGTGTTGGTGCTGGCCAAAGAATGGCTGCAGCAGTCTCATTATTCGAATGGTAATACCATTGCTTTTAAAATGGTATTTTGCCCATTGACTTGGATTCATTTAGCCAGATTCCTGCCAACACCTGGTATCTTTAGACTTTAACGTTTTTCCTGATGAGTGTGAAATGGTATCTGTGCTTACTTTACATTTACTTGACTGTGAAGTTGAAAGTTTGTCACATTTCACCCTTTTTGGTTTGGGATTTAAAAAAGAAAAAAAAACTTCATACCCTTTGCCCATTTTTCTATTTTCTTTTTCTTCTGAGGGGTATTTTTATTGATTTATGAGTGTACATATTCGGAATAAAGGCTCTTTGGTTACCTAACTGGTTTATTGAATGAGATAGTATTTAGTAGATGGAAGGCAGAGAGGAACTTTACTCTTACCACTGGCTTTAAACATTATTTACTAAGTCACCTAGGTGAATCTGGACAGATTCTGATGCTTTCCAATTAGCCTCAGGTACAGTTAAGTCAGACCTTAACTACTTTAAAAGCTCTTATTCATTTTAAAGCCCTGCTCTTTCCCCTCATATTGGGCCAAATTCTGGCCCAGAAAACTGTGGTGAGAAAAAGGAGTGAACTGGGTGTTTGTTTGTTTTTTCTTGCTATTTCTGCACTTTGATTCTCTTCCCCATTCCCCAGCTCCTCCCAAGTTGCTATCTCTGTCTCTTCAAGATTGAGAAGACAGAGGGAGCAAATGTAAGGGTCAAACAGTCTTGAGAGACTGGCATTGTTGTTAGCTGGCTCTCTGGGTGTAGCAGCTGTCCATGTGCTAAATCTTTCTTTTGTGGGTAATAATGGGCCGTTTGGAACCTCATTGACAGAAATCTCCCATCTGCAGCTTCTGGAGTGTATTTCCACTGGTCTTTTGCTTTAGGACAGGAGTTGGCAAACTGCAGTTTATGGGCCAAATCCAGCCTGCCACCTGTTTTTGTATGGCACACGATCCTTAAATGGTTGGGGGAAAAAAGATAAAAGAATAATATTTCGTAACCTGAAAATTATGTGAAATAGACATTTCACTTCCCATATATGAAGTTTCATTGGAATAAACGCTTGCTTATTCCTTTGGTATAGCTCTCAAATGCTAATAACCATTTTGTGATTTAGAGCATTGGTTCTGGAGCTCACATGCCTGGGTTCAAATCCTGACTGATAACTGTATATGTGACCTGAAGAGTGGGAATAATAATCTTACCCACTGGAAAGTTGGTTTAAATGAGCCAATACCTGTAAAAGTCTTATAAAGGTCCTGTGCATGCCATAAATACTCAGTAAATATTTGCTGTTTTTTTTTTTTTTTTTACTGTTAGCAGTGAAGCCTATCCACTTGTAGCTACACAGGTGTAGCTTCTTGAGAACAGGGTACATGGGAAGAAAATTTATGTCTTTTCTTGGAAATATGTTTTTGCTACCCTTGCTCTTTACATATAATTTGGCTGGGTTTGTAATTCTAGATTAGAAATTATTCTTTTTAGAATTTTAAAGGCATGCTTTATTGTTCAGTAGAGTCCTATGCATTGTGCTGGTACTTAGGCTGGAAACTCAAGTCCATAATAGCTGGAAAATTTTCTCATTTATTTGGTGCCAGTTTTCCCTTTATTTTTCTGTTTTCTTTTGTCTCCTGTTTTCCTTCCCATTGCTTTTTCTTTCTGGGAGATTTCCTCCGTTTCTTCTCCTTCCTTTCTCTTACCATGTATTTAATTATTATAAACACTGTCTTATTCTCTGAATATCTTTTAAAAATCTTTCTCAACAAAATATTTGTTCTTATCTCTGGGTATATTAATCATAGTATTTTTGAAGTTTTCTTTTGCTTACTGCATTGCCTCTCATTTCTTTTTATTTATTTATTTATTTATTTATTTAAAATAAATGTATTTATTTATTTTTGGCTGTGTTGGGTCTTCGTTTCTGTGCAAGGGCTTTCTCCAGTTGCGGTGAGCGGGGGCCGCTCTTCATCGCGGTGCGCGGGCCTCTCACTGTCGCGGCCTCTCTTCTTGTGGAGCACAGGCTCCAGACGCGCAGGCTCAGTAGTTGTGGCTCACGGGCCTAGTTGCTCCGCGGCATGTGGGATCTTCCCAGACCAGGGCTCGAACCCGTGTCCCCTGCTTTGGCAGGCAGATTCTCAACCGCTGCGCCACCAGGGAAGCCCACCTCTCATTTCTTTACATTCTTTTTACTGTGTGTTTTTTATTCTAATTTTACACATTCTCAAATGTCTGGAGATGGTCAGCCTTCTACTTATATCTCCAAGTGAGACACTAAAAAAATGGATGTTCATACCCGAGTAGAGCTAGTCCTTTGGTGGGCTTCAGTGTTGGGTGATCAGGTAGGAGCCAGCAGTGTTGTTGGAGCACTCTCTGTCACTATCTGGTGACCCTAAAGAATGGAAGTGTTAGACCATAAAGTAAGTATCTTTAAAATAACTTTGAAAACTTGTAAAATAATTTTTTTTCAAGTGAGGGTTAGAAAAAGCTATCCAGAATGGCCTGGCACAATTGTAAAAGAACCAGATAGAAGTTATAGAAATCATTCCGTTTTCCAGAGAGGAATTCTACATCTAGTCTCCTGCCATGGCTTATATAATCCTGGCTGCTAGCTCTTCTGAAGCAGAGAAAAGGAGATAGGAGTATCCCATTGTTCAGTTTGCAGATTTGGTTTTCATTTGTTTACTATTTTGGTAAAATACACATAACATAAAATTTACCATCTTAACTATTTTTAAGCGTGCAACTCAGTACGTTAAGTACATTCACATTGTTGTACAACCAATCTCCAGAACTCTTCATCTTGCAAAACTAAAACTCTGTACCCATTAAAAAATAACCCTTCGTTCCCCCTTCCACCAGCTCCTGGCCGTTTTATCTTCTGTGAATTTGACTACTCTAGGAACATTATATAAGTGGAATCATACATTATTTGTCTTTTTGTGATTGGCTTGTTCCTCTTAGTATAATGTCCTCAAGGTTCATGCATGTTGTAGCATGTATCAAATTTTCCTTCCTTTTTAAGGCTGAATGATATTCCGCTCTATGAATATACCACATTTTGTTAATTCATTCATTCATCGATGGACATTTGTGTTGCTTCCACTTTTGGCTATTACGACTAATGCTACTGTGAACATGGGTGTGCAAATGTCTCTTGAAGCCCCTGCTTTCACTACTATATACAAAATAGATAAATTTTATACAAAATAAAAAACAGTAAGGACCTACTACTGTATAGCACAGGGAACTATATTCAGTGTCTTGTAATAACCTATACTGGAAAAGAATCTGGAAAAAGTATGTGTGTGTATGCATGCGTGTATATGTATATATATATATATATATATACACACACGTATATATATATACACACACACACACACACATATCTTTGTGTGTGTATATATGTATGTATGTATAATGGAATCGCTTGGGTGTACACCTGAAACTATCACAACATTGTAAATCAGCTATACTTCAATTAAGGAGGAAAAAAAAGGACCCTCCTTTCAGTCCTTTTCAGTATATACCCAGAATTAGAATTGCTGGATCCTATGGCAAATGTATATTTCATTTTTTGAGGCCCCTCTATATTGTTTTCTACAGTGGCTGCACCATTTTATATTCCCTCGAAGGGTGCGCACGAGTTCCAGTTCATCCACGGCCTCCCCAACACTTACTTTCTGCTTTTGTTGTTGTGTTTTTTGTTTTGATTTTTAACAATACCCAACCCTTTGAGTGTGAGGCGGTATCTCCTTGTAGTTTTGATTTTCATTTCCCTAATGATTAGAGACGTTGAGCATCTTTGGAGAAATATCTATCTGAGTCCTTTGCCCATTGTTTAATCTGTTTGTAGTCTTCTTCTTGTTGAGTTGTAGGAGTTCTTTGTAAATTCTACATATTAACCCTTCATCAGATACTTGATTTGCAGATTTTTCCCCCCATCCTGTAGGTTGCCTTTTCACTCTGTAGATTGTGTCCTTTGATGCAGTGGTCCACGGCCTGCTAGGAATTGGGCTGCACAGCAGGAGGTGAGAGGCTGGCAAGCGAGTGAAGCTTCATCTGCCGCTCCCCATCGCTTGCATTACCGCCTGAACCATTTCTCCATCGCCCCCCGTTCCCAGTCCGTGGAAAAATTGTCTTCCAGGAAACTGGTCCCTGGTGCCAAAAAGGTTGGGGACCACTGCTTTGATGTACAGAAGTTTTAAATTTTGGTGATTTCAAGAAATCATTGCCAAGTCCAACATCATAAAAGGTTTCCCCTATGTTTTCTTCTAAGAATTTTATGGTTTCAGCTCTTTGATCCATTTTGAGTTAATTTTTGTTTATGGTATAGGGTAAGGGTACAACTTCATTCTTTTTATGGATATCCAGTTTTCCCAGCACTATTTGTTGAAAAAACTGTCCTTTCCTCATTGAATGGTCTTTATACCCTTGTGGAAAATCATTTGACCATATACGAGAGGGTTTATTTCTGGTCTATTTGCTGACCTGCTTTTAACCCACCTGCTTTTGATTGTCTGTGAGCCCACCGCCGTCAGTTTCTCCAGAGGACAGACCTCCAGCCTTACGTGGTTTGCTGAGGGTAGTTGAAGGGCTGCTCAGGGTAAAAGAAGGAGCTGGGGAATCTTTCTTCTTTTAAAGACTTTCAACCTATCTTGTTTTCATACAACTTCTAGTATCTTTTACTTCAAAGGTACAAAGTCTAATTTCTAAGACTTTCTGGGGTTGCCAAGGTTCCTGACCTGCTTCTGGTTGGCTTTCTCATCTCCTACAGGCTTCGGATTTAGCTTTTTCCAGGCTATTAAATTAGTTGCCACTAGTCTGTGCTTTCCAGTTTGCAAACTTCTGACTATTTTGTTTGCTATTAGTAATCACTTCTTTGATTCTTTTTGTTCTTCTGGGTTTATGCCCCTTTTTTCCCTTCGTTATAGAGTGGCTTTGGGAGGCAGCAGAGGTAAACACTGTCCATGTGTTCAGGCTTCCATCTTATACTTAAATGATTTTTTAAAATTTGTGACTATTTGTTGACTCTAAAAGTTCTACTGATTTTTTTTTTATATATATATTTTTTATTTATTTATTTTTGGCTGCGTTGGGTCTTCGTTGCTGCATGCGGGCTTTCTCTGGTTGTGGTGAGCAGGGGCCACTCTTCGTTGCTGTGCATGGGCTTCTCATTGCGGTGGCTTCTCTTGTTGTGGAGCACGGGCTCTGGGCGTGTGGGCTTCAGTAGTTGTGGCTCGTGGGCTCAGTAGTTGTGGCGCACGGGCTTAGTTGCTCCGTGGCATGTGGGATCTTCCCGGACCAGGGCTCGAACCCGTGTCCCCTGCATTGGCAGGCGGATTCTTAACCGCTGCGCCACCAGGGAAGTCCGAAGTCCCTCTGTTGATTCCTTAAAATATCTGTGTGGTCTTCATTGTCTCATTTTTGTGTGTTTTTTGGAGGGGAGGATTACTTTTTAAATGTCTAGTTATTTCAGGGTATTCCTGTTTTATAGGCTGATATTTCTTTTACCTAGTGTTGGGGGGCGATGTCTAATACTACTGTGTCTCGTCTGCTAATATTTTCTCCTGGTGGATTGTTTCCTTAAATGTTATTTTAGATTGTGTACTCAAATATTCCCCAAATAATGTCTCTGGGAGAATCCTATGCAGTCTGCTTGAGGCTGTGTCTCCACAGTGGTTCTGCAGGTTATATAAATTGAAATGCTTAACCCAAGTGAAGGCATGCCTCTTTACAGAATTTCATGTTACACTTTTTTTTTTTTTAACCTAGAGTCCAGACCAAAACAGAAAGCTTCCCATTGGGCATATTCCCCCCACCCCCTTTTTTACTGAGGAGGTAAGAGGGGGCAGTTACTTCAAGTGTGTGCTTCTCTTCTGCCATGTCTCCTATGCCTGAGTCACCATTAAAATCGAAACCTTTGTATTCCAGTTAAGCACCCCACTCTAATCCCCATTTTCAAATTTTATTTTAGTTATTAATTCCTTCTTTACTTGAGGCCCATGAGGATTTTCTTTATTTATATATGAGCTCGGTTGTGCCTTTAGAGGTATACTTACTTTTTTAAAAAAACATACACTTATAATGCTTATTATGTCCCAAGTGTTCTTCTAAGCATTTACAAATATTAAGTTTTTTAATTCTCTTAATGTCCTGGTAAGCTGATATTATTATCATCCTCATTTTCACAGATGATAAAAGTTGAGGCACAGAGGGTTAAGTTGCTTACCCAGGATCACACATCTAGATAAAGATACTCCACAGTCCATGTCGTGTGTGTGTGTGTGTGTGTGTGTGTGTGTGTGTGTGTGTGTGTTGGCTGTTGAAGGGTGTTTTTCTTTCCAGCTGATGACATGTTCTAGAGATGAGAATTAAGAGTAGTTGAAAATAATGCTTTTGTTTAAATACCCAAAAAGCCACTGTTTAGCATTCATCTTTTCTTACTGATGCCTTCTTTGCTTTGTTCCCCCGGGACTCTTACTCAAGAGCAATGTGTACCGTGTCAGTCTGGAGTTGGTATATAGGATGAAGTCATTGAAAGTAAGTTGACAGTCTGCCCACAGTCTGCCGTACGTCTAAAATCAAAGTATTACAACGTGGGCCAAAATACCCAATTTCTAACTCCAGACTTCACACCTAACAAATTCATAAAATAGAGAGCAAAGACAGAAACTATTCCAAGGGTTTCTGGTGTTGATTAATCGTTTTCTCCTTTGGTAGCCAGAGGCTTTACACCCCAAAGCCATGCCCCATAGTAAGATTTAGAATGCGTGAGGAGTACACTATGTATTCTTTTATAAATGGAGGACTGATGATTGTGCAAGGGGAGGGCCTGGGACAGGACTCAGGTAGACTAATTTGACAAAAGGTTTCTTGTAGAAGATGAAGGCCTGGAAATTGATTTTCTTTATAAAAACTCTTGTTTTAGGAAGTTGGGGAATTCCTTATACTCCATTATTACGTGGATGTATGCTATAGAAAGTATGCCATAGAAGGTCTGAATTACATATGGTCCAGTTTGAAGACCACTGCTCTACAGAATACCATTTCTCACATGTGTACTTTAACCTGATAGTAAACAAATGCTTGGGGATTGTCTAAAATCGAGGGTGGAGAGAGGAAAAGTAGACCTCTTTCTGACACCTTGTGGCAGCAGCTGAACACTGTAAATGCAGCTGGTTGGATTTATAATCTAATCATATTTCTAGGGCTCTTCACATGAAACACTTAAAGTGCCTCTTTTTTCCCCCCTTAAATATGAGATAATCTGTTCAAAATGAACACAAAAAAGTCCTCATTTCACGGAAATACTCTGCATATTGAAATTTCCAAGCCTCAACCTTTTTAAACCATTTGTACATTTTTAGGCATTTGATATCTGCACTATTCAGGAATTGAGAGAGTTCCCTATAGCATGAGGTTGATTAACATACCCTTCCATACTGTATTACCATGAATCAGACATAAAATCTCTGGAGGTCAAGAAGGTTTGTTGCATTTGAACTGTTATTTGACATTGTTTGAAGGCTTTATAGATGTATACTGCTCCAGTGCTGCAAGTTCAACTGTTGATATAATGAACTTGGAGAGACCATGAGAAAAGCCTGTTGATTAATAAGCAAAGCTAAGTTTATTAAGCTTAATGCACTAAAGGAGAAAACACCCATTTGACAAAGTCTTAGTTTTATCTCATGGTAATTTTGAGGTAGGTCTTGGTAGGGTGGATAGCTTTGGGATTGGGCGCTTTATGATATGGCTCTGGATTGGTCTACACAGGGAGGCAAGGGTTTTGCAGCACAACTTGATGAGAAACTATTTAGTTGATTTACAGCCTTATCTTCCAGGAATCTCATTTTCCGGGTTATGTCTTCCAGGTATATCCTGACACAAGCAGCTAAGTCATTCTTGCTTGGTCTCTCTTAATACTGGGACAGAAAATTATTTTGGCGTCTGTTCTCAAAAGTAAGACCTTAATTAATTTACGTGAATCATTGGTTTATTTCAGCTTTGCCCGAAGTTTTTACATACAAATTCTACGAGTCACACTTGGCCATTTAGTGCGGTTGCTGAATTAATAGGTAAGTAAATTGGTGTTTCGTATGTAATCTGTTGCTTGCAATTGAAGTTCTAAAAAGCTTTTTATTGAAAAATAGTATGCAGATGTGCTTTTAAAAAAAAACAAAATGTATCTCAACAATAACATTGGTAAAGGTTACCTAGCATAACAACTATTCAAACTGATGTCAAATTAATCACTGCTCAGCCTTCCCTATACAATTGTCAGAGTATTTCCCTATATTACTATCAAAGTACTTTAATTTGCAAGGTTCCTAAAGCATTTATGTTGAAAATATTTTTAGTCCATTTTAAAAGAAATACGTCTTTTGCCAAAAAGTGAGAATTATGGTTTTTTTTTAATAGTCGGAAAATATTTATAACAGTGGATTCATTTTTCTGGTGTTAGTAACTAGGAGGATTATATTATGTTAGATTTGTGATAATAAATTCTTGGTTTTTCCAATAGATAGAATGATCAAGGTATAGGATTATATTTAAAAGTGTTTTAATGAACATGAGAAAAGAGGCAAGGTTGTGTTCAGATTTGCATTATGGGTCATGTTTTTTATTTCTTGGTAAAATTAATGCACATGAATTCTTGGGAATTCTTAGATATACTTTAGATTCATTATCAAGAAAGAGTCCTATGTTGGATGTGCAAGGAAAAGAAAAGAAAGAAAATTTGAGAACCCTTCTTTTCTTTGGTGAAGTTAGATTTTCCAGAGTCTCTCAGCTAACATGTGCTGTTCCGATGTAGACTCTGAAGTGCAAATGAGATAACTTTGCAACTATTCACGGTCATTCTTTTTCATGGCAACCCAGAGGAGCTACGTAGCCTGGGGTTGTTCATACATAGTGCTTCTCTAGCTTTGGGTTAGGGCAACTGAAAGTCATGGTGCTCTTTGTGGTGTATCGAATTTTTAAGTTTTTTTATGAAGCTAAGGTAGTTGATGAAAAAGATTATTTGATTTTAATTGAAGGCTTACGGAAGGATAGTTTGAGAACCATTATTTATATTATAATGAAGACTTCAAAATATACCTCAAAGGTATTTTTAGTCAGTTAGGGATATTCTGATAGATGTTAGATAGTTCACAAGTTGATTTTTTTTTTTTTTCCACAAGTTGATTTTATTATTACTACTGTTGAAAATTTTTTCATTTTTCTTTGATATATTCCTCTTACTTACCTATTCTGAGAGAAACAAGTATGCTAGGCAAGGGTGTTAAACGGTGAGGTGTACAGAGATGAGAAAAATGTACCAGCCACCAGAAACTTCTGTTAGATTGAAAAGGGCTACAATTTGAAGAACTGTGTAGAAGTAAACCTTCATCTGTGTGTATAGGTTAGCATACTGCTTTCTCATTTATTCAGTAACTGTTGTGGACCTTCCATGTTAACTTGCAGTGCTGTTGACACGCAGCTCTCAGTTTCCCTTGTGATAGCTAGGCTAGTTCTTTGGGCAGAAGAAGACTTTCCTGTCTTGATCATCTCTTCAGTGCAGTGATTCTTCTGGCTTTACACCTTTTCAGTGTAGTGGGTACCAGTCTCTGCTCTCTATATAACAAATGGAGGGCTTTAGATAGAGTTAATTCTGTAATAGTCAATGAACAATATATAGCATAGTACAGTTTAATTTCAAATGGTCAAATCTTAGGAGTTCCGAAACATTTCAGCTTTTAAATTTTCCTTAAAATATATTCTGTTGCTTGTTAAAGTGTTGTTCTGAACTAATTGCTCTTCTTTAAAATGCAAAATCAAAATTTCGCAAAACTTTCGTTTCTCAGATAATGCTTACGATCCTGATGTGAATGCTAAACAGATATGGATTGACAAAACAGTGATAAATGACCATATATGCCTGACATTTACTGATAATGGGAATGGTATGACTTCAGACAAATTACATAAAATGCTGAGGTATGTAAAAGTGTCACACTCCTTAAAATCATTGCTTTTACCTGGTTCAGATGTTTCATGTGTCATACTTAGAGCCTGTAGTTTTTGTTTTTTAAACATGAAATGCTATACCCACAGTGTGCTCTATTCTCTTAAGTCGTCCGTCATTTTCTACTGCTGTTAGATTATTAAGCAGTCCCTGCCATTCTCATCACCCGCTCCCCATGTCTGACTTATCTAAAATTCCACCATTCCTTTAGAGTTGTAGCACATTGACATCAGTTGTTTGTGCTTTAGTGGAAATAGTTTTAGCTACTGTTTCCAATAAAACTTACCACTTTGGGGAATGGGGACTGGTAATTTTAAAGTGACACAGAGGATGAGGAAGTAGCATAGTCGTAAGGGCTTGGGCTCTAGGGTCACAGAATAGGATGTCAGGATGAAGCCAAATGTGCCTGAAATAGAAGCTAAGATACATAGTACAGGTATGAGGTAGAGGGAGGATTTGCCTCAGAGGCCTTTCTACTGTCTCTCAAATACTCCTTACACTGATAAAAAAGGCAGGTTCACCCGATCAATAGTCACAGTACGACAGGCTTGCTGAGAACAAGAGAATCATTCACACTTAGAGGAAGAGATTTCATAGGGTGAAATCTCAAGGTCCCTGGAGCCTAAATTATAATTCAGCCATTTAGCTAGGATGTGCCAGGCAATGAGCTCCGGTTTTAGTATGTGTAATCTTTACATCCCTATAATGTGGATTTGGTTTCCTTTGTTTCAGAGATAGGGAAACACATCAATACAGATTAAAAGTAATTTGCCCAAGATTATATAGCAAGGAAGGATGAGGCTAACATTCAGACTTAGGCACTTTACTTGGTATTACAGTTTTTGAATTAAAATAAATGAAGATTATACATACTTACTAAATTTTTTTTTCTTTTTAGCTTTGGCTTCAGTGACAAAGTCACCATGAATGGTCACGTCCCAGTTGGATTGTATGGGAATGGCTTCAAGTCAGGTTCTATGCGTTTGGGTAAAGATGCAATGGTTTTTACCAAAAATGAAGAAAGCATGAGCGTGGGCTTCTTGTCTCAGACCTACTTGGAAGTCATAAAAGCAGAACATGTTGTTGTCCCAATAGTGGCATTCAACAAAGACCATATCCTTTTGATTTTGAAGTTGAAACTATGAGGAAATAATCTGAACCATTCCATCCTTCTGCCCTCCTCCAGATTCTTGTTTAGCTCTTGTTCATTCTAGCTCTTGTTCCTATCCACTGCCTCTACTCTACATCTGGGCTAAATGTTTGTCCCTTTATGTTCTCTGTTGGAATTGTGTCATGGAAATCCTTAGCATAAGGCGACTGCATTTTATGTTAAGCTTCTTTATTTTAGTCTTTTTGTGGTCTGATAAGCTTATGATCTAGCTTGAAATTTTCACCAAAAACCATGAAAAGCAAGATATCCTTAGGAAAATGTCTTCTGTATAAACATTCAAATATTGGAAATAATTAAAGTAGGAATAATAATAAACTTCTGCATACTTATCCTTCTTGGTGTTCATTTGAAATCACACTATCATTTTAAAATTTAGAAAATAATTTAGGAAATGGTTTTTCAGTTAGTTTGAGTTGGTTTCCATATCGTAATTGTGAAAAATACATCGTTGGTCTAAGTCTTTAACTTAGGATATACAACAGATAATTAATTTAACAGAATCAAAAGCAAGTCTTGCTGCAATTCTGGAACATTCTCTATTTTCTACGGAACAGAAATTACTGGCAGAACTTAAAGCTATCATCGGTAAGAAGGGGACGAGGATCATCATTTGGAATCTCAGAAGGTAAACGGTAGACCTCAGCTAGTTGTTCACCATTTGGGAAGTAAACTGCATGTGCGGGAATAATTTCATTACATTCATGCTTTGTTACACAGAGTGCAAATATATTGGAAGGTCCTCATGTTATGGCATAGTTAATGATTTAGTTTTTCCAAGGGTATTTTATTGAGGCTACTTTGGCTTCAATTTGAGATAATTTCATATCACTAAAAATAAATGTCCTAGCCCTGCCATTCTGTCTCCATAGCACTCTATTTTCGCTCTTGGTTATACCATCCCTCTCCTCAAAAAAAAAAAAAAAAAAAAGAAATGAAACGAAAAGCCCAGCCAACAAGTCCCAACTAGAGTAAGTTAGAGAAATCTTTGTCTGTTTGGTTAATTACATAAAGCTAAGCACAATTTAGCATCTGTTGAGAAAAATAATATAAGTGAGACTTCTGTGTTGCTAAGTCTTTGTGAGGATAAAAATCCTTTGCAAATAAAGTTTTAAAATTTAGGGTAAATGTGTGATATTGAGAGATCTAAGATCTGTTGAACCATAGGAATAAAGCACAGTGATAATACTAAAATCCTTTAATTCTTGTGTTTTTCTGACCACCTGTATTCCCTTTTTCTTTTATTTTCTTTTTCTTACTTTCTTCCCTGCCCCTCCCATCCCCACCACCATTTTTTCTTTAACTTTTAATTTGAGATAATTATAGATTCATATGTAGTTGTAAGAAATCTCATGTACCCTTTACCCAGTTTCTCTCAATGATAACATCTTGGAACACTACAGTACAATAGTACTGTTGATACTGACATTGATACAGTCAAGGTACAGGACAATTTCATCAACTCAAGGATCCCTTTTATATCCACACCCACTCCTTCCTTAAACCCTGGCAACCTCTAACATGTTCTCCATTTCTATAACTTTGTCATTTCAAGAATATTCTGTAACTGGAATCATACCGTGTGAAACCTTTTGGGATTAGCTTTTTTCATTCGGCATAATTTTTTGAAGATTCATCCAGGTTCTTGTGTGTGTCCGTTTGCTTCCTCTTACTTGCTGAGTGGTAATTGCATTATATGGATGGACCACAGTGTGTTTACCAATCTGGTTGTTTACAAGTTTCAGTTATTACAAATAGAGCTATAAAACAGGGGTTCCCAACCTTTTTGTCATCAGGGTCCAGTTTCATGGAAGACAGTTTTTTCACAGGGTCGAGGGGTGGGGTTCAGGCAGTAATGCAGTGATGGGGAGCAGCAGGTGAAGCTTTACACCTCCTACTGTGCGGCCGGGTTCCTAACAGGCCAGGGGGCTGGAGACCCCTGCTATAAAATACGTGCATAGAGGTTTTTGTGGGAGTATGGTCATCATTTTGTGGGATAAATGCCCAGCAGTGTAATTGCTGAATCATATGGTAGTTGCATGTTTATTTTTTTAAGAAACTATCAGAATGTGTCTCTATCATTTGACATTCCCAATGGCAATGTGTGAATGAATACAGTTCTTTTCTGTACCTTCTGGATTTCCTTTCTCCCTCCCTCCCTCCAACTCCTCTGACCTTAACTCCCACCACATGTTCGTGTTTTGTTTTGCTAACTAAAGGTTATTTGCTTGCTTATCTTATGGTGAAGTTAAAATTTAGCTCTTTTAAAAAAATTATTTTTGCAGCTACAAAAGTGCAACAGAGTTTGATTTTGATAAGGATAAATATGACATCAGAATTCCAGAAGATTTAGATGAGATAGCAGGGAAGAAAGGGTACAAGAAGCAAGAAAGGATGGACCAAATTGCCCCTGAGAGTGACTATTCTCTGAGGGTATGTATTCAGCTCTCTTTGTGGGAATGAGAATATCATCAAATAATGGAAATTGTTAACCACTTGTATTATAAATGCTGCCAGAAATCTCTAAGTATCTCAGACATGAACCAGTTTATTAAATTTGTCTTGTGCACACTGCTTGTTTTATTTGCTTAGAAAAGTTTTTTAATTGCGAAATCATCAGGACTTAACAGTGCTTGTAAAAGTTCTTTCACTGTGTGGTTAATTATTTGAATTGGGAATACTAGAATCAGTTTGCAAAATTCATTAATGATATTTTAAAACATTTTTTTCATGGTACACTAACATTATACCATCTGCTCTGGTTACCTCTGGATATTCTTGAGTTAAGACTTTCTTAACAACTAGGACATACTTCACTAACACACTGGGGTATATCAAGGAATAGTAATAGCTGCCATTGTAGTTGCTAGAATCTCAGAAAAAATTACATAGTATACTTGTAAACGTCAAATGAATCCTTATGTGATGGCCATATTGATTTATTCAATCAAAACGCCAGATTCAGAGTGTGTCTTTTAAAATTTAAAATATTCTCTAGAACACACACACATTATTGATACCCTAAAGCAATAAATTATGTATAGCCTATACATAATGCACGTTAATATAATTTTGTGATAAATATCTTTGAGATTTGACCTTAGAGATGAGAATGTTTTTAAGATTGAAGGAATTAATATCTCAATATAACAGTGTTGATATAATAAGAATATTAAGTTTCGGGCTTCCCTGGTGGCGCAGTGGTTAAGAATCTGCCTGCCAACGCAGGGGACACGGGTTCGAGCCCTGGTCCGGGAAGATCCCACATGCCGCGGAGCAACTAAGAACATGCGCCACAACTACTGGGCCTGCGCTCTAGAGCTCGTGTGCCACAGCTACTGAGCCTGCACGCCTAGAGCCCGTGCTCCGCAACAAGAGAAGCCACCACAATGAGAAGCCGGCGCACCGCGACAAAGAGTAGCCCCCGCTCACTGCAACCGGCGAAAGCCCACGCAGCAACAAAGACCCAACGCAGCCAAAATAAATAAATAAATTAAAACAAAGAATATTAAGTTTCTTAGTCACTATGATAAGACATATAATACTAACTTTTCCCTTTTTTTTCTCCTTTTTGTTTTTCTTGGCTGCACTGCGGCATGTGGGATCTTAGTTCCCCGACCAGGGAGAGTGGTCCTAACCGCTGGACCACCAGGGAATTCCCCTTTTCCCTTTTTTTGTGCTAAAATTATTTCATAACCCCAAGCTAAGGATTCATTTGACGTTTACAAGTATACTATGTAAATTTTTTCTGAGATTCTAGCAATTACAATGGCAGCTATTACTATTCCTTGATATACCCCAGTGTGTTAGTGAAGTATGTCCTAGTTGTTAAGAAAATCTTAACTCAAGAATATCCAGAGGTAACCAGAGCAGATGGTATAATGTTAGTGTACCATGAAAAAAGTGTTTTAAAATATCATTAATGAATTTTATAAACAGGCAAAACACCACTAATTTTGAAATCAGGAGTCAGGAAAAAAAAATAAGAGAAATGTTCAAATTTTAGTTTGTGTTGAACTTTTCATATATCCTTCTTGAATTGTTCAATTCATTTCCCTCAGAGATTTCTGATAGCTTGGAGGAAGGCACAGGAGATCATATTTTAACATGTTTTAGGATGCAAAGTTTGGTCACAATTCTAAGGTATCTAAACTTCCACGTATTAAGAATTGAAAACACGTTTAGGGAATTCCCTGGTGGTCCAGTGATTAGGACTAGGCACTTCCACTGCCATGGCCCGTGTTCAATCCCTGGTCAGGGAACTAAGATCCCGCAAGCCTCAGCACGGCCAAAAAAAAAAAGAAAGAAAAAAAAAAAAGACTTGAAAACACATTTAGATGACTGCTGATATTTACAGCTTCATATGGAAAAAGTGCTGTTTGTCTGCTCTGCTTAAATGTTGGTGCATTATTTATGATTTTTTTCCTTTTCAAGCTTATAATAGTCCCTTTTGTTTATATTAGATTTTGCTTATTTTTGCCCAAATAAAATTTATTGATGCTTTTAAAATTATAATAGCAATATATAGTTTTGACAGGAGAGTCAGAAAATAGTCCTTTTTGTACACAGAAACATTTTTTAAAAATGAAATGATACTATACGTGCTGTTTTTTTAACTTTTTTCACTTAACATATCAACATCTATGTAGTTCAGTAGATTGTTTTCTGTATGTCATTTTTACTGGCTACAGTATATTGAGCTTGTTTTTAATAAAAAGTGTTCAGATATTAACTAATACACCTTTATAGTCTATAGTATTTTATTGAAGAGTTAATACATCTTTTATCAAAGCAAGGCAGTAGCTTTCTTTTTAAATACATGCGTAAGTAATGTTGAACAAATCCATAGATAATTATTTGGAAAGGACAGATAATTGTGTGTCTTTGCAGGCTTACTGCAGTATATTATATCTAAAGCCACGAATGCAGATCATCTTGCGTGGACAGAAAGTGAAGACACAGCTAGTTTCGAAGAGTCTTGCCTACATTGAACGTGATATTTATCGACCCAAATTTTTAGTATCCTTTATTTTGCTTGTTATGATGCTGTATATAGATAGGTATCAGTCAAGTGTATTTCCCTTCCCCCTTTCTCCTTTTATCCTGATAGAGTCTAATCCTCTCCAACTTTTGCCCTTTTTTGCACCGTTGGACTCAATAAATAATGAAATAGGAAGGGTGGTTTAAAGGGAGTGAGGTGGTGTGTTCAGAATTTTCCTTAACATTTAAGACTAATAAAACTGTGAGAATTACTTTTGGATTCAACTGCAGAAATAAAGATCATTATGGGATAATGATGTATCACAGAAATAGACTCATCAAAGCTTATGAAAAAGTTGGATGTCAGTTAAGGGTAAGTTTATATCTGAAAATGTCTGTATCTTTTATAAAAGTTAGGATAACATCGGGTCAGATGTGAAATAATGTGCTTTTTGCCTAATGACTTTTAAATGTCAGTGTTTTTAATAACATTGGTATGGCACTTGACCTTAGAACACTTTTAATTTGAGGACAGAACATTTTATCTCTGTTTTACAGGTGAGGGAATTGGGGCTAATAAGTAACTCGCCTTAGACTTCAGGCACAGGTGCAGATATTTTCTCTACACTTGGAAAAGGATCCTTGATTTTTTTTCATGCTAGAATAAAATTGATTGGTTTTAATTAGTTGTTGACTCAGTAGCTTAAAAAATAGTATCTGATAGGTGATTTACTTTTCTGGAGTTAGTTCCTGAATATATCAGAGTTTTCCTCCTAAACCACTTCCATTGTTGTAGAATTTAATTTAGGATGGTGAACATTGCCCACTATGTTGATCTGTTTATCCTTTACCTGTTTCCACAGAAAATTTTTTTGGTGTATGTGGTGGGTGTTAAGAATTTGTGATAAATTCTGAAATTCAGCTTTGTTAAAGGTTTTAAGTCCAGGCATATTTTGTTTTCCAATTCTGTGATGTTCATTTTCTGTTCATTTTATTTCATTCTAAATTCTCTGCAACAACATGGATGGACCTGGAACATAGTGTGCTTAATGAAGTATAATATGTCAGGAAAAGACAAGTACTGTATGTTACCACTTATGTGTGGAATCAAAAAAATAAAAAGTGAATGAATGTAACAAAACAGAAACAGACTCACAGACATGGAGAACAAACTGGTGGTTACCAGTGGGGGCAGGGTGGCAGGGGGAGATAGGGGTAGGGGATTAAGAGGTACAAACTACTATGTATAAAATAAATGAGCTACAAGGATATATTGTACAGCACAGGGAATATAGCCAATATCTTATAATTTTAAATGGAGTATATAAAAATATTGAATCACTGTGCCATACATCTGAAACTAATATAATATTGTAAATCAACTATATTTCAATTTTTTAAAAAGTAAATGAACTTTGTTGGGCTCTTCTTTATAACCACTGATTTCAATTAGAAAAATAAATCCAGAAATATGACAACCATGATACAAGGTATCAATAACTTATTTAAAATGCTAAGTTTTATTTATAATTGGAATAGTAATTTTTGCCAGAAATACTGTATAATTATAAAGTTCTGAATTTCACTGGTAATTGGAAATGTATTTTTGGTAATAGGCCTTATTTCTCAAGTGTTTGACTTAAGGTACATAATCCATTTTTCCAACCCAGTTAAATTTGCATTATATATAATTTCTGGTTAAGTTTAACCTTGTAAAAAATAAGCTTTTACAGCCAACTTTTTTTTTTTAAGTAAATGTATTTTATTTTTGGCTGCATTGGGTCTTCGTTGCTGTGCGCGAGCTTCCCATTGCGGTGGCTTCTCGTTGCAGAGCACGGGCTCTAGGCGCACAGGCTCAGTAGTCGTGGCACACGGGCTTAGTTGCTCCACGGCATGGGGGATCTTCCCGGACCAGGGATGGAACCTGTGTCCCCTGCATTGGCAGGTGGATTCCTAACCACTGTGCCACCAGAGAAGCCCTACAGCCAACTTTTAATGTTTTTCTTTACCAGAAGATGGACTGGTCGTAGTATTTGGATTCAGTAAACATTTATTAAACACTTGGTATGATTTTCCACGCTAGATGCTCAGCATAAAAAGATGAAAAGGTACAGCACATGCCCCCAGAGCTCGCTCTTTTTTTTTTTTCTTTTTAAATTAATTAATTAATTAATTTTTGGCTGTGTTGGGTCTTCGTTTCTGTGCGAGGGCTTTCTCCAGTTGCAGTGAGCGGGGGCCACTCTTCATCGCGGTGCACGGGCCTCTTACTATTGCGGCCTCTCCCATTGCGGAGCACAGGCTCCAGACGCGCAGGCTCAGTAGTTGTGGCTCACGGGCCTAGTTGCTCCGTGGCATCTGGGATCTTCCCAGACCAGGGCTTGAACCCGTGTCCTCTGCATTAGCAGGCAGATTCTCAACCACTGTGCCACCAGGGAAGCCCCAGAGCTCTTTCTCATGAGGGGAATGTGGTATATCCTTGGAGCAGCAGAAAGGGCTTCTTGGAGAAAGTGGTGATTGAGATGAGACTGAGTTGATTTACTGTTTTGGAAAGTCTGGCGAGAGCTTTCTAGACAGAGAAAGGAATGTCTGCAAAGGAAAAGAAAGAGGCTTCTGAGAGGATGGCATCATTAAGGGAGTTATTATGCCTGGACCAGGTGGTAAGTGGGGAATGGGAGAGAGGAAGATGAGGCCAGAAAGGAGGTGAAGAAGAACTAAGATTGAAGGGTTCTGTGGTTTACAAGTTGTACGAAATGAGGAACCACTGATGGTTTTTAGTGGAGTAGCATTATGATTAGGTTTCCATGGTTTTGTCTATAGTTGTATCTATGAAAATTCTCATAAGGCAATATTTCACTTTTTCTCTTTATACTTAGACTCAGCTATAGTCGTGAACAAAGTACATGTGTTAATCACATGTAGATAATCAGAAAATGACTCAGATACTTTGAGTTCAGTGTTTTAGCTAGCAGGTTTAAAAAAAAACCTAGGTCAGTTGAATTAAAGTTTTTACTTCATCACAATTAACAACTGAATGTGTAACTTTGGATAAATGTCTTTAATTTTTATCTAACAAACTTACGGAATATTATGTGCCAAAGCCTTTGCTAGGCACTATGGATACAGGAAGGAGTTAGTTGTGGTTTTTAGTAGCTAAGAAATTGCATCCCAGTAGAGGGGATCTTTTTTCCCTAGTGTAAAATCGGGAATGATAATACTTGTCTACATGAATACTTGATAACAGTGGAAGTGGTTTTGGAGGAAAGCTGTTGTTACATGTTTAGGAGTTAGCTCCCAGAAAGGTAAATTACCTACCAGACACTGTTTTTCAATCTAAATGTCATGAGAATCATGAGATAAAATATAGGAAAATGTTTCATACAGATCTTAAATCTTGGTGAAGGGATAATTGTTTGGAGCATCATGTTTCATGTTTAAAATGCCAGTTTCATTTTTCAGGCAAACAACATGGGTGTTGGAGTAGTGGGGATTATAGACTGTTATTTCCTAAAGCCGACTCATAATAAACAAGATTTTGATTATACTAACGAATACAGGTATGTTACCTATTTAAATGACTGCCTTCTTACAATTTATTTTGGAAATACTTTCATAACTTTTTCTAAGCTGGATTTCTTTCTGTTTTGTGGGAAGCTTGCGTAGAAAACGCATGTAATCATTTTCTCATCCCTGGGGATTGTATTCTACTCCGTCACAAATAGAAATATATTCTCCTCTGTCTTTACTGATGAAGTACTTTTGAGATTTGTACTGAAGAGAGGAAGTTCCTGCTTTCTTGGTAACATTTTTTTTGTGTAATATAAAATCCAGAAACGTTGATCTTGGATGGGAACTTTAAGATAACTTAGTCCTATGTACTTGAGACAGAAATGCTCATATCTTTTAAGAGTGATCAGAAGCCATAAAATAAGTACGACCATCAATTTTACTTGTAAATTTAGGAAGCACAAACAGTTGTCCTAATGAGCGTATATTATGAAGAAGAATGCAAACTTCATATAAAAACAGAGTGGAAGGAGGGAAATGATAAAGAGCAAAATCAGCAAATTAGGAAACACACAATTGAGAAAGTCAAGAAATATTCAGAGTATAGTCCTGAGACAGAAGCTACCCCTGTTATCTGAACAGGGAAAATATAGGGAGTAGAAGGTGATCACTCAGAGAGGTAAAAGAGGACGGTAGATGTCCAGAACTAGCTGATACAAAACAGCAGGTGTTACCTCTAGGTTGAAAAAGAGTAGAAAATAAAGGAACTAGGAGAGGGTCCCCGGTCCCTGATGTCGGAGATTCAGATCTCTTTGTAGAGGTCATAACAAACACAGGAACAGGCTACCTGCCATGGCAAAAAGCTTGCCAGAAGGCCTGGCCAGTCTGGGTCTGTAGACATGGCCTGCTGTTGCCAGGGGATGTGGGTGGGCTTGGGCTGGAGCTGTTCTGTAGAGGAGACCTGTCTTTGCCCAAGGGTGTGAGTATATGCTGGAACTGGTTCCTGCTGCTGGAGGGAGGAGCGTGGCCTGAAAGCACAGCTGGAGCTCCTTTGGGAGGCCATGGGCTCCAGCCAAATAATAATGGAGCACCAGACCTGAAGGCCATGTGTCTTGCTGTTCTCACCTGGTAGGTTCATTGCCCCGTTAACCCAGTGTAACATTCCTCAGGCTGGCAAAGGATGAATGTTTACAGGATCAAGCTCCATTATCACAAAACTGAACCAAAAAAACCCCTGTTTGGAACTGGAAGACAATAAGTTGATAATGGACACAATCAAAAGCCCAAAGTTTGTTCTTTGGTAAGATTAACAGTCTATAAGCATCTGGCAAGACTAAGGAAAAAAATAATCATCAATATCAGAAAGGAAAAGGAGGACATTACTACAGATCTACAGACAGAAAAACATAGAGGGGTAGCATGAACAATTTTAGACCATTTTAGATGATATGGACACCTTCCTTTCAAACTGAATCAAATTAAAAATTTCCCACATACTTTCAAACATTTAAGGATATGGCGGCGCCAGCTTACACAATCATTAAAGGTTTTAAGACACCACATAACTAGTAGTGAACTCACGAATGCATTACAAGAAAGAAAATTTATGTCACTCTTTCATGATTAAGATATAAAAATCTT
Source organism: Balaenoptera borealis (assembly GCF_965194805.1). NCBI lineage: Eukaryota > Metazoa > Chordata > Mammalia > Artiodactyla > Balaenopteridae > Balaenoptera > Balaenoptera borealis. The sequence goes on along the minus strand of NC_138862.1, from coordinate 9,311,288 downwards.
AATTAAACAGCAGATACCATTTAGTGACTTGTAAAAAGAATAATACGTTAAAACCAAGTGGATTGTATTCCAAGATGGCACATGTGGTTTTTACTATTCAAAATTCAATGTAATTCATCACATTGATGTTAAAGAAAAATCTCATGGTTATTTTCATAGGTGCAGAAAAAGCACTTGAGAAACCACAATATCAATTTGTGATGTAGGAAAAAAGGGAACTCTTACAAAACCATTAATAGAAAGGGCATATTAGCAATACTGACTATTTAGCAAAAAAACAGCAGTTCCTAATGGTGAATTATTGACAGTTTTCCCCTTAAGAGTGGGAGTAAGATAAGGTTATCAGCTATTCACCATTGTTCTTGAGGAAATAACCAGAACAAATAAGGCAAAAAAGAAAGAAATGAAAGTATAAGGGTTGGAAAGGAATAAATAATTTTCTGTAGGTGACAGTATCAAGTATATAGAAAGTCCAAAATAATCTGCAATGTAATACAGAGTCTAAGATTGCTAGATAAGAAGTATTCAGAAGTTTGTTTACCAGCAAAAAAAAAAAAAAAGAAACAACCATGAGATTCAAAAAAATTTTACACATAATAACATCAAAAAAGCAAGTGCTTTGGAGTAAAAATATGCAAAGACCTCAACACACTAAAAACTATAAAACATTGTGGAGTGAAATTTCAAATCTGAATAAATAGGTATACCAGGTTCAGGAGTTGGTAGGCTGAATATTATAAAATGTCATTTTTTTCTCCAAAGTAATTAAATACAATTCCAGGTTAAAAAAAAATCCCAGCAGGTGTGTGTGTATGTTAACAAGCTTAATTTAAACTTTATGTGGAAAGTCAGAAGACCAAAGATAGTTAAGACAAAGAACAACAAATCAAGAGGACTCATACTACTAAATATCAGTACTTAAAAAGCTGTAGTGAAAGAGTGGTATTAATGAAGAAATAGTCTAGTGAAATAGAATAGAGAAGCCAGAAACAAATCCCTGCTTTTTATACATATGGTCAGCTGATTTATGACAAAGGTGTAGTAGGAAAATGATCATCTTTCTAAAAATGATGGTTCAACTACCTGTATGAACAAAATGAACATTAACTTCTCCTTCTTATATGAAGCAAAAAATCAATTCCAGATGGATTTTAAGCCTAAATGAGAAAGGCAAAAATGAAATGAAAACAAGAATAGTTTCATAACCTTTAATTTAGGTGGGTTTTTTTGTAACAAGATGCAAAAAGTATTGATATATTAGATCAAGATGGAAAAATTATCTAAAATGAATAAGATATAGCAAATGTTGGTAAGATGTAGGGCAGTTGGTACTCCTGTACGTGCTGTTGGGTGTGAAAATTGTTGATCATCTTTGAAAGTTACTAGACTGTTGAGTAAAGCTGAACATCAGTGCCCATCCCTATGACCCCGCAGTTCCACTCCTAGGTATATTTTCAACAGAAATGGGTGCAGTCTCATGGATTGAGGAATAAAGGTGATAAGAAAAGGAGACGAGGAAGAACTGAAAAAGTGATATGAAAGGAGAACCATATTTGGGAGGGGAGATGATACATTCTTATTTGGATGTTTATATGTTGTGATAGTGGGGCTTCCTGGTGGGGAAAAATAGAGATAATGAATGGGGATAGATATATCTAATATTAACCTGTCAGTACAGAATTTAAGTCTTGATTTTTATTTGTTTATTTAAAAAATTTTTTTAATTAATTAATTTTTTTTTTGGCTGCATTGGGTCTTTGTTGCTGCGCGTGGGCTTTCTCTAGATGCGGCGAGCAGAGGCTACTCTTCATTGCGGTGCGCAGGCTTTTCATTGTGGTGGCTTCTCTTGTTGCGGAGCACGGGCTCTAGGCGCGCGGGCTTCAGTAGTTGTGGTGCACGGGCTTAGTTGCTCCGTGGCATGTGGGATCTTCCCAGACCAGGGCTCGAACCCGTGTCCCCAGCATTGACAGGCAGATTCTTAATCACTGCGCCACCAGGGAAGCCCTATCTTTATGAATTATAGGTTTCTCTAGATATATGCCCAAGAGTGGTGCTGCTGGATCATATGGTAACTCTATTTTTAGTTTTTTAAGGAACCTCCATACTGTTTTTCACAGTGCTTCCACCAATTTACATTCCCAGCAGCAGTGTAGGAGGGTTTGCTTTTCTCCACACCCTCTCCAGCATTTATTATTTGTACACTTTTTGATGGTGGCCATTCTGACCGGCGTGAGGTGATGCCTCACTGTCTTTTTGATTTTCATTTCTCTGATAATTAGTGATGATGAGTATCTTTTCATGTACCTGTTGGCCATCTGTATGTTTTCTTTGGGAAAATGTATATTTAGATCTTCTGCCCAATTTTTGATTGGGTTGTTTTTTTGTTATGGAGTTGTATGAGCTGTTTGTATATTTTAGAAATTAAGCCCTTGGCAGTTGTATCCTTTGCAAATATTTTCTCACATTCCGTAGGTTGTCTTTTTGTTTTCTTTGCTGTGCAAAAGCTTGTGAGTTTGATTAGATCCCATTTGTTTATTTTTGCTTTTTTTTTTTCCCTTGCCTTGAGAGACTGACCTAAGAAAACATTGTTACGATTTATGTCAGTGTTTTGCCTGTGTTCTCTTCTAGGTGTCTCATGGTGTCATGTCTTATATTAAAGTCTTTAAGCCATTTTGAGTTTATTTTTGTGTGTGGTATGAGGGAATGTTCTAACTTGATTGATTTACATGCGACTTTCCAGCTTTCCCAACACCACTTGCTGAAGAGACTGTCTTTTCTCCATTGTATATTCTTGCCTCCTTTGTCAAAGATTAATTGACTGTAGGTGTGTGAGTTTATTTCTGGGCTCTCTGTTCTGTTCCATTGATCTATATGTCTGTTTTTGTGCCAGTAGCACACTTTTTATTGCTGTAGCCTTGTAGTATTTTCTGAAGTCCAGAAGGGTTGTGCCTCCAGCTTTTTTCTTTTTTTTTTTCAGGATTGCTTTGGCAATTCTGGGTCTTTTGTGGTTCCATATAAATTTTAGGATTATTTGTTCTAGTTCTGTGAAAAACGTCATGGGTAATTTGATAGGGATCACATTGTCTGTTTTGAATTTAAGATGTTACACTGACTGTATCTTGTGTGTGCAGACAGTCCTGGCACAGTAGATACTTAACTCATTAACAAATGATTATTCAATTATGGCCGTAGTCATGTTTATCTCAGTAGGTCCTGTTGATTTGCTTTTTTACTGACACCTTATTGTGGGAAAAGTGAAAGTCTTAATTGTGGGACAGAAGCTATTTTGAATTATACTTGCTGGTAATGGTTGCATACTTTCATAAAGCAAACAGCTGCATTCTGGTTTGCATTGAAGCTTGTAAGTTTGTTGGTTGGGGTGAAATTCAGAAAGCCTGTGGTTCTCCCAGTAGCTGGTCTGCAACACACTTCCTCAACAGAGGACCCAAAGTGTTAGTATTGTCTGTCTTATTCCTAGATGGTCCTGGCTCTGTTCTATGAACTTATCTACATCCTTAGAGAAAATTGCCATTACTTTAAGTGTTCTTAACTATGCCTTTTGGAGGCCCCTCCCCCTGTGTTCACATGATCAGTACCAGGTTGTTTATGCTTTCTCTGTTTGTCAAAGATTTAATCTTTATCTTTTTTTTTTTCTTGAATTGATTTTATAATTTACTTTTTTTTTTAAGGCTTACAATAACAGCACTAGGAGATAAGCTCAATGATTACTGGAATGAAATGAAAGTGAAGAAAAATGCAGAATATCCTCTGACTTTGCTGGTTGAAGATATACAGTAAGTACATTTAAAAAATAATAAGTGACTATAATATCAAGATGTGATATTGGAGGGCATGGCGATTTTACAATGTTCATAAACTTTTGAATCTAATCCATAGTAAGAAATAAATCCCATAACTCGAAAGCCTTTTATAAACTAAAAGAATATATACATTTAAGTTATTCAGAACTGTGCTATAATAGAGGGTAAAATGTAATACAGTTATAAAAATTGCATAAATTACAATAATACAACTTGCCTATTTTCTGTACTTTGAATGGTTTATTGTGCTAGTAAGTATATTAGATTTGACACTGCAGATGCTAACTTAACATAAATTTCAGGGCAAGGCATTTGTAGTATTTTCTAAGTTTTTTAGTTTTTATTATAGAAAAAATGTAATAGTATGCTATTAAACAAGACTAAGTCACTTTGTTTAAATTGGTCTGTCACTTTTAACCTTCAGTGGTAGCCAAAATTGTTGTTTTTAAAATCTTAACTCACTGTCAAATGTTCCAGAATTTTCAGGGACAGAATTAAATAATAGGGGCATTCTGTGGTAGAAATGATGTGGAAAGTCTAGTGAAGTACTTAGATCCATATTTCCATGCTAATATTTAGTTGCTATTTTGTTACAGGAAACGTCCTGATCAGACATGGGTTCAATGTGATTCCTGTCTAAAGTGGCGAAAATTACCAGATGGGATAGATCAACTTCCAGAAAAATGGTATTGCTCCAATAACCCTGACCCACAGTTCAGGTACCATATAGTTGGTAGTAGCCTTTTTGGAAAGGCAGAAAGTACTGTTCAAGGTGTATGAATAGGCGCTGGTGACGTGTTATTCCCATGTGATTTTTCTGACTAGAAATTGTGATGTTCCAGAAGAACCTGAAGATGAAGATTTGGTGCATCCCACTTATGAAAAAACCTACAAAAAGAAGTGAGTGTTATATTAATGTATGATGGGAAAATAATACCCAGATCATCAACAGTGGTGTGTCTGCAGCATTAGTTGATATTTCTCCAAGATAAAGCAGTATAGCCAAAAAAGATTGAGTCCAAAAAAAAAGATATGATGCGGAGTGCATAACATCAAGTGCTTTTAAAGTTTATACTGTGGATGCCTGCTGTTTATTGCTGTCCTATCTACAAGATACTTTGAATATGCAGTATAGTTTTGTGCTTTTGGACTATACACCAATGAATCAAAAGTGAATACTGCCCTTTATGAGCTCATAGTCTAACGGGGAAAGTGAGATGTGTGTATTACCAATTTGAAGTTGACGACTCCCGTAAAAGGCATGATCCAGTCCTGTGAGGAAGCGCATAAGGAGAAATTACTTCTGGTTGGGGATGGGGAAATGGATCAGGAAAATTCATGAAGGACATTTTTGTAATAGGCCTTGAAGGAAAGGTAGGATTTGTTGGGTAGGAAGCAATAGTTTGTTCAGCTTAACTACAGTAAATACGTGAATGGGGATAATGGAAAATAGAGGTGGGAGAGAGAAGCTGGGGAACGATAGTGAACCATGGTGAACGTTAGGCTTATGTACTGCACACGGAAGGCTGAGTTGATGAAGATCTTCTGGGTGGTTTTGATTTATAGTGCACTGTTCATAAAGATAAGTCCAGTAGCAGGAGTGGAAGACATTAGGGTGTTGCTGAGATAAGAGGTGGAAAGTACTTCCCTGCCTGAGGGCTTACCACTGATTATAACAAAATTGAAGCAAAGTTCAGTGTACCTATCTTATTGACTTAGTAGTGAAATGGCAAGTATGTCATTCGAAAACAGAATTGAAAAATCATAATGAAGTAAATTTAAATACATTTTTCTTTTTCTTTCCTCTCTCTTTTTTTTTTTTTTTTTTTTTTTAAGAGACAAGGAAAAATTCAGGATCAGACAACCAGAAGCAATCCCTCGGGTAATTAGGCCTTCCATTTTATAGCTGTGTCTTGTATTGTGTTGTGATTAATTTAATACTCAATTTTAAGCTTAGGAGTTACATAACAAATTGAAGCAATCTCGTTCATTCAGTTCACATTTCTCTTCTCTTGTACCCCTTCTTACCCTCTTTCCCAATACTGACTTCTAACCCACAACTTCACTCAAACTTCTCAATTTTATTATTCAGTTGGGCATCTTCTGAGGAAAGGCAGATATTCTTTTAAGAATCTTATTGTTAGGTAGACAGTCAAGGAAAAGTTCATAGGAAGACCCAGGGAGCCACATGCTAGTACTAACCTGGACCAAAGCTATAGTGTTGACCCTTCAACCATAGTGTACGGTTGATTTACAATATTATATTAGTTTCAGGTGTACAACATAGTGATTCAGAATTTTTACAGATAATACTCCAATAAAAGTTATTACAAAATAATGGCTATAATTTCCTGTGCTGTACAATACATCCTTGTTGCATTTATTTATTTATTTACGTATTTATGTATGTATGTATGGCTGTGTTGGGCCTTCGTTGCTGTGCGCGGGCTTTCTCTGGTTGCAGTGAGCGGGGGCTACACTTCGTTGCGGTGTGCGGCCTTCTCATTGCAGTGGCTTCTGTTGTTGCAGAGCATGGCCTCTAGGTGCGTGGGCTTCAGTAGTTGCAGCACGTGTGCTCAGTAGTTGTGGCACATGGGCTCAGTAGTTGTGGCTCGAGGGCTCTAGAGCTCAGGCTCAGTAGTTGTGGCACACAAGCTTAGTTGCTCCGCGGCATGTGGGATCTTCCCTGGCCAGGGCTTGAACCCGTGTCTCCTGCATTAGCAGGTGGATTCTTAACCACTGTGCTACCAGGGAAGTCCATATCTATTTTATACATAGTAGTTTTTATTTCTTAATCTATACCCCTGTCTTTTTTTAAATGTATATATTTTATTTTATTTATTTGGTTGGGCCAGGTCTTAGTTGCAGCAGGCGTGCTCCTTAGTTGTGCCTTGCCGGCTCCTTAGTTGTGGCATGCGAACTCTTAGTTGCAGCATGCATTTGGGATCTGGTTCCCTGACCAGGGATCGAACCCAGGTGCCCTGCATCAGGAGCGTGGAGTCTTAACCACTGTGCCACCAGGGAAGTCCTTCCATACCCCCTATCTTTCTTAATGCTTAATGGTGTTGAGCTTTTTCTGAGTGTATAAATAGGCAGTTGTACTTCTTGTATCAGAAGTTGTGGTCTGCTGCAGTTGTGTATGTGTGCTTATCATTACATTGAAATGTTTTCTTGTATAAAGGCTGAGGGTTTGAGGGTGAGAACAGAACTGGGAGAAAAAGAATAGTGGGCTTACTTTGGTTTTTAAAGGCAGTGTCTTTGTGACTTTATCCTCAATTTCTTTCTCTTAGAAAAATAAGTTTTTATTATATCTCTATACGTTCTATATAGTCCGAGGTCAGCAGATCTTTCAGTAGAAGGCCAGATAGTAAATATTTTAGGCTTTGTGGACCATATACAGTCTCTCTGTCATGTTCTTTCTTTGTTTTGTTGTTTTGTTCATGCCTTTAAAAATGTAAAACCATTCCTAGCTCACTTGCAGGCTGGATTTGGCTCTTTGGCCTGTTGTTTGTCACTCCCTGGTCTGGTATAGCACAAGGAGTTCATGTGGTTAGGATAGTTCTCAGTGCCTTCTGGGATGGGGGAAAGGGGAAAGAATATCTTGTGTTTGGAACATGATACACTTTAAAAATTTCTTTAAGATCAGTTTTTTTTGCCTTCAACAGATTCCTGCTGAACTCTTGTTTCCAACAACTCCTGTGTCAAGTCAAAGCTTTCCTCCCATTAAGGAAAATGTTGCAAGAGGACATCTTTCAGAAGCGGCAAATACTTACGCAACGAGACTTATAAATAATCATCGAGGTTCACCCCAGTCTGAACCTGAGAATAACAGGTCAGTGGCTAAAATGTGTTTTTCCATTTGGGGAATGAATATTAAACAGCCTTTACTTGACACTTCAATGCAGTAATACACTTCTAAGAAAGTGTAGTTTACATGCATGTGAAAAGCCTTAAGGACAAGTTACTTTGCTTTCATTGTCTGAACTTACCCCCACCCCACTTACGTTACCTGTTTAAATCAATTAAAAGAATATTAATTGTTTTTATTGTGGAGATTGATCAAATTGTCACCTCTTTGAAATTCTGTATAGTATGAAAATTCCTGCTTTTAAGATTATCAGTATCTGAGTAAAGAAAAACCTGAAGCAGTTAACAGTACAACGCTGTAATGTCAAATGTGACCCATAAGTTCTTAGCAGAGCCCATGACATGCTGTGTACTTCGGATGAGTGGATGGAGAAGGAAGAGAAAGAAAGGTGTGAGTGATACATGAATTGAACAGTTAGCTCTTTTGACTGGAATGGTCAGGGAAGGCTTTAGATGAGGTGGTACTTCGGTTGGTTCCTGAAATTCTGAAAGCAGTACTCTGCACGGGTGGCCCATTCAACGGGGATAGAATGAACACAGGTGAAAAGGGGCGTGCTGCCAGTGAACTAGGACATTAGACTGACTCCGTCTGATATTTGTTATTGAAAGAGAAACATGGAAACAAGATTCCCTGAAATAGTGAGGCCAGGTGTTCCCAGAGGTTTTGTAGCCTTCATTAAATTCTTAAAAGGATTTTTGAAAATTCAGAAAAGATTAGAAATTGTCTTCACACATAGATACATCAGGGAGGGCATGTTTTGAAATAGTTTGCTGTTTATAGCCTACATTTTGAGGTCTTCTTTTGTGGCTGGATTGCTACTTAACTGAGAACATGTGTGAATTTTTTTTTAACTAGTCCCTGTAATGTTGGCTTTTCTTCATAAAGATGGTTCCAGACAAAGTAAGAAAAAGTAAAATTTGTAATGTTACAGACGCGATAATGGAATTTAATTTCGGACGTGACTGCCATCAAAATGGAAGAAGAGAATAGAGTAAAATTTTTCATTAAATTTTTTAAAAATGTTTATTTATTTATTTTATTTTTGGCTGTGTCGGGTCTTAGTTGCAGCACGCGGGCTCTTTGCTGCTGTGCGTGGGCTTCTCTCTAGTTGTGGCATGTGGGTTTTCTCTCTTTGTTGTGGTGTGGGCTCCAGAGCACGTGGGCTCTATAGTTTGCAGCACGCAGGCTCTCTAGTTGAGGCACGGGGGCTCAGTAGTCGTGGTGTGTGGGTTTAGTTGCCCCGCGGCATGTGGGATCTTAGTTCCCCGACCGGGGATCGAACCAGCGTCCCCTGCATTGGAAGGAGGATTCTTTACCACTGGACCACCAGGGAAGTCCCCTTCATTAATTTTTAAAGCCTGTATTTATTCTTAAATTCATAGAGCCAAAGTCTGTGGAAAGGTGTACCTAAACTAAGTCTTGAGAGAGACAAATAGGAATTGGCCTGGTAAGAAAAATAATAGGACAACTTCCAATTAAATGCTTAACTCCATTGATCCCTAGACAGTCTCAGAACTTGGAAGCATTGGGAACTTCTGAAGGTGGAAAATAGGGGTGAGAACAGGAAGCTTGTATGAAAGTTTAAGGAAGAGTAGTTCCCTAGACCTCTTTCCAGCCTGCGAAGTCCAGCAGTGCTGCTTCTCTTCCTCTGTCAGAAGGGAGGGAGTTTACTTTCTGGAGCAGTTTCTACTGCTGAAGATGTGGGTGAGCCACTGTTTTGGAAACAGAAGAAGTAAGGGAAAGTTTGAATACTGAATGGCAAGCAATCCCCCTCCCTTCCTTCCCTCACTGGGCTCCCAAGAGAAAAGCTCTAGAAGATGATGACAGCCTGAGCATCCTTCACATGCCCAGACCTCACTGCTTCTAGTCTGAAATAGAAGTATAGCCAAGGATCCCCAGATGTACAAAACTGAAACAAAGGGAGTAGAAGAAACCATGTGAAATTTATTGAGAGGTGGGTAGATGTTTAACAGAAAGATCTCCTAGAACGAAAAGATAAATGGTTGGAAGATAGAAAAAAGAAGAGATGACGTACTGGAGGGGCCAACATCTGAATAAGGACATTTCAGAGTGGGAAATCAGAGAACAAAGGGGGGGGAAATTATATAAGAAAGACTTAATTGCCACTAAATACACAGCATAGTGGCTGGAAAAGGTAAGAAATATCTCAGAGAGGAAAAACACAGGCTGTATTCGAAAGATCAGGAATCAGAATGGCAGGAACAATGAATGGTAGATAACAATGGATTGATGCTTTTAAAGTTTTGAGAAAGTAATTCCCAACCTGGAAGTCTATATTTTTCAAGCCAGCAGTGAACTTGAGAGGTGTGAATAAAGATATTTTCACCATGCAAAATTTCACATTTCTTTATGTCATATGTACCCTTTCTCAAGATTTTATTAGAGATTATGCCCTCTCCCTCCATATGAGAGAGTAAGCCTAAGAAAGGGGAAAATCCTTCTTGAGAGATGAGGTCTTAACACATAAGGCCCAAATAGCAAATCAGTACAAATATCCCTCTAAGTGAGGCAAAAAGTAATCAATTGGTGATAAATTCACAGAAAACTAAGCAAATGAAGAAAATGAGGCAATTTTTAATGCAGGGGAAATTGTTTTCCATGAAAGGATAGGGCATGCTGGTTTACTTTGTGGTTCACCTTTGATCACTGAATGTTGATAAAAATTATGATGGGCAAACGGGAATGGCAGTGTCATTCACTGAGCTCTGGAATTCAGAGAGCTGCCCTGGGGTGGGTGGTGGCATTCTGTTCAGACATGTTACATTGAAATGCCAGAAGACATCAAACGAAGAGATATTTGGCAGTATAAGGATGTGGTACTTTTAAAAAGAGGTCTCAATAGTTGTTTCCTTATCTGTAAAAGGAGAAAATAATCTCTACTTCATTAAATCATTGGGCAGTACTGTGTAATATATCATTTTTTAAAAAAATGAACATGGGCATTTCTTAGAATTCCAAGATAGTTAGATTACTTCAAGGTCGTCTATTTTTTCCATATCTACATTTTATAATCTTATATTTCATATATAAAATTTTTTCCAGCCTGAAACGGAGACTCTCTACTCGTTCCTCAATTTTGAATGCAAAGAATCGCAGATTGAGTAATCCAGCATTTGAAAATTCTTATAAAGATGATGATGATGATGAAGATGTCATCATCTTAGAAGAAAACAGTACTCCCAAGCCTGCAGTAGACGATGATATTGAAGTGAAATTGCGACAGAGTCACATGGAGCAAAGCGGTGTTCAGGTGGAGCCTGTGGGTGATAATGAACCGTGTGGCCAGGCTAGTTCAACAGGCACCTCATCATCCAGGTGCAATCAGGGAACCACTGCAGCCACCCAGACTGAAGTACCAAGTTTAGTCGTTAAAAAGGAAGAAACTATTGAAGATGAGATAGATGTGAGAAATGACACAGCCAAACTGCCATCCTGTGTGGAAACTGAAGGAAAGACGCATGAAACCCAGGAAATCTTTGATAAATCTGCTGGTGATGCTGGTTGCCAATTAAATGAACTAAGAAATGAGCTGCTTCTTGTCACCCAAGAAAAAGAAAATTATAAAAGACAGTGCCACATGTTTACTGACCAAATCAAAGTGTTACAGCAGAGGATACTGGAAATGAATGACAAATACGTGAAGAAGGAAACTTGCCATCAGTCTACTGAAACTGATGCTGTATTTTTACTTGAAAGTATTAATGGCAAATCTGAAAGCCCAGACCATATGGTATGTCAGTATCGGCAAGCTTTGGAAGAAATAGAAAGGCTGAAAAAACAGCGTAGTGCGCAGCGACATGCAAAGGCTGAATGCGGCCAGTGTTCCAGTAGCGAGAGTAAAAGTGAAATGGATGAGATGGTTGTGCAGCTTGATGATGTATTTAGACAGCTGGACAAATGCACTGTTGAGAGGGACCAGTATAAAAGTGAGGTGAGTTACGTCATTCAGCGTAGTGAGAGCCGTGGGAGTCCAGGGGCATCTAAAGCTTAACTGCCAGTTGCTAGATGGGCATAAATCACTTAATCATATTTCCATTTACCGACTCCACTGGTTCTCAACTGGGAGTGGTCCTTCTGGGGGCATATGGAAATGTGTAGGGCAGTTTCGGTTCTTAAATGTCTTGAAGGGATGGGCATTGTTGGAATTGAATGGGTGGGAACCAGGTCTGGTAAATGTCCTGTAGTGCGCAGGACACTGCTCTGCAGTGAGGGATCGTCCTGCTCATTCCCACTGAGACGCTCAGTTACTAACATGCCGGGAGTTCTACGTCCGCTATTAATAAGCCTGAAAATAACCACACAGGGTAGATGACAATACCTCATTTTATCGAGGTACCCTGTATTAGTTATGATTAGGTTCCTTTGAAGGTGAAGTAAAACCCCACGTAACAGTAGCAGCTGCACAGTCGTCAGAGACACAGGCTCCTTCTGCATCGTTGCTTTGCTTCTCAACCTGCGCTTGTGGTCTGAGATGGCTCTTCAGGTCCAGCCAACATATATCTGCATTCCAGGCAACAGGAAAGAGAAGGAGTGCAGTTTCTGAAAGCTGCTTATATGCCATCTGTCAGAACTTAGTCACCTGGCCAGTGGATGCCTTGGAAATGTAGTCTTTATTTGGGGTTCTTTTACTGAGGAAGGAGGAGCCCCCAGTTCAAATTTGGGTAGCTCCTTTGAAAAATATTTTACGTATTATATTTACATGGTGTTTGAAAGGAGAGTTTCTCTGCTAAAAGGAATTTGGAAACGACAGTATGGTACCGAATTGCCCCTTCTTCCTGGAAATACTGCCGACATAACTGCTCATTCAGACATTCCGCTTGATGTGTTGGCTCAGGAGCTAGATGACAAAATACATAAAAAACTATAAGTTTTCTGTTGTAACTTAACTGCTGGTGGGTGTGCAAGAAATGAAAGTCACTATGACCTCAACATAATTTGGGCATTTTTATCTTGGTTTTTCAGTTTTTAGGTCCCATTTGTTTTTAGTCATGCTTTAATTGACATTTTGCATTCTTCTAATATAAAAAGATACAGAGCTGAAACTAAACAAATGAAGCTTTATTTATATAAAGCTATTGTTTTTTGTGTGTGTTTTGTTGGTTTTCTTTTTGGAGGGGGGAGGTGTCCTAATTTTTTGATGGTAATTTTCATCAAGCAGGATTTTGTACATTTCTTAAATTTGCACTTTGACATTAGTATTTTTAAATTGTACAGTTATAAAATTAATTAATTTTTTGTCAGGTTGAATTATTGGAAATGGAAAAATCGCAAATCCGTTTGCAGTGTGAAGAACTGAAAACTGAAATCGAACAATTAAAATCTACAAGTCGACAAATTGGAGATGTGTCAACATCAAGTAACATGGAGGAGTCTGTAAATTATACTGATGGGGAAAGGTAACATGAAATGAGGCATTTGGCTAGGGCTGCAGTTCTGGTTAACATGATACTTATTTGCTAGTGCACATCAAACAGATTGTTCTAGCAAAAGAAGTTATTGGCTGCTGTGATCCCAACATTATGATAGACAGAGATACAAAAGAAGTACGTGTCATCATTCTTCCCTTCAAGGAACTAACAATTTTGTGAACTTAAATGAAATAGGAATTTCAAAGGAATTAAGCTCTGATTGGTCAGAGTGGTTTGGAATGTTTTTTGGGAAAAAGTGAAAATTGAGCCAGATATTGAAGGATGGGCTGAATTAGGCAGTGACTAGAAGACAAGGGTCTATTTCATGAAACTTACTTTTTCACCTTGATTTCTTTAATTTCTGTACTTGGCACCATTTCTTTATGGTTTGCTACCTCATTTTACTACATTCCTTCCCCAATTTTAACTTTTAGGAAATCAAAAAATTACTAAAAATTGCCATTACAGGTGATTCCTAATTACAGGTGATTAATTAGGAAGAAGTTCTGTGAAAATAAGAAAACAGTAAATGAATGATTACCCTCTCTCAGTAAGATATTAAATGGGCTTGGGGTTCTGACAGTGTTGGTGGTCTGTTGATAACCATTCAAGAGAGAAAAAAAAAACACACAAAAATAGTCATTAAAAATTGTGCAACTCTTCCTGCTAATATGATAAAACTTGATACCTAAAATGTACTATTGTTGAGAAATAATTTACCATCCTTACTTGACATTAATTATATTATGACTTAGTTTTTTAGCTTAAGGTTTTAAAGGATTTCGTTAAATCTATTCATGGAAATAGAATGAATAGATCAGTACATATAAGCATGGGGGGGCAAGGGGTCAGAAAAAAAAAATCCCAACTGGTGTTTCTGAAAATGGGAACCACAAGCATCTGTGGTGCTTGTAAAAATGCAGATCTTGGACCACAGTGCAGTTTATTAAATTGGAAACTTTTAAACAATCTCCCAGATGATTCACTTGCACACTAAACTTTGAGTAACTGATGATCTTTTAGACCTGCGCTTTCCAAGACAGTATAGCCACATTTGGCCACTGACACTTTAAATCTAGCTAGTCTGAATTGAGATGTGCTTTAAGTATAAAATACATGCTGGATTTTGACGCCCTGGTATGAAAAAATAAATAAATAAATAAAATGCCTCAATATTTTGGTTATATGATGAAGTGATATTTTATATGTAACTAAAATTTATTGTTTCATTTTACTTTTTAATGTGGCTATTTGAATATTTAAAATTGCATATGGAGCTCACAATATTTCTCTCAGTCCTGTTCTGTGTACTAAAATAGGGATCTGTGGTATGTCCTGTAGAGAGGAGGAATTAGCCAGGACAGTCAAAAGACTTAAAGGATAGGATAGGTCAGAGATGGTTGTAGGGTCATACTGGTCTTTTTTAATTTTTTGTATAGAAATGGGCCTCTGATTGAAGATGAGTGGGAAAGCTTGGACAAAAAACAGCTGGTATGGGGATGATGTAAAATTTTATCAAAGGTCCAATGGAATCTTAACATAAGCTCACAAAAAACATATTTAAAATCACATTTTTATGCGTTGTCAACCCAAGGATGAGCAGCTCGCTCCTTCAGAGATTTCCACCCTAGAAAGATCAGTATCTAAACTAAATGTAGACTTCTTATATTTTGGGAGGGGGCAGAACAAAAACAACTGTGACATCCTCTTGACCCAGGCGTCTCAATCTTCGACGCAAAGACTGCTTGCTGTGTAGTTGTAGAAATTTGAAGTCTAGAATGTGGATATTCAGATAGATACAGTATAGAAAACGGAAGGAATGATAATGATAATTTAATCCAGGGTTTCTCAGTGTTTATAATAAATGCATAGTAAAACGGATAGTTAGTGAACTTTAGCATGTGATAGGTTCAGAGAAATCCTGCATTTTATTTTTTTAAAAGGCTTTTTTTTTTTTTTTTAATATTTATTTGGTTGCACTGGGCCTTTGTTGCAGCAAGTGGGCTCCTTAGTTGCTGCTCCAGGGCTCCTCAGTTGCAGCTCGCTGGCTCCTTAGTTGCGGCATGCATGTGGGATCTAGTTCCCTGACCAGGGTTTGAACCCAGGCCCCCTGCATTGGGAGTGCAGAGTCCTATCCACTGCGCCACCAGGGAAGTCCCAGAAATCCTGCATTTTAAAAAGTCTTTTTTACCATTATTTAACCCAAAGTTGTGTAAGCTTATTTGACCACAGGACCATTTCTTTTTCCTTTTATATCTCATAGAACATGTTTTAGGGAACAATTCAATTTACTTTGCTCAAAAGGAAGCTGAAATTCAAAGTGACACATTCTTATTCTTAGACCAGTGTTCTCACTAGTGTATCATTATTGTTTTCCAGGTGATAACAAGATTTTCAATTGTAAATAACATCTTGTAATTTATGTATTTTACCAGTTCATCTTTTCTCCAATCTTGAATTAAAATTGTATTAGTTGGAACCAAACAGAGCTGCTAAGTGTTATGAAACACTCTACTTACCAACAGATAAATATTATAGTTAGTTATTAAATTATGAATTATTAAGTTAAATGAATTGTTAAATCTAGTTCTCTTGAGGAAGTTTTGCTTTTCATTTAGTTTGTATATCATTCTACAGAGATTCCATTTTAATGTTTCCCTTAAATTTTAAGGCCTACCTGAATATTAAACTGTATTGTTATAATGTTTGTCTAATAGGTGTAATGTTTGTATTTGCAGCCTCAAACTTCGATCTCTTCGAGTTAACGTAGGACAGCTCCTGGCCATGATTGTACCTGATCTCGATCTTCAGCAAGTGAATTACGATGTTGATGTAGTTGATGAGATCTTAGGACAAGTTGTCGAGCAAATGAGTGAAATCAGTAGTACTTAAAGTGTATTTTTTGTGAGATAATAAAATATATTTGCTCCGTCTTTCTGGTTGTATAGCTTTCAAAATTTAAGCAACTTTGTTATAGATATGATATGGAACAGGCTGAAGAACCATAATCTTTTCTGTATTCTATGCATTCAAGTGTGGACACAAATATTGTGGACACATTATCACACCTTTTGAAATGCCTGTGAATCATTGGTATTGAGCAGCTACATAGCTATCTCATGATTCTGCTTTGAAATGTAAATATTTATAATTAAGTCACACATATTTTTTTATTACCCTAGAGGACTCAAGTGTTTTTCACCAAGAGGTTTTCAGGTTGCCCCTAACCTTTGTGCAGTCTTTTCTGGTTCCCCAAAATGTACTTTTCTCTGACTTGAGGGCTGTGCCATAATAAAATGGAAATGTTACCTTTGATTTTCTTACAGAGAAGTTTAAAACAGGATTTTTAAAAATGGAATAACACTCCTGATAAGTTGTAAGTAATTGAGCATTAATGTTTCTTTTCTATAAATTCTTATCTCCTGAAATATTTTATTCATGAAAATAAAGTAAGCGGCAACTCCATCCATTTTGCCAGGATTTTTTTTTGTGTGCTGAGATTGCAGATCATGGTTATTAAACACAAAGTGTTTTTACAGAAAAAAATAATGATTTTTAGTATAAAAATATTAAATGCCCCACCACATTTACTTTGAAGCCCATTTTTGGCTGCTTAGTCCGCATGGAGTGGGCACAATAATTGTTCAATATTTCTTTTTGTGAAATTTCCTGTACAGCCTTTTGTAGGATTACTACAGGTTAATATGAGTTGAGGAAGACAATCTTTCTCCAACAGTACTGCATACCTTTTATTATATTACATACCTAAGTGTTTATATCCTGGAGTTAAGCAACAAACAACCTAGGATTATAGTATTACATGCCATAAAAATTATGCTTTACTGGTCCCGTGTTTTGTGCAATTATAAAGAGATGGCTTTCTATTAAGTATAACTGTATATATAATTAAGAATCATATTTTCCACAATTAAAATGTGCATTATTTTTTTCAAAGTTTTATCATTGCTATTTATTTTTACTTTTGTTTCTGAACATTGAATACATGTTCCTTTTGTATGCTTAATTACATGTCTGTCTTGTACAATATTAAATTTTTACTGTACATTAACTACTAGAAAAAGCAAATAAATGAAATTTTTATTTGCTTGATAAAGTAATTGAAAGTGTATTTTTGGTATGAAGCTGGTTTTCTGTCACAGTTGTATCTGCTCAAATTTTAAAATATCTTGTAATAAAATAAAAATATATATGATGGCTCACACTTCAGATACTACTTTTAAGGAATTCTGTATTCAAGTTATATTTTGAAAAGTAAGATTGTGTGTTAAGACCCTCAAGTTGAGCTCATTTTACTATATTTATTAGAAGTTATATTTAGAAGATATAACTTCTAAAAATTTAGAAGTTATATTTACTTCGATTAAGGCTCCAAGACTGGGCTTACCTTGAGAGTGTGTGCGTGCATTTTACACTCAAACTTTATTTGTGTAAGTCATTTAATCTAAAGAAACCTTGCCTAAATGATAGCAGCTGTGTATAGCATGTCTAAGTTTGTGAATATTTATGTAGCACTTATTTCTGGAATTTGCTATTTTTCCCTTCCTTTTGGTCAGCTATATTCTTGCAAAAATACATATTTTATATGGCTGTTAACTGGCTTAATGGCAAAGTTAACCATAGAACTAGAGAAACTTGCTTGCTAAATCGATTCTTTGGAAATACTTACCTAATATTCACTTTTTAAGAAAATATTGCCAAGATATGACTTTGTGGCTAGCAAATTTAACAGAAGAACGTACATGGGCTTTCATGTCATCTGTTGAGGTAGCGATACCTATCTTTTTTTGTTAAGTTAAATTTGTTCAAAGGCTAGTGTGGGGGAGGATAGTGTGGCTTAAACTAATTATTTAAAACTTAAAAACAATGTGAGGACGTAAACCAGAATAGTCCACAGTCCCTACAAACAGGACCTCAGCCAAGACCACAAAATCAGTAAAAGCTAATTTTCACACAGTAGGAGAGGCGTGGCATATGGATGTGGCCTTTATTTGGGCCTCAAGTTCCTAATGTGGGCAGGAGGTGCTGGTGACTCTGCCCATGGTCTCAGACACTTGATTCGTGCTATCATACAGCCCATTAGGTCGTTATTTGTCATGGAGGAATAATTAAAGTAATATGTACTGATGGTTCTTAACACTCACTGGCTGCATTTTAGAATCACTTGGGCGGTTCTTAGGAATCCCAGTGTGAGGATGCACCTCGTACTAATTAAGAGTTTTGGGGGTTGGACCAAACTGTCAGGCTTCTTTATTTTAAGGCTTCCCAGCGCACCGTCAGAGCTGAGAGCTATTGATCTATACCCTCCACTGATGAATTTTGTAAGTGTTGAACTCAAGTGGTTCCTGAAACAAACTCAGGATCTGCATGACCACTTTCTCACTAGGGTAAGCAAGGACAGGGAGAGCGAAGCAGAGTTGATGCCCAAGTTAGAAATGTAAATACAACAGAATGGTATAAAGTGAAAGGTGTTTTCTTGTGTCCTTCCAGAAAATATTAGCTGCATACATACACACATTCATATATATATGCATTCAGTTTATATTAAATTTTGTATCTTTATATTTGATTATATATTTGTATCAAATCTACACAGGTATCACACCATATAATTGGTAACATTTCCATATTACTCTTGAACAGCTTTAGTAGCATTTTATGACATGAATATGCTCCCAGCCCTCATTTATTTCTTATCTTTTGATATTACTACAAAAAATGCTGCTGTGAAAATACCCACCACACATACTTTTTAAAGCATATCCAGAATGTAAATACCTTGTAGTGAATACTGATAGGTCAAAGAGTGTATGCCGTGTTTATCTTAATAAATGTCACCATCCAAAAATGGTTGCGAGTATTTATACTCCTATGACAAATAGATGTATGAGTGTGTTTTTTCCTATCTCCATCAAACTTACTGATATGTGGGAAAATGGCAGCTTGCACTTCTTTGTCTCAGGTTGAACATGTTTTCATATGTTTTATTGGCCATTTTAATTCCTTTTTTCTGAGTACCCTGTCATATTCTCTGCCTATTCTTTTCTGTTGGGTTCTTTGGTTTATTGCTTTAAAGAAGCTAAATGCCTGTTAATGTGGCCACAAACACTACCCAGACAACTCCTAGCTTTCAGAAGTTGGTTCAGTCTTACTTTGCACAGTGTCACATAGACTCATTGGAATGGAGTGAGAGACCCACTGGATTCGTGTCTTTTTATATGAGGCTGCCCCTTGAACAACTTGGGGCTTGTGGGTTCCGACCCCCATTTAGTCAAAAATCCACGTATAACTTTTGACTCCCCCAAAGTTACTAATAACTGTTGACCGGAAGCCTTACAACAATGAACAGTCAATTAACATGTTTTGTCTATGTTACAGGTATCATTTACTGTATTCCTAGAATGAAGTAAGCTAGAGAAAAATTGTTAGAGAATCATAAGGAAAATGCAGTACTGTACTGCCAAATTCGTCGTCTGTTTACAAGATGGACCATCTCAGTGTGTACATCTGTATTGTCTTAAATGATAGACAACACTAGATGTTATGTGTACCCATTGAAAATGAAAAGGTAATGTGAAAAAAATTTATTTACAGGTATAATGATTCATGCACTGGTAATGAAGAAGCAGCAAGGAATATGATTGCTTTTTGGTAGCCTAGTGTAATCAATACAATTGCTTCACGGTTGCCTAGCCTATACACTAATCGTTATAAAATTTTTTAAAATTTATTTTTGGCTGCATTGGGTCTTCGTTGCTGCGTGCGGGCTTTCCCTAGTTGTGGCGAGCAGGAGTTACTCTTGGTTGCGGTGTGCAGGCTTCTCATTGCGGTGGCTTCTCTTGTTGCGGAGCACAGGCTCTAGGCACGCGGGTTTCAGTAGCTGTGGCACATGGGCTCAGTAGTTGTGGCTCACAGACTCTAGCGTGCAGGCTCAGTAGTGGTGCACGGGCTTAGTTGCTCTGCGGCATGTGGGTTCTTCCCGGACCAGGGCTCAAACGCATGTTCCCTGCATTGGCAGGCGGATTATTAACCACTGCGCCACCAGGGAAGCCCGTTATAAATTTTTTTTTTTGGCTATGTTCTTTGTTGCAGCGCGCGGGCTTCTCTCTAGCTGTGGTGTGTGGGTTTTCTCTTCTGTAGTTGTGGCGCATGGGCTCTGTAGTTTGCAGCATGCAGGCTCTAGTTGAGGTGCGTGAGCTCAGTAGTTGTGGCATGCTGGCTTAGTTGCCCCGTGGCATGTGGGATCTTAGTTCCCTGACCAGGGATCGAACCCATGTCCCCTGCATTGCAAGGCGGATTCTTTACCACTGGACCACCAGGGAAGTCCCTACAGTTACATGCTTAATACAGTATTGGAAACGTTACATTTTTTTAAAAACCTCTTACCTGTGATGATATGCAGTTTCTCCAGTTACGAGAGAAGCATACTGTATGGTAATGTAATCCTTTGAAAGCAAAGTTATAAAACAGGAAACTTACATTAATTTTATATTAAGTATCACTCACCTTATACCTATGTAAGGACAGACTAGTATCTACATATATTCTATGCATTCATGATATACCTAAATTTTTCTATGTTTGTTTATTACATGAAATCGTGCATTTTATTATATATATTTTTTGAAGTATAAATGATGTACAGTGTCATGTTTCAGGTGTACAGCACAGTGATTCAGTTATATATATCTTTTCAGATTCTTCACTTATAGGTTATTACAAAATATTACTATAGCTCCCTGTGCTATACAGTAGGTCCTTGTTGATTATCCATTTTATATATAGCAGTGTGTATATGTTGATGCCAATCACCTAATTTAACCCTCCCCCCAGCTTTTTCTTAAATTTTTAGATATTTCTAGGTTATGCACTTCATCTGCATTTTTATTTTTTTTATTATTTTTTATTTATTTATTTTTGGCTGCATTGAGTCTTCGTTGCTGCACGCAGTCTTTCTCTAGTCATGGCGAGCAGGGGCTACTCTTCGTTGCCGTGCATGGGTTTCTTATTGCGGTGCCTTCTGTTGCAGAGCACGGGCTCTAGGCACACAGGCTTCAGTAGTTGTGTCTCATGGGCTCTAGAGCGCAGGCTCAGTAGTTGTTGCGCATGGGCTTAGTTGCTCCGCGGCATGTGGCATCTTCCCAGACCAGGGCTCGAACCCGTGTCCCCTGCATTGACAGGCGGATTCTTAACCACTGCGCCAACAGGGAAGCCCTTATCTGCATTTTTAAATCGTCGTAATCTCCCCCCAAGTTTCCAATATATTGAAAAAAATCTGCATATAAGTGAACCCATCCAGTTCAAACCCGTGTTGTTCAAGGGTCAACTGTATTTGTCTTTTTGTTTTTTTATAGATTTATTTTATTTATTTATTTTTGGCTGCGTTGGGTCTTCATTGCTGCACGCGGGCTTTCTCTAGTTGCGGTGAGCAGGGGCTACTCTTCGTTGCGGTGCGCGGGCTTCTCATTGCAGTGGCTTCTCTTTTTGCAGAGCACAGGCTCTAAGCATGGGGGCTTCAGTAGTTGTGGCTCGCTGGCTCTAGAGCACAGGCTCAGTAGTTGTGGCGTACAGGCTTAGCTGCTCCGTGGCATGTGGGATCTTCCCGGACCAGGGCTCGAACCCGCGTCCCCTGCGTTGGCAGGTGGATTCCTAATCAATGTGCCACCAGGGAAGTCCCTGTATTTGTCTTTGGGACATTGGTCACGGCTCACAAAAAGAATGCCATTAATATCCATCCACTTGGCATAGAGGAAAATATATATGCACTGCTTTTTTAGCATTAATTTTGTGATCATGAAGTTAATTTACATATACTGGCCTCTAGGGAGAAAGTCAAGACCTGTGAAGACAAGTCTTGGTAAATTCAAGCCATTCAAATGCAGGTGAAGTTTTTAGGTGAGTGTGGTCATAGAGAATGAATTAACCATTATAAAACTGGAGTGTGAGTCACAAGTAAATTTCCTACACAGGCATTCTAATAAGAATGGGCTGAGTAAATACAGTTACCTGTTTCAAACATGTAAAACAAGTTTAACCTCAAGGTTCAGTATTAATTTCTTGCAAAGCAGTCAGGACTCATTATGGTAATGATATATAGAATAGACTCAAAAGAGCTTTTTACCCCAACTTGGCTAATATTCAGGTTATGAGTGTCTTCAATTATGCAAATATTATCCAGAGTTCAGCTGTATCTTCATAGCGAAGTGTGACGGTGCTTTAGATGTACAGAGTACATGAGTCATCAGTCCTCCTCATTCCTGTTAAGTGCTGTTGAAAACTGCGGCCTGTAGTTTGAACCGTGTGGCCTGTGTTTTGAAAGTTTGTACTGTGATCCGAAGCAGGGCTGACTGGAAGTAATTTGATGTGGGCTTTTCATTTTCTTTTTTCTGGATAGGCAGTTGTCCCATGTTTTTGCGATTCCCTTGGTGGAGTATCTGTGAAACTGTGGTGTTCATGCAGACATCTGAGATGCTAGAAAGCGCTCTTCCCAACTTGCTGTGTGACTTTACAGTGTGAGTTGTCTAACCAGCTGACAGCCAGAGAAGAGACGCAGTCTGACATAACTAACTATACCTGTTACCTCTTTTCCTGGGCAGAGAATTACAGGGGTCTAGGACAATAATAAAAATCATTACATATTATTATAATACTTACATATAATTATGTTATATAAAGTATATGATAATAGTATTATACACCATATTCACCGTCATCACTTTAACCAGTAGTTTCTCATTTCCCACTAATTTACTGTGTTCTTAAATTGATTTTTTTCAGTTTCAGATATTTTAAGCTCTATAAAGGGAATTTTTTTTTACTTTCTTTTTTTTAAAAAATTTTTTGGCACGGCAGGTGGCTTGCGGGATCTTAGTTTCCCGACTGGGGATTGAACCGGGACCCCCAGCAGTGGAAGCTTGGAGTCCTAACCACTGGACAGCCAGGGAATTCCCTCTATAACGGGAATTTTCAATTGCATACAAAAGTAGAGAAACTGTTCACTGCAGCACTATTAACAATAGCCAGGACATGGAAGCAACCTAAATGTCCATCAACAGAGGAATGGATAAAGAAGATGTGGTACATATATACTGTGGAATATTACTCAGCCATAAAAAAGAACGAAATAATGCCATTTGCAGCAACATGGATGGACCTAGAGATTGTCATACTGAGTGAAGTAGTAAGTCAGAGAGAGACGTATCATATGATATTGCTTATATGTGGAATCTACAAAAGGGTACAAATGAACTTATGTACAAAACAGAAATAGAGATACAAATGCAGAAAACAAACATGGTTACCAGGGGGTAAAGTGGCAGGGGGGAGGGATAAATTGGGAGATTGGGAGTGACATATACACACTACTATATATAAAATAGATAACTAATAAGGACCTACTGTATAGAACAGGGAACTCTATTCAATACTCTGTAATGGCCTATATGGGAGAAAAATCTAACAAAGTGGATATATCTATAACTGATTCACTTTGCTGTACACCTGAAACTAACATAACATTGTAAACCAACTGTGCTCCAATAAAATTTTTTTTAAAAAATAGAGAAACTATTATAATGAACTCATGTGTACCCATCACTCAGCTTCAACAATTTCCAACTCACGGTCAATCTTGTCTTATCTATATCCCCATTAACTTATCCCTCCGGTAATATTTTTGTGTGTGTGTGTGTTGTAAATATTAACTCATTAATTTTTTTATTGTGGAAATATATACATTACATAAAATTTATCATTTTAGCATTTTTAAGTGTATGATTCAGTGGCATTAAGTACATTCACATTGTTGGGCAACTATCACCACTATCCATTTCCAGAACTTTTTCATCATCTCAAATAAACTCTATCCACTAAACAATAACTCCTCATTCCCACCTGCCCCCCTGGTGGCCTCTACTTTCTGTCTCTACGAATTTGCTTATTCTAGGTACCTCATATAAGTGGAATCATAACATATTTGTTCTTTTTATTTTTAATTTATTTAATTTTGGTTGTGTTGGTTCTTTGTTGCTGCGTGCGGGCTTTCTCTAGGTGCAGCGAGCGGGGGCTACTCACTGTGGTGGCTTCTTTTGTTGTGGAGCACAGGCTCTTGGCACGCGGACTTCAGTAGTTGTGGTGCACAGGACTAGTTCCTCCATGGCATGTGGGATCTTCCCAGACCAGGGCTCGAACCCATATCCCCTGCATTGGCAGGCAGATTCTTAACCACTGCACCACCAGGGAAGTCCCCATATTTGTTCTTTTGTGTCTGGCTTATTTCACTTTGCATAATGTTTTTAAGGTTCATCCATCTTGTTGCATATATCAGTTTCATTCCATTTTAAGGCTGAATGATATTCCATTGTATGTATGTACCATATTTCATTTATCCATTCATCCGTCCATGGACATTTAGTTTGGTTCCACTTTTTGCTATTAATGCTGCTATGAACACTGTTGTATAAATATCTAATTGCGTCCTTGCTTTTACTTTTAATTCTTTTTGGTACATACCTAGGAGTGGGATTTTCCTTTTTTTTTTTTTTTCTCTTATGTGTGCTTTTCAAACAATCAGAGTACATATTAGTCATTCCCAGTCCAAGTTCTCGAAATCCTAGCCATGACTCGAGAGAACATCTAAAAACTATATATCTGGATTACATTATCCTAGCTTTCTGTAGAAAACAGGCTTAAGGAGCCTCCTGTCATGTTTGTCAACATGAGACATCCATCTGTAGACAATTTCTATACCTTTCATGAAACCAGCTACAAGCATCAACCAGCATTTATATAAGAATCCATGTCAATTCTTTTTCCTAAAAATGCTGAAAGAAAAATTTTTTTAAAAAGCCAGGAAGAATTGGCTCCTCAGATGAACCTGTATGTTCCTTTGATCAATTAAGGCTATGCATCACAAGGGATTTTTTTCCTGGCCTCTGGGAAACTCACAGATAAAATGTCACATTTGGAAAATTATCCCATTTCAAAAGGCCTGCTGCATCTATTTCTGCCTTCTGATTTACAACCTCACTTTAAAATGTTAAATTCTGTTCTTAAAAAGTGTCTGTAACCACATCTCACATCTGCTAACTGAGGTATATTGTAAGCAATCCAGGTACTGAACAATCACATAGTTTTGAATTCTCCAAAATGATCTAGAGCCAATATATATCTTAAAAATATATAAAAAACCAAAATCTCAGTTTTTGTTTGCAAAAGGAGGAAGAGACCTGGTTGAATTCAGGGCCAAGATATCCAGAGAGAGAGAGGAGGGGAAAAGTGGGGAGTGGGAGAGTCACCTAGGGGAGGCTGGCAAGCTGTCTTCTGCAAGGTTGCACAGGGTAGCACTCATTTTACAAAGCCCCTTGGCCTTGAAGGCCCAGAAATCTGCTGTTAGTCAGCACAAGGAGATTGTCCATTTACCCGGGCCAATCTCATCTCAGGGAAGCTCCCAGAGTAATGTATGCAACCAGGATTCCAGTTAATTTAGAAGGAGAATTGAAACTGCCTTTGAAACTTATGTGCATATGACCTGCTTATTCATGTCCAAAGGCTTCTGGGTCATTGAGCCATCCATCCTTTCCCATTCATTGCCAGGTCCCATTGCTCCTCCTTTGTGCCTCTATTGTCAACGGTGAGTTTCTTTACCTTCAATTCTCATTTCCCAGAGCTGCTCATCCGAAACTCTATCACTTGAAGCCCACTTTAAATGCCTCCTTCTCTTCAAACTTCTTTGAGCCTTCAAATTCAAAATAACCTCGTACTCAGAACTGTAAGAGCACATTGTTCCTTTCATACTCCTTTTCACTTTATTTTTTAATTATAATTTTTTGTGTACATGACAGGAAGCCCGAAGACCGTTTCTGTGGTTTATTTATGTTTGAAACACCAGTGACCAAAACGGGGGCCTGATACAGGTTACAGCTGTCAAATATTCGCTGCACCAGTGAAAGACTTGGTAGTCTTGGGCGGGTCTCAAGAGTTACAGCCTCCCCACCTGTCCTACAGGACGGCTCTTCTTTTCCTTTTACCGGACTGTAAATTCTATTGAGGGTAAGTCTGAGTCAGCTTCGCTCTCCACTGTGTATCCAGGGCCGGCACAGGGTTCCGCATATAGCGGATGCTCAGTAAATGTTTGCTAAAAGAATGAATTAACAAGGGAATAAGTGATTGAACGAATGAATCGATGGACTCCCCCTTTCTTCCACCTGTGCATCTGTCCGCACGGAATTAATAAACCCGCGGGAGCCAGCCCAGATTCGCAGGACTCGCGGCGCTGGACCATCCTCTGCGGCGGGGCGGGGCCTCCAGGGAGTCCCGCCCACGCGGAGGCGGAGTCTCGGGAGTCCCGCCCACGCGGAGGCGGGGCCTGCAGCGCGCGGGAACCGGCGCGCGCGGCGGCGGGAGCTGGCGGCCCCGGGGACTGACCGCGTCCCTGTAGGTAAGGCTTCCCCCGCGCTGGCTTCCGCGTCCCCGCGGTTTCCCGGCCGGACCTGGGGGGCGAGAGGCTCTCGCTGAGGGCCGGCCGCGAGGACCCGGGATAGCTCCCTAGAAGCGCGCGTCCGCGCGGCCGGTCCCCGCCCCGGCCCCGAGCGGCCTCCTCCCAGCCAGGTCCGGTCCCGGCTTCCCGGGCCCAGCGCCCCGTCCGGAGCGGCGGGAAGGGAGCTGCCTTCTCGCCTCCGGCCTCGGTCCGTTCTCCGGGCAGGCCCCTCCCCTGGGCGGCCTCCTCCCGCCAGAGAGCCCCTCCCCCGCGGCCCCGGCCCCTTCCCCCGGGTAGCCCCCTCCCACGCGGCCCACTCCCCCAGGCGGCCCGCCCCCGGCTCTCCGGGCTCGCCAGGCAGCTTCCCCTAAGCGGGGGCGGGCGCCCAGCCAGGCCCGACCCGGTGCCTTGATTTCCTCTGCTCGGGTATCCCATTTTGCTTTTCCGGACGTAGCAGGAGGATAAACTGAACAGCCACGACTCAGCGAACCATTTTAGGTGAAACTTGCTGGGTGTTAACGTCAGAGGTCAGCAGTAACATCCTCTCCCAACGCAGCGTGCGTTTTTAACGGTTAGCAGAGTTCCTGGCTCCTGCTAAGCGCTCAGTACATCGTTCCTGCTATGATATTCACCTCATTACCGACGATTTTCAGCTTTCCTCTGTCTTTGGAGAAAGAACGGTCCCCGAGGAACGGTATTCTGACCCTTGAAGACTCAGGAGGATGAAAGTCATCACTTGTGAGATCGCCTGGCATAACAAGGAGCCAGTGTACAGCCTGGACTTCCAGCACGGAGCCGCCGGGAGGATCCACAGGCTGGCCTCCGCGGGGGTGGACACCGCTGTCAGGGTAAATGGGGCCGAGGCAGAAAGGCCCAGGGAAGCACTACTAAGCAGCATTCTCCACTCTTCTATTTATAATGAGTGTCAACAGACACACACTACTTAGTTATCTAGGCCAGAGGGCTAAATTCTCAGGGCCTTGAGTCAACAACGAAAGCAGAGGAGAGCACCTTTCTTCCTGGGGTCCTGTTACCTAGAGTGATGTCACTGGACGCCCATTGCTGTAGAACCCTGAGCCAGTTTCCTCCTGGGAAACAGTTTGCACTAGAAGGAGGTGGGAGGCAATGGGACTGTAGGTTTATGTTTCAGATAGGAGTTCCTTCCTCTTACATTTCAAAAGAAAGACTAAGTTTTCTTTCTGAAAATCAGCATAGTGGTGTTTTCGTCGGTACAGTATGGTGCGTGCTCGCTCTACGTTTCTCTGAATGAATGTGTTCGTATCAGCAGATCTGGAAGGTAGAAAAAGGACCAGATGGAAAGGCCATTGTTGAATTTTTGTCCAATCTTGCTCGCCATACCAAAGCTGTCAATGTCGTGCGTTTTTCTCCAAATGGAGAAATTTTAGCATCAGGAGGGGATGGTGAGTATTGTACTTCAAGATTCTCCAGAAACCAGATACCCATGTGTCTCATGTTGAAGAGTGAGATTTGAGCTAGACAATACTTTGTTACTTTAGAGGTGGCTTGACCCTCTCAATCTGTCATTTAGATAGTTTAGTAAAATAATGTTGTGGGGAGTGGGAAGGGGTGGAGGATGCAAAGCTTAAACTGGGAAGACCTGTTTGAAAACGGCCCCTTTCCCACTTGCTCCCACTGGGCTGACTGGAGACAAGTAGGTAGGTGCTTACCATTCTAAGTCCCAAGGCGACTGGCCTGGCCTTGTTTGGCTGTCAGTTTAGCATCTGTAAGTGATCACAGCCCCAGTTCCATGTCTCTGTGTAATTAACGAATTAATTGGCTTGGGGAGTATTGTCTAAACAGCCCTCTAAATTATGTTTCTTTGGTGGGAGTAGATTGGTTCATATTTTCTGCTTGTGCTTATTTTTACTTATTTATTTATTTTTTGCCTGCGCCACGCGGTATGCGGGATCTTAGTCCCCCGACCGGGGATTGAACCCGTGCTCCCTGCAGTGGAAGCGCGGAGTCCTAACCACTGGACCGCCAGGAAATTCCCTTTCTGCTTGTGCTTAAATGGCATAAAATGATACAGAAGAAGTAAATCTTTTTATCATGCTCTAAAACTAACATAGTCTAGAAGTCAGAATAAAAAGAAAGAAGAAATCTCAGATGTTGTTTGCAGAAGGAGGAAGAGAAGCCTGGTTGAATTCAGTGCCCTGATGTCCAGTGTTTCCGTCGAGGGAGGGGTGGGGAGTGGCAGCACCACGGGGGGCAGTGGGGAGGCTGGCGGGCCGTCCTCTGTGAGGCCGCATGGGGCAGCCCAAGTCCTTTGGCCTCGAGGGCCTGGAAACCTGCCGTCAGTCAGTCAGCACGTGGCGAGTGCCGGTCCGTCAGGGCCAGTCTCATCTCAGCCAAGCTCCCGGGATTCCAGTTAATTTAGGGAGAGCACGTGTGTGTCCACGCCACCGGCTCCTTCACTCTCCTCCTTCGGGCATTCCTCGAAGGGGAGCCACGTCTTGGTCAGAAGGTTATGTGGTGAGCGTGGCGTCAGAACGTGGGGAGCTAGAGGACTCAGACAATCGATGACATCACGCTAAGGTATCTGACACGTCCATGGTGTTAACAGCTGACACATGTACGGGCTTACCATGTGCCGGGCATCGTGTGGTAGGCGCTTTATGCACTTGCACCATTTAATCCTCACGATAGTTGATGAGCTAGGCCCTGTTAGCCTCCTCATTTTACGGGTGAGGCGACCGAGGCATCAAGATGGGAGGTGACTGGCCGTAGGTTACACAGCTAGGAATGATTTGCCAACCCTTGCGTTGGTGCCTCTGTTGTTGTTTCCCTATTCGGCCACTTACAGGTTATGCCTGTGGATTTGTTAATGTAGTCAGTCTCTTTGCAGTAGTGTTTTGCCGGCCTGGGGACACTTCTGTTTAAGGTGACCTTGTATAGCTCTGATCTGGTATGGGTTTGATTTTGGAGTTTTTGTTCGGAAGGCAAACTTGCTTTTCCTGCCCGAATTCTTAGAAGTAAATCCTTGTGGCCATAGTGTCTATTGAACAACATAGATATTATTTAATACCCTAAAAATCCAGAAGCGAAGGAGCCATGCTTTGTAAAGCGTGGCTTATCTTTAACTGACTCGCTCCACAGATGCTGTCATTCTGCTGTGGAAGGTGAATGACAACAAGGAACCAGAACAGATTGCTTTTCAGGACGAGGATGAGGCTCAGCTGAACAAGGAGAACTGGACTGTCGTAAAAACCCTGAGGTAACCTCAGGAGGGACCTGGGAGGGATTCATCTTTACCACCTGAAGGCATTAAGCTGATGTGCATTTTGACTTTTATATCTCACTTAAAACTTTTACTTATGCAAGACAGTAATACGGGAATAGTTTAAAAGATAAAAATATGATTAAAATGGATTTTCTTAGTTTGTCTTATAAAATTTTCCTTAGTACACTTGAATCAATTTTAAAGATTCAAATATCCTTGAAGGTAGTAGTTTATAGCTATAGCTAATATAGCTCTAGTGGAAATTCCTAAAGTCCTATTGTAATGTATGGTCCCTGAGTTTGCTTTTAAATTTTTGACAATTTTTTCTCTCCTTGAGACAAGAATTGCTTTTTCTCCTCTTTGGATTCTAGGGGCCACTTAGAAGATGTGTATGATATTTGCTGGGCAACCGATGGGAATTTAATGGCTTCTGCCTCTGTGGATAACACGGCCATCATATGGGATGTCAGTAAAGGTAGCTGATATGTTTTTGTTATTATCGGGGGAAGGACTGTTCTAAGTGTCTAAAAAGCTGGACCTATAAAGGCTTCAGAAGAGTTTTTTTAGTGAACTGAAATAGGTGTTTGGCATGACGGGTTAGGGATTAACCCCATATGCCATGGACCCACTGCATTTTTAAGGGCTCAGTCAGAATGTATGAGGCTTAGCAGTGGTGTCATGAGTTGCTGGTGCCAAAGCAAGGTAGACCCCACACGCCTGGGGATGCAGACATGACGGGGGCGGCGGGGCGGGACTCGGCTGATCCCTGCCGCCCTGGAGCTTAGGATCTCGGGAAGTTAGCAAGTCATAATCAGTGAGGCACTGCATGCTCGATGTTGGGGTAGGTGGGATCAGGTTTCCATTTCGGGACATCAAGGAAAGCCAAGGACACCTCACTGCTTTGAAAGAACCTGTTCACTAGTTGAGGGGACAATAAACATGTGAGAAGTTACTGTAGTATGAAAATAGCAGTGAAATGCCAAAAGCCAGTGGTGGCTGACGCCTGACCACTATTACCTCCTGCTGGCCTGTACTCAAGCTTGATGTCTTCTCCCAAACCTCTTCTTCTCTTCTGCTTTATCTGCTGATTCTCCTGCAACCCAAGTGCCCAGGTCAGGAGTCAGGCAGCGGCATTGGCGTCCCCTGTGGTCTCAGCACTGCATCAGCCCAGTTTTCATGCACGCTGTAAAGGCCTCTGTTCTTAGTTCTGTGCGATCCAGCCGAAGCGTCCTCTGTCTTGCCTCATTTCTGTCATGCTCTTTCTCATCAATCCCAGACACTCGGCAATGTGGAGGACCAGCGTCACTGTCTCCTTTTTCCCAAATCTGGCCGTGGGTCGGATAATTTCAGTGTCCGTGGACACTCCATCAGCCGTCACCCCCTGAAGCCCGTTGTAATGAGCTTGAACACTGCCAGCATGCTGGGCGCTCTTGCAGGTGCTGGAGGATGCGTGAATACAGTGGCTACGTCCTAGTGGGGTGTCAGACGGATACACAGACGCATGATGTCAGGAAGTGATAGCGCGCTGAGGGGTCCGGGAGTGATAGGGTGATCTGGGAAGGCTTCTCTGAGCTTGTGGAGTTTGAACAGAGACTGGAATGAAGCCGGGGAGCAAGCCGTGTGCATTATTTCATGGGAACAGCCGGTGCAGAGGCCCGGCGGCAGGAGCTGCTGCTTGTGTCCAAGGAACAGGAAATCGACGGAAGGCAGCAGCAGGAGGGAGGGAGGACCTGAGGCTGGAGCGTGGCGGGTCCAGGCCACAGGGGTCGGGTCTCAGATTGTAACCAAAGTGTGACCACATGCTACTGAAGGGTTTTAAGCAGTAGACTGATGTGATTTTACTTATTTTTTAAAAAATATTTATTCATTTATTTATGTATTTATTTTGGCTGCCGGGTCTTAGTTGCGGCATGCATGTGGGATCTAGTTCCCCGACCAGGGATCGAACCCGGGCCCCCTGCCTTGGGAGCACAGAGTCTTACCCACTGGGCCACCAGGGAAGTCCCCTACTTATGTTTTAAAAAGATGTCTTTGGATGGCATGTGGCAAACTCTCCTAGGACAACACAGCAGGTAGCAGGGGGTGTGGGGGGAAGGAGCGGTTTTGAGGAGCGTGGAAATCAAGACTACATCCTAGGCCTCCGTCATTTTTTTTTTTCTTAACGTGTAATGTGGGCAAAATTGTTTAAAGTCAGTACATTTTTATGTATGGAAGTTCACATGCTGTGATTCCTTCTCCTGCCCATCACCTGAGTTCCTCCAAAGTTTGAGTCATAATCTTCAAGGTGGCCCTTTAAAAAGAACACCCACTTGGTCCACACTTGTCCTGTCAGTCAGCCCACTATTCTGTAGCTGGGCTTCTTTGAAGGCCTGTCACTTAAGTGCTCTGACAGTGACGTCTTAGCCAGGCGTCCTGCTCTCCTGCCAGAGCCGCCGCCTTCAGGCCCCTCAGCACCTCTGCTACCTGCTCCTTTCCTTCCTAGAGCCCTCAGGTCCCCCAGGCCCTCTCGATTCCTGCTCTGTCGGCCCCTCTGACCTCTTATTTTCTCTATCCAGTTTGCTCCCCAAAGGGATCATTTACGTACATAGACCCTTTTCTTCCACCCGACGTACCAAGAAAACCCCAACCCAGGATCGGTGCTACAATACTGACAGTTTCTCGGTCCCGGGCTAAGCACAGCTGGTCACAAACCGGCCACCCTGCAGATTGGGCCGCTACAAATTCATCCTCACCAGCCTCAGATGGGGTCCTGGGGTCCCAACCCCTTTTGCTTGCGAGGTTCGATCCCACTCCTGTTCTCCCCGGCAGCTCCCGCAAACCTCCGTAGGTCTCCTTAGCCTTCTTCTTCACCCCTGGCCACCTTAATCTCAGCAGACTCCCCTAAAGGGCTTCAAGAAGGGGAGGGGGAAGGAAAGTTAGCCTGACATTTGTGCAGTGTGTTTTACACACGAAAGTCACCGGCAGGTCACTGGCGACTTCGGGGCCAGGGTGGGGCAGGCGAGGAGCGGGAGCCCATGGCAGAGGGTTGAGTGAGTGGGAGGTGAGGAGGTCGGGAGAGTGAGTGACGGGGTGTAGACCACTCCCCAGAGAAGAAGGTTTTGGGTTTTTTGTTTTTTTTTTTTTTTGGCCTCATCATGCGGCATGTAGGATTTTAGTTCCCCAACCAGGGATCGAACCCACGCCCCTTGCAGTGGAAGTGCGGAGTCTTAACCACTGGACTGCCAGGGAAGTCCCTGGGTTTTGTTTTTTTAAGACTGGCCAAGGCTTCCTAACTCCCTCCTCTTTTTATCCGGGTAATCTCTGTGTGCTACTGGTTTTATCTTCTAAATGTTTCCCCCAAAGCCCTTTTCCCATCCCTAGTCACAATGCTCTGGTTCAGGCCCTCATCTCTCACCTGGTCTGCTGTCACCTCCTAACTAGTGACACTTTCTGTGCTCTCTTCGACCCTCAGTTTCATCTTTATAATGCAGGTCACTTCCCAGCGCAGCGTTGCTCTGAGCCACACCACGAACCCCCAGAACCGTTTTCCTTGCACACGAGGGTCTTGCACACACCAGCAGTCTCGGCTACTTGTCACTGCTCCAGAGGCCTAAACTGACTTTCACCCCGTGGATTTGCTCAGAATACCTTCTTCTTCCCTCATCGGCACCCTGTATCGTGCCTGACCTGGAGAACCGAACTCTGAGCTCACTCCTTCTCGACCTCACCCCCTGCTTTGTTAGCTGCCCTCTTCCTCTGCCTCATGTCACAGTGCGCATGCCTGGTGGTGGGTCTGTCCCCACCATGAGCTGTGAGCTCCCTGGGAGGAGGGGCCATGTGAAGTCATCTTTGGTCCCCAGAGCCTGACGTGGAGTTTGGTAGAGTCTCAGTTACCAACTGCTGAATTATGGAACGGCATAAAGGAACAACACTTAAACTGTAGTTTATACCATTTGTGCATTAGTGGGTTTTGGTAATGTGTGTGTTGTGTGCTTTATTCGTAGGACAAAAGATCTCAATTTTTAATGAACATAAAAGTTATGTACAAGGAGTAACCTGGGATCCTTTGGGTCAGTATGTTGCTACCCTGAGCTGTGACAGGTAAGTTAGTATTTGGCAACTTGTTTTCATCTCTGTTTGCTTGAAATTTTCTTCAGAGGTATTTTATTACAGCTTAACCAATGTAAACCACAGTCTGGCTTTGATTCTTTCATCCTTGCTTTCATATAAAGCATTTTGTTTTACTGCTATTCTTACAACATAATAAGAAATTGGCAACTAATTAGGACAAGAGCCTTACACGAAGTTAGTACTTAATAAATCTTTATTGAGTGGGTGAATGAATGCAGAAATAGCTTTGAATTAAATTTAAACTTCTTGGGAAACTTTTAAAGAAAAAGTCTTTTATAAATATGACTTAAGCAAGAAGAGATAACTAGTGGTAGGGTTGGATAGTTATTTCATTTTTTTGATTAGAGTTTACTGCTATAGTGATTTTAACAACTCCATTTAAATTAATATGAAAATAAGATATTTTGTCTTCTCTGAAAGGAGGTCTTGTTGCTGTGTTTACTGGTACATTTAAACACAATATATATTTTTAAAATTTATTTATTTATTTTTGGCTGCGTTGGGTCTCCGTTGTTGCACTTGGGCTTCCTCTAGTTGCGGCGAGCGGGGGCTGCTCTTCGTTGCGGTGCGCGGGCTTCTCATTGCGGTGGCTTCTCTTGTCGCGGAGCACGGGCTCTAGACATGCGGGCTACAGTCGCTGTGGCTCGCGGGCTCTAGAGCGCAGGCTCAGTAGTTGTGGTGCACGGGCTTAGTTGCTCTGCGGCATGTGGGATCTTCCCGGACCAGGGCTCGAACCCACGTTCCCTGTATGGGCAGGCGGATTCTTAACCACTGTGCCACCAGGGAAGCCCTAAACACAATAATTTAATTGCGTTCCTGCAACAAAAAATTAAAAAAAAAAAACAACCCAGAGGTGCCAAGCATATCACTCACCAGTCATAATGGTCCTTTATAATGTTTATCCAACTACTTTTAACTATAACAAACTGAATTTCAAATGGCCCTGGAATGAAAGCACTAAGGAGGTGTTCATTTTTCATAGAATCTCCTGTAACATTCCAAATGTCATTTATTTTCTGGTATACGTGGTTTTTTTTGTTTTTTGTTTTTTTGTGTGGCCATGCCGAGTGGCTTGTGGGATCTTAGTTCCCTGACCAGGGATCGAACCTGTGCCCCCTTCAGTGGAAGCACAGAGTCCTAACCACTGGACCGCCAGGGAAGTCCCCTGGTATATGTGTTTTATTCAGGCAGTCAGGAGTGAAACAATTTGATTAGCTCAGGGCATAATATGAATTACCAACAACCAATTTACTTGCTGCTGTTTTCCTTACTCTTGCAAATCCCTGAGGGCGAGACCGTTCCACACAAAATAAATCTCACTGCAGTCATACAGATGGCCACTGAGCCGGATGTCCAAGACCTGAAAAACAGGGCCAGGCTTACAAGTTTATGTCCATTGACAAGTTGAAACGTCCAATAAAGAATGAAATTATGACATATTTCCCCACTTGGTTAGTGATATCCTTTTGGTTGTTAATATTTGCCTCTGTCATTCAGTTAAGTGTGAAAGTCATTGGTCAGTGGTTTTGCAGGCCAAAAGTTGTTGAAGCAATCTTCAGTTCTGGTAATAGATCGTTTCTCTGTGAAACATAATTCATTTACTGGAAGAGATAAATCAGACTTTTCTTCTTTACTTAGGACCCTGAGGGTGTACAGCGCACAGAAGAAACGAGTGGCCTTTAACGTCTCAAAGATGCCATCTGGAGTAGGGGCTGAAGGAGAGGTACAAAACGTTTGACCTTCCATCTTAGCCGTACTGTTGCTGGGACTTAGGAAGTCGTGAGCTCCTCCATCGCTCGTAGCTAAACCCCTGGTTTCCAGGACCCGACACCTGAACTGCAGTATGGCTTCCTCTCAGACCACCAAGTCTCAGCGTGGTGGTCTGGGCTGGCCTGTATGGAGGTGGGGACGTCTGGGGGCCAGGGGAGAGGTGATGGTGGAGGATGGTGTTTCCAACCCTGGCTGAACTATGGAGTCACCTGGGAAGCATGTAAAAATAAGGGTGCCTGGGCCCCACCCCCAGAGCTGTGATTCACTTGGCTTGAGGCAGGCAGGGCCCCCGCGGTCTGAGGTGCAGCGAGGGTCAGGAACCACTGACTAGGAAGATCCCAGCACTAGGCAACAGGAAGGCAGGTGGATCCAGCCGCGGCGATACACCTTCTTGGCAGGTGGAGGGGGACTCTGGCCATCGGGCTGGTACTCAGGAATGGAAAGGATTTTGATTTTTAAAAGAACTGGCAAATGAAGATAGCACTCTAATCCTAGTAGGTGAAAGGGAGCAAGTTGGTTACTATAACAAAGCAGATAAACAACAAGGTCCTACTGTGTAGCACAGGGAACTATATTCAGTATCTTGTGATAAGCCAGAAGGGAAAAGAATATGGAAAAGAATATATACATGTATAACTGAGTCACTTTGCTGTACAGTAGAAGTTAACACAGCATTGTAAATCAACTATACTTCAATAAAATTAAAAACAAACAAACAACAACAACAACAACAAAAACCAAAGCAGAGATGAGGTGCAAATCCAGTCCTGGGACAGCGTGTTAAGGCAGAGTGGGCTGTGAGCTGGCCGGCGCTGAGAGGTCACCTGTGTAGTTAGGAGAGTCATGGCTGGTTGGGGATTAAATGCATAATGTTCATAAAGTGTCAGTGCATGGTAGCGAAAACTGTTCCACACAGGTGTTCAGGAACTGTTGTTTGAAAAGATGATAGGATTACTATTTTCTTTTTAAAAAGGGTTCATTCAGTTGGAGATTCTAAATATAAACACACAGATAACAAGCAAAGGGCTCCTAGTCACCTTCCTGCCTTTTCCCGGTCTCATTCCCCAGACAAACCACTGTTGACAGTGTGGTGTGTGCTCTTACAGAGGGTTATTTGTATAATAATTATAGAACCACACAAACACGTAGACACACACACACACACACACCTTTCCTTACCAAAAATGGGCGATCAGTTCATGAGTGATTGCCCTTGCAGACTTGTGTGATTATTTGATATGTAATTTATTTCAGTTTCACTTATTATTATGTCAGTAAGAAATGACAACATGCAAAGAAAAAAATAGGAATTGGTAAGCCTTTATTGTGAATGCGAAGGTTTGGAATAACGTTTAGACTCTGTGTGCCGCAGGCGAGAAGTTACCGGATGTTCCATGACGACAGCATGAAATCATTCTTTCGTAGACTTAGTTTCACTCCTGATGGATCTTTGCTCCTCACACCAGGTGTGTTTTAACAAAGCTTTTGATCTAAGGGCGTGAGAGCAGCAGTGGTGGTGTCTGTGCTCCTGATTTTGTGATGCTTTATGCAGCTCAGGGAATTCTGATGAAAGCAGTGGTCCCCAACTTGTCCACACACTGAAACCTCCAGAGAACTTCACAAAGTGCTGGTACCTGGGTCCCACCCCCAGAGATTGTGTTTTAATTGGTTTGGAGTGTGTAGTCTGGGTTTTGGAATTTTAAAAAGATTTCCAGTGATTTTAATGTACAGACAAGTTTGGGAGCCACTAGACTAGAGTGATAAACATACTCCCGCAGGCAAATTCAACTTTAAAAAAATTTTAATGAATGCCTTTTTCCTAGACATGTATATGGAGGTCATCGTTCTAAAGCTAATGATAAAGTGCCTTTATCATTTTTATTCTCAATAATGAAGCAGCCTGTTGTGACAGGGTCTAGGCACAGACAAGTCTGGTTGGAATAACTTGTGGGAGTGTAGTGGTCAAGTCTGACAGGTCAGCAGAATCAGCAAGGACACGTCAGGGTCATTGTCGGCAGGAGGGTGAGAGGTTGAGTCCAGCGGGATCGGCCAGGGCAGTGCTATTGCCAACATGGTCTCAGAGGAGACCGTCCCCTGCTCTCCATGGCTCAGATACCATCCTGAGTATGATACGATGACATGACCCAGGGCTGGGCCAAATGGGAGGGCACAGGTCAGGTTTGCCACTAAGTGTCCCTGCCAGGCTGGGCAGAGGAGACCCCAAGAGTGTGTGAAACATACACACATGTGTGGGTTAGGCTGTAAAAGGACATTGGGGAACACGTGAGAATGACATTGGCCTAGGGGGGGGTCCCAGGACCAAGAGTAAGTAGTTGCTTAAGTATATTGAAACTTGTTTACTAAACTCAGTAGCAGGTCCTTTCCTAAATGGCAGCTCCAAAAATATTTTCATTTAAAATCGGGTACCAGATGGGTATCTGCCACCACCATTATTATTCTTGGTGGTGTTAATAAATGCAGGAAATGAAATTACAGAGATTGGAAGAGATAAAACTTTGTGATAGGATTGTGTTTCTAGAAAATCCAAGAGATTTAAAAAATACTATCAGAATAAAAAAAAGAATTTGATAAGGTGGCTAGATATTGTAAAATACATAAAATCTGTATCTGCTACAGTAGAATAAGTACTTAGAAATGTGAAAAGGATAATTGTTCCATTCATAACAGTGCAAACCCCAGAAGACATGGAAATGCATAGGAAGAAATTTAATAGGGCATAGAGCCTTTATGAAGAAGACTAGAAGGTCTTATTGATGGTTATAAAACAAGTTCTGAACAAATAGATTTCGTGTTCTAAAAATTAACATGATAATTGATTTCCAATTAGGATCCCATTTAAGGTTTTTTTTGTTGTTGGTTTGTTTCGGCTTTTTGGTTTTTTAATTAATTGGATGACATCTCGGATTTGTTTAGGAGAGTAAATGCAAAGAATAGTAAAAAAGTATGAAAGATAAGAATAATACTTGAGCAGGCATTTGCCTGTCTAAATGTCAGAGACTCTGTAGTGCTATTGTTATCAAATCAGTATGGTATTGGTATAGGAATAAACATATAGCTTAGTGGATCAGAACAGAGAATCCAGAAATAGATTCTGGGATAAAAGGGAATTTGATAGGTGACCTGAGTGGTATTTCAGTGGGAAGAATGGATTATTGAGTGAATGGTTCTGGAGTGTCCAGCTGTCTGGAAAAAAATTAAATTGGACTCTTAGCTTATATATAAACTGCAGGTGGGCTTCCTTGGTGGTGCAGTGGTTAAGAATCCACCTGCCAACGCAGGGGACACGGGTTTGAGCCCTGGTCTGGGAAGATCCCACATGCCGCGGACCAACTAAGCCCGTGCACCACAACTACTGAGCCTGCGTGCCACAACTACTGAGCCCACGTGCCACAACTACTGAAGCCCACACACCTAGAGCCCATGCTCCACAACAAGAGAAGCCACTGCAAGGAGAAACCCGTGCACCACAGTGAAGAGTAGCCCCCGCTTGCCGCAACTAGAGAAAGCCCGCGCGCAGGAACAAAGACCCAGTGCAGCCAACAATAAATAAATAAATATATCTTAAAAATAAATAAATAAAATAAACTGCAGGTGAATTCAATACTTAAAAATGGTAAAAATGTAAAACTCTTGCAAGAAAATCTAGGAGGACATTCTAGGACTGGGGAAGACCAAACTAAGACTGGAAACCCAGAAGCTCTTAAATGATAGACCTACTTTGCTGTATTTGAGTGTAGAGCTTTTGTATGGCACAAGACGCAGTAAGCAAAATCAGTAGTCATATGATGGGACTGGAAAATAATGGTTATGGTACAGAAAAGAGAGCGCTAACAGATATCATATACAATGGCTCTTCCAAATTGGCAAGAAGAACAAAAAGACAAAAGGAGAAAAACCCAAAAGAGAAAAACGAGAGAAAGGTACAAAAAGGCGGCTCATAGAAGAGCAAATCTATGTGCAAAATTGGCACACACAGGGAGGTGTTCGGAAACCCGACAGTCAAGGCAACGCAAGTTAATGTGACGTCAGTAGGTATCCCTTTATTCATTTCAGGCTGGAAAAAAGTGAAAATATCTGTCGCTGATGGGCGTGTGTATGGCTATTGCTGGAGAGAGTGGATTGTTAGAGCCTTCTGGGAAGGCAGTCTGGTAACCATTTAATGCATGTACTCTTCAGCCAATCCGCCCCTTGTCTGACATTCACTTCCGCAAGAAATGAAAACAGTACGTAAGAGTATATGTCCAAGGATGTTTATTGCAGGCATGGCTTTTTTTTTTTTAATGACAGGTACTTTTTTTAAAATTAATTATTTTATTTATTTATTTTTGGCTGTGTTGGGTCTTTGTTGCTGCGCACAGGCTTTCTCTAGCTGTGGCGAGCGGGGGCTACTCTTCGCTGTGGTGCGTGGGCCTCTCATTGCGGTGGCCTCTCCTGTTGCGGAGCACAGGCTCTAGTAGTGCAGGCTTCAGTAGTTGTGGCGCATGGGCTCAGCAGCCGTGGCTCGCGGGCTCTAGAGCACAAGCTCAATAGTTGTGGCTTAGTTGGTCCGCAGCATGTGGGATCTTCCTGGACCAGGGCTCAAACCCGTGTCCCCTGCATTGGCAGGCAGATTCCTAACCACTGCGCCACCAGGGAAGTCCAAGCATGGCTCTTAGTTGTAAAAAAACAAAAACAAAACAATACTCGTTAACAGAGAATGGGTGAATAAATTACGGTATTTTCAGACCAGTGCATAGTAGGTAGCTACTGAAGAAAGGATGCGTTAGTGTCACGCAGGTTAACTGTCATGAGTAATTGACTGAGAAAAGCAAAATGAGCAGCAGTATAAATAATATCCAATTTTGTAAAATAGATTTTAAAAACCCACCATATGAATATACAAGCG
Source organism: Balaenoptera borealis (assembly GCF_965194805.1). Lineage (NCBI taxonomy): Eukaryota > Metazoa > Chordata > Mammalia > Artiodactyla > Balaenopteridae > Balaenoptera > Balaenoptera borealis. The sequence continues at coordinate 9,270,648 of NC_138862.1, read as the reverse complement.
ATTGAGTTATAACTGGTTGGAACAATTATGTGAGCATGGAGGAAATATAGAATGACCTGATGGTTTGTTAAAATGGATTACTTGGGGATGGAAGGATGGGGTGAGATGGGAAGAGAGTAGAAAGACTACTGGCTGTGTCTGCTGCCCTCCCCAGCGGGTATGAAATGGTCACATGGAAGATTATATATGTGTGTGTGTGTCAGGAAATGTTAACGTAAAACAGGGAGATGTTCCCAAGAGTAACTGTGTGTGACGGTCATTCTCCAACAGGATCTGACCTGGTTTTGAGTACAGCCTGAGGTGAATGTAGAAGGGCTCTCAGATGTGGACTGCTCCCCAGGGCAAAGGCAGCTTCTGTAGGGGCTGGAGATGTCAGCAGAGGGCTGGTCTCCTGGCAGCCTTTGGGCTCCATCAGGCTGATGGGAAAAGGCCTGAGTCTCAGGTTTTGGGTGGCAACTGAGGTCAGAATCCAGGGGACAGAGAGCCGGGGGTCTGATCATAGCACTTCACTAGCAGGAATTGGCTGGATTCCCAGGCAAAGGTCTGCTGTGGTCAGGGCTCCCTGCTTTATGTTCTTCCCACCCAGACCTAGAAGGGGCTCTGGGGCAGCTGAGCCCCTTGGGGAGGTGACAGGTGGGTAGAACTGGAGTAAAGGGCTGAGCCCAGGCAGGGACAGGGTGTTTGCATTTGTCCTCAGTCACAGAAACATTGTCCAGGTAATAATGTTTTGGGGAAAATCTTTTACAAACCAGAACTGATGCTCTTGCGTCTTTGCTGATGGACAGTTTAATAACACATGGCCTTGCCTTCCTCTACTGCTTCCCCAGCTGGATGTGTGGAATCCGGTGAAAACGTAACAAATACAACTTATGTTTTCTCCAGGAAAAATCTTAAAAGGTATGCAATTGAAGAAATCTTTGAAACGTTTACCCTTTCTTTTTGCTTTTGTTGAGTGACGGTGCCTTTTTGCAAAACCGCGATTCATCTTGCAGGCCTATCGCCCATCTTCCGTGTCCTGGGAAGGCGACGCTCGCTGTTCGCTGCTGCCCCGTCTACTTTGAGCTGAGGCCAGTGGTGGAAGCAGGTACCTTAGAGCCACAGGGGTGTGTCACTTTCTCTGAGGCAGGTCACCAGGGTGGGTGGGGAGAGGTGAGTATGTGGGTTGGTTCAGTTTGGTCAGTCTTGAGAGCAAAGACTGATGTTATCAAAATACGTGTCAGATTTTGCGTTGTCTAGGATACACTTTCTTTGCTGCAAGCAACTTTAAAGGACTAAAAATACTAGCTTTGTTTCTCTACTGAAGCAGGTTGAATGTCATTTATTATTGATTTCCTATGCAGTGAAAATTATGGAAAATTATGGAAAAATTATATGAATTGGATTTTTGTTTAACTGTTTTTCCACCACTGGCTGCTTTTAAGATTTTTCTCTTTAACAGTGGCTTTCAGCAATCTGATTACGGTGTGCCTGCTGCCGTTTTCTTTATGTTTCTTGTGCTTGGGGTTCATTGAACTTCTTAGATTTACGAGTTTATAGTTTTCATCAAATTTGGAGAACTTCGCCAGTTATTTCTTCAGATACTTTTTCTGTCATCCCCCCTCTCTCTCTTCTTCTTCAGGGGCTCCAGCTACACATGTATTAGGCTGTTTGAAGTTACCCATGGCTTACTGATGCTCTGTTTACTTGTTTCTTTCCTCTCTGTGGATAGTTTCTACAGCTTGTTTTTTTTTTTTTTTTTTTAAATAAATTTATTTATTAATTGAGTGATTTTTGGGTGTGTTGGGTCTTCGTTTCTGTGCGAGGGCTTTCTCTAGTTGTGGCGAGCGGGGGCCACTCTTCATCGCGGTGCGCGGGCCTCTCACTATCGCGGCCTCTCTTGTTGCGGAGCACGGGCTCCAGACGCGCAGGCTCAGTAGTTGTGGCTCACGGGCCTAGTTGCTCCGTGGCATGTGGGATCCTCCCGGACCAGGGCTCGAACCCGTGTCCCCTGCATCGGCAGGCGGACTCTCAACCACTGCGCCACCAGGGAAGCCCCCTACAGCTTGTTTTGAGTTCACTAATCTTCCGTGTCACCTGCCCTTGGTGCCATCCAGTGTATTTTCTATCTGTGACGGTGTAGTCTTCATCTCTAGAGTTCAACTTGGGTCTTCCTCACGTATCTCTGCTTTACACCTTCCCTCTTGCTTCTTGAACACGTGGAATGCACTTGTTACAATAACTCTTTTACTGGCTTTGTGTACAAAGGATTGGTTTTGATTGATTTTTTCCTCCTCATTATGGGTCATATTTTTCTGCTTCTTGGAATGCCTGATAATTTTTTTTTAATTAATTAATTAATTTATTTTTGGCTGCATTAGGTCTTCATTGCTGTGCGCGGGCTTTCTCTAGTTGCGTCGAGCAGGGGCTACTCTTCGTTGCTGTGCGCGGGCTTCTCATTGCAGTGGCTTCTCTTTTTGCGGAGCACGGGGTTTAGGCGCGTGGGCTTCAGTAGTTGTGGCGCACGGGCTTAGTTGCTCCACGGCATGTGGGATCTTCCTGGAACAGGGATTGAACCTGTGTCCCCTGCACTGGCAGGTGGATTCTTAACCACTGTGCCACCAGGGAAGTCCATCTGATAATTTTTTATTAGACATTGTGGATTTTACCTTAGTGGATGCCGGATATATTTTCATCCTTATAAATATCCTTGAGCTTTATTCTGGGATGCAGTGAGGTTGCTTGGAAACACTTTGCATCTTAGGGGTCTTGCTGTTAGGCTTTGTCAGGTGGGATCACAGGGGCATTTAGTCTAGGGCTAATCTCTCCACTACCGAGGCAGAGCCGCCTGGATGCTCTAATTGATGCCCATGAAGTGGGCGGTTTTCCACTCTGGCTGGTGGGAACATGTGCTGTTTCTAGCCTTGTGTGAGCTTCAGGGGTGGCTCTTTTTTAAAAAAATTAATTAACTAATTAATTTTATTGAAGTATAGTTTTTTTTTTTTGTTTTTATGTATTTATTTATTTATTATTTATGGCTGTGTTGGGTCTTCGTTTCTGTGCGAGGGCTTTCTCTAGTTGTGGCAAGCGGGGGCCTCTCTTCATCGCTGTGCGCGGGCCTCTCACTATCGTGGCCTCTCTTGTTGAGGAGCACAGGCTCCAGATGCGCAGGCTCAGTAATTGTGGCTCATGGGCCCAGTTGCTCCGTGGCATGTGGGATCTTCCCAGACCAGGGCTCGAACCCGTGTCCCCTGCTTTGGCAGGCAGATTCTCAACCACTGCGCCACCAGGGAAGCCCTGAAGTATAGTTGATTTACAGTGTCATGTTAATTACTGCTGTACAGCAAAGTGATTCAGTTATACATATATACATTCTTTTTTTTTTCTGTTATGGTTTATCATAGGATATTGAATATAGTTCTCTGTGCTATACGTAGGACCTTGTTGTTTATCCATTCTATATATAAAAGCTTACATCTGCTAACTCCAGCCTCCAACTCCATCCCTCCCCGAGCCCCTCCCCCTTGGCAACCACCAGTCCGTTCTCTATGTCCATGATTCTCTATCTGTTTCCTAGATAGGTTCATTTGTGTCATATTTTAGATTCCACATATAAGTGATATCATATGGTATTTGTCTTTCTCTTTCTGACTTCACTTAGTATGATAATCTCTAGCTGCATCCATGTTGCTGCAAATGGCATTATTTTGTTCTTTTTTATGGTTGAGTAGTATTCCATTGTGTGTGTGTGTGTGTGTGTGTGTGTGTGTGTGTGTGTGTGTGTGTATGGCACATCTTCTTTATCCATTCATCTGTCAGTGGACATGTAGGTGGTTTCCATGTCTTGGCTATTGTGAATAGTGCTGCTATGAACATAGGGGTGCATGCATCTTTTTGAATTATAGTTTTGTCTAGATATATGCCCAGGAGTGGGATTGCTGGATCATATGGTAGCTCTATTTTTAGTTTTTTGAGGAACCTCTGTATTGTTTTCCATAGTGGCTGTACCAACTTACATTCCCACCAACAGTGTAGGAGGGTTCCCTTTTCTCCACACCTCTCCAGCATTTGTTATTTGTAAACTTTTTAATGATGGCCATTTTGACTGGTGTTAGGTGGTACCTCATTGTAGTGTTGATTTGCATTTCTCTAATAATTAGAGATGTTGAGCATCTTTTCATGTGCCTGTTGGCCGTTTGTATGTCTTCCCTGGAGAAATGTCTATTAGGTCTTCTGCCCATTTTTGGATAGGGTTGGTTGTTTTTTTGTTGTTGAGTTGTTATGAGCTGTTTATATATTTTGGAAATTAATCCCTTGTTGGTCACATCATTTACAAATATTTTCTCCCATTCTGTAGATTGTCTTTTCATTTTGCTTACGGTTTCCTTAGGGACGGCTCTTTCTTTCCCGTGGTTCTCACTCTGGCCCTGGCTAGTTTTCTCACGTGTGTGCGCTGGTCAGCACTCAGCTGAAGACTCGAGGCCCCTGTAGCTCTGTCTCTGCTCCTCCACCCACGCGCTCCAGTCGCCTTGGCCTCCTGGCCTCCCAGCTCAGGGCGTCTGCCAGGCGCCGCCTGGGTTCCCTCCACCTTTGCTGGGCCTGGAAACTCCAGGCAGTAAGCGGAGGTGATCGTAGGGCTCACCTCTCTCGCTTCCTGTCTCTGAGGGATGGCTGTCCTTCATGGCCTAATGGACAGTGTCTTAAAAAAACCTGTTTCAGTATTTTGCCTGGTATTTTAATTGTTTCAGGTGAAGGGTCAGTCAGGTCTCTCTTACTCCATGGCTGGACGCAGAAGCTGTTTTTAAGTTTCTAATCCTTTATGTGAATGACTATGATTAACTTGACAGCATTAAAACATCACTTCATGAAATGCTTCTACGTGACCCTGATTTTTCCTTATCAGGCAGTGAGCCCTCAGGGTGACTTGCCTCATTCACACAACTTTTTCTTCTCTTCTTTTTGAACCGCAGGTGCCCATGAGTGTTGAATCATAACACAGTGTCCTCATTGGTTCCTGCGTGGTTCTCCTTGATTCTTATATTCCTATATAAAATAATACAAAAAACTGAATTCTTCCGTAAAGCATTTGGTAAAATTACATCACTTACGTCCCTGGGGAGAGGGCTTTTGGGGGAAATTTGTTTTCTTTGGGAACTTCGCTTTTGCTTGTTTGACTTTCTCTGTTCCTGATTTCGCCCGTCACCAGAGCCAGGTGTGGAGCTGGTGAGCCTGCCGTACCGCTTGGTGTTTGCTGTGGCTTCTGAAGACTCTGTGCTTTTGTACGACACCCAGCAGCTGTTCCCGTTTGGTTATGTGTCTAACATACATTACCACACCCTGAGCGATATTTCCTGGTGAGTGGATGGGGGGCACAGCGTGCATTCCCCTGGAGTTGCCCCTCGGGTCAGGGAGCATTTCATCCTACAGTTGGCTTTTTTGGCCCTTATTTACCAGTTTTTTTAAAGGAATCAACGTAAAAAGGAAAGCTGTTTCTAACTTGCTAAAATACTGCTTCCTGTTGTGACTGCAGTAGGTGTTGATGCCGTGCAGACTGTGTGTGGTTCATCTAATCCTCATAAACCAAGGGGAGGCCCGGGGTCCCTGGTGTTGTGGGGACTCGCCAGGCCCTCCGGGAGGAAGCCCACACACGCGGGCCCCTGCTGCGCAGACAAGGAGGGGCCCCAGAACTGTGCCCGTCCTGAGGGGTCACTTTGCCCTCGCCTTTCTGCCTGGGGTTCTCAGCACCCCTGGGCTCCCAGTTCTGTCTCCACTGTCTGCTCGGGCCCAGGCTGGGCCTGCCCACCTGCCATCTAGTTCTTGCTCTTTATCACTCTTTATCTTCTTTTCATCTTCTTTTTCTCTTGGAGGAAAGAAAAAAAAGAAAAAAAACAAGGTCATCTCACCTTCATTCCGGTGAATTTGATGACGAAGCAGAGGTGGGTTGGGAGGCGAAAGGGCGTGAGGGAGGGGCCCACACAGATCCTTTCTCAGTCGTGTTTTTCCCTTGACGGCTTTGCCTTCAGACAAAGCTTGTGAGTTTGCTTGAACGTCCACTTCCTAGCCAGTGATGAGGGTGCTAAGAGTGGCCTGTAGACTTTGGTAAAGCTTCTCGCTTCCTCTCCTGTTTCGGGAACGCAGGTCCAGCGACGGGGCCTTCCTGGCCATCTCCTCCACGGACGGTTACTGCTCCTTCGTGACGTTCGAGAAGGACGAGCTTGGAATTCGCTTGAAAGAGAAGCCAGTTCTGTGCGTGAGAACTCCCGATACAGCGAAGAAAACCAAGAGTCAGACACACCCAGGGTCTTCGCCAGGACCCAGGCTGGGAGAGGGAACCCCCAGCAGCAGAGTCCGGGACCCCAGCAGCCCCTCCGCGACGCCCCCTCAGGCGAAACAGTCTCCGGCCCCCACGGCGGCCAAGGACACGCCTGTGACCGCTCCCGGTGCCAGAGGCTTCCTGGCAGGGCCCTCAGAGGAGAAGACCCTGCAGCCCGGCAGTCAGAATGCGAAAGCCCACCCATCCCGGAGGGTCACTCTGAACACACTGCAGGCCTGGAGCAAGTCAGCACCGCGGTGAGAGCTGTGGTGGAAACAGAAACCGCCTTGCCTTGTCAAAAGACAGGCTAAGCCGAAAGCCCCTCTGATAGGTGAAATCCCACACAGCTGCCAGAGAGATGTTTCCTAACATCACACCTGAGAGTGCCGCTTCCTTGCTTACACACCTCTGTTGCTTCCATTTCCTCCCTGTCGGGTGAGGTCCCAGCTCTTTGCCCGGCCCGTCAGCGGCCCTGTGGCAGCCTGCCACCCAGCACGGTGACCCCTCACTCTCCTTCGTCCCGCGTGCCTTACCCTCCAGCCCGACTCTGCACGTCCGGTCCCCGGGGCACACTCTGCCCTTGGAGACCTCTGCGCCTTTACCCTCTGGGGACGCTCTGGACACCTGCTCCCCTGGGTGACATTAGAGTCCTCCCAGAAGACCCATTTGGATGTCCCTTCAGCCCTTTTCTCTGTCACAACACGTCACATTCGATAGCAGGTGTTTGATTTATGCTTCTGTTTCCCTAGTTAGAGTACAAGCCTCCCAGGACAGGATGCGTGTCCCCGTTCTTTACCCGTGTTCTCCTGCCCAGACGGTAACAGGCACTTACAATAGGTAGGAAGTCAAAGGAGCATCTCCTTGAGGTGGTTTTGGCGTGTCCAGCAGACTGGCTCATGGGGAACGGTACCTCTGGTCTGAATAGCCTCCAGGGGACGCTGCTGTTGTTTTCTCCCCTGTTCATGCCCGTCTGGCCGGTGAACGTGCCCGAGCTCACGGCTGGCACTGCAGAGCGGACAGAACTGCCCAGCATGGCCCCCGTCGTCAGGCAGCAGCCGGCCTCCAGGCTTCCCTCCCTGGCCGCCTCTGATCCTGCACACGGCCTTCTCCCCGCCCACCGCCCAACACTGGGAGGCGGCCTGGGGAAGGGGCGGGGCGGGGGGGTGAGGGGAGCACTGCCCACCTCCCACGCGCTCTGCCATGTTCACGCGACTTCATTGGCGGATCCATAATGTGGCTTAGGTGTAATGCTGGGCTCTTTCTGTATCTCTTTCTACAGACTAGCAATGTTTTATTTTTAATTAATTAATTTATTTTTGCCCACGTTGGGTCTTCATTGCTGCGTGCAGGCTTTCTCTAGTTGTGGCGAGCGGGGGCTGCTCTTTGTTGCTGTGCGCGGGCTTCTCATTGCGGTGGCTTCTCTTGTTGCGGAGCAGGGGCTCTAGGTGCGTGGGCTTCAGTAGATGTGGTACGCGGGCTCAGTAGTTGTGACTTGCGGGCTCTAGAGCGCAGGCTCAGTAGTTGTGGCGCACGGGCTTAGTTGCTTCTCGGCATGTGGGATCTTCCCAGGCCAAGGCTCGAACCTGTGTCGATGGCATTGGCAGGCGGATTCTTAACCACTGTGCTACCACGGAAGTCCTTAGCAATGTTTTTTAAATTTATTTTTGGGTGGGGGAAGGGAGTGGGAAAGTGTTCTTAGAAATATTTTTGGTATTAAAGTTTTTCCCCTCTTAATTACTTGCGAGCTTCTCGCAGTTATAATTTAAAAAAAAAATAGTTGTTGAGAATTAAGACTGTGGATTTTGAAAAAGAACCATCTATATTTTGGAGCTTTCCACACTGGAAGCCATGTCTGATAGGCTTATGTAGGAATCATCCAGCAGAGTGTTTAGCATGTCATTGGTAGTTCACAAAACTCGGGCTTTGAAACTTTTAGATGACTGGTTAAGGTTTAAGTTGACTATTATTTATGTGATGGTTTAACTTAATACATGATCCTTAGTTACTAAAGGGGGCACACTGACATTATATTCAGTGCCTTGCATGATATGAGCTGAAAGTTTTAAATGTTTCCTTTGAAATTTGGTATTGTATACAAACCATTCCTATGATACTAATGGCCTTTTACTTCTTTTTTTCATCAAGGAGAATAAACTTAATACCCTTAAAGACAGATACTCCACCGAATTCTATACCAACCAGCGTAATTTCCAGCCCTTCCACAGAAGAAATTCAACCAGGTAAGTGATACTGTTACTGGTTTAGTATAATTAAAGATAGAATACCATCTCTTTGGAAATGAACACCACCTAGCTTGAAGTCAGTTCTGAGAAAGCAAGGATGCGTCTCACCAGGCCCGTCGTTTAAACCCACTGATTGCGTGTGTATTCTCATCCGGGAGCCCACCCTCCCGCCAGGGCGCTCCGTGCCAGGCAGACGGTGGGTTTGGGAGATGGCGTCGAGCCGGTTCTCGGCCCCGGCACTGCTGGCATCTGGGCAGGTCATTCCTCGCTGTGGGGCTGTGCTGTGGATGCAGGGTGATTAGCAGCACCCCTGGATGCCGGTACCCATCCCCTGCCCCAACTTGTGATGCTCTAAAATGTCATCAGACACTGCCCACTGTCCCTCGGGGGGCACAGTCGCCCCGGGTTGAGAACCACTGGGGTAGATCTTCCCCTTAGATCCGTAGAGGACCTGGCCAGGCAGTTCAGTTCCTTGTCTGCGCATGAAATTTAGTTTGTAAACGTCAGCTCTTGACTTAGAGACGTCTTCACTCACTTGTCCACCCCATGTGTGTTCACATTTTAGAGATGCCTGGAGACCTTCAGGTCAGTCCCCCGGAGCTTAAGCGGCCCAGACTCAGTGAGCACAGAGAAGGTCCCCAAGGTTTGGACCCCTAATGAGACCTGTCATGTGCCTGAAGGCTGCTAGGTCTGGGGACCCCCGTGTGCCCAGAGAGGGGTGAGACCAAACACACCTGAGACCAGTGGAATCAGACGGAGCCTGACGGACACTAGAAAATGGATTTCTGTAATAGAAGATACACGTGGACCGATTTTCTCCAGAAATATGTTGGCTGTTGTATTTAGCACACATTTTTACCTCAGAGATGTGAACATTTTAATAGACTAAATTCTCTTTTTGATGAATTTCTGAGACTGGAACAGTTCAGTGTTACCTAGTGTGAAAATCAGTAAATCCCCGCCCTTGGAATACTTGTCTGAAAGTATGGACACTTTATGGGTGGACTCCTTCCACAGCTAGAATTAATTAGAGGAGAAGGTGATTTGAGAAGGTTTATTCTGTTGAATTTTAGAGTGTTTGATTATTAGATCACCTTAGCTTTTAAACAGTTGATTAACTTTTGGAAGTTTGTTATGTTTGCTTTCTGATTTTAAAGGTGGTAATGCACATTCTAGAAAGTTAGTAAAGAGTGAAGTAGAAAAAACGGGTTGGAGGTGGAAATCACCCATCTCACCACCAGAGGGAACCCTTGTTACTGTTTTGGCATATTTCCTTAAAATTTCTATGTTTTTATTAATGTTATTTTATTTTGGGGAGGGGGGAGAGTTGAGATTTTACTTTAGATACAGTTTGGTATCCAAATACGTTAACTTCTTAGACTGATTTTTCAAAGCAAAAAAAGTACGTTTCCTTAGCAGTCTGTGCCTCTGCTCTCGGTCCCTGGGACGCTGGCCTGGTCCTTTCCCTCTTGGGAGCAGAGCGGACTCATGGGCTGAGACGTATGACGTGCTGTCGCTGCAGGAGGCCTCCCGCGTTTGGAGTCTCCTCTTAGCGCAGGAGACTCTGGTGATGTGACCAACAGGTGCTGATGGGTGGAGCCCAGAAGCTGGTGCGGCTGCTTCACATCGAGGAGTTTACAGATGGTTTCGTGGCCCTCGATGCTGTCCCTCTGGCACGACGAACTCGGTGAGTCCCGCACGTGAGGCTACACCCAGGACCCCTTCCCTGTCTGAACCAAATCAGAGGGCAAGTTCAGGACCCGCAGGCCCAGGCTCTGGCAGGGAGCCGCTGAGGATGGAAGAACACACTCTTGTCAGCTCAGGTCAGCAGCAAAGAAGAGAGCTGGAAAGAAGCGTCACCTTGTTGCTAATCCACAACCCAGTTAACCAGAAAAAGACTCTGCCTCTCTCTACGTGGGAAAGTGGCAAGCGGGATGATTTACCACGTGGAGAGCTGGCAGGTGGATCCATGCAGAGTTGTAATAATGCAGGTGTGGGTCACGTTCGACATGAAGACATTTAAAAATGTCAAATAGCAGCTGTTTTGACCAGTGGTTCTCAACCTTGACGTCACCCAAAGACCTGCCAGACATCAACACCCAGGTCCTGCCCTCCTTGGTCTGGGGCACGGTCTGAGCGTCAGGATTCTTTAAGGCTCCTCTGGTGATTTGATGCGCAGCCGAGATCGGGAAATCGTGAGAGGAAAGCTTTCCCCGGAGATGGTCTCTGCTGGTTAAGTGCATTTGCACCAAAAGCTCTTTCTGGCTTCCTCTCTGGTTCATCACTGATTGACAGCAAAGCTTCTCTACCCGGGCTGCCAAACTGAAAGGATAATGTGTGAGATGCTGTCAGCCCTTCAGAGGAAAAAGGTCTTTTTCCATCGCCTGCGGCTGGAGCGCGGTGTGCTTTGCAGGTGTTGATCCCCGTGCCAGCAGGAGTCGTCATGGGTCCCTTGTCGCAGTGAACCGGCCGGCTCCCCGGCCACCCCCAGTGGAGGGGTGATGGGAATGGGTGGGAGGGGGCCGGCGCCCCTTCAGCGGAAGTGCACGTCGATAGGCACCACTGCCTGTTTGTCAGCTGTCTCCTTGACGGTAAATTACAGACGCGGCAATAAAAGCCCAGGCGGTGTCACCTCAGGGTCCTCGTCCAAAGCCACCTGCTTCCGTCTGGGTAGTGACTGGGGAAGGGAGGCCTTCTGCGGCAGGAGCCTCGCCCGCTGGGTGGGCTGTATGCCCGCTGAGGGCCATCCTGCATCTGCAGTTGGGTGGGGCTCGTGCCTGAATCCCGCTGCCAGGTGAGGAGACGCGGGAGGGCTCGGGGAGAACTTGATGGAGTCCGGCAGCGAGCGAGGGCCGCCGGCAGCAGAGGTGAAGGCTCGTCACAGGCCAGGCTGCAGCTGTCGGCAGGGGGGCGTCCCCAAGCAGCGTGCCCGCCAGGGCGAGGGCCCCCCTGTGGAGAGAGGCAGGAGGGCGAGCGGGAGGGTGGGTCGCAGCCAGTGCTCGGCCCGTTTTTGTCCCCTGCAGCCCCGTCTGTTGTCCCTGCCGAGAGCACTCACTTCTGCATTTTAACCGTGCTGTTGACCCTTCTTACCAAAATATTGCCGGTGTCCTTTTAAGTAGGTTGTGAGTCCTTGAGGAGACGGGGTGGAATCTCCCAGTACTCCTGCATCTTCCCTTTGGGGTTATTTTGCTGTATTTCAGTCTCAGCTCCCTCTCACCTGGTGTGTGTGTGTGTGTGTGTGTGTGTGTGTGTGTGTGTGTGTGTGTGTGTCTCTCTCTCTCTCTCTGAGGGACAAATTGCTTCATCTGAGGAAGTTCCTTCACAGCTCTGAAAACTGCCTCCTTTGGCAGGGGAGAGGGGTCAGAGAAAAGGCAGGAGGGCGGAAATGAGAAACAGAATTAAAGGGCTGGAGGGTAAACCAGATCCTTGCTTACGGAGGTAAGAGGCACCTGTGCTCACACGAACTCCTGTGGCCCCTGGAGGGCACTGTCCCCACTGGATCTGCCTGGCGGTAGGGCTGCCTTGGCTCGGAGACTGCTGCCCACTCAGCCCCACCTCCCCTGAGGGGTCCACGTCTATGTCAGGCTTGGCCAAAGTGGCCTTGGACACTGGCTTCAGCCCCTGGCGACCAGACACGAAGGGAAGCATCATTCAACAGATCGTAGTGGGAGAGGATTGCGGAAGTAATCCACGCGTCCACGTGTTCACTTGTTTGTTCATCTGTTCATTCAAGAAATGCTTATCTGACACCTTCTAGGTACCGGCGGATACATCAGGGCACAAAACAGACAAAGCTCTCTGCCCTCCTGCAGCTCACATTCTGACTGGGGGAGACGAACAATAAAGCTAGTAAATATATATTAGAAGATGACTATGGGAAAAAGAAAGGTGAGGGGTGTTAGGAGAGCTGGGTGGAGAGTGGCTGAGAAAGTGGGAGGACCTCTCGGGAAGGCGGAAACAACAAAGGAGAGGACGAGGAAGGAAGGAAGCAGGTCAGGTGTTCTAGGACTTCCCAGAGGCAAGGAATCCTTCTCTACTCGTCTCTGATGCATTCTGTGGGTCGGGTTGGGTGTCTGGGGGTTCCCTGGGTGGTGCGGGCGAGGGCAGCCTGCAGCCCCCTGCTGGTGTGGAGCCCCACCAGCTACTCGGCCTCCCTGTCTCCTCACGCTCACCGCTGGGAGTCGGCCCGACACCTGCCTGTGCGCGTCTCCGGGGGCGCTGGTCGGGGGGTCCAGACCAGGCTGAGGCCGACCGTTGCTCTGATTATCATCGGGGTCGGGAAGGCGCCCTGTCATATTCCAGCGGGAGTGAAATCCTTCTGAGTTGTGAATCGCTGGTGCAGCTCGCATGCCAGATCAAAGGCCGAGCCGTACATCACCCAGCTGTTTCCTTCCACTTCCTGCTTTTAAGCAAGACCTACGGTGGCTTTAACAGCTAAGTCGCCAGAGGCGGTGGCTGCTTTCTTCAGTTTGCGGCCGAGTCCTGCCCGCGTCAGCACAAACAGTGTCAGCACGCAGAGGAAAGGACTCGCTGGCCTGGACCCCTTACAGAAGTCCTACATTTTCCCTCTGGTTTCGGCTCTGAGAGACGCTGTGGCAACACGTATGGCCTCTGTTAAGAAGCTGTTTGCATGACTTCCCTGGCGGCCCAGTGGGTAAGAGTCCGCGCTTCCACTGCAGGGGCCACGGGTTCGATCCCAGGTTGGGGAACTAAGATCCCGCACCTGCTGCATGGCGCAGCCAAAAAAAAAGCTGTTTTAAGAACAAATGCTTAGTGGTGACTGTCCGGGGTCCACACTCCAGCCTCTTAACACTCCAAATGACTTGTGTCGCCTTCTGTCATAAAAGGTTACCTGGAAAGGCATTTTCCAGTGTAATAACAAGCCTTTGTAATAACTCCAGGGCTCTCTGCCTTTGGTCGGCACCCTTGGCAGGTCTGAGAAGTGCCTGCTTGGGAGGAGTGCAGTGCTGGGTGTCAGCCCTCCAGGCCCTCTTTCCCGCTTCTCCCCCCATCTCCTCCTGCCCACCAAGTACGCGGAGCTGGCAGCACTCGTGCTTCCCAGCCTGGCCCTGCTCCACATCTCCAGCGGGGCTTTACAGACAAAACAAAATAAAACCAACTCAAGTCTAGGCTCGTGACCCCGGAATCAGCTTCTAAAGGTGAGGGAGACACCCAGCCGGGCACGTGCATTGTAAAAACCCGAGAGATTCAGCGGGCAGTCAGCATTGAGAACTGGTAGGAGTTGTGAAATCTGAAGATACACCAGTGACGGGCAGTTAAAATTCTTTGAGCTCATTGATTTCATAAAGAACCTCCATATTCAGCTACTCAAGAAGAGGGTGAATCTTGAAGAAAACTTTGCCCCCCAGGTCCAGTGTCACTCTGCTTCTAGCCCAGCAGTTACAGGAATGAGGAGATGCTGTGTTACTGGAGCCTCCCCCAAAGCCAGCCCTGCACAGTGGTCTCCCGCCTCCTGAATGTGGTTACGGAAGTGATGAATTTCGATGCCTGATGGAACGAGTACTCCAACAAGCCACTAGAGGGCGATACTGCTAGGCCTTCGCTCCACTGTCAAATTTATTAACTAATTTCATGCATTTTTTTTTTTTTCTTCATGCATTTTTAAAAAAGGATTTTTAATCCCGTTGTTATGGAAGTAGTGTGTTATCTATTACGATACATTTTTCATGTTTATTACTTTCTAGGTAGTTAAACGCTATTTTGTTGTTCCAAAGAGTTCTATAAATCCAAGTCATATGCTGGCAGAGCACTCCAGGAGCGTTTCACATACATATAAGCTAAATTTAGAAGGTATTTATATTCAGTGTAGTCAAAGGTATAATGCGTTGGAAGACAGTAACCTCAAAAAGGTTTTTAAATTTTTGAACCAAAAAAATACAGTCTTAATGACATTTCTCTACGTTAGCAACAAATGTAATATCCACCATGCCTCACAACTATACAAAGATATATGCACAAAGATTTGTTGCAATATTTTGAAATGGAAAACAGGGCTGAAAATCATCCAACTGTCTACCAAAGGGAGATTAATTAAATTACAGTATAGCTATACGGTGGCATGTAATGCAGTTGTTAGCTGGACCACGTGCACTGCTGTGGAAAGATGTTAAGTGCAAAAACCAAGGTGAATTCTGATTTGTCACATTCCCTGAGAGCTGAGAGGGGCCTGGCCCCTGAGACTCAGGGAAAGCAGGCACCGTGCTGGGATCGGAGGAGTGTTTGTCTCTGGACCTTATCCTCGGGAGCAGAGCAGGAGGGGGACTCCTGCTTAGGATAGTCAAGGCCCTTCCAGCTTTAGATTCCAAGCCAGCACATAACAATTTTAGCCGTCATTCAACACGCTCGTGCGTGAAAGACTGGCGAGGGAGTTGTCCTTGATGTTGGCAGGGGAACTTAGGCCAGGAGGCCAAGTGATTGTGCGGTTCTCCCCACAAATGTGGCTGCCGGAGTGTGTGGGATGGTGTGAAGGGGGTGTGGGATACATGACCAGGACAGTGGGAAGGGTATGGACTTTGGAGCTAGAAAGTGTGGGGTTTTAATTCTGTCTCAGCTGCTAAGCTGCTGTGTGACCTGGCACGTTTTATGTCACCTCCCTAGGCCTCAATCTTCCCATCTGTGAAATAGGAATCCAGCATTTCAGTGCCTCATACGGTCGTTGAAAGGGTTGAGTGAGACATGTACCTTCCTCTTAAGCTGAGAGTTCCATTTTCTCAGGGGAGAAATTTAGTGATTTCTGGGGAGATATTTAACCACTATATTAGGGTTCTCCAGAGAAGCAGAACCAATAGTATGTGTGCGTATATATAAATATACATATATATTTATATATGTATATAAATATACACACACATATGTGTATAAATATACATATATATGTGTATTTATATACATATATAAATACACAAATGAGAGGGAGAGGGAGAGAGGTGTGTTACAAGAAATTGGCTCACACGATTATGGAGGCTGGCAAGTCCAAAATCTGCAGTGTGGGCCTGCAGCCTGGAGATCCAGGAAAGCCAATGCTGCAGTTCCGGTCCAGAGGCTGGCAAGTGGAAACCCAGGAGGGCTCCCTCTTGTTTGGTGAGGCTGGACTTTTTGTTCTATTCAGCCCTTCAACTGATTGCTCTCCCTAAACTGGGTGGGCCTCATCCAATCTGTTTACTCAAAGTCCACGGATTTAAATGTTAACCTCACCCAAAAACACTCTCTAAATGGACACTTAAAATTAACCATCACATAAACAACAAGGACCTACTGTATAGCACAGGGAGCTATATTTAATATCTTGTAACAACCGTATAATGGAAAAGAATATGTATATGTATAACTGAATCACTTTGCTGTACACCTGAAGCTAACGCAACATTGGAAATCAACTATACTTCAATAAAAAATAAATTAATTCACATAAAAAAATTAGGCATCACAACCACCAATTCGAGCCAACCTTGGGAACTGAGAATGCCCACGGCCTGGTGAGCTGACCAGCAGACTGGCCTCTGAACAGCAGTGGGTCCAGATCCCTAATTCATGGTTAATTTGGTCTCGAAAACGTTTAGTATAGAATGCCTTCTCTTCACTCAAATATCCTAGTCTACAAAATGAGAATACACGATACTCTGAGAACTCCTAAAAGAACAATACAGGAACTTTGGAAATAGCATGGGAGTGGTTCCTATGAGAAGGTACAACCAGAAGCACCAGTGAGTTAATCTGTGATAGCTGAACCCAGCAGAACAGAGGTTCTCAGCAATTGCAGGGCTTGAAGGTCACAGGCTCTGGGGCCAGCCGGTCAGCCTGCCTGGGCTTGAACCCTGGCTCTACCACTTGCTGTGTGGCCAAGGGTTTGTTGCTTAGCCTTGCTGAGCCTTGCCTGTCTCTTTCTCCCCTGTAACATGAGATCACAGAGAGCCCCTGCCTCATGGACTTTCAACACGGATTTAATGAGAAGCCGTGGGTGGGCCGCACGGTGCAGGGTGCCCCCCATTGAGCCTCAAAACACATCAGCCGGCGTCCCTGGTGGCTCAGTGGTTAAGAATCCGCCTGCCAATGCAGGGGACACGGGTTCGAACCCTGGTCTGGGAAGATCCCACATGCCACGGAGCAACTAAGCCTATGCGCCACAACTACTGAGCCTGCGCTCTAGAGCTCGCAAGCCACAACTACTGAGCCCGAGTGCTACAACTACTGAAGCCCGCATGCCTAGAGCCCGTGCTCCGCAGCAAGAGAAGCCACCGCAATGAGAACCCTGCGCACCGCAACGAAGAGTAGCCCCCGCTCGCTGCAACTAGAGAAAGCCCATGTGCGGCAACGAAGACCCAATGCAGCCCAAAATCAATAAATAAAATAAATAAATTAAAAACAAACAAACAAAAAAACACATCAGCCATTACTGCTCCTTTCCAGATCTCTGACACCTTCACCACTGAGCGTGACCCCTCCTCTACGGGAGCACGTACTACAGGGCTTTGCAGTGGGGAAGGGCAGGGGCAGGGGCAGGGGAGAGAGGACCTGTTTTTCAAAGTGTGTTCACATAGTCTGACCTGAGGGATGATATTTAAGCCAAGATTTGAAATATGAGGAGTGGTGGGCAGAGGAAACAGCCAGAAAGGCCCCAAGGTGGGAAGGCCTGGCCTATTTCAGGAATGGAGGGACAGACAGACACCCATGTGGCTGGAGCTTTGCAAACTAGCCAGTAGATTGTGTGTGACGAGGTTAGACACAGGGCAGGGGCTGTGGAGAGGAGCCTGAATATACTCAAAGTGCAGAGGAGAAGCCCTTGCAGGGACCTGCTCTCCCCTGTGTTTCAGAAAGAGCCCTCTGCCCGCCGTGCAGAAAATGGGTTGTGCAGGTACCACAGTCAGGTGGCTACTGCAGTGGTCCAGGCAGGGGTGATGGGCCTGGCCAGAAGGTTGGCGTGCGGTCAGGGGGCCACAATTGAGGAGCGTTTTGGAGATCGAGATGACAACGGCAGTGACTCGGACTCTCATTACTGTAGTTATTTACTGATGACGTGAACTTCTAAGACTGCACTCTCGGGTGGGCCTTAGAGATTTTGAGTTTCAGAGCCGGAAGCAGCCGGTCTGGTGAGATCCCTCGTGTCTGTCCAATTTCCCTTCTTACAGGAAAAGGAGGGACCGAAGCCCGGGAGGGTAGGTGCCCACGCTGGGCTGTATGAGGGGCAGATGCCAAACTGGCTTCCAGGCAAACAGAGCCCCGGGGCCAGGCCCCTGACCACCACTGACAGCTCTGCTCCTGTAATTCCCCCTCCTCCCAATTGGGGGTACCGTGCGTTGCTGCTGCTTCATCTCCCTCAGCCTCAGCTTGGACCCTTCCAGTGACGGGGAGCTCAGCCCTCGACCTTGTGAGGATGCCTGTTCCATTTCCGCTCAGCCTAGGTAGACAGGTCTCCCATCTACGGACTCAAACCCGGCCCTGGTCATGTCCACACAGAGCAGCCGGCACCCTCTTTCCAGTATTTCACAGAACGCCACCTTCTCGTTCGGGGCTCTCTTTTCCAGGCTAAACACGCTTCAGAAAGAGCAGGACCTCCATCGTGCGGGTTGCCAACCCACTGCCCTGCCCTGGGTGGTGGAAACTGTGGCAGCCGTGGAAGAAATGACAGCTTCGTGGAGCAGCCTGGCCCGAGTGACAGAACCGGGTCTGTCTGATCTCAGCGCCAGCCGTGAGTCGCTGGCTATTTTTACTTCTAGGTCCAGAGCTTTGGCTTAATCGGGGGCTCCTGTTTCCTGGCTGATGAAGCAGATGGAAGAAACAGGATCTGGCCATCCAGAGGCCTGGGCGTTGGGGGGGTGCTGGCGGCGAGCTCAGCGGGGCGGGCGGACACCACCTCTGCGCTCTCGTGGTCTGGGGCACTGGGTGGCCTTTACCTTCATCTTCTGGTTGGTTTCTAGTGCCTGTCTGCTCAGCAGCGTGGGGAATTGTGCAACCAGAGCTCTCTTTTCCAGTGCAGCGTGGGGGTGTCATACTGCACTTAACTAAACGAGAGAGAATTCAAAGTAGGGCCTCGGTGGAGACGCGCCCCAGGCGCCTTTGGGAGGGAAGTCGGTTTCTCTGGGCACGAACCATTCAGGGCTCGGCTCTGCGATGCTGGAGGAGTTGGGACCGGTCATTCTACGCGGGGTCTCTTTTCTGTCCCTGGCCGTGCCCACTGCAGACCTTAGCGCTGGCGGAATGTGCTGGAGTTCCTGAGGTGAGCTCTGCAGAGCCCAGAACGCTCTGTGAGGGCTGTGAAGACACTTGGTGGGATCACAAGGGGGGGAGATGGAGCTCGCGACCCCCTGCCTGGCCTGGCCAGAGACCCCTTCCCGCCTGCGAGGATGGATCTGCTGGGCTCTCCTTGGCAGAAAGGGGGCGGCCCTGGGCCCAGAGAACCGGCCCCAAGTCCCAGCCCCACCACGGAACAACGGTGGCCGTGGACAAGTTACGTGGCCTCACTGCACCTTGGTTTCCCTCAGGAAAGATGGGGTTGCAGACAGCTCTTATCTCCTCGGTTCCATAAGGAGGAAATGAGACAGTGCAGGGCTTTCTGTGTAGTAGGTGCTCACTGAGCATCCGTGTTGGTGAAATAAAATTCATATTTTATGGCAAGACAAGAAAACTTAAACATAAAAATTTTCTCTGCCCATTTGGGCCTCCTCCTCTTTAGCGTGTATTATGCTGCATTAACCAGATCTCTTCAGGAGATAACCTTCCTTTTTAATCTCGTATGGGGTCACTCGTATGACCCACTACTTGCTTTGTACGGGTAGATCTGGATTGTGTACACTGTCAGTAATACATGGTTTGATGTAGAAACCTTTGTCTCAAAAACTTAATACAACTGTGCTTTGACCCCTAATGGGTGGAACAGTCCTCGGTACCTTCTGAAAGACTGTCTCCCAGGTTATAAACCTCAGGTTGACATGAATAAAATTTTCCATTTCTTTCTTAGATTGAATACTGATTAATTTTTTTCATTGACATGTGCATGGCATATGCAGGATATTAGAGACACCCATCAGAGGACACCTGGAGTCTACCCTGAATTGGCACTTGGTACCAGCATGGGCCCCACTGGCTTCTCGGTACTCCTCAGGTGTTCTGGTGAGTTCTCCTGATATCCGCATCTCATTGCTTTTAAGTGATAATCCCCCAAATTTTATTCCAGCTCCTTTTACTTAAGACTTGGAGTCTTGAGGGGTAGCAGTGCATTTCCTTGGCTGGGACCTAGGGGGATTGGGTAGGAGGCCCAGGGAAACATAGGCGGCTGGGTTTTTGTTAAATTTGGCTTAAATTGAAAAAAAAAAAAAGTTGACATATGGTCTGAACAAAACTTTTGCTAATAAAATGAGAAACTGAATTAATTCAGCTCTGAAGAATAAGAGACATGTGCTCCTTCTGGGCACAAGGTGTTCTCAGGTGGTTGAGAACCTAGTGGAAGTCTCTAAGGATCAATCCTTGTGATGCATTGGGGTCCTACAGGCAAACCCCACTACAACCATTAGGTAAATACTGCTCTTTCAGGGACATAGAATATAAAGACCACAGCAGCTTTAGACCATCGGAGGAAGAAACCAAGTCACATAAGAGAGTCAAACTGGGGAATGCCCTGGCAGTCCAGTGGTTAGGACCACGTGCTTTCACCGTCAAGGGTGCGGGTTCAATCCCTGGTCGGGGAGCTAAGATCCTGCAAGTCATTTGGCTCAGCCAAAAAAAAAGAGAGTCAAACTGACCCAAAAGTAACTGCTTAGGAAGCTGGACTCAGAAGCAGCCCACATCCACCACGCTGTCCTCAGAAAGTTGTTCAGATCGTATCTCATATCTGAATTAGGCTACCAAATTGATAATGGGAAATTGTGCCTCAAAGTCCATACAGTTTGTGGACAGACAGCCACCTATGGGGATACCAGCTGGGTTTATGTATGTCACAAGTACTTAGTTGGGAATTAAAGGAAATTCTGCCCTGAAATGGCCAAGATGGGGATGTCCATCTCCTGGATCCCTGCCTGCAGAGTCTACTGGAAACTAGAGTGGTAAATTTCTAAAATTAGATTAGCAGGAGAGACTATTTATAGGGCTAGCTTCTAGGATTCTTTGAATTGGAAAGAATTCTAAAATTGTTAAAATTTTAGAAGCCTCTCATCTTAAAACATTGTACCTATTTTAATTGGTATGCAGAAGCCCTGAAGCCAAATCTAGCCTCTGTACCCCCACACTGAATTCAATCTCGGAGACAGAGTTTTGGTGAAGTAGAAAAGAATAGCTTTATTGCTTTGCCAGGCAAAGGGGGCCACAGTGGGCTGATGCCCTCAAAACTGTGTGTCCGGGCTTCCCTGGTGGCACAGTGGTTGAGAGTTTGCCTGCCAATGCAGGGGACACGGGTTCAAGCCCTGGTCTGGGAGGATCCCACATGCCGCGGAGCAACTGAGCCCGTGAGCCACAACTACTGAGCCTGCGCGTCTGGAGCCTGTGCTCCGCAACAAGAGAGGCCGCGACAGTGAGAGGCCCGCGCACCGCGATGAAGAGTGGCCCCCACTCGCCGGAACTGGAGAAAGCCCTCGCACAGAAACGAAGACCCAACACAGCCAAAAATAAATAAATAAATAAATAAATTTTAAAAAAAAACCGAAACAAAAAAAACCCAAAAAAACTGTGTGTCCCAACTTGGAGAGGGTAGTGAGAAATTTTATACTAATGTTGCAAAGAGGGCGTGATCAGCTTGTGGACATTCTTCTGATTGGTTGGTGGTGAGGTAAGTGGAAGCCAGCATCACCAACCTTCTGGTTCCAGCTGGTCTGGGGTCTAGTGCTTGCGGGCAGCATACCATCGTTAACCATTAACTTCTTCCACCTGCGGGGGGGGGGGGGTTTAGCTGCAAAACAGCTCAAAGATATTGTTGTGTGTATCCCTTGATGGGGAACCAGGACCCTGCCCCAAAGCTGCACTATTGTTTCTCTTGACTATTTGTTTCTCTCTTGTCTCACATCCCCTCCCTTGCCTAATTAACAACTGCTTGAATCTGCCTGTTGGAACGCAGGGAAGGTCATGGAGGCTGAATGAAGGCTGTTTCCTATAATCAAAGAAATGGGGGACACAGAAAGGGTTTGTGCACAGGAGCCCCACAGGGCCCTGCTCAGTTACAGCCCCAAAAGTTTTCAAAATTCCAAAACAGCCTCATTGAAAGACTTGTAGAAAGCTGATGAAAGATTGATACAAAAGGTACTTAAACTTTAATTACTTCTCCCCTCTATCCTCCTTTATTCAAGTACACATTCTAGTAATCCTCTGTCTGAATTGCCTTATCCACTCTGAAGAGATTATTTAACTAGTTACCTTTAGAAATGGGACCACCTGAAGCTGTAGGTGAGCCTCTTCAGATCAGAGATGGAACTGAGGGCCATAGTTTCTTAACCCCAGGGAGGGTCCTCAAAAACTTTTGTAAATGGGTTACTGTTACCCGAAAACTGGGTTTGCCTCTTGGTGGGTGCTGAGCCAAAATACACAATCAAGCCAAAGATGGGAGAAGGAAGGATTTAATATTACTTGCAGCAAGTAAGGAGAAGACCAGGGATATTTCCCAAAGCAGTGTCTGTCTGAACAGCAAAATTGGGGAAGTTTTAAGCTAAGGGTACATGCATATTCATGAAGGGGCTTGGGCTGTTGACAGAGTACAAGCTTTAGTTGATGGAAGTCATGAGGGTCAGAAAAGGTCGTCATCATCCTCCCTTAGCTTCCAGTTGATCTGGTGGTTGAGCTTCAGGCTTATCATCCTGGTTCTATCCTGAGTTCCCTCAGGGCTCACCATCGGGGTGGCTGTAATGTGATGGCTTGATGGCTGCAACATCCTTTGTTTACTGATATGGCAGGCAACATTTTTTTCATTCACAGCCTGATAGCAGTCATTTGTTTCTGCATTCTTTTTGTTTCCTTAAGATCATTAGTTACTGAGACCTGTTCAAGGACAAGCACTGTGGCCAGGCTTAGATCACAAAATAGCTTAGGCCAGAAATGGCTTTCCTGTAAAGAAATCCATGCCTGGTTCTCTTTCTCCAGTGACCCCCTACCCTATCTGCTTACATTACCAAGGAGGACACTGGTCTGAGGAAACTGACCAAAGCTGATATCTAGAGCCTGATAGGAATTTTTTTTTTTTTTTTGCCTTCTCCCTTAAAGTAAATGAGGGAAAGTAAAACATTTCAACATAGATGAATAGATATGTCAGTCTTTTGATATCACTGAGGTGGCCGCCCAACTCTTTGAGGAATTAAAAACAGCTATCCTTGTTTTACAAATCTAATCTTTACAGGACCAGAGGTGTGGCTCCAGGACCAAAGGCCCACCTATTCTTTTACCACTCCCAAGCCCTCCCTTATTTATCTTTTAAAAAAATATATATATATTTATTTATTTATTTGGCTGCATTGGGTCTTAGTTGCAGCACACAGGATCTTTGTTGTGGCGTGTGGGGTTTTTTGTTGCAGCACCCAGGCTCAGTAGTTGCTGCTTGCGGGCTCTCTAGTTGTGGCACTTGGGCTCTAGAGCACATGGACTTAGTTGCCCCGCGGCATGTGGGATCTTAGTTCCCCAACCAGGGGTCGAACCCTTGTTCCCTGCATTGGATGGCAGATTCTTAACCTCTAGACCACCAGGGAAGTCCCTCCCCTATTTATCTTAAGAGGATTTTAAGTATTGAAAAAAAATTCTGGCCTTAAGAACTTGAATTTTTCCTCCTATGCCTTTGAGATGCAAATGTACTCTTATCTAGGCCATCTTTTTAAATGCAAATTTCAGGAAGGTAAACTCTTATGGAAAGAAAAAACAAAAGTGGGATAGGTTATTTGGAACTTGACAAGGACAAATACAAATCTTAAGTGTCTTCTCTATTAATATTAGTAAAAAGAATTTAGCCATCTAAACAGGTGACCTTGATTTGTTCCATCTGCCAGAAACCCAGTTTGAATCCAGCCTCTTGTAACTGATGGGTTTTGTATTACTGTACCTGAATCATGGCTGAAAGTTTGGACTGGGAACTATGGGGTCTCTGTGTCTGTTTGTATGTATCTATGCATGTGTGTTGTAGATGTGTAGTATTGCCAAAATTAATTTGTAAAAGAGCTCTATTTAATTGGCTTAAAGGAAGTTAAGTGCTTATATAAATACTCAGAAATATAAAAGAAATTAACCCAAATGAATTTCAGAATCACATGATCTAAGATTAATTTTAATGAAAGAAAACAAGTTTGTTGGTTTAATTAATATAAACATGTCTTTAGAGTCATCAGCATTAAGTATAATACTTTTATTGTAACTATGTTTACTAGAAATCAAATAAGATCTTATTATTCCTGTTTCAAGATTTGTCAGCAAGAAAAATAACTTGGTATGAAAATTTTAGGTAAATAAAATAGAGGTAAATGAGATAAGAGCCTATAGGTAAACTCTTTAGAAATAATTATATTTTGGGAATGTCTATCCAAAATAGTCTCTCCAGATTTTGGTAACTCGAAACTTTAGAGTTTTTCTAAATTAAATAATGGGAATTCATTGAATATTCAGATCATTTTCAAATAAGATACTGGAACATTAGTTACTGAACATAGGCTTCCTTTTACAGAGAAACTAAAAACTTATAAATACTATTTATGGTTTCTAGAAAACATTTACTTGTTTGTTCTTCCAAACAGAAAATGTCTTAGTGTGGCACCAAACATATTCATTAATAGTCCTAAATATTCAGAGAGGGCCCCTGAAGCATCTCAGAGAGAAGAATATTAAACTAATTAGGCTTATTTGGTATGTTAAATTACACGGGAAGCATTGTCAAATGAGTGGTGATAAAACTTAGGATATATTGTATGGGTAAGTGCCATTAATATAAACGTTCTAGAAATTATATGAAATTTCTAAAAGTTGAAAATGTCCTTGTAAAATGTTATCAGTCATAATTCTAGCAATGATCTTAAATATTTGCCAGAGCAATAACCAAGTTTCTTTGTCAATTGCATTATAATCAGGTAGATAATTATTGTTTCACCTGATGCTTTTCCAAAAAAAAGGCTTCATCTTCAAAAAGATTCATAGAAAGGACTTTTTGACAAGTATGAGTTTCTGATAACTCAGATCATACTGCTGAACTGGGTAAGAAACTAAAGAATTCTAATGGAAATACTGATGGCTTCATAAAACTGTTAATAGAGGATTAAGATCAAGAATTAGTCACATAGTATATAGCACAGGGAATTATATTCAATATCTTGTAATAACCTATAAGGGAAAATAATCTAAAAATTATATATATAACTGAATCACTTTGCTGTGCACCTGAAACTAACACAATATTGTAAATCAACTATACTTCAATGGAAAAAAAAAAAAGAATTAGTTACATAAGACTGAGTGAACTGATTAATATGGTTATAAATCTTTGGTTATTTGTCTGAAATATGACTGGTTTTTAATCGGTGTTTTCCAGATATAAGGAAATCTTTCCCCTCAAGCTAATTATGACTTAATGGCAATTTGATAAATTATATCTTTGTAAGTGAAACTGAAACATTTATCTTTTCTCTCTACCTGATCCCTCCTGAAATTGGAAACTCTTAGGTTCCCAGCAGTCTTATCAGGTAAATAAGAAAGGCCACCTCCTAACAGATACAAGAATCTCAAGGTATTATGGGGACCTTGAAAAAAGAGGAATTCATCCATATCCATGATATCGCAGGTGGAATCTGTGACAAGTCCTTGGCGTGGCTTTCCTGGCCTTTTAAAGATTCAATCCGAGGGCTTCCCTGGTGGCGCAGTGGTTGAGAATCTGCTTGCCAATGCAGGGGACACGGGTTCGAGCCCTGGTCTGGGAAGATCCCACATGCCGCGGAGTAACTAGGCCCGTGAGCCACAACTACTGAGCCTGTGCGTCTGGAGCCTGTGCTCCGCAACAAGAGAGGCCACGATAGTGAGAGGCCCGCGCACCGTGATGAAGAGTGGCCCCCGCTTGCCACAACTAGAGAAAGCCCTCGCACAGAAATGAAGACCCAACACACAGCCATAAATAAATAAATAAATAAAATAAATAAACCCAAAAGTTTAAAAAAAAAAAAAAGTAAGCTGAAATATTAAAAAAAAAAAAAAAGATTCAATCTGAGATTCCTTATGAAAAGTTCCAGCACAGACGATTTAAAAGAGTCTATGTGGTCATTAACCAGACTTATTTTGCAAACAAATTAGTCTTAATTTGGCTACATTTGGTAGAAATTAGGGTAATTTTAGAGAGAAAAAAGATTATGTTTCAGTGGATATTAAATTCTAGTTTTGATGTGACTGACAAGGGATTAATATCCAAAATCCTAAATTCTATTTATTTATTTATTTGGCTGCGACGGGTCTTAGTTGCAGCACACTGGATGTTCGTTGCAGCGCACAGGCTACTCTCTAGTTGTGGCGCGTGGGCTCCAGAGTGTGTGGGCTCAGTAGTTTGCAGCACGCGGGCTCTCTAGTTGGGGCTCGCATGCTCAGTAGTTGCGCAGTGCAGGCTTAGTTGCCCCGCGGCGTGTGGGGTCTTAGTTCCCGGACCAGGGATTGAACCTGCGTCCCCTGCACTGGAACGTGGATTCTTAGCCACTGGACCACCAGGGTTAAATTCTAGTTTTGATGCAACCAACAAGGGGTTAGTATCCAAAATATACAAACAGCTCATACAACTCAATATCACAAAACCCCCAAACAACCCAATCAAAAAATGGGCAGAAGACCTAAATAGGCGTTTTTCCAAAGAAGACATACGGATGGCCAACAGGCACATGAAAATATGCTCAGCATTGCTAATTATTAGAGAAATGCAAATTGAAACCACAATGAGGTATTACTTTACACTGGTCAGAATGGCTATCATAAAAATGTCTACAAACAATAAATGCTGAAGAGGATGTGAAGAAAAGGAAACCCTTGTATGCTATTGGTGAGGATGTATTTAAATTGGTGCAGCCACTAAGGAGAACAGTATGGAGGTTCCTTAAAAACTAATAATAGAGCTATCATATGATGCAGCAATTCCACTCCTGGATATATATCTGGAAAAAATGAAAATTCTAATTCAAGGAGACACATACACCCCAATGTTCATAGCAGCACTATTTACCATAGCCAGGACATGGAAGTAACCCAAGTGCCCATCAACAGATGATTGGCTTAAGAAGATGTGGTATCTATATACAATGGACTATTACTCAACCATAAAAAAGAATGAAATACTGCCATTTGCAGCAACATGGATGGACCTAGAGAATAGCATACTAATTGAAGTAAGTCAGACAGAGAAAGACAAATATTATATCACTTAAATGTAGACTCTAAAAAACAATACAAATGAATCTATATACAAAACAGAAACAGACTCACAAACATAGAAAAGAAACTTACTGTTACCAAAGGGGAGAGGGAGCAGGGGAGGGATAAATTAGGAGTGTGGGATTAACAGATACCAACTACTATACATAAAATAGATAAGCATCAAGGATTTACTGTATAACACAGGGAAATATATTCAATATCTTATAATAAACTATAATGGAAAATAATCTGAAAAAATATATATATATAACTGAATCACTCTGCTGTACACCTGAAACACAATACTGTAAGTGAACTATACTTCAATAAAAAAAGAAAACTTTACTAATTACTTTGTTACTCCTATTGTCAATTTTGATCACAACTATAGTTCTCTATATAATTAATGAACATGCACAGTGCACAGGCAAGGTAAAATTGGCAGAAGTCCTATTGGACAACTTGCAATTGACTGTTAGCCCTTGCCAGACATCTTATTAGTACAACCCCCTAAAAGGAAAGAAAGAACCAGGTTATTAAGAACCAACATCAAGGGACAAGACGGACCCAGGGCAGGTAAGCAATCATTCTAGCATATCGAGGGACCAAATATTTGATCACCTAGTGCTTTCTGTTGAAAGATTAATGATCTAAAGGAGAAAACTGATGAAATAAAATTCATATTTTATGTCAAGACAAGAAAATTTAAACATAAAAATTTTCTCTGCCCATTTGGGCCTCCTCCCTCCCCTTTAGCATGTATTGATATTATGCTGCATTAAGACCTCCTTAGGAGATAACACTCCTTCTTAATCTCATAAAGGGTCACAACTCCTTAAGAAATAACCTTCCTTCTTAATCTTTAAGGGACCACAATGACCCATGACCCACTACTTACTTTGTACGTGTAGATCTCGATTGTGTAAACTGTCAATAATATGCTGTTTGATGTATAAACCTTTGTCTTAAAAACTTATGTAACTGTGCTTTAACCTATGACAGGCAGAACAGTCCTCAGAGCTTTCTGAAAGACTCTCTCCCAGGTTATAATCTTCAGGTTGGTTCAAATAAAATTTTCCATTTCTTTCTTAGATCGATTAATTTTTTTCATCAACAGTGTTTTGCTTTTATTTTATTTTATTTTTTAAAAATAAGTTTATTTATTTAAATATTTTTGGCTGCTTTGTGTCTTTGTTGCTGCATGCAGGCTTTCTCTAGTTGTGGTGAGCGGGGGCTACTCTTCATTGCAGTGTGCGGGCTTCTCATTGCAGTGGCTTCTCTTGCTGCGGAGCACGGGCTCTAGGTGCGCGGGCTTCAGTAGTTGTGGCACGCGGGCTCCGTAGTTGTGGCTCCCGGGCTTAGTTGTTCTGTGGCATGTGGGATCTTCCCGGACCTGGGCTTGAACCCGTGTCCCCTGCATTGGCAGGCGATTCTTAACCACTGTGCCACCAGGGAAGTCCCCAGCAGTGTTTCGCTTTTAGATTTGAAAACCATTGATAGGAAATCATCTTGGTCTCTCTTGGAGCTGGCTCTAGCCCTTGCCTGGCCTGGGATTCTTACCTGTCACCACCAGCGGAGTCTCAGGGTGCCTGGGAGCCACCCCTTCCAGCCCTTGTCTAGGGTGGATGCTGTCACCAAGCCCACTGCCAAGGGGCATTTCAGGAGGGAAAGCAGTTCTCTCTCCAGCTCCATCTGTTTACCACTCCCACCCCACCACCCATCTGTGAGCTCATGGAAAGCAGGAACTAGATCTTCTTTTTCAAAGTTGTGGTAACATACACAAAATATAAAATTAGCCATTTTTTTTTTGCTTAGTTTTATTTATTTATTTATTTGTCTATTTATTTATTTATTTATTTATTTTTGGCTGCATTGGGTCTTCGTTGCTGCGTGCGGGCTTTCTCCAGTTGTGGCGAGCGGGGGCTACTCTTCGTTGCGGTGTGTGGGCTTCTCATTGCAGTGGCTTCTCTTGTAGCAGAGCACAGGTTCTAGGTGCGCGGGCTTCCGTAGTTGTGGCTCGCGAGCTCTAGAGCGCAGGCTCAGTAGTTGTGGCGCATGGGCTTAGTTGCTCCGTGGCATGTGGGATCTTCCTGGACCAGGGCTTGAACCCGTGTCCCCTGCACTGGCAAGCAGAGTCTTAACCACTGTGCCACCAGGGAAGCCCCATTTTAGCCATTTTAAAGTGTACAACACAGTGACATTAATTACATTCATTATGTTGTTACCAGCACCACCATCTATCTCCAGATCTTTTTCATCACCCCAAACAAAAACTCCATACCCATTAAACACCAACTCCCTATCCACTCACCCCACAGCCCCTGGTAACCTCTATTCTACTCTGTCTGTATGAATTTGCCTATTTGATATATTTCATGTAAGTGGAACTGTACACTATCTGTTCTTTTTGTGACTGACTTATTTCACTTAGCATGATATTTTTGAGGTTCATCCATGTTGCAGCATGTATTAGAACTTAACGCCTTCTTATGACCAAATAATATTCCACTGTATGGATATACCACATTGTGTTTATCCATTCATTTGTTTATGAACACTTGAATTGTTTCCACTTTTTGGCTATCGTGAATAATGTTGCTATGAACACTGTGTACAAGTATCTATTTGAGTCTGTTATTAATTCTTTGCGGGTATATACCTAGTAGTGGAATTGTTGGGTCATATGACATAATGGATTGAATTATGTCCCCCCAAAAAGATATGTTGAAGTCCTAATCCCCAGTACCTCAGAATGTAATTTTATTTAGAAATAGGATCTTTACAGAGATAATCAAGTTAAAATGAGGCCGTTAATGTGGGACTTTATCCAATCTGGACACAGGGACGTACATGCACAGAGGGGAGACAAGGTGAAGACACAGGGAGAAGATGACCATTGCGAAGCCCAGGAGAAAGGCCTGGAGCACATGCTCCCTCACAGCCCTCAGACAAGACCAACCCTGCCCACTCCATGATCTTGGAATTCCAGCCTCCAGAACCAGGAGACAATACATTTCTGTTGTCTAACCTACCCAGTTTGTGGTACTTTGTTATGGCAGCCCTAAGAATACATGTGGTAATTCTCATTGTTATCTTGATTTACATTTCACCAAGGACTAATGACATTGAGCATCTTTTCACGTGCTTATTGGCCATTTGTATATCCTCTCTTATTTATTTATTTATTTATTTGGCCATGCCATGCGGCTTGTGGGATCTCAGTTCCCCAACCAGGGATTGAACCTATGCCATGGCAGTGAAAGCGGGGAATCCTAGCCACTAGCTCACCAGGGAACTCCCTTCTCTTTTTCATTTTTATTTTTTTTTAATTAAAAAAAAATTTTATTTATTTATTTGGCTGCGCCGGGTCTTAGTTGCAGCATGCGGGATATTTAGTTGCGGCATGCGGGATCTAGTTCCCTGACCAGGGATTGAACCTGTGCCCTCTGCATGGGGAGCACGGAGTCTTAACCACTGGAACACCAGGCAAGTCCCTCATCTCCAGTGCATAGGACAGTGTCTGATATGCTCAATAAATATATTTTGATTTATGAGCGGATGGAAATTCCTGGTCTCGAACTTCCCAGCTGCCTTTGTTAAGTGTGTGTGGGGAAGGTTACAGAAGCGGCATCCAGTGGCTTCTCAGTGTGCATAGAATAGACAGAATTCCTTGCACAGCCTGTGTGCTTGGTTCCCACCCTCCTCTCTGACTTGTTTCTTATCGTTTCCTTCTTCCTTATCATCAGGGTGACCGTGAAATAGATTGCCCAAACCAGGGCACTTTGGGCAGATACATTGGGATAACAGGTGTGACCTGGGATGGTCCCAGCACACCAGGACGTGAGGTCAGCCTGGTCATCACACTGCGCCTATGCTGGCCTTCCATCTGCCCCTGAACACCCAGCTCTTTCCCTGTGCGGGGCCTTTGCACACACCCTGTCCCGTGCCTGGAGGCCCCTTCCCTGCTCTCCTCCCACCTGGCTCTTTGCTGGCCCTCAGGTCTTGGCTTCAACCTCTTCTCCTGGGGAGGTCCCTGCTGACCTCTTTCTGGCTGAGACCTACCTGTCATTCTCTCATGACGTCATGCTCATTTTCTTCACAGCATTGATCATAGTGTATGATTATAAATTCATTTCTTGTATGCTTTTTGTCTGCTTACTCTAGAATGTCAGCATTTGCCTTTTATTTGGAAAAAAAATAGAAACAATATGTTGTATGGTGCCCGACAAAAGCTAGACAATGAATAAATAGCTGTTGAATGAATGAATGATCCATTAAGATAAGAAAGGCATTGTGGTGTGACTCTATAAAAGACAGCTGGGAAATAATAAAAACTTGGCTGAAAGAGCCAGGTTCTGTGAAAAGTGAGCTCACAAGCTGGGAAACATTAAACCAAAGAGAAACACTTGTCTCTCAGCCTGCTCTTTAGCCGGAGGATTTTCTGGAATCACTGTAAACACTGATCATTTCTCTCTAAAAGCTATTACGAAAATGGTCTCTTTTTTTTTAATTTTATTTTTTATTTTTGGCTGCATAGAGTCTTAAATGTTTTTCTGCCCTGAAGACATATTACTATGTCATTACTTTGGACAGTGATTTTTTTTTTTTTAATAGTAATCTTTTATTTATTTATTTTTTATTTTTGGCTGTGTTGGGTCTTCGTTTCTGTGCGAGGGCTTTCTCTAGTTGCGGCAAGTGGGGGCCACTCTTCATCACGGTGCGCGGGCCTCTCACTATCGCGGCCTCTCTTGTTGTGGAGCACAGGCTCCAGATGCGCAGGCTCAGTAGTTGTGGCTCACGGGCCTAGTTGCTCCGTGGCATGTGGGAATCTCCCAGACCAGGGCTCGAACCCGTGTGCCCTGCATTGGCAGGCAGATTCTCAACCACTGCGCCACCAGGGAAGCCTGCATAGAGTCTTAGTTGCACCGGGCAGGCTCTTCCTTGTGGCCCACGGGCTTCTCTCTAGTTGGAGCTAGTGGGCTCAGTAGTTGCGGTGCTCGGGCTTAGTTGCCCCGTGGCATGTGGGATCTTAGTTCCTTGACCAGGGATCAAACCCGTGTCCTCTGCACTGGAAGGTGGACTCTCAACCACTGGACCACCGGGGAAGTCCCAAAAATTGCCTCTTTATTGTAGCCACTCACTCATCCGCCCGCCTATCCACCTACCATGACCCAGCCACCATTCCAACCAATCCGTCCATCCATCTGCGCACCATCTACCTGCCGTATAACTATCCCCTCTCCCCCACCTATTCGTCTACCTCTCACCTTGCATCACCCATTCCCTTACTACCAACCTACCCATGTTCTCGTTCCTGGTGCTTGGGTCATGTGGCCCCTATTGGCTCTGAACAAACTACTCCAGTGGGAGCAGTAGTTTGCTTAGGTCAGTTCCCATTAAAGGCATCCTAAGAGGAAGGTTACCTGCATTCAAAACAATGAGGAGACTTCTGAGGTTTCCTTCCAGACCTCGCCAACTCGGGAATGTAGGCAGCCTGAGGCCCAGCTGCAGGTTTGGTTATTCCAAAGGTCAACCTGCGGATCTGTCTGTCTGGACCCGGTGATTCTGTGCTTGACAATCTCCCACCCACAGAGAGAGATGCAGGGCATCTTAATGGGCCCTTGCAGCTGCTCCCTGCACCCCACCACTCTTACTTTTCTCCTTGACCCCTAGGATGAAATAAGAAGTGTTTGCAGCCATAGAACGAAGAGAGTTGGCTGGGACTGCAGAGTTGCTCAGTTGGCTCCCTCAGTTACAGAGGAGGAAACCCGAGCCCCAGCATCTCAGCTGAGCCATGAGCTACTGTTACCAGCATCCAGCCGGAGGCTCGGGGGGGCCCCGCCTCAGAGGGGACACGATTCTGCTACCTGCAGGGCTTCCCTTTCCTTTATATGACACCCAGACTAGAGACAGCACCTGCATACGTGCCCTGACCGCTGGGAGCAAAGAGGGTTATTTTCTTCGTGCCTTAAACACAAGGAGGACAACTGTTGAATAAGTCAATTGATGCCATCTGGGGTTTTAATTTGCACTGGCTTATCCCTAGATAGCCCCTTCTGGAAGGGTCCAGATCAAACAGAAGCCAAAGTCCTAGTTCAGGAGAGAGAGGTTTCCAAGAATTAGCCAGGTGGTGGAAGGGTGCAACAAGTCCCAGTAATCGGGAGTTGTTAACGGGGGCTCTACCTCTCCCCAGGCTCTCAGCGTATCACTAGCACCTTCTAGGCTGTCCTGCTGAGACTTGCGTCTGCATCGAACCATCCTGCAGAAGGCTGGGGCTGCTGAATGTTATTCCTCTTGCCAGACAAACGCAGGCTGTTTCCCAAATTCAAAAGCATACCCTCAAAAGAGAGGTTGCTTTATCAATTCTCTGGTAAGTACATTTCCTGCCCCGCGGCCAACATGTCCCCCATATCCTGCTACGAATTCAACCCTTTCACACTTATTTATTTAGTCCATTTAGAAAAAAAATGTACCTTTAGAGATTAAAAAGTGGGGTAGAGAGAGGAAATTACTGTGGAAATGCAAAAAACCAAAAGGCAGTGACCGGTATGTGTTAAAAGTCAATAAAATGCCTAGTTGAAAGGTCCGTTTTTTTGTTCCTTTGTAACAAGTCCAAGGGATTGATCCCCCTCTCGGTGGTGCTAATGCTCAGTGGAAAAAGCGTTTTTCCAAGTGGGCCCCATTTGCAATGACATTTTCACCAGGTGCCTGGCTGGGTGTATTTACGAGCTTCATAACCAGTTACAGTGGCGGTTTCTCCTGTATATGTCTGTTATTGGATCCCCGTTTTCCAACCTGGGGATCAGAGATGGTGTCAACCGTTAGATGGTCAGACAGCTCTCAGATTTATGAATTTTCTTTTTTTCCTTTAAAAAAAATCACTCTGCAGCAGAAAAACATTCAGGAAGTTTAAGGGAACAGGAGAGGATCCTATGGTTTGCTGAGCCTTGGGGACATTGATAAGTCTGTTTGCAGCTAATTTCCAATTTTTTGTTTGCTTGTTTGTTTGTTTTCTGACCAGGGATTGAACCTAGGCCCCCTGTAGTGGAAGTGCGGAGTCCTAACCACTGGACTGCCAGGGAATTCCCTAATTTCCGATTTAGGTGGCGAGAGAAGCCAGACCTGGAGTGTAGGCCACAAGGATTTAAACATAAAAATCAAGTACTTCATGTATGCTGCCTTGTGGTCATAAAGCAGCTGCAAAGCTCCAGTGTCACATCTGTGTTCCAGGCATTGACAAAAAGCTGCTAAAATGACTTCCTGGAAGCCTTAGCAACTCCGCTTATATTTAATTGGCCCAAATCTAGATGTAAGGGAGGCTAGGAAATATAAATGTGTTTATCTGAGTACATTGCTACCCCCAAAGAAAACTGGAGTTCTCTTAGTAAGAAAAAACGGTAGAATGGATAACAGGTCCACAGCTAGTAGCATTTTCCCAGTGTCTTACTGCCTAATTGTTGTACAAAGATGGAAACAAGAATGACACTAGGTTCTAGGACTGAGAGGCCAACGATACCATGGGCTGAGATAGGGGGACCTTGGGGTTTGGGAGGAAACATTGGTTTCTCTTTTAGCCGTGTTGCTGGAGATGCTAGGGGACTTGTGAGTAGAGAAATGGAGGATGTGTGGAATAGTCATACCTGGTGCTCTGGAGAGATACAGATTTAAGAAAGAGCAGCATACGAATGAGATTTTAAAATCATGGACTGAACGATCTCACCAGTCAAGGAAGAGAAAAAAGGTCAAGGACAGAGGTCTGGGTCTGGGAGGGAAGAAGAGCAAAGACATTGCAGGAGGGAAAGCGGTGGGCGGGAGGAGGGCCAGGTGACCACGTGTCCTCGGGCCTAAGGAAGAGGCTTCCAGGAGGAGGGGGTGGTCCGCGTGTGACATGGCTGTCGAGAGGTAAGATGACCAGTGGTTTTGGCAAAGCAGAGGCCATTTGCGACCCTGGGAAGAGGTTTTATTACGTGCCTAGTGGACTTAGCATATTTCCTTAATCATTCCCCCAGTCATTCACCCCTGAGTGGTTTGTTCACTTTTTTCCTTTTCTTTTTTGCTAATGAAGACAATGCTACAAGGTATATCTTGTGCAACTATTTTTGCTACCATGTGAAAGTATTCCTTTTGGATAAGGCCTAGAAACCATTGAGTCAAAAGATATGCATATGTCAAAGTGTAATCCGTATTGTCAAATGTCTACTAAATGATTATACTGATTTACACTCCCACCAACAGTGTATGTGTCAGTTTAACATAAAGTGAAATCTTTGGTAAGCTGGTAGTTGAAAAATATCTTGTTTTCATTCGGAATCTCCATTAATTTCTTTTTTTTTTTTAATTGGCCATTTGTATGCCTATCTTTTCCCCATTTTTCTTTTCAGTTTTTTTCTTATCAATTGATCAGAGCTCCTTTATATATGTATTACAATTTTTTCTAGTTTGTTTTGATTTTTTAAGTGTTATTTTTGCTAACTTTAAATTCTACATTATATATAGTTAAATTACTTGTTTTTTTGCTTTCTGCTTAGAAAGGCCTTTGTCACTCCAAGACTATAAAAATATTCACGCCTTTTCTTCTAGGTTTTATAGTTTCTTTAAGAGTGAATCTTTGAGCTCTATGAGACTTATTTTATTTTGGTGTCAGAAGTGAGGTTGAAAGTCAAGCTTCATTTTCCAAATAGCTGGCCAGCCACGTCAACACCTTTTCCTGAGTAATTTATTTTTCCCCAATTAATCTGAAGTCACTTTTTTTTTTGGCCGCGCCTTGGGGTATGTGGGATCTTAGCTCCCTGACCTGGGATTGAACCTGCACCCCCCGTATTGGAAGCACAGAGCCTTAACCACTGTGCTGCCAGGGAAGTCCCTGAAGTCACTTTTATTAGTTAATACATTTCCATATGTTGATGAATCTCTTTCTCTATTCTCTTTTGTCCTATAAATCTATCCATGAATTTGTCTACTGTGGAGCCAGTTACTGTTTTAATAACTGCAGTTTTATGTATCAGTTAGGGTATGTTTCTATTGCCAGTAATGGAAAAATCCACCTCAAACTGATTTCCGCATGTTGATTTTGTATCCTGCAACTTTACTGAAATCATCGATTAGTTCCAACAATTTTTAAAAAATTTAGTTAAATTAATTTTTTTATACAGCAGGTTCTTATTAGTTATCTATGTTATACATATTAGTGTATACATGTCAATCCCAGTCTCCCAATTCATCACACCACCCCCGCTCCCGCACTTTCCCCCCTTGATGTCCATACGTTTGTTCTCTACATTGTTCCAACATTTTTTTTCACTGAGTCTAGGGACTTCTATATACAGAATCATACCATCTGCAAATAACAGTTTTACTTCTTCCTTCCCGATTTGGATGGCTTTTTGTTTTCTTTGTCTTGCCTAATTGATCTAGCTAGGACTTCCAACACCGTATCAAATAAGAGTGGTGAGACCAAAAGAGCAGAGAGATTAAACCAGAAATCAAAAACCTCCCAACACAGAGAACCTCAGGACCAGACGGCTTCACGGGCACATTCTACCAAACGTCAAACAAGAATTAACGCCGATCCTTCTCAAACTCTTCCATAAAAGTGAGGAGGAGGGAATACCTCCAAACTCATTCCACGAGGCCAGCATTACCCTGATACCAAAGCCAGATAAGGACATCACAAGAAAAAAAAAACTATAGACCAATATCCCTGATGAATACAGAGGCCAAAATTATCAACAAAATATTAGCAAACCGAATTCAAGGACATCATAGAAAGGATTATACACCATGACCCAATGGGATTCATCCCTGGGATGCAACATATGCAAATCAACAAATGTAATACATCACATTAATACAATGAAAGATAAAAATCTCACGATCATCTCAGTAGATGCCGAAAAAGCATTTGATAAAATACAACACCCTTTCCTATAAAAACCCTCAACAGATTGGGTATAGAAGGAAGATACATTAACATAATAAAGGCTGTACACAACAAACCCACAAGGAACATTTACTCAATGGAGAAAAATGGAAAGCTTTTCGTCTGTGATTAGGAACGAGGCAAGGATGACCCCCTCTTACGTTTCTCCTTTGAAAGCTGACTGTGCACTAGGTTCTGTGACCAGCAGCGCAGAGGAGACTGCCAGGCTAGAGGGGGGCCAACTTGCACCTTCCTTTGCTTGCTGTCCTGTTGGCATCGCCTAGCAGGGCCCTCACCCTCACAGGGTGGTTGGCGCCAGTCTGTACTCCCTGGTCCAGCCCCCTCCCCTTAGAGGTCCCAGAGTAGCAGCTCAGACCCCAGAGTTCTGGGCCCCAGCTCTGCAGACCTGTCCTCTGAGCTTCCAAACCTCTCAGCTCTTCCCGTGCTTCCCAGCCCTACCGGAGACAGCTGCTTCCTGCAATTACTTTCTCTGTATTCATTCAGGGTCCCCATATTGATTTCCTGTGGCTGCTATAACAAATCATCACAAACACAGCGGCTTAAAACAAAGTGATTATCTTACAGCTCTGGAGGTTAGGAGTCCAGTGCCACTCTCCCTGGGCTGAAACCAAGGTGTAGGCAGAGCTGGTTCCTCCCGGAGGCTCTAGGGGAGGAGAATCCATTTCCTTGCCTTTCCCAGCTTCCAGGGGCTGCCTGCATTCCTGGGCTCACGGCCCCTTGTCCATCTTCAAAGCCAGCAGCAACGCTGGGCTAAGTCTGTCTCACGCTGCCATCTCTCTGGTGGTGCCTCTTCTGCGCCCTCCCCCTCCCCGCCCACTTTTAAAGGCCCTGGTGAATTCATTGGGCCCACCTGGATAATCCAGGCTACTCTCCCTGCTTTAGGTCAGCTAATTAACAACCTTAACTCCACCTGCAACCCCAGTTCCCCCTTGCCCTGTAACCCTCCACGTTTACAGGTTCTGGGTATTACGAAGTGGACATCTATGGGGGGACTTTCTTTTGCTTACCACAGTTCCCTTTTCACTTCTTCCATTCTCTAATACCTGTTTAACTAATTCCTTATATTAACTACTCTCTTATAATAACTGGCACAGTTTCCGTATTCTTAACTAGATCCTGCCTGATCTTAATACAATGGTTATTGCTTGTTATATGAAAGTTTTAAATCTATCCCTGTTTAACTACCTGCCTATCATCTATCTGTTTGTTGTTTTTTTTTTAAAATAAATTTATTTATTTTATTTTTGGCTGCGTTGGGTCTTCGTTCCTGCATGTGGGCTTTCTCTGTTGTGGTGCACGGGCTTCTCATTGCAGTGGCTTCTCTTGTTGTGGAGCACGGGCTCTAGGCGCGCGGGCTTCAGTAGTTGTGGCACGTGGGCTCAGTAGTTGTGGTGCACAGGCTTAGTTGCTCCGCAGCTTGTGGGATCTTCCCGGACTAGGGATCAAACCTGTGTTCCCTGCATTGGCAGGCGGATTCTTAACCGCTGTGCCACCAGGGAAGTCCCTATTTATTTGCTCTTTAACCAGCCATCTTATTGAAATAGATTTTCTAGGCTTTCAACCATATTATCAGGAAATAAATATAACTTTCCCTCCATTTTCAATCATTTATTTCTCTTCTTGACTCTCTAGATAAGTAATATAGTTCAACACTTTCAGAACAATGTTCAACACCAGAGTCAGGTCCCCTTGTTTTATACCTAAAAATGTGCTTTTTTTCTGACTTTGTTTTCTTCTTCTTCTTCTTGCAATTAGAAAAGGCTGTGGAAAGGTGTGGGAGGGATAAATTAGGAGTTTGGGATTAACAGATACTACTACTACATATAAAATAAACAACAACATCCTTTTGTACAGCACAGGGAACTATATTCAATATCTTGTAATAACCTATAATGGAAAAGAATCCAAAAAAAAGTGTATACATATATATATATCTGAATCATTTTTCTGTACACTTGAAACTAACACCACATTGTAAACCAACTACACTTCAATTAAAAAAAATAACTACACTGAAAGAAAAGAAAAGGCTGTGAAAGTCTATCAAATGTGTTAATGGCTCTTCTTGTGATGGTCATATTATACTTTCTTTCTTCTTTGACCTACTGAGGTCTCTGAGATCCACTTAGAATAAATGCATTTTATTTATGGTGTATATTTATCTTTATGGAATCTGTTTGCTAATATTTTATTAAGCATCTGTGTCAATATTTATAACTGAGATACTGAGCTTGGCCTGGTGTGTACGTGTGTGTGTGTCTGTGTGAAATTTTTCACTGGCTTTGCTATCAGTGTTTGTATTAGTCAGGGTTCAGCCAGCAAAACAGAAACCATACTAGGTGTGTCAAACAGAGGGATTTAATACGGGGGGTTGTTACACAGGTACTGATGGGCTGAAAAAAACAAAGAGGGTTCATCATGGTAAATCCAGAGTTCAGGGGGCAGCTTCCACCCCTAGGACTGGAGATGAAAGGGCACACGAGGTGCCCCCTTGGAGCCAGAGATTAGACCTCTGAGGAGGGGCACTACCTGTCTGTCGTGTCACTCTGAGGAGGTGCAATGAGGCTTGTACAGGGTGAGCCAAGGGACCTGGAGTCAGAACCATGGGCAGCTACGGACACTCACCTCCCTCTAGCACCTCCTGCTGGAGTCCGAAGGGCAAGGTGGTCCCAGGCCCTCTATCTAGCCGACCACA
This sequence comes from Balaenoptera borealis, assembly GCF_965194805.1. NCBI lineage: Eukaryota > Metazoa > Chordata > Mammalia > Artiodactyla > Balaenopteridae > Balaenoptera > Balaenoptera borealis. The sequence continues at coordinate 9,231,133 of NC_138862.1, read as the reverse complement.
GAAGGGTAGCTTTAGACCTGAGAAATGGTAGGTGAATAATTAGCACCTGAGAGAGTCTGGAGGCTTTCTCTCTTTCTCCATGCCCTTGAATAGTTTTTTTAAAGTAATGAATAATTTGAATTGTTCCTGTTTATTAATGTTAAGGGACATAAAATTTACATCCTTTTCTTTTTCTTCTGTGCCTAGTCTCTAGTAGATGTTCAGTAACTATTTGTGAAATGAATACTTCCGATTTTTGGCTCACTGGCTGTGTTCTCACCATCGCCCTGACCTCTCTACTGAATGGCCCACATCAGCATTTGATGGTTGGTCACTTTCCCTGGGTCTGTCTTTCACTGACATGTATCTAAATCTCTGGCTAATCCTCCTTAATTTCTTTCTTGGGCTATTTTTCTTCCACCCACCCTTCTGTGTTGATGTTTCCCTTCCCTTTTTCCTCTGTGCATTTCTCAATGGTGATCACCTACCTAAGGCGTCACCTTCAGCTTGTATGCTCACATCTCCCAAGCTCTGTCTCTGGCTCATATGGGTCTTCTGAGATCAGAACCTATAGCTGAGAAAGCATTTCCAAATTCAAACATGCTGGTGAGTTTCAACAGAAACTCTACCTCTCTTTATCCTCCACACACACAATCTACTTTAGTGGAAGGTACCACCATATATTCATGCCTTTGAAGAGTTTAAATAGCCTCAAAACTGCCTGTTATTTCAAAGTTTGAAAGAATTGCCATCAAACCATCTGAGCATGAGGTTTTTGTGGGGGAACAGTTCACTGACAGCTTTTACAATTTTTACCCAAATTACTGAGTTAGCCTTCCCATCTTTTCTTCAGTCCAATTTCAGTAAGATGCACTTTCCCAGAAGACCATTAACTGGCAAGAGTCGCTAAAAGTATTGTTTTATAATTGCTTCCCTTACTTGATCCCGATTTTACGTATTTGTGCTCTCCCATCCCTGCCTTTTTTTAAAAAAGTGATCAAGCTAGTTTGTGGTCCTTTTACTTTGCTTTTCAAAAACCCTAAATCTTGAATTCATTATCAACTCTTCTGTTTTTTTCCCCTTATGTTTTCATTAAGTTTTGTATTAATTTTTCTAGTCCCTCCCCCACCCAAATGCTCGATTCATTTTTGCATGAAGTGTTTAAGGATATGATTATTACTTTGCCTTCAACTTTGACCCTATCCCCTGGGGTTTGATATATAATATCCTCATTATTGTAATTTCCTAGATAGTCTGCAGTTCTACTTTGATTTCCTTTTTGAAACAAGGAAAAACAGACTTTTTTTTTTTAACATTTCCGATAGCTTGGGTATTAATATTTTTTTTACTTCAACTTTATTATTTTTAGTTTTATTATAGCTTTAGAATGTGGTTCCTATTTCACTTCTTGGAAATTATTGAGGTTTTCTTTGTGATCTAATATATTGTAAAATTGTACACGTTTGCTATTGTTTTTGAAAAGACAGTGTGCTATATTTTCTCTTTTGTTTCAGGACGAAGTATTAGACATACATGTATAAGATCAACCTTGTTCATCCTATTATTCAGACCATTTATATCTGGCTTTTGTTTTTTGGTTTTTCTGGGGTTTTTTTGCTGTTGTTGTTTTATTTTGTTTGGTCTTACTTGATGATAGTGAGTTAAAATATCGTGCCATTAATGTGTTTCTGCCAGTTTTTTCCTGTTCATGAGAAAGATCTTTTCATTGTGGATTATAAAATTCATCATGATGAAGTGACCCTTATGTATAACTTAGTGAGTTTTCCTTGAATTCAAATTTCTTTGGTTTTAATATTATACACCTTCCCTTGCTTTCTTTTTATTTGTCATCATTTTACTCACCATTTACCTATCATTTTGTTTGTAATTTTATTTTCAGCTTCTCTAAGTCATTTTGTTTTAATACATGGGCATATACTTAGATTTTTAAAATATTCATTTATTTATTTTTGGCTGCGTTGGGTCTTTGTTGCTGCGCATGGGCTTTCACTACTTGCGGCTAGCGGGGGCTACTCTTTGTGGTGGTGCGCGGGCTTCTCATTGCAGTGGCTTCTCTTGTTGCCGAGCACGGGCTCTAGGCATGCGGGCTTCAGGAGTTGTGGCATGTGGGCTCCAGTAGTTGTGGCATGCGGGCTCAGTAGTTGTGGCTCGCAGGTTCTAGAGCGCAGGCTCAGTAGTTGTGCCACACGGGCTTAGTTGCTCCGTGGCATGTGGGATCTTCCCGGACCAAGGCTCAAACCCGTGTCCCCTGCATTGGCAGGCAGATTCTTAACAACTGTGCCACCAGGGAAGTCTGGATTTTTTCAAATCCAATATGAGAATTCTCACCTTTTAGTAAGGTTATCTGTTTATATTATAAATGATTACATTTAACTGAAAACATATATGAGTGTATTTTTAATATTTCCTTTCTATTTTTCCTGTTTCTAAACATTTGCTATGTTAACTTTTTTTCTCCTTTGAATTTAGAAGGCATATAGTCTGTTTGGGTTCCAGTATTTACCTTTATAACTTTAAATAACTCTAAAGTTATAAAGTATACTTAAGCCTATTTTTCACAATATATCAATTTCAGTAGCACGATCGTCCCTCTTTATTTTCTCATATGAAAGATGAGAAAATTAGCACTTTTGGACCACCTATTCTCTTCTTCCCCAATTTTATTTGCTTGTTCTGGAGTTTTGTCCTACTTTATACCATTGTCAATTAAAAATAATTAGTTTCCTCTTTTCCAGGAATTAGAATTCTTGTAATTAGAATGTCTGCTTATTTAGATGTAATTTATATTTAATAGATTCAAGACTCAAAGCTGATATTTCATCCTATGACTTCCCCACTTCTGAGTTATTTATTTTTATTTTAACTCTCAGATTACATTTTCAAGTAAAAGTTTTTGCAATTTTATTGAGGTATAATTGAAGTACACCAAACTGCACATATATAAAGTATACAAGATCAGTCTATGTACACACACACATGCACATACACACTTCTGTGAAACTACCACTGTGATCAAGATGACGACCCTTTCCATCCGAAAAAAAGCAATCCTCAATACGGAGGACTGACAACCCAAATATCCAATATACAGTTAATTTTGTAGACCTAAAAAATATAGTAGAACAAAATGAGTAGATAAAAAACTAAAAGGTATAATAAAAACCAGAATTTCCTGAAATGAAGGAAAACATACATTTGTACATCAATAGAGTCCTTCATTATTTAGGACAAAAATAATAAAGAACTGTAAAGTCTGAGTGAAGTTATTGAAAGGGCAAGGTTAAAGGGAATATGGCAAAAATAAAGTTATATACTAAAAGAAAATTAGTCTAACTTCAGATTTCTCCTTAGCAATTTTAAATGAAAGAAGAAACTGGAGCACTGTCTAATGAGTGTTTTGTTTGAGGGGTTGTGTATGACCCAATTTTCCATACCCAGTCAAGTTATCATTCCTATGACAAGGCAACAGAAATATGTTACCAAATGGTCAAGAATTCATGAACTGTATCATTCATATAGTCTTCTCTAAAATATACTTGACTGAAGCTAACATCATATCAAATGGTGAAAGACAGTTGATTTCTCTGAGATTGGGAATAAAGCAAGGATTCTCACTTTCAACAATTCTATTCAACATTGTTCTGGAGGTTACACACATTGCAATAAAGCAAGAAAAGGACATGAAGGCATAATGATAAGAAGTGACAAAGTATAATTATTCCTGTTTGTATTTTCATATAACATTGTATATGTATATGTATAACAATATACAATGTATATGTATACCATATAAAAATACATATACAGTGTATATGTATAACATACAACACTGTATAAGTTTAAGGTGTACATCATGTTGATTTGATACATTTATATATTGCAATATGATTACCACCATAGCTCTAGCTCATACCACATAATTATATTTTTTGTGTGTGTGGTGAGAACATTAAGATCTGTCTAGAGTTTTCTATAAAGGGAACCATATAGTAGTTATTTGGGGATGAGGGTGGAGAGAGGGATCGATTGCAAAGAGGCATGACTAAATTTTTTGAGATGTTTATTATCTTGATTGTTCAAAAATGATATTGGTGGAATTTCTCTTTCCTGTGTTCCTGAGCACTATTTGAACCTTCCCCTTAGCATTTATTTGGGAATGTGAGATGCTAATAATTTCTATTCTCTGTTTAGATCTTCAGCTGCTTGAGGATTTGGAAGGAGGACCAAGGTTATGTACAGCTGCATTCTGGAAACTCTGGCCCTGTGGTTTCTCTCTGAACTTGTTGACTCTATTGGAAACTGGGTTGATGTCTTATCTTGCTCTGTGCATGTGGGGTTACCCTTGGATTTCAGTTTGTTCCTCTGCATTGGTTTGAGAAGTTGAGTTGGAGTGATGCCTTGTAGGCTGGTTTGTAAGATTTTTCTTCTGTCTATTAGCACTTATTTTATCCAACAGTTGCCACTTGTCTGCAGCTTCCAGATCTTCCTAGTGAGGAAAGGAGGGCATCTTTGAGGAGTTGACATTTGAGTAGGAGCATGAATGAAGGAAAGGAATAAGCCATTTGAAGATTTAGGGAGAGAGCATTCCAGGTAGAAGAAACAGCAGATAAAGAAGTCCAGAGCTGTGAAAAAGCTTGGTGCTGCTTTAGTTGAGAGCCTTTTCTTTAAGCCTTGATGCTGATCTGCAATGGTAGAACATTCTAAGCAGTCACTCCCTGTTGTTCTCCCCCACAATCCCTGGGAACCTCCAATCTGAATGGGCTGGTCCAGCAGGGAACACACACAGCACATGTGGTCTATCTATACAATGGAATATTATTTGGCCATAAAAAGGAGTGAAGTTCTGATACATGCCCAATGTGGATGAATCTTGAAGACATCATGCAATTTCATATAAATGCAATCATACAATATGTGACCTTTTGTGTCTGGCTTCTTTCACTTAGCATGTTTTCTTTGAGGTTCAACCACATTGACGTGTGTATTCCTACCTTATTCCTTTTTGTGTCTGAGTAATACTCCACTGTACGAACATACCATATTTTGTTTATCTATTCATCTGTTAATGGACATTTGGATTGTTTCCACATTTTGGCCACTGTGAGCAATGCTGCTATGAACATTCATGTACAAAGATTTGTTTATCTGCTTTCTTTCTTTTTTTTTTTTTTGAGTATCTATTTTCAGTTATTTTGGGTATATACTTAGGAGTGAAATTGCTGGGTCATTATTACATTTTAATTAGAAGGATTCTCTTCTCTTCAAAATGTGTTGGTTACAATTTTCTGTGGCTTCCTGTAGGATTCCCATCCATCATTTCACACTTTCTCAATTCTCCAGTCTCACCTACTTGAAATGCTCTCATAGAACCCATGGACTCTAAGGTGTGTGCTGGTAGAGTTTCTTAATCCTATAAGACCTGAGCCCTCACACACTGCTTTGGCTTTGCAGTGTCGTATTTCAGGAGTGGAAAAAGTAGATGGCTGAAATGGAAAAAGCACATAAAAGAGGAGGATTGCCATGCCAATGTGGCCTGGCCAACATGGAAGGGCGGACAAGAGACTGAATTTAACTCAAGCTCCAAAGACAGCTTCTGGGCTGAGGCCTCTCCCAAGAATGTTCTTCAGTTGGGTAGGCTGCCAAGTGGTGTAGGACCCAAGTAACTCTTGGTGCCCTTTTCCCTCCACCCTCAGGTACTTGAAGTTGCTGAGGTAGCAGTCATTTACATGGTAGTATGAATCAATGCTGGTTTGCTGACTTTCCAGGGAGGGACTCATGCCTCCTGCCTTCCCTGCTCCCCTCCAGTTAAAACACAGACATATTTTCAGCCTAGGGCTGTGCCAGGTCTCACACACATGACAGTGAATAAGATGGGCAAAATCTCTGCCCCGAAGGACCTGGAATCTAACAGAGGAGTCAGGAAAAAATGCATGTGCAAATTAAGAAAAAAATCACACATTCTGAGGAGGCCTATGAGAGGAGTTCACAGTGTGCTGAGACAGAGACTAACAAGGATATAGGGCTGCTTTGGATGAGAAGGAGCCAGTTATTCTTTCTATATGATCTGGATTGTTTTTTCTCTCTGGGAGTTTTTTTTAAGGTCTTTGCTTCTTTTACTTTGATGTTCTGAAATTTCATGGGGATGTATCTCATTTAATAGTGTAAATTTTCGTTTATTCATTCCATGTGACACTTGTTAAGCCCTTTCAAATTTGGAAATTCATGTCTCCCTTCAGTTCCAGGAAATTTTTTTCATTTCTTCCCACTCATCCATTTTCTTTATTGCTTTCAGGAACTCCCATTTGTCAGATGTTTGACCTCCTACAATGATGTTTTGTGTCTTTCATATGTTTTATATGATGTTTTCTAGTTCATGGTGCCTTTTTATTTGTATTTTAATCTTTGCTACGCTCTGGAACATTTTCTCTACTATATGTTCCAATCCATCTACTTTCTAATGTAATATTAGAAAAATTTTAACTTGAGAGCCTTTTCCATTTTCTCATCTTTCCCATGGCATTCTGTTGTGATGGATGAAATAAGATCCTGAATTCTCTGAGAATAGAGAATACAGATTTTAAAACCTTTTCTTCTCTTCCCTGAACTATCAGTTTCCTCGGGTGTCAGTTTTTTCTCCTTGTTTATCTTTTCTCTCTCTTTCATGCTGCAGGCTTTCCTCAAATGTCTGATGCTTCTCTGAGGTTTAAGGCAATACAGAAACTGGCAGGGAGTGCTATTTACATAAGCCGGGCATCTCAAAAGGAAAGCTTCCCTTTACCCAGAGGGAGTAGGAAGCTGGTTTTATCCCAAGGACTTCTCAAATGCCTGAAGTAGAAGCTGACACCTACACTACCTGCCTCTTCCCAGGTAATCATTCTCTCCCCAGACAGTTTGTCCACTTGCTTTAGGAGAACCTTCTGTATGTGTGTGGTAGGGCTGGGGGGAGTCAATAAACAAGTAACCCCCTGCATTTTGCATTTTCACCTCCACTCTCCTCTGCCTCCTCTTCTGCTCTTTGTCAGCCTTCATGTTGAATATGCCTAGGGTCTGCCCTAGGTCAGGTCCATCTTTTTTTTTTTTTTTTTTTTGCCTATTTTTGTTTATTTCTTTTAAGACCACCTCCTTGCAATTTCCAGAGAGAAAATATAAAACAAGAAACAGACTTGGTTTCAAATACATAAACAGTGTGCTGGAGTTTAAAGCATTACTGATAACATTGTTACAAAAGAGTGTCAGCTTACTCCAGGGCACTTCAGTATTCCTGAGGAATAAACATGATTTCTCTTTCCCTCCCACTGGGATGTTCTCAGATGTTAAGTCACTGTTTCTGCTTTTTGACATATTTTCCATGTAGAAGATATGGAGCCTGCAGCGGCAGGTGGGGTGGTGGTGGGATGAATTGGGAGATTGGGATTGACATGTATACACTGATGTGTTTAAAATGGATGACTAATAAGAACCTGCTGTATAAAAAAATAAATTAAAAAAAGAGGTTAAAATGCCACTTAAACATATTAAAATGTGTTCAACTGAAAAAAAAAAAAAAAAAGAAGAAGAAGATATGGAGCCTGAAAATCATGCTGACAGTTGGAGTAGGCCATTCCCAATCCCATTCCAGAACCAAAGGCTAATGGCCACATTCTTCTTTTAAAGAAGGTAAGTGAGAAAACAAGTCCTAATCCAAAACCAGTACCTATCTTCCCGACGGCATCTGCCAAGTTCCGGTCCCACTTCCTGCTGAGCTCTGAATCCAACATGTTCCCCACCCTCAGTTCCAGCTTTCCGGACCGTGGGGCCCTGCGCTCAAACCCCTGGGGCCCTTCTTCTTAACTGTAGACTCTCCACCTGTATTCTCAGCTGTGTCCACCACCACCATCACACTTGATATCGACAATCCTTTACATTTTAGCTTTTCACAGGTAGTGGTATCTCATTGTGGTTTAAACAGAACCAGATTTGATTTTTTAAAAAAGCAAAGGCAGGTGTTATTCTTATGCTTGGGTGTTATGGAGCAATTCATAATGCCTACAAAGGTGAATGATGAATTTCATAGCAGAAATATCTATGGAGCTATGGATGGGAAAGAGACCATCCCTCCTGCTGAGAGGGTTGTCTGGGCAGAGGGCTGGGCTCAAGGACTCCCGAGTGCAGCACTGGCTCTCTCCCTCCCCACAACCTCTTCACTGTCCTGGGACCCCACTGCCCATGTTCAGCAAGGTCACGATGAGCTCTTCCCCAAGGCAGGCACCAGCTTCCCCAGACACCTGGTGGAGCCACTAGACCAAAACTCTCCAGTGACTTCCTGGCTGTTAAGTCCTGCCTTCTTGCTATTTATTATGCTGGATAGGAAACCTATGCAAATGCTTTATTTTGGAAAAATGCCTGGGATGACTAAAACAACCCCAGACCTCCCCCCCCTACCCCCCGCAAGCTGCAGGCAGCTGACGCTCCCTGCAGGAGCCCTGGTGGGATGGAAAGCTCGAGCCTGTCAATCATTTACTCAGCAGGGATGGGAGGGTGGCGAGCTTTTAAACAGAAAGTCCCTCAGGAGAAAAGAATTAAGGAGTATGTTGTGCAGAGCTTTCCTGGGGCACAGCTGGCAGAGCAAGAGGTGTGAGGAGGGTACAGGTGATCCGCCCCCAGGGGCTGGGCCCTCCCAGATTGATGGGGTGACCTCCACTGGCCTTTCTCAGGCAGGAAATGGGCTGTTTGCTAATGCCTTTCCCCTGCCACACACACCTGTGAAAGCCAGTTGGTGGTATTTTAAAATAATTTACTAGAATGAAATTTCTGTGTTTTCCTTTGGATATTTGCCCAGAAAATGGCTTTGTGCTTTTTGATTCAAGAAAAGGCTTCAGATATTACAGGACCTCAGATTTCAATCTCTCTCCCTCTCTCTCACAGACAAACACACACACACACACACACACACACACACACACACACACACACACACTCCTGTGTCTCTTGGGCGATAGTGAGGATACTACAGGAGAAGCGAGGTGGCTTGTTTTTTTAATCCTCGAAGGCTTAGTTAAGCCTGTTTCACTCACTTGTCCCCCCTGCTCCAAGCCCTGCCCCCGGGACCTCCGCAGCTTGCTCCTGCCTCTCCCCACGGTGACTGTTCGGCTTCAGAGCATGGCCAGTTCTAATTTCATTTGCCTGAAATGGACGTTTCCTGAATAAGAAATGTGTGATGGGTTTGCCTTTGCTGTTGGCCTACTTCGGTTTAGCAAGCTGCCTCTCCATCCCTCCTGTGAGAGGACCAAGCAAACCGCAGCCAGTGGTCCCTGGCCTGAAACCCACAACTTGGGTATCAGGTGCCTGGTGCTTCTCCGGCCACCGGGAGGAGCTCCCTGGCCGGTTTATCACCGATGGGAACAGTGCCTTTGGGGTGTTAAAAGGAAAGCCACAGGCCCCAGATAGCATTACTTGTGCTAAAAGCCCATGATACCAAACCTGGTCAGCACCATCACGTGGGCCCTCTTCATTCCCCTCCAACCCTCCCCAGAGGAAGAAGGGGCAATCTGTGTGATCAAACCCTTGTCATCCAATGCTCTGTGGTGACCTAAATGGGAAGGAAATCCAGAAAAGAGGGGATATATGTATATGTATAGCTGATGCACTTTGCTGTACAGTAGAAACTAACACAACATTGTAAAGCAACTATACTCCAATAAAAATTTTTTAAAAACCCCACAAACCCTTGTCATCGCCCCCCCCCACCAAAGATATACTGACTTAAAAAGAATCCTTTCTTTTCTCTTGCTAAGAGCTCCCTCACCCCATCCTTCTTCCTATAAAAACCTTCCATTACGTACAATCCCTGTGAGCGTGCTTCTAGCTGCTAGCTGGGATGATGCCTAACTCATGAATCGCCTAATAAAACCAATTAGATCTTTCAAATTCACTCGGCTGGATTTTGGTTTTTGACAGAAGTGGTACAATTCATCCCCTCAGGGCACTGAGATGGCGCTTCCTGCGCAAATGCCAGAAGTTCCAGGTTTATCACTGTGTTCATTGGACAAACAGAGGAAGGGGTGTTCTGAGAGTTAATGGAGGACCCAGGCTTCTGCTGTCTTCAGGAACGTGCTCAGTTTCACCCTGCTGTCCTGCAGTCCCCACCCCAGATGTACACACTTAACACCCTCTGGGTCCCCGGGGAGCAATTAGGGATTATTTTAATGAACTATCGCTTACATGCAGAAGGAAAATTGAACTTCCGGTTGCATGAATGTCTTCTCATGCTCAGGGGGCTTTAAGTGTCTTCAAGTCACCTGAGCAAGTTGCTTTACTTTTTTTTTTTTTTTGGTATTTCAACCCTTGTAACTTTGAAAATTACAGATATTTTCACATCAAATTACAATTGTTGCAAATTTCTTAAAATATCCTTTATGCTTATTATTGCTTTGAAATTGCAGTATTTATTAGACTTCCCCTGCTGGATAATGTCATTTTGTGCATTAGTAAAGGAGGACAAATATTACTATGCCATCGTTTTAAAATATTTCGATAACACATTTCAATATAATGGTTTCCTCTTGAAATCTTACATATTTACCTTTTTCCCTTTATATGAAAATAATTAATCTGAGCTGAGTCCATAATCACCACACCTTTCTAAGGGTGCGTAGTATAAACCTCGGCGAGAAGGCCCTGTTCTATTATCCAGGGAGAAATCTGTAACTAGGGATGTCTTAATGTTTATGCAGAAAGAGCAGGAACATGCATATTTTTCTGTAAGGGTTATTGCGACCTTACAGACTGGAAATGAGAATTTTCTAATCTGTGCCTAAGTTTCCCTACCCGGCAATTTACTCCTTCCATGCAGCAGTCCTCAGCAAGTGCCTGTTCGAAGCCCCATTTCCTCATCTGTTAAATGCAGCTGCTCATGGTGCCTAAGTTAGTGTGAAGATAGAAAGAGGTGACTGAACACCGCTCCCTTCTCCTCGGCTTCCAGAACCTCCCAGTTTGGTCCTCCTTGCTCACGGGGGGGTGTTCTTCTTCTGGTTGCCTTGCTGGACGCTCCCGTCCTCCCAGCCTCCGAATGTGAAACCCTCAGCAGCCCTTGGCTTCTTTGGTTGCTCATGTGTGTTCAGGTCCCATGAGACCCTTTCTAGCTGCGTGGCTTATTGTGTCCTGGGCTGAGGTTCCCACGTTGATCTGTCCCTCAACTCCAGCTTCACACATCTAAGGGCCCTGATCGCCAGCTCCACTTGAGGCGGCTCAGACCAAACACATGGAAAACAAACAAAATCTACCTTACCAGAACCTTTTCTTTCCAGAGTCTCCTTCTTTCAGAACATGGTGAAGCCATTCTTCCAGTTGATCCAGTCCCAAATCCTGGCATCCACATTTAAGCCCCTTTCTTTTTGCACCCCACAACCAAGCCATCGGTACGTTTTATCAGCTCTACCTTCAGGCACATCCCAACCTCCTCCCACCTCCACGGCTGCCCCCTCGTCCAGATCCCCATCTCATGCCCGACTGTCAACAGCCACGCTGTTCCCTCCACCTGGAAGCAAGAAAGCACAGAGGGTCCAAGGCAGGGGGAAGCAGGGAGGCATGTGGCCACGCTTTGGGGCTTTGGGGCCGGGCATTTAGGGTGCAGATCCTGGCCCCACCTTTGGTTTATAACTATCAAGTAATGGACTGTTATACAAATTGTGAATGTGCCGTAGTTTTCAAATTATTTCCACGTAGGGCAATAGTGGCTGCTACGAAAGTAGGATTCTCTGGGGGGATTTCAGAGCCTTTTGATTTCAAAAGACTTAACCCAGGAAAGCAATTAGGGTGTCTTATCCAAGAAGGGGGACGTTCTGGTGCTTGAGTATAGGAGAGGCGTGGATCCGTTTCAGGAAGTGGCTTCCCGGAGACTGAGCCTGGGACTAAGGGTTCCTCAGGGTAGAAGATTCCAGTGCCCATTCACACATATGGCCTGGGAGGGGCTGGGGCATGACATGGGTGACTGTGAGGATAGATGGGCTGTGGCCTGGGAGCAGCATCAGGAGGCCCCAGGCTGTGAAGGAACCAGCACCTGGCAGTCAGCAGGTAACCAGAGCGACCCCAAGGCCTAAAGGCTGGGCCTCACCCCTTCCCCAAGTCCAGGGCCTCCAGTAGTGCTGGGGCCCTGAGCCCTCCTAAATGCTGGGGAGGGAACAAGGAAACGTGGCTGGCTTTAGACCTCTGAATCAGAGCCAAATTTGATTTGATTTAGGGAAGCAAAGAAATATAGCATTCTTTATCCCATGAGGGTCATATTGTAATTTACATTCATAACAACAGTTTCCTGGAAAACATCAGAATCTGACTTATGTTTCCTTTTTATTTTGAAATTTGGGATTACATGTTGTACCTCGAAAGGAGACCATACTTTGTTCAAAACAACCTTGGTTATGACTGCCTAGTCCCAAAGAGATGGGCAGAGGCAGGCATCTACTTGATGGCCCTGGAGATTGTAATGTGATGAAAAAGGGGATCACAGGACCTGAGCTCTTGTCTTAGGAGTGAATGAGAACAAAAGAGCCAGAGGAAACTGGGAACAGCGTTCTTACACCCTGTATCTTGAAGGAGGGAATTAAGGTCTTATTTGGATCTATTTCCTACAGTTGGTGGGCCAGCTGTAGGTCAGAGCCACCCGTGTGTCACTTCCTGTGTGTCACTTCCTGCTTTCTATGGGGATTCAAACTTGGACCTATGGGTCTGATATCACATTTCCTGTAATCCAGCCAGAACCCAGTTAGCAGAAGCTTTGTGGAGTGATGGTTCTAGAAAGAACTAAATATGGTCATGAAAGAATTCACTTAATTATTTGGAAATAGTCTGGACATGAAATTAATTAGCTTACAGGTCATGCTTCTACTTGAGTGAATGTATTTTCTCCCTGCTTACCTGTCTGGGTTCAAATCCTGGGTCTTTTGCTCACTAGCTCTGTGACCCTGGGCAAAAAATTTAATCTCTATGCACTTTGATTTCCTCCTTTGTAAAATGGGGTTAAAATGAGTATTTATCTCATTGGGTTCTCATGTATCTCTTTGGTAAGAGATAAATTGGTAAATTAGTAAGTAAAAGGTATTCCTGGAACATGGTAAGTGCTTAATAAATTGTAATCACTATTATTATTAGTCTTTCACCTGAGTAGGAGAGAGGAACATATTTTACTTTAGTAGTGACAGAATTTAGAGAAAGAGTTTGATAAGAGCTATTTTAGAAAGAAATATTGCCATTCGCAGCAACACGGATGGGCCTAGAGATTATCATACTAAGTGAAGTAAGTCAGACAGAGAAAGACAAATATTATACAATGTCACTTATATGTGGAATCTAAAAAAATAATACAAACAAATCTATATACAAAACAGACTCACAGACATAGAAAACAAACTTATGGTTATCAAAGGGAAGGGGGGAGACAAATTAGGAGTTTGGGGTTAACAGATACAAACTACGATACATAAAATAGATCAGCAACAAGGATTTACTGTATAGCACAGGGAACTATGTTCAATATCTTGTAATAACCTATAATGGAAAATAATCTGAAAAAAATATAACTGAATCACTTTGCTAGACACCTGAAACTAATAAAATATTGTAAATCAACTATACTTCGAATTTTAAAAAGCTATTTTACCTTTAAATTTGTAATCGGTCTATTAACTAGAATAACTTCACTAAACACATTCTAGATTGTGACCATCAAGTAAGGACTGACAGAATATCATTTCGTTTTAAGAAGATTTTGTTTCTCTTCTTTATAGATTCAGATTTGTTTTTATAATTTAAAGAGTAGGTTAAAATTGCTTGTTTCATCATAAATAAATGATGACCTTTCTGATCTAAATCCCTGACCTAAATAGGATGGCACATCCCAGCCCTCTTAGCTTCTGCGGGGCTAGATAGAGGCTAAAATGTGTGGTACCCCCTCCTTCCAAACAGAAGCGGCCCCTGTTGCTTGGGGTCTAGAGGTCAGCACAAAATAGAAAAGAAATATGTATGTGTAGGATTGTTCCTTAAACCCTAACTTTTCAATGTTGCTAGAAGATTCTCCTGTTGCTAGATCTCATCAATGGTGCAGTTTATTAGGTGTAACTGGTGAGGCTTAAAGGAATCAGAAGAGGATCGCGGGGTGTACGGACATTACTGGTGAGAGCCTCTGCCTACATGGGAAGCACGTGGCAGCTGGGCTTCTTGTCACCATCTCGGTGGCCCGGAGGACCCGGTCAGGAGGAGGCATGAAGTCAAGGGAGCATCGAGCAACTTCCAGCCTTGCTGGATCCAGGGTTGCAGGGCTGAGGTCCGTCTGGCCTCCTAATCCTTGCCCGGGAGCCTCCCCTTCTACCTCCCCGATCCTGGGGCCAGAGTCTCACCAGGCCACGCCACGCCACGCCAGTAAGCCCAGCCACGTGTGGCTGACCCTCTGTGGCTCGCTTCCCTGCGGACAGTGACGGATGGAGCCCTGGTGGCCCTATTCTAAGACCCCTTGAGAATGGTGGGGCTTCACGTAACAGACCTCAGACTCAGCCCTTCCACACGGCAGGCTATTTCCTTCCGTGTTCACAGCTTGAGGCTGGGGCAGAGGCATGAGCAGTCTCCCTGGGCTAACGGGGGAGCAGCGTGTGTGTGTGTGTGTGTGTGTGTGATTTAGATCACAGCCCCGAAAGCAAATTCAGTGTCCTTAAAGAGGTCAGGCCTCACCTGGCCCTCGCAGCAGTTCTTTCCAGCTAAAAGAGCAGTCAGCAGCCCTTGTACCTGCTCTGATGTCAGCTGCCATCATACTTCTGTTCCCAGGAAAGACGCCAGTGACATTCTGTGCTTGGGGTGAGCAGCCTTCCTAACTGGGCCTCTTGCCAATGCCTGGAAAGCCAAGTGAACAGGCGTGTTTCACTTTGCCTTTTTTTTCCTTCTGACTTTTGCTGCCTTACTAGTGCGGGCCGACTGCTTCCCGGTAGAAAATGACATTGTCCTTCTTTTGTGGTTTATGGCAATTATCTTTTTTTCAAGGAAGCCCCGCACCTCCTGCCTTGCCTCTGAGATCGAGCCAGGGCAGGGCGACCGTTTTTGGTGATGCCGCTCAGGGGCCTTTTGGATGAACATCAGCCCAGCCCTCCTGTGATTCTCCTGTCCCGTGTGGGCAGAGCCCGGAGGCCTGCCGACTATGGCTACCAGCATCTTCGCAGACAGACAGAATCAGGGTCTGCAAACAGACACGGGTATTGTCAGTTTCAGAGACAACCGCATCCAAAAGGTTTATTCCTGGCTTGCAAACAAACCCCACTGACCAAACTCCCAAGTCGCTTTTTATTCAGCTGTCGTTAAATCACCCACATAAATACATATAATAAATACAAAAACAGGATTTTTTTTTTAGTCTTTGGTATGTAGAGCTTTTCTCCTCATCTTATTTCCCCGCCTTCCCTGCATCCTAAGCCCATTTTCCTCAGGTTCACATTATTCCTTTGGACACCAAAGCAGCCCAGAAGTAAACTTGGTGCCCGGACCTTGAAGCGGTCGGCAGCCTGGGTCCCGGGCGCCTCTCGGGGGCCTGGGGAGGGCCAGGCCGTGGGGACTCACACATAGTCGTTCAGCCTGTACCCGCTGTGCGAGGCCGAGGTGGCCGAGGGGGCCCGATTGTCCTTGTAGGCGTCGGGTGGCCGGTAGGCGGGCGCGGTGGCCGTGCCGGCCCGGGGCTGAGCCTGGTAGGGCCTGGAGGGCGCCTCGTCCTGGCAGGACAGGCAGAGCAGCGTGCCGCCGATGAGCGACAGGGACGAGGAGATGAAGCCGAGGTACAGGGCCTGCCCGATCTCGAACTTCATGCCGCTGGGCAGCAGCGGGTTGTAGAAGTTCTGCACCACGTCGTGGGTGGCCCAGGACACGGCCACCATGCAGAGCAGGCCGGCCAGGAGGAAGAGCACGCCGCCCAGCACGGCGAACGCGGGCTTGGCAGGCGTGCCCTTGGCGCAGCGCGTGCACTTCATGCCGACCACGGCGCAGGCGCAGGCCACGCCCGACAGCAGGCAGGAGATGACCATGAGCGCGCGGGCCGCCTGCAGGTCGCGGGGCAGCGCCAGCAGCGAGCGGTAGATCTGGCACTGGTAGATGCCCGTGCTGTGCCACACGCACTCCATCCACAGCCCCTTCAGGTAGGACACGGCCGTCAGGATGTTGGTGCCCACGTGCGCCGTCCGGCGCCAGTGCGGCAGGATGGTGGTGATGAGCGTGCCGACCAGGCCCAGGAAGCTGAGCAGGAAGCCCAGCAGCTGCACGGCCGCGCTGCCCATGACCTTGCTGGCGGTTGCCGCTCGCTCAGGCGCCCGCACGAGTCCTAATGAAGCCGGGAGGCGGGGCGGGGGGAGAGGAAACGGGTTAAAGATTATCTCGATGCATCTATTTCTGCCACCGAAACGGCCATTTCCATAGGCGGTTGGTGCCACGATTAACATGTTTTTAAAAATAGTTTCTGAGCCTTGATTGGGTGAACGAATAAGCGGCTCGCCTAAGACACTTTCCCTGGAAGGCCAGAGCTAGAAGGGGTGACAGCCGACATCTGGCTGGGCTGTGCTTTCCCGGGACCCCAGGGAAGGACCCTCCAGAGACCCCACTTCTCTCAGTACTTAGCAACCCCACGTGGGAAGTTTTGTCTTGTGTCTGCCCTCAAACTCTGCTGCATTTGAATCTCACTTCATTCTGTTGATCAGTGATCACTAAGGTTGTTAAATCAACAAATGGACTGGTAAGTCTTAAGGCGTGTGCCGCTTATGACTTAGAAACTAGCTCAGACTGCCTGTCAGGAGGAAACATTTTCTGAAAGTGGGAGACTTCCCTATGTGCTCATAGGAGGGGGTTTGGCACCATAGGCGGGTCAGACGCCGCCTCCCAGAATCCCAGATGTGACCTTAGAGATTATCCACTGACGCCAGGGGAGAGGAATGGCCAAGGTCATCAGCTTCTTAGGCGCTGCAGCCAGGACCACAAACCAGTGACCCTCCTGTGCGGGCAGGGTGCCTCCTCTCACACCGCTCTGAAGAGGGGTGGGCTTATTACAAGACAGGCTGCTACTGAACACTGTAACCGTGGCAAAACCTCACACACTTCTTGGGGAAAAGGACCCAGCACGTATGTGGTATGTAGTGCCAGGCGTATCGGGGATACTTGGGAAATACTGGGAGGGAGGGAGGAGAGAGGCAGGGAGTGGGGGAGGGAGGAAAGGAGGATGGAAGGGGGAGAGGAAGGAAGGGAAAAAGGGAGGGAGACCAGAACTGCCCGAGTGGAAACCACTAGCTCCTCTCTCCTGCCAGGAGCAGAGTAAGGGGCAAAAGAAGAGAATCCCACCCTCTGCCTGACTCGGGGCATCTCTGTCTTTAAAACAAGGGAGCTGGACTTCATGGCCACAGAGTGTCTTCTGATTCTGAAGGGAGGAAAAGGGAAGCTTCTCTGCTGGTGCCAAATCACTTCAGCGACCCAAACTGCTGAGAGTTCGGAAGGCAAAACCCGCTTCTTCCTTCTTTCTCAGAGCAGTGTTCTGCAGTTAAGCGCAGGAAGGCTGCGGGGAGCCAAAGTGGGCCAGGAGGGCGTCGCCCAATGCAGATTCTCTTGCGAGCTGTTTTTGGGGTGCCCCAGGCCCTCTTGGCTTTAATCCTGGGTCCGCTGTAAAGAAATCTCTCACTAAATCACGATGAAGGATTTGGTTAGTAACAGGTGATGCTCCCATTGGAGGCCTCTACGATCATCTTGCTGGATTTAAAAATCTACACCTGCAGGGCTTCCCTGGTGGCGCAGTGGTTGAGAATCTGCCTGCCAGTGCACAGGACACGGGTTCGAGCCCTGGTCTGGGAGGATCCCACATGCCGCGGAGCGACTGGGCCCGTGAGCCACAATTGCTGAGCCTGCACGTCTGGAGCCTGTGCTCCGCAACAAGAGAGGCCACGATAGTGAGAGGCCCGTGCACCGCGATGAAGAGTGGCCCCCGCTTGCCGCAACTGGAGAAAGCCCTCGCACAGAAACGAAGACCCAACACAGCCATAAATAAATAAATAAATAAATTAAAAAAAAAAAAAAAATCTACACCTGCATGTCTTAGCATTGTTGGAGATGATCTTTAGATCTGTCCTGCTTAACAGACAAACGAGATAACGGTGAGACAGCGTGGTGCTGGACAGGACATCAGTGGTCTGGGGGGGGACGAGGTCGGGGGTTTTGCTGATGTTAAAAATGACTGTTTGCTCAGGACCCTGTGTTCTTCACTCACACCTCGAGCTGATCGGCCACATGCGTCTTGCGAAGCTGGCTTTCCTTAGGAAGCCTTCTTCCCTCCATTCAGCAAGCACTCAGTGCAGGTGCTGGGCTTGTGGGGCGGGGCAGCGGGGGGAGACCCCACAGTCCCTGCTGCCCAGGGAGGGGCAACTGTCCTGTGGTCACCGCCGGGCAGGCGGCGGGGCCCACAGAGGGTGCCGCTCTGATGTGCGGCGCCAGAGCTACCGCCACCCACCTCCTGGATGCACTGGGCACCCGAGCAGAGCTGACACCAAAAGCGCCGATTTACTGGGCCTGAATGGTGCTCGGCCCTGGGCTGAGCGCTCACACACGCCTCCCAGTTTATTCCCCACAGTTACCCAGTGAAGCAGCAGCTGTTACCTCCTCTGCTTTCCACGTGGGGAAACTGGGTGCAGGGGTGAAAGTTCTTTTTCTGGCCTGGCTAGTATTTTCCCCGGTTTAAGTCTTCCTTTCTGAACGCAGTAGGACTGAAGTTAGCGTGAGGGCCTAGGGGTGGTGTCCTTGGTGTATCCTGGGGGAGTTGACTCTCCCCCCCCGAAGATGTCCTTTTACAGTGGTTCAGGTGGCCAGGGTGACGGACTTTCAGTGCTGAAATTGGGACAGTCCCAGGCAAACCGGGACGGTCGGTTCCTCCAGGGAGCCTGGAGCTGTGGATTTCTCCAGGTGGCCTCTGAGATCCTTTCAGTAACGCCTGAAGGCCACCTCCAGCCTGGTGGCCCCGCTGTCTGTCCCTGGCCAGGGCCTTCTGAGGCTCCTCACAGCTCTTGCTTGTCAAGGTCAATCATTAAGCCCACTGAGCCTAAAGAATGCGGCATAAAAGCTAAGCCTGCTGACCCCATTAGTCTAGGGAAGTGGACCAGAAGTTTATTGGATGTCTAAATATTTATGGAGAGCAACGACTGCTAATTTTAGAAACCATTAGGTTGCTATATTTAAACTTGTGCTTGAAGGATTTGCTAATTTAAGAAGTGAGTGTTAATGAGCCCCCAACTCCCAGACCCCAGCCCCCCACCCCTTTCCCCCTAGTTACCAGCAGCTGCTACTGGTGTTAGGTCATAATTCAACTTCCCAGCAACCACTTTTCACTTTGGGGCCATTCGATGGAAAAACAACCTCAAGCCAGCGAATCTCCTTGGAAACCACATAAAACTCATCGCTGATGCTTCGGAAGGAACTTGCCCAAGCATGGCCTCCAGGAGGGGCAGCGTGTGGAGGGTCCAGCTGGCCTGCAGTTGGCTTCGTCCACGGGTTGCCCTTTTCCTGCAGACGTGCGTGTGCTCGTGGAAACATTTGCTAGAGAGATGTGCGTCCAAGACAAATATGGTTCTAAGAATCAGGTTCCAAAAAGACCTCGACAGGCGGGGTGGGTGGGGCTGTGTGTAACAAGACGACGCATTGCAGGAACAGACATCGGGCCTAGCGTTTGGGTTCACAGAGCCCCCAAAGCACGCTCCTGGGTGGGCAGTATGTGGCTGTCACACCTGTGAGCAGGATTTAGGGCAGTCCTTCCCAGTGGCTGCTTCTCAGGATGCCGTGCTGGCAGGAAGTCTCGTGGAAGACAGAAATGCCAGCTAGGTTGGAGAAGATCTGGTAACTAACTGTAGGACTTCTCATCGCTGGTAATATGCAAACATAACTGGGAGTCTCCCAGAAAAGTCTCGCGTGTGGCATCTCCTAAGCTTATTTGACTGGAGACATCCTCCCCTGACTCTGCCAAAGGACAGCTTAAAGTCAAATCACTTAGGCAAGTGGACTTAGAGGATGGAAGTCTGTTGCAAGTTTAATGGAGCAGTGATGAGATAGGATTGATTAAAAAAAAAAAAAAAAGATAATTTTGATTTTGGGGAGGGTTGAATGAGCACAAATAGGACGGCCAGCAAGATGCTCTGATGTGCCCCCAGTAGAGTCTCAGCAAACCCCAGGGCTGTAAACTAATGTGAAAATCTGTGAAGGGCAGCTGTGAAAAGCACCAGGGCTGCTGTCGCCCCTTACACTGGATCTGGTTTTATGAGCACCAGATCTGAAAGGCGAGGGTTTTTTTTTTCCATATAAACTTTTATGTTGTCTCCTTCCTCTGTTGTCCATGAGCTACATTTTTTTAAAGGAAGGAATTCAAAACAAACAAAACAAAACAAAGAACACGAGGCAGGAACCCAGAGCACATGGTGGATTTTCTCCCAGCCTGCCTGGACCCCAGCTGTGTCAACTTTGGAGTTTTGCCTCTGAATTAGGCATCATTTCAACAGCAGTGACCGGTGGGGAGTGCCTCACCGGGATGAGGGACAGATGGGCTGTTTGCCCGGCCCCTACTCCTATTTCTCTACTGCCCCGTGTCCCTCGGCCCCTACTATGAAGAGCTCTGCTATGGACACGTGTGTCCTTTGTCTTTTCCACACGCACTGCTGAAGGGAATGTCAGCCCCGGGGCAGGAGCAGGTTGTACCCTGAGAGACAGGGCCCCAGCCCTGTGTGGAAGGTTCTATACCCACAACCACCTGGGCAGAAGAGTTGGATGATTTGGCCTCCCGAACCTCATTTCAGCTTCTGACCAGCCTGCAGTCGGAGTGGATTTAGAGCCGGTTGGGAATGGGCCATCCCATGTATGGCTGCCCCACGGCCTCCTGACACATGTTGGATCAACTGTGGAGACAGCTTGGACTTTGTTTCCTAGAGCTTTATCGGAAAAATGAAGAGCTGCCTTTTAAGGAAGGTGGTCATTGGACTTTGAAAGAATGCAGAGTTGCCTCAACTTTGATGTTCAGCAATTGAAGAAAATGTCTGGTTCAAAAAATTGTAATGCTGAGAGGGATAGATTGGGAGTTTGGGATTGACATGTATACACTGCTATATTTTAAAAAGATGACCAACAAGGGTCTACTGTATAGCACTGGGAACTCTGCTCAATACTCTGTAATAATCTAAATGGGAAAAGAATTTGAAAAAGAATAGATACATGTATATGTATAACTGAATCACTTTGCTGTACACCTGAAACTAACACAATATTATTAATCAACTATACTCCAATATAAAATAAAAAATTTAACCAAAACCTGTAATGTCCTCCTTGTCACCTCATTATATCAGTAGTTCAGATATTTCATAAATGCTAGACCTTGGGAACTAGGGATAAACTCAAGGGAGATTTGGATTCATCTAAATGAGCTACATTAGCAACACTACCCAACAGGAGAAAAGAAAAAAGGACTTTTATGGTCTATCAGTATAAAATAACTCCAACCAGTAATTCCTAAATGACATGTTGGATGCTTGTTTTCTTCATAGTGTACAAAGCGAGTGGATCTCTTTCCTAGAAGCTTAGGTATACTCCAGAGGTGCTATTTTAGTACATCTTTTTATACAAATATATAAGAATTATGACAAAGTGATCAAGTAATACCTTGGAAAAACCATTTCATATTCATTTAGGATGGGCTGGACTGTGGGTTTTTTGGCTCTAAAAATGAAGTTTCCTTCATTATTACTCCAAGCTTTCTGTAACTTTCCTTGGGTTATTTTTCAGACTGGCAGGCATCTGTATTTTAAATTTATGAGGACCTCTATGCCATCTACACATGGTTTGGAAGAACCGCAGTCTTTCCATAAGAGGCAGAGACAGAATAACTATATAATTAACTTATTACTGCCATGATAGTTGGGGCTTGCTAATATTATTCAGGAAAACCAATGTGAGATATCTTGTACAAATCATATAGAAATGACAATTTATAGGTTAAAACTTCCCCTCTATTTTGGATGAGTAAAGAAAAATCTACTTTTCATAACAAGAGCTGGTTTGGGGAAAAAGCCTGTGTTAATACTGTATGAAAATCATGGTATGTGGTTAAGTGCTTGCAGAGGCCATTTTCAACTCAACGAGATTGAACAAACTATTGATTTAGTGAAAACTACAAGCTTAAGTTACCACGACCATAAAAATTCTAAACCATTTCCCAGGAGGCATTATCTCTCTAATTTCAACTTACCAGAATTTCATTAGAATCCATTAAAAATGCAGTAGATCAACATGTTAAAATGAAATGATTGAATTTCATTGAATAAAAAGCCCTGGTGCCTTTGCATACGTGTTTTTTCTGACAAGATAGTTGTGTAGATTTGCTATGTTGTTTTCATTTTTCAGGGGACAGGTGACTAAAAATCTGCTGTGCAAGAAAAATATTAGAAAAGCAAAAAACACCCCATAGGTTGTAAGGTTTTTTTCAAAAGTGTTAAATGATGATTAGATGACGAATAGTTAAAGTGTTCTCTAGGAAGGCTTTATATAAGAGATGCAATGGGTTGAATTGTGTCTCTCCAAAAATGTGTGTTGAGATCCTAACCCCTAATGCCTCAGAAAGTGACCTTATTATTTGGAAATAGGGTCACTGCAGAGGTAATTTTTAGTTAAGATGAGGGCATACTGGAGTAGGGTATATCGCTAAACCGATAAGACTGGTGTGTTTATGAGAAGATGGTTATGTGAAGACAAAGACATAGGGAAGACACCATATGAAGATGGAGGCAGAGATTGGAGTGATGCTGCTACAGGCCAAGGAGTGCCAAGGAGGACCAGCAGCCACCAGAAGCTAGGAGAGGAGCCTGGAACAGATCCTTCCTCACGCCCCTCAGAAGGAACCAACCCTGCTGACCCCTTGACTTTGGACTTCTGGCCCCTAGAACTGTGAGAGAATACATTTCTACTGTTTTAAGCCACCTAGTTTGTGGTGCTTTGCTATGGCAGCCCTAGTAAACCAATGCAGGGGATCACTGAATGGTGGCCTAGGGGAGTACAGAAAAAAAAACACTCATGTCTGAACATGAGAAGTGGGTTCGCTTCCAGAGCAGGCACTGAGCATGGTCTGATGACTTCACGTCTGCCACAGAAAACAGCAAGGCATTGGTCAGCTTCATGTCTGAAAGTGTGGAGGATAGAATCCAGGGAGAGGGAGAGAACACAGGGAAAGAGGAATTTGGAAGGCCTTCTGTAGCTGTAAAAACTCAAGAGCGAGTGCCAACTACAGTAAGTAACCCATACGGTGGTCAGATGACTCAGCTTCTCCAGATTGGAAAAGTGTATGAATCCACTGATCCCCCACAGAGTTTGAGGGGCTCAGTTCTCCACTTTGTATGTAATTCGCTGGGCTGCATCCAGAGACATGGCAGACCTTTTCAGCCTGGATGTCTGGTTTTCTTAAATCAACATGTTTTGGTTTCACAGACCATAAAAACCCAAATTTGGGGTGCCAGCAGGTTTGGATAAGGCAGCTCAGATGGTTGCCCAGGCTTTCCCTTGGAAATCCAGTAGAGCTCAGTGGGACCTCCCTTTAGGACTTACATCAAAACAGAAATGAAGTAAGTAACAGGACATTGTCTCAGCTGGGCTGGAAACCTCCATGAATAAGATAACTATTGGATGGATTTTGTAAGCCTGTGAAAATGATTTATTTGAGCACTGAACTGGGATTATATAGCAGTGACTAAAAATGTGTCAAATGAAAACATAAGACTGAGATTTACAAATGCTAAATAAAATACAGCTATAAAATGATGTTTAATGCTCATTCTCTGTAAATTTAGCCTTTCAAGCCCAGGTGCATAGAAGCTGTGAGTTATTAATGATAAGAATAAAAACAATCACAGCTAAATGTCCTGAGTGTTTGTGATATGCCAGACCTGTGCTAAGTGTTTCCACTGGCGCTAACTTATTTAATCCTTCAACAAATCTGTGATGTGCATGTCATTGTCCCTGTTTACAGACGGAGAAACTGAGGCTTAGAGAGGTTAAGTAACTTGTCCAAGGTCACACCTGGGCTGAATCAGGGATCCTAATAGGAGAGTCCTGTGATCACCCAGGTAAGAGATGTTGGCAGTGACAAAGGTAGATGCTGAGAAGAGGTTGGTTTCTAGATACATTTGGAGGTGAGACAGGTAGGGTTTGCTGATGGCTTAGCTATGGGGTGTGAGAGACAGGGGTCAATCATGGCTCCAAGGTCTTGGGCAACTGGAAGAATGGAGTTGCCATTTATCGAGGGTGAAGACAGTGGGAAGTGGGAGGATCTGGGTTTGGAGGGTGAGGGCAGACAAGAGGAGTCTTGTTTTAGACATGCTGGGTTGAGATGGCTGTCCCCACCCAGTAGGGTAGGGGGATACTGTGGTTGGATGTATAAGTGCAGAGTTTGGGGAGGGCACAGAAGTGGAGAAGTCCACTTGGGACTCAACAACATAGAGACAGGATCGAGGGAATTCCCTGGCAGTCCAGTGGTTAGGACTTGGTGTTTTCACTGCCGTGGCCCAGGTTCAATCCCTGGTTGGGGAACTAAGATCCCACAAAACAAAACAAAAAAAAGAGAAAGAGACAGGATTGAAAGCTGTGAGACTGGGCAAGAGCCCCTAGGGAGTGAGTGTAGACTCCTCTGTAGAGGAACAGGTGCCTGACGACTGATCCAGGAACCCTCCAACATCAGAGATGGGGGTGATGAGGAGGAACCAGCCATGGGCCACAGGGAGTGGCTGGGAGGGAGGAGACAACCCAGAGGGAGAGCGGTGAGCGAGGACAGAGATCCAAGTTGGAGGGAGTGTCAAATCATCAGATAAATCACGTCATCTGAGCATGGAAATGATGGTTAGCAACATGAAGGACATCGGAGACCTTGACCAGCTCAGTTTCAGCAGAATGATGGGAGTGGCTTCAACAGAGAGTCGGGATAGGGACACAGGACATAATGAGCCCAGAGAATTCCTTCAAAGACTTGGACCATCAAGGGGAACCAGGAGATGAGGCAGCAGTTTGTAGGGTGGGGGCTCTTAATCTGGGGTCCAGGGCCCATAGAATTCAGGGTACCTGTCAACTTGGATAGAAAAAAAAGGTTGCATGATTTATTTCATCAGCTTCTCCCTGAAAAGCCTGTCCTTGTGTTATGAATAAAGGCAGCCACCTACAGCGATCTTAACGGTGCCTGTGAGTTGATCACCGATAGGAATCACTCATAATTTGCATTGCTTTACAGGTGTTGCAGATACCTGGAAAAATCATTTACCATCGTTGCTATTTCAAAACTATGGTAGTTATAAGACCCCTGCTAGGTCTGGTAATGTAATGCATTGATAGAGAAGCACATAAGTTACTATGAACAAAATGATTTAAAAATATTTCGATAACTGTATTTCAATATAATTGGCTTCCTTTATAACCCTGCATATTATTTTATACATTTAAAAGTATTGTTCAGGGACTTGCCTGGTGGTCCAGTGGTAAAGAATCCACCTTCCAATGCAGGGGACGCGGGT
Organism: Balaenoptera borealis; assembly: GCF_965194805.1. NCBI lineage: Eukaryota > Metazoa > Chordata > Mammalia > Artiodactyla > Balaenopteridae > Balaenoptera > Balaenoptera borealis. The sequence continues at coordinate 9,205,574 of NC_138862.1, read as the reverse complement.
TCGATCCCTGGTCAGGGAACTAAGGTCCCACATGTCGCAGGGCAACTAAGCCCGTGCGCCACAACTACTGAGCCCGGGCGCTCTAGAGCCCGCGAGCCACAACTAGAGAGAAGCCCGCACTCCACAACAAAGATCCCGCGTGCTGCAACTAAGACCCGATGCAGCCAAATAAATAAATAAATACTAAAATAAATAAATAAAAGCATTGTTTGGAGAAGAGATACATAGGCTTCACTAGATTGCCAAAGGGATCCAAGGCAAAACAAACAACAGCCCAGTAAACAACAGCAACCTCAACAACAAAAGAACAAAAACAAAATAGTTAAGCACCTCTGCCAATGGGATGTGTGGTCAAGAGAGGATCTTTGTTTTGTTCTGTTGCTGATTTGAAGATGAGAGAACCCGAAGCACGTTTGCCTGCCTTTGGAAATGATCTGGTAGGAAGGGAAACATTGACGATGTTGAGGAGATGTCCTTGAGCAGAGCACAGGAGGGACCCGTGCACACACCTGGAGAGGCCAGTTCAGACCGGAGCAGGAAGGAGGCCAACGCGGGGAGCCTGGGGGACGTGGCAGGGAGCACTCGGCGATGTTCTCGGATTGTCCCAATTTTCTCAGGGAAAGAGGAAGCAGTCTGATGTGTTGAGAAGGAAGATGGGGGAGAAGGTGTTGAAGGTTTGAGTGGAGAGAGAAAGGATGCTGTGGTCGCCTCGGAGAACGGGAGCTCAGTGGACTAAGACAAGGTCAGCAGGAGATGCCCGTGTGAGGCCAGTGGTCATGAGGCTTCAGTGACCACAAGCCGCTGGACAGCCTTCTCCAGCACAGTCAGCGGGACCACATGGCCCCGGAGTGGGCAAAGGGCTGGACTCAACTCAGTGGGGATTTTTCTAGGAGAAATGGTGAAGGGGGGCGGAAGGGAGATTGGGGTGTACACAGAGGAGTGAGTGTAATGGTGGCTGACGCTGGGGAGGAGGGCAGGGAGGACAGGAAGGAATGAGCTGTAAGGACAGCAGATGGTGGCCGGAGACTGGGACACGTGTCACTGTGACCATGGTGGGCAATGGTGAGCAGTAGAGTAAGACAGTGGGAAAGGATGGGACCACCGGGGAGGGTGGAAGAAAAGGACCACCGTGGATATGGAACCACCATGAATTACTTAGAACAGTCCGTAATCTGATTGTTTCACTATTGTTTGAGAGGTTACATCTCCCTGATTACTGCCCTGATTACTGACTTATTTTCCGCCCGTGAAGGTGAGAAGAGGAACGGCACACAAGTTGAATGTCTGCTAAGTACCCTCTCAGTCACGGTCAAGTCAATCTTGGCCTAGCTCTCAATTCTGCCCTTTATGTCTTTCACCCACAGGACTGCCGTGTGATACACATATTGTTCCCGGAATTCAGTCTTCAACATCGTTTTTTTCATAAAGCCACCCTCTTTCCTTGTCCCCCGACACCCTGTTCTTCTCTGTCGAGCAGGAGAGAAATGCAAGATGGTAGCTTTGCACTTTTGAGGATAGACTCTGAGACACAGGGGAGAGGAATCATACCAGAACCTAGCCGGGAAATGCACACACTGCATGCTGGTATGCGGGACCCCAGATAACTGGACAAATAAATTGTGGGGCAGGTCTCTGCAGGAGGGGAGCTTCCTGGTGGTGTGAGAGGTGGCTGGACCTCAGCCAGGTGGGAGGCAGCTCTGCTCTGATTTCGCCCTCCTGGTGCCCCAGCTCTGCGTATTCCAGCCAAGGAACCCGAATTCAGCAGCTGTCCACTCCCCTAATGCGTCAGCATCCCTTGGAGAGCTTTAAAAAGACCCCGATGGGCTTCCCTGTGGCGCAGTGGTTGAGAATCTGCCTGCCAGTGCAGGGGACACGGGTTCGAGCCCTGGTCTGGGAAGATCCCACATGCCATGGAGCAGCTGGGCCCGTGAGCCACAACTACTGAGCCTGCGCGTCTGGAGCCTGTGCTCCGCAACAAGAGAGGCCGTGATAATGAGAGGCCCGCGCACCGCGATGAAGAGTGGCCCCCACTTGCTGCAACTAGAGAAAGCCCTCGCACGAACCGAAGACCCAACACAGCCAAAAATAAATAAATAAATAAATAAAGTAGATATAAAATTAAAAAAAAAAAAAAAAGTTGTTGACCTCCTACAGTATGGAAAACCCTGAGTAGAAAGTAGAATAAGATACCATTTAAAAAAAAAAAAAAAAGACCCCAATGCCCCAGCCACCACAGAGAGCACGATTCGCTGATTGGGGTGGGGTCCGCATATGGGGACTCTGGAGCCCCGCCCACACCCCCGGGTGACTTGGATGTACAGCCAGGTCTGAGAACCGCTGTCTTAATTGACGTGACTTGTAAAGGTCCTATCAGGAGCTTTAAGAGAGTTTCTGCTATATTTAAAATAGATAACTAACAAGGACCTACTGTCTAGCACAGGGAACTCTGCTCAACACTCTGTAATAATCTAAATAGGAAAAGAATTTGAAAAAGAATAGATACATGTATATGCATAACTGAATCACTTTGCTGTACGCCTAAAACTAACACAACATTGTTAATGGACAAAAAAAAAAAAAAAAAAAGAAATACAGGGACTTCCCTGGTGGCGCAGTGGTTAAGAATCCGCCTGCCAATGCAGGGGACACGGGTTTGAGCCCTGGTCCGGGAAGATCCCACATGCCGCGGAACAACTAAGCCCATGCGCCACAACTACTGAGCCCATGTGCCACAACTACTGAAGCCCACACGCTCTATGGCCCGTGTGCCGCAACAAAGAGAAGCCACTGCAATGAGAAGCCCGCACACTGCAACAAAGCATAGCCCCCGCTCGCCAAAACTAGAGAAAGCCCGCATGCAGCAGCGAAGACCCAACACAGCCAAAAATAAGTAAGTAAATAAATAAATAAATGTATAAGGAAAAAAAAAAAAGAAATACAAAGTTAAATTTATCAAAATCCCCCCCCCCCAAAAAAAGGTTTGAAACTGTTTAGCCAAGAGTCACAGTACCAACGTCTGCTCTGCTGGCTGGCTCTGCTGGTTGACTATGGGCCTTCTCCGGGGTCTCCCAAGATGGGGACAGTTGGGCTCATCTGCTCACAAGCCTTTGCCCTCACACTGCCTCTGTGTCAGAACCTCGTCTCCATCCACCCGTCGTACCTGTGCTCGAGTCCCACACCCATCCTTGACCCTGCACCTCCATCTACCCCCATACTTCTTCCTCGACAGCCAAGCATCTAGAAAGAGGCAGTTCCCCTGTTCACCCCTCTGCCATCTGGCTCCTGCCCTCCCAGCGCTTCACAATCCACCCGAACCTGTTCTTACCAGCTGGGTCCTCTTTCAGTCCCTCTCGGGCACTCGGCCCACCTCATGTGTTAATATCGGCCAAGAAGCTACCCTACGGGGCATTTCTATTTTCCTGGCTGGCCCTTGAAAACAAAACTCTCGCTGGCTCCAAAGAGTGTGTTCTCGCAGTGGCAAGAACACGGGAGGGGTCAGTCCTGGAGGGAGGCCAGTGCTGCTTTGATGTATGTGTTTTGAAAACGTTTAAGAAGTTTAGAATGAATTGGGTCAGGTCTGAGATTTCAGCTTGCAGAAGCCCTCATGAGAGCCTTGAAGATGAAACAGTGCCAGATGAAAACATGGGGCCCCTTGTTCAAAAATTATTAGGAATTTCAAGATGGTGACTGCAGAGCATCAAACCAAGCAGGCGCCTTCGCCAGCCCAGGGTCCCACGCGGCCGCGCAGGTGGCAGGCCCATGCAGCCTGGACGCTGAGACTTTCCTCCCTTAAACCAAAGAGTACATCTAATTTGAACGTTGAGAGGAATAAGAGACACTTCTGCAGTGTTCTGCAGAAAGAAAAATATGGTTTCATATGTTTGTTTCTCCTTCATTTAAGTGTAGCCCAGATGCCTCTGTAAATATCTGCCAAGGAGCAGCCTTTGGAAAACAAAGCTATTGCTGGTCTCCTGTGCCCAAGAGAGGCGGCCAACAGAAACAGACCTGGTGTTCTCAATCTCAGCTTCCATTTCTCTCTTGCTCCGGGGAAGCTGTAGGTGTGTGGGTGTGTGTGTGTACCTCCAAGTCCGGGGTGAACCGCTGCCTCTGGGTGGCTTGGCTCTTCACCCCAGAGACTCTGCTCATAGGCACCCCCTGCACCCTGGCGGGGGCCCCCAGCCCCAGAGAGAGAAGAGGATGAGGTATGGGAGTCCCATCTGCTCCCTTCTTGCCTTCACCCCACGGGGGAAGGGTCTCTTAGGGCAAGCTCGGGGCGCCCTCCCAGCAAATAGCCCCCAGTGGAAAGTTCCTGGGCACGGCTGCCGTCGGCTTCCCAGCAAAAAGCCTATGACTCTGGCAGCCGCTTGTCCTGCAGACAGTGTAAGGACTCGCCCCGGAGTGAAGATTATGAAGATCAGCTGGAGGGAGGAATGTTGGAGTTGAAAAGTGCCAAGAATCACTCCTGAACTGGCAAGATTGACTGTCTGAAGTTTTAACAAAGACGTCAGGAGAAGCCTTGAAAATAGGCTTTTAGACTTCTTGTTCTGTGTCATGCAAGATATCCTCTGATATAAGCAAGAAAATGATTTTTTAAAACCAAAAAATTTGATATATTTGATTTTGTTGACCTTTAAAAAAAGACTAACTGGAAAGCAGGAAATATTTATAGTAACATTTTCATGGCACTGAAGGAAGAAACTGTCTCTTCCTTTTTACAGATTTCTCTGCAGCTGCTCAAGAGGCATTGGTCCTATTATATAGATGGATAAGTGAAGCACGGTAAGCTTTAGAGATTTGCAAAGCAGATGGAGCCAGATAAGAATGGAGGCTGGCTTCCGGTCAGACTGATTTTTGGGCAAACAGCTTAGCCGTATGTGACTCACTTGGCCATCTACATCGTAACAGCTGCTTCCCAGAGCTGTTTAGAAGATGCTAAGATAATATATGTATAAACCTGTAAGCCCTGTAAGGAAGGACACCCAGTAAGGCAAGGTGTGTGCTATTGAAGTTTTATCATTATTAGAGATAAATCTGTTCCGACTCCACTGAAGCCAACCCGGCAGGAGACCAGCAGCTGAGATGCTGGGAGAACTTGATGACAGGGCTGTGCTCTGGTTTCCCAAGACTTTAAACTTAGTGATTAAGAGATTTTTGGCCTTGGGACTTCCCTGACGGTCCAGTGGTTGAGACTTCACCTTCCAATGCAGGGAGTGCGGGTTTGATCCCCGGTCGGGGAGCTGAGGTCCCACATGCCTCGCGGCCAAAAAACCCAGAAAACATAAAACAGAAGCAGTATTGTAACAAATTCAATAAAGACTTTAAAAAAAATGGTCCGCATCAAAAAAAAAAAAAAATCAAAGAGATTTTTGGCCTTGAAAGCAGCAGGAATTAAATCTCTCGGCGGGAACGTGCAGCCAAAGGCCCTCCCGCTCATCCTGGGAAGCCCGCAGCAGCCGCTGGGGATGTGGGATTCAAGGTAGTTGAAGGATCAGCTCACGGATCGGATTGCATGGGATTTCCCCTCTTCGGTACCATTTTTTACCCTCACTAAGAGAGATCTATCACTTCCCCTCCCCTTCTCCAGTGTCTGTGTGCGCTGGGGGGAGGGGGAGGGCTGGGGGGAGGATACGGGGGAGGGTCCAGGCTCCCATGTCTGGAGGCTCTGGACCTTCACAGCGCACAGAGGGGCTGTGACAGCAAGCGCCCGAAGCTGACCGTCTCCTGACACCCACAGATCCAGTCCTCCCAGCCCAAGGCCCCGCCAGCGATGAAAGAGTTCGGCCCAAACGCTCAGGAACTGGACTCTGTCCCTCCTGGCTCGTTAGGAGCCTGGCTGTCCCCATACCTGGTGCTGGGTCCCCAGGGCCCCCGAGGCCCAGGTGCCCTCCTGCAGGGGGTGATGCCACCCACCTGGAGAACCCCCGCCCGCACGCAGAGCCCGGACAAACGACGGCCAACCTCAAACCCTCCCAACTTGTCACCTCGCCTCTCACTCACATGCAGAGGTCCTGGCCACCCAGCCGCCTCACCAGGTCCCCGGCTGCTCTGGGAACTGGCTGGGCGCCGGGCGGCGTGACCCACGGACTCCTCAGGGATGCTGCCGCCCTCCGGTCTTCCCTCTTCCACCGACTGGAAGCTTCAAGGCCAGGGCCCTTGAGAAGATAGTGACTAGACAGTTACTGGGTCCTTTGGGAAGGGCCTGCGTGGGCACACGTGTCATTTGGTTGGAGGAGTTAACCATCCAACTGCCCCATGCACAGGATAAGGCCGCTGGGCCAAGGCAGACATTCAGGACCAACCGGAAATGTCATCTCTGCACTTTGGAAACATGCCTGATATATGTGAGCATCGTCATCTCCCCCCTGAAACACCCTCTGGTGACTCTCCCGGACTGACAGGACAAAGCCTGGACTGCCCAGCCGGGGGTTGAAGGCCATCTACGGTCCAGCCCGGCCCGCCGGCCCACTCTCTGCGTCCTCGTTTCTCCACGTCCTTGTTCGTGACCCCCCAGCAGACCGCCCGATTCCTGCTGATGACCCCCACGAATCCCCTCCCGCTGCCCTGCCGGCCGCCAGCCTGCTCTGAGCCGGCCACCCAGCCGTTGTCTCCACGCGGCTTTGCACTTTTGTTCTATTGAGCAACGCAGAGTTTCTCACCCTGCAGGCTGCTGGGGGCTCTGGGCGCAGGCCAGTGAGTTTTGATCAACGTGCAACTGTTTTTTGGCTACAGTTGCAGATACGGGTGGTTGGGTGATGCCTGTCGTGGGGAGTGTGAGCTGGGTGGGTCCTGGGCACAGGTGGAAAAAGGAACCGGTTGCTATTAGTTTGAGATGAGAGACGTCATGAAGAAGGTGGCTTTGGGGGGACGTTCAAGTATGACTTGAGAACCCAGTGGGGCTGGGATTGTTATTCTGAAAGTTAAGACTGCGCACAAGGCTGGCCGAGGGAACTGGGCCATGCTGGGACGCCTCCAGCTACTTCCAGTGTGCTGCGGACCGTGCTGGGATCCAGAATGGCTGAGAACCACAACTAACTTGTCACACACATCTGTCCCTTCCTCATCAGTTCCCTCACGGATGCTCTAAGGGCAGCAACTCGGCTCCTGAGTTCCTTCCGCAGCTCCTCAATCTGTGTGGCTCTGGTTGGTGCTTAGAAAAAGACACAGCGAAGGAACTCAGGTGTGGGCGAATGGCCCTGGGTGTGGACCTGAGCCTGTCCCTGTGTCCCTGGCAACGGGCGTGGGATGACAGAGATGGGAGCATTTTGTGGCTGGGCGTTTGGAGCAGGGGTTCAGAAGTGTCTCTTAAATATCACTGATTGAGGATTGACAACCCAAATCCACAGTTTTATTTATTTATTTATTTAGTCTCTTCTCTGGAAATAACTGTCTTAAACAAGATCCTCTTTAGTTTGGGGTCATTCATAGGCCCTGATCCTCTTCTATTTAGAGGTTTCCCACTATATCTTATATACTAAAATGCACCCACATTACCTATAATTTTATGCTGGGAGTTTTTGAAATTATTTTTATAATTTTGCTTTGGGGATGATTTGGCTACAAGTCATACATTTAATTCACAACTGCCTTTGATTTCTTGATATTGATCGTGTATTCTTGGGCAGTCTTGCAGAGAGAGAAAATGTAAACCCCCAATTCTGGTAAAATATCATGATATTTTTAGGAATACTGCATTTAACAATGAAGTGGACATAATGTTATGTGTTGTACCCTTTTGTTAAAGTTTGATTTTCTCTGGAACAATTCATTCCTATTCTGGGCTGAAGTGTGAAAGCTCCCAGGCCGGTGGCCCTGGCCTGTGGCTCCTGATGGACAAAAGAGCCCTTCCTGGGCCACAGGGCAAAGTCACAGGGACACTCAGTGACTCAACTGAAGTATAAAGGTATCGATTCATTTTAAAAAATTTTTTATGTTTTAAAAAAATATTTTATTTATTTATTTTTTTGGCTGCCCCAGGTCTTAGTTGCGGCACGTGGGATCTTTTGGTTGCGGCACGCATGATCTTTAGTTGTGGCATGTGGGCTCTTGGTTGCAGCATGTGGGATCTAGTTCCCTGACCAGGGATCGAACCCCGGCCCCCTGCATTGGGAGCGTGGAGTCTTAACCACTGGACCGCCAGGGAAATATTCATTCATTGGATATTGCTTGAACTCCAGCACTTGTGAGCAACAGGGTGCTTGGTGAGAAGACAGACGCTGCCCTGCCTCTTCAGGCACGTGGAGTCACCGCACTAGTGACAATTAGGCAGGGAGGCTAGGCTTGGCGCTCCAGCCCTCCCCTCCCACCCAGGACCCTCATCCTTGCTCCTCCCACCTGCCATCAAAGTCCGCCCTTAGATCTTTTTTAACTCTAAGGTATAAATGACTAATAATGGTTTAACATTTTGTCCCTCCCAGGAGGTATTTTTGAGTCTAAGGGATAAAGATTTAATAGTGAAATTTCAAGCACCAATCAGGGTGTAAAGGAGGATTTGGGGAAGGAGGGTGGCGAGCATTTTCCTAACACCCCCAGTCATTTCACTGATTAGGGCAACCTCTGTCCTTATGGATACAATGGAAGCCAGTAGATATTTCAAATTAAATGGCTGGACAGATGGATGGATGATGGACAGATGGATGATGGTTGGATAGGTGATGCATGAATAGATCATCTTTATTCTATCTCAACTGGCCTTTGAAGCTTGATTCATTTTTTTCATTCCTCACAGAGCCAGGCTAGGGTCTGACACACATTAGGAAGTTGGTAGAAGTTTGTAGAATAATGAATTAGTAAAAGGAATGTTATAATTTTCGGTTACTATTTTGGGTCCCCTTTGATTTGAGACACACACCAGCAACTTGAGTCTGAGTGAGTGGATTCAGATATCTTGCTGGGATGGAGGCCACTGTAAAACTTGACCTTGCTCAATTTATCGACAGCATAACCTGTCAGACACACAAGACTTCCATGGAATCCTTTCTGTGTGGTTTCATGTTAACTTTGCAGAGGTCCGACTTTCAGAGAATTCCTGGTATTAATAATAGCAACGATTACAATTGTACTGAACTCATCGTGGGCTAGTTTTCATTTTAAGCACATCACATATGTTTACTAATTTTATCCTAAAAACAGCCCTTTGCTTTAGGTACTACTATTAACACCTGCCCACCAGTTTTATGGATGGGGACATGGAGGCTCTGAGAGGTTAGGTAACCTGCTCAAGGTCATACTAAGTGGTGGAGGTCGGATTTGAACGCAGGCAGATTGACCTCAGCATCTGGGCTCATATCACTACAGAGTCGGCCCTCGCTATCTGTGGGTTCTGTATCAGCAGATTCAATCCACCATGGATCAAAAATATTCGAAAAAAAATTTTCCACAAAGTTCCAAAATGCAAAACTTGAATTTGCCATGTGCTGGCAACTATTTACATAGTATTTACGTTGTATTAGGTATTATAAGGAATCTAGAGATGACTTAAAGTATACGGGAGATGGGAATTCCCTGGCGGTTCAGTGGTTAGGACTCTGAGCTCTCGCTGCCCAGGGGCCCAGGGAACTAAGATCCCACAAGCTACGCAGTGTGGCCAAAAAATAAATAAATAAAGTATACGGGAGTATATGTGCGTAGGTTATATATGCAAATTCTACACTGAGCATCCTCAGATTTTGGTTTGGGGGGGAAGCTGGAACAGTTCCCTGCAGATGCCAAGGGACAGCGGTGTGTGTGTGCCATGCTGAAGGTTAGCTGGCAGCTGCAAGCTCTCCTCGAACCCCCGCTACAGCCTGCGCAGCTCAGCTTCACCCACCCGTCTGCACGGACAGGCGGAGTTGTTTCTGACTCGGCTCTGCCTCCATCTCAGCTGGGTTCAGGGGGCCTGCGGGGAAGCTGAGGCCCTTGCCGGCTTTGCATGTCATAACCTTCAGGCTGCACCGTGAGCAGGGTGGCATCGCTCGCTATCAAACCACGGATCTGCCTTCGTAGGAACTGCCCGGCTGGGCCTGGGACTGTTCCCAACCTTCTTCCGTCTGGGGTCACAGGGTCTGCGTCCAGTGAGGTCCAGAGAGCAAAGCGCAAGGCAGCTGCCCCTTCTGAGACCTGTTTGGAACCACCCGGTGAAGGACAGGGGGATTCTTCTCTACTTATGGGCAATTGGGGAGCACAGGTCAGCCTTGGAAATGAAGCCCCCATCTTTGGTTGAAAGAACATGAGCTCAGGTTTGGTGAGGATGTGGCTGAATGAGTTGATGGACAGCACCTTGTCCAGCACAGGGATCGCCGAAAGACAGTTTCGTCATCCCTTTGTGGAGAGGGCTGTGGTGGGCACCAGGTTGCTAAGGTGCTGGTTTGGGGGCTTGGGACCTTTTGGGGTCCTGGCATTGATGATGACCTTATCTGGGGCAGGACCATCTTGGTGGCGGAGACTCCTTCCCTGCCTGCTGTTGGCTTAGGTGGGACGAGAAGCCAGGACCAGCCCAACTGCAAGCAACGAAGAAACAACCGACCTCAGGGCCATCCCCATCCTGCAAAGGGTGGAGGGGGCGGAGACAGGTACCAGGGCAGGGCCGTATCCATCTCAGGGATGGGCACTCTCATCTCATCACTGAGGAGGCCTCAGGACTTGCTGACCAGCCAGGTGGAGGAGGGTAAGGGCAAGGCCGACCGTCCTTCTCAGACACAGGCTGGATTTAGAATTGGGGGCCTAGGACTATTTTGCAAAAAGATATTTTCTTTAGGAAAATACTATGTGGTGGTGGTGGGATGAATTGGGAGATTGGGGTCGACATATATACACTAATATGTATAAAATAGGTAACTAATAAGAACCTGCTGTATAAAAAAATAAATAAATAAAAATCAAAACAAAAAAAAAGAAAATACAATGGAACTGTCCCACAGACAAGTGAGGTCAGAAGAGGGTGAGAATCTGATCATTTACATGAGAATGTCTGTTAGATTCTGGATTTGAAAGCTCCATATTTTGGGGTTTCAGATTGTACTTCCTGACCTAAAGAATGAATTGCAAAATCAGACTTGGAGGAGTATTACTTTTTCATCAAGCGAGTAGCCTTAAAATTTGGCCAGTATATTAGTTTCCTGGGGCTTCTGTAATAATGTACCACAAACTGGGTGGCTTACAATTACAAAAATTTTTTCTCACAGTTCTGAAGGCCAGAAGTCCAAAATCAAGGTGTTGGCAGGGCCAGGATCCCTCTGGGACTCTTGGTAGAATCCTTCCTGCCTTTTCCAGCTTCTGCGGGTGGCCGGCAATCCTTGTGTTCCTTGTCTGGTAGCTGCATCCCTCCAATCTGTGCCTCTGTCCTCACATGGCACTCTCCCTGTGTCTCTCTCTTCACATGGCACTTTTCTAAGGACACCAGTCATATTGGATGAGGGGCCCACCGTCCTCCAGTCTGACCTCATCTTAACTTACTACCTCTGCAAAGACCCTATTTCCAAATAAGGTCACATTCACAGGTCCCAGTGATTAGAACTTGAACATATCTTTTTGGGGGGTTCAAAATTCAACCCACAAAAGCTAGTGATGTACGTGGCTCACTACTTACTACCATTTCTGTTATGTGGAATGAGACTGATTTTCATTAGGACCAGGAAAATCTCATCTGTCAACAGAGACTTGAATACAGCTTGAATCGACAGAACCAAAGACGCCACAACAGTAACTGCAGCAGTCAAATGCACTTCGAAATACAAACCAAAAGGAAGATGCTCTCCTAATCTTATGCTTTGTTTTGTTTTCTGAAGCTGTCCCTTTGGCTGCCTTGGGACACCCTCTCATCCTGAGATAAATGACAACAAAGTGACATTAAAGGTAAACCAGGTAACTGTCTGGAAATCACACAGCCTACCTTGGAAGAATCCCTCATTTCTCATCAACTATCAATTATAATATTTGCATGTTTCTTGCAATAATCCTTCATAAATGACTAATGTCATTAGTCATTATAATAGTGCTTCATAGTCTGGTTGGAAAGAAGGTCAGATAGATTTTTACTTAGTAAGGACATTTCCAAATAGAGAATAGAAAAGTTAATTGATGGAGAATGTACATAACAGGCAAAAACAGTGGGGAAATGAATTAAATAGGTTCCAATTTACAGTTTTACTTGCAAAAGTGAGGTATATCTTAGTTCAGGCAGGGCCTCTTTGGGCTGTCAGAGCATAAATATGTTGGCTAATGCTAGTCAGCTGGTATAAGAAGTTTCTAAATTTCAAACAACACATTTGTGAAACAGGACCCCAGTTTGACTTATCTGGTGTCCATAATTTAGCTGACAACAATGTCAACAACAGACATTTCAACATAATCCTGTGTTTGCTAATTGCTCTTTTGTACTCTGGACACGGGAAGATTTAACCTTTTGGACGAGATAGATACCAGTAACTTTCTAGCCAAAGAACCAGGGATCATCTGATAAGTGACAACCAAAACATTATGTCTTAAACTATAAAGAGGTCAGAAGAATGGAAAGTGGGCACTCAGAGAGAAATCTGTACACCCAAGTTCATTATTTATAATAGCCAGAAGATGGAAATAACCCAAACGTCCATCGATGGATAAATGGATAAGCAAAGTGTGGTCTCTCCGTACAATGGAATATTATGTAGCCTTAAAAAGGATTGAAATTCTAATATATGCTACAATGTGGATGAACTTTGAAGACATTATGCTAAGTGAAATAATCCAGTCACAAGAGGTTAAATATTGTACGGTTCTGCTTATATAAGGTGCCTAGCGTAGTCAGATTCATAGAAACAGAAAGTAGTGGTGGTTGCCAGGGGCTGAGGGAAGAAAAGTGTGGGGAGTTAGTGTTTGGTGGGTACAGAGTTTCATTTGAGGAAGACGAAAAAGTTCTGGAGTTGGATGGTGGTGATGGTTACACAGTGTGACTGGACTTGGTGCCACTGAACTGTGCACCTAAAAATGGTTAAAATGGTTAAGTTTTATGTTATGAATCTTACCACAATAAAACAAACACACACAAAAAACGAGAGAACGTACTGGTCTGATTTTAGCCCTTCTGGGTTGGGCCACCCCACCCAGTGGTCTTGGAGCAGCCCATTAGTTTACATGTAAGGAACTTCCTTGGAAAAAACAAATGTTCCCAGATATTAATCCACATAATGCTTTCCTCCTATCTCTGGAACCGAGCAGGACCCTATGGGGCCTTCCCGGGACAGATACCCCTCCCCCTTTTCCTCTGCTGTAGCTCCTCTCTGAAGCACCTAGATAACAGTACCTGATGCACATTTCCTGAGTTGTTTTACAGATGCTACAACCACCACCAAATGGAAGAAATTAACTACTTGATGTCCATAAGCACATAGCCCCCAGCCGTACTGGAGCCTGAGGATGGATAAGGTTAACCCCTGTGACACCACCCTGTTACCTCACCATCAACCAATCAGAGGGTTGTACCCGAGCTCATCACATACCCTGTGACTCCCCTCCCTCACCTGGGCTTTAAGACGTCTTCCCTGAAACCCATCGGGGAGTTCGGGCTTTTTGAGCACAAGCTGTCCCGGACCCCTTGTACAGCACCCCACAATAATCGCTGCACTTTCCTTCACCGCAACCCGGGTGTCCGTAGGTTGGCTTTACTGCGCACCGGAGGGTTCGGTACTGCCAGAGATGTTCGGCAACATCCCTCTTCTAGTTAATTCTGAGAGCCACATGCCAAATCCAGATCCCGGCCCACCTGGCAAGATGAACCACTGTCAGAGGATTTAAGGCCACGAGACTGTGACCTTCCCGCAGCAAATGCTTCCTTCCTCGAGGACGCACCGTGGCTGCACCATGGTTACGCCGCTCAGCCTGGGGCGGGCGGGCCCGGCAACCCAGACGGAGGCAGCACGGAGCCGGGATGCCGACTGCAGGACCCAGTGGGCGGGGAGCATCTCCTGGGGCTGGAGAAGACCACCAGGCCGTCCACCTGCCATTCTGGACAAAGGCCCAGCCAGCCCTGGACGCCTCCTAGTCGCGACCCCTTAACACACAGAAAGTCCCCTGGCGCCAGGTGTCACACCTCCGGGGCGCCTCACGCCTTGTCATTTACTAAGTGCTCTTCTACAGACTGTTATTTAATCATGCAGACACCTCGGTGAGGCAGCTATTATCATGGTCAGGCATCTGATCCAGTCCTCACAGCCGGTCAGAGAAAGAGCCGGGCCTCTGATCTAAGCCCGCGATTCTCTCCTCCACAAGCTGCTGGCCCAGTGTCACCAACCCTCCCTCCGGCTGTTAGAAAAGACAGTTGTTACGAGCAACCGGGTTCAAGGTGGAGCTCTGCTAGCGGTCGCCGAGAACCTCCATCGAGATTCGCTGGATGAACACGTGTGGATCTCAGCAAAGTCTCCTGAAAGGTCTTCCCTCCACCCCCGATCCTAGCTTACATCCGTCACAGCTGAGGGACTGGGATGGCTTGGCCGGGGCCCAGCTAGAAACACCTTCAAAATATCTTGGTTGCCCTGAATCAGGCAGCACATGGATGGGAAAGTCAGAGACTCCTGAGACACATTCAGATTCTATCAGGCCCTTTTCCAAAGGGTGAGGAATACTGTTGGATATTCAGTTTGATAAGCTGGGAGGGGTGTTTGTCCGCACTCTCCCCTCCACCTCTGCTTCCTGCCCCATCCTCTCCCGTTTCCACACACGTAGGCACGCACGTGTGTGCACATGCATGCCCATGGACACATGCACACACGTGCAGGCACACACACACAGACCCACACTTTCTCTCAAAATGACTTTTGGCAGCAGCAAAGCCGCATCTTCCCAATTCCCTGTAACTAAGGTAAAAAAGGAGAATAACTCTGAGCCAGAGAAAGAGCTTCCTTTCATCATGGGAAAGCAGGAGCCTGCATGTCCTCACCATTTTCAGTCCCAGATGCTGGTTGGTGGCTCCCCTGGGCCAAATTATCAGGGCCACACGGGGACCACAGGGCACACTTCCAGTCCTTGAACGAGGGACCCCCTCACAGTCTCCTTTCTAAGGCCCGTGTCCTAAAACAAGGCGCTTTCATTGCTGTCTTCGGCGCTTAGTAGTCCGGAATCTCCCTCCTCAGCCAGAGGCCTCTTCCATAAAGAGGTTCGCCAGAACATAAGACCGCGTGCATGAAGCTTGCAAAGGCAGAACGGCAGGGAATGTTCTGTTTCAGAGAGTCCCCGAAAATAAAGAAGGGGGGCCAATGTCAAACTTAACGCGATCGTTTTAATTTCCAAGTGCTTTGGGATTTTTTCATGTTGGTTTCATGGAAATTTACGTCTGTGGTGAAGACTGTTTGCTACAGGATCTTGCTGTGTTCCTTTAGCCCGGTAATAAAAACCGTCTGCCTGAAGTCCTTTTTGGAACAAGAAGGGGTATAAACAAATAATCAAATGGTCATGGAAGACCAGGGGAAGGGGGATGGCTGTTTCAGAAGGAGTGGGTGTGAATCCAGAGCAAGTGCTAAAGGCCAGTATTTGCAGGAGCTGCTGACTTCCAAAGGGATGTGTCCGGACAGTATGAAAACACACACTGTATTCAAGGATATATGGTACGTTTGGGAGGATGGGTGAGGAGGAGGAGGCACCACTCTCTTCCCAGGCCCCCATTTTGTGCTTGGGGTTTTATCACGGGAGTAAGAACGCTACTAGGAAGCACTAACCCATGAGCCCCTGCAGTGGACTGAATAGTGTCCCCCAAACTCATGTCCGCTTGTAACCTCAGAAGGTAACCTTGTTTGGAAACGGTCTTTGCAGAGGTAATTAAGTTCAGATGAGGTCATACTAGATTAGGGTGGGCCCTAAATCTAATGGCTGGTGTCCTTAAAGGGAGAGAAGGGACACACAGAAGAGAAAACCATGTGAAGACAGAGAGAGAGGTTGGGGTGATTGCACCTACACTCCAAGGAATTCTGAGGAATGCCAGGAGCCAGCAGAGGCTGGCAGAGGCAAGGAGGGATTCTCCCCTACAGCCTGCAGAGCCTTCGGGGAGGACGGCCCTGCTGACGCCTTGATTTTGGACTTCTGGCCTCGAGAACTATGAGAGGATAAAGCTCTGTTGCTTTAAGCCTCCTAGTCTGTGATGATTTATTATGGCAGGCCCAGGAAACTCATGCAGCCCCCTTTCTGGCCGGGAATGGTTTAGGCTGGAAGGGATTGGGCATATTAGGACCAAGAAGGTGGTCCAGTCCTTGGCCCCTAAGTTAGGAGCTGAGGTCCAGGGCAGAACTGATCTTGAAATAATAGTTGTTGAGCTAGTTTGTTGTTGTTGTTGTTTGTTTTCCTTCCACCAGAGGAGAGATGGAGACTCTTCTGGGCTCAAGGAGTAAGAAGACAGCCTCAGAGTGACCTTCAGGGTCAGCTCCACGGACAGGCAGGGTCACCCTAAAAGTCCCAGCTGAGTTGGGGGTCTGCGAGTAGAGACGGCTGCCCCCTGACTTCCGATGAGGCAGGGCATGGAGGAGAAGTAGCCAGAAGGACTAGCTTTGGCTTCTGATCTCCAGGAGAGGTTTTTATGTCTCCGGCAAGACAGTGTTCTTGAAGGCCAGGCATTGCAAGAGATAATTTTCAAAATTCTTTTAGCTCCTATTACCACGTACAGATCCAGGCCCAGAGATTTGATCTCTGAGGTTCTTATAATCCAGAACACTCAGGACATTGCGTGCAAGTTTCTGCCACGAGGAATAGGGTGGATGAGGATGAGAAGGGAAGCTGAGGAAGGGGAAGCCAGTGGTCACATAGTTTGCCCCATTCCCCCCAGATTGAATGTTCCAGGTGGGAGCCCAAGGAAGATGAGCTTTTCTTTTGCTGCCTGTTTGGAACCTTGGAGGAGATGACCCCCATCCCAGTACGGAGGCACGTGGGTGTTGGGGAGCCCAACGTGGTTGCAGGGAGATGGCGTGAATGCGTGGGACCAGGATTCCTGGATGCCTTCATCTCCTCTAGAGCATGGAGGGGACCCAGGGATCCTCTTATGTCTCCCACATCAGTGCAGCATGTAACCAAGTTCTGCTGGGAGCCAGCGGCTGTGAGGGGCCCACCTTGGCCAGGGATGGAGTGGACATCCCACCAGACCTAGGGGATCTCCCAGGTGACTTGGTCACACGTGAGAGCTCCCAAGCCTAGGCCCTCAGACCCTCGCCTTTAGCAGGGACTTCCGCTGGCTGCCCAGAAGGCCGACCCAGCCCGCGTGCCTCTGAGCGGATACGTCAGCACACTCACCAGGACCAGCACAGCTGCCCGGCAGAAGGGGCCGGTGCAGGGACGGGACAAGACCCGCAGACCTGTCTCCTCCCCATGGGGACCACGAGCTTCCCTGTGCACCGGCTGCCACCTTGGCTATGAGGGTGGGGAGGAGAGAACCGCACTGATGAGAGCTGAAATCTACCAATAAGTATTTCCTAATGGAGCCTGTTTCCATAGAAGGTGATTGTTCCAACCAGAGGACCCAGAGATAATATTAATGACAAATTAGTCCCCTCTGCTACCCGTGGGAGAGGGGCTCACGTGGAAGAGAACGAAGGAAGTTTTGTGGCTCCTGCACTCCTGAACGGTGGAAGTGAGTCTGAGTTCTCACCACCTTGGCCATGGAAGGATGAGGGTTATGGCTGAACTGTGTCCCTCCCCAAATTCCTGTGTTGAAGCCCTAACCCCCAGCAGCTCAGAACGTGACTGTATTTGGAGATCGGGTCTTTAAAGAGGTGACCAAAGTAAAATGAGATCATATGGGTGGGCCCTAATCCAATATGATTGTTGTCCTTAGACACAGGTTACAGAGAGGACACACAGAAGGAAGCCATGTGAAGACAGAGGCAGAGATTGGAGGCATGCTGCCATAAGCCAAGGGATGGAAAGATCACCGACAATAATCAAAAGCTGGAAGAGGCAAGGAAGGGCTCTCCCCTGGAGCCTTCAGAGAGAGCGTGGCCCTGCCGACCACTTAATTTTGGACTTTCAGCCTCCAGAACTGTGAGAGAATACATTTCAGTTGTTTTAACTCACCTAATTTGTGGTATTTTGTTCCTACAGTCCTAGGAAGCTAAGATACACAACTTTATAGAGATCAAGCTTTCGGAAGGATCTCGCTCCATCTAGGCAAATTTAGAAATGTTTCCCCTGAGGGCAAATTCCTCCGGATTTAGACCACGTGGTGAATTGGGGACACAGGAGGTCACAGGGCACGTCCCCAAGCATCCCTCGCTCCCCCTTCCTGGTTTAAATCATCTGACCTGGAGCCCAAAGAGCAAATGCTTGAGTCCATTCAGGGCTCCCTCCCGTCTGATGGAGAAGGAATCCCGGGAAGGAAGGAAGGGAGATGGCAGAGAACACAGGTTTTCTTTGCTTTCCAACAGGCAGTGGCCCCGAGTCTGTTTTCTTTTCTCTTCCCTTCAAATTGATCTTTCATCTCTCCAATAACTCTTATCTTTCAGCATACTCAAGCAGGCCCAGCGCGAGCCGTGAAATTACCAAACTGCACAGGTTTTGCACAAATCATCTTAAAGACCTGACCTAAGCCCAGGAAAGCCGGAACGAGGCCGAGAAATCATTCCTTATTTCACCTGTCACCTTCACTGCCCCCACGGGGGTCCAAACCACCTCGAGACACCTGTGTGACCCACCCTCCAAAGGCTGAGTTACGAGCTGCGCTCCAGGTCTGCTGCCAGTAGCTTGGATGTTATTCCAGGAGAGCAATGGCTGGGGCGGCCTCGTCAAGGCTGTGGTTTGATTTCCTTTGCTGCTTTCAGGGTCGTTTCGAAGGAAGTGGGTGGAAGTGATGGTACTCCGTGGTGGTGAGTCTTAGTCTTGGCTTGGCCACTGGAGGTGACGGCACAGAGTGGCGTTGTGGACCGGGAGGGGATGGCTTTGTGAGCCGGGAGAAGTGCGAGCAGAGAGAGAAGAAAAACAGGAAAATAACAATAACAACAATAATAATAATAATGCCTTTTCTCTGGTCCTGGAGGATTCAAAGTTGACCTTTCCTTCTCCATGGAATTTTATTTTACATCTCTTGTCTGGATTTAGCTATTAAAGACCAGTGAAACAGCTGATGGGAAAAATACTCTTGGTAGCAGCTTCGTTGAGCAAGAGAAGAGGCTTCTAGTCCTGAATTGGACACGTGCACTTATGTTCCACTGACACCTTGGGAGTATATGCCATGACTGAGCACTGTTTTGGGGATGGAAATGTGATCATGGATAAGATGGAGAGCAAAGCCTTCCTCCGGGCGACCCGGGAAAAGACACAGGTATGGGAAGCAGCTGTAGCATCCGGCAGCCCCCAGAGAGGTGGGATCGCCCCTTAGCAGGATCCTTCGGCTCCATAAAGAGATGGTAAAATGAGCCTCGGTTGTGCCCTGGGACCCGGCTGGCCGCATCTGTCCGGGCAGTGTCAGCCCTGTGCAAACGTGGGCCTCGTGGGAGCTGAAATCCAACCAGGGCCCCACTGGCCAAGCCTTGTTCCCACCCCGGGGGTCACGTCATTTTCCTCTAAGTGGCTCACTCAGCAGGGGCACTTTTTTGCAATTCAGCCACCTGGACAAAGGTGTCTTTTTTGCAATCCATCCTCCTGGATAAGGCACCTTTTTTTCCACTTTGCACAGCTTGGGGCACGTGAGTGGCCCTGATCTGACAGAAGAGCGGCCTTTGTGCAGCTGCTTTTAGGAAATTTCACCGAGGGAGGGCAAGAGAGATGATCTCAAGGATGGGAAACCTTGAGAAGTGTGCGATGTAACACACTGGTTTGCGGGGGCCAATGAACCCCTCAACTCATGGGAAACTAGCCTTTAGAGTTTTCGTGTGAATGGGGCCATTCTGTCTTCAGCTTTCTCCAATTTTGATTTTATAGGGGAAGTCCAGGACTATAATCTAGTGAGGAAAATGGGGGCATCGTGTTTTCTCTTTGAAACGACCCAATGCCTGCACGGGAAGACAAGGCCTGCTCTTACCAATCTCTTGGTACACACAATAACCAGAAAAATCCTTTAAGTTCTGGAGGTGGCTCAGAAACCTTGCCTAAGCACTTGCCAATGTGTAACTGTTTTGTCTTGTTTTGGTTTGGTTTTGGCCGCATCGTGTGGCATACAGGATCTTAGTTCCCCGACCAGGGATCGAACCCATGTCCCCTGAGTTGGGAGAGTGGAGTCTTAACCACTGGACCGCCAGGGAAGTCCCTCACTGTGATAACTGTTTAGGAAACACACGGAAGAGGGAATCAGAAGATGTGCATGGAGTGCAGAACGGGGCAGCCGCCGTGTCTACCCGCTTCCTCCTCCGAAAACTTTGCCCCGTGTCTTCCTTGGACGATGATGGAGGGAAAGGCAGCGACTGCCGAGCTCCCTGGGGCTCCAGCCCGGTCTCAGCCGACTCTTGGCCATCACCTGGCCATCCTGCGCTCCCTAGAGACCTGTCTTCAGCTTCTTTTCTTCCTCAAGCCCCCTGTATTAGTTTCTTAGGGCGGTCTGACAACCACAGACGGGGTGGGTTACAACAACAGAAATGTATTCTCTCACGCTTTAGGAGGCTGGAAGTCCAAAATCAAGGTGTGGGCAGGGTTGGTCCCTTCTTGTGGGTTCAGAGGGAGAATCTGCCCATGCACCTCTCCAGCTCCTGCTGATGGCCGGCACTCCAATCTCTGCCTCTGCCATTGTCCTCTGTGTCTGTCTGCGTGTCTTTTCTCCTCTTATAAGGACGCCAGTCAGAATGGATGAAGAGTCCACTTTTCTTCAGTGTGACCTCATCTTAACTCTGCCGATCGCATCTGCAATGGCCCTATGTCCAGATAAGGTCACATTCTGAGAGTCTAGGAAGGACATGAACTTGGGGAGGGAGACACTGTTTAACCCAGGACACCCCCATCCTCCACTGACACTGAAATCCATGGAACTCAACCCCTAGAATTCCGTGGAATTCATCCGTGGAAGCTCCCAGCCTCACAGCTCACCTGGTCTCTGACTGTGCCTGTTCCCGCAGTTTCTCTTCTTCTCTCCAGAAGAAGCCCTTCTTTTCATATTACGCTCTAAGAAATCCATTTGAGCTTTACCTATTTAACCGTCTAAACTCCTGCCTGTGACTTTTCACCCTGTCTCCTTACCCCCCGTCGCGCATCCCCCCACTGTCAATGTGGTCGCCAGTCACCCCTTGTCCTAGACCCCGCCCTTCTCTGCTCTCAGTCTGCCCAGCCCCGGTCAGGCTGCTCTCCGGCTTCTCCTCCCCGTCCCCTCCTTCCAGCAGGGCCCACCCCCGTCCTCAAAGTGCAGCTTCTGTCCCCTGATGGTGGAGCCAGCGCACAACAGGCCTCAGTTTGCGCTTGCTGCATTGCGTGGGATTCCTCGCCGAGCTCTCTAAGCCGCACTCACATTCCACGTTTCCAGCACCTGAGAGCCTTGACAAACCCGGAAGTTGCTCCATCCCTGACCTGCTCATGGCCTCATTGGTTCGCTGGTGTTTCCCTAACAAGCCATCTCTCCAGCTAGATTTTAGGCTTTTTGAAGACCAGGACCAGGACCTGTCTTTGCTTTGGTCCTCCTGGCATAATCCAGGAGCCGAGAACACTCAATAAGTTTTCGCTTAGAACTTGCACAAATGCAGCCATTTTGCCTTACGGGCCTGGGTGTCCACAGAGAATTACTTATTAGGGGTTGAGTCAGTTTGGGATGTTAACACGATCAGGATTAGAATTTAATTGTTGTATAGGATGTGTTTAGAGTTTCTAAAGGTGGGCCTTGGGTCTGCCTGTTTCAGAGCCTGCAGGATTGCTTGCTAAAAGGTAGGTTCCAGGGCCCCGACCCAGATCTGTTGATTCAGAATTTTAGGAGGTGGGTCCGAGAATTGTGTTTTTAGGTCAGCCCTGGCCCCTGTCCCGGTGATTCTTATGCATGGTAAAGTTGACAATCACTGATCTAGACACGTGGACAATAAATATTGATTCTAGACGGGCTAGCAGAGCTGAAGATAAACTAGTGACTTATTACAGCTCATAGAGCCGGCTGGGGCAAAGCCAAAAATGATTCATTGCTTCCTAGGTGACCAGTCGCTTCAAGGGCCACCGTTGTCTCCCGAGGTACAGTGACATTTCACAAAATCGGGGGCCCAGTAGGAGAATCTGGGGGGGTCTTTGGAGCGACTCCTGGGCAGTGCTGAGCCCAGCCACAAACAGAGTGTACCTGTCTTCCCATGCTGGTTCCCCCCCTGCCACACCCCCACCCCAGGCAGAGAATTAGAGCGTGCTGTTCAGGGCTAATGTTTGTCTTGCTTTTGGAAACACCTCAGGGCAATTCAGGATAGGTTTTCAGAGTGGTGTTTGACTTGGCTTGCCTGTAAAGTTCCCGCTTTTTAGTCTGTTTATTGCAAGTTAGCACACGGCCCCAGATGCGGGAGCCTAACACTAGTTCTGACAGAAACCAGGGGGCAAATGAAATAAAACACGGGGAGGGCTGGAGGGCGCTTCCCCATGTCCGCTTCTTGGCCTGGAGCTAACCTGAGGTCAGGGTGGGCATCGGGCTTTGCAGCCTCCAGCCTGTGCTGCCCAGTGAGGCCTTGGGACTCTGGGGCACATCCAGCCACTGCCTGCCCGACACAGGATCTGAAGGGTTATTTCCCAGGAAGGAGATGTATTCCATTTTTAGCTCCTATTTTGCTTACATATTTTCTCATCTTTTAAAAAGTTCAACTGACTTTCGATAGCTGGTCCCTCTTGATGTTTACTCTCAAGTTTCAATCTGATGTCACATTACATGTGGGTAATAATCACCATCACCGTGCCAGCTATTCCGTTTACATCGTTTCACTTAATCCGCGCAAAGTTCTATGCGGAGGGTATTATTAGATCCCACTTAATGATGAGAAAGCAAACTCGGAGAGATTGAGTGGCCCGAGGTGACCCAGCTATTGAATGCGGAGGGAGCAGGGATAGTAGTTCCAGGGATCACACCTTCTCAGCGACAGGAGGGCTCGCCACTTGGTGATGACCTACCCCAGCCGGAACCTTCTTTCCTTGCCTTGAAGAAGGAACAAACAATGGTTTACTGAGGGCTGAAAGATTTCACCTAAGTCTAGCTCCTAGTTGCATTAAGCGTATCAGCCCAGTTTATATCAGCGAAATGAAAATTGAAGAAAGTTATGGGTTTCTAGTGACATGTCTGCAGGGCATTAAAATACACTGTTAATGGGAGTTTCTGTCCGTGTCACATTTTCACAAAAGTGGAAAGCATGATTGAGATTCACTAGTGTGGGTGGTAGAAAGAGTTTGAAATCTAATCAGAACATAAACAGGACCCTTGGGATGTGGCCACCATCCTCCGATCCAGGGAGGGTCGTGCTGGGTGGAATCTGGGACATTTGGGGCTGAGTGAAACTAAACCGGAACTTGTGGGCTTTAGGGAATGGGCCCACGAACTCCCAAATTTCCTACTTGAAGATCCTTTTCTTACTGTTTCCCTTCCATAGTTTCTACTGCGTTGACATGGACGCAGCTCTCCTGTCCCAAACCCACAGGGTCACTTTGATCGTCAGAGACTTCAGCCTCTATTAATCTCTCTTATCAGCAGCCTGGCCTTCGTTCAAGGACCCATGGTTCTCTCTACTTGAAGGGACACACGGTAGACCCCAGTCACTTGTTGGCCCTGGATGGAGGCTGTTTTTGGTGGAAAGAGGGATTGAAGTGAGAATATTTTAAGACTATGTTACTCAGGCCTTGAGAGAACACTCGAGGATAGGAAAAAAGAGTCCTATGCATAAAAAAAGCCCAGTTATTGATTGAATCCAAGGAACCCCAAAGAGGCTAAGCTATTATTTAAACATGGATCTCAGTTCCTAGAGGCTGGACGAGGCAGGCTGGAAAGGGTTAATGGTAGTATGCAGCCTTGAGTATTCTGGAAAACACCATCTTCTGACTTTTTGCAATGAGCTAAAAGGACTAAGAAGAAACCACCATGAATAATAGTAATTACTCTTCTATTTGCTGCCCATGGTGCGTTTCATGTTTACAGATTTTAACTCTAATATCTGCAGTAGCTGTCGTTGGTGTTATTATCCTAAGTCTGTGTACTGAAAAATAAGAGATTTGACGAGTTCAGTAATTTGTACAAGATTATAAAGTTAGCAATTGGTAGGGCCCAGAAATGAACGAGGTCCTTTCTTCTCTAAGCTGTCTCCCATGAAATATTGTTCTCATCTCTGCTGTGGCCTGATGGGGTATCACATTCTACTACTGCACTAGCCAGAAGGTCAACAGCAATTATGCCATCCCTGTAGTATGCTTCGGGGTCAGTCCCGGAATTAGCAGAGCTCACTCTCAGCCAAGAAAAGAGTATTCCAAGGAAATGATATCTTAGACTTTTTTTTTTCTTTAGTTGGTAGACATTCCTTGAGAGGCTTATGGTATATTAAAGATATATTACTGTGACATCTTGTAAATTTTATAGCTACTGTTTTACACTTATTCAGCATTCCTGATCTCCGTGTGGTATTCACTTCAAATAATATTTTGTGAGTCAGTGTGTAAGAATCAAATGCAAGTTGTACGTTATTTAATGATACGCTAAATGATGATGTCTTTAGGAAAGAATTTTTCTTGAATACCATGGTTGTAGCGTTATCCACTATTGCTTTAAAAGTAGATTTTCTTGGCATTCATAATTAGGATAGTTATAAGAAATGAGTTGTTTACTGTAAAACAAATATCAAATATTTCTCAACTATTAAAAAATCCTTATAATCTCAAAAGCATCTGACTTAAATGCAGGAAAAAGTTCTCAGCTCAGGCTGCACGTTAGAATTTAAAAGCTTCGGACGCTTTTACAAGCTCCAAATGTGTCAGCCTCACCTTTAGACCAATTAGACAAGATCTCTGAGAGGTGCTGTCTGGCTAGGTATAGTTTAGAAAATTCTGCAGGCAATTCTAAATGTGGCCAGTGTTGAGAACTACTGGGCCTAAGCAATAATGAATTTTTAAATTCATGGCGTTAGGTCTGACTAATATCAATGCATTAATGTATCATAAGGGAGAAAGATCTGCATTATGCTTTACAAGTAAGAGTTTTGAATGTAATGCAATTAAAATATATGTGGTGAATATAGTACATGCAATAAGTCAATAAGTTACAGACATAAAGTAGATGTTCAATAATATTACTGAGAAGATGACTGAATGAACATCCTGCAAAGTTTTATATGAAAAATCATATTTTGACAAAACTAAGATGTTATCAATTGTAAGACAGAGTATCACTGAGAAAGAAAAAGTTTTAATTAAAATGTGATGTGCCATATATTAAAATCCACAACTCAACTTCAAAAATGTTCAAAATGTGAAAAAATCTGTCTTATAATTAATGAAATACAGTACTTAAAAATTATTGTTTTTTAATTTTTCTGCCGGCTACTCCATCTGTTATACCACTAATGTCCACTAGATGCCGCTGTGATCTGCTACTTCAGGTTCCAAAAGGAAATCGGAAAACCAATTTTCTGAGTACCTAAAATTGAAACAGTCTGCCCCTTTAAAGACAAAAGACTTTTAAAATCTCATATTTTGAGGGGTTGTTGTTCATAATTTCCCTTCTATTAAGATCCATCCTAAGTATCTCACAAAGTGTAAAATTATTTAAAAAGTGAATTGAGACGTTTTTAAGGCTTGATAGAAAAAACTATCGCTTCCCTTTTATCCGTATCCTTAGATTTCACATCTCGCTTTTCTGCAGCGGGTTATAGAGAAGGGGCAGTAATACTGATGGGAAGGTTGATGTTTGACTTAAATCAAATTGAAAGTAAAATGTGAAGGAAAGAATATGATGTCTCCTGGTTTGTAGCCAGCAGATTAGGGGACCCTGCACACAGGAGTTACTGCTTCCCACACAGGAAAAGCTGGGGATGGGGAGGGGACCGGGGTCAGTGGGGCAGAGCCCTGAGCTTAAACCCAAATGCAACATTAACCGTGGGGATTGACCCAGGGCCTCCATGGCTGAAAACCGGGACAACTTCCCTTATTGGATGAGAATCCCTCTCCCAGCAAAATGATAGAGGCCTTAGGGTGGAAAGGAAGCCTGCAGAAGCTTCTGGAGATATGCTCTGAGCAGTGCGACTCAAACTGTTCCCCATCTCTCCAGTGAGATGAGAACGGAAACTGGGGGTAAACATTTCAAAACACTTTCACAGCAAAATATCAATAAAGTAATGTTATGTCTGTTAAATGTAAGAAAAAGAAATTGGGCTTGTGTTTTGTATGTCTGTTTTTTTACCTCATTTTTCTAGTAATTCAACTTTTCTAATATTTTGCAAAAGTATCGGTCCATAACAGATTGGAAATTTAAAATAAAAAGAGCAGGCTTTCACCCCAGATAGCTTGAGAAGCACTGCAGAAGCCCACCCTGAGCTGCTAAAGGAGGGGACCCCAGAACTATGACCCTACCAACCCCTTAATAATTTTCTAGTGGACAGTACACGCAGAAAAGGGCCGAAGAACAGGAGCACTTGGATTGTGAAGGATAGGATGACTAGAGAGGTAAAAAGAAATCCTAAAACAGCACACCTCAGGGAGCCCCAGCCTCTGAACCCACAGTTGGCAGCTCACCCCAGAACCCCCCCAGCTCTACAAAGGCTCAGAAACCCTGCATCATCACCCCTGAGCTGGTCCCATTGCCCAATGCACACACACACAGCAAATTGACCTTGGGACAAGAGGAACTCAGGGGCTGCAGTGAAAAGAAAATACAAAACCAGTCAGAATTGCCCATATATTATATATTTAGCTTCAGAAGAGAAACGCAGAGAGAAGTCCATGGTTAAATTCTTTCCTGGCTTAATCCAGCCCAAATCAGCGGGCTTTGATGGAAGGGAAGCTTAATGCACCGTCCATGTCCATTTATGGATAATTGAGTTGGCCATTTTGCTTCTCTAAAAACTGCCCTGTTGTATTATCATACTGTCGGTGTCTTTTTTGGAAAGCAATTTGGTAATAATTATCGAGGCGTAAATTGTGACTACTCTTTAACCCAGCTGTAGAAATTCATCCTACAGTGATGCTCTTAAAGCATGCAAAGACACACAATACAATATCCAATACTCATTGACTCTTTGTGGGAGAAAAAAAACACAACTAGATAAAAGCTAAATGCCCTTGATAAGAGACTAGCTAACAGATAGCATCCATAAACTGGACTAGGACACCCCATTGAAAGAGTAAATGCTTCTCAAGGTTCTAATGTGCAAAGAGTTCCAAGATACAATTTTAAGTAAAGGAAGCAAGTTGAAATCCAGTGGGTACAGTATGACCCTATTTGCATAAAAAAGCAGCACATGCACTTTGATCATGCAGAGAATCCTTCCGAGGCTGTATCTGTCCACAGGGGTCACCTCCGGGAAGTGGAGCTAAGGGTTGAGACTAGGGAGAAGCATTTTCATTTCTAATATCACGCTCTTTTATGTGGTTTTGTTTTTTCAAGTAAAAATAAGTATTAATTTAATATGGAACAAAGCGTCTATTGCAGAATATCAAGAGCTACAAGAAACGGCAACAAACATCAGTCAGCCAAAGATATATCCTGAAACGAGGGGTTGCATAAAACAGTCATGCCCTAAAGGTCAGGAGAAATTGGCTGACGTCGACAAAGAAGAAACCACAACTCCTAGATTGTCCTCACCCATGACTGGTGAATATTTTTAGTGACCAGCAGTATCAGCCTGAGGGGCTGCATAAAACCCAGCGGACCTCGTGGCAGGGGACCCAAGGCTCGCAGGCATCAGGGCCACCACCAGGTGACAAAACCCAGAGACAACTGCTCGAGGATTTAATTACGATGTGGACATGGAAAGGGATTGGGGTTGGTTAACTGACTAAAAATCGGGTTGCCTGGCCCGCTTCACAAATAGAGGGAGTGTCTCAGCTACCAGCAATGCTGTTACCATTTGCAAATGGGACACGCACACTTCTTGTTTATTTCTTCCTTGCACAGTGCCAATTCATCCTGATAACACTGGTCTCAGAAATACTTACCTTAAAAGTTACATGTAATTACTACACACCCACAGCCCCCACCACCACACTCTGTACTGGCAGGATGAGAGCTGGGAGGGAGGCTCCCAGCCCGCCTTGGGGCCTTCAGCCCTGCGCTCCTGGCTAACGAGTATTTTCAGCGCTCTCCCGAGGTGACTGTGCTCTGCAAAACACACTGCTTACTCTGCTTTGGGCTTTCTTTCTGCCACTTATTTCATGTTCCAGGTAACAGTTTTGACCCATAGTTCCAAGGAAAAGGTGTTCGGGTGATTTTTCTGGACTTGCCTCAAAGGACGAAGGAAGACTATTATGCTGGATGTCAGAAAGCCAGTTTCCAGGCAGCTCAAGCTGCCTTCATGGAAATGGTGGAGGAAGCAGAGGGTGAAGGTCAGGGAGCTCCTGGGGACAGATGAAGTCCTCTGCAATTGTAATGAGCACCCCGAGCTGCCCTGTGGGCCTGGGAGAGATGACCAAGGGCATGTGAAGGGGGTGTCAAGGCAGAAGCCAGGATGAACCTTCTAAAGACCCCGAGAGCAATCCTTCCTAACTTCTGTGCACCTTCTATGTCATGGCCAGTCCGACATACACTGGGGGGCCCGGGTTGCCAGGAGTGGTGCGCAGGGGGTGGGCAGGCACAGAGACACCAGAGCACTCAGGCTTCCCAGTGCACTTGGAAAGAAACCACATTTCCTTTTAGCCCTGGGCGGGGGGTGGGGGGGTGGTGGGGGGAGGGCAGCCCAAAAGTTACAGCATCACTGAAAACAGTAGCCAGACAGAGAGACAACAGTCTTTTCCAGATCTGCCTTGAGGGAAAATAGCGGGGGAAAGGGAAGGAATACTTGAATAGGACCTGGAATGAGGGGTTCTGAGGGGCCTGTGCGGGACAGTGTCTTCTGAGACAGGTGGGTACCCTTAACTGTGGGGCTTCTGTTTTGCAGAGGGGGTGGGCTGCAAATCTGGGGCCAGAAACGAATTCCCTGGAGGTGGGGGACAGGCTGAGGCTCCCTCCTGAGGACCTTTTCTCCGGTTGGACCCTTCCTTGTTTTATTTAGAGGACTCAGCCTTTCCTCCAAGTAAATATTGAACAAATATTTTAAAACCACCCATTTAAACAGTGGCAAATTGTTATCCTGTCTCCAGCTGGCCCCGGGCACGGCCGCTACGCTTCCTGCCTTACGCCCTGACTTCCTTGGCGGAGCGGGAGGAGCGCCTGCCCTGTGCCTGAAGGCACTTCCGGTGTCGGCCATCTTGGCTCAGACCGGAAGTCCACGGGGAGAGAGGCCTGCGGCCCTACTTTCTGCTACGTTCGGAGAAAGGTAGATGTTCAGGTGTGGTGTTTCCCACTTGGAAGCAGGAGTTGGAATGGGGTGGATTTATTTAGACCCAGAGAAAGGGAGTCGTGCTGAGTTGCCTGAGGTCCGTTGAGGGTCTCCCGTGAAGAAGACAGTATGGTCAGGGCCGAGTCGCTGTGGAGGCGAGGCCTGCCCTACCATTTAGAACTCTTCTCCATGCAAAAGCCTCCGAGGTCCAGAGTGTCTTCCCTTGAGGAAAGCAGTAGTCACTCCCTCAGAGGCCCTGGTTTTAGATTAACACCTTAGAAACCAAACATCTGTTTACGATCACCTACACAACCTGTCTATCCCCAAAGAACGTACAGACTCAGGGCCCTACTGTAGACATACTGCATCTGGGTCTCACGAGAGATGTCCGGCCTTTGCTAGAGGGAATGGTCTGAACAATCACAGCCCAGTTGTATCCAGGGCTCAATTGGATTCTTGGCCTCCTCATCCTCAAACGTGGTGAGCACAGCTCCAGGCTCAGGCCCAGCAAGCACTGAGCTTCCCAGGACATTCTCCTACCAGCCAGACTGGAAATACCGGAAAAGCAAAGGTAGCTGCCCTCAGAGGCAGTGCT
Organism: Balaenoptera borealis; assembly: GCF_965194805.1. Lineage (NCBI taxonomy): Eukaryota > Metazoa > Chordata > Mammalia > Artiodactyla > Balaenopteridae > Balaenoptera > Balaenoptera borealis. The sequence continues at coordinate 9,175,670 of NC_138862.1, read as the reverse complement.
GGTATTTTCTTTCCTTTTGGCCAGTTTGGTTTTAACTAGAAACTGGAATAATAATTATAATGATACATGTTTACAGGTTTTAACTAATTAATCCCTTGGAGTCCTCTTTTGGTGGGGAAAGCATTCTACGCACCTCATACATCAGGAAAACAGGGCCATATGATTTGGCTGGGCTGGGTGGTCACTGGTGTCAATACAAGAGCGGAGGCCTGGACTTCAGCAGTTCTTGACTTCTTGGCCTGTGTCCAGATTACTGGGCCTCGCAGCCCCTAGAAAGGCAACACATGAGAAATTGAAGCAGACCAGACCATAAACTAACAGGAGCAGTTGGCTCTAGTTAGGAGGGCGGGCCCTGTGGCCTTGCCTGTGTCTGTTTCTCTTGGAGAGACAGGCTTGGAGAGGAGGAAAACCCATTTCTCCAGGACTGTTTTGCCCACCTTTAATTACCAGTTAAAACAAAACCGTCTGTAGAGGAAACACCCCTTGAAAGAAAATCCAAGTTGCTGTGAAGGTTTCATCTTTCCCTTTTGAATCCCAAGGTCTGCAGTCATGTAATCCAATGTCGGCCTGAAAAAAATATTTGTCTACAGAAACACCCACACGGGGTGTTGGGGACCCCAGTGCCCAGGCATGGGGGTGGAGCCTGCATGGGAACCCTCAGCCAAATCCCTCCAGTTGGGCTCTGACCTGCCTATTATGAACCCTCTTAACCCCTTTTAACAAGAGGTATCTAGGTTTTCTCCTGATTCTGTCTTCTCTATCTGCCAGCAATATTTTTCTCAACAAATTAGGGTGAGGTAGGAGGTGTGGGTGAAGAGAGAAAGGTAATCAAGGTCTTCGATGGCCATGGCTATTTCAAGGAAAGGGTGGTGGTAGGAACACAGAGTGAGGTGGGCTGGGAACCCTTCAACCTCAACAGCCGAAGACACATCTAGAAGCATCCACGTTGGCAAAGAAATTCAGGCTGTGTCCCCAGAGAAAATTGCTTGTTTAAAAAATAAGTGAACAGGCATGGTCAAGCATGATCCTCTCAGAGTGTATCAAGACAGATAACCAGCCCTGTTTGGAAGCCTTACTAACTCAGTGGATTCTTCCTCCAAACCCATAATAGGCATTTATTTAGTCTCGATCTCATATGGCCTTGTATCATTGTCCAATTTTTCATATGTGGATGCCCTCTTTCCTCAATTCAATTGTAGACTTCTTAGCGGTTGGGACCAGAGTTTTCATAATCAATAGTAATTAAAATGATTGATCCAGAAGTTTCCCCTTGTGTGTTATCAGCTGAGGGGCATAAACTAATTTCAGTCTCATTCCTATTGCTTGATTTCCTTTCATCGTTCCAGGTTTCCTGTTAAGGTCCAAATTTTGAGAGTGCTCTCCAGTGCAAGAGCACATCTGGGAGACATGTGTTTCTTTTCTTTGCTCCTTCACAATGGTAATTTTTTCGGCTACTACAGGAAGCTCAGCAGATTCAGAAGTACAAGGAGCCCCACCAAAGCCCAAGATGATATTCACTGATGCTATCAGCAGGTCTGAATGCCAACATCTGCTTCGAGAGTGATTGCTCGGAGAAGTTCATCTAGTCCTAAATTTGGTTGATCTGTTTTGAGGTGATAGCCTCATATTGAAGTAATTTCTCCCCACCAAAGGGTCTGGAATAGGTTCAGTTGTAACCAATTTTATGTAGTTGTGACTGCCTCTAGAAACCTGGAAAAGGTTATTAAGAGTGTGTGTCTAGGCATATGGATAACTCTTCCAGCTCAACCGTCTGTGAACACCATTAGTAGCCCTTGAAACGGTTCTCCAGGAAGTGCAGGCTGTTAATAACTCTGCCCTGATGCTCCTATGTGAGCCGAACAGCGTATAACTTTGCAAGTAGCCCAAGTGCTCTGAATTGACAACCTGCCAGGGAGACTGCAATGAACCCAGAAAACATTGCCAAAGGAAAGTGGAAAATTATCAACTCTCCCTGGTCAGTAGATTGACTGGTCACTGTCGATAGACAAAAGAGTGACAAACTGATAGATTATGGAGGTGTGTCCCTTCTACTGGCTCAGAAAAGGGCTCCACCTCGAGCAGTCAGAAGTGCTAAGACAACTCTTAGTGGCAAGAGAGAGAATCTTTCCATCAGTAACTATTAACTGACTTTCACTTTGTAGGAAAATATTGTGTTAAGTGCTTGGAGGTAGAAAGAAAAATACACCCTCAGGATGTTTATAATCTAGCTGGGGGATAAGACACAAAATTGAAAAAGCTATTAATACGTCTTTTGTTACCTGAAAATTATTGACCAGAGATGTTTCAATATTCATTTACATAACAAATCACTGGCCACAGGCATTAGTTGCTGCAAAAATCCCCCGATCAATAATGAGTTAAAATGCAAAGCAATGGAATATCCACCTATGGGATAATATTCTGCCACTGAAGTGAATGAAGTAAATCTGTAAGTACTGAGAGCTAAGTGGAAAAAGGCTGGTAGCTGAACAAAGTACCATCTATGTAAAAAATAAAGCAAAGTGTCTATGTGTGTATGAACATATACATATATGCAAATGCATAAAGGGGACAGGAAGAGGACACGCCAAAATAGAGACAGTTTCCTTCTGAGGAGGAAAGTGAGATTGGGGAAGGCTGTAAAGGACACTTTTCATATTTTTACTCAACATACTTCTGTATTGAAAAAATTATTTAGGACAAGAAAATATCTGTATATTTCTTACATAAAAAAAGGGAAAGAGTGAAAAATATAACAAAGCAAGTACCTGATAGATACGTGACTACACCAAAGGTAATCATGTGGTCCCATCCCTCTGCAGTGATTCCTTGAGCTTAATCACGTGATATAATTATGGCCAATGGGATTTAAGGGGATATCCAGGGGGCTGCGGGGTAACGCTTCCTTGCTATTAAAAGGAGGAATGAAGAAGAGAAAGCACATCTTCTCCCTTCTGCTGGATATCACAGTGTCTGGATGTGGTGCCTAGCAGTGCAGCAGCCATTTTGTTCCTTGGGGAGCTACCCTGGGGACCAAGCCAAACTTTGAGAATGCTGCTCGAAAGATGGAAAAACCTGAGTCTTTGAAGACCTTATGGAGCCACTGAATCAACCTACCCCAGAGCTGCTCTACCTTGGGACTTCTGTTCAGTGAGAGGGCACATTGTTCTTTCTATGGAGGTGGGATTATCTGTTACTTGCAGCCCAATGCGTCCTAACTGACATAGCAGTCAGCAGGAGCCCCATCTGATTATGAGGTCTCAAGCTCCTTGGGCACTTCTAGGGGGATCTTTGGGTCCTAGGACCATGCCTCCTGGGCACCGGAATATACTCCAGAATGGAGAAGAGGTCATGAGCCTTGTGGCTGGAAGGAGAGAGGGAGCTTTGGGGAGGCAGGGAGCCCATCCTGTGACAGGGGCACTCATTCCCCTGGCATCTCGGGGGGAGAGCTGGGCGGCAGGTGTGGGGTAGGAGGTTATCAGACAAGTGGCTCCTCAGTCTGGACCTTGGGCATTTGATACGAGCCCCTAACGGAGGCAGGAGCTGCACTTGGGAGGTCAAGAGAGCCATCACAACCTCAGGCTATTTGGAGGGAACATTTCCTTCCCCTGGAGTAGGAAGCCCCAGCTTCTACACCGGAGCAGCCTCCTGAGGGCTAGAACCCGCGTGCGGTGGGGTAGCACTGCCCAGAGCAGAGCCGCAGCCTTGCAGAGCTCAGTGTGGGCTGCAGGGGCCGCGACCGGCAGAGCCCCGTCCGGGCGGCGGTGGAGTCGCAGCAGTTTGGAGGTGGCTGCACGCCACCTTGCAGTGGGGAAGAGGCGAGAAAGCCGGGGAGACGGCCGCCTGCGGTGTTCCAGCATCCACCACGAATTTCCCCAGAAGTGGTGATGGTTTTGATTGGTTTGTAGCGGAGTCTACCTGAATTAAATTCCACGGACCCCAAACTGCTATTGAGGTAAAATGTTCTAAACTGGAGTTTAAACACTGCATTGTTGGTGCTGAGTCCGTGAAGGCAGAACAGGGAAATGAAGTCTGACTTACTGTGGTTGCCTGGGGGAGCGAGGGGGAGAGCGAGAGACAGAGACACACAGACAGAGAGAGACAGAGACAGATAAAGAGAGACAGATTGACAGAAACAGAGACAGAGACAAAGAGAGAGACCCGGGGAGAGAGAGGGAGAAGGACCGAGTGATTTCTCATTTAACCTGATCCTAAAGAGGTGGGTGGCTGGTCTCCACGTGGGCTCTGAACACCAGCCCTCGCATGGAGATACCTGTTTCCTTTCCCAGTCTCACCTCCAGCTTGAAATCAATCATCCCAGTCACTTCTTAGAGTGAAGTCAAGGAAGGCTTACTCTTAAATCACAAACTCTGAGAGGGGGTAAAAAAACAAACAAACAAACAAAAAAAAACCAGCACCAGGTTCTGAACTAATCTGTGGAACTTAAAGTGACATGAAAGTGCTTCAGGGGCTGCAAACACACAACTCAAATCTCATTTAAAAACTTTCCTGATTCACATGGGAAACAAGACAGAAACAAAAAACAGGAAACAAGTGTTGGTAGGGATATGGAGAAATTGGAACCCTTGGACATTGCTGGTGGGAATATAAAATAGTACAGCTTCTGTGGAGAACAGTATGAAGATTCCTCAAAAAAATTAAACATAAGATTTAGCAATTCCACTCCTAGATATATATCGCAAAGAATTGAAAGCAAGGACTCAAACAGATACAAACAACCATGTTCATAGCAGCATTATTCACAAAAGCCAAAAGGTGAAAACAACCCAAGCATCCATTGATAGATGAATGGATAAACAAAATGTGTTCTATCCATACAATGGAATATTATTCAGGCTTAAAAAGGAATAAAGCTCTGATACGTACAACAACATGGATGAACCTTGAAAACATTATGCTAAGTGAAGTAAGCCAGTCACAAAATGACAAATACTGTATGATTCCATGTGTAAGAGGTAGCTAGAATTGTCAAATTCATAGAGACAGAAAGTAGGGTAGTGGTTGCCAGGGGCTGGGGGAGGGAGGAATAAGTTAGTTTCATGGCTACAAAGTTTCTGTTTGGGATGATGAAAAGTCTGGACAATGGACAGTGGTGATGGTTACACAATATGAACATACTTAATGTCACTGAATTCCACACTTAAAAATGACTGAAATGATAAGTTTTATGTTACATATATTTTACCACAATTTAAAAAATATTAACAAAACTCTAATTACTAAAAAACTGTAATAAAAACATCATAAACTTTCAGATACTCAAATACACATGAATTGTTCAGACATGGGAGACCACCTGTGTGTTAAATTGGGCTTCCTTTTGCTTTCTCTTTGTGCCCTCCTGGGAATCAAGCTTCTTCCAGCATTTCTCTGAGGGATCTGCATTTATTGCTAATGTGCCAGGGGCCCGAAGTTTCTATCTCCTGCATTGATCTTTTAAAAATTCAGACTTGCCTTTATCCAGTTATGTAAAATTGTGGGAGCAGAGCTATAACCTTCTCACAGCCATAGGAGCCCGTTGTGTAAAAACACCTTGTGACATGCCCAACCACGAGATTGCATTTGTCATTTATTCAAGGTTTTTGATGCTTCTTGTCTGACTTCTATATTTATGAGTAAGAATATAAACCACCATTAGATATCGTCAGTGGCTCTGCTTTGGAAGAGAAACTTCCTTCTCTCTCCTTTTTCAATCATCTGGACAGTTTAATCAAAGAGCATCTTGACACAGCCATCTGGAGCTTCCCCTTGATTTTATTTAAAATTTATTTATTTTTGGTTGTGTTGGGTCTTCGTTGCTGCGTGGGCTTTCTTTAGTTATGGTGAGTGGGGGCTACTCTTCATTGTGGTGCACGGGCTTCTCATTGCAGTGGCTTCTCTTGTTGCAGAGCACGGGCTCTAGGCGCGCGGGCTTCAGTAGTTGTGGTGCACGGGCTCAGTAGTTGTGGCTCGTGGGCTCTAGAGTGCAGGCTCAGTAGTTGTGGTGCACGGGCTTAGTTGCTCCGCGGCATGTGGGATCTTCCCGGACCAGGGCTCGAACCTGTGTCCCCTGCACTGGCAGGCGGATTCTTAACCACTGCGCCACCAGGAAATCTCTCCCCTTGATTTTTGTATCCATCAAAATATACAAATGTTATCCATTTGAACTCATAAAGTAAAATTTTACTAATAAAATACTACATTTGTTTCAAACATTGGGGTTTCTCAAAGATTCAAATTCCAAGTTTCTGCTGATAAAAATAAAGTTTGAAAAGCACTGTATTTGATCAATTCCCATTTCATTCAATTCAGTGAACATTTATTGAAGCCTTCATTCAATTATTAGCTGAACACACAGTGAGTTCAAGGGGGATAAAAGTAAAAGTTAAAGTCAGATTGCCTGCAAGCTAAGAATGGTTCTCACATTTTAAATGGTTGGGGAAAAGTCAAGAATAATATTTCATGGCACATGAAAAATTATATTCCAATTTCAGTGTCTGTAAATAAAGTTTTATCGGAACACAGCCACATTCATTAATTTATATGTTTTGTCCGTGGCTGGTTTTGCCGTACCTGTGCAGAGTTGAGTAGTTCTGATGAAGACCATGTGGTCCCAAAGCCTAAAATATTTGCTATCTGGCCCTTTACAGAACAAGTTTGGATTAGACAATGGCCATATCCATGTGAAGTCTGAACATCAAGAGCTGAGAAACCTACCATTCATCTTGATGTTGCTAACATTTCTGCAGTGTTACCACTTAGTCCATCTCAATCAGTGGTCCTCCGGCCTGGGCAGGAGATGCCCTGAGGGGACGTTCAGAAACGTGCGGGCACAACTTTTATTGTTACAATGATGGGGACATGATGGGTGTTGAGTGGACAGGGACTAAAGATGTTAAACATCCCACGATGGATGGGACATCCCTGCACAGTGGAGAATTGTTCTGCCTCAAACATCAATGGCACATCCACTGAGAAACAGTACCCAGACAATTACTGTGATGATTAATTTTATGTATTGACTTGCTTGGGCCATGGAGCCCAGATATTTGGTCAAATGTTATTCTGGATGTGTCTGTGCAGGTGTGTGTTGGATGAGATTAACATTTAAATCAGTGTACTTTGAGTAAAGCAGATTGCTCTGCATTGTGGGGGTGGGCCTCACCAAATCAGTTGAAGGCCTTAATAGTACAACGACTGACCTCCCTGAGCAAGAAGGACTTTTGCCAGCAGACGGGCTTTGGACTTGAACTGCAACTCCTCCCTGAGCCTCCAGCCTGATGGCCTATCCTGTAGATTTGGGACTTGCCAAGCCTCTGCAGTCATGTGAGCCAATCAGTTCCTTAAAATAAATATCTGTGTGTGTGTGTGTGCATGTGTGTGTGTGTATACACACACATCCTGTGGGTTCTGTTTCTGACTAATACAGTTACCCCAATTTTTCCGTTTCTGGTCTGAAAGTGGTTTTCAGTCTACCTAGTCCTGTGCTTTGCAAATTTCACCTCTTTTTCAAAATTCAAAATTTCAAAAATTTCAAAAAATGATATGACTTTGCAAATTTCATCTTATCAAATGATAAAAAAATCTCTCATACTCCTGCTCCCAGGACTTTAATTCAACAATGAAGGGTTTAGTTGAGTACCAGTGCCACATTTGGTAGATGCATTTAGGGAGTAAGGCAAAGATAAAATATAGTCTCTGTCCACATTTATCCAAAATTTGGGGAAGACTGACAGGTACACAGTTAATACCAGACCAGCACCGAGAAGCCTCTTTACAGGGGTACAAATTGGGGCTTGAGGAAGTGCTTCTCGTAGGAAAAGATCATAACTCCAACCAATGCAACTTTGACACTGACAAAACTGATTTTTATTTTTTATTTTCCTTTTTCCTTCTGGGCTATTTCTCTCCCAGTCATTATAAGGAAAAGGCATGAGCTTCTCTGGTTTCCCACCAAGTCCAGTAAGAGACAAGCCCTGGGTCCAAATTCTGATCTCTGAACTCTACCAGCTTTATACCTTGAGGATCTCTCCCCAGTTCAGCTGCTGGAAAGGAAGATACGAACCACACTGGTTACACATCCCATTTTTACCCGGGTGTGGCAGCTTCTCCCTTACTTCCAACCACTCGGTTCAGTACTTATACCAGAGTTCACCGGGTACAGGGTCATAGGAGGAGGTGATTCAGCTGTAAGAACCACAGACATCAGAGATGGTGTTGCAGTCTCCTAGGGCTGCCGTCACCAATGACCACAAACTGGGGGGGCTTAAAACAACCGTTTGCAGTAAATCTCCTACATACAAATGAGTTCCATTCCGAGAGCACGTTTGTAAGTCCAGTTTATTCGTAAGTCCAACAAAGTTCACCTAGGTACCCAACTAACACAATAGGCTATGTAGTACTGTACTGTAGTAGGTTTATAATATTTTCCACACAAATAATACACAAAAAATAAAACATTTTTAACCTTACAGTACAGTACCTTGAAAAGTACAGTAGTACAGTACAACAGCTGGCATCCAGGGGCTGGCATCGAGTGAACAGGCAGGAAGAGTTACGACTGGAGGAGGGAGAGGAGGTGGGAGATGGTAGGGCGGAAGGGTCGTCAGCAATAGCAGACGGAGGGCAAGCTGCAATTTCACTCACGCCTGACGTTGATGGAACGCGTGTTCGCATCTTTGAAAGTTTGCAACTTGAAGGTTGGTTCGTATGTAGGGGACTTACTGTATTTGCTCACAGTTCTGGAGGCTGGAAGTCTGCAATCAAGGTGGCAGCATGGCCACACTCCTCTAAAGGCTCTAGGGGAGGATTCTTCCTCGCCTCCTCCATCTTCTGGTGGTCGTCTGTCATCCTTGGCACGCCTTGGCTGGTAGACACATCACTCCAATGTCCGCTTCCGTCTTCATGAGGCCGTCTTCCCTCCGTGTGTCTGTGAGTCCAAATTTCCTTCTTCTTTTAAGGACACCAGTCAATGGATTAGGACCCACCCGACTCCAGCATGACCTCATCTTAATTATATCTGCAAAGACCCTGTTACCAAACAAGGTCGCGATCGCAGGTTGTGACTGGGGAGACACCAGTCAACTCACGAGAGCTGCAGACTCCACACATCCTAACAATCCACCAGAAGCCACGACGACCCCAAGTAAAACATCTCTTTCCAAGGCCTGTTCAGCCCACATGGTGCCATCACAGGAGCCTCCGGTGGCACTCGGGCAGGGAATGGAAAACAAGTTGTGCATTCTTCTTAGACGTTTGGCAGGAGGGAGCTGGTATGTCTCTTACAACACTGCCCTCTTCTCCGTTGTCCCCGTGGATGAGGCTTTGCAGAGCGACTCTCGCGGGATCGTGGAAGGCCAGACGCTGTGGTCTGAGCGGCGGCTCACTTCAATTTTCGAGCTGCGCAGAGCAAAAGGCCCAGCATGGCAGCGGCCAGACGGGGGAAGGCCAGACTTTCTTGAAAAGCTGCCATTTCAGAAGGGAAGAGAAAAGCCCACCTTTTGGGGGGATAGGCGCTGAGTAGCACAGATTTAAAAACTTGGCTATGACCACAGAATGTCTGAAAGCAGAGGCTGTTTTGTAAAGATCAGCTTCTTCTTAAACCACCAGGCCATGCAACAGGCTCTTGGCAGCGTCTGAGCTCCACCGTGGAAGTGGCTGGCGGCTGGCTCTGGGAGCTGCAGGGGGGATCACGTGGCCCCTTCTGGTACCCGCTTGGAGAAGGATGGAGAGGGAGAAAAGAACAAAGGTAGTGGGTGGGTGGGAACCTTTTCTAAAGGTGGTTTCCCTCCTTTCCCAGCTCACTGATACACAGGCGAGGAGAGCTCGGTGGCCTGCCGCGTATCTATTTAGGACAGACATACCGTACTGTAACCAGAGCCACACAAACCTCTACTTCTGAATGTTCTCATGGCCAAGACACAGATTTTCACAACATTCCAAGAAAATCCTGAAATCGAGTCCTGTAAATGGGTTGGAATTTTTTTGGCCAAGGAAATAATCTTCCACACATCAGAGGTGCATCTGTGTGGGCAGATGTCTTGGGAGCAATGCAGTGAGGCCCAAAGCTGGTGGTCACCGCTGGGGGTGGGACTGGGGGGCTGGAATGCTGACTGGAGAGAACGATTCAGCCCTGATGCCGAGATAGTGCTGGGCTGGGGCCCCAGGCTGGCTGATGGGGGAGAAGCAGGGTAAGGACTGAGGAATGCATCTGTCACCCCAGTTCCCCGTCCCTTACTTCTCAAGGGAACTGGCAGCATTGTCGTGATTTCCCAACTAAAAAATCATGTTGGAGAATATTTAGTGTTTTATTAAAGCTCTTAGGCTTTAGAATGTTCTATCAATGGTGAAATGTCAGCTAAAAAATCCCTATCAAGTTATTATAGGAAATTTATTCGTGCCTTAAACTTCAAAAATAAAGGCCTGCACCTCCCAGCAAAATCTCTGCATTCCTCCTGTGGATAAATTATCTTAGAGTCCCAAACTAAGATAATGGCGGGCTCACTGGCACCTACACTTATTAGAAAATTCATCTTCTTTTCACGTCCAATATAATCAAGCCAGCCACACCCCACGCTCAGCCAGCCTGGCCTTTCTTTCCCAATTCCAGACCCCACTCTATACGAGAACATGTGTAATTACCCTGGTGGGCTCTGAGCCTGTCTTGAAATAAAGCGCATCAGGACCACAGGGGAGTGACTCAAACCCGAACTGTGCATCCTGGCTTGGCACACGTGCGTCCTCCTTGTCCTCACTTATTAACTCTGGGAGACACTGAGAGCTCCCCAGGATGGGGTGAGGGCTTTGCAAACATTCCTGCCCCAAGGCCAGCAAAGGCAAAGGCGGGAGAAGCCGGGCCCCGCACTCCCCGCTCCCCAACCCAGCCCCTTTGGAGACAGAAATGCAGCCCTGACCATTCCGGCTGCCCTGGATTTCACCAACTCCATGCGATGGCATCTGGGGGACGCTGTGATATATGGTCCCTTCCAGAGAACAGGATACAGATGCGCGGGGGAAGGTAACCCGAGAACAGTGCAAGAAGATGCCCTGTCCCCCGGAGTTCCACACATAAATTACAAACCACAATTTCCAATTTGAAGGGAAGTATTGTCATTTCTCTCTTTTGCAAACTTCTGGACTCAAGGGAAGTTTGAGAGGAGTGTAGCTTTTACCCTGAGATAACTTTTTCCCGTTCCATTTCAATCATCTGCTGGGTCCCTGACAAACAGCGAGTACGTCGATCTCGGTGACTAGGTCATGAGCAGCGAGGACCTTGCCTCTACCGCCCCGACACCGCCAGCCACAAATCCCCGGTGTTCGTGCGTGATCTTCCTGGGAGCAGAGGAGTTTGCTAAGGAAAAGGGGGAGATGAGACGGTACACACATACGAGATGGTGTGGGCAGACGCCGATGTCATTGCAGAGACCAAGCCTGAGACCAACCAGGGCACTCGGTGTGGACCGTCCCCCTCCCCACCGTGTTCCGTCCAGTGTCACTCACGGTCCTGAATGTACCCTCTCCCTACTCGATGCTTCCACCCTCCCGGCTCCAGGGAGCAAGGCACGAGCCTGAGCACACCCAGTGTCCCCCACACGTGAGGGCTACAGTCTCTAGCACCCTCTGTGTGTATTTCTTTTCATTGCCTTTGTACAGAGCAAACACACGGCTTCAAATAATAGGTTGGTTTCCTGCACATCTTGCAGGAAATCAGGTTTTGGAAAGCACAGATCCATCTCTTGAAACTTCATCTGGACACAGATAAATGGTGTGTGTGTGTGCGTTTGTGTGTGTGTGTGTGCCAAAAGGAACATCCTTAAGCTAAATTGTTTAGATATCTGTGTTCACCCAAACTTTTGCAAACGACGGACTGAACTCAGGACTTAAACTTTAATGATTTAGAGAATACTCTAGGAAGTTTCCCAGTTTAGGTGGAAAGTGGATTAGGCACCCTCCCAAATGACACATGGGAAGGGAGGTCCCCATCACTCGACTGCCTGCTCTGAGATGCTCCAATCCTGCTGCCCCTGGAGCATTACGTCCAGGACAGTAGAGCGGTAACATGACAGAATGGGGAGGCACGTGACCTCAACACCGGGGCCTGACTGCCCTCCACGAGGACAAGAAATCCCCCTGTAGCTCCACCCCCCGCCTCCCCCTTCCTCAGCAGTGCAAGCTGCTGGCAACATTCATCTGCCTTGCATTTTACCCTGCACGAGGGAAATAGGAGAGCCAGTTACAGTGAGAACTAGACTCCCCTCCCCTCAGGTGAGGCTTCACATGACCGTGGGGGAGGCCCAGCAGCCAGGGGGATGGTCTGCCTGGTGCCATGCAATAGCCGGGATCGTATATCCAGAACCTGCTGGACCTGGGCCCACTAGGGCGAATGCAGCCACTTGGCGTTCAAATGTCACATTCAGATGCAGCCACTGGCCACTTTCTGGCAGGACCAGGAGGCACTTGGTAGGACGGGAAACAGGACCCGTGTGGAGACGTCCTGTCCCACGTCATCTGCACCAGGCTGTGACACACAGCGGAACTGGAACTGGGACCTGGGGTGAGTGAGGGTCCAGGACGCCCATCCTTTCTCAGGTCATTCTGGTGCGCGCTGGGGACGCAAGGCACAGATGCAAGGTGCCCTCTGCTTTGGCCCTCCCTGGGCTGCTGGGCCACCTTGACTCACGCCCTTGGAGTTCTGGGCCCTTTGAGAGCCTTCTTCATCTCCTGCTGCCCTCGGAAGCTGCTCTGTGGACCTTACACAGCTGAGCAGAACCCTCCACCTACACGCAGGAGCTCTGTGAAATATGCCGGTCAGTTCCCTCCCTCCCGCGGAGAGTCAACGCCAGGCCCTCCTTGGCAGGGCTGCCCAGACCACTCGAGAATCAATTAAGCACTGACTCCTAGTCGAGGCCCGATCCTGTGACCTCAAGAGAAATATGAGACGGAGACCCTGATGTCAAGGGCATGTGGTTGTGCATAGAGACGGAACTGAAGCGCACAGAATGAGTAGCTGCTGGTCTGCTGAAATACGCTAGGGGTGTTGGGGGGACAGGAGAGACTGGGGGGCTTCATGGAGGAGGTGAACGCTGAGCTGAGCCTTGAGGGACGAAGACATTGAAACTAAGGGTGGGGAGAAAGAGGAGGATCTGGGGCTGGCGGAGCAGCACAGTGGTCAGGGGGTCGCTGGAGGTGGTCAGAGGACGGCGAGGAGCCCCCAGGCCGAGGCAGGGAAGGCAGGGAACCACAGAGAAACTGGCATGAGGCCAGACTGAGGGGGAAACTTGGCAGAAGCTTTGAGCGGAGACTTCCTGAGCAGACAAGTGACAGGCTGGGAAGGGTCGGGTCAGGTCTGGTAGCCACACGTGGGGTGCCCAGAGCAAAGCAGACAAGAGCAGGTGCCCTCGGGGTGGAATCAGGCCCTGCTGACCCACAAGATCCCCAGTATGACCCCCAGCTGCACACTGTCCTGCACGTGGAGGGTCAGGCCCTTGGAAGGTGTGGGGAGCCCCTGGCATCATCAGTTTCCTTATTGGGAATTGTCTGCTGCTAAAGGGATTGTCGCGTCTTGAAAACGTGAGCTGGGGCCGCTCTCTGTGCCCCGCCCCACTTCCACTGTGGGCCCCCAGAGCATGGCCTGTGGGCCAGAGGGAAGCAACATCACGAGGGAAAAGAAATGTTTATTTTGGCCCATGCGGCCTCCCCTTCTGACCTTTCCTCTCCTCAGTGCTGTCCCTTCCACTCAGGTACCCAAAGGCCTCCTATTCTTTCCTTCTTCTCAGAATCACAGATTTCAGGGCTGCAAGGAACCTCTGTGGGAATCACCTGGCCCAGGGGCCAGCAAACTCTTACTGTAACGGGCCAGACAGTACATATGTTAGGCTTTGCTGGCCACACAGTCTCTGTTACAACTGCTTAACTCTGCCTTTGTAGTGTGAAAGCAGCCATGATGACACAGAAACAAAGGGCATAGCTGTGTTCCAATAAAACTTTATTTACAAAAACAGGCGGAGGGCCGGGTCTGGCCCACCATCCTAGCCTGCCACCCCTGATCTAGCGTTCACTCTCATTTCACAGATGATGCAGCTGAGCCCTAGAGAAATGGACTGACTTGACCAAAGACTCAGAGATCTGAAAGTCCAGAGGGACCCGTTGGGATGTTTGTGTTTTCACTGAGGTAGAAAAAATAAAAACAGATGAAGGACTTTATTATTATTTTTTAGGTGTGTTCATTCAAATCAACTTTAAGTCCAACCAGGCAACCACACTCGTGAGGTTGGCCTGAGCAGTCATACCTGAGACAGACTTCACTCCAGTTTGATTTTAACTAATCTCTCCTCTGGGTCTGATCATCACCTACTGAGTAGTACAATCCATCTCACCTCCAAAGTCAGACAGGCTCCTTCTGGGCATGGCGAGGCCAATCCGCTGACCTCCTGAGACATGGGACATTGATGGGCAGAACCTTGGCTCTGAGGGCCACCAGAGAGGCACTGGGTTCCCCCATGCTCCAAGTAAGACCCCCTTATTATTCTCACTGTCACCTACAGGGACCGTGCACCCCAAGTAAGAGGAAAGCAAACACTTTAAAAGAGAAAACTTGGGGATCCGTATTCAACAGGCAATGCATAGACGGTCCAACACACGAAGTTGAACTGTCCTTCCTTTTGGACGTGATAATTTCATCTATTCGGACCACCCTGTCAGTATGTCAGATGTAAAATATTACACATGGAATAATGAAAAATTGCCAACATCTCACCACCATCTTTTGATTAATGGGTAGCTCCTCAGAGATTGATCAGTTTGTTTGATTTTGTTACTTGGAGTGACTGATGGCTATTTTAAAAAATACTTAGCTTTAGAGTTACCCAACATGAGATAATTTTCATATGCCTTGTGTAGCCCCATCCAGAATAATTGGACTTTATTGCCTTCCTTCCATGCATGAACTGAAGTTCCCTGGAGAAGCAAAACAGATTCGGACTTTGTTGCTTTAATATTTCCATGTAGATCAGCTGCCGTATTCATAGAGAGGCTTTGACCAGATGGCCAGCCAGCCTTGTAGTGACATTTCCCATTTCCCGTCTATTACTCACCGATGGAAAATAATGTGACGTGAATTCCCCATTTTGGGTAATATGTGGTTATATCCTGTTGTACCTGCACTGAAGATAAATGACTTATCATGCAATAATTTCTTCACTCTCTAGGGAGAAAATAGGAGAAAAAGCAGTTCACCATGTTTGGCAGGAAAAAGTAATAGTCACTGCTTAGGCATTTACCAGGACATCTCAATTTAATTTCCTAATTTCTTTTTTTTTTCCCCCTCATTGCTTATTTTTCTGCTACTTGGGGGGGGGGCACTTATTTTTGCTGCTTAAAATATTTAAGCTCAGATTTTAGAAGGCATCCTCAGACACCTGGTTTTTGTCGCATCGCTGGGACATCTCTTTTCCAGACACTGGTCTGACACAGAGCTGAGATAGCAAAAATCAGTGGAGAAAAGTCCAATTTTATCATTTAAACTGACTCGAATGGGCCAGCAAAAATTTTTGCTTTTTAAAATATTAGTTATTACTCTTCACTGTTTGACACAATGTTGTCAATATCGTAAGATCAGCCTTGGTTTTCAACTTCTCTCGCCTCAACCCCAGGAGGTAAATTTTTTTAGCTATCACTCCCTTTAACTATTGCTAAAGATGAGTAGCTAATAATGATAAACTTACTCATAAAGGATATATAATTAAAACTAACATTTCTTCCATCTTTAACATGTGCCAGGCAATGCGGTAAGAGTATTCCACACTTAAGTCATGTAATTGTCACCACTGTCCTTTGGGGCAAGTACTATTGATATTATTTACCATCATTTTCCAGGTAAAGCAAGGGAGGCTGGAGAGGAACCTAACTGCCCAGGTCCCACAGCTTGAGTGGGATTTGAACCCACAAATCTGATTTCAAGCATTTAACCTATGTGCACTGGGGAAGCCAAGTGCTAGGCAGCTCTTCTTCCTGGAACATTTTAACCTTTCCCTACTCAGAAAGAAGGCAACTTAGTTACTTCCCGGTTTCTGCTCTTCCCACTGGGCTGCAGGTCTCTTCCTGGCTGCTTCTCGCTGGAGAGCTGAGCTGGGATTCCTTCCCCATCAGTTGATCCTGAAGAATGTGGGTCCCCCAAGCTGTCCATCTATGCAGGGAGCATCTGTCCCTGTCCTGTCCTGGAGATGAGTGATTCACCCTGGGACCCAGGTTGGCTGCTGGCAAATCGATTTTGCTCAGTGAAATAACCTGCATGTTAGAGACGGCAGAAGGTTCTGGAAGCGGTGGAAGCTTCTGGAAACGGCTTCCGCTCTCCTTCTCTCCCCCATTTCTGCCACAGGCAGAATGTGCTCCAGAGTGAGCCTCAGCGTTGTCATGGCCCTCCATCCATCTAGCCCAAAGAGAATACAAGCCAGGCTGCGGCTGAGAGCAGCCTTCAACAACAGAACTCAAACAAAGAAGGTCACCTGCCGGAGTTTACCCCGTTAGTAACACAAGCCTTTTACAAACTCATTTGTATTCATCCAGACGGCTGTTTTGGCTAGAAAGAAATGCTTCCTCCTCACTAGAATTACAAATAATTTGAGTAGAAAGCTCCAGGCAAGACATATTAATCATGTTTGAAAGGATGTATCTTTTCATACAAAGGGTTTTCTTAAATAGAAAAGAAACTCCCTGATATGTACTTATGTCTAATAGAGGTTGCTAACTCAGAATGCACAGCTTGCTTTGTTTCCTTATCTCATTCCCACCTCCCCTGCAGGCGAAAAATTCAAATCCTTATCCCATATACGCACCCCTGTAATCACAGTCTTCCTTGGTAACTTGCGCGAGGTTCTGAGGAATCAACAACTACGGAGATTTTTCCATAATATTTCCCCTTATCTCTTTTTTAAAATAAATTTTTATTGGAGTATAGTTGATTTACAATGTTGTGTTAGTTTCAGGTGTACAACAAAGTGAAGCAGTTATACATATACATATATCCACTTTTTTTTTTTTTAGATTCTTTTCCCATATAGGCCATAACAGAGTATTGAGTAGAGTTCCCTATGCTATACAGCAGGTTCTTATTAGCTATCTATTTTATATATAGTAGTGTGTATATGTCAATCCCAATCTCCCAATTTATCCCTTCCCCCTTATCCCCTGGTGACTATAAGTTTCGTTTTCTACATTCGTGACCCTACTTCTGTTTTGTAAATAAGTTCATTTATACCCTTTTTTTAAGATTCCACATATAAGTGATATCATATGATATTTGTCTTTCTGTGTCTGACTTACTTTACTGTTTCCCCTTATCTCTTATTTGTATTTGTTAATCTGAAAAATTAGCATCACCTGATACGTGAAATATGAGATATAGACATTTTCCCATAATATTTTTCTTATTTCTTATTTATATTTGTTAGCCTAGAAAATTAGCATTACCCGACATCTGAAATAAATATAAAGACATGCTTTATGCAGAGCAAAATACTGCTGTACAGTTTTGATATTATGTTAGTGTCAGAGCAATGCCAGCTAACTGTTCCCTTCCCATGGACCCAGCATAATAGGTACCTGAGCCGGCGACTCACAGGGAGGTGGGTTTTGATAGGAAGATTTAAAAGGTTAGCACTGCCTTTATTAGTTTATGCTGCACCCTGCATTTCAGTTAAAGATTAAGTCTTTGCATCGGGCTTTTGCTCAAAGGCAGGTTTGGGAGGGATGTGGAATTTTTTTTTTTTTTTAAAAAACAAACCCTCCTAGATAGAGTCGGGTTTATTTTTAACAGGAGCAGAAGCGCTGTGGGAACTGGTCTGCAGATTCCATTTCAGCCACAGACTGTTCTGCAAAGGAAGAAGCAGCCTTCAATCTCCCTAATGAAAAAGTGTATCGGGGGCTCTGAGGGGACTAGCCCCCCCGCATGGCGATCCTGGCCACGGGAGGGTCTGCGGCAACCCTGCCTTCTCCCTCCCTCACCTGATGGGGCAGTTCCCTCCCACATGCCCCGCCTCGGGCAGGCCAGCCCTCCTTTACGAGCACCTACTGTGTGCCAGACCTTGCACATGGCTGCAGGGATCAATAAACATCAACATCCCCTAGTCTTCACAGAGGTAGTTTGGTGAGGAGACAGCACAGAAACAAATATTGATTAGGTTAGGGTTAGGGTTAGGGTTAGGTTAATTATAATTAAGGGAAGTCCATGTGACGATAAAAACGTAAGTAAAATCCACGTGATAACACATACAAATGTAGGTGACAGAAAGTGTGAGGGAATGAGGAATTCTGAGAGGTGGAGGGGCAGGGAGAGCCCCCAGCGCCGCTGATGGCTGACAGAGCTTTGAAGGGGGCGCTCTTTCAAACAGTGGGAGGAGATTATGTTTTAGATGCACCTGGTGAAGTCAAGGAAGACAGCCTGGAGGAGGGGAGATGGGAGACCAGAGCAAACCTTCCAACAGCCCAAATAAAGAAATAAGGGCTAAATCTATACACATGAACATGGAAAGATCTCCAAGACAGACTGCTGACTGAAAAGTCAAGATGTGAAACAACTTACATTAAAAAAAACAACACTAAAAACAATACTATATGTATTTTAGGGGTATATATGAGAGCCCCTGGCTGTAAATGCATTTTTAAAAGGTTTCTATTATGTATGTATCCCAAACCAATAACAGTCTCTAGGAGAAGCAGGAGGGAATTAGGATTGGGGGTGGGGTGCCTGAGTGGACTGTAGTTTTTCCCTGTAATGTTTGTTTTTCTTTGCAATTAAGGAGAATATATTCTGTAATACCTACACAATTAGAATATACTTAAAAAAAATTAAATCAATAATCTTTTGCTTTTCATTATAACACATGGCACTTACGGATATTACATTATGTCCATCTACGTCTAGGTTTAGTATTCCTAAGTCAAATGGATTCTGGAAAAACAGAATTACTGATCCATAAAACCTAGAGTTCACAGAGTCTAATTCCCTTCTTTTACAAATGAGGAAACGTGGGTTTCTTGGGGTCTTTTTATTTTTAAGCCCAGGAAGAAGTAGGTAAAATAATTCATGGAAAAGTCATTGTTGCCTTTAAGTCCTCCAGGCAGCCATGAAAACTACATTAAAATGCTTTTTTTTCCACCAAAATTCATTTGCCCAGCCACAAAAGCCATTTTCTCTGAAAAGCGTTGCTCGATTACAAGGCTTGAGTGTTAACATACTAGCAACTGGGTCAGGAGTCAGCAGGTTAAGTTCTACCCAGAAGCCACCATGTGACCTTGACATAAGTCAATCTCAGTGTCTCCAGCCCAGCAATGGGATTTTCTGAGCCCTCAGGGGATACTATTACTCCATTCACAGCAAGGATGGGTGGGGAGGACTTTTATCTGTGAGGATAAAATGCTAGCCTTAAAAAAAATGTGCTTCGAACTTATTTCAAAAGTGAGCTTCTAATCTAACCTTGCATGTGGTGGAGCTGAAAAACACAAGGGCTTCTCTGGAGAATTTGGTGAGAAAGAGAAATCAGTATTTTGACTAAAGAAAATATTTAAGTTATGATCAGAACTATATTTGTCTAGAAATAAAAAAGGGTTTTCCCCCCTTAAATAGTCACAGCTGGCTCTCTGACCATATAAAGTTACCATGCTGCCCGATGACTCAACTCCCCACATCTGTATTGGTGACTGACATAACGTATTCAGGGCTATCGAACCCTTTGAGTCACAACACCCCTGTTTGATTCAGGTTTATTTTACTAGCACCAAGAGACTCACACGTTCAACATCTGTGGTGTGCTCCTGAAATTCCGAGCCATAAAACCAGTAAATTCAGCATGGTCTGAAGTTCCAGAGCATAGCAACCAACTGTCCAGAAAACGCATTCGAAGGGGCTGGTCGGTAATGGAGCGGGGCTTATCTCAGGCGGGACTGCACATCTGGCTGCACCTTCCCCCAAGCAAGTGTGGGAAGAAGGAAGCTGGGGCGCCGGAGTCCAGCTGGGCAGAGAGGGATGGGGAGGGCTCTGCCCTTTGCCCTGCAGTGGGTTGCTCCCAGTGCAGTTCACCTCTTAGGTACTGGAGTACTGAGATGGGGCACGACCCACTCATACCCCGTGTGCTGAGGCCGTGTTTGAAGATGCTCACAGCTTACAGTCGTGGACTCAGCTCTGTGTCCAGCACGGGGGAGAGCTCACTAAGGCCCGCCTGACTCTGGAGTATCACGGAGTCTTTAAAAATGATGGTTCCATAGACATTGAGCCATCACGGGAAAATACTGCCGGTCAGACTAAGCCAGACAAAGAGCAGAAGAAACCAGGGCAGCAGCAATACTATGGTAATAAATTGGTAAAACCTGACATGCACATGTAACCCAGGGCCAGAGGTGAACACAGAAAAAGAGTAGTAGTTCAGCTTACTAGGGTGAGTGTTTCTTTCCAAAAAAATTTCCATTCTATTAATGGAAATGCATAATTTTATATTATATTATTGGAAGTTATACTGATGAAAATTAATCCTCTAAAGACACAATCCCTGCTTTTTAGCAATCCCGAAGTCCTGGGGGAGGCGTGGGAGTGACGTAGGAATACAATACCAGGTCAACCGTGAAAAGGGTTATGATAGAAACACAGGACAACCCCCCGGGGGGAGCTAGAGCAAGATCATGAACTTCAAAGCGCTTTGACAAGCACAGGATGATATAAACATATGACTTCCGGGCAACTCACAGGACCACATCTTCCATTGCGGCTGACACCCAGAGGTCCCTCTTCTAACTGAATATACATTGTGCGTTAGGTGCAAATGCATTAGAGAGAGACGGATCATGGGAGCGCTATCCCACCAAGACAACCCACAGACTCCTTCCTGGCCAAGTGCAGGTATGGTCATGCCTGCCCAACGTCCTACACCAGGAGCGAGCAGCCTCTAATTTATCTGCCGTCGCCAGCCCCAGTGTCCCGTTTTCATGATGCCACCCAGCTCTGGGTTCCTTCCTGCTACGGCCCGTGTCCTCGTCCCTCTCCCAACACTTATATTTCAATGACATGATACACCTTCAGATGTGCTGGGTGCACCTGAGCCAGTCACAACAAGAGGAAATGCCATCACTTTCCCCCGCCGATGACGGCAGAATTGAACTATCCCAAGCCGGGAAGTGTAGCAGGAAGCTATGCTCTTATTGTATATATAATTATAGCCATAGAAGTGTGATTTATGTAGGATGAAAAGGAGGGGCGAAACAATAGACTGTCCAAAAATAGGGCAGCAGTTAATTAAATGGCAGTACATCCATTCAATGGAAAAATCACTTATCTAGTTTTTAAAAATGACTTTGTAAAGGCGATGCAGTAATAGAAAAAAAGTACATGATACAAAATTAAGTGAGAAAAGATACCGTACAAAATTATATACAAATTATGATAATAAATATAAAAAATATCTTGAAAGGCTGGAAAGGAATACAAATATAGATGTGTTTACACATATACATCTAAGTATAAATACATGTATAATCACAAGTTGTATTGTAGAAGGGAATGAACACATGCAGTGACAGAGAATGGACAGTCTCCCTGAGCAAGTGCCTTAGTTGATTTTCGGAAGTGGTGGGATCATGGGGGATTTTTTTTCTCTACTGCCAAAAATGTTTATGATGTCATATATAATATGTAATTGCAAAATTATCATGTGAGAGAGCATGCACTTTGTTTTCTGGCAGACACTTTCCAAAGTTCAAATGGACAAACTAAACCGCACAGGTTTTGAGGGGTACATTTGGCAGCTAACTCACCCTGGTGGCCTGGCTGGAGGTGGAGGCAGGATGGCCTCAAGGGGCTCAGACTGAGGCCCTCCCTCCTCACGGAGAGGAATGAACGGGAACCCAGTGTCACTGTTACAGCTGCTCTAAACATTTTCCCGGGAGGGAGGAAAGCAGCATGGCGGTGCTGTTCAGAGCTCTGGTTGGGCACTCAAGCAGAAGGAAAAAAATTTATCAGAAAATCTTGGCGGAGCTCGTACATTAAGCTGCGGCTACCTCTGTGCACAGGTTGTCAGATGTCGGGGGGCTGTCCATCTTGGGGAACCCACAGCTAGGCTTTCAGCTCCATCCCAGAGGGCCAGCCTTACACTTGCTATGTTTCTGCCCCCAGAGTCCAGCTGGGATGGAGGGTCCAGCTGAGACCCGCCTGCTCCTGAGGACCTGTCGCGGGGTGGCCAGCAGAGACAGGAGGGAATAGAGGACAAGAGTCAGGGCCGGGCAACTCACTCATCAACCCACCCTCAGGGCGTGCCAGCTCTCTCCTTGTATTAGGTTAGATGCAGACATCAATGTACCTAGACTGGACTCACTTTAAAAAATGACTACAGCGAGTTCCGTTTTAATGCTGTGTCCCCGGCTTTGACCGTCTGTATTACAGAAGCAGCTCAGTGAAGAATCTTCCTGAATCATTTTATGGAGCTATTAAAGGAGCTGCTCATTACTTTGTTTGATGTCATTTGTCTAAGGATCTATGGGACAAATTATTTTTATAAATCTAGGGTGAGTAAAGCTCGTATTTCCTGAAGATGATTTTTTTAACTTGTTTTTTTCATTTGTGCTTTGGCAGCCAGAAACTCAAAGTTAAATCTCACGTCTCGTCACGCTAACAACACTAATTTATGTTTATGGCATATTGGCCCCCTCTTTCCCCTCCACCATCCTTCTACATACTAAAAACATTTTCTTTTATTCAACAGACTTTCTATTTCACTGTAAATGGCCTTCAATTCTTTCTAGGAGGAGACAGTTTATAAATAAACCTGCATAGCACCATATGTTGAGGAAATTGACCATTGGCAGAGACCCAGCTATGTACATTAAACAAGGTTGTTAACCTTGTTTAACCAAAAACAAATCCACAGCCAGGACAAATCCAGAATATGGCTTTCTATACAACAACTGGACCAGGCAGTTCAAAAGTCAAAGCCATAATAAAAAAGGCTGAGAGACTGTTCTAGATTGAGAGAGACACACCAACCAACAGGCTGAACTTTGATTGGATCCCGGTTCAAGAGGAAAAAAAAAAAAAAAAACAGCTATAAAAGACATTTTTGATGCAATTGGGAAATTTTGAATATGAACTGGATAGTAGATGATGTTAAAGTGAATTTTAATAGATGTGTTAATGGTACTGTGGATAGATAGGAAAACGTTTTTAGAGAGTGAACTATTTATTGTGAAGTGTCATGATTGTTTACAATATACTTTTAAATGGATAAGAAAAATGAAACAAAACGTGTGTGTGTGTGTGTGAGTGTGTATTATGCAGAGAGAGAACAAATATGGCAAAATGTAAACAATTGCTAGCTACAGGCAGACAGTTCATTGTACTAATTCTTTGATCTTTGCTGTGTGTTGGAAAATTTTCGCAGTACGTTGG
This sequence comes from Balaenoptera borealis, assembly GCF_965194805.1. NCBI lineage: Eukaryota > Metazoa > Chordata > Mammalia > Artiodactyla > Balaenopteridae > Balaenoptera > Balaenoptera borealis. The sequence goes on along the minus strand of NC_138862.1, from coordinate 9,152,245 downwards.
GCAGAGATATACAAAACTCCAACACTTATAGATCAACCAAAGATGTTTTAAACCTGGTGGCAAATCCTTTTCTGGAACCCCAGCTGTACCCCAAACTTAAACAATTGGGGCAAACATTAAGGGGGATTCAAGGAACACTCATAAATTTAGCAAGAAAAAGGGAAAATAACCACCACCACAGTTTCACAATTGTCACAGTGTGGAGGACAAGTCGTGGGTCTCTCGGGTGGTCCAATAAGACACATGCATCAGAATCAGGTTGCTACAGTTCCAGAGAAGCTATTTCTATTAAAACCTATTTATTTCCATAGTCTGCATGGACAGGTTTATTTCACATGTGCAACCCAGCCAGAACCAAGACATACATGGACCTAGAACTGTGGCCATCACCCAAACCCAAATATGGGCAGAAATAGAAGCAGGAGGAAGCCCCTGGCACCTGACCACCAGCACCAGTTTAAAGGCTGCAAAAGTCCCAGTTGTGTCCCTCCCAGTTCCACCCCACACACGGAGGGTGCCTGACCTGTGAAACGCTCCGACCCGCGCTCTAAACCATGGATTTGGAGCCAGACATCTTACACTGATCCCATTGCAAACTGATATGAGTCTCTGTTGCTACTCGTATCAATCTAAGGGATGCCGAGAATGAGCTCTGAATCATTTATTCATCTGTTCAAGAACATCTGTTGAGGGGGCTTCCCTGGTGGCGCAGTGGTTAAAAATCCGCCTGCCAATGCAGGGGATACAGGTTCGAGCCCTGGTCCGGGAAGATCCCACATGCCGTGGAGCAACCAAGCCCGCGATCCACAACTACTGAGCCCGTGTGCCACAACTACTGAAGCCCACGTGCCTACAGCCCGTGCTCTGCAACAAGAGAAGCCACTGCCATGAGAAGCCCGCGCACCGCAATGAAGAGTAGCCCCCGCTTGCTGCAACTAGAAGAAGCCCACGCACAGCAATGAAGACCCAACACAGCCAAAAAAAAATTACAAATAAAATAAATTAATTTAAAAAAAAAGAACATCTGCTGAGCACCTACTATGTGCCAGGCACTGTGGCAAATGAGAACATAGACTTGTGAATAAATCAGATAAGGTTCTTGTACTCATGGTGTCTAAGGTCTAGTGGGAAATATAAGTAATGAAATAAGCAAACAAATGTGTGTGTTTATATGTACTTTATAAATATATCTAAATACAACTGATTTGTTCTCAAAAGAAAATACATGGGGTCCAGTTGAATGATGGCTTTTATCTCTCCCACTGATGTTGGACATTGGGTAGCACCACCCCATGAAATCCCATCCCTTTCTGCATGAACAAGAGCAGGGGGGCAGCGAGGTTCAAGAGGGTATCTCTGGGGAAGGGACTTGAGGTCGAGTCCTAGAGGAGGGGAAGGAGGGAGTCAGCGCAGGTGAGAGCTGGGGGAGGAGGGGGCCAGGTGCAGAAGCCACGTGAGGTGGGCCAGGTTGGGTGGAGGAGAATGACCCAAGACGCACTTGGAGAGATGACATCAGGTCAGACTTTGTAGGTGGCACTAAGCAGCTTTGCATTTATTCTAAGTGGATGGAGGGCCACTGAATCATTTTAAGCAGTGGATGGACATGACGTAACTTAGGTTTTATTTATTTATTTAAAAATTTTTATTTATCTTTACTTACTTATTTTTGGTTGCATTGGGTCTTAGTTGCTGCACACGGCCTTTCTCTAGTTGTGGCAAGCGGGGGCTACTCTTTGTTGTGGTGCGCGGGCTCCTCATTGCAGTGGCTTCTCTTGTTGCGGAGCATGGGCTCTAGGCTTCAGAATTTGTGGCACACGGGCTCAGTAGTTGTGGCTCACGGGCTCAGTAGTTGTGGCTCACGGGCTCTAGAGCGCAGGCTCAGTAGTTGTGGCACACGGGCTTAGTTCCTCCGCGGCACGTGGGATCTTCCCGGACCAGGGCTCGAACCCGTGTCCCCTGCATTGGCAGGCGGATTCTTAACCACTGCGCCACCAAGGAAGCCTGTAACACGTCTTAAAACACTATCCTGCGGCAAGTTGATTACAAGTGGGCAAGAGGGTAAGCTGTTGCTGTAGTTCTGGTGAGACATACATTCCTTAAACAAGGATGGTGGGGTAGGAGAGAAGTGGATAGAACTGACAAGCTTTGCTAATGGGCCAAGAAGGGAAACAGGGTGGCTTCTAGATTTTTGGTTTAAGCAAATGCTGGTGCCAGTTAGGGAGAGAGGGACAACTAGAAGTGAACAGACTGGTGTAGAGAACATTGAAGTGAACAGTTTAGACAGAGCTTTTCATCTTCTAAAGAATACCTCCTCCCTTGTGGTCAATTAATCAGGCTGGTACTTGTTGAGGGTTCACCATGCACTGAGCTCTTCACGTTTACCTTGACCATATATTTTTTCAAAGATTATTTGAAAGGACTTGCATTAAAAGTCACAAGTACAAAAAAAACTACTGAAAAGGTATGTGTGTGTGTGAAAGTACAAGAGCCAAGTGACAAAAGGATGGAAATAATCATATCTGAGTCTTAATTCTAAAAGAATCTGCTTTGATTGCAAACACAAAACATAGCTCTCAGCTTCCCAGCAGCCAAAGAAAAAAGGGAAATGTGAGTTTTGTAGAGGTCATTGTCTAATAACAGGAAGCTTTCTGGCTTATGTGGAGAAATAAAACTATGCTTATTCTCTAAAGCATTTTTACCACTACATAGCTTCTCTAAGGGCCAATGATCAATATGGCAAAAAGTTTTGTCAATAACAATTTTTTTTTTTTGGCCGTGCCACACAGCACGCAGGATATTAGTTCTCCGACCAGGGATCAAACCTGTGCCCCCTGCAGTGGAAGTGCAGAGCCTTACCCACTGGACAACCAGGAAAGTCCTCAAAAACAAATTAACACAAAATACAAAGACTTTCTATATAAAAGCTAAAAGACAGCCCAAATGCCCAGTAGAATGTGCCACAGGGGGCATTGGCCAAGGGCACAGGTCTTTGGTTTTGTTTTTAATGGTGTCACTGTGATGGTTATTTTGGTATCCACTGATATAAGTCGTTTCTTTTGTCTTAGGATGTACATCTTTTGTGAGTCTCTCTCTCTGAAGATATGTGTGTGTGTGTGTGTGTGTGTGTGTGTGTGTGTACCTTTTGAGAGTTAGTTGCAGACTTTCTAAGACGTTTTAATAAACCTCACACACTCCCCCTCCTCTCCGCCATCAGGAAAATTCCAACATCACTTGCTTTGGGAGAGCAAGCCTCACACAAGTTTCCAGACCTCTTCCATATCGTAAGGGAAATAAAGACGCATGAACTCCTTGTTTCTGTCCTTTGCTCAACTGACCGCCCTGTGACAGCCAGGGAGCCCCCTCTTACATCACAGCCTACTTCTTGGGGCACCCCGGGGAATGTGAGCTCCTTGGGGCCAGCCTGAACCAGATTCCATTCTAAATGACCCGAGGCTGGGAGAGAGAAAAGCCCCCCCCCCACCCCCGGCTGAGTTGGATGCACACAGGAGGTGCCTGGGATGGCCAAGCCCCTGGCACCCGAACTCACCCCTCCTGGGCGGCTTCACCCCGGCTCATGGCCGTTCATGGGTCTGCAGCTGGGTACAGTGGCGCCCCGTTCCCTCCTCTTCCCTCCTCGGAAGCGGTCGTGAGCCCCGGGGCAGTCCCGGAGCGCTGGAGCCTCAACGGCCCGCAGGTGGCCCTGCACGCGCGCGGCGAGGGATGAATAATTGACTAATTGAGGCGGCGGAGTGGAATTACCGCTGCGGTTGGGTCCCGCGCAGGCCACACCTGTCCCGCGGCTGCCGCTGCCGCCACCCTGGAGAACACGGCTCTCTTCCGAAGACGCCCTTGACCGCTCGGCAAAGTGCACTGCCTTCTGGCTGGGAACACATTTGCATACTGCATTTCAGGTTCACAGGTGTGCGCAGAACAGGGAAGATTAATGAGCACAACCTGGCGAGAGGGGTGTGAAAACGCCCCCCCCCCACCCCAAGGGAGGGCCGAGGGACCCATCTGCTGGGGCTGGAGTTGCCCTCTGGGGTGGAGGGAGCCCCAGCTTCCAAACTGAGGCGCTCAGAGAGCAACTCGCTGCTCCTCTATTCTTTGCCTTTTTTCATTCGTTTAAAAAAGGTTTTTTAGGTGTGGACCGTTTTCAAAGTCTTTATTGAATTTGTTACAATATTGCTTCTGTTTTATGTTTTGGTTTTTTGGCCCTGAGCCATGTGGGATCTTAGCTCCCGGACCAGGGGTAGAACCCTCACCCCCTGCATTGGAAGGGGAAGTCTCAACCACTGGACCGCCAGGGAAGTACCTTTCATTCATTTTTTTCCCCAACAGGTATTCATTGAGCATCTACTATGCACCAGGGTTGTGTTGGGAGTGGGGGAGGACACAGCCGAGAACAAAACAAGTCCCTTCTTTCATGGAGCCTCCATATGGTGGGGAGGGGAGACAGAAAATAAAGAAATAACATAGTTGGGGGGGGGGGAATGATAAGAGCAATTACCCAGAAAGGGCAAGGAGGGTGATGGGAAGTTATTCAAGATGCTGAAGAGATACTCCTTTCAAGCCCTTCTTAGATCCTTACTGTCATTTAATAACTATGTTATTATTTGCTGATAGGACTTATCAAGCGTTATGATAAGTGCTTTAATATATATATATTTCCACTGCTTTCCAAATATGTGATGAGGCCAAAAATAACCTAATATGCATAAAAGCGCTTTGAAAAGTAAAGGAACACCCCCATTACACGGCGTGACTCCTTGTTCTTGCCTAAATGTCTAGTTGATTCCTAAAGAGGGCAAGAAAATGCATAATTGGGACCGTTTACTAGGTGAGGAAACTAAATCACCCAAGGGTCCCCAAGCTGCCAGCAGACAGGTGGCCTGTGTCACCAATCCCGCCTGCTATGCTGAGCTGCACCTGCTCTGGCTGTGATGCTAGTGGCCAGGGACCCAGTGGGTGACACTCGAGAAGACAATGGTCACACCAGCTCCTGACTCCTGCCAACCAGGTTTCCATTACAGGGGTGCTGCCTACCAGCCGGATGGGCAGTGGGTGCCCTCCAGGAACCAGTGGGAGACGGGCAGGATCACACTATGCCCTGGTCAGGTCTTGCAGTGGGTCCCCCTCTGCTTCCATCCACGTCTGTTCATGAGACGGGCAGCGCTAGGGACAATGGCCTTTTCTTGGAGTCAGGGGAGCCCGGGAATCCAGCCCCTTAGTGCAGAACCAGGGATCAGCCAAGACTCCCGAGAACCTCGACCCCATCCACAGGGCAGGTAAGGCTGGATTCTGGGCGCCCTAGAAATCTTAGCGCCCCCGACATGAGAACAAAGTTCTCCCAGGACCCAGGAAGTCATGCCTGCCCCACCACCTGACTGTTTCCATAGGAGGATTAAGAGGGGTTGGTGTCGGGATTTGGAAAGAGCAGCACATTTGAAGCTTGGGAGCATTTGGACTTTCCTGTGCATAACCACAGACAGCCATTCCCTCCCCCTGGAGTGTACTCTCAGACGCCCAGTAAGCCGAAACAAAATTTCTCCGTGTTTTATCCAAATATGCCATGGACTTTGGAATGAACTCTTACTCCTCCGTCCTGCTGACCCGACTGCAAATTAGCTTCTGATGGGGTTGGACAGTTTGGGGAGATGGGCAGTGATCATGCTGAAATATGATGACAGGGGCACGACTGTAAGACATGTGCATGGAGCGGCCATGTGAAAACAATTAGGACAATAAATTTACTAATTGCCAAAAGTAACTTAATAACAAAACCACAATGCTCTCCGCTATTAATCCTGGCTACCGAGTCGGGTGCCAATTGCATTTTGCTTGCTGGAGGGATTGTAAATATCAGGCCAGTGCTGCAGTGTTTGCAGATATCAAGCAAAAAAGCTTGCCTGGCTTTTGGTAATTGAAAAGTAAACGACTCTCCGACCTGAAACCAATTCAGGGGGCCTTAGGGGTTTGAGGTATTTCTTAAACCTATGCAGACAGAGAAAGGAAGGAGGCGGGGCCCTCTCGCCTGCTATGACTCTCTCTTCCTATTCAGCTTCTTTTACACTTTCTCCATTTAAACTAGAGCGATGGGAGTTGCTTAGGTTTTGGAGGCTTGGGAATTGATTTTTAACAAGTGGAGATTCAAATGCCATATTTTAAAGAGGATTTTGGAGTCAAGTTTGAATGGGTAGGTATGAGGTAACAAGTAGATTCAGGGATCCATTCTTGAGTTGGGTAAAGAGTCTTTGGTCTCTGGGTGCCCAAGTCTTTTGGATGCTGCTTGTGACCGATGATTCCTCATCAGACATTAGGTATTGTGCCCTGGTATCAGGAGTAAATGCAGTATGTTTGGAGAAGAACCTTTATCACCACAGAAGATCAAAGACAACCATCAAATATATCACCTTCAATAACTCACCAAAACACAAAGGACTGCAAGTTCCCTAAGTAGATGGGCTCTTTGAGCCTACATTTCTCTTAAGGTTGCCCAGGTCTTCAAGGATTTTGGATCATTCAAGCTTCATTTTTGTTCTCTCTGAAATATTCAGAAAAGAGAGGCCAAAGTAATTCTTTTTTAAATGTGTTTGTATCTACCTCCACTCTGACCGTATCTCAAGGGGAAGCTGCATTTACAAAAGTTGGGAGTTCTGTTGGTACTTTATTGTGATGTTTTTAGCATTGCAATGAACAGGTTAACTGTTTTTTCCAATTAAAATGAGAATAGCCTGAAATTTCAGAGTTTTAAAGACCAAGTATGCTTTTGCTGGACCATCCCCAAAGATGTCTGGATAGCTGATGGGAGGCTGAGTGGAGGAGGGGTGAGTGGGGGCACCTTGAACTCTTCTTACAGTTCCACCTCACTGAGGATGATCAATTTTTCCAAGAGGTCTTAAGCCCTGCCTCCAGCTGCGAGAGGGAGGGCCAGTGGGGCCGGCCTAAATGGGATCCCCTGAACAGCTGCCTTCCAGGAAAGTTAGAGGATATAACCTTGGTCTTACTAAAAGTTTGGAGAAAAAGAGTGTTTCTGAGGCCATCCAACCTCTAGCTCCTCTGAAGTGTGTTCTTGGTTTAATTCAGATCTTCAGAGACCTGCAGATGGGAGTGCATTGTTTTAATTCCGTGTAGAATTACTTTTACTAAATCCCACATTAGCCTTATTTCATTGGCCCACTTCTAAAGAAGTAAGAAAACAAATTCTCAGGTCCCATCCTATGGTCTGATGGAGCATTTCCAGGGGGGAGCTCGAGAAAAGCTGTGTCTCTGCTGATTCTTTGAGTCAGTGCCATTGTCCTGTCACATTTCCTTCAGGTTTCATTGTTAGGAAGAGCTGTGCTTATTCTGAGCAACCGGTTTATTTTTTATCACTAGACTCTGGTGCTTCTAACTGATCATGTTATATCTTTGGGTTGACTGCAGGAATTCCAGATTCAAATGGATAAGATCTTACTCAGCACATGTACTTTATGTTCATCTTCTCATTTCTGCCTTTGTCTCCCCTCTGTCACGCTTTCCTTAAAATATGCGCTTACCTTTTTTATTATGAAAAATTTCAAACATACACAAGAATAGCCAGTGTACTGTAATGAACCCTCATATAGCCATCGCCAGGCTTCAGTAATTTTCAACTTAGGGTCAATCTTTAATATATGTTTTTACTCTTATTGGAGTTTTGAATCTTTGTAAGTCCCTCAAATCCTTATTCTAATGAGATGGAAAGTACATTCTAAATCACCACAGTAAGTCAGCTGGTCTCGCATGGAGGTGATTTTGCGCCTCCCCTTTCACTTCCGGTCCCCCTTCGAGGACATTGGAAATATCAGTACATATTTGGTTGTCACAGCTGGGCGGAGGGCAGTGTTGCATTGACATCAAGCATGTAGAGTTGGGGATGATCAGGACGGCCCCCTCAGCAGAGTGATCCGGCCCCGAACGCCAGGGGTACCGAGGCTGAGAAACTTTGTGCCAAATGAAAAGTATTTTTCAAGCTAGAATAGTCCTAGGAAGTTGAGTTTGAGTAAAGCAAAAACTGCATTTTCAAGTTGAAAACTATTTGAAATACCATAGGTTTGATGGTTTATCACACATTCCTGGTACATATGCTAGAACACCAGTGAGAAACTGGTTCACGGTGGTTGTGTCCGGGGAGGGGAGCTGGGTGGCTGGAGGATGGGGCAGGATAAAGACTTGCTTTTTTTTTCACTTTACTAATAGATCTGTAAGGTTTTTTAAAAATTGAAGTATAGTTGATATACAATGTCTCAGGTGTACAACAAAGTGATTCAGTTATATATATGTAATATATTCTTTATATATATATAATATATATATTCTTTTTCAGATTCTTTTCCATTATAGGTTATTACAAGATACTGAATATAGTTCCCTGTGCTATACAGTTTGACCTTGTTGTTCATCTATTTTATTTATAGTAGTGTGTATCTGTTGATCCCAGATTCCCAATTTATCCCTCCCCCCTCCCCCCTTTCCTCTTTGGTGACCGTAAGTTTATTTTCTACAAGATTTGCTTTTTACTATGTATCTGTTCACGTCTTTTATATTTTATAATGTATATGTGTCTTACCTATTTGAAGTAGTACATTTGCATAGTATGGACTACATGACCATTTTCAAAGGATCAGAAAACACAAAATTCTTATTTAAAAAAAACTTTTAAAGTGGTTGTATAAGGAGACTAGAAAGAACCTTCCGAAAGGGCTTTCCAGAGTACCTTGAGCCTGTCAGACACCGAGGGCCGCTCAGCAGAGCCCAGGGCCATTAAGTGAATCAGAAACACGTGGAGGGGCGGCCGTCTGGTTCCCGCATGATGGATCAATTTCGGGAGAGCGAAGTTAAACGAGATGGTCCCCATGCCAAGCCTCTGACGCTAATGAGCCCTCAACTCAGAGAGTGGGTCTCCGGGCAGGCGGGGAGGGGTGGGGCCGCCCGGTAGCCTTGCCCGCCAGCCCTACAGGCAGGGAGTGGCCTCAAGCCCGGAGGTTGAGTCCTGCTCCCGCTGGCTTGTGGCCACGAGCCCCAGGGGAGTCACTCTCTCTCGGCCTGATCTTCCGGAGGATATGACTGTGATGAATTCTAATGGTGATGGAAGTGAGGTGAACTCCAGGCTTCTTTCAAAGAGAGCAGCTCTCTAGCAGTTCCAGCAAAGAGCTGTACTCTGGATGGGTTTGCAGACCCTCCCACCTCTCCATTCTCCTCTTCCTCCAGGCTCCCCTGCTCTCTCAGCTCCAGCTCCCAAGGCTTTGTGTGAGCCCCTCGTACTCACCAAGCTCCCCTCTACCACAGGGCCTTTGCACATGCTGTTCCTTCTACCAGGCACACTATTCCTTCCCCTCTCTCCTGGTTAATGTCTACTCATGCTTCCACCCCTTGACTCCCGTCGTAGGTCAGATCCCCTTCTTATAGGATGTCCAGTCTGGGACCTCTCTCCCCCAGCCCTTGGAGAGATATGTCTTCAGACTCTTTGTGTAATTATGTGACAAATGTCTGTCTCCTCTCTGGTCTCTGACCTCCGTGGAGGCAGAGTCTGAGTCTAGACCCTGGCACAGCACCTGGTACATACTTGGGCCTCAAGTACCTGTTGACCAAGTGACCCAATGAGTAATAGAAATGACGTTGTCCCAGGTGTGTGACCACCAAGAACTTGTCAAGCCTCTCCTGGAAGAGCAGGAGAGCTGGGAGGAATGGAGGGGCCTCCAAGCTGTGGGAGAAGGGGACCCTCACATCCTGGAATCTTCTGTGACTTCGCCAGGGGTGAGGGCCTGGGTGTGGCCAGGTCAGGTCTCTGAATTTTTACCTCGAACACAACTCAGCATCTTCTGTTTCTCTTCTTTCCCACCTGCTGTCGATGGAGTGAGGCAGAACTCACTGATGCTCAAATGATGAATTAGTGACCCTCTGAGGTTGGTCAGCAGATGTGGGAGCCCAGTACTGGAAGAGCTAAGAGATTCTCCAGGATGACCTGGGGAAAATGGGGAACCCCCTTTCAGTTGACGTTGGAGAGGAGTGAGGGATTCTCACCTTCCCAGCTGTGGTGACCCTAGACTGTGTTGGGCTCCCATGATGTCCTGGGCATATTCCAGTTGCTTAGCGATGGTGATGGTCACCTTGTTTATGTCTGGTGCCCAACGAGGTGTGAGCCCTCGAGAGCCAGACTGAGGGGTTTTTTTCCTCCTTCCTTTTAATTCCCAAACCATGTGCAATGCCTCAGTGATCAAGGTGCTGAGTAAATGTCTACAAAATGGGCTTCCCACTTTATCGTGTGTCATCATGCCTAGAGGGTTAATTTCTGGTGATTTTAAAAAAAAACTTGTTCATCTTGCCACAATTTCTGTCAGCACGAGAAGTGGAGACTGAAAGAAAGGGGGTTTGCTTCAAGCAAGACTTTTCTATTCCTTCAGGTGTTCATTAAACACACACACATACACGCACACACACACACACACACACACACACACCCCTCTCAGCTACCAAGAATTCTTGTTGAAGCCAACAGTGGTAGAAGTATAAGAAAATGCTGTAAAGTGAGAAAGATGTATTTGGTGTTGAAAAGTGAATTGATGAGGAGAAGGAACGTGTGAGCTCCTGGGTAAGACGAGCTGCCCAGGAGACACGGCTGGAGTGAAGACCCCCTGACAGGTGTGCGGGCCTCCCCTGGAGACCCCTGCAGAGGCCGTGGTGGACAGTCTTCCTTCACTCACTTCCTACAGAGACCAAACCTCCTCTAGACCGCTTCCCAGAGGAAGGGCAGGCGGGGTGGGAATCCCTTCTGGGGGTTGCACCATCCACACGCTGAGTGGGGAACACAGAGGCTGCTCTCAGAAACCCCGGTCAACCACGCAGTTGCTTTTAAGTGCGGGCTCTAGGCTCTTGTGGCAGCTAGAGGAAGTCACCTGCGCCAGGTAAGGATGCTGAAGCCAAGGATGAACTCGAGTCAGAGAGCTTCCTCTCCTCCTTCAGGTCATCACTCAAGTGTCACCTTCTCGGGGAACCCTCCAATGGCCGGCTTCGCACAGCTTCCCAAAGCCTCACCACGCACACGGTCCCTCCCCGCTGTATTTAATTGTTCCCCTGAACACAGATAACCCCCAAATATAGATAACCCCAAAGTCCCTCCTGAACTGTAAGCTATAATGAGACCCTCACCTGCGCTGCCCATGGCTCTGTCCCCAGCATCCAGAATAATGCCTGGCAGGTGTGAACTAGGTATCTATTGAATGGCTGAGAGAATGAATGAAGGCCGCCTTTTGGTATGATGACGATCCTGTATTCTGATTCATTTAAAAATACTGCCTTCCTAAACGCCCCAAAGCACTAGGTGGTCCCACCTATATTTAAACTTCAGTGAATTAAAAGTACTTTTCTGGGCTTCCCTGGTGGTACAGTGGTTAGGAATCCGCCTGCCAATGCAGGGGACACAGCTTCAATCCCTGGTCTGGGAAGATCCCACATGCCGCGGAGAAACTAAGCCCGTTCACCACAGCTACTGAGCCCGTGCTGTAGAGCCCGCGGGCCACAACTACTGAGCCCGCGTACCTAGAGCCTATGCTCCGCAACAAGAGAAGCCACCGCAATGAGAAGCCCGTGCACCACAACAAAGAGTAGCCCCCGCTTGCCAGAACTAGAGAAAGCCCGCGCGCAGCAGCAAAGACCCAACACAACCAAAAATAAGCAAATTAAATTTAAAAAAATAAATAAAAGTACTTTCCTTCTGAGAATATACTGTTTTACAAGTGACCCTGAGATAGCATTCGGGAGACTTGGCCATTGTTACAGCAACGACTGCAGCTTAACGCCTGTTACTGGCGTTAAGTAATTCAAAAGGTTGAATAAACTCTTCCTCTTCGTTGGTGTGGAAGTAGATATTCTATAAACTTCGCTTTCTAGCTAGACTGCACCCAAGCACCTCAGGGCAGAGTTTTAGTAATTACACGTGGAGGGAGAATTTGAGGCGCCCTAAAGTAAGTAGTTTTCTGAGAGTCATCCTGTCAAGAGAGATCTAGGGGGGTGACCAGACCCCCTCTTTGCTGGGGTTTCTCATGTGGTATCTGGGAGGTTGGGTCCATGGCATTTGAGTGCCCAGAGCTCATCCATTTCTGCCATTTACACACAGCTGGCCCCATTTCCCATCTCATCTCCAAAGGGGACCCTGGGCCATCTCCTCTCACTTCCCTCGTCCCTCCCGGTTCCATCCTGCAGGTCTTGGTCCTCACCACTGGCCTTCTCCAGTCCTTGGTGACCCATCTACTCTCTCTCTGCTTCTTCCTTAAGCCAGCAATGGCCGCCGTGCTGAGTGAGGTGCACGTGCCCCCAGCCACGCTCCCTGTGGAGACCATGGTGGGCTGGGCAGTGAGTCCTGTGATGAGGAAACAGCTCCTTTGAGTTGTTCCCTGGGCATTTCACAGAGTGACAGCCCTGCTCACACCGAGTCTGGACATTTAGATCAGGACCTGAGGTTAGAATTCTCACCCCAAGTTCCCTCCCGCTTTGTTTTTCCCTGGGAATCTTTTAAAATAACCACTTAGGGTTGAGCCTGAGAAAAGTGGGTGACCTCTGTCCCGACCACCTTAAAAGTCATAGGTGCCTTGCGTCCTGCTCTCCATCCCCTGCTCGCCGTGACCTGGGAAGGACGATGGCCCTTCCTGTGGCTCATTGAGCCCCTCCTTGGTTGGGATCTGTAAGTAATAAATCTTGTAACTTTACTTCCTTTGTGTGAACGTACTGAAATGCACCTTGAATCTAAGTGACCCGGGGTTTTCACTTCCCCAAAGTGGGAGCTTGGATGCTGAGAGGGGGACCTGCCAACCCGTGTGGGTGGCTTGTGCATCCTCGGTCAGCGTGGTCTAGCCGATCTCCCTTTGGCCTCCCCACTGGGAGGAGGGTGTGGACCCCACGGAGACTTGCAGGCAGATATGCTGTGTACCCTGAGACAGGCTGTATACCCTGAGCCCCATCTTCGCGTGAGCTGACCGGCAGAACTCTGTCTGCAGCCCACCATTGCACTTGGTGCCCTTTCTAAGTGTCCGGTTTTCTCATCTGATTTCTCCCTTCAGCCCACAGACTGGCTCCCAGCTTTGGGCAGGGTGCCTGGCACAGAGTAGAGCACCGCGAATAGCTTTTGGACTGTAGCCACACGTTACAGGGAGGAGATGGGCCGTAGCCGTCAGGGAAGCTATTGATACTTTTCTGATCTGGGTCTGAGACACAACCTAGGTGCAGGGGGTACCTCTGAACTAGCTCTGTCGTAACGGCCCCTCCTGGAGACCCCAGATGTGCCAGGCTCGATCCCTCACGGGACCACACACCAGGGGGACACATTTTTACATGAAAAGAGAAAATTCCCCCTTGCTGTTGGAGAACACTGAAACCGACAGCAGTTCCGTTCACCAGTTCTGTCCTGCTGGCCCAGATGAGAGCTCGGCCTGACCCTGTCAGTCCTGCCTTCTCGGCCGCAGACAAGCCATCCTTCTCGGCTGCTGTTTTCATCATTTTTAAAGGACTGTTGGGGGTGGGAGATGGGGGAGTAGGGAAGGGGGTTGTCTCGTGTGAGATTTCTACAGTTTGCTAACAGTAAAAAATGGGAGAAGTGATAAAGTTACTACATTCATCAGTCATCCACCCCGAAACATTTGCAACTGATTACGTTCCTCAGAGCTGGCACTGAGTCATGAGGTATTCTGGGAAGCAGCCTGCTGGCATGAACCAAATGCAGGAAAAGGAGAAGTTACCTCTGAAAGACATTCAGAAAAAAAATTCTCCCAAGTAATAGAAAAGATCTGGAGACTGATAGTTGCTTTTCTCAGCAGCAAAACATCCAGTGTTGCTTTAAAAAAATAATAATAATAATAAAATTGAAATGGTCTTGGCAGCTGTAAAGATGCATGTGCTTTTGCTGCCTCAGATGGACTTTCTGAACCCCTGTCATCGTTAACAGATGTCCCACGGGGAAAAGGGTGCTGAAGGTTGTATCGACCAGGTGGACTTGTGGGCATGTGGGGCTCTGGGTTATGTTCATGGCCAAGCCCAGTTGACCTGCTGCAGAATTCATTCCCCTAAAAGGGTCACTAATGACATCTGCTGGAAATCAACGCCCCAGATGCTCTCGCTCTGGCCTTCTAGAAATGGCCATGATCGAACTGGATGAAGACTCATGCCTGAGCCAAAAAAATCAAGCCTACTTTGGCCAAATTAATTTTTATTGACTTAGGAAGTAAACTCGATTCGAATCCTTATCACAGAATGAGACAAAAACAAAGCACCCTACTGGGCCGGAAAGGACCTGTGCGTCTCCTGACGCGCCTGTACTGGGGCGCCTGGCGTCCTCAGAACAGTCACTTCTTTGCCGCCTTCGTCTCCCCACTGGAAGGAAGCCTCGTTCCCCCCTCCTCCCCGCTCTGAGCGGGACCGCCTCCTGCTGTGGAGGTTCTGACTGATTCTGGGACTGATGGTGTGTCCTTGTACCTGCCTGGGCTTTGGGGTGCAGAGACCTCCCCATCCCGTCCCTAAGCAGAATAACTCAGCTGTCCTGCTGCCCCAGGGCCGGCTGAGATGAGACACGCCAAGCCCCGGGCCAGGGCCTGTGGACCAACGGGAGCTATTCCAGCACCAGCTAGACGTGAACCCTCTCTGCTGCGCTGAGACCGAGGCATTGCATCATCACAGGGTTGCTGTTACAGAGGACCCCGTCGGTGGGAGGACCCCCTTCCAGCTGACCTGGGGAGACTGGCAGTGCCTGCTGTGGTCTTCCTTCTTCCTTCTATGGCCTCCTGCTTTCCCGAAGTAAAAGGCGCAGGGGCGAGAGGAAGCCGAGGGTGAAAATGCCGGTGGGGATGGGTTTCCACCCAGTGGAGGCTGGCAGCTCCCGCAAGACAGCGGCCCCTCCAGTGGGACAAATGCCCAAGGCCCAGCTACCGCTCCTGGGCACATGCAGGATGCACCTTCCAGCACTTTTCTGCTTGGTGCCCCATCCTGGGCCAATACTCGGGGAACCCTGACAGCCCAGCCCAGCGCCCCAGAGCCTCTTCTCCCCATTTCCTGCCCCACCTTACCCAGTGCCCTGGTGATGTGTTTTTTTTTTTTTTAATTAATTAATTAATTAATTAATTTTTGGCAGCATTGGGTCTTCGTTGCTGCGTGTGGGCTTTCTCTAGTTGTGGCGAGCCGGGGCTTCTCTTTATTGCGGTGCACGGGCTTCTCATTGTAGTGTCTTCTCTTGTTGCCGAGCACGGGCTCTAGGCGTGCAGGCTTCAGTAGTTGTGGCTCGTGGGTTCAGTAGTTGTGGCACGTGGGCTCAGTAGTTGTGGTGCATGGGCTTAGTTGCTCCGTAGCATGTGGGATCTTCCCGGACCAGGGATTGAACCTGTGTCCCCTACATTGGCAGGCGGATTCTTAACCATTGTGCCACCAGGGAAGCCCCCTGGTGATGTTTTAGGAAGGACCAGGCTTGGGACACCTGTGAGTGGTGACACCCCTCCCCTTGTGGTCAGTCAACCTCCCCCAACCATGGGCAGGACGCTGGTCTCACTGGTCAGCCCCTGGAGGGACCCTGCTACAGCCAATAGCACCTGGAGGAAGGTATTCTCACTCCCCTCCTGGTTAAGGCTATTGTGTCCAAAGGAGTGAGGAAACATGGCCAGACACACCTTTCCATGCAAAGCTCTCCTGGTTGCGAAGCCAAGACCACCTGTCACGCCATCTCCTACGGTACTGACCATCCTCCCTTCAAGGAACGTGGCTTCTGGTGCAGGCCTGGTCCCTGCACTCCTGCCACACAGACCCTGCCTCCAAACGTGGACGTGTGCACATAGAACTGCAGGTCAGGGTTAGAGGTGCCCCTGGGGCAGAGAGGGGAGTGGGTAAAGGGCCAGGGTGATTATAAGTGGCTGCATATCGTAAGTGCTTGGTGTGAACCGGGCCTGCCTTGTTCTGAGTGTTCCACTCACTTATTCCTCACAACATTCATGGAAGATAGATTCTATCCTTATTGCCATTTCACAAATGGGGAAAGTGAGGCACAGAGAAGCTAAGAAACTTGCCCAAAGTCACACAACTGAGACCTGAAATGAGAACCAGTATTCCGGGGTTTTACCCGCTACGTTCCAGTATTTCCAGCAGGACAGGCCTATGATGTCAGACCTCCCCAACTGCAGTTTAAGTTCCTGGAGGACAGGGGAGCCATATTTTTCCCCCACAGGATGTATTATCATCGAGGAAGCACTTCATAAATCCTGATTATGTTCTGCCCCTACCTCCTCAGGATTGAGGGGCCTGAGGCAGCCTGGGAAGGATATGCAAAATCTGACGTGTCCCCCGTAACCTTCTCTGAAGCCTCTCCCAAATCACAGACACAAATGCCTTTTGCCAAACTCCTCGATGTTTATACAATTGTTTCCTCATTTGCTGGTCATCCCAGCTCACCGTGGGCCCCTTGAGAGCAAATGTCAGCCTCTCTTACATCCCCCTGGGGCCCACTGGGCCAGCCAGAGGCCTGGCAGGCCATGAGCCGTCGGCGATGTTTGTCAGATGAATGAATGAACCCCTCTAGCTCTGCCCAACTCTGAGGTTCTAACAGGGCTGCTCTGCTAGAATGCCCATAACAACTCTGCCTAATGGAGAGAGGGCTGCTTTCCTAGCGCTTGGAATATATTAGGAGGGGTTTCAAATAAATTGCCAAGATACGACAGGCTAAAACCGCCGTGGCTTTGCCAGAAATCACTGGAGAATTCGAGCCGGAGGAGGGGGCTGCAGGAGATGACCCTCAGGTGCACTGCTGAGCGCAGGAGCCCGTGGAAGAGAGAAGGATTTGGCTCCCTGCGCCCTGCCCTGCCCAGGGGTGCACTCTTAGGCTTCAAAACAGAACTTATCGACGATTTAGCCTTGTTAAGTTGTAAGAAAACAGGCAACGTGTTCCAAGGTGGTAAGTTTTCTCCAACGTTCAGTTGTTTCCAGTGTTTTGGAAAACCGGAGTGGGGCAGGAGCCCACTGGGGCTTGCTGGGGTGATGGATATATGTGGAGTTTGTGAGGCACTTTTCCTGCCGACTTCAAAGCCCGCTCGTTATTGCTCCACGGGCGCCAGTCAGTTTCTCTTAGTCCTGAGCAAAGGCTGTGCAGCTAGCTGGTGTGCGTGACAATCTCCAAAGATCTCTAGGGCCCACCTGGCATTTTCAGCCTTAACAGAAGCTTCCAAGACTGCAGATGTGGACACACACAGCCAGGCTTCGCTTGCTTTTCTGTAGGTCTCTGTGTGTGTGTGTGTGTGTGTGTGTGCGCGCACGCATACACACACACTCACAGGTCACTTTGCGCGGCAGATCTGATGTTGGTGGCCCTGCCCTAGGATAAGGAATTCGAAGAAATTTCGCTTTGATCATTTCCCATGCCTCATCTCCAGTGTTAGCCCCAGAGGAGTTACTCTGCAAACATCAGCCTCAAATCGCAGTGTTCGTCCCGGGGCACTTTGCAGGGGTCCGTGCTGTCTGGTCAATGGTGAGTAATTTCATTAGTTCACTTCCTGATGCTGAGGGAGGTTGCCTTGTTTATCAGCTGGCAGATGAGGGCGGCAGTCGCCGCTCACCTCCGGGGACCCTTTCATCTCCCACTTTGCAGTTCTCAGAGCAAAGGGACTTGGTGTTTGCTTCTCTGGAGTCCTCAGTGGATAAGATGTGTTCTCCAGTATTTTTTAGTTAAAACAGCCTACATTCCAGGTAGGAAAATCTTCCCTTTGGATCAGACTCACCTCCTAGGTCATCGGAGGCAAAGTCTACACAGCAACAGAGAAGCAGCGAGGGTGCTGCCCTCGGCGGCTGTGGACCCTGCAGTCTACTCAATCCGATCCCTTTGCTTGAGGTCTCACAGTCACCAGACTATGGGGTGATGAGAAGCCCGAAGCTTTTGAGTCCAACAGCCCAGGTTGGAAGTTAAGCTCTGCACCTCCTGGGTGTGTGATCTTTGGCAAATTCCCCAGTTCAGCTCTCTGTGGGCTCCTCCCTCTGTGGAGAGAGGTGTTGGCCCAGCTGGTGGCTGTTAGCATGAAACCAGATGACCAATAGGAGAGCACTTAGAATTGCATCGCATGAATGAGAGGTACCAGTTACTAAGAATTCTCTTTATCCACAGCTGTCCTCCTGAAAAAAAATTCTCAGTAAATGAAATTGCATTCCCATTAGTTTATGCAGGTTATCGCCAAATATCTTGTTTCCAGCTGATTTTCAGTCGAAGAGGCTCTTCCTCTGTGTTTATGTGCAACCTTTCCCTCACCTCTGGGAGAATTAAGTTAATTATCCCCAACACACCACTTGTATGTGTTTGCGTAGGTCACACTTTAAGGGAAACTGAGGTCAGTAGATCTATCTGAAAAGTGAAGTAGCCTCAAAATTCAAGAATATTCCTCTAGAATGGACAGGTCTGGTAAAGTGTGGATTTTCCTTCATGGGCTCTATGTGCAGACATTTGTCTTTAAAATGATTCCCAATGACAAGGCCGAGATCATGACCATGGTGCCCTGGAATGTAAGCTTCCTGAACCCAGAACTTGGTCTTTTTTTTTTTTTAAAGCTTTTTTAAAAAAAATTAATTAATTTTATTTTATTTATTTTTGGCTGCATTCGGTCTTTGTTGCTGTGCGCGGGCTTTCTCTAGTTTCGGTGAGTGGGAACTACTCTTCCTTGCCGTGCGTGGGCTTCTCATTGCGGTGGCTTCTCTTGTTGCAGATCACAGGCTCTAAGCATGCGGGCTTCAGTAGTTGTGGCTCGGGGGCTCAGTAGTTGTGGCGCACGAGCTTAGTTGCTCCGCGGCATGTGGGATCTTCCCAGACCAGGGCTCAAACACATGTCCCCTGCATTGGCAGGCGGATTCTTAACCACTGCGCCTCCAGGGAAGCCCCAGAACTTGGTCTTGATCTTGATATTTGCTAGGACGCCAGACTCACGTGCTCGAACATTCTCCTCCAGTTGGGCCAGCTCTCACATCTTCAAAGTCAAACTTTGCAGCCTGTCCGTCTCAAAGTCCCCCTTAGGATGTACCCATTGGAGGGTTCACGCAACCCGGGGAGTGCACCTCTTAGGGGGTGCGTGCAGTCTGGGGGTGTGGCTGTGGGGTGCTCCCCAGGACGATAAAGACACCAGGGCCTTCCTCTGAGCCACTCTACAGATATTTTCCCTGAAGGTGCCACATGTCCTGAGGCCAAAAGGAAGCCTTGAGAGATGCAGCGGGGGTAAAAATGGGAAAATATTCATTCTCATTACAATTCACACGTGCAGGAAACTTTGTCACGTTGCTTCTTTATTTTTTTTCCCATACAAACCTGATCTTCTTCTATAAGTCCCTATTCCCTGGACTGGAGGGAAAAAATATATTTTGACTCGTTTCAAACCTAGCCCCATCCATCATCCAGCACTTCTTTAACTATCTGTGGTAAGGGGACCCTTTTTTGGTTTGTTTTTAATTTCCAACCCATTGCAGATCCTTTCATAAAATCCAATAGAAATGGATAACTGGAAAATAAAATTTAAGAAGACATACAAAGTACAAACCAAATTTTTTTATGATTGATTTCGGTAAACATGAAATCATCCTGTCAAGTTGCTACAAGAGCTTCTGAACGCCCACCCTCAATTTCAATGCTTTTATCATCCCATGCTGCCACAGTTTGAGAATCCACCCCAGTCCGCAGGCCCAGTCTCAGTGGCACTAATTTAAACAGTGTCCAAAGATGTAATTTGACCTGTTTGATTTCATCCTCACCCTGTTGCCCCCGCCAAGGTGGTGTCTGGGCAAACGGAGGAAATGGGGGGGGGGGGCTTATGTGCCCTGGGGACACTATGGAAATGATCTGGTACTACTACACAGTTGTGAGTGGGGCTGGTTTTCCCCCAGGGGTAGAGTTGGCCAGCTGATGTCCACGGCTGATGAAACCAAAGGCTAGTGCTTCTTGACCAGTCAGGACCAGGTGGCCAGTCCCACGGCTTGGAAGAGGGCAGGGAACCCTCTGGGATTCTGCCATGACCTCCATCTGCCTCTGGACACCCTACGATGCAGGTCACTTGGCTCCCACCACAGTGGACCACGTGGCACACCCTCCGCCTGGTGCCACTAGACTCTGCTAGATGATGCCCTTCCATCCTCTTGGTCCCTCAAGGGCCCTCTGTGTTTGTGAGGAACCACCCAGCAGAGTGATGTCCCCCAAGTAAAGAGAATAGCACAAACCCCTCCTCTGCCTTCTGTGATCCCTGCGACTTAGCAAATGCACTTCCCTCTCCGGGTCTCTGCCAGGAGAGGCGGGTCAGGACCCACACATCTCACCACTAACCCTTCCTTCTGCTGGCAGCCTGCGTCCCGCAGTCGTCCAGGGCTGGAAGGAGCAGACACCACTCTCTCCTTCCTCCTGAATATAAAACTCTATGGTTTAGTCTTCCATGCCTGGCTTTTGGTATGCCAGTGGATAAAAGAGAATCGAGGAGATCCTTCCTCTCAAAAATGCCTGACTTTCAAGTTTACGGTTTTGCTGCAGAATCCTGTTTTGAATGGCAGAAGCTAAATATTATTTTTTCATTTTCTTTGCAATCCTTCCATGATACTCTCAAATCTCTTGATGAATGAAAACGCAGTGAAGAATGACATTATGATTATTATCATCATCATGTATGAGAGGTGACATACCATCTAGCTAATGTATTCATAAGGATAATTGCTCTGATTAATCTACCCCCATCCATTTTCCTGTAGGAAAACAAAGTCTAAAGGAGTAGGGCTAGGATGGATAATATTTGATGGTGTTGGGGATGTACATCTGAGACAATGGCCTGCATCTTGGGGCCTTTTTAGCCGACATGAGTCACCAGGAGGACCCAAGGACAGGAATAGGCTATAGCAAGGAGGTGGGACCCCAGGGGCAATGGGGGAAGCACAAAGATAAACTTCACCCACTTCATAATTATCCTCTGGTTCATCCTTCAGCTAAATTCTAAACTTATTCCCACTTCCCGGTTCTAAAAACATAAAATGTCTTCTGAAGCATTCCTGCGGAAAAGGGCCCATTTTCTTCCCTATCGTAAACCCCACCAATTCTCCATAGTGGACAGCTTCCAACCCATGTGTCACCTTGTGTTTATAATTTATTCATCAGTTTTGCTTAAAAAAAAAATAAATTTCAGTAACCTCTAAAGAAATGCTTTCTCTCTTATCTCTAAAATATTCAAATGACCACTGCCCATTCTTTTTGCATGAACAAATTACACCTGGCTTCTTTCCTGCCTGGTGAGTAAACAGGGATCATGTAGGATGGAGACACAGCTTGCTCTCCCCACGATGTCTATCTGTCAAGCAGTGTAGTTTTGTGGTGAGCCCACTGGCCCGGGAATGCTAATAACCCTGGCTTCATGGGTAATTTGGGGTAAGTTATTCATCCTGTTCTTCATTTAGCTCCTCTGCAAAATGGGACAAATAATAACACAGCATGATTTAGAAGCCATAACAAGATGATGGGAATGAAAGTGGTCACCTTCATCTAACCATGAACTTGGGGGCTGCACAAATGCAGAATGAAATGTTATCATTCTTCAGGGGAGTTGGATTTCATGAAGAGCTCTGTGTTTTACTCACTTTAAAAAAAAAGAAAAAAATAAACGATTGCAGCCTGGGATACATGGGTTACATTCCCTGTCACTTGTTAGAGGGAACAAAGTGCCACACTGCTTTTAAAAGTTAATCACAGGGCACGTTTGGTTTCATCAGGCCCGGTTGCAGGTACAATAGGAAAAATATTGTGTATCTCCAGGCATAATTTGGATTTTAATTTTTTAATTAATTTTTAAAATTTATTTTTAAACTGAAGTTGATTTACAATGTTTCAGGTGTACAGCAAAGTTTATATATAAATATATATTTTTTCAGATTCTTTTCCATTATAGGTTATTATAAGATATTGAATATAGTTCCCTGTGCCATAGAGTAGGTCCTTGTTGTTTATCTACTTAATAAATAGTAGTGTATATCTGTTAATCCCAAATTCCTAATTTATCCCTCCCCCCACCTTTCCCCTTTGGTAACCATAAGTTTGTTTTCTATGCCTGTGTGGATTTTAAATTCTAAATCACAACATAAAGTATATGGTCTCATTTAGGCTACCCAACCAGACATCTTGGCCTGGTTTCCTTGCTCTAGAGCTCTCTCCTAATAACCAAACAGAAAAAAAAGCAGGGATTTTTTCAAAGTTGCAAGTCAATGTGCTGTAAACATGGGTCTGAGGTTAGAATATTGAATTCCATGAATATCAACAATCTGTCTTACCCCATTAATCAGAGGTTTACAATGTCTACAGTCTCAGGAGCCATGGGGCCGTCACTGATAATTCTCTGTCAAAGAGAAATCTAATCATCTAGACATGTGCTTGAAGAGGAATTTTTCCCCTTGTTGATTTTATGTAGGAAATGATTATTAGAAAATGCTGGCTCACAGGGTGGCTTGGGGGTTTGGGGAGGAGGCCTCATCATGGGTGACAGGGCTCTGCAAACCCAAATAGATTCAGCAATTTGTTGGGCTGGGTCTCCTCGGGGACTTATCTCAGAACAGTGACACTAATCATCCTGAAATCCATGCCCTCTCCTTGGTGCTAATACACCGCCCTTGAATTATGTAAGTGAGAGACAGACATTGGCTCAACTCCGATTGCCCAGACTCCAAGGAAATGTTCCTCTTCCCTGATGAGAGAGCACTTTTTTTTTTTTAATCTTTTGTCCGGGCTGCGCGGCCCATGGAATCTTAGCTCCCTGACCAGGGGATCAAACCCGCGACCCCTGCAGTGGAAGCGCGGAGTCTTAAGCACTGGACCGCCAGGCAAGTCCTGGGAAAGCACATTTGATAAACTGAAAGCTGTGTTTCTTAAGTCTGGTGTCCCTCCTCTCCAGCCATCTCCACCCTGTTTTGGGGGTCCTTGGAAATGCCAAAGACGATGCAGGTTGGAAACTGCCTCCTTGAGAAGAAAGTCTGACTCCAAAGGAGGAGTCCAGGTCCACCTCCAAGTCCCCCGAGGTCAGCACAGTTCTTTCCTGCATTCCGTGTTATGTGTCAAGAAGAATGCCTGATTCTCCAAGTTAGGTATACTTGCTCTGTGTGGGGCTTTAACACATGAGCAAGGGTGGCAGGCGTCCGAGAACTTCCAGCTGTACCCAAGCCAAGCAGAGCTAGGAACTAAGGACACGATTTAAAGGAGTTTGGATACAATAATCATTTGGGGAAGGAGAACACTAGCACCTCTGATTTTGGTCCTTAAGACTACAGAATTACCAGAAAAATCTATTCCCAGTATCTAGGACAGATGTGGTTTCACCCCGCATTTCCTTGGTCATCACTGAGGTGAGAGCCTGGGTTGTAGTGACTTTGGTTACATCCCTCCAAAAAAAGATAGACGTAATTCTAGAGTCACTTCCAGGCTGTTGCACTGAAGACTTCGGTGCCATGTGTTGCTATGACAGGCAAGATAATTTCCCACCAAAGATGTCCACGTCCTAACCTCCAGACCCTGTGAATATGTCATGTCACGCGGCAAGTGTTAGTTAAGGTTGCCAACAAGCTGACCTTATAATATAACAAGATTAGTGTGGATTGCCTGGTACACACTGCTATACTTAAAATGGATAACCAACAAGGACCTGCTGTACAGCACAGGGAACTCTGCTCAATATTATGTAACAACCTAATTGGGAAAAGATTTGGAAAAAGAAAAGATACATGTGCATGTATAACTGAATCACTTTGCTGTACACCTGAAACTAACACAACATTGTTAATCAACTATACTCCAATATAAAATAAAAAGTTTAAAAAAATAGTAAAATAAAATACGCTTTTCCTAGTTAAAAAAAAAAAAAGATTAGTGTGGATTATCTGGGTGGGCACAATGTAATCACAAGGGTCCTTAAATGTAGAAGACGGAGGCAGATGGTCAGTGTCAGAGGGATGTGATGTGACAGACTTTACTGTCCATTGCCAGTGTTGGTGACGAAAGAAGGGACCATGAGCCAAGGATACAGGCAGAAAGAAAGCTAGAGGCTGGAAAAGGCAAAGAAATGGATTCTACCCTATAGCCTCCAGAAAGGAATGCAACCCTGCCAACACCTGGATTTTAGCCCAACCAGACCCATCTCTGACCTCTAGAACCGTAAAATAACAAATTGGTCTTCTTTTAAGCCAGTTTCTGGTAATTTATTACAGCAGCAATAGGAAATGAACACAGTTGCCTCAATATTTTCCTCTAATTGAAACAAGTTACAGAAGAGCTAATTTTGCTGTTCTCAGAATCATGGCAAGTCAAGTGGGAACAGAGGTTTAGAGCAGCAGCTGGTGATGCCCATCATGTGCATAAAAGTGGGCAAGGATGGCTTCGAGGTAGCAGGTGGGTAAGCGGTTTGTCTCTCTATCTGCCTCTCCCTGCGGCTTGTGGGGACAGGCACAAGGTCACCAGATTCTCTGCCTGGTTCTTTGGAAAGGTGGCCGTTTGGAACACCAGGGCCATTGGTTCTTCAGAAGCAACCCTGCGATCTTCTTAGAGTACCATGGTTTCCATTTTTCCCAGTGCCTCTTTCTTTAAAAAAGTCTTTTCATATGTAACCCTGCTTTGTTGGAAGGATCCGTAAGTTTCAGACCTCCTTCCCTGGTGCTGTGCTGGTCAGCCAGTTCTGGGAGTGGCAAAGCAGCTCTGCTATAGCGTTTGCCAATTTCCATGGTGTAAATGTTTCCACCAGGGCTGATGTCAAGCTACCAGCTTAAAGTCCCTGAATGCAGAGGAGGGAAGAGGTGTTCACAGACTGGACTGGGCAGGCTCCAGCGTACCCCAAAGCATGTCCAAACCACACCCCTCCCCTGCCCAGGGGGCTATTGAAGTGCAGGGGCCCTGAGTTTTCAGAAAGCACAGCACACTTAACAACAGTTTGACCCTTCCTGTAAACAGCGCTGTGGACTCTTTCAAAGCAGTTGTGCTTTGTTTTACAGCTGATCCTGTAACTTAATGCCCTCATCTCCCTGCTGCAGCTGCTCAGGACCAAGGGAAATTCTGAAGAACCAAAGAGCAGAGTCACAAGCAGTAAGGAGTTGATTAAAGACCCTGGTCACCATGGTCAATCGCAGTTTCAACTCTGGAGTGGGCTTTCTAGGATTCTTTTTTCCTTTTTACAGTTATTCTTCAGTCTAGTCTGATTTTATAAGGTTATTTGAAAACCACTGAAACCTGAAACCATCAGTCTCAGGGAAATTATTAGGAGACCTTTGATCAAATTAGTATGTCTCATTTTATAGCCATCATACCTGAGAGGACTAGCCAGTCTCATTTCTATCACTGACTGTACCAGGTCTATTAGTTAGTAATTTGGTATGAAACACTTAAACCAGTTTGTCGGAGGAATTTTAACACACATACAGAAGATATCATATGTACTTAATAATATGACCATTGACTTTCAATCAGGTATACAAGAAAGGGAATAAGAGTACCTACCTCATCAGACTGTTAGAAAGAAGATGCGAGTTAATATTTGTTAAGCACTTAGACTCACAGTGGGTGCTTTAGAAGTGTTTGCTCTTTGTTAAGCACATAAATATGACTTTAAAAAATTGAGAACTTAGACTTCCCTGGTGGTCCAGTGGTTAAGACTCCATGCTTCCAATGCAGGGGGCACGGGTTCAATCTCTGGTCAGGGAACTAATATCCCACGTGCTGCGCAGCGCGGCCAAAATAAATAAACAAATAAATAGAAATTGAGAACTTAAGAAGGTCTTTGACTTGGAACTTAGTTAAATATCATTCAACGCTATAAACACAAATCATGGCATAACCAAACAATTTCTCCTTTGCAGCTTTTTACCGAAGCTTTTTTTTTTTTTTTTTCCATTTCACTGAAACTGGACATTCGCAGCGACTCTGTCCTCCGAGTTGGGCTCCTGGGGCCGCACGGTCCCAGCAGCACATACGCATAAGCTCTGGCCGTTACAGTTTATGAGACACCCCGTGCAGCTGCCCTCTGCATGATTTAGATGGCCTTGGTGCCTTCCCTTCCAAATGTGGGCACCAGCAGGCTGCCACATGCTCAAGCACTTTCTTATTTGCACAACCACACAGCACAAACTTAAATGAGGTAGCCCCTTCCCTACAGGCTCCGCGTTCCTCTCCAAATTCATTCCAAAGACCAGGTGATGGTCTGGCCTCAGCAGGCCCTGTTCGCTTGGTTCAGGATTATAAATCAGGGCGCTCCCGTTGAAGGGCGCAGAGGCCGGAAGACATCTGTCTGCCAGCGGGGAGAAGGAGGTGCTTGCAGCCACCCGGCTGACTACAAACTCTGAAGCTCCCAGGAGTGGGAAGGTTGGGATGAAAGGAAAGGCGGACATTAAAGATGCTGGAGCTACATTTTCCAGAGCACATCTTCATCCCATTGTGAATTGATCTGCAGCCCTGGATTTCATCAACTGCATAATACCTCAAAGTCAGCCTGGAGAGACAGCCTGACATCTTGTATTCACCAACAATTAGGAGACCTGATCGGAGAGGCCTGCCCTGCCTCAAGTTGGAACTTTGAGGGCGTTCGCGTCCATGCAGACACACGCAGAAAAAGTTCTTGCCTAGAAATTGAATCCAGTTCTTTCTTCCTGTGTTTGTTTTGCAATCCACCCTTGGAAGGGAAAGTTGGTGTAGGAAGGCAATAATTCTCCAAGGCACACCGCTTCAATTAAGAGATAGAGAAGCCCAGAGGGGCCCAGGGGTTTCAAGAGGAGCCAACCGCAGATTAATGGATGTTGAAGAATGTTGCATTCGAAGCCGGGAACTGCTGATTTATGTCTATTCGCGTATTCCGAAGCATTTAACTCATGGGCATTCCTTAGTCATAACAGGGTCACGTGAGCACTCTCATTTGGGGGGATGGGGATGAGAGGGTCTGTTTATTTGTCTGAGCTTTAATAACTTAGCTCTTTATTACGATGCTCTTGGTGAAAGCATTTTGGTTAACTGAGAACAGTTTCCAACCAGTCCCCTCTGGGTCTCCCTTCTCTAGTTCCACAACCTTGGCTCTTCTTTTTTTTTTTTTTTTGGCCTCACGGTGTGGCATGCAGGATCTTAGTTCCCCAACCAAGGACTGAACCTGTGCCCCCTGCAATGGAAGTGCAGAGTCTTGACCACTGGACCACCCGGGAAGTCCGTTCTTGGCTCTTCTTAATACGCAATCTATTTTCTTCCTCTGAGCCTGAAATTGTCCAGGCCTCATGCACCCCAATCCCAGGTGTATTGTACTCAGGATGGTTTGAGCAAAATCCACTCAGCCATTTCATTTATGGAGGAGGGAAGGAGGGAAATCAGTGCACTCCCTAGGATAAGCCTAAGTCACTCATTTTTGTTTTCCATTCATTTGTTTCACTCAGAGGACGTTTACTTAGCACCTACTATGTGGCAGGTCCATGCTAGGCAGGAGAGATTCGGAAAGAAATAAGATTTCCTGCTTTTCACATGAGCTCACAGTCTAGTAGGGGAGGCAAGTGAGAAAACCTGTAATTACGGTAGAGTGAGAGGCCTTGGGTTAAGGCAACTAGGAAATGCTTCCAGGACTAAGGACCCTGGAGCTCTATTGAGGGGCAATAGAATACCGAATATTGAGGGGCAAGTGGGAGTTGGCCAGGTGGAGAGGTGAGCCCACTTGGACCCAAGAGGGAACTCGGCCACTTCAAGGAACCGCAGGCAGCCTGGGCTGGATGGAGCACGGGGTGGTGGGAACAGGGCTGGTGAGATAGATGAAGGGTCCTCTGTGCGTGTGTGTGACATGGGATGCGCTGCTCTGACCCCTGCAAGAAAGACCTCACTGCCCGGCCTTGCAAGCCGAGGTCACACTGTTCTTGGTGTTCCCCCAGCCAATGGCTGATAAGAAGGGGGCACAAAGTCTCAGGCCTTGCCACCCACTGTGGGACTCCTCTAATGGGCAGTCTGTGCTCTGGACTCCCTTTGGGGCTCCCCTAGGGCCCCTGGCATGGGTGGGGGGATTTGAACGCAGTGGCCACGCAGATGCTTTTGACTGATGACAATGCAAAACTTCAAAATCCCAATACGTGAAACTATGCGTGAGAATCCATCTTTCTACACCCCTTTCCTCTTCTCACAAACATCCCCTCCCTATTATTCCTTTAGGGACACTGAGACTATGTCACTATGATGCTACTGGACAAGCCATTTTATGGAACTGACTGCCATTTACTTACTGCCATTACTTACCCAAGTAATCAATTTGACTTTTTTTATTGCTGAATTAAGTGGTTTCAAATTTACCAGTGCTCTGTTGTCATATAGACCTGAAATTAAAGACCTGAAATTATATCAATATGCTAAACCATTTACGTCAGTAAACTACAAATAACATGGCATTTACAATATAAGGACCATGAAATATCTTATTTCAAAATTTCTGGATATTAAGCCGGCTTATTCTAAAAATTGGTAACTAAAGGGAAAGTGTTGGGCCCTACATCAGGGTTATAAAATAGCCCTAGTTTTGAGGATGACTCTTCATTATGAAATGATGCTAGCTAATAAATATCAAATAAGTGATCAAATTAGAAAACCACCATTTTATAACCTTGAATGAAATAATTGATTCAGTCAAGGATCGTTGATGGATGATAGAAGTGTTCAAGGAAGAGTTGATGGGGAAACGAATAATCCACAGATGACTTATTAGTTGCAAGAGTGGACAGATAACTTTATAATGGAGAGAGAGATCCGTGGGCACCCTCTTAACCCAGGAATCGAACTTCACATCACTAAGAGTGGGGTGACCTAGCCTGATGTGATACCATATGAAGTACACAGCACCAACCGTGAAGGTTTCTTGGCAAAAAATGTTTAACCTGAAATTAACCAATCCTTAAGATCTAACCGCCAGTGTACAGGAAGTAACAGGGGCTAACGGTTTGCCAGTGAAGACAGCAAATGCAATACAGGCCATGGCGGAATATATTCTTATTTTGTAGAGGTGCTTACTAACATACATAGTAATGTAGTGTCATTACTGTTATTGTAGTAATGTCCGTAATTTCTTTTGAATTACAAAAACAATACAACAGATTGCCACAATATTAACAATTGTTAAATCTGGATGGTGAATACATGGTCGTTCATTATACTACATTCTCTTCTTTTTCTGTATGTTTGAAATATCTAACAATATAAAGTAGAAAAGGGAGATGCTGAAGGACAAAACGTTTAAGGTGAAAGCTTCTAGAGAATACACCTACTGTTCACCATGTATTTTAATGGCTTTGTGTAGAAAGCTGCATATTCTCAAGGGTTTTGTGAAAACGATGATATTACTGACCAAGTTCAGAAACAATTCAAGTTGGAAAAATAAGCCATTCAGAGAACAGAAATGCACAGCACAGTCGCTATAGCTCCCTTACTGCAGTATATTAAAGAAAGTAATTATGTCGAGTGAGGTTAATATTATGCAAGGTAGTATAATTAAAGTGCTTTTAAAACCCCCTCCCGTATCTCTTATCATGGAGAGCTTATTCAGTGTAACATGAAGGTTTGCTAACTGTTGTTTCTGTTCTGTTCTTTGTCCACAACATGGTCAGTGGTGTTCAGAGTGGCATAAAAGATCCCAGGAGCATGGTGCATCAGTGTTTTTTTTGTTTTTTAACATCTTTATTGGAGTATAATTGCTTTACAATGGTGTGTTAGTTTCTGCTTTATAACAAAGTGAATCAGCTACACATATACATATATCCCCATATCTCCTCCCTCTTGTGTCTCCTTCCCACCCTCCCTATCCCACCTCTCTAGGTGCTCACAAAGCACTGAGCTGATCTCCCTGTGCTATGCAGCTGCTTCCCACTAGCGGTGTCATCTCACTCCACTTTGAAGGTTATGGACCACAGGGTTCAGAGCAGGCCTTTGGGTTGGAAGCCTTCCAGCCGTGAAGGAGTGAACTTCAAACCCAACCGCAGACTGAAAAGATGGAGATTCTTGGAATGGAATGCCTTTTGGAGCTGAAGAACATACCATTACGTCCAGGTGCCCTGATTGATGTGGAAGGACCCTGCCAAATTCCATTCTGCAGACTGGAAATTCCAGGATAGTGCTGGTACTGGTGAGTGACACTTTCTTGGAATGTCACCAGGAGTTATAAAGTACTCTCCTCACCTCTACGTGTCTAAGGTATGAAGGGTAAAGGTCATCATATAGGACATTTAAATAATCATAAAAACATCGCAATGGATTGCAATGGGAAGAATGTGCAGAGGATGGATGGAGTCCGACTGAATCATCTCAAGCCCATTTCTCAAGGACGCCCTCCTCCCTCAGTGAAATCAGATACAGCAGCGGGATTGCCAAGTTGAGTCTGCGCTGAAGCACAACAGGCTTTGTTTTACAAGCATCTCTTTATGATTCTGTAATCAGCCGCGTACAGGGGAACCCTGTGCAGTCCTGGAGCCATGCTCTCTGGGGTTGTTACCTCAGGCTTTTACTGCCTGTGGTTGGGTTTGTTTTGTTTTGTTTTGTTTGGGGGTCACTATGTAATTCCAGCCCTGGCGTCATCTGTATCTGTGTAGGGGGCTTGTGTAGTTTGTGTGCTTGTGAACTGGATGTGCTCCCCAAATAGCAGGGAGCACCTCAGGGGTGCACCACGCAGCCTTCTTACTCAGCTTGATGTGGCCCATGTCGTATGGCACCGTGGGCAACCTGCCCTCTGCAGGGGCTGGGCTCGTGTTTTTGCACCAGCCATGGCGCTCCACACCCTTCACACAGTTCCCCATGGTGACCAGGGATCGAAGAGGCGATATTGTGAGAAAGAATATATATATGTATAAATGAATCACTTTGCTGTACAGCAGGAATTAACACAAACTTGTAAATCAACTACACTTCAACAAAATAAATTTTTTTAAAAATCAGTACCATTTATAATGGCATTCCAAAGTTCAAATACCAAGACATAAATCTACTGAAAGATGTATAAAACCTATATGTAAAAACTACAAAGCATTCCTAAGAAAAATGAAAGAGACCTAACTAAATGGAATATTTTCATGTTATTGACTGGAAGACTCAATATTGTTAAGATGTCTATTTTCCCTAAAATTATGTATTTGTTTAACACAATCACTGTAAAAATTTCCAGGAGGCTTTTTTGAAGAAATAAATGAGCTGATTCCAAAAGGATCTAGAATATCCAAAATGATTTGGAAGAAGAAATACAAACTCGGGGGACTTACACTATGTGATTTCAAGGTATATTATGAACCTACAGAAGTCAAGGCAGTAGAGTATTGACATTAAGATATACATATAAATCAATTGAATGAAACAGAGAGTTGATTGGTAGACTGACACATAGACAGTCCATTGATTTTCCACAAAGATGCCAAAGTAAATCAATGAAGAAAGAAAAGTTTTTATAATAAATATTGCTAGAACTAAATATATAAATATATCACATTTATACAATGAAATAGTATTCAACAATAAAAAAGAATGAACTATTGATATATGCAACAACATGGATGATTCCCAAATACAATATGTCAAACAAAAGAAGGTAAAATCAAGGGAGTACATACACTTTGACTCCGTTCATAGGAAATCCAAGTAAAGATAAAACTAATCTCTATATGTGATCTATAAAAAAGTCAGAACTGGAGAAAGCTTGAGGGAAATTTCTGGTATGATAAAAAATGTTCTATATCTTGTTTTGAGTGGTGATTACCAAAGTGTATACAATTCTCAAAGCTTGTTGAATCAAACACCTAATATCTGTACAGTTAACTTACATGAATTATACCTAAATAAAAAATTCTAAAGAAATGAACAATTATTAGGGCAGGAAATGTTTAGTTAGTGAACTGCTTTCATATCTGTTCTACATTTCTCTACATGATGTTGCAAAAAACACATGTATCATATGATGGTATGGATCATATGATATGACTTCTTAGATTGTAACCCTATTTGAATTTTTAGAATTCTTTTCACATGAAGCTGTTTCAAGTAATGAAAACACAATAGAATACTTTATATTTTTTGTGGTGCAAGAGTTTCTAACCCAAAGAAACTCACTTTTCTACTTAAGTTAAATGACAAGACTTTGA
This sequence comes from Balaenoptera borealis, assembly GCF_965194805.1. NCBI lineage: Eukaryota > Metazoa > Chordata > Mammalia > Artiodactyla > Balaenopteridae > Balaenoptera > Balaenoptera borealis. Next base: position 9,120,112 of record NC_138862.1, on the reverse strand, counting down.
TTCAGTTTTTTTTACATTCCCGTTAAACTTCCAGAGAACACAGGGAATGAAAGTCTTTAAAGCCAGTTCCCAATGCTTTGCTTCCTTCCCCTCTATCCCCAGCCCCACCATCTTTATTTACTGGTAGAGACAGTTTTAAGACATAAAATCATATTTAGCAAGAAAAATCAAACTGGAAAACAGACATCCCTGTCTCTCCCTAAGAATAAAACTGGGTAGAGCATGTCACCATATTATCTTCTTATAGCATTCTCTATACCATATTCTCTTTCTATAGAATTGAAGTTATTTATTTATTTATTTGGTTGCACCAGGTCTTAGTTGCAGCAGGCAGGCTTCTTAGCTGTGGCTCCAGTGCTCCTTAGTTGCAGCTCGCCAGCTCCTTTGTTGTGGCATGTGGGGCCCTTAGTTGTGGCACGAGGGCTCCTTAGTTGTGGCATGCAAACTTTTAGTTGCGGCATGCATGTGGGATCCAGTTCCCTGACCAGGGATCGAACCTGGAACTCCCTGCACTGGGAGCGCGGAGTCTTATCCACTGCGCCAGCAGGGAAGTCACAGAATTGAAGTTTCTATTTTTGCAAAGAAATTGAGATTACTAATGCCGGCCGTGCTGTTTGGTTGTTGTCTCATTCGCCATCAGGCAATGTGCAGAGTCCGCCTTGGGTTTACTCCCGGCTGCTCTCTTGGGTCAATCAGCTTTAACTGACCCTGACACTTAGTGATGTCAAACTGTGATAATCAGCCAAGAATAACTCATCCATGAATTGAGCCCTTACTATATGCCAGGCACTGACATATTAATATTTGTCTCCACATACTGCCCCGAGGTAGGACTATCAAGAATCCCCATTTTACAGATGAGGAGCCTGAGGCACAGAAAGGTTACATAACTTACATCTAGTAAGTAGATGAGCTGGGGTCTGAATCCAGGTGGTTTGCCCCAGAATCCATGTTCTTAACCACCATCTCATTCAACCTCACTAATGCTTTAGCAAAAGGGAACAAATAAAACAAGAAGCAGGTGATACTGCTGTGCGTGGTGTTTGATAATGGAGACAGTCTTGGGAGTGGGCACCTTGTTCACAAGAAGCACAAACAAGATTTATTGGCATAGATGGACGTTCCCAAACACAATTCTCATGATTTCAAAGATGTTAATGGTCTTGAATCTTATAATTTTGCAGCTGTTGATGAAGTGCCTCTGGATTTATACCTGGTTTCACTTACTCCCTAGAAGGAGCCATCTTGCTTTTAGAGCATAAAGAACCACCTCTCTGGTGAAATGAGCTCGTAGACCCTGAGAACAAGCCTCTCTAGAATTCCGTAATGGAGAAAGCAATGATATTTCTGCAGTTGCTCTCCTGGAGACCCCTACACAGTCCAGAAATGCACTAGAGTTTCTTTCCTTTGGAAACTGATCTTGCCATTAATCAACATGAACACAAAATCTGTGTATCCCAAAATTACTATCCCATTTCCATGTACTCAGTGATTAAAAGGCAAACAAACCAAACCATCCCTTCTTACCAAAGGAAGGTAAAAACAGGACTATGTTTTGCTGACATCCTCAGAGTCCAGAGATATATATATATATCTAGAATCTAGACAGATATATAGAATACAGAATCTGTCTAGATTCCATGCAGTCAGAGCCACTTAATAAAACAAGCTATTGAATTACTCACCAATCATCTAATCTACTCATTAAGAGACACAGAAATTTCTCATCCTTGTCTTCCTTCCATCTTTCTTTCCTTTTTTAACCTCCTTGCCCATCCTACTCCCAGCTCTCCTGTCTGCTCTTATTATTTTAACCTTCCGTGGCTGGCAGAGACTCCAACCTCAAGATAAAATTAGGCAGGGACGTAATTGACAAACTATAGTGCAACTCACCGTGTTGGTGTGTCCCCAGCCTGGTCCGGCTCTACATCTGAATGCTCTTCCAGGCTCCTCTTAAACATCTTACTCAGCCTCTTTCCCAGGTGCCCCTCGACTCCGGACTTTCATCTGGCCAGGTCGCTGTTCTCGGTAGCTTCCCCCGGCTTGACCTCACCACCAACGAGATCCACCTGGCCTCCAGTCGGGCCGCACTTTGCTTGTCCTTCCTAGGGCCGCTGAACTCTCAGCTGGTGCCTGGCCCGCTCCTATATGGATGTCTCTCAGACCTCCTGGTAATCCAGGCCTGTGACACACCCAGTTTCAGCTCTCAACGCTGCCCTTTGGGTACCTGCCATTCCAACTCTGTCCACTCTAAAAAGGGACCAGTGTCTCTCGGGCCCAGCTTAAATTTAGAGTCACTATTCTCTTAACAAAAGGCCAATCAAGTACTAAAATGGTTTCACTGACGTATCTCCCGGCTCAAATGACCTGTTTTCTTAGGCCTCATTGTTGCCGGTCACCGCTGATGCCTCTTGGTGTTCAAATTCAGACGAAAGCCCAGGCTAAGAGTGGCATTAGGAAACAGGAAGAGATCTGGAGGAAAAGCGAGGGGGTGAAGAGGGGCCATGGAAGAAATACTGCAGAAAGGCAGCACTGAGGCCCAGAGAGGAGGGAAGAAGTAGCCAGTGGGTGAAGTCCACCAGGAGGGGAGGAGAAATACATGTGGAAAGTGATTCCCTAAGGAAAGGGAAGGCCAGGAAAAGACAAAAAGACCATCTAAAAAAAAAAGCAAAGAAAAGCAAAGAGTGGAACTTAAAGATCAGGGTTAAAGCTATTTTGTTGTCTGGGAACGGGAAAGGGAAAGGAACTTCCCTCCATGTGTTTTTCTGGCCAGGTAACTTTCCAAAGCCTGTCTACTTCCATTTTCCCATAAGGACCTCATCCTAATGACAAAGTCAGGCACACATTGCTGCTTCCCAGAGCTTGATGGGTGGAGCTGAAAGTTCCAACCCTCTAATCACTAGGTTTTTCTGGTAAGCAGACCCATCCTGGGGCCCCACCCTAAGTCATCATTAGCACAAGCTCAAGAGAAACTTCTCATGAATGACAAAGCCAACTCTTATGACTCAGGAGTTCCAAGGGTATGAGGAGCTCTGTGCCAGGAACTGGGACAAAGACCAAATACATTTCTTATTACACCTACCACCCCCTTGCCACGTGACATAGCAGATCTTCCCATCAGAACTTGGAGTTGCTTTCTCCATCCTTTGATCTGGGCTTTGTGAAGTGACTTGCTTTGGCCAATGGGACATTAGAAAATGTGACACCATCAGAGATCTGAAGGGTGGGTGTACTGGGGCTTGCCTTCTCCTGCTGCTGGGAATCTATTAGCCACCACATAACAAGGGCAGGCTGGCGTCCTGGGGGATGAGAGACCATGTGGGGAGAGACCCCAGCCAGCTCAGCTTTCCACCTGAAAAACCAGACATGGGTAAAAGGTCAAACCAGACCATTCAGCCATAACTCAGCTGGCTCAGACTGAAGAACAGCTCACTCAACCCACAGAATCATGAGATACAATAAATGTTTGCTATTTTAAGCCATTAAATTTGGGAGTTGTTTGTTATACAGCAAAAGCTAACAGCAACTCATACCTGGCAATAATAGCCAGTATTTATTAAGATCTTATTAACAACAGTCACACTGCTAGGTGCATCCCAGTCTGCCATGCTGGATCTCCCTGGTACCCAGGACAGAGTCTTAAACACAAGAGATGGCCAGTAGGTATCATCTGAATAATTTTTAAAAGTTATTTTTACTGTACCTGAATCCAGAAAGCTTAAAAGGATACTAAAACACAATCAAAGAGCATTAGTTAAAAATAGGTAAAAGGAGAAAATGCAAGTGTGGGAGACATAAAATGAAACTAAGAGACAGATCATCCAAAATGAAAATAAATAAGGAAGTACAGGCTTTAAATGACACATTAAACAAGATGGACTTAATTGATATTTTTAGGACATTCCATCCAAAAACAACAGAATACAATTTCTTCTCAAGTGCTCATGGGATATTCTCCAGGATAGATCATATCTTGGGTCACAAATCAAGCCTTGGTAAATTTAAGAAAATTGAAATCATATCAAGCATCTTTTCCGACCACAATGCTATGAGACTAGATATCAATTACAGGAAAAAATCTGTAAAAAATACAAACACATGGAGGCTAAACAATACACTACTTAATAACCAAGAGATCACTGAAGAAATCAAAGAGGAAATAAAAAAATACCTAGAAACAAATGACAATGAAAACACGATGACCCAAAACCTATGGGATGCAGCAAAAGCAGTTCTAAGAGGGAAGTTTATAGCAGTACAATCCTACCTCAAGAAACAAGAAACATCTCAAATAAACAACTTAACCTTACACTTAAAGCAATTAGAGAAAGAAGAACAAAAAAACCTCAAAGTTAGCAGAAGGAAAGAAATCATAAAGATCAGATCGGAAATAAATGAAAAAGAAATGAAGGAAACGATAGCAAAGATCAATAAAAATAAGAGCTGGTTCTTTGAGACGATAAACAAAATTGATAAACCATTAGCCAGACTCATCAAGAAAAAAAGGGAGAAGACTCAAATCAATACAATTAGAAATTAAAAAGGAGAAGTAACAACTGACACTACAGAAATACAAAGGATCATGAGAGATTACTACAAGCAACTATATGCCAATAAAATGGACAACCTAGAAGAAATGGACAAATTCTTAGAAATGCACAACCTTCCAAGACTGAACCAGGAAGACATAGAAAATATAAACAGACCAATCACAAGCACTGAAATTGAAACTGTGATTAAAAATCTTCCAACAAACAAAAGCCCAGGACCAGATGGCTTCACAGGCGAATTCCATCAAACATTTAGAGAAGAACTAACACCTATCCTTCTCAAACTCTTCCAAAATATAGCAGAGAGAGGAACACTCGCAAACTCATTCTACGAGGCCACCATCACCCTGATGCCAAAAGCATACAAAGATGTCACAAACAAAGAAAACTACAGGCCAATATCACTGATGAACACAAATGCAAAAATCCTCAACAAAATACTGGCAAACAGAATCCAACAGCACATTAAAAAGATCATACACCATGATCAAGTGGGGTTTATCCCAGGAATGCAAGGATTCTTCAATATATGCAAATCAATCAATGTGATACACCATATTAACAAATTGTAGGAGAAAAACCATATGATCATCTCAATAGATGCAGAGAAAGCTTTCAACAAAATTCAAAACCCATTTATGATAAAAACTCTCCAGAAAGTAGGCATAGAGGGAACTTACCTCAACATAAGAAAGGCTATATATGACAAACCCACAGCCAATATCGTCCTCAGTGGTGAAAAACTGAAACCATTTCCACTAAGATCAGGAACAAGACAAGGTTGCCCACTCTCACCACTATTATTCAACATAGTTTTGGAAGTTTTAGCCACAGCAATCAGAGAAGAAAAAGAAATAAAAGGAATCCAAATCAGAAAAGAAGAAGTAAAGCTGTCACTGTTTGCAGATGACATGATGCTATACATAGAGCATCCTAAAGATGCTACCAGAAAACTACTAGAGCTAATCAATGGATTTGGTAAAGTAGCAGGATACAAAATTAATGCACAGAAATTTCTTGCATTCCTATACACCAATGATGAAAACTCTGAAAGTGAAATTAAGAAAACACTCCCATTTACCATTACAACAAAAAGAATAAAATATCTAGGAATAAACCTACCTAAGGAGACAAAAGACCTGTATGCAGAAAATTATGACACTGATGAAAGAAATTAAAGATGATACAAATAGATGGAGAGATATACCATGTTCTTGGATTGGAAGAATCAACATTGTGAAAATGACTCTACTACCCAAAGCAGTCTACAGATTCAGTGCAATCCCTATCAAACTACCACTGGCATTTTTCACAGAACTAGAACAAAAAATCTCACAACTTGTATGGAAACACAAAAGACCCTGAATAGCCAAAGCAATCTTGAGAAAGAAAAATGGAGCTGGAGGAATCAGCCTCCCTGACTTCAGACTATACTACAAAGCTACAGTAATCAAGACAGTATGGTACTGGCACAAAAACAGAAATATAGATCAATGGAACAGGATAGAAAGCCCAGAGATAAACCCATGCACATATGGTCACCTTATCTTTGATAAAGGAGGCAAGAATATACAGTGGAGAAAAGACAGCCTCTTCAATAAATCGTGCTGGGAAAACTGGACAGCTACATGTAAAAGAATGAAATTAGAACACTCCCTAACACCATACACAAAAATAAACTCAAAATGGATTAAAGACCTAAATGTAAGGCCAGACACTATTAAACTCTTAGAGGAAAACATAAAACACTCCATGACATAAATAACAGCAAGATCCTTTTTGACCCACCTCCTAGAGAAATGGAAATAAAAACAAAAATAAACAAATGGGACCTAATGAAACTTAAAAGCTTTTGCACAGCAAAGGAAACCATAAACAAGACTAAAAGACAACCCTCAGAATGGGAGAAAATATTTGCAAATGAAGCAACTGACAAAGGATTAATCTCCAAAATTTACAAGCAGCTCATGCAGCTCAATATGAAAAAAACAAACAACCCAATCCAAAAATGGGCAGAAGACCTAAACAGACATTTCTCCAAAGAAGATATACAGATTGCCAACAAACACATGAAAGAATGCTCAACATCATTAATCATTAGAGAAATGCAAATCAAAACTACAATGAGATATCATCTCACACCGGTCAGAATGGCCATCATCAAAAAATCTACAAACAATAAATGCTGGAGAGGGTGTGGAGAAAAGGGAACCCTCTTGCACTGTTGGTGGGAATGTAAATTGATACTGCCACTATGGAGAACAGTATGGAGGTTCCTTAAAAAACTAAAACTACCATACAACCCAGCAACCCCACTACTGGGCATATACCCTGAGAAAACCATAATTCAAAAAGAGTCATGTACCAAAATGTTCATTGCAGCTCTATTTACAATAGCCAGGACATGGAAGCAACCTAAGTGTCCATCAACAGATGAATGGATAAAGAAGATGTGGCAGATATAGACAATGGAATATTACTCAGCCATAAAAAGAAACAAAATTGAGTTATTTGTAATGAGGTGGATGGACCTAGAGTCTTTCATACAGAGTGAAGTAAGTCAGAAAGAGAAAAACAAATACCGTATGCTAACACATATATATGGAATCTAAGAAAAAAAAAAAGGTCACAAAGAACCTAATGGCAAGACGGGAATACAGACGTAGACCTACTAGAGAATGGACTTGAGGATATGGGGAGGGAGAAGGGTAAGCTGGGACAAAGTGAGAGAGTGGCATGGACACATATACACTACCAAATGTAAAATAGATAGCTAGTGGGAAGCAGCCTCATAGCACAGGGAGATCAGCTCAGTGCTTTGTGACCACCTAGAGGGGTGGGATAGGGAAGGTGGGAGGGAGAGGCAAGAGGGAGGAGATATGGGGATATATGTATATGTGTAGCTGATTCACTTTGTTATAAAGCAGAAACTAACACACCATTGTAAAGCAATTATACTCCAATAAAGATGAAAAAAAAAAAAAAAAGAAACTAAGCACAGAGCGAAAAAACCAAAAGCAAACATAAATATCTAAACGATGGTTTTGGGTAGGTATATTAGTCTGCAAGGGTTGTCATAACGAAGTACACTGACTGGGTGGTTTAAACAACAGAAATTTATTTTCTGACAGTCCCGGAGGCTAGAAGTCCAAGATCAATGTGTTGACAGGGTTGGTTCCATCTGAGGCCTCTTTCCTTAGCTTCTAGATGGCCATCTTCTCCTCATATCTTGTATCTTTACATAGTCTTTCCTCTGTGTATCCATATCCAAATTTTCTCTTATTATAAGGACACCAGTCGTATGGGATTAGGACCCAACCTAATGACCTCATTTTAGCTTCATTACCTTTCTAAAGGCTTTGTCTCCAAATACAGTCACATTCTGAGGTCCTGGGAGTTAGGGATTCAACACGTGAATTTGACGGGACAATGGGGGCAGGGGGCACCACAGTTCAGCCCGTAGCAGTAGAAAACCAGTTTGCTTTAAGCTTCCCAACACTCAAAGGAAAACCTAGACAATCACAAAAGTTCATGTCCATAAACTCAGGAAAAACAGAACTACCCAGTGGCTAGCTCTCAACACAGACAGGTTTTCCACAAGCTTTCTCATAAAATGTGAAAAAACAGCATCTTACAGCTAAAACAACAAGTTACAAATCCATCCTCAGCGTTGGCCAGTGGTTCAAGACTGGAGAGAATGATGATTTGAACAAATTTTCTTCTCAGCCTTATTCAATGAAGGAGTAGTCACTAGATCGGATGGCTAACAACCTGTGGACCAGTCTTTCCACTAGAATGGTTCCATTTCTTTGGACATTAAAGGGATTTTTATTCTCAAGAATGTTCTATTAAAATGCAGCACCATGGTTGAGAGCCGATGAAGGTGAGAATGACCTGGGTGTGCTTACTGAAGACCCCAGAGGGTAAAGGGAGAGAGAGAAGCTTCTAGACAAGAGATGACATGTGCAGAGGGCCAGTTTCCTCCATTTCACACCTTAGGTGAGATGCACCTTAACCCCCAGCATCTTTCTCCTCGTATGGTGGACATGTTGACTGTGACTCACTCCCATGGCCCCTCCTAAGGGAAGATAACCTGGTGAGGTCCTCCACAGAAAGCCATGTATGTGGTCACAGTGACCCCCCTCTTCCTGGTCTTAGTTGGTGGTCCACTGACCCAAGGACTGTCAACGCATTTATTGGCCAGTAACCTGTGATGTATGGCTTGGTACAGCAAGGTGTGTTCAGCCAATCAGATTCTCTCTATCTCAGAGGAAATGGGCCAGGCCGGAGTGGGAATCGCTGTTGTAAAACTTGGACCAGAGCCCTCAAGTGTTCAAACACAGACTAGAATTATGAGGAAGCAGAAACTACAAGGAAGCAGAAGAAGCCACAAGGCATTAAAAATAACAGAGCACGCTTCTCACCCATTAGGAGCAGAAAATATATCAAAAGAACAGAAAGTAAGTATTGGTGAGGATGTGGAGAATTGGAATCTCTGTGCATCCTAGGAGGAAATGTAAAATGGTGTGTCCACTGTGGAAAACAGTATGGTAATTCCTAAAAAAATTAAACAGAGATACCACATGATCCAGCAACTCCACTCCTAGGTATATACTACCCCGAAGAGTTGAAAGCAGGGACTCAAACGGATACTTGTACATCAATGTCCAGAACATCATTCACAATAGGCAAGAGGTGGAAGCAACCCAAATGTCCACTGACAGATGAATGGATTAAAAAAGTGGTACAACCATACAATGGAATATTACTTGGCCTTAAAAAAAGAATGAAATCCTGACACATGCTATAGCATGGATGAACCATGAAGACATAATGAGTGAAATAAGCCAGACACAAAAGGACAAATAGTGTATGATTCCACTTACACGAGGTACCTAGAAGAGGCAAATTCATAGACACAGAGAGTAGAATGGTGGCTGCCAGGGGTCAGGGGATGTGGGAGTGGACAGCTAGTGGGTACAGAGTTCCTCTTCGGGAAGATGAAAAAGTCCTGGAGATGGGAGCTCAACTTTATGAATGTTTGTACTTAATGCCACTGAATTGTACACCTAAAAATAGTTAAAATGGTAAATTTTATGTTATGTGTATTTTACAATAAAAAAAATAACAGAGCAGGTGGGAGCCATCCCCAAACCTGCCTTGGTGTCTGAACACCTCCAGGGCCACCTCCCTGACTCCAAATTCTCAAAACAAGTACCCTGTTCCCTCCACGGTATTTGTGTGAAGCTGGTTCTTTGCAGAGACAATCTGAGAGCAGGCGACTCAGGAATGCGCATCCCTGTGTTGTGATGGCCTTTGCTGCTCGCACGGCGTGCCCGCCACACTGCCCCATGGGAGCATCATGACCACGGGGAAGGGGGTTATTCTCCCGACCCCCGCCCCTGCCCTGTGAAATCACAGCCACAGCATCTAGTGAGGGTCAGAGAAGTGAGGAGATCTCTGCAAGTTCACTTGGCTCACTAATGACGGGTGAACTTAGGGTCCGTGTTCAGGTCACAGAGCATGGCAATGTGGCTGAACTAGCCCCAAAGAAGTAAACACCAAAGAGTAGAGATTCTAGAGGAATGGAGGGGCAGAGGGGAGGGAGAGGGAAAGCCAGAGATGTGAAGAAAGGCTGAGAAGGAGTCTAGAAGAAGCAAGGTCGTGGCCAGGTGCCCGGGTGACAGATCCTGGGAAGGTCTGTAGGCTGGACATCTGATCCAGGGCCACACTTGGCATTAGAACCTACAGCTTATTTCCTTACTGTCAGGCTGCCCTGACAGCGCAGACGAAGGCGGAGACCTGGCAATGGTTTGGTGAGTACAGGTAAGGTAGGACACCCAGGAGAAAGTGTAGGAGAAAAAGCCACAAGCAGACAACAAAACCCTGAGGCACTTTGATAATATGGAAGGAGACCAAGGAAGTTAAGAGGTGCTTTGGTAACAAATCACTGTGGCAAAGACACAAGCACGAAAGTGTAAATGTGAACCTTTCACTCGTCCCTGTCATCTAGTTTGGGCTGCAGGTCCCTCACTCAGCAAGTTTTGACTGAGCATTGGTATGTGCCAGGCACTGTTCTAGGCCCAGAGGATACAGCAGGGAACCGAGCAGAAAAGGAATCCTTGCCCTAGTCAGGGAGACAGACAATCACAAGATGAAGGTGCAAACTGCAGGGCAGCTTTGACAGTGATAAATGCTGAGGAGAAAAAGAACACAGGGAACAGGATAGGAAGATCTGAGGCTGTTACCCCTTTAGAGAGAATGACAAGAGAAAGAAGTCTTTGCCGAGAAGGTGGTGTTTGGATAAAGACTTAAAGGAAGGGGGTAACAAGAAGTGAGGGTGCTAGGGGAGGAGCAGGTCAGCCTCAGGGAACAGCACATGCAAAGGCCCTGAGGTGAGTGGGTTTGGTGTAGCTGAGTATCAGCAAGGAACAGGATTGCCAGGTAAAATACAGGACACTCAGTTAAATTTGAATTTCAGATAAAGAATGAATAATTTCTTAGTATGAGTATGTCCCAAATATTGCATGTTGCGATCTTCCCTGCTACCTCTATGAGAGACCTTAGGGAAAGACATAGTTTTCTGGGTGTGACACAAGTTGTGATGACCCAGCAGTCAGGAGTGCTGAGGTCCATTCCTTCGGGCTGCATCCATGCTATTCTTGCCTGAGGGAGTGCATTCCAACAAAGAGCACGGCTGGGACAGCGCATCCGGAAACCTACCTGGCCTTTCTCACCCAGACCCCCTAAAGTTCTTGCCTGGTTTCCTGAGTGGCCTTAGACCCACATTCCCCGGAGTGAGTTCTGAGGAACACCTGTCCCAAGGAATGCTCTGTAAAAGAGGGTTCCAGGGACAGAGTTTGTGAAACATTTCCTATTCTATCCTGCCCATTAAAGATGCTGAGAAGTCCTTCCATAAAATAAAACCAATATAATTTTGCTTAACCCAGTCTTTCCTAAACTCATTTGAGCACAGAACCCTTTTACTGGGTGCTACAGCACATTTGCAAGCCCTCCTCCTATGATGGTTGATTTTATGTGTCAACTTAGCGGGACCACGGTGCTCAGATATTTGGTCAAACATTTTTCTAGATGTTTCTATGAGGGTGGGTTTGGATGATATTTACATTTAAATGGATGGACTTTGAAAGAAAAGCAGATGATCCTCTATAATGTGGGTGGGCCTCACCCAATCAGTTGAAGGCCTGGATAGACCAAACAGGGGCTGACCTCCCTCGAGTAAGAGAAAATTCTACCAGCAGATGACCCTCAGACTTCAGCTGTTATATCTGCCTTTCCTGAGTCTCCAGCCTGCTGGCCCACCCTGCAGATATTTGGACTTGCCAGCCTCCATAATTATGTGAGCCGATTCCTTAAAACATCTATCTACCTATCTCTTAGTCGGGGTTCTCCAGAGACACAGAACCAATAACATATACAGGCATACTCTTTTTATTGTGCTTTGCGTTATTACACTTCATACGTATTGTGTTTTTTTACACACTGAAGGTGTGTGGCAGCCCTACGTAAAAGTAAGTCTATTGGTGCCATTTTTCCAATGGCGTTTGCTCACTTCATGTCTCTGTGTCACATTTTGATGATTCTCACAATATTTCAAACTTTTTCATTATTTTATATTTGTTATGGTGATCAGTGATCTTTGATATTACTATTGTAATTGTATTGGGGCACCGCAAACCATGCCCCTATGAGGTGCCAAACTTGATAAATGGTGCGTGTGTGTGTGTGTGTTCTGAATGCTTCACCAATTGGCTTTCTCCCATCTCTTTCCCTCTCCTGAGGCCTGCATATTCCCTGAGACACAAAAATATTGAATTTGGGCCAATTAATAACCCTACAATGGCCTATAAGTGTCAGGAAGGGTCATCTGTCTCTCACTTTAAATCAAAAGTTAGAGATATCACCTCACACCAGTCAGAATGGCCATCATCAAAAAATCTACAAACAATAAATGCTGGAGAGGGTGTGGAGAAACGGGAACCCTCCCACAGTGTTGGTGGGAATGTAAATTGGTACTACCACTATGGAGAACATTATGGAGGTTCCTTAAAAACATGAAAATAGAGCTACCATATGATCCAGTAATCCCACTCCTGGGCATACATCCAGAGATAAACATGGTTCGAAAGGATACATGCACCCCAATGTTCACTGAAGCACTGTTTACAAGAGCCAAGACATGGAAGCAACCTAAATGTCCATAGGCAGATGAATGAATAAAGAAGATGTGGTAAATATATACAATGGAATATTACTCAGACATTAAAAAGAATGAAATAATGCCATTTGCAGCAACATGGATGGACATGGGGATTATCATACTAAGTGAAGTAAGTCAGACAGAGAAAGATCAATATCATATGATATTGCTTATATGTGGAATCTAAAAAAAAAACCTGATACACATGAACTTATTTACAAAACAGAAACAGACTCACAGACTTAGAGAAGGAACTCATGGTTACCAGCAGGGAAGGGTTGGTGGGAGGGATAAATTGGGAGGTTGGAATTGACATGCACACACTGCTATATTTAACATAGATAACCAACAAGGACCTACTGTAAAAAAAATAAAAAATAGAATAAAATAAGGAGCAAGAGGGTAGTTTAAGGGAAATAATGTATAAAACCATAAACCAAGGACATGAGAGTATCATTAGTTTTTTTATAAGACCAGGGCTAGAGAGGCATGCTGATAAACTGAATGAATGGTATAGTGTAAACTTGCCATGACTCACACTATGTGTGATTGCTACAGTCAATCAAAAGTTGAAAGTATGATCATTGTTATGTTTTTTCCTGAATAAAATTGTACTTTGACTAATAGACAAAAACCCAAAAGTTAGAAATGATTAAGCATAGTGGGGAAGGCATGTCAAATGCTGAGATGGGCCAATAGCTAGACCTCTTATATCAGCTAGCCAAGTTGTGATGGCAAAGGAAAAGTTCTTTTTTTTAATTTTATTTACTTATTTATTTATGGCTGTGTTGGGTCTTCGTTTCTGTGCGAGGGCTTTCTCCAGTTGCGGCAAGCAGGGGCCACTCTTCATCGCGGTGCGCGGGCCTCTCACTATCGCGGCCTCTCGTTGCGGAGCACAGGCTCCAGACGCGCAGGCTCAGTAATTGTGGCTCACGGGCAGAGCTGCTCCGCGGCATGTGGGATCTTCCCAGACCAGGGCTCGAACCCGTGTCCCCTGCATTGGCAGGCAGATTCTCAACCGCTGCGCCACCAGGGAAGCCCGGAAAAGTTCTTGAAGGAAATTGAAAGTGCTACTCCAGTGAACACACACATGATAAAAAAGCAGAGCAGCCTTATTGCTGATCTGGAGAAAGTTTTAGTGATCTGGTTAGAAGATCAAACCAGCCACAGCATTCCCTTAAGCCAAAGTCTAATCCAGAGCAAGACCCTAACTCTCTTCAATTCTATGAAGGCTGAGAGAGGTGAGGAAGCTGCAGGAGAAAAGTTTGAAGCTAGCAGAAGTTGGTTCATGAGGTATAAGGAAAGAAGCTGTCTCCACAGCACAAAAACACAAGGTAAAGCAACGAGTGCTGGTGTAGAAGCTGCAGCAAATTACCCAGAAGACCTAGCTAAGATCATTAACGAAGGTGGCTACACTAAGCAACAGCTTTTCAGTATAGATGAAACAGCCTTATATTGGAAGAAGATGCCACCTAGGACTTTCGTAGCTAGAGAGGAGAAGTCAACGCATGGCTTCAAAGCTTCAAAGGACAGGCTGACTCTCTTGCTGGGGGCTAGTGCAGCTGGTGCCTTTAAGTTGAAGCCAATGCTCATTTACCATTCCCCAAATCCTAAGGCCCTTAAGAATTATGCTCAATCTACTCTGCCGGTGCTCTCTAGATGGAACAACAAAGCCTGGATGACAGCACAGCTATTTACAACATGGCTTACTGAATGTTTTAAGCCCACTGTTGAGACCTACTGCTCAGAAAAAAAATATTACTACTCATTGTCAACGCACCCGGTCACCCAAGAGCGCTGATGGAGATGTACAATGAGGTTAATGTTGTTTTCATGCCTGCTAACACAGCCTCCAACCTGCAGTCCATGGATCAAGGAGTCATTTTGACTTTCAAGTTTTATTATTCAAGAAATACACTTTGTAAGGCTATAGCTGCCATAGACAGTGATTCCTCTGATGGATCTAGGCCAAGTAAATTGGAAACCTCTGGAAAGGATTCACCATTCTAGATGCCATTAAAAACATTTGTGATTCATGGGACGAGGTTAACAGGGGAGTGGAAGAAGTTGATCCCAACCCTCATGGGTGACTTTGATGGGTTTAAGACTTCAGCAGAGGAAGTAACTGCAGGTGTGGTGGAAACTAGAAGTGGAGCCTGAAGATGTGACTGAATTGCTATAATCTCATGATAAAACTTTAACAAATGAGGAGTTGCTTCTTATAGATGAGCAAAGAAAGTAGTTTCCTGAGATGGAAACTACTCATGGTGAAGATGTTGTGAAGATTGTTAAGGATTTAGAAGGATTACATACATTTAGTTGGTAAAGCAGCATCAGGGTTTGAGAGGATTGACTCCAATTTTGAAAAAAGTTCTACTGTAGGTAAAATACTATCAAACAGCATTACATGCTACAGAGAAATCATTCTAGAAAGGAAGAGTTAATTAATGTGGCAAACTTCATGGTTGTCTTACTTTCAGAAACTGCCATACCCTCACCAGCCCTCAGCAAACACCACCCTGATCAGTCAGCAGCCGTCAACATCAAGGCAAGGGACTTCCCTGGTGGCACAGCGGTTAAGAATCCGCCTGCCAATGCAGGGGACACGGGTTCGAGACCTGGTCCGGGATGATCCCACATGCCGCGGAGCAGCTAAGCCCATGCGCCACAACTACTGAGCCTGCACTCTAGAGCCCGCGAGCCACAACTACTGAAGCCCGTGCACCACAACTACTGAGCCTGTGCTCTAGAGCCCACGAGCCACAACTACTGAGCCCACGTGCTGTAACTACTGAAGCCCACGCACCTAGAGCCCGTGCTCCACAACAAGAGAAGCCACCACAATGAGAAGCCTGCGCACCGCAACGAAGAGTAGCCCCTGCTCTCTGGAACTAGAGAAAAGCCCACGCTCAGCAACGAAGACCCAACACAGCCAAAAATAAATAAATAAATAAATTTAAAATAAAATAAAAACTCACAGAACGTAAAATTAAAAAAAAACAACAACATCGAGGCAAGACCTTCCATCAGCAAAAGAACTATGATTTGCTGAAGACTCATGATGGTTAGCATTTTTTAGCAATAAAGTATTTTTTAACTAGGTACGTACATTTTTTTTTTGACATAATGCTATTGCACACTTAATACAGTAGAGTGTAAACATACCTTTTATATGCACCGGGAAACCAAACAATAAATGTGATGCTTTATTGCAATATTAGCTTTATTTCATTGGCCTGGAAGTGAACAGGCAGTACGTCCAATATATTCCTGTTTATGAATATATAGAAAGAGCTTTATTATAGGAATTGACTCATGAGATTATGAAGGCTAAGTCCCATGACCTGCTATCTGCAAGCTGGAGGCCCAGCAAAGCCAGTGGTGTAATTCCAGTCCAAGTCCAAAGGCCTGAGAACCAGGAGTGCTGATGTTGAAGGCCAGGAGAAGATGGGTGTCCCAGCTCAAGCAGAGAGCAAATTTGCCCTTCTTCTGCATTTTTGGTCTGTTTGGACCCTCAGTGGTTTGGATGATGCCCACCTGCTCTGGTGGTTACAATCTGCTTTACTCAGTCTAGCAATTCAAATGCTAATCTCTTCCAGAAACCCCCTTACAGACACACCCAGAATAATGTTTCACCAGCTAGTCTGGGCATCCATTCGTCCAGTCAAGTGTGACACATAAAATTAACTATCACGATATATAAATACACATCCTATTGGTTCTGTTTCTCTGGAGAACACTGATTGATACACTCTGGACCAGTGTCCACAGAACAGTTGGGGAACATCAGTGCGACATCTGCTGCCTCAGCCTGATGAAGGATCCTGTCACTGATGCGTTGCTAGCCTCCAAAAGCCCCGCTGGGCAGGCTGTCATGGAACAGAAAGGCTCACAGACCAAGTCAAGATGCTCCAACCACACAGTTTATTAAATCAACTCAAAACACGCAGCAAAAAACAAGGGGAGAGGTATGGGGTTGGTTGACTGACTCAGGATCAGATGCTGGTGGGGTGGAAGGACCACACACCTGAATCCTAGACTATGCAGTGTTCACACAACCTCTCTATCTGCCACGTCAGCCTTCCCTGCTGATGGTGTGGTTATGGGACCAGCCTATAGTTGAACCAGGAGGCTCAGCTGACGGCAGGTGACCTTGCTCTTTGAAGAATCACAGGAGCAAGTTCACTGGGCCAATAGCTGCAGCTCATCAATTAGCCTGTTGAACGGCTGCAGGATTTACCTGCATTTCTGGGGGGCAAAGCACATGTAGAACCAGAAAAGTTGTCCCTAATGGGTGGCTTAGTTAAGACCTCTTGAATACTGAGTTCCTCATGTATATTTGCTTTCATCCCTTCTAACTCCATTCAACGCACAAATGCTTTACTTTATCTATGGCTAACAGGTATCACAAGCTACTTGCTTCTATGCACGGATTCATCTATCCTCCTTATTCATTTCTCTTATTTTCTCTAGCAAAATAGAAGAGTCTTAAACACAAGAACAAACACACATTGCAGATTCAATAAGAGAAATGATGGTGAAACTGCTGATTTTCCTAGTACTTTAAAAAAAGGCTCTAGCAAAGATCATTCATATTTTGTATATCTGTTGTTTCAAGTATAAATGCCCTTGATTAGAGATGAAGGAAAAGAAGGTGGTTTTTATTTCATGACGGTTAGAATCTGCTCTGTTTTCAAAACATACTAGAAGTAGTGAATTTTTTTAAAAAATGAACATCATTTTTGAGTAGAGGGAAGACCTTTTAGAAGGTGACATTTTGGGAATTCCCTGGTTGTCCAGCGGTTAGGACTCCACGCTTTCACTGCTGGGGGTGCGGGTTCGATCCCTGGTTAGGGAACTAAGATCCTGCAAGCCGCATGGTGTGGCCAAAAAACCAAAACAAAACAAACCTCATATATCAATAGAAGGTGATGTTTTAACTAGAAAAATGGAATGCGCTGGGCAAAGGAAGGGAAAGGGCAGCAGAGTGTGCGCTCAGAGCGTGGGCTTTACCAAGGATTCCTAACGGGCAGGCAGGATTGGACGCAGAGGCGTGATGGGAAGGAGAATGAGGCAATGCAATAAATTTAAAGAAAGAGACAGATGCATATGTAAGTTATAAATCTCAGAAAAGATAAATAAAAGATTAGGAGTGAGAAATGCGAAGCCTGAGAGGTGTTATCTGAATGAATACATTGAATGCAGAAAAATTTTCACAGCAGGATTAGGTACAAAAATGCATCTTTCCCCCCTTTAACCAAGAGGCAAGAACTCTCCGAGGAAATATATTCCGCTTGAGAATGGCCATGGTAATTTTTCAGCAATAGAATCAGACCATTTGGGGGGGAAAAACCTAATAAATATCCTCTCTCTCAGTGGTCAGAATTTAGGATGGAAAACAGGCTCCAAAGGCAGGCATTGATTCCCCAGAGGAGAAAGGATAAAGCTGGGATGAGAATCAGGCCAGCGCTGAGGGCTGAGAATTTGAATGTCCAAGGTCAAATTCAGTCTCCTAATCCCTGCCTTGCCTCCACACAGGGACTGGTTCCAAGAGGCAGCTCGTCAGCCCGCCAGCGTGGACCAGTTATGTCTCCACCCATTGTTGACGAACTCACTCCGCTTGGCCTCAGACCAGGAATTCGACACATGTTCTACCTACAACACACAAGCTGTAAGGAAAGGGTTTTAGGTCTCTAGCAATGGAAGCTTCCCTTTGCAGTACCTTCCATGATCTTGAAAATTAAACTTGGTAATGACATAGCAAGATCTGTAGCTCAGGTCCCCTGTCCCCAGCCCCCCATGATGTCAAGGGTGACAGGACAGCCCCTGGCCAAGGCCTTGGGTGAGCTGTCAGCCCCTCAGTAGCATCTGGAAGGTTCTGAGGGCATCCTTTAACGACTCTTCAGTGATCCCCAAACCGGCCTGGTCCATAAAGGGCAGTCGCTTACGCCCCTTCCCGGTCCTCCAATGGTTGCGGTTAATGAATTGGGAGATTAGGTTTGACATAAATACACTACCATGTGTAAAATAGATAGCTAGTGGGAACCTGCTGTATAGTACAGGGAGCTCAGCTCGGTGCCATGTGATGGCCTAGTTGGGTGGGATGGGGGATGGGAGGGAGGTCCAAGAGGGAGGGGATGTGTGGACGCGTCTGCTGATTCACTTCGCTCTGCGGC
Organism: Balaenoptera borealis; assembly: GCF_965194805.1. Taxonomy (NCBI): domain Eukaryota; kingdom Metazoa; phylum Chordata; class Mammalia; order Artiodactyla; family Balaenopteridae; genus Balaenoptera; species Balaenoptera borealis. Next base: position 9,101,165 of record NC_138862.1, on the reverse strand, counting down.
AGAAACACAACATTGTAAAGCAATTATGCTCCAATTAAAAAAACAAAAACAAAAAACAGCTGACCAGAAAGTTACAAAAACAAAAACAAAAAGTCTCAGCCAAGTTTCCCCTCCTGCCAAGGCTAAGCTTGGGAAGAGAGTCAGGATGCTGGGCTGGAGGGAGGATGGAAGGAAACACCTCCTATTATGTGTGAGACGCAGGGAAAGCGCCCTCAAGGGTCCTGAACAGCCTTTGGAGGCCTGTGTGGCCACTCTTCACAGCAACCCAGGAGGAAGCTAGGTATTTCCACAGACAAATCGCTCCCATCAGGGATGTGATTGACAGACTGGGGAGGGCTGCAAGTATCTAGGCGATGCAGGGCTTCACTAGAAGTTAAGCCATAGGGCATCCCACCCCCTGCCATCACCTTGTATGGGTCCAGTGACACCTGATTCTTGCCATTCCTTCATCTTCTCTCCACCAAAGAAAATCTACCTCCTGCTGCTTCAAGGGCCTCCATGCTGGCCTTGCCATTCTGAAAGCTCCAGGGAAGAATCCTTGCTGGCTTCCTCTAGCTCAGCCGTTCGTGGGCATCCTTGGTGCTGTTTGGCTTGTGGCAGCGTAACTCCAGTCTCTGCCTTCGTCATCACATGGCCGTCTCCCTGTGTCTGTGTCTCTGTGTCCACATTTCCCTCTTCTAAGAACACTGGTCATCTTGGCTTTAGGGTCCACCTTAATGCAGGATGTTCTTACCTTATCTTGATCATATCTGCAAAGACCCTATTTCCAAATCAGGCCACATTCTGAGGCTCCTTTTGAGACAGGAGTTTTGAGAGGATACTACTCAACCCAGTAAAAGAAGCCAGAACGTTTAACTTTGTAGGTATAGCCAACTTTTATTACAGTATCCCCTTTTCCTCCCAAAGCACTCTGAAATGACCAGGGGTCTCCCCTTTCCATTCGGTAAATCTGGTCTAGCACAGGCAGAGCAGAGCTTTCACGTAAAGGAGTTTTCCAGAGTGACTACAAGGCAAGGATGTGTGTCAGCTGTAGTTGCTGGCCAGGCCAGGCTGGGGGTGCCTGTGGGAAGCCCCTCAGGATTCCTTCCAGGTGAGGGGGAGCATTGGCCTAACTCCCGGCTCTCTCTGCCCGTCACTCACTTTCCTTCCCGGTTGGTGCGTTTAGAAGGAGAAACTGGTCACGAGCAGTGAGAGATCCCCTCTTTGGAGTGCGCTGTACCTCCATGGGGTGCCCAGATCCACCACACATCCCTGCTCAATTTGGTCTTCGTATTAGGGAACTAATTTGCCCACAGATACAAGCCATATCTTCAACCTGGCCTTTATCAGCTATAAAGGTGGTCTTTGGGATCCCTTACCCCTTCATTTCATCTCTCAATTGGTTCAGAATCGGGGCAGGGAAGAGTGGGCCGTTTGGGGCGGCACCCCAGACAGGGCTCACTTTGAACACCAATTAACTTAGCACTTTACACACAATCCACTCACATCAGCCCTTAATGTGCCAAAAAATATACCTGAGGCTGAAAAGCAGAGGGCCCAACCCCAGGCAAGGTTGAACTCTCCGTAGAAGGCCAAGGAGGGAATTGATTTCTCCTCTGGTATTATTACTCCACAATAGCTGGTATGCATTCCAAATAAGGCAACAAAGGAGCCAGGCCAAGTTGGGGAAAGGAGTTTAAGTGAAAATCTTCCAAACACCAAAATCTCAAAGGAGAGGAAGTAGCTGACCACCCCGCTCGGCTACAGTTCATCATAACAGGGCCCATTTCTATACACCAGGCTTCCACGATTATCTCTTTGCCGAAATGTACAAACACAGCCAGCATACTCTGTGCCCGTGGAAAGACCTGGATCAATATGAGTAACAGTAGAATGAAGGAAAGAGAAAAGAAAAGATTTTATCAAGCCTATTTGCTTTAAAGATGCCTTAAAGACCTGCACAAACACACCTGCTTCTTCAGCGCCCGACAAGAGCCGAGCAAACATCTGTCTTTAAAAGAAAAGTGCAGAGAAAGAGACACTGCAGCCTCGAAGCCAGTCTCCCCGGGAGGCACTCCCATCTCAGCAAGTGAAAACGAGAAACCTAATCTTCAGGTCAAGAGTTTTAAAAAATGAGCCAGTGATCACCGTAAAAACCCTGATTATTAACAGGGTTCTGAATTAACCCTGCATCACACTGGGGACAGTGGGGTGCTGGGGACTGTTTAACAGCTGGATTGCCAAGGGGGAGAAGAACCCTGATCTGTAGCATCTGCCAATTTCTGTGATGTAAACACTCCCACAGTCGCTGATTTCAAGCTACCAGCGTGGCTCACGGAAGGGGGAGCTGGAGCTGCTGTCAGTGCCGTGTGCAGACGCAACAGACACAAATGACGTCTCAGCACAGGGAATAGTAAAATATACTAAAATAGGTGGGAAATTGTGAGTTGTGAGGATTTATGACCTTTTTTTTTTTAAAGATTTTTTTTGATGTAGACCTTTTTATTAAAATTTATTTATTTATTTATTTACGGCTGTGTTGGGTCTTCGTTTCTGTGCGAGGGCTTTCTCTAGTTGCGGCAAGCGGGGGCCACTCTTCATCGCGGTGCGTGGGCCTCTCACTATCGCGGCCTCTCTTGTTGCGGAGCACAGGCTCCAGACGCGCAGGCTCAGTAATTGTGGCTCACGGGCCCAGTTGCCCTGCGGCATGTAGGATCCTCCCAGACCAGGGTCCGAACCCGTGTCCCCCGCATTGGCAGGCAGATTCTCAACCACTGCGCCACCAGGGAAGCCCGATGTGGACCATTTTTAAAGTCTTTATTGAATGTGTTACAATAATCCTTCTGTTTTATATTTTGGCTTTTTGGCCCCAAGGCATGTGGGATCTTAGCTCCCAGACCAGGGATTGAACCCGCACCCCCTGCATTGAAAGGTGAAGTCTCAACCACTGGACTGCCAGAGAAGTCCCATGACCTTTGTTTTAAATGTCATTTATTTAGTTGTAAGCTTATATATTTTAATTTTTGGAAATACCAAGACCCCCTCTCTCTCCTACTCCACAATTGCCCAAGGCCCACCCACTGAGCCAGAATCCCCCGAGTAGGGACTGCGCATGCGTATGTTTAAAAGCTCACCAGTGTGGTTCTGATGGGCGTCCTCCACTGGGAGATTCTGATGTATCTCTACAGAAAAGGAAACGGAGGTTTAAATGTCCTGGCTGTTGGTTAACGCTTGACCAAGCTGGAGAATGACCATGAGTGAGGTTTCATTGCTTCCCCCAGGCCTCCCACCCCGGTTATGTGCAATTTTTTAAAGTTATTTATTTATTTATTTATTTTTGAAGTGTAAGTTGATTTACAATGTTGTGTTAGTTTCAGCTGTACAGCCAAGTGATTCAGTTATGTATATATATACATATATCTGTATATATATTCTTTTTCAGATTCTTTTCCACTGTAGGTTATTACAAGGTATTGAGTATAGTTCCCTGTGCTATACAGTAGGTCCTTGCTGTTTACCTATTTTATATATAGCAGTGAGAATCTGTTAATCCCAAACTCCTAATTACCCCTTCCCCCTCCTTTCCCCTTAGGTAACCATAAATTTGTTTCCCATGTCTGTGAGTCTATTTCTGTTTTATAAATAAATTCATTTGTATCACGTTTTTAGATTCCACATGTAAGTGATATCATATGATATTTGTCTTTCTCTGACTTATTTCGCTTAGTATGATAATCTCTAGGTCCATGCTGTAAATGGCATTATTTCATTCTTTTTTATGGCTGAGTAGAGCAATTTTTTATCTATTTTTGAAATATGGAGCCTTACGTTAGGAGCCATATAGCAAAACTTCATTGCTTTTTAATTATTTTAACAAGAGCTGCACTAAAGTTTACCTTTAGAACACCTATGGAAAAAAAAAGGGCTTAAGAAAATTCATAGGTAAGGAGACTAAAAGGAGATATCAATGTCTTCAAGAATCTTTTAAAACCAGCTTTGTATCTATTTTTATACAAACCATTTGTTAATAACAAATGATTGTCATCTACTCACCCACAGAGGGCTGACTGAGCTGGCAATGTTTTGTTAGCGGTTAGTTTAAGTTCTCCTTTTTACTTAGAAAGTGAACTTACTCTGGGGGACTTTCCTGGTGGCGCAGTGGTTAAGAATCCACCTGCCAATGCAGGGGACACGGGTTCGAGCCCTGGTCCAGGAAGATCCCACATGCCGCGGAGCAACTAAGCCCGTGCACCACAACTACTGAGCCTGAGCTCACGAGCCACAACTACTGAAGCTCATGCTCTGCAACAAGAGAACCCACCGCAATGAGAAGCCCACACACAGCAACGAAGAGTAGCCCCCACTCACCACAACTAGAGAAAGCCGGTGCACAGCAACGAAAACTCAGAGCAGCCAAAAATAAATAAATAAATTTATTTTTTAAAAAAGAAGAAAATGAACTTACTCTGTCTAGCAAGATTACAGGTGATTTTTATTTACTGTGATTTACTTTACTATATTTTTTCTAAATTTTCTTCAGCAAGCAGAATGTTGTAATGCCGACATTTCTAAAATGCTTTTATAATCGGGGGAAAGTTGACATTATTTTTTTATAAAGAAACAAAATCTATTCTAGTTCTTTCTGCACTCAGACTGTTCACCAATCCAGTCTGGTTTTTCCCCGGAATATCCTGAAGAGAGCAATGAGAGGTTTTAACTGAGTCTGCAGCTCCTTTAAACTTTTCCCTACTCTTCCTGGGGAGTCGAGGATAACCTCCACTGAATTCCCGCCCCGCTCTGGGGCTGCTGGGTCCCCATGGGACAGGACACGGTTACTCGCAACAGGTCCCAGGCCAGTTTCTCCCTCTCCTGCTGTTAGTTGGGAGAACACTGCACTAACTGTGAACTCATCCCCCAAAGATACGAAATCTGAGTTTCAGTGGAAGCCAGTCCAGTTAAGCCTGCTGATTCCAGCGTCTTCCTTGTCCATCTCGAGAGGACATCCTTGCCTCGTCCTGCCCCTGCAGAGGAAGGGGCTGCTAAGGGGGTGGTGACAGGGCCGGGGAGCTGAGTGTGCAGGGCGGTGGGTGCTGCACTGGGCTGTAGGCACCTGCGCTTTTTCCTGAGAACAAGTACACACCTTTTATCCTTTTCTCTTCCAGGTGGACCAGACTCCTTGAAAGCAATTTATTTCTCACACCCCAGGCAGCTCAGGTTTCCATAGCCCCGCAGACCTTCACCCCCTTCTAAGCCACACTCGCTAAACCCCAATTCTAAGCCAGGATCCCTGACACTGGATCTCCCTGTGGACACCACGTCCAGCAGCAGGTTTCTCTGACACACCTCACCCAACCCTGGGGTGCAAGGGCTCCCGCAAACGGTTGTGGGGAGAGTCGCATCAGCGACCCCTCTCCTGCCCCTACTGGATGTGTGTCTGGAGGAAGTCACGTGACCTCTTAGCGCCTCACCGGCCAGCTGGGGATAATGATGTCCAGCCACAGACCAGTGTGAGCATTCGAGGAGCTACCACGTATGGCGAACTGTGCAAATGGCAGAGGCCACGACAATGCCTGAAACGGTCTCCAAGTCTCCTTCCCTGCAGACCCCTCCTCTGGGTCCCCTCGGTCCTTAAGCAGGCACCACCCATCATGTCCCCCTGATCTTGGTATTATCATTACGGTTGCCAGGTAAAAAAACAGGACATCCAGTTAAATTTGAATTTCAAATAAACAACAAATAATTTTTAGCATAAGTGTATCCCATGCAATATTTTTCTTTGCTAAATCTGGCACCCCTAATTTAAGGAGAGTACCTGCTTCATGGGGTAGGACACTAAGGCTAATTCATTTACGCTCCCAGCCCTCCTTCCCCCTCCCCTCCCCTTCCCCCTCCCCCTCCCCTTCCCCTCCCCCTCCCCTCCCCTTCCCCCTCCCCTCCCCCCTCTCCCCTCCCCCCTCTCCCCTCCCCCTCCCTAGCCTGGCACACACAAAGAGTAGATAGTGATAGATAGTCCAATAGGTACCTGATCCCAACAGGGGCAGTACTGCCCCCTAGGGGCTGTTTTGGAGATTGGAGGAGGCATTTTTGATTGGCACCTTCAGGGAGGGAGGAGGGAGGAGGAGGGAGGGGAGGGGGAGGAGGGAAGGGGGAAGGGGGAGGGGGAAGGGGAGGGGGGAAGGGGGAGGAGGGAGGGGCCTTCCAAGCATCTAGGGGACCCTCCAGGCACAGAACAGTAGCTCTCAACAAAAAGTTGTCCCTTGTCCCACACGCCATCATGTAAATGGAAACCTGCTTGCAAGTCGGCCTAGAAACTATCTCCATATGAGCGTAAAGTGAATCTTGTTCTGTGTTTTCCAGGAATGTGACCACAGTGTAAATCGAGGGAAGACTGTATTTTGTTTTGTTCATAACCAAGAGATCATCATTATGTCAGGAATCATCACATCTGTGGGCTTGAGAGGGTCACAGCTTCTACAGTTGGGGTCTCAAGGTTTCATTCGTGAAAAGTACAACTTTCTCCCCTTCACTCCCTTCCCAGCTCTGTGTTTCTTCCTCTTCATTCTCTCCTTTACTTCTCACCTTCCGGTTCTCCCCCGCCGTGTCTTTTTTTTTTTTTTTTGATTGATTGATTGATTGATTTTTGACTGCATTGGGTCTCCGTTGCTATGAGCAGGCTTTCTCTAGTTGCGGCGAGCAGGGGCTACACTTCGTTGTGGTGCGTGGGCTTCTCATTGCGGTGGCTGCTCTTGTTGCGGAGCACGGGCTCCAGGCGCGTGGGCTTCAGTAGTTGTGGCACACAGGCTCAGTAGGTGTGGCTCGCAGGCCTAGAGCGCAGGCTCAGTAATTGTGGCGCACGGGCTTAGTTGCTCCACGGCATGTGGGATCTTCTCAGACCAGGGCTCGAACCCGTGTTCCCTGCATTGGCAGGCAGATTCTTAACCACTGCGCCACCAGGGAAGTCCTGCCGTGTCTTCTTTTGCCTCCCTCTTCCTCCTGCGTCCCTCGGCAGCACCAATGCCATCTCTTCACCCTGATGGGTAGGAGGTTAATTTAGTTATTTTTTGGTTAAACACTCAGAACAGTTCATGGCACATAGTAATACTGGTACGTATAGACATAATTAAATAAATATGTAGCTAGTTTTTTAGAAGACAAAGAAATAAAAGAGGGTCTGTAATTACCCAAACGGGAGAAGCATGAGATGGAGGTGTGAGGCCAGCACACGATGCTCTTCAAGTGGAGGGATCCGGCCCTGGAGGGTCACCAGCTCAGCAGTGGGTCCCCCCCCCTGAGGAGAGCTGGGCTGTCCTGCAGGCCTCTCTTGGCCTAAGGGGTCGCCTCCCCCTTACCCAGGCGGAGGGTAAAACCCTCAGAGGCCCCGGCCAGCTGTGGGTGGGAGCTGTCCCCTTGGTCGCTGAAGCTCCTGGAAGGATGAGGAAGAGCGTGTCTGGGGGATGGTCTGTGGCTGAACTTGCCTGAGACGTTGGCACCCAGAGCCCATCTTCTGAGGACCCCCAGGTGGCTGGGGTTAACGTGCTGCACATCTGTCGTCTCCCCTGGAGACATGACAGCTCTGAGGGGTCTCTGGTGCCAGGTGCCCTTGAGGCAGCCCCGGTGACCCTCTTGTAATTCCCAGCTCCACCCGCATGTCCAGGCCAAGTCCATGGCCACAGGCTGGCCTCTCTGGGCTGGGGCTTCCTTCAAACAGTCCAGCTGTGGAGTCTGTGGGGCTCTGTTCTTGGCTTCTTCCTTCTCTATTTCCGTGGGAAACAACCTGCCATATTTCCTTCTGTCCGAGCTCCTTAGGTAACCTCGCAGCCCAGGAAAATGCCTCACAGATTTCCTTACAGGCAATGCCCCTCTTTACTGCCTACAACAAGTAGCACACTTCCTGTAAAGAGCCTGACAGTGACTGTTTGGGGTTTTGTAGGCTCTACAGGGGTCTCTGTCACAACTGTGAATGGGTGTGGCTGTGTTCCAATAAAACTTTATTGATACAAACATGTAGTGGGCCAGATCTGACCTATAGGTCATAGTTTGCCAGCTGCTGGCCTTTGAGGTTAAGGAATCTAAAAGGGCAGAAGCTTTTCTGTTGGAATCGCTGAAAGACCACACAGGCTCCCTTTCCATTTTCCCAGCCGAATCACTTGGGCTCTTCTTAATTTCTACACCCCAAGGAAGGAAGGCAGCTGGGCCTCATACTGCTCTGCCGGTCACAGTGGCCTCCAAGTCTTGAATGCTGGCAAGACAGTTCCTCTTTCCCTGCAAGCGCCTTGGAGCTCACTGCTGCTTGTTAAAAATCCAGAACCTCCCTTAGCGAGTGTGCTCCTTTCTGTGTCTTTTATGAACTCTCAGGAACTGGCCCCATTTTGAAAATGTTTTATTACTACTTCTTGCTGAGCAAATGCCAAGCCTGTCAAGACGCAGAGAGAGGAGATTTGGTTCCTTTTGTTTCATAGAGAAGAATAATCTCCTGCACTCGCGGGCATTCTGGTGCCTTCTTCAGTAGCCCAATGGGACCAGCTCCAGTGGCTAACACCAGTGACAAAAGGACAGAGATGGGCCATCTGGAGATCTTGTTATTACAGAGGCAATTCCAAACACAAAGGATTCCTTGGGCTTTATGAATCTATTTTCTGACTGTTAGACAAAACAGCAGTGTTTTGAAGCCAAAGAAACAGGGGGTGTCTTCCTAGATGATAGATTACATTTCCAAGGAGACTTTAGGTCTTGATTTAATTTATCCGATGAACAAAGGTTTGAGCCTAATGCTTTTCCCTCAGCAAAGATTCTTCAGAACAGGATTTTAAAACTCCTTCAAGTGGCTTAGAGAGAGATTTTTCTCTGAGTTGAAGAGCGTATTTGACATGTACTAAACATGCTGGGTTTCCTGAGTAGGTGATGTACAGCCTAGAAGGCGAATGAGAAAAGTCTGGAAATGATGCTTTCTAAAGGAACTCTGGAAAGGTACAGAAGAAAAGGAGGGAGGGGGAGGGGGAAGGAGGGAGGCCAGTTTTCACTTCCTACTTTCTGGGTTCTTTTGGTTTTTGAACCATGTAGCTCTGGTACCCAGACCCACCTCCCCCCACAAAAAAAGTTAATTTTAAAATAGAATAAGAGTGATGCTATTTATTGCATCCCCAGTCCAGTTGGGTTCCTTGGCCACCTCCTCTACCCTGGCCAGGGGGCCACTGTTCCCACAGGCCTTGCCGGGTGTGGTGGGAAAGAGCAGCGCCCCCTGGCTCGTAAGGTGTGTCCTAGCTCTGGTTTTAAGACACTGCCTGGGTCCCATCACAGTTCCCGTAAAAATGGTATTGTAAAAATTTCGGAAACATTTGAGTTTACCGATTTATTGCTAAATGAGTTAAATAGCCCATCTAGAAGAGCAGCCAATAGTTTCATTAGGGATGTGTAGGTGTCAAGGGGATCTCAGAGGCATGAGGACTGAGGGAAGGAACTTGGAGACTCCAGGCCTGGGTTCCATCATAAAATGAGGAAAGATATCTGGCCTCGTGGAATCGTGAAGAGTCACCAGGCAGTGCATTAAGGCCCCTTAGTAAATCGGCTTGTTCTCAGTAAAAGAAGCCAACACCAGCACCGCCCTGGGAGGGAAGACCCCAGGGGAAGAGCCAGGCCATGCCCCTGCCTCCACCCCATCACTATCTCCTGCCTCCTTGGTACCCGGGCTCTCCTGCTAGTGTGGCCAACGGGCTGCACACTCTTTACGTCCCCTCACTCCCCAGGCCTGGGGGACAAACGCCCTGCCCCTCTGTTCCCCCATAACCAACACTCCACCCTCCACCCCTACCCCTGCCAACAGCACCCAGGATTGTTTCTCTTGGGGAATCACCCTCACCTTTGCAGTGGCCCTGGCTGCTGATCAAAGTGTCCTCCCTAGACCGAGAGCTGGGCACAGGATGGGTGGGAGCCGGCCCCGTGGGAGTCTCTCTCTGGAAATCCGAGTTGTGAGCAGCGGGGCCCAAGGTGGAAATGGTTCCCTTCCTCTGTCCCTCCCCTTCCACCCCACAAGGTTCCGGGCCCTTTCCTACCTACGTGCGTCCGACCTCTCCTCCGACGATGCCCCCCTTCCTGGTGACGAAGGCTCCCGTAGCCGTCCTGATGTAGCCCGCGGCTTGCCTTCTTGGGGTGCCCGCTCTGACTCTGCAGGTAGGTGCACCGCTGCCCGCGACGCCCTCGCCAACCCGCACGGCATCCTGTTCGAGTGCACGTCTGCTTCCCACCTCGTTCCTGCGCTGGGAGGCCTGAGGCTGCGTTTCAGTGACCTTCGCACCCAGCCTCTAGGCCATCGTCTGGCCTGTGGGCCCTAAAAACTGCTTTGAATGTGGAGGATTTACTGAAGTGGCCCATCCTCTCTGCTCAATATTCTGTAGCAACCTAATTGGGAAAAGAATTTGAAAAAGAGTAGATACATGTATATGCATAACTGAATCACTTTGTCGTACACCGGAAACGAACACAGCAATGTTAATCAACTCCACTCCAATATAAAATAGAAAGTGAAAAAAAACTTAGAAGAAGAAAAAGAAAAGAAACAATAATGAGGTGGCCTATCCGCTCACAGGAGGGTTACAGAGAAACCCCACCGAGACCCCAAAGCCGGGCAAGCATGGCGTTCACAGCCGGGAGGAAACCCTCTCTGTGTGGTTGTGACGGAGACAGCTGACCCCGGGGAGCGGCGACTGAGCGTCCCTGCTCTCGCTGCATCTGGAGGCTGGGAGGGATGGGCGCTAGGGACCCAGCATCCTCCCTGGAAAGAAGCATCTCCTGGGGGTATGCAGGGACCACCTGCTCACAGCACAGAGCCAGGCATTAGGGAAGCGGTGATCCTGGGTGTCTGTCCCACAGACGTGTGCGTCACCCTAGCACCGTGGGGTCCAGGGACTTGGAGGAGGGACGGAGGAGGCACTTTCCAAACACACCCCCAGGACTCGAGCCCTAGATGCAGAGCTGCCTCCCAGCCCACTGCCCTGCAGAATGCCTGCCCTTGGGGTCCCACCTTGGCCTCCCCAGAGGTGGGAGGAGCCCTCCCAGGCCCCTCCCACAACCCCCACCCAGGGGCCTGCAGAGCCCAGGCCGATCTCCAGATGATTTCGGCAGAAACGGCCACAGCCAAGTGGTGCTTAAGAAACAGAGGGGCTTTTTACCTAATTATTCCCAATCCCTGGTCTCTGCATCGATCACATTCTCCTGATAAATGCCCGACTGCCCACTTCTCTCATGGGATAAATGTGGTGTGACGCTGAGGACGGGCAGCCCTAACTTTCCACACACTGGGCCTTTGTGGAGGAGTGTTTTGTTTACGGCCATTAAAGTGATAAGAACACAAGCAGGAGCTACGAGGGCGGGCGGTTTAGAGCAGGAGACTCCTGGGGTCAGGGAGCCGGCTGGTGTAAGCTGAGCGCGGCCTGGGCCCCTGTGGGACCCCTGCCGTCTGGCCCAAACCCCACTCGCTTGGTCACTGGTGTTTGCAAACCTTGATGCTGTGCAGAAGCCCTTGGGCGGTTCCCCGCCTGATGCCACATCGGGACCTCGGCCTCCTCCACGCTCCCTCCGCCTACCTCTCCATTTCGTCTCCCACCAGCCCCCCAGATGGACGGGGTGCCCCGTCCCAGCTCAGTCACTATTTCTGGAAAGGACACTGAACTACCACCTCAGCCCCTTTGCCTGGCCAGTGTGTCCCCATCCCCGCCCTGCCCCCTCTTGTCCTAGGGTCCTCACACGCCCTCGCCAGCTCCGTGCGGGCCCCTCTGGGGATGCTTGCCCGGCCCCCTCCAGACCCCCATAGCCTCACCTCCAGCCCACTGGGCTGCCCTTGTGTTGCCCTCTTTTCTGTCTCCTGGGCCCAGCCAGCCTGGGAGCCCCAGGCCTTCCTGGTGCCAGCACCCAGGGAGCTCACAACTGGGCAACAGACGCCTTCCCGTGCTGTTTACCCCGCTGACTGGCTCCCTTTGCGGAGCAGAGCCAGGCCTTCCACGCTCCCCTCTAACCTGCGACACCGCGGAGCCTCTGACGTGTGCGGGGCTCCCAAAGCCAGCCTAGCAGGGGCTTCAGCAGCGAACTTGAGCCTCAGCCTGACCGTGTCTGATCCCTCTGTGCCAACAAGCCCATGGACGGTTGCCTCAGAAGGACATTCCAAAAATCAAATGCAAACAAAATGGGTTGGGACTTATGGGGGACGTTTTTCATCGAACCTGATGGAGGACTTGCAAAATGACCTCTCCTTTTCCCCACAGTCACCCAAAACTGAGCTGATTGGACATCCTGACCAACCACTTACCTTAACCCCTCCCAAATGTGCATCCCCAGCCCTAGTATGGGGGTAGTGAGCTTCGATGAACCTTGTCACTTCTGGGTTATAACTTCTATGTTCCCCTAAATCTGAGGTTCTCAACCAAGCGGGGGTGATCTCTCCCCTCAGGGGACCGTATCTGGGAACATTTGTGGTTGTCACAACCCGGGGGGAGGAGCGCTACTGGCTTTTAGTGGGTGGAGGCCGGGGTGCTGCTAAACATCCTACAGTGGACAGGACAGCCGCCCGCTAAGACTGATCCAGTGCCGAGGGTGGACGCCCTGCGAGGGTTCCGCAGCACATGTAGGCGTGGGTCACGACGTGCACCTTCGAGCTGATCCATCTGTCTGATTTGAACTCTGGCTTGACATCTTCTGCTCCTCTTTGTCTAGGGAGGCTGCCAAGATCATCCGAGGCATGAGGAATGGAGAACGGGAGGAGACTTCTAACTTGGAGAGGAGCCAAAAGGTGCACGACACCATAATTGCAAATGAATTGGGGGTGCAGGAGGTCCAGAGAATTCCTGGGAGCCTCCCTTTGAAATTCAGAGCACTCATTCAATCCAGCTCACAGGAGGGCTCTGGACGAAAGGTCGATGAGAGAGATGTAAAGAGAGCACTTTTGTTTCGAAGCTTACAGGGAAGGGTGGGGAATTTTTTTAACGGAGCCAAACCACACACACCTCTATTGGGCCGTGAAAAATGTGCACATCAACAAGACAAAATAATGCACGTGATTCAGCTTTTCATGTGCACGGCACACATGGCTTACCAAACGAAATGTGAAGGCTTATTTGTTTAGTGGAAATTCTCAAAGAATGGCTCTGCCTGTTGCAGCAAGTAAAACGCGAAGTTTAATTGTGCTGGAGTTTTTCAACACAGGATTTCTCCGTTTGACAATATTTGAACAGAGGGCATGTAGGGCGGCACCTATGACAGCAAGAGGCCTGAGCGGTTTCCAGCCTGAGAGCCGGATCCCAAGGTCTCCCACTGTTGGCCGATGAGTTTGTAGGACTTGGAGAACTCAGAGATCCTTCCTGCCTTCTGCATCACTGAGACTTCACTGGCCTTATTTTTGCTGATACTTTCCCCTGCACTTCCCTGATTGTATCAGTTAGGATTGTTTTAGCTGCAAGTAATGGCCAACCCACCTAAGAGTGGCCCAAGCAATAAAGACAATTGATTATGTCACATCACAAGAAGTGAGAAGTAGAAAATGCCAGGGTTGTTCTCACGTGGCTCAGGCATGTCATTGAGGACTCTTTTTCTGCTTAGTTGTTCTCAGTAAGTTAGTTTTTCATCCTTAAATGCAACACCTCGTGGTCCTAAGATGCCTCTGCAGCTGCAGACACAACATTTCAAACAGGGAAGAAAAGGTGGTCGACTGCCAGGGTGACCAGCCATCCCCCTTTGTGCAGGACTAAAGGGGAGTTTCCCTGGCAGTTCCCAAGCAGACTGGGACAAGTTGGTCACCACCTGGACCTCTTTCATCAGGGAAGGACATCTCCTCCAGAAGCCCCAGCACACTGCCCTTGTGTCTTAGGTCACACTCTCACCGCTAGGTCAATGAGTGGAAAGAGGCCTGGGATCCCTGTCATGATTCACCCCCTTCCTCTGGGCTTGCCCATCACTTGGACAGAGTTGGTATTCTGTTGGCCAGGAAGAAAGCAAGGACCAAACATCTGCCAGAGAGCTCCTGAAAAAATGAAATTTTCCAATTAACTGTATCTTACCATCTGAGCAAAGTCGGCCGGACTACTTATTCATTCATTGATTCATTCATGGAACAAGTATGGGTTGAACCCTACGACCTGCAAGCCCAAGCTGGGGTGGGGTCGGGTGGGGAGGAGGGATCCTACATCTATCTGATAAGATTGTTGGGTTTTTTAAAAAATAAATTTATTTATTTTATTTATTTATTTTTGGCTGCGTTTGGTCTTCGTTGCTGCCTGCGGGTTTTCTCTAGTTGTGGCCAGTGGGGGCTACCCTTCGTTGCGTTGCACGGGCTTCTCATTTCGGTGGCTTCTCTTGTTGCGGAGCAGGGGCTCTAGGCACGTGAGCTTCAGTAGCTTTGGCACACGGGCTCAGTAGTTGTGGCTCACGGGCTCAGTAGTTGTGGCCCGCAGGCTTAGTTGCTCCACAGCATGTGGGATCTTCCCGGACCAGGGATCGAACTCGTGTCCCCTGCATTGGCAGGAGGATTCTTAACCACCTTGCCACCAGGGAAGTCCCAGGATTGTTGTAAGGATTAAATTACTTAACACAAATAAAGTTCATAGAGATTGGTTGGCACATAAGAAGTACTCAATAAATGTTAGCTATTACTGCTTGTGGTAGTTTTAAAACAGGGCTGCAAAATTTTTTCACTCCTCCCTTTGCAGGGGCAGGGCGGGCAGAGGAGAGAAAGTCCACATCCCCCATGCTCGAATCTGGGCAGGCTCTCTGACTGCCTTGACCACTAGGAGACAGGAAAAGTGTGACTTCCAAGGCTGAGTCATGAAAGGCCATGCCCGTTCCTTGTTCACCGGGAACACTCACTCTTGGAACCCTGAGCCACCATATAAGATGGACCACCCTGAGACAGGCCATGTGGGGCACTCTGGTCCACAGTCCAGCTGAGTCCAGCCTTCCAGTTCTCCCTGCCAAGGTGCCAGACGTCACAGTCCCTCCAGACCAGCCCATCTGCCAGCCGAGCGCCACTAAGCACCTCCCTCCCTCAACACCGCGTGCAACAGAAGAATCGCCCAGCCAAGCCCTGCCTGAATTCATGACTAACAAAATTGGGCACTAAAATACAACAGTGATCATTTTAAGCCTCCTGGGGTTGGGGTGGTTTGTTACACAGCAGTAGACACCGGAATGTGACTAGGATAATTACTTCTATTATTAGTTACTATTACTACTGTTATCAGTGTCAATATCAAAAGACTGATAAGGCAGGTACACTGTGCTTTCCTAACAGAGCAGGAAATAAAAGGACAGAGAGTTAAAAGGGTTTGACCAGGTGAGTTGTGAACACAGCTAGTCTTCTGGGTTGGTCATCCCTCCCAATGTCCAGCCTGGGACTCTCTGACGAGTCTTACACTAACTGTTTCTGGCTGGTAAACTGCCCTGTAGGAAGCTACAGAAACATTCCTATTACCTGCTTCTTCAGGACTCAACCCCCAGGAAAATTACTCATCCTGTGTGATCTGACCCCGAAGAATGAATTAAACTCTGTACATAGTAAACACTACCACACAAATGGTCATCATCAAATGACCATTTGCTTTTGCTGCAAAATGCAAGACAAACGAACGAGCACAACCCCGCACACACACTTTTTGAATTAAAATAATATAAAATCTAAACTCCTATTTCCCCTGAATATAGCAGAGGAGCCTTGGTGAATCCAATCTCTGTAGTATACCAGCCAAGGAGGAAAAACTCTGATGACCTGATAAGTCTTTCTATCTGTCAAAGTGAAGGAAATGACGTAGAGCTTTTAATCAATATTTATGTAACACTCACCAAAAGCTGTACTTGCTGAAGTAAAATATAACCTTTCTCTCTTTAAACACCTTTTACTTGTTATTTGAATAGGAAGTTATTCTTTCAGAATTAGCTACATCTGTCAAGCCAGCATTCCTGGCTGCCACACGTAAAGTTCTTACCATATCCCACCTTCTCTTTAACTTTCTCTTTAGCTTAGATTTTATTTATTTTTGACAACTCCCTGGGGTTTCCTGACAGGAAAAATCTTTAAGACTGGGGTAATATGGTTCTTACATTCAGAGCTACATTATTTTTTTATTAGTGTTTTTCAACTCAGAATAAGAGAGTGGGACAAATCCACCCCAAATGCAGTGAGTTTTTTATTAATGGTCCCACTGACCAACATTTATTTTAAAACTTAATGTTTCAACTTTCTTGTCTCCTTTGTCAGTTTAAGAGGTGCCCGGCATGTTCTCAAATGTGTTTTTGTTCGATCGGCATAGGTTATAGCTCTTTGGCAGGAAGGCATGGGTTAAGTAGATGAAAATTCATCAGAGTCTATCTGTGCAAAACTGCATGCCCTTACTTCCACCGTTTAGTTATGTTGCCATCAATTGATCAGAATGAAACTGTCCTCTTTCTGCCATTGATCATGGTTTATAATCCTTTATCAAAGATGGGTTTTTGAGCTTTAGTCCTTGGTTGAAAAACACAAAGATTATTTCCTTCTGCCCTTTGTCTTGTGTCTAATCCAGTCCCCGTGGCTCTCCCATCTGCCACGGATACCCCTCCCTGTTATATTTTAACCCCATCATTCAAGTGACACAGAATTAGTTAGGTTAGCCTTGCAGACTCTCCAACATAATTTTTCCCCTAAAGCTATGGCAGGGTCGAGATTTTCCTTCCTCTCCTGGGGCGAACCTTACAGAGAGGGTCACAGTCTTTCTCTGGGGGAAGGTGGTCCTAAAAGAGGAGAATGCTTTGTTTACAAGAGAAAGGTTTTATCAAATCTGGCCTCAGAAGCTCTGATGTCTACATACCTCTGGCATTCCCTTTGGGGTTTTCTGGATGTCAGCTGATCTAAGCGGAAACCAGAGAGGTAGAAGCAGAGCTCTTGAAAGACTGAAAGCAAATGGGTTGGGTGAGGGCTTAAGCCTGCTTTTTTTTTTTTTTGGCTGCACTGTGCCACATGCGGGATCTTAGTTCCCCAACCAGGATCGAACCCATGCCCCCTGCATTGGGAGCGCTGAGTCTTAACCACTGGACCACCAGGGAAGTCCCTGCTTTTTCTTTAAAAAAAAAAAAAAAATGCAAACCACTCTTTGCCTGACAAAAGCTGCAGCCATTTCTAGGTTCTCGGTTGAACACCTATGGCAGCCCAGGTCCTAACTTGCAGGCTCACTGTGATATATTCCAGACTTAACTTTAAAATATATACTATTTATTGTACCCTGCCTTGTTCCAGAAAGGGTTTAAGGCAGCTAACTGAAATATATAATCATGAAAAGCTGATTCAACTTCTTATTTGGCTAAAGACATTCTGATGTAAACGGAAAAAAGTTTTGAAATCCTCTTTTTCATTTTAAAGAGAGTTATTCAAGATGATTACCTTATTTGACAACAAACAGACGTTTCTAGTAATTGAATACAGTTAAGTATCTGTCCAAAAATTTCCTTTGGACCTTATAAATTACAGCTAATATATAGTGTTTTCATTTCTCGTGAACCACCAGGAAATCCGATGTCATCGTATAGATTATGCAGAAGAAATGTTTTGCACAGGCAAAGCTGGACAATCAATAAATTTGGATCCCCTCTGAGGTCAGTGCCTTTGCCTGTAGCACGGAGGGTCTTCTGCTCTGACCCCTCCCAGGGTCCTTCCACTTGTTATTGAAACAGGAGGGAAGGGGGCAGGGCACAACCTCTGAAAGAATAACATAGCCCAAGGACATGACATAAACTGATTAAAACCAAATGGGTCCAAGATGGCGGACAAGTCGACTTCCCCTAGACCTTGAACCTCAGTATATGCTCACTGTAACACATCAGCAAGCTAAATGACACACCCACAGGCGCCACGACAGTTCCAAGGATCCATAAGGATCAAAAAGTGGGCGGTGGCCCAATTCCTGGAAATCCCCGCCCCTTCACGAAATAGCTGAAATCCTCCTCCCACTCACTAGCCTATGAAATTACCCACCCCTATAAAAACTGACAACCCCATACCCTGGTGCCTTTCTCACCTTCTGAGATGGCCCACACTCTGTCTGTGGAATGTGTTTCTCTCTAAATAAATCCACTTCTTACCCATCACTTTGTCTCTCACTGAATTCTTTCTGCGATGAGACATCAAGAACCTGAGCTTCCTTAAGTCCTGAAACCAGGTGTGTGATCTCAGTTGGAAGACTGTGGGTTTTGGCCAGGTTCGAGTCCCAGCCATGTGGGTTCAAGTTCCCAATCTGGGTTTTGGCTGGGTTCGAGTTCTGGCACTTGGGGTCAAGTCCCAATCTGAGGCGCCCGGTTTCCTTATTTCACTTCATTCAACATTGAGGCACATTGCTTTCAATTTTTTCCTTCCACAAGCCACTTAAAAACGATGTTCCTGTGATTTACTAAATATTCAAGTGTCATTCTTTTATATCAATTTTATAAATAAACTCTTGCCTGTATCCATAGGACAGAGCTGAGTTTGCATATTCTCTGGCCAGGCTTTGGCGGGTCTCCATGGCAGTCTGCGGCCATGAGGTCAACTCCCCTCTACTGGCCGTTGCTGCCATTTCCTGAACGGATGGACAGATTCCGGAGAAAGAAGGAGAGGAGAAATGCTATGGCATCGGGGTGGAAACAGGCACCCGCATGGCCCCTCCATCCTGCCTGTGTTTAGGTGTGGGCGGGGACAACATTTGGATTACAGGGTCCCCTTTAGCTGCCTCATGGTTGAGAAGATACACTGCCCACCGGCCCTCTGGCTGACTTATTCCTGAACTGGCAACACCAGGTCGACCAGGTTTAAGGAAGCGGCGACTCGGGGGAGAGGAAGCTCATTCCCTGGGTGGGTGTCAGGCCCATTGGTGCTAAGGGTGGAAGAGGGCCTTAGAAGTTGGTTTCCACTGGGAGGGGGTGGAGCTGGGGCTGAGGAGGAGGTGGGTGTGTCCACACTCGGGCCACCCCGATGCCGCTGGAGCCTGGACTCTGG
The DNA here is from genome assembly GCF_965194805.1 of Balaenoptera borealis. Lineage (NCBI taxonomy): Eukaryota > Metazoa > Chordata > Mammalia > Artiodactyla > Balaenopteridae > Balaenoptera > Balaenoptera borealis. The sequence continues at coordinate 9,082,207 of NC_138862.1, read as the reverse complement.
CGCCTATAGCATCTGAGGTTGAGGGGCTTTTATTATTATTTTTGTTTGTTTAATAACAGGGACTTCCCTGGCGGTCGAGTGGTTAAGACTCCACGCTTCCACTGCAGGGGGCACAGGTTCAATCCCTGGTCGGGGAACTAAGGTCCCACACGTTGCACGGTGTGGCCAAAAAAAAAAAAAAAAAAAAAAAAAAAAAGTCATAACAGTGAAACAAGGAACCAAACAGAAAGAGGGAATGAAATCACAGGGGGCACCTTCTTTTTAAAAGTCCCTCCCCATGTTTTGAGCTCTGTGGGGCAGGGGAGGTGCTGAGAGACTTTCACACACAGGATCTCCTTGTGGAGGGGACTCCGTCACCCACGGTTTACAGATGAGGAAGTCGAGACCCAGAGAAGCCGGGATGTTCCGAAGATGTGTTTGTTTTAATCAGGTGTGGTAAGACACGAAAACGCAGGAATGATTATCACAGAGGAAGGAGTTTATACGCACAGCTCCCGAGAAACAGGAGGCACGGAATACTTTGCAGGGCCACCCGGGGAAGCAGAAGGGTCGGTCAGGGGCAGAGGGCAGGGGAAGGAGAGCTTGGTCCACAGCCTTTACTGGCATTTTCGTGAGAAGGAAAGGCAGGGCAGAGGAAACAGTTTAGGACTGGTAAGTTTGAATAATTACTGCAGGCTCTGGGCCATAGGGTTGTCTGCTTCTCTGTCCCTGGTTGTCTGGTTCCTGGCCCTGGGGTGATTTAGGGCAGGGAGAATATTGACGTGACATGTGACGAACATGGGAGATTGCTGAGATGTGGGCTCTGGATTGGTTGGTTTGTATATCAAAGGCACACTTGCAGGGCAGCTTTGCTATCTGTAAGAATTAGCTAGCCCTGCGAGGGGCAGTCTCTCCAGGTTCAAGACCCCAAATGCCAGAGCATCAAGAATACAGAAAATAAGAAAATATAGTCAATATACAGGATTTGAGTTAAAACACAGGTGCAGCTAATAAGGGACAGAGGCAGGGTTCAGACCCAGGCTGCCCAAGTCCAAGTCCTTCACACGATTCAGCCCTGTGAGATGTTTCTCACCTCCTCCCACCCTCAGCCGGTTAATAGGAGCCATTTAACTCACATGTCCTGCTCTTAGGAGCTTGTTTTTGTTAGGGAGTCAAAGACAGAGAGATAACTCAAATGTAAGATTAGATAACCTCCCCCCTCCCCGGCCCCCCTCTGCCGGAAAAGTCACCACAGCGGATCAAATGGTATTTTAAACGCTTTAGGACATTTACGTTTTTAAGGAGGCTTATGATTCGTTTTTTTCTATAAATTAACAACAATTTTCCTGCTTTCCTTCCTTCTTGAGACCCTCCTTTTTCATGCATCTTTGGGCTGGGGAGTCAAGTCTACTACGAAGAACATGTCTATTTAGCCAATATTTATGTGCATACCTGGGAAGTTTCTGTGGCAGGAGTGGCTGTCGGAGCTTGAGTTTCCAGAGGGCTCTCCTGCTCGTTGGAGAACCACCACGCTGGGTGTCCTCTGTGCCACTGCTCACGTGCAGGCCCACTGTCCCCACGACTGACACACAGGTGCACGGAGGTCTGTGGAACAAGCAAGGAAAAAATGAGAGGTGAATTGAGAGAAAAAATTTAATGTGGTAGATTTAGAATAGCCCCGCCCGATAGAAGTGTCAGTCACACCACAGATGTAATTTAAAATTTTCCAGTAGCTACATTAAAAAGACAAAAGGAAACAGGTGGAAAAAATTTAGAAATCTGTTCTATTTAAACCTGATATATCTGAAGCATTATCACTTCAACTTGTAATCATATTAATATTATACAAAAATTATTGAGATATTTGACATTACTTTTTTCTTTTTAAGTCTTTAAATCGCTGTGTATTTTATATTTAGAGCATCTCTCAGTTCACACTAGCCACATTTCACATGCTAAGATTTCACATCTCATGTGGCTGATGGCTGCTACCCTGGACATAGAACAACAAATACCAGGACATTTGGTCTCTTGGTTACCATGAGGAGGAAAGGGAAGGGTGGTCATCCATCTGGATACAAAGAACTTATGGGAGAAAGTTGGCCTGACTCTGAGCAGTTGAACAAAAATGAGACAGAGGAGCAAAAGGTATTAAAAAGGAAAAAAGAACAGGATGAGGGCTTCCCCGGTGGCACAGTGGTAAAGAATCCACCTGCCAATGCAGGGGACACAGGTTCAATCCCTGGTCTGGGAAGATCCCCCATGCCGCGGAACAACTAGGCCTGTGAGCCACAACTACTGAGCCTGCACTCTAGAGCCCACAAGCCACAACTACTGAGCCTACGTGCCACAACTATGGAAGCCCGCACGCCTAGAGCCCGTGCTCCGCAACAAGAGAAGCCACCGCAATGAGAAGCCCGTGCACCGCAACCAAGGGTAGCCCCTGCTCGCCGCAACTAGAAAAAGCCTGAGCACAGCGATGAAGACCCAACGTAGCCAAAAAAATTAATTAATTAATTAATTAAATAAATTTTGAAAACAAGAAAAGAAAAAAGAACAGGGTGAGAAGCACAGAAGAAGAATTAAGATGCAGAAGCACTTCGATCATTACATTTGTCCACTGCGTGAGCACATGCCAAGCTCCTAGGACGATCACTCGTGAAGTTTTCACAGCCACATTGGGGGAACTGTGATGGTCTCTTTGTCATCCAGGGAAACTGAGGCCCACAGCCCAGGTACTGCTCACAGCCTGGAAGTCGTGATCCCAGGATTCAAACCCGTATGTGTGTGACTGCGATGCTGGCCCCAAAGTTTCAGTAACATGCCCTGGGGATCCATTATGTTTGCACCGAGGTGGGAAATTTTCTACTGAAAAGATTTATGAGTAAGTTACCATGGATCCAAAAGTAACTCCCCCTGTAGGGTGTTCACCCCAATATCGACTGGAAAAATGAGGCAGGATAACCTCATAGTAACAAGAGGCCAGGAAGCCAAGATGTCACTCCTAGGTAACCGTGGCCAATTCTTTAGGAAAAAGGCTTTTTTTTTTTTCAGAATGGAAGTATCCTTATTGTTTTATTTTTAAGGAAGTGCATGTTCATTATAAAATGACCAAAGAGCCTCAATGAATCCTCTCCCTGCTCTGCAAGAATCACTGTAGGTAGTTGTGCACAGTTGGAACCGAGAATCCACACAACGTACACTGTTGTGTACCTGCCTTTTCACTTGGCTTTGGCCCTCAGGTGTCTTTCCATGGCGACACCTTCCCAGGTAGCTCATCCTTTTTTAGGGCTGTAGCGTGCTCCATCAACACATGGACCCTGATTCAACACTTCCTTCGGCAAGTTTGCAGGTTGTTTCCAATGTCGTGATATGCAAACAACCCCGAGTTTGGGAAATGTTCATATATCTTCCTATGTCTTGAAATATTTCCTCAGGATGGATTTACACGGCAGGTTTTAAAAGAAGGATGTCATTACGCATGTTATTCTGGGCCACGCCCTTCGCGGGTAAAACATCCTAATCACAGTAACAATACAACCTGCATTCTTGGCTTGTCCAGGCCCGCCATGTGGGACCCCCAAACCTCTTTGAAGTGCCCCCCTAAATTCTAAGGAGCAGGACATGGGCCTCTAGGCCACCCTACAGCTTCCTCTGGTTTCTTCTGCTCGCTTTCCCTGCACCCATCTTGTGAGATGTCAGCAACCCAGTTCTCCATGCTGAGAGCCCCACTCCCACCTCTGATGCTGCAGGTCTCCAAGCTGATGGGGGAAGGGCAAAGTCCCCCCCCCAGTTCTGCCACCTACAGGCCAAGCTCGGCACTGCCTCGGCTCCCGCTCTCTCTGTCCACAGACCCCAGAGCTAGGCAGGCCTGGAAGATTCCAGAACCTGCATGCAGGGACAGTATTAGTATGCTCAGCCAGACTGGAAGATCTGCTGGCTCTTACCTGTGGATGGGTTCTTTCCAAGGGCATGCTCAGGCCTCCAGACCACTAGACTCCTGACTCAAGCACCCACAGGCTTCAGAAATGCCCAAACCCAGTAACATCCTAGAGTGAGCAGGCTCGGGTCCTTGCTGCGTCCCCAGCCACAGACCGTTGACCCTCTGTCTCTTGGGAGTGACAAAGGGCCACATCGAGATTTTGCGGGGAGGGGTAACATGGGCATCTCCATGTGTCTGAGGCTGACAAGGATGGGGAGACTGGAGAGGACAACTCAGGGCTGGGGTCAGATGCATTTAAGAACGTTGAAGTGTCAGGGCTGGAGGGGACCTGAGCTGGTGTATCAGTCAGCATTACTGCAGTAACAAACATCCCTGAATTCTCTTTGGCTACAACAGCAAAGACGTCTTTCTCACTACATTACCGGGTCCACTGCTGTGGCCCTGCTCTGCCCATCTTCTCATCCCAGGATACAGGCTCAAGAAACAGCCTCTTCTGGCTCTCAAGGCAGAGGAAGAGAGCAGGAGAGTGGGCAGACACTCCCACAGTGCCTCCTAGAAAGAGGGTGTGCTCACACGTGGCTTAAGTCCATGGATTCATGTTCCATTGGCCAAAAGATACCCCATGGATAAGCCCAAAGTCAATGGGGCAGGGATGTCTAATCCTTTAACAGGGGAGGGGAGAGTGATTCACTGTGAACGCCAACTCTAAGTACGGCAGATAGCACATCCCTAACTCTGTTACACACCTGAGGAAACTGAAGCACAGGGAGGGAAAGTGGCTTGCCCAAGTCCACACACCAGGTAGCAGCAGAACCAGGGCTAGCACCGAATCTCTGGCAATCACCCAATGCTCTTAATCCTACCCTCAGAGTTTCCCAAAATATGTTCCAAGAGATATTAACGAGGGTCTTTATTGTAAGACATCTCAGAGCCTTTAATATGCCATTGAGATTTATGACTCTGCCGGTTAGGGAAGTGGATTCTAGCTTTTTCTGACTTTTTTGACCCCAGAACCCACAGAACCAGCTGAGGAGCAGTTTGGAGAGGTGGCCCTACTGGGAACACATTGCGAAACACAGCAGCACCACGCCAGCTAATCAAATGGACTCTAATTCACCATCAGGAACTTGAAACTTAAAGTTTTGCATTGCTATAAGGAATGTTCTAAAAACACAACCTTCCTATAAATTCTTCACAGCTTAGAAACAGACACAGCTTTCACTTTTAGAAAGTTCACGTAACTTTGTGAGGCCATCATTAATTTTGATTATTTTTTCCACTTTCCTTTCTTTTTTCAGTTGTAGCCGAAAATGTAATAAATGCAATGAAACTGATCTTCATAAAGTCTTTGGTGGATGAATCATAGGTCTCTGGAAAATGTGTTTGCCTATCTACTACACGTCTTCTTTTTTTTTCTTTGATAAAAACAACAAATGTTACATATCATTTCTCAACCATAAAAATATGTTTTAACAAAATGAAAACGTGTGCTTTGGTGTGATAATGGCAAAACATGTCATTCTCAAGACATCCCAAGTGGTCATAAAGGGCCTCCAGTTGGGACCATGGAACTATTCTGAAAAAGGCACAGGAATTAGATCATCTCAAATCATTAGGGTATTTTTTTTCCATGATGAATCTTTTGATCAGCAACATATGTGAAATTAAAATCAGCTTTATACGGTTTTGTCAAAGGCTTCACAAAGTAAAATCCTATTCAAATAGCTCAAAAATAAAACTGTGAAATACACTGCAGTCACCATTTAAAAGAATTCTCTGACATACTCGAATAGATGGTAACCCAGGCCGGGAGGGTCAGCTCCTTTTTCCAAGGCTCTCAGGCAGGCAGCTCCACAGATCACAAACTCTTGGGTTTGAAGAGGCCTGAAAGCCACCAACCAGCTCACCCAGGGCCTGGGTCCTCTCTGATACGTCCCTCCAGGTCACAGCACAGGACCCAGGACAGACTCCTTCCTTGGGATAGATTGGGAGGTATAGAACTGTTCTTTATGTGCAACCAAGACACACTTCCCTACAATTTCCATCCCTTGGGGAAGGAGAAAGTGAGTCTCATTCCTCTGTTCCATGACCATCCCTTCAAATATGTCAAGACGATCATCTTCCTCCCAATCTTCTCTTCTCCGTGTCAAACACCTGCAGTTCCCTGGCTGCTCCTGGTGCAAATATCTCTAAGGGCTTTCAGCTGCTGGAGATGGACATTGGCCTAAAGGAGCCCCATGCGTCCAGGACACCAGACAGGGCAGAGACAACCTGGGCTGCTGTACCCCAGGAAGTGGGGATAAGGGGGGACAGGTGGCATCAGAGCCACGTGGGACTGGAGGACCTCGTCGTCTTCATCTCACTGTGTCACCGTGACTGTGACCCCACACTGCCACGATGTGGCCTTTCTACCCAGGACCAAACATTGACTATGTAGGGATGTTTGTTCCTGCAGCAACACTGACTAATACACCACCAGCATATATGTATGTATGTATGTATATATATATATATATATATATATATATTTATATATAAATATATATATATATATATACACACACATACACATATATACCACTTAGATGACATTCATAGATTTGCAGAATATTTCTATTACCATTCCAGGATGAAGTCATTTGTCATTTTTATTAGTGGTCTGCACCAAATCTAAGATTTCAGGTTGTTTTCCGATAGTATTGAAAATATATTTTAAATAATCTAAATCTTTTAGGTGTGGTGTCAAAAGAAAAGTCCAGCCAAATTTTTGTTCTATCAGATCACAGTCTTCTTCAAATAGTACAGGGGTTTCTTTTCTCCTCAGTGCTCCCTTTACATCCCAGACAACCTGCTTCTATGACAGTTGTGAGAAAGAGTAAAAATCGTTTGGAGAAGAGAGTTCGGTCAGGCCTCCATCTCTGTCTGGGCCTGCCTGGGGAACCTGTGGGTTTCATTCTGTGAGCCCAGAGGCCTGGCGTCCCCATGTCCACACCTGAGTGAGCTGGAGGCCTCCGCTAACTGCTGGGGTCCATCCACCTTCTGGCCTCGCTGCGGACAGTGAGCCATTGTTTTTCTGAAGGAGAAAATGACATTTAATGAGGGCACGCAGCCCCTCAGGCTTCTGTGCCAGCAGTCTCATCCTGGAGAACACAGGGCGACAAAATGCAGTTGTGCCAGGCAGGGCCCTGGAGCCCACATACCTCAGGCCACAACTCCCCCACTGACCCCACTCCTGCAGGCGTCACCTCGGGTCCCTGGGTGCACCGTCCTCCTGAAACTGGACTCCATGGGACAGGACCGCAGGGTGTATTGCAGCAACAGGCGTAAGCCACTTGCTCTTCCTCCCTGCTGGAGGGGAAGCAGCCAGAATCAATTAGCTACTTAACCGACATGCTGGAAATCACAAATTGCTGAAATGCCTTACGGATGATTAACAGGGTCTCAGCATCTGCTTTGTCAGGAGGACCCTGAACTCGCCAAGGTGATGCCCAGGGTGCCCTCCTCACCGCCCCTGCTCAGCACATCCATTCTGTTTCCATAACAGTAAGTGTAATAGGGAAAAACCTTTTGTATTCTATTACAAGTTAATCTTGTAATAGAATTACAAGATTAAAGGGACGTTGCCTATAAGCTTAAATTATACATAGTGGCCCGTCTCTGGGACCCCTGCCTCCCAGGTAATGAGCATTAAGCTAAAATAACTTTGTTTAGCTCACAGGAAACACCCTGACCAGGCCCACCTGTGAAGGACTGCAGGGAGGAGGAAATTAACACATCCCCTCCGGAGGCCGATGGGAACCAGGGAGTGTTTGACTTTACTCCCCGCCTTTTAGTATAAAAGGAGCCTGAATTCTAACTCAGGCAAGATGGTTCTTTGGGGCATGAGTCCACCATCTTCTCGGTCTGCTGGCTTTCCGAATAGAGTCATCATGCCTTGCCCCAGCAAGTCGTCTCTCGATTATTGGCCTGTCATGCGGCGAGCAGAAGCTTAGACTCAGTAACACAAGGGCTGCATAAACCACCAACCCGGGCTCAGTGCTGATCTTTCTGAAGGGCAGTAAGAAAATACTTGCCACCTGAGATCTTTCTGCAGGTCGGTGAAGGCAGCACTTTCGCCTGTGGGTTGCATCATCCTCAGAGGTGAGCCTGGCTTTCTGACACAGGCGTATGCAGAAGGGTGAGTTTCATCACAACTACACATCTCACTGGTGCTTATAGGCAATGAAGACTCAGCACCTCCAGCGCATAAGAACAGGCTAGTTGCTGTGTTCCTATGTCCCTAAGTGAAGGTTGCCCCAAGGACAATACGGGGAGGCGATCACCCTGCCAGCATCCACTTGGACCAGCCGTGAGGAAGCTTTTGAAGCATCAACACACTTGTGTGTGGGGAGGTACTGAAGCTGTGCTCCCCAGGAATGCTTTGTGCAACTCAGGACTTCTGCCATCTGCTAGGCCTCGCCCGGCGATGGTCTCCAGTCCTAAATGGACTTACGTCCCATCCCTTCATGACACTTGCATACGAGGAAAGCGCCTATCTGGACTCCATGACTTTGGCCCTTGACGATTTGCTTCAGTATGTTCGCGTTTATGGTTATGCCCTTAGATTTCATTGAGGTCATTACAATAAGCAGCTGGATGAGAACTGCTTCTGCATTGGGGCTGAAATCATTGTCAAGGGTAGGGCTCATTTTGTTACCCAGTAAACCCAATAGAAGGTCCAAGGAAAGATTTAAAATTTTTTAGAATATAATGCCATAGGGGAAAAACCTCTTAAAAGATTGCTGACTCCACTTTTTCTAAAATGAATATTATGCAACCTAGTGGCTGCTAGGAAGTTCAGAGCCAAATTCAAGGATAAGTCTCAGAAGTACCTGGGCTCTGCCTACGGTATCTGCTTCCTTTTCTTTTGCAAGGTCTTGGGTTTGTTGTTGTTGTTACATTAACATTGCCATATATATTATTTGGCTTTGTGTATAGCAGCTTCCAAGGTTTTTGGAAGGAGATAGAGTATAAATAAATAATGCCCCTAATTAAACTCAAAAGCTTTTGCGCAGCAAAGGAAACCATAGATGAAATGAAAAGACAACCCATAGATTGGGAGAAAATATTTGCAAATGATGCAATCGACAAGGGCTTAATTTCCAAAAAATACAAACAGCTCATGCGGCTCAATATCCAAAAAACAAATAATCCAATCAAAAAATGGGCAGGAGACCTAAATAGACATTTTTCCAAAGAAGACATACAAATGGCCAAGAGGCACATGAAAAGATGCTCCACATTTCTAATCATTAGAGAAATGCAAGTCAAAACTACAATGAGATATCACCTCACACCAGTCAGAATGGCCATCATCAAAAAATCTACAAACAAAAAATGCTGGAGAGAGTGTGGAGAAAAGGGAACCCTCCTCGACTGTTGGTGGGAATGTAAATTCGTATAGCCACTATGGAGAACAGTATGGAGGTTCCTTAAAAAACTAAAAATAGAGCTAACATATGATCCAGCAATCCCACTCCTGGGCACATACTGGGAGAAAACCATAATTCAAAAAGATACATGCACCCCAATGTTCATTGCAGCACTATTTGCAATAGCCAGGACATGGAAACAACCTGAATGTCCATCACCAGAAGAATGGATAAAGAAGATGTGGCATTTATATATACAATGGAATATTACTCAGCCATGAAAAGGAATGAAATAGTGCAATTCGCAGAGACGTGGGTAGACCTAGAGACTGTCATACAGAGTGAAGTAAGTCAAAAAGAGAAAAACAAATATCATATAATATCGCTTATATGCAGAATCTAAAAAAAATGATACAAATGAACTTATTTACAAAGCAGAAACAGACTCAGACTTAGAGAATGGACTTATGGTTACCAGGGGGAAAGGGTAGTGGGGAGGGATAGATTGGGAGTTTGGGATTGACATGTGCACACTGCTATATTTAAAATAGATAACCAACAAGGACCTACTGTATAGCACAGGGAACTCTGCTCATTATTCTGTAATAACCTAAATGGGAAAAGAATTTGAAAAAGAACAGATACATGTATATGTATAACTGAATCACTTTGCTGTACACCTAAAACTTACACATCATTGTTATTCAACTATGCTCCAATATAAAATAAAAATCTTTTAAAAAGGAAAAAAATAATGCTAGATATTGCTAGCTCCGTAAACAAGTTTAGCTCTGTACTTCTGCAGGAATCACCTGCATTTTCAGGTCTGGAGACAATTCCACAGCACCGTGGGCAGACCCCACTGATTAAAGTCTCTAAGACATTTGCAAATCCTAGAAATGTGGGGAAAAGGAATCCCTGTTAGCTTAATGCAGAAACTCTGATTCTGTGACTGGAGGGCAAACATCAACAAGTCTTTTGAAAATGGCATTTCCCCACCCAATCCTGGGAAATGATGGGACAGGCTGCAGTACTTTCTATAAGAAACATTTTCTGTAAGAGAGTACCCTCACTTCACCCCTCCCCAGAATATTCCTTTTTAAAAAATTCCTAGTTAGAAACTCTACATTGTCACTGATTGAAGAAAAACAGTTTTTCAAAAAAAGGAAGCAGACTCACTGGTACAGAGAACAAATTAGTAGTTACCAGTGGGGAGAGGGAAGGGAGGAGGGGCAATATAAGGGTAAGGGGAAAAAAGGGTTATTATGTGTGTGAAACTTTTGAAAATTGTAAAGCGCTATGGAATTTAAAGAGTCTTTCATTCAATTAAAAAAAAACTATAAAAAATGACTAAATAAACAAACAACAGAAAAAAAACCGTTTCTAGAAGATAACTAGCACACTAAAGCAGAAGCCTCTTAAAAAGGTGATTAAAACATTATGGTTTTTCCTATTTTCCATGACACCACCTAATAACTAACCTATTGTCAATCACACACAGGATCTGGGGAGGAGCTTTACCCCACCCCCAATTGAACATTTTTCCACTTAAAGACATGAAGAGGCAGAAATAACCCAGTTCTGCATGGTGTTAAATTATCCTTGGTGTCCTGTTAGATAACCAAGGGTTCTAAGCTGCTCTGTCTTTTTCTTTTTCTTTTTTTTCTTTTTGAGACTGGAACAGCACAAGCTTTATTCAATGGTTAAAGAATGGAGAAGTCTGCTCTGCCTTTAATAGCTCTAAGACAGTGGAAATGTCACCTTTCTTCTCGGCCTCCATTTTCTTATCTTTGAAACCAGATACGTGTCTTGGACAATCTTAATGTCTTCTCTTACTCTGAGCCTTTTTTTTTTTTGACTGCGCCAGGCGGCATGTGGGATCTTTTTTCCCCAACCAGGGATCGAACCCGTGCCCCCTGCTGTGCAAGCGCGGAGACCTAACCACTGGACCGCCAGGGAAGCGACCTGCTGGAACCAACCATTCCTCTAACTGCCAGCACGCGCCTTTCTAAGGGGAGTATTCAAAATGTCCACCAGGGGGCGCCTGATTCACTGCAAACAGTGGCCTGGGGGTCAGGACAAACTGTGGGCAGGTGGGGTGACCCCAGTTTTCCCATGCAGTCCTGGAAGGATTCCTGGCATCCAAGGATGGGAAGTCCTCCTAGGGGTTAGGACAGAATGGCACCATCTCCTCTCCCAACCTGTTTTGCAATTTTTCCCCACCTCTGAGCAGCTGGTCTGGACAATGCTGTGTTTCTGAAATTTCTGGCATTTGGTAGTTTGGGGCCAGCTGCCTATGTGGGAAACTTTTCAGTTCATTCACTTATGATCCACCAGAAGCCAAGAATCTGGAAGCTGCTTGAAGTTGAAAAAAAGGTCTGTCTCTTGCCCTCAACCCCTGGATACTGAGAGCTGGGCTCAAGGCCAGCCTGACAGCTGTGATTGAGGGGGGGTGGTCAAGGAGGGTCCTGGGTGATGGGAAGGGGGGCAGGGGGCAGAGGAGTGGGGAGAGGTGTGCCGACGCTATTCTTCCAAGACGTCCTGAATGCATCTCCTCTCATGGAGGCTATAGTCAACCATGGAAAAAATATGCTGTTTCGGCCACTCTATTTGTTGCTGGAATCTCACACCACGTGGGAATTCTCTGGGTATCATTACACTCAGACACCAGATTCTACGTGCTTCCAGTGAAGTTTCTTGGATTCTTGGGGGTGCTATTTCTAAGGCTTTTGAAGAACTTCCCCAGCTCTGTAGAATATGTTTGTTATGGATTGTTTTTCCCTCAAAAAGATATGTTGAAATTTTAACCATCAGTACCTGTGAATGTGAAGTTATTTGGAAATAGAGTCATTGCAGATGTAATTGGTTATGTTAAGAGGAGGTCATTAGGGTGGGCCCTTAATCCAATAGGACTAGTGTCCTTATAAGAAGAGGATATTAGGACATAGACACAGACACAGAGAGAAGGCCATGTGATGACAGAGGCAGAGATTGGAGTGATGTTCTACAAGCCAAGGAACACCCAGGAGTGCCGGCAACACCATCAGCTGGAAGAGGCAGGAAGGATTTGCCTCTACAGGTTTCAGGTGCTGACACTGTGACTTTCAACTTCTGGCCTCCAGGACTGTAAGAGAATAAATTCCGTTAAGTCCCCCAGTTGGTGGCACTTTGTTACAGCAACCCCGGGGAAACTAATCCAATATTGAAAGTGAAATGAGGGTGGAAGTGTTTGCATACAACATGATGGAACACCCCAGGTCACCACAATTTTGAAAAACAATTCGGTCAATGTTTTGTTTTCCTTTCTCAATCAGTGTTGCTTTGCTCTTGCTAACACTGAACATAAGGCAGCCTTGCCAATTATCTCCAAATTTGCTCCATGGAATAACTGTTTCTCAGTCATCTCCTGCCCTTCTAACATCTCCAACCTTTCTTCTCTCTTTCTCTGGTACTTCCAAACAAAGACAAAGACTGAAAGAGATCGTTAACCTTTATATATTTTTTTCTCTTCTTTCACTCTCAAAAATGTCAGTCTATGGTCACAGTGGGTTGAATGGTGGCCCTACCAAAATTCACATCCACTTGGAACCTCAGACTGTGACCTTATTTGGAATAAGGGTCTTGGCAGATGTAATTAAGGTAAGGATCTCAAGACGAAATCATCCTGGATGATGGTGAGCCCTAAATCCAATGACAGGTGTCCCTGGAAGAGTCAGAAGGGGAAAAGAACACAAGGAGAGACACAGAGAAGGCCATGTGTAGATGGAGGTGAAATTTGAAGTGATGCTGCCACAAGCCAAGGAGTGCCAGGGGCCACCAAGAGCTGGAAGAGGCAAGGAAGTATTCTCCCCTGGAGACTTTAGAAGGAGTGTGGCTTGCTGACATCTTAATTTCAGACTTCTGGTCTCCACAACTGTGAGGGAATACATTTCTGTTGTTTTAAAGCACGCAGTTTGTGGCCAACTGTGCAGCTGCCCCAGGAAGCTGATACGATATAAAAGGTCTACATGTGCTGCTCCAAGGTTGACCACTGCCCCTTCCTAAAATACTCTTCAAACTTGGCTGCTGAGGCTCTATCCCAGCTTTTTTCCTTCACTCGCTAAACAAGTATTTACTAAGCACCTACTATGTGCCAGGGACACTGCTAGGCCCAGGGCTATGGCTGCAGTGACAGACAGTCCCTGCCCCAGGGAGCTTATGATCTTCCACTAGCTTGTCTCTCCTCCTTCCTTCCTCGTCCCACTAAACAGCCGTGGGATCTCCCTCTGCCCCTTGAAGCTTCTGTCACAGGAACAACCCCCAAGTCCACAACTCCATCCTTTCCCTGCGTCTCCTCGCTTTCAGACCTGCCTTCTTTGGCTGCTCCATGATTCCTCCTGGGGCCTCCTGCTGAGGCAAAGGCCTTCCTCCCTCTAAGCACCTCTATTCCCATCAATATAACCCTGTTCTCCCGTAGGGCACCCCCCATGTGGCACACAGGTGCCTTGATGGCTCCCCTCTGACGGGGCCACGCCCAGGCCCAGCCCCAGGCCTCTTCCACCTTCTTCCCTCTCCCTTCTGGCTGCCCTTGCCCACCTCTCATCACCCAGATCTGTGTCACTCACGCAGACTAGTGGTCTGAAAACCTCACTTTCACAGGCACGCCTCACGTCAAAAACCCCTGATGGCACTGGACTGACCCCAGAATAACATCTGGCTCCTTGGCAGGGCAGCTCTCCTTACGAGGAGCCCAGCACACGTGCCCCTGCAGGCATCCTCTGCTCCTGCCAACCTGGACCACTCACATCCTTCAACACACCCAGCCCTGTCCTCCTCCTTCCCTCCTTCCCCAGTGCCCTCGAGCTTCCCTAATCCAACCCTTCCAACCCCTGGCCCAGCGTCAAGCTCACCTCCACAGGGAACGTGTCCTCTCCTTCTCTGGAGCGCTGACGGGTCCTGGAGCAGGCGATGGCCTGCCACCTGTGCAGTATCCTGTCTCCCACCTCCCTGTTCCTGGAACCTGAACCTGGCGGGAGCCACCCTAGGGCACCATGGCAGCACCAGCGCCCACCCCTCCCAGCTGCCACTATAGGAGTGGGCCCAGCAACCAGCCTCACGGTGGACCAGAGTCCCACCAAGAACATGGAAGTAGGATGGTAGATTTCAGCTCTTGGGGCACATTTTATCCACCTTCAAGTGAAACATGAATCTCTTTAAAAAATACTGAATAGATGGAAAGAAGGTGACAAGCTCAGTGTGATGGTGAGTACTGTCCCCAGAACACACATGCCCCTCCCCCATCACCTCTGCTGTCAAGGACCCCAAGGTCCCCTGCTATGGGTTGAATTTCATATGTTGAAGTCCGAACCCCCTGGACCTCAGAATGTGACCATATTTGGCCAATAGAGTCACTGACTCTATTGTCAATGAGTCATGTGACTCATTGACCAATACAGTCATTGCAGATGTAATTAATTAAGATGAGGTCAGACTGGAGTAGGGTGGCCCTTAATCCAAAATGACTGGTGTCTTTATAAAAAGGGGAAATTGGACACAGACATGCAGAGAGGGAAGATGATATGAAGACATAGGGAGAGGACCATCATCTACAAGCCAAGGAGAAAGGCCTCAGAAGACACCAACCCTGCCGACACCTTGATTTCAGGCTTCTAGCCTCCAGAACTGCAAGACATTTCTGTTATTGAAGCCACCCAGTTTATGACACTGTGTAACGGGACACTTACCAAATGCTCTCAGACATCTCCCAATCCTCTGTCCTAAAGAACTGCATTTGCCCCCAGTACCCTCAACTAGAGACATCCTTAATTCCTAAAGGGCAGTTACACAGCTCCACTGGCCGCTAATTACTCGGCTTTTCATGGTGGGTTGGGGGAGGCGGGTGTGGAAAAGCCCTGTACCCCCTTCCTTCCCCTCCCCCTTTTCTTCTTGGATCCCTTGGGGGTGTCTCCATTCAGCCAACACTGAGGGAAGGTCTGCCGTATGCAGCCACGGTGCTGGCAACTGGACCACACGTCGCACCCTGATGTGAAAAGGATGTCAGGGCACCTTCTGAACCTCACCGTGGCGTCTACATGTCTGCTGCGCGGTGAGCGAGTGCCCTCTGGACCCTGAGTTCAGCCCTGGAGTAGCAGTTGCCCGTGAGAACGTGGATCTTCTTGGACGCACAGCATTCTGTGCAAATATTCTAATTTTATTCTGTTCTTCAAAGGAAAAGAGGAGACCCTTCTCTTGGGAAATTCTAACCCACTGAGGCCAAAAATGAGAACCATTTTCCCCAAAGGGCTGGTGGGAGGCTCCTGGGCCCCAGCAGCGGTGGGCAGCTCTGGCTGTGGGTCTTGACACGTGAGACCAGGCAGGGCACGCAGCTGGGCAGGGCAGGCTGGGACGGCTGAGTCCTGTGCCCCGGGAAGGGCAGGGGGTGAGGGGCAGGCGAGCCCCAGGGCGGGACAGAGTGCCAGCCTGGAAGCAGAGCCAGGAAGGGAGGGAGTCCAGACCAGCAGGGAGAGGCCAGCCCACCACTGTGCAGGACTGGGGAGTCGGGCAGGGACCCAGGAGGAGAATAGGGTCCGGGGTCTAGAGAGGCAGGCAGGTGGGCTGGGAGACGGCCATGGCCGGCCACAGGCCAACAGTTCAGGAAGGAAACGTCAGGCCCAGGCAGAGGGGGCGTGATGGTGAGCAAGGCCAGGTCTCCCAAGGATAGACTGGGAAGCTCACCAGCATAGGGGCAGCTACCCTGAGAGCAAGACCTCAACTAGCCTCCTGGCCCAGATGGTAGAAGGGAATTGTGTCTCTGAAGAAAAAGGAAAGCGCAAGTTTTCAGAAGTGGACTGACGGAGAAGCAATTTGAGAAGCCAGGCTCCTGAAAGTCGGGCAAGCGCTCCCGCCTGAGGTCAGGACCCAAATAGGATGGGGGTGTGGGGGAAGGGGAAGGGGGGAGGGGAGGTACACAGAGCAGGGAGAAAGGAGGGCTGGGGATGACGCCAGTCCGAGAGCCACGCTTTTGGAAACCAAACATCCTGATGGTCTTTGCATTGTCCCCAAAGCCACTGACCTGCCCCAGACACTTCCATGACTTAACACCAGCTCTCAGACTGCCTTTTCCACCTGGACAATAATCTTTTGAGAGCCACTGGGTTTAGAAAACACTCTTACTGCCTACGGATCTCAGGCTGGAGGACTGGTCAGCAGTCAACCCCCAGCCAATACAGGGCCAGCCTGGAGGGTAGGCGGCCCAGATCAGGAAAAAGTCTTATTTGGTCTGCATCAGAGCTCTTGGGAGAGATGAAAAGGCGTGGGTGGTTGAGCAGGTGACATTGAAAGTTGACCTGCGTTGATGTTTGAGTTGCGAAAACCCATTAACCAGAAGACTAATGTTTAGCTTTCTGCTGCTGTTGATAAGAGCAGGGTGCTTAGGAAAGTTGCACCTTTTACCACTTCCTGACCTGGAATAAAAATAGCTTCTTTTTTCCATCAATAGGTAGACAAATTCGGGGTTTTATCCTTTAGTGAGTTTGATCAACCTACAAATAGTTCATCTTTCCCTGTAATTCTAAAAAATAAAAAAAAAAAAAAGCCATGTTGTGACATTTAAAAGGAAAAGGCATTGGTAGAAATCATCTGCTGTTCTGCAACGTCTCCCTCCTCTTTCCCCTCCCCACCACCCACTATTCCACTTGCAGAAGCGCTGGCAGGGGTGACGTCTCTGGATTAGAAATTCCGCGGCTCCACAGTCTCAAAAGACAGAGCTAACGTGGGTGAGTACGAATGACTGATTCTCAGTGAGTCTGAGAACCAGAAACTTACAAGAGAAATGACCTCTTCTCCTGGAACTGATCGTCTGAGGAATCGGGCAGCCAGGCCGACAGCACTCATGCTGCACCTTTCCCCGCGACGTGAAGGCTGGCCCTCCACGATGACGAACACGCAGAGAATCCAAGACACCTGGACGCGCCCCTCCTCCACCAGCTTACACAAGACAAGGGGCCCACGTGGGCACAGTCACCTGGTCCTGCAGACAAGGCTTTGCGTGAGACAGACAAAGGCAATGAGAGCGTTCTGGTAGGAATTATCTGAATAGGAACGGCCAGGGTGCTCGGGGGGTTGGGGGGGGTTGTTGTTTTTTTTCCCAAGAAGGGCAGAAGCTGACGCGTGGGGGAGAAGATCCAGGGACCTGAAATCTTTGTCCCAGAAGCTAACCCCGGCCTGAGCCTGTGGGAGAAGCCCTGCATCGTAATCTCAGGCTATTCTTGGCTCTTCATCTCTGGGACCCGTGAACCCCACCTGTGTGGATGGAAGGGGCTGACTTCCTGACCCAGTTTAGGGGCCCCAAGTCTCGGCAGAAATTTCCAGGTGGCGTCCTGGAAGGAGCAAGCCAGGCTGCTGGGCCTGAGTGGTTGCAGGTCTCAGCAGGGGTGTCTGACGGCCGTGAGGGCTGTGTGAACCTACCCTGCGCCTGCTCGGACACAGCCTGCGGGGAGGTGGGCGTGGGAAGGAGGGAAGGGGAAGCAGGTCCACCAGGAGATGCTGCTCCTGGAGCTGGTAGAGATGTCAGCCACGTGGCCTCTGAGTGCCGGGGCGCCGGCCTGCCGCCAGCACCCCATCAGGAGAACTCGGTCCCCACCAGCCGTCGGCTCATCGACCCACACCCCAAGCCTCTGTGGAGCCGCAGGTGGCCCGTCTCGCCCCACCTTACACCTCACATCCCACCTGCCCTCCCTGGCCCAGGCTGGCCCAGGGTGGGAGTCGAGGAACCGGTGTTGGACACGTAGCGACCCACAGGCTACTTTCTGGGAAGGAGGCCTGGGACAGGTGGCTGAATCTCCCCAACTTCACCTTCTCCTGCACAACAAAGAATACCAGAGCCACTTCTGTTATTGTAAAGATCAAAAAACTGAAGCTTGTGGCAGTCCTTCTTAGAGCAGGGAACAAATAGAAGGCTTCCCTCTTCGAAGGCAGAAGGGGTGTCTTGGCTTCACTGCTTCTCCAATCTGGGTCCTCCAGACTTGCCCTCGGAATGGGAAAGAGGGCAGTGATTAAGGAATTAGGAACGTCCGCTGTAAAGTCAATTCTCCTTTCATCGTTGTAGCTTCTGTAACAAATCCAAGTATCCCCATCGGCAGGTGGATATTTTGGGCAGGCCAGAGCAAAGGTAACCGACAGGGTTTGTTACCAATTAAAACCAAGTAAAATCAATTTTAATGTAATTTTAAATTAAAATTTTAAATTTTAAAATAAGTTTCAAATGTTAAAACTCACCAGCCCAAGACTACCTGGGGCATACTTGGAGTCACAGTTAGGTGTATTAGCTTAGAAAGGAGAACAGTGGGGAAACTGCAGAGCACCTCAAATGGGGGGAATCAGGAACTAACGCAGACCCTTCCATAGGCTTATCATAGGGTGATTTGTAATCAAGGCAAGTGGCCGGAAAAACGTCGTATCTTTAGAACAGGTGAAGAACACGTGAGTCCGAGCAGAGTTACCTGAGCTCAGCTTGTCTGTAGTCTTGTTGAGAACATAGGTCTGAACAAGCTTGGTTTGTCTCCCGTGTCATGGTTTAATAGGTTTATTGTTTGGGGATATAGCGCAGTTTTGTAAGCGGTGGCTTCTGTTTCAATTCCGTTTCCTCTCACAGCCTAACTACCAGTAGGTTCAGTTTTTCCTTTATCATACATAATTTTCAGAATGCTGACACATCAAAATTATAGTGCTTTATCTTGATTTACCAACTTTAGACCAAAATCTTATAACTTATAGCTATGAAAGATGAGTGATTTAGCTTACTATACTAACCCCCAACACCTCCACCTTCTCCGCATTTTTGTTAATTTTATTTTACTTTTAGTTCTTCCACTGGTTATATTTATAACTCTCAACCAGTAGTTCTCAACAGGGGGCAATCCCCTTGGGTGTGTGTTGGGGGGGGGGGGGTGCGTGCATTTGGCGATGCCCGGAAACAGCGTTAGGTTGTTACAACTTGGGGGTGAGGCTGACATCTAGGTAGAGGCTAGCAATGCCGCTAAACATCTTACAATGCACAGGACAAACCCCAAAACAGAGATTTCTCCGGCCCAAACCATAACAGTGCCCAGGGTGAGAAACCCTGCTTTAAACAATACATTCAAACCTCTTGGTCCATCAACCTTAGACACTACTGGACTTTGCATCCTCTGTGATGAAGAAATGTGGCCTGTCTCCTCCATTCCATCTCTTCCCTCTCTTGCAGCCATGCCAAGGTTTGATCATCCACATTCTACTTAGACTGAAAACTGAGAATTTGGTCCAAACCTTGGTTCTTAAATACAAAACCCAATAAACAGTGTTTACAACACCATGGCTATATAAATATTGATCTCTGAACCACGTGATGTGATTCAACCCGTGAAGCAGGAAATACCGTGCTTTGTCACCAGCTTGGGCCCCTCCAAGGAGACAGAGCCGGGTGTCAGGGTCTACTGGATTCTTTCTTCTTACACCTCACCACCAGCTCCAATCATGCCCCACTTTAGTTTCCTTCATGTTTGAACCATGACATCCTTGTGCAGTTTTTGGGTTTGATGGAGTTTAAACATTTGTTCACAAAAGAAGCATATTCTTTCACCTCATCATAAAATCATCCAGCTTTCTTAATCACACTCTTTGTTCAGAGAATCTAGTTTCACCTTAAAGCTGTGCTCCCTAAAGTCTGTTCTTCTCATCCTAATTTGGAACGTTTGCTTCCTACATCCACTGAGTGGCTCGCATCCTGACACCTATTTTCTGTTTTCTCCTGGGTTAGGTTCACTTGTGCCTGCAGCCTTCCCTTCCCTTCACTGGATTCTTTCTAGCTCCAAGAGGTGGTACATTCTGTTGGTGAAGTGCTGGACTCTCGGTGCAACTTCAGGCCCACCACATAGTAGCTGCACTACCCTGGACCAGTTCCCTAATCCTCCTATACCTCAGTTTCCAGTGTATAAAATGAGATTATAATGATAAATAGAGTGACTTAACTCAAGGTAACTGTGAGGATAAAATTAGTTCCTGCATATCAAGTGTTTAAAACCATGCTTGGTATTTTGTAAGCCCTTGATAATTGCTGGCTATAATTGTCATTATTTTACTAGAGTATATCCTTAAGTAATTTTTCCAGACAGATTACATGGAAGGTAAAACTTTCTGAGTCTTTTCATGTATGAAATGTCTTTATTTTGCCTTCTCAGTTGATTGACAAGTTGCTAGATATAAAGTTCTATGTTTGAAATCACTTTCCTTCAGAACTTTGAAGGCATTGTCTTACTGTTTTCTAATATCCAGTGTTGTTGATGAGAAATTCAATGAAAATGTGATTCTTGTCCCTTTGTATATAACCTTTCTTTACATCTGTGAGTTTTTAAGGTCTTCTCTTTATGTTTGGTGTTCGGAAATTTCACAAGGACCTGTCTAGGTATGAAATTTGACCTATTCAACTTGCCCAGTATTTGTTGAACACTTTAGTTGAGCCTGTGTTTCTCTTCAGCTCTGATAGGTTTATTTTAAGCTCTGGTACTTTCCTTCTATTATTTTTTCTGAATATTTCCTCCTTTCAATTTTCTTCTTCTGTATTTTTGGAACTGCTGTCTGATAAAATACTGGACTTACTGAATTGATCCTTTATGTCATCTACATTTTCTTTCTTATTTCCATCTTTTTATTCTGGAAGATTGCCTTTACTCTTTCTTCTAAGTCTTTTATTACAGGTTTTATTTTGATAATAATATTTTTAATTTTCAAGAGCTCTTCTTTATTCTCGAAGTGCTCCTTTTTCAGAGCAACTATTCTCATTTTATAAATGCAATATCTTCTAAAATTTCTCTAAGATTCTTATTGAAAGTTGGATAGAAATTTTGTTTTGAGTTCTTATCTGTTGACTAGTTTATTGATTCTTTCTCTGGCATCAGTTATTTTGCTTATCATTTTGGTCCTCCTGCTTGGGGCTATTTTTCCTTTTAATGTATGGTGCTCCTTGGTTGCCATTCATATTTATACACCAAAAGACAGGGTTGGTTAGTACAGGTAGCTATCTTCTGTTATCGTGTAGGCCGGACCAACTGCCTAGATGGGCTAGCTGGGAATTGTGGAGAATTTGTTCTCAATCCTCTCATATCCATCACCTCTCCCTCTCCCCTTCTCCCCACATAGACCACTCGCTCTTTCCCTCTACTGGATTCTTCTCTCCCTGGCCCCCACCTCCCAGCCACTAGCCCATCCAACAACTGCAACAAGTCAATACCTACAGTGTGAGTCAGCCTAAAATAGCTCTGCAAAGGCTTTGGCAGCATTGGATCACTTCCCAAGGATACCGCCTTAGTGCCAGGTTATCTCATTTCCCAGGTGCCCAGTAGATACACGTTGCTCGTCCAAAGTTAGTATCAGCATTTTGTAGACAGGGTGTCAGAAGCCCTGAAGTTAATGCACCCAAGCAGCTCAAAGTGGCCTGTACAGTCTGCTGGTGTCTGCACATCCCACATCTGGATGTGGCACAACCTAACTGTCCAGTATAAGGAGTCTATTTGGTACAGTGGCCCCTGGAGAACCTTTAGGGCACTGCCGGACTGCCCACAGCCATCGGAAGTGGATCCTGGGTATTGAGATTTAAGGCATTAGTATGGAAGACTCATTGTCCTAGGTTCATGCCTGAAGCAGAAATGCTATTTTCATTTCTTTCTGCCTTTGTATATAACGGGATCAAAACAAACTGAGGGCTGGAGATAGACAGAACTATTCCTAGGAACCAGAAAGCTATTTCCAGCAGCCAACACATTCCTGTGATTAACATGAAAGATAGTTGGATGCATTTTCCACTCTGAGGGGCTTGCAGTGGGGACAGAGTACAGGTCAGTTACTATCAATGAACTAATCTACTGTCAACTTTACTGTAGAATTATATTCAAGCTGAACTATGAGAAGCAAAAGAAAGAATGCTGTTCAAGAAGGATTTTCCAAAGAAAGAGTTAAAAAAAAAAAAAATCCATTGGTTTCAATGGCAGTGGTAAAACAAGAACGTTGATCTGCATGCCTTGTCCCGGTTGACTAGTTCTCCAGCTAAACTAGCAAACACCAGAGACTGAATCAAGAGTAAGAGCTGTATCTGTGCCTTCCTTAGTTCTTTGCTCTGAGTAAAAATACAAATACCTGTATTCAACTCCCAACCCCCTTTATTGCCTAATTCATGGGATCCAGTTGACCACCACTGATAAGTTTTCCCACTCATTTTTAAAAAAAATAGGTTCAATTTAATTATTCTGGATTAAATACGTTTGGCTCTCAGTTTCTCCTAGAAATTCAAAGTTGAAGAATCTTTTTGTTTCTCTTAATGAGCTACTATAATAATAATAATAAACTAACACTACCGTATTACTCTCCTAGGGCTTCCATAACAAAGTACCACAAACTGGGTGGCTTAAAACAACAGAAATTCATTCTCTCCCAGTGCTATGGGCCAGAAATCCAAAATTAAGGTGTAGGCGGGATTGGCTCTTTCTTGGGGGCTCAGAGAGAAAACGTCTGCTCCATGCCTCTGTCCTAATTTGCGGTGGTTGCTGGCAACCCTTGGAGTTCCTTGGCTTGTAGCTGCATAATTCTCATCTCGGCCTCAGTTGTCACATGACTGTCTTCCCTCCATATGTCTGTGCCTTCACATGGTGGTGTCTGCTGTATGTATCTCTGTGTTCATTCTTCCCTTCTTAGAACTAACATCTTAATTACATCTGCAAAGACCCTATTTTCTTTTCTTGTTAAAAAATTATTTCTTTATTTCTTTATTTATTATTTATTTATTTATTTTTGGCTGTGCCGCGTCTTAGTTGCGGCACATGGGATCTTCGTTACGGCATGCGGGATCTTTTTAGTTGCGGCATGTGGGATCTTTAGCTGTGGCATGTGGACTCTTAGTTGCGGCATGCATGCAGGATCTAGTTACCGACCAGGGATCAAACCCATGCCCCCTGCACTGGGAGCGCAGAGTCTTACCCACTAGACCACCAGGGAAGTCCCAAGACCCTATTTTCAAATAAGGTCGCATTCCCAGGTACCAGGGGGTCAGGACTTGAACATATCTTTTGGAGGGTACCCAACCCACAACAACTGCCTACCTAGTCCCACAAACATTGGTCTGGTTACATCACAGAAGGTGGGGATCCAGGGCTATCAGACAAAGCATCCTAGATCCTGATCCCAAGTTCTCAGCCTGTGACTATGCATACTGTTTCTAACAATGACATTAAAGGACCCTAGGGCTTCCCTGGTGGTGCAGTGGTTAAGAATCCGCCTGCCAATGCAGGGGACACGGGTTCGAGCCCTGGCCCGGGAAGATCCCACGTGCCGCAGAGCAACTGAGCCTGTGCTCTAGAGCCTGTGCTCTGCAACAAGAGAAGCCAAGACAATGAGAAGCCCGCGCACCGCAACGAAGAGTAGCCCCCGCTTGCCTCAACTAGAGAAAGCCCATGAGCGGCAACAAAGACCCAATACAGCCAAAAATTAAAAAAACAAATTAATAAATAAATTAAAAAAAAAAAAAGGATCCTAAAGGTTGGTTATGTTGAAATCTGCCAGAGACCTCTAACCTTGAGACCCAGAAAACCCCAAGAATCTAAGCTCTTAGTCCTGGTCCCAAAATCAGCCCATCCTCTGGGTCACTAGGGTGTGTGGAGACTGCCCTGATGGTCTCCTGGCCACGGATCCAGCCCGTGCAACCTTCCTCTGCAGCTTACAGAGCCGTCGGTGGCATATCGCACTGCTCTACGCATCTAACAGACGGCAGGATGTGGCTTTGCATGGTAGTTTGAAATGATCAAGAAAATATATATTTACCAAAATGTGAACTGAACTAGGATGTCCGGATGCTGAGTGAATGTACTGTGCATCAGTGTTTAACAGCTGGGGCCATCGGTTTCACAGGGCTGATTCAAATAACGTTTCCAACTGTACAGGCCGTGCAGGAAAAAGTGGCACACGGATTGGCTTATAGGAAAGCATACAAATGGAGGGGGAAAGAAAAAAACAACCCCAGGGGGAAAAAAAAGAAAAAGGCTAAAAGGAAAAATAAATGTACAAGTGTACCTCTTAAGTCTCACAAATCTGCAGGGATTTGTAACTCAGGAAAACCCTAAAGTGAAACACAAATTAAAAAGTGACCAAGAGCCATAATCCACATTCCTAAATAAGTTGTCTTTTCCAGTAATGAAAAAAGAATAAGACTGTAAATATACAATATCGCTCTCCGTCATTATAGCTTCTTTCATTTCTTTCTTAAAATATTAGAAAGCAAACAAATCCTGCATTCTAATCCATTATAAACCAGTTCCATATCTAATCAACTTGAAGCCAAAGCCATATGGACTGTGCAAACATTAAAAAAAAAAAAGAAAAGTAATTCTAAGATAAGCAAAACAGGAAATTGGAGGTTGATGATGATGAAACTGATATCCAAATGGTAATCTGAGCGCTCAAGTCACTAAACCCTTCCTGCACCATAAACAGAGTTTCTCGGGGAGTGTTTCACTTTCTTTCCCTTGAGGTTTGGTGGTAGGTTACACCAGTTAGTGCAAATCATCATCTTTCTCTTTATTACCCCCATCTCGGCAGGATGTGCCGGGGCTGCAGGATTCGAGTGCACCAGGCGTTTCCATCTGCTCTGCCGAATGCTGTGTGGTCCACCCTGCAACCAAAGAAAGTGCAGATGGATCCACCTTGGTTTCCCAGTGGCTACGAAAGCCAGTCCGCCTGTCTAGACCAGGCTTCTCAACCTCAGCGCTCGTCACACTTTGGGCCCAATTCTTTGTCGTGGGCAGACTGTCCTGGGCCTTGTCTGGCCTCTACCCACTAGATGCCAGTAGCAACCCCTTCAGTTGTGATGATCAAAAATATCTCCATAGGGGCTTCCCTGGTGGCGCAGTGGTTGGGAGTCTGCCTGCCAATGCAGGGGACACGGGTTCGAGCCCTGGTCTGGGAAGATCCCAGATGCCGCGGAGCAACTGGGCCCGTGAGCCACAACTACTGAGCCTGCGCGTCTGGAGCCTGTGCTCCGCAACAAGAGAGGCCGCGATAGTGAGAGGCCCGCGCACCGCGATGAAGAGTGGCCCCCGCTTGCCGCAACTGGAGAAAGCCCTCGCACAGAAACGAAGACCCAACACAGCCATAAATAAATAAATAAATAAATAAATAAATAAAAATTAAAAAAAAAAAAAAGGCTTCAGGAAACACTGAAAGACTTTTTAAAAAAACCCAGAAAACTCCATATATTGCCAAATGTCCCTGGGAGGGAGGGGCAAACCGCCTGCACCTGAGAACCACTTATTTAAAGGAACCTTTGCTGGAAAGAGCTCGAATCATGCATTTCAGAAAGTGTTACTTCATTAGACTTCACAGAGGGAATTAATTATGATGCTTTGGACTTGAACGTCACCTTCTCCATAAGACCTCCCCTGACCGCCCTATTTACACTCACCTACTATTTCCGTTACTTACTTATCATGTTTATTGTTTAATAGTCTTTCCCCCTGCTACAATACATGCAATTCCGGGCACATAATGGGTGCTCACAAAACAATCGTTCAATAGTGAAGAATGAAGGCCAAATTCCACACGATGTAAACAATGAAGAGACGCATCCCCCACATAACCAGCATAACCAAAGTGCTGGGTGAGGCACAACCAGGGTTTGCTGACTCAGTAGGCCCAGCCACAGACCCCGGGGTCTGCCTTTCCCGCTCTGCTCCTCACGAAACACGTCAATGCCTGGCGGGAGCTCAGTCTGTGGGGCGCCCACGGCATCCCCATCAGAAGCATCATTTGTCACTCTGGGACGAGCTACGTTTCTTTTCCACTTTGGCGGTGGCACTGCAGAGAGTGGGGCTTATCACAGGACACCCCTGATTGGCTCACTGTTGCCCTTACAGGGAAGGGCCTGTCAGGGGTCCCAGAGGGCAACGTGGGGCTCCTCGTGCCCCAGCGAGGCTGCTGAATTCATCCCATCAGGATGTCCCTTCCCCGCCCCGGCTAGTCAGGCTGACAATGCTCACCTCCCGCCATCCCCACGCGCGAGCCGACGTGAAAGGCTTACAGCAAACCCCCCACCCTGCCAGAACCAGGAAAACACTGATACAGCCAAGGAGGAAGTCACATTCACTCCTTCTGTCAGCATTTACTAAGCACCTACTGTGTGCCAGCCCCTGTGTTAGGTGCCGAGCAAACACAGCCCTGCCCTCCTGACAGGAGGCAGGTGGAAATCAGATTTATTTGGGGGGTTTTGATAGCTTCAGAGTCCCGGTCACAGAGAAAAACTCAATCAAGGTTTTAAATTGCATATGTATGAGTGAGAACAAGAGAGAAAAGGAGGGAACACACGTGAGAGAATTAGCTCCTGACATGCGCAGTAGGAACCACTAAAAAACAAACCTCCATCACTGATTTCCCCAACAATCATCCCAAACACTTCATCAGGGAGAGAGAACTCCTTTTCCTCTTGAGAGTCGGTACAGTATTGTTTTTCAATGTTTCAAACCCATAAACAAACACCCCCATGTATAAAATCCCATTTCACTCAAGAATCATCTATCTTCATCTCAAACGCACATTTATGCTTCTTGGTCAAAAAAAAGAAAAAACACTAAAGAGACTTTGGTGGCCATTCCATCAAATCTGAGAGGATAGAGAAGCCTCAACTGTCAGACTTTATCTGATTGGAAGGTGTCCAGGCATGGGTATTATCTGAGAGCGTTTACAGAGCACAGGAGTGAGGGTGCCTGGGAGGAGGAGGGTCCTGCAGGAAATTCTGAGCAGGACATTGAAAAGTTGAGGGAAATCCTGCATTGTCACAGCGAGATAGGTTTAAGAACAGCCTTACAAGTAGCCCAAAGTGAGGGACCTTCCTTTCCAATGAGAGAGACTCCATTTTAAAAAAAAATTTATTTTATATTGGAGTATAGTTGATTAACAATGTTGTGTTATGGAAGCAACCTAAGTGTCCATCGACAGATGAGTGGATAAAGAAGATGTGACACATATATACAATGGAATATTAACTATAAAAAGAAACGAAGTTGAGTTATTTGTAGTGAGGTGGATGGACCTAGAGTCTGTCATACAGAGTGAAGTAAGTCAGAAAGAGAAAAACAAATACCGTATGCTAACACATATATATGGAATCTAAAAAAAAAAAAAAAAAATGGTTCTGAAGAACCTAGGCGCAGGACAGGAATAAAGATGCAGACGTAGAGAATGGACTTGAGGACATGGGGAGGGGGAAGGGTAAGCTGGGACGAAGTGAGAGAGTGGCATGGACATATATACACTACCAAATGTAAAATAGATAGCTAGTGGGAAGCAGCCCCATAGCACAGGGAAATCAGCTCGGTGCTTTGTGACCACCTGGAGGGGTGGGATAGGGAGGGTGGAGGGAGACGCAAGAGGGAGGGGATATGGGGATATATGTATATGTATAGCTGATTCACTTTGTTATACAGCAGAAACTAACACACCATTGTAAAGCAATTATACTCCAATAAAGACGTTAAAAAAAAAAAAAGGGCCACTGATACTTTCAGAAATTAAAAAAACAAAACAGAACAAGAAAACAATGTTGTATTAGTTTCAGGTGTACAGCCAAGTGATTCAGTTATACATATACATGTATCAATTCTTTTTCAAATTCTTTTCCCATTTAGATTATAAGAGAATATTGAGCAGAGTTCCCTGTGCTATACAGTATTTCCTTGTTGGTTATCTATTTTAAAAATAGCAGTGTGTACATGTCAATCCCAAACTCCCAATCTATCCCTCCCCGTCATCCTTCCCCCCTGGTAACCATAATTTCATTCTCTAAGTCTGTGAGTCTGTTTCTGTTTTATAAATAAGTTCATTTGTATCATTGCTTTTAGATTCTGCATATAAGAGGTATCATATGGTATTTGTCTTTCTCTGTCTGATTTACTTCACTTAGTAGGATAATCTCCAGGTCCATCCACATTGCTGCAAATGGCATCATTTCATTCTTTTTAATGGCTGAGTAATATTCCATTGTAGATATGAGAGACTCCATTCACGTAATGCCACACCAGCGAGAGTTCCCCAAATCGTTTTGTTTAGGACCCCACCCCAAGAACACTAACTGAACTACCTTTTCCCTAGCCTGACAAGACCCCAGCCTCAAATTTATTTTTCTGCTTACTATTTGCTTAACTTTGAGGGGTCAAAACTCCATTTCCAGCAGTGGATGCAGCTTCCAAACACCTGCAGCCCAAGCCTCACCGGAGCACAGTTTTTCGGTTGTTCCTGACACGCCCTTCGTGTGCCGCTGCAGATGTTTCTTGGCGATCTTACTCTGCCCTGTTGCGGTCCCAGGGAGGAGGTGGAAGGGACTTGCACAGTGCCATTGCATCACTTCCCTGACAGGGAGCCACCTTTTGCCGTGTGCATAAAATCGGGCTTAAGCCAGTGCCAACAAGACTTACCTGGTCACAGATAACCAAGGGAAAAGACTCAAAGTGACCTCTTAGAAAGGAAACCCCAGGGCTCCCCTGGTGGCGCAGTGGTTGAGAATCCGCCTGCCAATGCAGGGGACACGGGTTCGAGCCCTGGTCTGGGAAGAAATCACATGCTGCGGAGCAACTGGGCCCGTGAGCCACAACTACTGAGCCTGCGTGTCTGGAGCCTGTGCTCCGCAACAAGAGAGGCGGCGACAATAAGAGGCCCGTGCACCGCGATGAAGAGTGGCCCCCGCTCGCTGCAACTAGAGGAAGCCCTTGCACAGAAACGAAGACCCAACACAGCCAAAAAAATAAAAATTAAATTTAAAAAAAAATAGCAAAAGAAAAGAAACCCCACATGCTCATTGAACATACAGTGGAATATTACCCAGCCTTGGAAAGGAATGGTGCACGCTGGTACCCGCTGTCGTGCCCATGAACCTTGAAGATATTATGCTGAGTCAAAGAAGCCAGATGCAAAAGACCACATATGGTATGATGGCATTAATAGGAAATATCCAGAACAGGCAAATCTATAGAGACAGAAAACGGATTGGGGGAGTTGGGGAGAGAGCAGAAATGGGATGCAACTGCTTAATCGGTTTCCTTTTGGGGTAAGGAAACTGTTTTGGAACTAGATACGGGTGTGGTTGCACAACATTGTGAGTGTGCTAAATGCCACTGAGTTTTTCATTTTAAAATGGTTAATTTTATGTTATGTGCGTTTTGCCTCAATAAACATACACACATGCGTTACCGGCAACCTGAAAAGAGGCTATGATTTTAACCTTTTGATGTCACCTGGATGTCTTCTGTAAGTTGTACATGTGTCTTAATAATGAAACTCCTTGCATTATATACACAAGACACATTCTTGGATTTTGATAATATTTTTTTAAAAAAAGAGGAGTAACATCTGGTGTAGGGGCTGAGATCTGGTGTATCTGCAATGGAGTTATACACTGACAAGTCTCGATAAGAATAATTTGCTCGAGGGGAAAAAGGAGCACAATTCCAGAACATGTGGCTCTCTCCTCTCTAGGAGAAACATCAACCCAGAAATGGGGGTTTTTAGGGAAGAACATATATTTTGGGGAGTTCCCGCCCAGCCTGTGGTCCCAATGCACTGATGTCTCTTTAGTAGCATGTGGTCGTAATGACAGACTTTGCCGATTGCTTTCCACATCTGCGTTAGGGGTTGGGTGACATGAGTTTCTTGTTTTGGTGCTTGACGAGTGACATGGGGTGTCAGATGTCACAAAGCATTAAATAAAACCTCACAGAGATGGAGATTGGTACCATGTTTATTTGGAAGTGCCAGGGGCTGCTTAATTGCAATTTTGTAGAAACAAACTATTGGCTGAGAGTTATTTTTATCAGTCAGGTTTTTTGTTTCTGCCATTTCCAGGGTGAACCTCAAGTACCAAGGCCAGTCCTCTGAGGCTGGAGTCATTTCCCATGCAGGCTGGGGGCTGATGGCATTTGAGGAGCTAATCACAGGTCCTGCCTGGGGACCTTGCCTTGTCTCACTGGTGTCCCAGGGCTCCTGCCCTAACTCATGCCAAAGAAGCTCATGGCTCACACCCCCGTGTCCGATGAGGGACCACCACCCTCATCTACCGTCAATTATTCCAAAGCTGACTTACCCAGTTTGGGACTAATTCTGGGCTCTTGATTCCTTCCCCTCCCCTTCCTCTACTCCTGTCTGGCTGATAGCACCTCTGCCAGAGGACTCAGGCAAGTCAGCCAAAGGGAGAGAAAGTCAAGAGAAGCCCTTTCTGCTGCGTTCCCTCCAGGAACAGGAGAAGATTTGAATGGGGAGGGAGGCTACATAATTTGCAGGGCCCAGTGCAAAATGAAAATGCAGGGGTCCTTATTAAAAGATTGTTGAGGGACTTCCCCGGTGGTCCAGTGGTTAAGAATCCGCCTTCCACCGAAGGGGACGCGGGTGTGATCCCTGGTCAGGGAACTGAGATCCCACATGCTGCGGGGCACCTAAGCCTGTGTGCTCTAGAGTCCATGCGCCACAACTAGAGAGAAGCTTATGCACCGGAACTAAGACCCAACGCAGCCAAATAAATAAATAAAATTTAAAAATAAATATTTTTTAAAAAAAATCGTTGAGAATTTCAAGATGGCGCTAGAAGAGCTTTAAAGCAAGCACCGGCCCTTCTAAGCACGGGGGCCCTTGGGATTGCACAGGTCTAGGCCTCTGATGCTGGTGAGGCAGTGCGGGTGGTAGGAAGGTTGATATACAAGAAACTCTAGATATGCGATCTTCATCCTGAGTTAAGGGGTCCCAAGTTCTAGGAACAGTACCTAAAACTGGGTGGATTCGTCTTCTGTGTTCCAAGCCCAGACTTCCATCCCCCCAAATGGTGAGAGAAGGCAGGTTTGGGGAGGAGCTGGAGAGCTGAGGTTGGAACAAGCTGAGCATGAGGGGGTGGTGGGACATCCCAGTGGAGAAGTCAGCTGTGGGAAACAGAACAGCCCCGAACCTGGAGTCACCCAGCAGC
Organism: Balaenoptera borealis; assembly: GCF_965194805.1. Lineage (NCBI taxonomy): Eukaryota > Metazoa > Chordata > Mammalia > Artiodactyla > Balaenopteridae > Balaenoptera > Balaenoptera borealis. The sequence goes on along the minus strand of NC_138862.1, from coordinate 9,050,880 downwards.
CCCACTGCCCATCCTCCTGGCACAGTGAGATCATCTCCCCCACTCTCTGCTGAATAAAATTCCCAAGGGGCACCAATGGACCCAGCTTCTGGCACATGCCCATCCCTGAACCAATCACTGTGGCCAGGGGACCGGGTACTCTGATTGGTCAGGTCTGGGTCATGTGCTCCACCCATGTGGCCAGGAGAGGGTGAGGCAGCTTGATTGACAGCTCCATCAGAAAATGCAGGGAATAGGGGATGGTTCCCAAAGGCAAAGTATATGCTGCAACCAGAAGGGCAGTGGAAAAGTGTGTTGGATGCACAAAAAATAAATCAAACAAAGTGATCTGCAACAACTCAAGCTAAGTCATACAAAAAAGGAAACATAACTGCATGAAAAACTGGGAATCCTAGACTAGAGCTAGCTTCAGAGAGTCCAGAAACCCACATGTATCACCAGATCTCCCATCTATCTATTTGGTTAACTACTGATCCAGCCATCCATCCGTCCACCCATCCACCCACCCATACATCTGTCTTTCTCACGGTCCTGCTTCTATCTATGCATTTTTAAGGCACAAGTCGCTAAAGCCAGACTATTGAGGTTCAAGTCCAGATTTCATAACCTATAGTTACGTGTCCTTAGGACAATTTACTTAAACTCTCTGTGCCTCAGTTTCTCCATCTGCTAAATGGGGATAATAAACTATCTCATAAGACTGATGTGAAGATTAATTGAGTTATTCTTTTAAAGCACTCAGAACAGCACCTGGCACATAGTAATTGTTCCATAAATGCCAGTTCTCACTATTGTCACTGTAGGTGGGCTCTTTGCATGTGGCTGGGGTGGGTGGGGTGGGAGAGGGGTGGGGAACAGCCATAGGCAGCTCCAGCCCTATGCTATTGCATCTGAGCAAACCGAAAGGACAGAGAGTCACTCTTCCCAGCATCTACGCATAAAACCTCAGGAAAGCACACTCAGATGCCCTGGCCTGAGTCACATGCCCATGTCTGGGTTACTCACTGTGGCCAGGGGTGGGATACTAGGATTGACCAAGCAGGCATCATGTGTCCACAGCTGTGCCTAGGAGGAGGGTATGTGATTGGCAGTCTACCCAGAACCCAGACAAGGGGCTGGCTTTTACCAGGAGGCAGAGAGAAAGAATGCTGGGTAGACTAAAGCCACAGATGTTCTCTACGCTGGTAAACTTTCTGGGGGGGCTTCAGCACCCCCTTATAAAGTTTGTATCTTGAAAGAGCTATATATGACTATCATCTTTTCTGGTCAGAAAGAAAATTCAGAAACATCTACAGGGTGGTCTGTGATGGGCCATTACTTCAGGTCCAGCCTCCAGGTTCCAGAACCGTCTGTGCGCCCTGCACAACTTGCATGAGCCCCAGCTGCTGGTACAACGCTTGGCACACGATGGGCCCTTCTTGCTGACTCTGCTGCCAGCCCACGCTCACGATGGTTCCTCTCGTGTCCCAGAGTTCTTAGGAGCTTGTCTTCACATGGGATTTCTTCTGAGGGGATTCTTCGTGGCCTGGTTTGTGGAACCAATTTTAGGTACGTTCTCAGATTAAGAATCACTCACCAGGGACTTCCCTGGCAGTCCAGTGGTTAAGACTCCTCCCTTCCACTGCAGGGGGCGTGGGTTCGATCCCTGGTCGGGAGACTAAGATCCCGCATGCTGCATAGCGCGGCCACAAAAAGAATAACTTTTTTTTCCCCACTTAGAACCTTGGATGTGAAAAAAAAAAAAACCTCTTGGCTTCTGGGTCCTCCATTCACAGAGGGTGCTGTTGCCTTTGGAGGGTCTTACTGCAGGGGGTCTGAGACGCAGGTCCCCTGCCCTTCAGTGGGTGTTAAAACCAAGTGCTAAGACTTAATTGTGGTGAGACTCCACCCCGGAAGCTCCAGTTGCATGACAGATGGCTCCGTTTCCTCTGGCTTCTAGTTTCCTCTGTGTTTCTAGCACTGGGATTTCCCCCTTTCTTTCACCTATGACTTTTTAATTGATTGAGTTATCCAGCTTTTACAGGCATTTGTATCCAGATTTGTTCCATATCAGCTTGGTCCACCATGTTGCCAAAACCAGAAGTGCATCATAGACACTCAGTAGGACAATTGTCAAAATTCTGAATAATAGAGAAATTCACCAACGACCTGTCATCTCAGAGGACGTGAAGAGCCATGGTTAGGTTGCCTACCAGCCCTATTGTTCTCCAACTATTTGAAAGATAATACGGAAAACATTACAGGTGCCACCCATCTTTTCCTTTCCTATTTGGCTTATGAGTTGGCCCCCATCAACTAAGAGATAAGAACAGCCCAATATCACTGTCATTAGCAACAATACAGATTGCCATCCTAGACAGCATTTATTCACCATGCACCAGATTGTAGTAAGTGCTTATACACATTATCTCATTGGATGTTCATTATAATTCTGTAAGGTAGCAACAGTATTATTGGTCACGCTTGACAAGTGCTGAACCTGTGTGATCCAGAGAAGTAAATTCACAGCTAATAAACAGGCGTGCTGGGATTGAACTCAGGTCATTCAGACTTCAAAGTCTGCCTGTTTTCAGTAAAGAGAAATTAAAGCAAAATGGCAAAGTGGGTAGAAAATGCTGGATCTCTTTTGATTTAAATTTCCTTGGTGTTCACAGGCACCATGTTGTGAGAACACAGCACTCTGGTTAATTTACTTCAGTCCTTCCCCATCGTACCTCTACCTCCTCCTTCTAGGAGGACACACAAAAAATCAGGTTGACGAAGAACAAGGATGACTTAAAGTCATTAAAGTTTTTGGATGCTTTTCCTGGCTCACCCTCATCCCTACCTTACCCCCACTTATCAACTTCTTTTCCCTACTCTAGATTCAAGTTGCTGCAGCTCACAAGCTCCCATGCTGTGGTTCAGGAGTCACATGGCTCATCACTGGAAAGATCACAGGGTGATGAATATCAGAAACGCCCTCTCATTCTCCTAGTCTCCCACCCCTCCCCCAAGCCCAGGTCTAGCACAAGAGCAAACCCTGGGGTCCGTGTCTGTACCAGAAGGTAAACTGCGTCTTGTGGTATGCCTTCACCCCAAGTTCACACACGAGGGGGCCTCTTCCTCTTAGCACAAACACAGAACTATCAATAAGTTTGCCTTCCTGAGACCACAGTCCCAGGGAGAGGCCAGTGTCAGAATCGGATTCTTCTACCCACCAGCAGTAGTATAAAGCCAGCAGTCTAGAGCCCAATCAGATCAAGGGAGACCTCAAGAGTACCTGTCCAAGGAATTTTAGGGAATTGGGTGAATGAGGGGAGAGGGTACTCGAAAGAGTCTTCATACCAAAGCATTCAGCACACCAGACTGGAACCATCTGTGCACACACCCTTCTGCTGGCCTCTGTCATCCCTTCCCCCCTCCTCAGAGCTGCCCAGGCTTCTCTTTTCCAGTAACTTTCCCCTTTCCTAGGTTTGTTTTCCCCTCCAAAGCTTTATCCCTCCCTTACTTGATGTCCCAGATCTGAATCTAAAAGAAAGATGTGCAGACATTTCTTCTCTACCTGACCCTCAGTATCACCACATTGCACCTCCCCTCCGCCCCCGCCAACACACATACACCTGACAGCTGACAAAGGCAGACATCTTTGTGTGTCATCTAGTGGAGACCAATGGCATTTGAAAAGGTTATTGCTCTTACAGTAAACCATGTAATCCTGGGACAGTCATCTTGTGAGCTTCTTTATTCATGAGTCCTCACTATTCTTCCCAGGACTGATGGGTGACACTTCCTCGTTCTGAGCCTTTCTTATATATATTTACAGTAGTTTCTGAAGTACATCCTTAATCAAAGGGGCCATGACTTGTTGACACATCTTTGGAATATTACTGAGTAACTCATTAAAATGTTAATAGCTTCTGTCCGGATGTATTGATCGTGATGTCAACTATTCTTGGCATAATAAATAAAGTTGAGTCTTCAAATTTTATCTTTCAACCATGCTGAGCGATAAGTGAGCCAAGGAGCACCTGAGGGGAAATAAGTTACCTTGGAGGCCTCCAGGTGAACCGGGATCAAATAAAGAGGGATCTTCAATAGCCAGTGGGAAGCAGCCGCATAGCACAGGGAGATCAGCTTGGAGCTTTGTGACCACCTAGAGGGATGGGATATGCGGATATAAGTATACGTATAGCTGATTCACTCTGTTATACAGCAAAAACTAACACAACAATGTAAAGCAATTATACTCCAATAAAGATGTTGAAAAAAAAATTAAAAAGAGGGATCTTCAAGCTCTGTGATGAAAAATGTCATGGCAGACGGAGTCAAGCTCAAACCCAAATACAGAGTAGGGGAAAATACCCCAAATCTGCGGACTACGGTTTTTTCCCCAGGATGTTTCTAAATAAACCAATCAACAAGGACAATTTTGGATCAACAACCTGACAAATACCTCCTGGCTTCCCCAAGTGCTCTTAGCGATGGAGGCGTGAGCAACTACAGATTGAGAGGAGCCCATGTTACAAGAGCCATTTTCAGTTTCCCAAAACTAAAGTCCAGGGTGGGCATCCTCTAGTGCTCTGGCCAACTGCCCATTGCTATCTGGCTTTTGTCTCACTAACCTTTCTGCATTTTTGACCCTTGAACACGCCATATTCATACCACATCGGCCTTCTGCCCTTGCTCTTCCTTCTGCCTGGGAAGGCTCTTCTGGCCTCAGATGTTCATGAGGCTGTGGGAAGCTGGATCCTTCCTGCCAGTCAGTTCTCAACCCACCTGCCACTCCTGGAGATGCTTCCTGGACTTTCCATCCTCAAACAGTCCCCCTCACCCCGGTTGAAACCCTCCCTAACGTGACCCTGCTTGATTTAAAATGCCACATCCCTCTCTGAAGTCATCCTTGTTCTTTGTCAACTTGATTTTTTCATGTCTCCTCCCAGGAGGATGGGTAGGGACCGTGTCTCTCTTATCCCTCACTGCAGCCCCAGCATTTGGTCCAGGCCGGGCACATAGTAAGCACTCAGTGAATATTGGCTGAATAAATGAAGAGTCCGCTAAAACACAGAAGGGATCCTGGGATGCCCAGAGGGCATTAAGCTGAAAGGGGCTCGACTAAAAAAAGCAGGAGAGAGGCTGGAAAGGGACCGACGTGGAAAAATCCGCAGGAAGTGTTTCCTACTCAGAGCATGGGGAGGAGGAAGGGATTTGGTTGGGATGCACATCAAAAACTCCAATTACTACTTGGAACTCAATTCAAGAGGGAAAATCCTTCACATGGCTCCATGACTCAAGGCCTGAGCGCCGTGGTTTAAGGACCCGCTTGAGCCTTAAGTCAATGTTTCCAGAACAAACACCCACAACCAGAAGTGGCCAGGGCCGCTGACACATCACACCACTCCCTCAGGCTGGGGCAAGTTCTATTAGGGACATTATTATCATTCCTGACGATCCGCCATCCCAGCTCTGGCCTCTCTGATACCCAATCAATGGGCCCATTCAGATGGAGCCCCGTTTTGCATATTATTCTTAATAAACATTCATAGTGCAAGCTATAATGGCCCTTTCAAGGCTGCTGCTTTGAATGCATGTTAACAACAGAGTGCCTTTGTGTACTTACATGTAAAAATACACTGGCCACCCTGTTGATATGTGGCATATATATTTATAAATATTTATCAGCGAGTCATGGCTGACATTTTCAAAATGCTGCATTTGAACTAGACCTCGGTTTTTTTCTGTCTCCCAAGCTGAGGGGCCAGACGAGGTTAATTAATCCAATTTTGCCTAATAATGTGCGTCGTAATGATCTCCATGCCCTGGTTTTATTTGTCAAGGGGGAGTGGCCTCCAAGGAAGGGGCTCTGTGATTCTGAAAGGAGGGGTGTCCCGACTCCAGGCTTGATCTCGAGCCAGCCTGGGGCGATGGGGACGTGCCCAGAGCACCTTCTGGGGAAGCGAGAAAGAGAAGAAGCAAGTCGCAAATAAAATCCAGCGCTCTGGAAGTGGGTTATCCTCAGGGCAGGGGATAAAGTGGCATCATGAGTTTCTCTCCCGATTCTATCCCCCTCTCCTGCCCAAGTCCCTGGGGAATTCCAATGATTCAGAAACGACATTCCAAATGCACTTGGATGGACTGGAGTTCCTTGCTCTTCGTAATGTGGTTGATATGAGAACGCTTGCCTCCCTGTCTAGGACAAAACAAGTATTGGATTTGATAAGGATTGACCAAGAGAAATGCCTGTTTTGAAGAAGGGAGGGTGGGGGATGGAGTGCAGGCTGCGAACGCTTTGACCTCCTGCCCTGGGTTGGTTCACAAAGCACCATGCACCGAAGACCCCTCTGCAAACCTGATATCTCTCCATTTGCCCCCAAAGGGCCTCCTGTTCTGTGTATTTTGATCCCTATTCAGATTCGTCTTCTAACTCTTGAAGCTGGGAAGCATCTAGGGCAGGACGATATTTCGAAAGGAGGTCTTCAAAGCATATCTAAACTCCCTGAACCCCTGCTCACCTCTACCCCACCCCAGTTTGGGGCTCAGCTTTGTCTGGGCCTTATGGGTGCCTCCCTCTTCCCTGCAATGACTCTTGGTGTCTTAGGAAACCCTGTTTGTCTGCCCCTGCTCTCCATCCCCATGTGGCCTCCCAGGTCGCAGAACAGACCTCACAGACGACAGCTCCAAGTTCATCCTGTGCCATCACCTCTGGTTTGTCCCTGTCCAGCCCTGTTCCTCCAGCAAGCTAACGCCACCCCACACCACTCTTCACCCCATACTCACCTCCATCAAGCAAACCTGGGCTACCAAATCTCAACACGACAGTCCCATTTAATGCTGATTAAACAAAACCTAAGAACAGTGATCTACTTTAAAAAAAAAAATTGTCAAGCACAGGCCAGCACCAATTTAGATTTTAATCCATCTATTCTTTGGATCACCTGTGTGCCACGGAGGCTCACACCTCATGGTGCTTGAGTCACAGACGCCTTACTCAACACACCCTCGCAAATGGCTTGACTGTCCACTGGGCATTTACTGCACCCATGTTCTCTTCCTTATACCACACAGCCAGTAAAACAGCAATGGACTTGAAGTCAGAAACCTGGAAAATATTCCCAGCTTTGCTACCTGAAAGCTGCATGACCATGACCTTGGGCATGTTACCTAATTTGTGTGAAAAAGAGGTTATAAGCTTTTTCCACAGGACCATGGTGAGTTCTGAATAAGACAATTTAAGAAAGCACCCAGCATGTGGCCACACCATAGTAAGTTCTATGTAAGTTCAACAGCAAATCTCTGTTGAATCAGTGACAGAGGAAGCAACATCTAGAAATGCCTTTATTTCTGTTAGTTAAAATCAGGTTCAATAACACCTTGAGAGCTCTAGCCGCTAAACCTTCAAACTCATAAAGCTAATAAGCATTTGTAAACTTGTGAATGTCACCAACATTTTTTAAACAAAGGTCCCCCCTCCCCTGGATACCGTGAATCTTTATTTGTGGCCTTAGGTGTATATCTTATGCCAGGGTGGAATCCCCCAATTGCATGTGTGATTATGCCCCTGGTGTGATTCGTCCTCGTGGGCCCTGAGCCGAGGAGGCATTAATAACTATTTATTCATCAACATGTGAACGGGCATGTGTATTAGACACACCTAATGTACCCCTCGGGCTCTCTCAGCTCACCATTCTCTTCCTCTCCCACACCTCCCATACCCCACCAGCCCACCCCCTCACCCCGGCTGCTTGCTCAGCCTCAGAGGCAGACCAGCTTCCTTGGGCCCTGGAGGTTCTACTGCCTGAGGCCAACCAGCTCCACGCCCCCCGGAGTCTCTGGCTCCTCCTGATTCTTATGGACTCAGCAAAAAAGGATGAAATGCACACCACAGGGCCTGGGCTCTGACTTCTGTCTGGCTGGGAAGGAGCTGGATGTGCCAGTTGATCGTACAGGGGAGTTAACTCCCCAAGGGAGTTAACATGGACCAAGGGGAAGCAGGAGATTGGAAGACGCCAGATCGATGATAGATGTCCTCTCTCTCTCTCCCTGCAGTGGACTACTCTTAGACACAGTGACAACCCACCGAGCTGAAGAGCACATCTGCTGAGCAGCTAGTTCTGCCTCCATGGTTCGATGCCTTGCTTCCCACCCTCCTTGCCTTGGATCCCCCTTCCCTCACTCACTGCCCTGAGACTGTACCTCCCAAATAAAGCATTAGTACTGAATCTCTGCTTTAGGCTGGCTCTTCTAGGGAACCTGGACCAAGACTGGTTATTTTAAAGATGCACAAGTTGAAGAACAGGGGAAAAGTCTCCTGAATTGAGACTGTGAAAGAGAGGCCAAGATTGTTCATTAGTCCATTCAGTTGATTTCCTTAAACTGCCTGGTTAACATGGTGCTATGGACTGAATGTCTGTGTCTCCCCCTCTCTGTCCCAGATTCATATGTTGAAAGTCTAACCCCCAACGTGATGGTATTTGGAAGTAGGACCTCAGGGAGGTAATCAGGTCATGAGTGTGGAGCTGTCCTGAATAGGATTAGTGCCTTTTTTGTTTGTTTGTTTTGGTGGCAGTGGGTCTTCGTTGCTGCATATGGGCTTCCTCTAGTTGCGGTGAGCGGGGGCTACTCTTCATTGCATTGCGCGGGCTTCTCACTGCAGTGGCTTCTCCTGTTGCGGAGCACGGGTTCTAGGCACGCAGGCCTCAGTAGTTGTGGCTCGCGGGCTCTAGAGCGCAGGCTCAGTAGTTGTGGCGCACGGGCTTAGTTGCTCCGTGGCATGTGGGATCTTCCCGGACCAGGGCTCGAACCCGTGTCCCCTGCATTGGCAGGCAGATTCTCAACCACTGCGCCACCAGGAAAGTCCTATAATGCCATTAGTTTTTATTAGGTTGTTTTTTAAAGTCTGGCAGTGCTTCTTCAGCACTATCTCCGGCTGGATCCCTCCTGCAGTACAGATACTAAGTGAGGCCAGTGACAGAGCAAGATTTTGGAGAAGTACCTGATTTTTTTAGTGCCCTTTTAAGAAGAGTCACAAGAGAGCTTGCTTTCTCTCTCTTTCTGCCTCATGAGGACACAGCAAGGAGGGAGCATTCTACAGTCCAGGAAATGGGCTCTCACCAGGAACCCAACCAGCCAGCACTTCTGGCCTCCAGAACTGTGAGAGATAAATTGCTGTTGTTTAAGCCACCCAGTCTCTGGCATTTTGTCGTAACAGCCCAAGCTGATTAAGACACGTGGTCACGCCAGTTACACCTGGGAGTCCAGGTCCTCAGAAAAGCAGGGGCACCAGGTTGTGGGCCCCACACACCAGCTCACCTCTCTGGGCTCTGTGCAGTCCCAGTGGGAGAGTCCAGAAAGCCCTGCTCCCAGCCGCCCCTTTGTCTAGGGCTGAATCTTCTTTAGCTGCTCAGACTCAGCCAAGAAACCCAATCAAGGGCAAAGCATTAGAACATTTTCTCTTCCTTGCCTTGTGCTATTTTAAACTAATTAATACAGATATGGTCACATAGAAAAGAGTTTTGCTCTCATGCAATGATGAAAATATGGTCAAAACAAGGTAGGTGAGTCAGATGGACAGGCGGAAGGCCTGCCCTCTGGGCACACCTGCTCTCTCTCTCTTGCTCTCTCTCTGAGGTAGGCTGATCCACAGCAGGGATTTCATCTTACTTCTGTCCCTGGAAGAATTCATAAGGGCACAAGCCCAGCTGTGCTCCTTCTTGGCCAGGCCCCACTCACCATCCCACAAAAAGAGAGAAGAGTGTGGCTCCTTTTAGAAGATCCCAATTGAGGGCTCTCATAAGTAAATTATCAATTAAATCCAGGAGCCAATAGATCCTTCCCTTAATAATAAAAACAGAACCATATACCTTAGATGTTGCATCACGCCATTTTCAAAATTCTTTTCCAGGTATTGTGCAGTTTGACTGTAACTGCAAACGCCGCAAACCTGTGTAGCAGCCTTGCATTGGGTTGAATCATATGACCGGTTTTGTAAGTCAAAAATGGTTGAATATCAGTTTCATACAGTTCAACGTATTTGACAGCCAATGTCCAAATTCTGGAAGAGAAAGCAACAGAAGTAAGCAAGAGGCCTTGAGGAGGTAAGTGCTAGAAGAAGAGATGCAGGAAGAAAGGAAAAGGAAGAGAAATGGGCCTTAAGTTAAATGGTACCAACAATGACCTCTTTTCTTAGTAATAAGAGTTCAGTGTGGTTTTGAGGTTTGAAATTTGATCTGTATTCCTTCAACCAAAGAATCTTATTCCTACAATTAACACATTTAAAAGTAGGTATTTAACAAGTACTTGATGACTGATGAATGGACACAAAGTCAACATAGGGAAGAGGGCTACCAGCACCCCAAAATGAAAGGACTGAGAGTAAAAACATGGCTTGTTTGTCTAAGCAATCGTGGCGCTTAAGCAATCGTGGTTTCTAATGTGGAATAATTTGTTAGGTGACCTTGAATGAGACTGTTAACCCTCTTTTTTGTTGCAATGAGAAAGGGGGATAATACTTATTCCATACAGGGCAGTGCTGAAGGGGGTAAACATGATTGATCACTGCGAGTTTGGGGAAGGAAGACGGTGTAATAAATACTAATTATGATAACCATTCCTGGCTTCTAAGAAAAATGCCTTTTAAAAAAAGGAAGGAAGGAAAGAAAAATTCCACCCAAAGAGGGTCTCATGGGGCAGTCATAGGGTGTCATGGCCTTATGCTCTTCTGAATAAATCCAAAGGGGAAAAGGCTTGATTACAGTTCACAACAGCCAGAGCAGGCAGAAAATATTCTTTTAAAAAAAATTCTTCTTACATAAATTAATTCCGTGTTTTGATTGTCAAATTAGCACAGTTTTAGATTAATATTTCGGAGCCAAAACTTGCTCGTAAGCACACGTCTTCCTTTTCGTAAATGCTAAATACAAACATTTAAAATGTAAAGGTCATAAATTAGCCTCCTACAGTAACTCAGCTTTACATAGTGGTGGATATTTCATCAGCATCCCTGGGCCCCTCAGAGATGGCTGTATTCTGGAGTGAATTTCTCCATGGAGCCGTGGCTTCCGATCCGATGTCCTACAACATCCCATAGTGCAATCTCGAAACAAATGGGAACAATGCCTGTATTTTCAAGACGAATTTTGCAGCCCTTTAGTCCTTCCCCTCTCCGTTCTCTGTTTCCTCCCTGTTTCTCCCCAACACGCACACGGTTTACAGTGCTTCCAGCCCAAACAACACGCTCCACAGGGAAGGGGGCTGATTGGTTTAGTTTGCGGGCAGCCCCGTAAGGGGTGGTAATTGACACTTTAACGTATGACATGTTGCATTCCTTCATCTCGAAGCCGTAATTGAATACACATGAACCCCCCCTGCACTGGTGACCCCGGAGTGTGCCACACACCTGGAAGTAGTGAGGTTCAATTAATGTGTCACCGTCACTAATAGCGGCTACCAGTGAGAACCACCAGCAGCCGGGGAACAAAGCCGGGAGCAGCGCGGGGTAAAACCCCAGGGGCGCGGCTCTCCAGCAGAGCTGCCCTGGACCAGTTCTTAAAATCTAGTTTTCCCAGGAAAACGATTTGCTTTTAATTACTCCAATTAATTTTACCTAATGGCTTTGCTCATCGCTCACTCAAAGAGTTATTTTTGTGCCAAAATACCCAGTCAACTGAAAGGAAATGACAATGGCCCAAGTAAATTTCCATGATAACACTTTTTAATAAAGAAACAGATGAGAAATTGAATATGATCTGAAAGGCGGGACTCAAGCTGCGGAAATGTAGAATTAGTATGATGAAATTCCACCCCCTCATTCTTTGGTTCATTCTCTGAGTATTCGCGCAGCGCTTACGGTGGCCCAGGGACCCTGCAGGGACTAGTGCAAAGGGGTCCCTACCTTCCCGGAGCCCATGGACTCGGGGGGAGTCAGAACGGTTATGTGGACCAGGGCCAGGAGGCAGAGGAGGGGCGATTCCGGGCGAGCGGAGCCTTGGCGGCGACCGCCCCGCACCCCGCCTGGCTTCCCCGGCTGCAGACCTGGGAGCTGCCTCTGAGCTCCAGGAGGAGCCCGAGTTCACCAGGGAGGGGGGAAGGGAGAGAAGAGTTTTTCTGGTAGAGACCCGCGTGCGCAGACGCGGGGAGGCCGGAGAGAAAGTGAAAGAGCCTGGGGTGGGTGAGAACGAAGGGGGCCAAGCTGGGGGCGGGGGCGGAGGGCTTTGGAGGAAGAAGATGAAAGGGAGAACCCAGCAGAGAACCGCCACCCCCCAGTCTTCCGAAGGACGGGAGTTTGGGCTTCGGTGTCCGTCTAGTTACTTTTTCCAGAGCCAATACCCTTTCTCTTCCTTAAATACACAGACGCGCACACACACACACACACACACACACACACGCAGAGTGGGGGAAGCACTAGCATATTAGAATTAAAAAAAGGGGCAAGACTACAATTTTGGTATATTGTTGGAGGAAAGAAAGGAAAAGTATATTGCATTTTATATTTGAGAAATTTCATTTAATTTACATTAATTAATTTAATTAAATTAATTGTTAATTAATTGCAGCGATTTCTGAAAGAGTGGAAGTTAACACCAAAGCTGGAGGGCAACCCTTTTCCACAGAAGGCGCTGACTTGTTCTCCCTGGCCACGCCCAGTCCTCGTGGGCCCTGGCCACGCCCCCGCCTCATTCTTTCCCACCAAGTATGCAGCTCTGTCACCTTGCCGACTGGCTGTGGGCTGCAGAGATTGCTTTGGTTCTCTGGGCCCCTGTGAAGCTACAGGGGTGTGACCTAGGTAAGTGTGCACCTTAGCACTTTGCCCGGCCTCCAGGGAGAACAGGCCTCCAGGACCCCCACTGCTCCCTCCCTGACCCACTCCTGGCCCTTAAGCCCCTTAGGAAGAAAGCCTCCTCCATCAAGGAGCCAGCCTGGGTTTTCCTAGACATGAAGGTATTGTAGATGGGCTTCTGGGTGAACCTCAGGGCTGGAACGCACACGTGATTATCTCTGCACTCTCCTCACATCCCAGTAAAATGGCAGAAAAGGCAGGAAAACTAAGGAATGTCTCCCAAGGACAAAAAGGTCAGGAGAAGAAGCATCAGAAGAAAAGAAGAGTTTTGTGAGATGCAAAGTGAATGGGCAAATGGTATCTGACTTAGCAGCAGCGAGAGAGATGCACCCTACCTGCTGGAGGGAGGTGGCGGGAGGGCCCTCATCAGAAGCAAAACGATTCCTGCAGAGCCATGGATAGGCTCCAGAATCGGGAGCGGCAGTTATTTCTGAAGGCGAGGGTAACACGTCGTGCTGAAGACCTGAGGACTGGTTGAAAGACCGCACAGGAGCGGGGGATCCGCAAGTCCCTTCCTCCAGAGCACATTTGGGGTTCTGCACCTGAATGGCGTGCTGTGCACCCTCTCTCGGAATCTCTGCCCACCCCTTCAGGAGACTAGAAGTTTCCTCTCTGACCCATCAAACCAGAGAGGCTCAGAGCACTGGACCCAGCTGAGGGCTAGGCAAGTGGGAAACACGCTCCCTGAACGGGGTGGGGGGGTAGGGGTTACCCCACCCCACCTAATGGCATTTGCAAAGTGTGGTGTAGCCTTGGAGGGGAAGGCGTTCCTAAACTCGCAGTGTGGAATTCATAGTTTGGTCCCTTTCAAAACTGGCGAGGACCGGTTTTCTCACCTGGATCCCCATGTGTTAACATGCACGAGCACTTTCTAGCCTCTGGGGGCGGGAGGAGTTTTGTGTAGGGGCTTGCAGGAGAGAGGCACAGGAGAAGGGTGAGGAGAGTGGAGGGCCCAGCAGAGAACTACCTCTCGCAGTCTTCTGAGCTGGTTTGCATTCCGGTGGAGAGGCGTGTTGAGACTGTGAGATTCTGAGCCTGGGTTGTGTGCCTTCAAGGCCCCATTGCGTTATTAGGTGAGGTATTTGCTGCCCTCGCTGGGGAAGGGTTACACCTCCTCACCCCATTGACACTGGGCGTGACCAGTGAAATGTGAGGGATGGGGGACGCTTCCGAGCTGAAGCTTTAAGAGCCATTGCTCCGTGAGGCCATTTGCTTCTCCCCTTCCGCCACAGAACCAGCTCGTCCTGGAGGCAAGCCGGGCCCTGGATCTTCAGCTTGGGTCCCAGGATGAGGACGACATGGGGCAGAGTGAGAATAGTGTGCACAAGCAGTAAACCTTTATTGCTGGAAGCACCTACCATTTTAGGGGTTGTCTGTTAGCACAACATACCAGTAGCAAAAGCTGACGGCTACAGCCCCAGTGACACTGCAGCCAAGCTTAGCAGAGGAGGCATTTTCTGTCACCTGCAGGAAATGAGCGCCCTCGCTGGTTCCTTGGAGACAGCAGTTGGGGCCACACAAGGAGGGCACCCTTGGCCCAGACACGCGCCTTCACAGAAGGCAGCAGCAGGGGCGACGTGAGCAAGCACGTCCCTCTAGTGGACCATGGGCTGCAGACGGCACGAGGAGGCTGGGGTGCGGGGGACACGGAATGGTACCTCCTTCGGGGAAACCCAGCCATAGCCCAGGACTCTGCATGGCCTGGAGGTCCTGTGTAGGGAGGTGGGCGCCATGAATGACCCGGTAGAAATTGGGTCTCTGTGCCAGTTATTAAGCTTTTCCTCTCAGCTCTACACCTCCCTTTACGCTTTTTGATGCTGCGACAGGGCTCTGTGGATTCTGTTTCTTCTTCACTGTGGGGCTCTATCAGGCTCTGCCAGTGGGCGACCCCAAGGCTCCTAGCAGGACTGGGGACCCGCTCCTTCCTGCTGGCTGTTCCTGATGGTGCTAAGTCAGCACACGCCCTTCAGTCCTGCTGAAGCAGTTGGTTCCTGCCTCTTCCACGCTCCCAGGACCAGGCTCGTTGTACCCACTCCCGGGGGCAGCACCAGCAGACAAGGACCCTCCTCAGGGCTCTGAGCCCTTAAGCCATGGTCCTTCCTCCCAGCTTCTATTCTGAAAACCCTCCCTGTCCTGTTTTCCTGACTGGATTCTGCCTGGTACGGTCATGCTGACCCCACCTGTGGCATCACTGGGGGAGGCAACAGATACCTGGGAAGCAAGGATAACCAACCTGAAGGAGAGTCTTTGGTCTCTATGAGCCAGAGGACTGACCCAATGTGTAGTGGTTGGACACCTGCTAAGTGCCCTACTTGTACTGGGTGCTGTGCAAGACACCGGCTGTCTAAACTATGGTCCTGCCACCAGAGTATAGCTGGGAAGAAGGACTCTCTAAGGCCACACACAGATCCAGAGAAGGGACAGGTTCTGAAGGCCAGAATAGTCAAAAGGTCACCAAGGCTTCTAATCAGCAACTACTAATCAGCAACTCCTACTTAAACCAGCAACTCCAGGGGCTACCCTGGTGGCGCAGTGGTTAAGAATCCGCCTGCCAATGCAGGAGACACGGGTTCGATCCCTGGTCCGGGAAGGTCCCACATGCTGTGGAGCAACAAAGCCCGTGCGCCACAAATACTGAGCCTGTGCTCTAGAGCCTGTGAGCCACAACTACTGAGCCCTCATGCCACAACTACTGAAGCCTGCACGCCTAGAGCCCCTGCTCCACAACAAGAGAAGCCACCGCAGTGAGAGGCCCACGCACTGCAGCGAGGAGTGGGCCCTGCTCACCACAGCTACAGAGGGCCCATGTGCAGCGGCAAAGACCCAACGCAGCCAAAAATAAAACCAAAAAAACCCCCAGCAACTCCAGGCATCTTTGGGGTAGACAGAGGTGCCAAGTGTCATCTCCTCAATTTCCTGATGGAGAGATAGAGTTTACAGGGAGTTTATCCCTTTTCCAAGATCACAGAGCAAATTACAGATGCCCAGGGATTGTGTCATATCTCCAGGAATGGCCAAATGTTTTTGCACAGAGCTACCAGAATGGCTAAAATTTAAAGGACTGACAGTATCAAGTGTTGCCAAAGATTGGAGCAAGTAGAACTCTCACGTCACTGGTGGGAAATGTAAATTGTTACAACCACATTGGAAAATGTGTGGCAGTATCTACCCAAGCTAAACCTGCATGGTCTGTGTCCGGGCCATTCCCCTTCTGGACATACACCCAGGGGAAGCAAGTGCTCAGGTGTACCAACATACGTGCACAAGGAGGTTCGCAGCAGCTTTATTCACAGTAGCCTGAGGCAGAAAACAACCCAAATGTCCAAGAGTTGAAATGAATTTTTAAATTATCTGATATTCATACAGTGGAATATAACAGTAGTAAAAAAACAGCAAACTATTTCTACAGGCAGAAAGATTTCACAGACATAATGTTGGACAAAAGAAGTCATACCCCAAAAAGTACATACTACGGGATTCCATTTATATGAATTTCAAAACCAGGCAAAGCGGATCTACAGCAAGAAGAGTAGTTACTTTTCAGGCTGTTATTGACAGTGGGGTGGGTGAACGAGCCTGCTGGGGAGTTAGAAATGCTCTGTAGTTTGATCTGAGTGGTATTTACAGAGGGATATACAAATAGAGATAGTTGTCGAGTTGTTTGCTTAATATTTGCGTGCTTGACTGTATGTAATTTAAACCTCAATGAAAAGGGGGGGGAGATTTGCTCAGGTATCTCCTGTCTGGTTTGGGTTCTTCTGAGGCAGTTCCTGAGACCAGGTTTGGAGGCACATGGTTTATTATTTTGGAGCTAAAAGAGCACTTGTGAGATAATAGAAAATACGTATACTGGTCCCTGACCCCCATTCCTGGCTCAGAGCTCCTGAAACCCTTGTAATTTCCTGGGTGATAGGAGTGTCTTTTGTTCCAACGGGTGATTCTGGGTGGGCTCCTGGATGGGGGCTGGTCACAGAAAGAACAAACCATGGTTAGAAGCTTGGGATTTTTCAGCCCCTCCCCCCAGTCTCTTGAGAAGGGAGAAGGGCTGTAAATGGAGTTAATGATTGATCATGCCCATGTGATGAAGCCTCCATAAAAATCCCCACATCCCAAAAGCACAGGCTTTGGAGAGCTCCTGGACTGGTGAACACGTGGAGATTAGATACTCGCAGAGTGCATGGAAACCCTCCACCCTTCCCACTTACCCTCCTCTCTTCATCTGGCTGTTCATCTGTATCCTTTATCATACTCTTTAACAAACTGGTAAATGTAAGTAAGTGTTTCCCTGAGTTCTGTGAGCCACTCTAGCAAATTAATCAAACATGAGGAGGGGGGTCGTGGGAACCTCTGATCTGTAGCCAAATCAGACAGAAGTTGTAGGTAACCTGGGGACCTACCCCTGGCAATTGGCCTCTGAAGTAACATGGGAGCAGTCTTGTGGGACTGAGCCCTCAGCCTGTGGGATGTGATGTTATCTCTGGGCAGATAGTGTTAGAATTAAGTTGTAGACACCCAGCTGGTGCAGCAGAGAATTGCTTGGTGGTGTGGAAACTACCCCTCCACACACACACACACACACACACACACACTTTGTAATTGGGTCTTAGAATCATTTTAGCACTGGTAGGAAGTGAAAGAGTTACAAGGAAAGATAAAAGGTGAACTGTGGAACCAGCTCTCATGGTTGGTAACTGGCCTTAATTCCTCAAGGAAACTTGGGGAAACTTGCAGAACACACACCTCAAAATTATCCCACCTAAGGGGTGAGGGAGCTGGGGTATTTATACGTCTACTCTGGAGAGTCAGAAGATGTGGGCAACCAGGAACAGGTGCAAATGTCCTGGCACTTCTGACCTGAAGGCTGGTGGCGCCGGTGAGCCCTCAGGCAACTGGAAGTCAGCCAGAGCACACAGAGGGACACAGATGGGGTACTGACAGCGTCTATCACACACTCATATGATACAAGTCACGATGAGAGTGCCCATTGGTTAAGAAAATTTACCATGACAAAAAAAATGATCTGTGAATTCCCAAAAGGTCTTGAAATAAATGTGTATTTAATTCCATCATCATCTGCACACATTTGAAAGCCAGAGGTACTAATGTGTTTGTGAGAAACATCATTCGTGTAGATTCTCAGTGTCTCGTGGAGGGTCTCTGGCCCCCAGAGGTCAGTGTATCAACCACTAGTGCTCTTTCTGTTGTGAAATGAGCCAGCTGCCCCCCAGGCCAGAGCTGTTAGGGCCGGGGGCGGGGGGCATTTTGATGGCTTGATCACCTGAAGATAAAGTCACTTTTTGGTATTATCAAAGTCTGAATTAAATGGGTACCCAATACAATTAATGCTAGATTGAGGAGGAGAGAAAAGGGCCCATTACACATTCACTGTCATCCTCTTTGGTACAGAACTGCCGACCACAGGTCCCGACAGAGCCATCTCTGCAAAGACCGTGGCCGTCAACCTTGCCCACAGCTGCCATCATGCAGGGCTTTTTGTGTGGCCACGTGGATTACCCCATGCTCCCTGCCACTGTGCTATCTCTAAGGCGCTGTGAAAACCCGAGTCTTCAGCCCGCGGGACTTCCTCTGGCCTCCCTGGTCCTCAGACCCAGCCAACAACCTGCCTGCCGTCGGGACAGAGCTGCTCCGAGGGGCTGTGAAGCAGGCCTGTGCAGTGAGTATAGATCCCCACTGACACTGGCTTGGTTTGTGTTTGCAGGTGGAGGGCAGGGCACAGACTTTCCTTTTACTGTAACTTCACTTAGCTCGCAAGCCCTCAGTTCTGCTGGTGGCAGGATATATTCATCTTGCCAAGTCAAGGTAAAGTCCAGGTAGTCGCCATTTAAAATGAAGTCACTTTGAAGTATCTCTTCAGATAATTCAGGTTCTCAGGTCAATTCCACACTTAAGTCTTAGGTGATTCCAGGAGCTTCTGCCCCTTGCTGTCCACTCTGGTCATTCCTTTTCCTGGTGTTGATGACCCAGCAACAATTCCACCCCTGTTCTGTCTGGGTCTGGTTTCCAATCCATCCAATCTGGTTTCCAATCCGTGGCCTCTGTCTACAAGGCCCCCTCCCCTCAGGGACCCGGTGCCCGGCATTGTGCAAACCTCCTTCCCAGGCACGGAAATACTCACTCCTCACCCATTCCGCACTGGGCTGCAGAGGGGACGTCCAGGGCTCCGTTCAGGGCTGGGGACACGGCCACCTTCTCTCTTGCCCACCTCCACATCCTAGAGGCTTCAGTGTTTTGTCTTCACAAAGAGGCCATTCCTCATGTCTGGTTTTGTGGACCAAACATGAGACCCCAGGAGGGGTCCCACAGCTTGACTGTATGCACGTGGGTTACCTACATGCGTGACCTCGATCCATCCCTCATCCAACAAAATTCAATTTGACAACTGCCTAAGGTCTCTTCTCCCTAATGAGTCTTTTCTTCCACTTGTCATGTCTAAAGAGAACAGCATCCCTGGTGCCTGTTTTGTCTGTTAAAGAATCTTTTTCTCCTTCCCAACTCTGTATCCATGTGCTGTAAACCTAAAGGGAATTTCTCTTTACGATGTCTAATCAAATGCAGAAATAGGAGAGATATCTTGAACCCCCCGGGGAGAGCAGGGTTGGATATGCGTTTAGACAGGACGGGAGAGGATATCTATGCAGACAGAGGGGTGAGAGGAAAACAGAAAAGGCCAAGCAGTCACGGGTGACAAGCAGGGGAGCAGAAGAAAAAATGAAATGAGTGGGAAATTGATGGCAAACAGAATCACAGGCACTGGGGACCTAGTCAGGGTGTGTGTAAGCCTTTAGGTCCCCCCCATTTCTGGAAGCCCGTAAAGCAAGAAGACACTGATGCTGGCCACCAGCCCAGAGCCTCCGTGATACCTGACTCAGTTTACAGGGTCCCCTGATCGACCCATCCCTGCCAGCCTCCTGACCGCAGTTCCAGCTGGAATGGCCCCAGAGTGGTCTCGTGCTATTCCCACCATCACCAAGCTCCTCTTAGCCTCCCCCAGGGGTGAGACCCTATCACAGCCTCCATTGTGCCCCCCAAGGTAGGAATTGCCATAGCTCCGGCACCCGGGTCTGGCCTGACCCAACCCATGAAGGCTCTAGCAACTGCTAGAAGCTACAATCTAGAAGGATAGGGCAATCTTTGCCAGGAGAGAACAGCAGATAATTGCTTGCCCTTCCTGGCCCCTCCCCCCCCCCCCACCCAGCCTGTTCCAAGTAGAGTGGTTACATACGGGCTCTGCTGAGATATCTCACAGGGCCATGCAGCCGTATCCCCTAAGAAACTGTGGCCATTTGCCTGTGTTTCCTTCCCTCCCTTTCTGCCTCACTCCCCTTTCTCCCTCATTCTGGCTTCCTTGGGATTGCACTACCACTCCCCACCCAAAAAAGTATTAGCACACAAGCTTTGCTGCAGGCTCCGTTTTCTAGGGCTCCCGGACAAGCCTTGCCCCAGCAGACGGGCACCCGTCAGCAGAGCAGTGCGGAACTGCACACTGGGATGTAAACTACAACCGTATCCATTTCCTGGAATGGGTGTTTGAGGCATAGTCAGCTATATCCGTTTCCTAGGACTGCTGTAACAAATTACCACAAACTGGATGGCTTAAAACAACCAAAATTTATTCTCTCACAGTTCTGGAGGCCAGAAGTCTGAGATCAAGGTACTGGCAGGGCTGCACTCCCTCCCCAGGCTCTGGGGGAGAAGCCTTCCTTTCCTCTTCTAGCTTCTGGTAGCTGCTGGCACTTCTCCGCGCTCCTTGGCTTGTGGCTGCATCCCTCCATCTTTGCATCACGTCTCCTCGGCGCATCTGCCTAATCTCCATCTGCATCCCTCCTGTAAGGACACCTGTGATGGTGTTTAGGGCCTGCCTGGATGATCCAGGATGATCGACTCATCTCAGGATCCCCAACTTAATCACATCTGCAAAGTCCTTTTTCCAAACAAGGTCTCATTCACAGGTTCCAGGGATTAGGCTGACGACATATCTTGAGGCGGGCGGGCACTTTCCAATCGACCATACCATCCTCACTCTCCTGGTTGGAATATGCAGTAGAGAGAAAGAAAAAAAAAAAAAAAATCAAGTGAAACGCTAACTTTACCACCGAACAGTTCTAGGGAAAGAGAAGCATGAGCAGGAAAAAAGGGCTAATGTTTCCATTTCTGGTGCCGACTGGGGCACAGGAGAGATCCCACTTTCAATCTTCATGTCAACATGTGTTATTTCTTCCTCGAGAGAAACAAAACTGAATAATCCAGCATCGCCGAGTGGAACAGATCACAAGTGGAAGAGCTGGGGTTGGCTGCATGCCCCTGGCCCGTGGCAATGGGACCCGCCCACCCCGCCCCTCTCTGGCCTCCCGCCAGCTCTTTTTGGCTCCTTTGGGCCCAAAAGCCCCCAGCCCAGCCATAGCTGGAGTGGAACTGTCAGTGGCCCCATTTAAAGCCCATCTGTGAAAGGCTCATAAATCACACCCTCGGAAAACTCACTCCTCATTATAACTCAGCAGAGAACAACTCTGTCCAGAGATTTAAATAAATGTGAGTGTGTAGTAGGTTGGTTGTTTTCTCAGCAGGGGCTTCTAGGTAGGAGGATTTTGCATCATGTTCTTTCAGCGGTTCATGTTAATAAGGCCAGGAATAATTACAGGCCTTTCTCCAAATGTAGCAGTCTCTATTGTCAGATTAAGCAAGTGGCCGATGAACACTCAGTGTGATTTCAGAGGAGCCAGCAAGGCTTAGAACCCCAATGCCTCTCCCCTCTGACCTTGCAAAACAACTAAGTCAATGTCGCAAATTCTACAATTAGAGCTTCCTTCCTTTGGACCTGCCCATGGTCAAAACACTAATATCGCTGGAAGGGGCCACACTTTTAAGCAGGGTTCACGTATACATTTATCCTAGCATTTTCTCAGAGCAAGGGTTATGGTGGGAATGCAGGATAATCCATTGGATGGGACAGGGAGACACAATTAAGGGGAAGGTGAATAATCACATGCAGGGTTGAATCCTGGAGAAGGTCCCTTGTGCTTCTCATTTTGCAGTTGAACTAAATGTATTAAGTGCCTACCTTGTGTCCAGGGATACGATCTTCCTTATAGATGATCTCATTTAATCCTCACATCCACCTGTGGGGTAGGCACCAAAGCTCCTCCATTTATAAGTCTGTTTGTTCCCACCTAAAGTGACACCAAACAAGTTACCAAAGTGTATATGTCTGTGTCAAGTTGAGTTTCACAAAAGAACTGTCTCCAGACCCTGAGAAACTAGTGCTTTGGGGCTGACTTGCTTCACAACAAGATCTCAGACACGACATATTTCTGGAGATGGAAGAGATCTCCAGAGCTGCCACAAAATAGACAGACAGACATGCAGACAAAGGAAAGCTGAGTCTGAGAGGGGACAGGGAGGAAAGGAGGGAGGTGGGGTTCTCCAGGTTTCTGTGTCCAGAAGCGGAGCAGGAATCACCAAGAGCTAGGACAGGAGTGGCCATGAGCTGGCTGAGAGGCCAGGAGGGAGACAGGGCTGCAGAAACCAGGTATCTGCGTGGCGGGAACTGGCCTGAACCTATGGCAACAGGGAGGCGGTGGGGCTGTCCTGAGGTAGAATCCCATAGGGGGACCGAAATCTGAGATTCTTACTCTAAGAAAAAAATCGTTGAAGGATTCTGGGGTGAACTGTATGGAAAAGAGGGGGCTTTCGCGTCTATGGGTAAAAGGAGATGTAGACCCTCTTTGGAGGAAAGGCTTCTCAAGTTAGTTTGCAGGAATCCCACAAATTAAAATGAAGCACAACCTCACGAACAAAAATCAACAAATACTTGGGAAGGCAAGTCACTATGAACAAAAGCTAACAGAAACAAGAAACAGCAGCTGTAGATCCCCAAGGACTACAGATGTTTCTACTGTAGCAACAGCATGCAGAACTGTGAAGTATAAAACATCTAAAGAATGCATACACTTATAATGTATGAATAAACAACAGGAAAACATTAGGCATCAATTGGTAGAATCAGGGAGGAAAACAAATCAAACGTTTAAAAATTAGTAACAAAACTGTTGGAGAAAAGCGCAATGGATATAAATACTGAAGAAGTCACCCTTTCATGTATCATTCACCAGTGGAGGGAGTTCTCATTTAAATTTGCATCTAGTACTTTGTCAGTCACTTTTTTATATTCTTTGCAAAATTCACACAGATTATTGATTATTTTTAATAAAACCAGTGTTTCTGTACCAATGGAAAAAAACCCTTAATGGATAAGTCAAACAGTAGATTACACTGTTAAAGAGAGAATTCATGAACTGGAAAATATATCTGAATAACTTATCCAGAATACAGCAGAGAGAAAGAGATAAAGATATGAAAAAGTATAAAAGATATGGGAAAAGAACAAGAAGATCTAGCAAAGAGCTTGGCAAACTATGGCCTGTGTGTCAAATTCATCGAGCCACCTGTTTTTGTAAATAAAGTTTTATTGGAACCACCACACTCATTTGATTGTGTATTGCCTATGGCTTTTTTTTACAATACGATAGAGCTGAGTAGTTGTGACAGAGACCATATGGCCTCCAAAGCCTAAAATATTTACTCACTGGCTTTTTACAGAAAAAAAAAAAAAAATTGCCCCCGGACTAGTACATACATGACTGGGAACCCAGGAGGAAAATTTGGAGAGAAAGGAAGAAAGGTGATATTTTAAAAGAGAATGACTAAATTTTCCAGAACTATTTAAAACATGTAGCCACATCACCAGAGAGTTCAACATATTCCAAGCAGGATAAATAAAAAGAGTCATGCTTGCATTACAGGTTGAATTTTGTCCCTCAAAAAGATGCATCCAAGTCCTCATCCCCAGTACCTGTGAATACGACCTAATTTGGAAATAGGGTCTTTGCAAATGTCATCAAGTTAAGAATTTTTTCTTAAGGCCATGCCACACAGCATGTGGGATCTTCGTTTCCCGACCAGGGATTGAACCTTCGCTCCCTGCGTAGGAAACGTGGTCTTAACCACTGAGCGCCAGGGAAGTCCCAAGATAAGGCTCTTGAATGAGATCATCCTGAATTTGGGCTGGGCCCTAAATTCAATTGTTAGTGTCTTACAAAGAAAAAGGAGAAAGAGAGAGAGAGAAAGGGGAAAGATATTAGTGATACAGACACAGGGAAGAAGGCCATGTGAAGACAGGGGCAGAGATTGGAGTGATGCAGCCACAAGCCAAGGAATGCCTGGAGCCACCTGAAGCTGGAAGGGGCAAGGAAGGATCCTTCTCTAGAGCCTTTGGAGGGAGTGCAGCCCTGCTGACACCTTGATTTTGGATTCTGTCCTCCGGACCTGTGAGAGAATAAATTTCTGTTGTTTCAAGCCACCAAGTTTGTGGTAATTTGTTACAGCAGTCCCAGGCAACTAACACAGATTTTGTTTAGTGTGGTAGAATAAAGATGATTCCAAGTTTTTCTGCATTCTCCATTCTCCATACTAAGAGATGTTATTTATCTCCCCTCCTCTGGAACCTGGGTTGGCCTGTGGTTGTTTTAACCAATAGAATATGGCAGGAATGATGCTGTGCCAGGTCCAGGCTAAGACTTCAGAAGCCCTGGCAGATTCTGCTTTTATGCTTTTGGGAGCCTTGAGCTGCCTCGTGAGATATGCAGCTACCTGCTGAAAAGAGCCCATGGAGAAACCAGAGCAGAGAGAGGGGAGCCCTGGGACTCGATGGAGAAAGAAAGAAAGGCCCTGCTATCCAGCATTCCAGCCAGCTCAGCTGTCTAGATGTCCCTGCCACCCAACACTTTGGAGCTGGCTTCTGGCTTTGCCTCCCTCCTGTCCCCTTCCAGAGCCTGGTTCTCAGGACGAGAGCCCTTCATGCCTTCTCAATCCCAAGGCACTCCACCAGAGATAGTCCTGCCCAGGGGTTCTTGTCACAGGTGGATGAGCCATCTTAGATGTCCCAGCCCAGTCGAGTACCAAGATGACTGCAGCCCCGGGCAGCAGAAGAACCACCCAGCTGATCCCAGTCAACTCACAGAATCACAGGCCAACGAGGCATTGACAAATTTGAGAAAGAGATGTCCTTACAGATATAGGCATTGCAGGCAAAACCAGGTAAAGATGAATGGTTGGTTCTTGGTTCCTATTCTCAGTAGATGAGCTGATAATAATAAACTCTTCAGACATGAATGAGTAGGAAGTTCACAGGCAAAGTTAACTCTTGGGTCTTAGTAGCATATGACTCTAGTTTTGTTAACCATACACAAGAAGTGTATTGTTATTATTATTATTGTTATTATTATTATTCACCTCTTTTTATACCTATGTAGATAAAACTACTAATTAAATAAAGCAAAACATCATATGAATAAATATTGAATTAAAAAATCATTAAAACAGGGGCTTCCCTGGTGGCGCAGTGGTTGAGAGTCTGCCTGCCAATGCAGGGGACACGGGTTCGAGCCCTGGTCTGGGAAGATCCCACATGCCGCGGAGCAACTAGGCCCGTGAGCCACAATAACTGAGCCTGCGCATCTGGAGCTTGTGCTCCACAACAAGAGAGGCCGCGACAGTGAGAGGCCTGCGCACCGTGATGAAGAGTGGCCCCCACTTGCCGCAACTAGAGAAAGCCCTCGCACAGAAACGAAGACCCAACACAGCCAAAAATAAATAAATAAATAAATTTAAAAAAAAAATCATTAAAACAAACTCATGTGGTTAAATATGTGCCTCAGGACCAGAAATTTGACCACCAGGTGGAACTGTAGAAGCAAAATGGCATCTCATTTTGGGTAATCATGCACATCTCATCCCATAGTCAGAAAGGAAAAAACACATCGTACCTGAGACAAACAGACAAAACAGGGTCAGAAAAATGAAGGAAATCTTGAGCCCTTCCTGTAAGTTACTAGCTCCCTAGCAAAAACAACTTTATTCCAGACTTTGGCAATGCTGCTGTTTGGAGATTTATCAGGACCTTTGTGGATATGACAATCATGTGATGAATTTGCTGTTTTTCTGCCATGCACAGACTAACTGTAATCTCAGTAACCTTGTTAATTTTGTGGATTTTTTTTTTCCTTTAGATACCTGTTGTATTTTTATTTGATGATCTATTCCTTCTAGCCCCTGGAGACTCTTTACAGATCTTTTTAAAGTATGCTTCTTTTTGAAATGCTTCTGTCTCCAAGTCTTCCATTTATAGAGGCCCTGAACTCAGAGACAACAGGCAGAGTAGAAGGTGGGAGCAGGACCCTGGATGGAAAGTAGGAGAATTAAGTGAACATCTATATGCTGAGCAGCCAAGTTCTCCCACTCAGTTCCCAGGACACTGGAATGAGGTGTTTTTTCCCCAGGAAAGAAATGGGAGGATTTGACCAAAAAGAAACTAAATGGCCCCAGTTAAAACACTTATAGATACTCATAGTTGGGGACCCCAGTGAAAAAATCAGATAGCCTCTCAGTCTCCCCACAGGGAAGCCCAGATGCCCACATGTCCTTCCAAACTGCTTAGAGCTTCCAATCAGACCCATTCTCTGAACTGTGGACAGGCAAAGATCTTTCCCTTGTCTTTGTTTGTTTGCTTGTTTGCTTTGCTTTCTGTTCTTGTTCTATGATCTGTTTCATATTAGACACCATCCTCTAACATCATGTTACAGACTTTTTTTTCCTAGCATTCTAACATGACCTGGCCTCTAACATGATAGGCAGAAAACAAACAAACTGAAAAAAAAGACATACGTGGGCAGTAGAATCAGAGCAGCAAATAGTATAGCCCCAAATTCCGAGAACTTCAGCAAGTGACCATATTTGGATATGTAATTAGTTGTTATCTTGAGATAAAATTATCCTGATTCAGAGTGGGCCCTAAATTCAATGACTGGCATCCTTATAGGAAGAGACAAGGACACAGAGACACACGGGAAGACCGTATGAGAACAGAGCCAGAGATTGGAGTGATGCAGCCACAAATCCAGGAATGCTTGGGGTCACCAGAAGATAGAAGAGGCATGGAAGGATTCTTCCCTAGAGCCTTCAGAGGGAGCATGGCCCTGATGACACCTTGATTCCTGACCTCCAGAACTGTGGGAGAATAAATTTCTGTTGTTTTTAAGCCACCAAGTTTGTGGTAATTTGTTATGGCAATGCTAGGAAATGAATACAAGCCATGCTGCTAGAGATGCAAAAGTTAGAATCCAAGGCCTGCCAGAGAGGAGGAGCCTTGAGGCTTCAAAAGCATTTGATTGGGATCTCAGGACTATACCCTGAGAGAAAGGGAAATCAGATTTAGTCTGAACAGACTAAATCTCAAGGGTGAACAATGCAGAAACATGCATATGAAACATGTGGAACTTAGTGCAAAAATCTAACATAGGTATAACTGGAGTGCAGACAAGATGATGGAGGGGACAAAAAGAAGTGATATCTGAACATTTACTAGCTGAGAATTTTCCAAAATGACAAAAGACATTAAACCACAGAGTCAAGCAGGATAAATACAAAGAAAATTGTTTCTAGGCAAATCAGTAAAACTAACGGAAACCAAAGACAAAAAACAATCTTAAAAGCAGTTAGAGAAAAGAAAAAATACATGACATTCAAAGGAGCAACAATGAGACCAACAACTGACTTTTCAACAGGAACAATAGAAGCCAGAAGACAATGAAATAGGAAGGAAACTGCTCAATCTGCAGGGAAAGGAGTATCTATTAAAAACCTGCAGCAAACATGATATTTAATGGTGAAATCAAGCTTTCCTCTTGAGACCAGAAATGAGGAAAGGATGTCTGTTCTAACGACTTCTCCTCCAAATTGCATTGGAGGTCTAGTCAGCACCATAGGGCAATAAACAAATAAAATAAAAGATACGGTGATTGTGAAGCAAGAAATAAAATTGTGATTATTTGCAGACAACATGGCATGTTCTTCGGACAACTTGGTAGAAAAGCCCTCTCATCCATCCCTGTTGCAGGTATAGAGTGTGTCCTGGAGCAGAGATTATAATTCTTTGGGGCTGCCCACAGGCTGTGGGAAGGAGATATGCCTGGCTTGACTTAGCTGCCCCTGGCCAGGTCAGACTGTATCAGTGTCGGGGCAGGCAGGAGGGGGAACCAGCAGCTGGTGGGCTGCATGCAGGCGTACTAAGCCCCACAGTGGGGTCCTTGGACACCTGTGAAGGTCTGTACTCACCTTGAAAGCATCCTCACAGCTGGGGTGCGGGGAGTGACATTAAACAGCAATACAAAAACATGATGACAGGTTGAGAGAGAGACCACAGAAAAAAGAAAAGTTTTATATGTTAATACCTTTGATGTCACTTTTTTTCTGTTTTTGAAGAAACCTCACATTTTCATTTTACTTTGGGCCCTGCAAATTATGTAGATGGCCTTGCTTCCCTTTATACCTCAAGGCACAGCTTAGACCAGCTAAAGTCTCAGTGATAACAGAGGGGGAGGGGAGAGGAGATGCTGAGGGAAACACATGTGAGACTGTCCTCTTGAGAAGGTCAGAAGATCACAGAACAGGCTGAGTCCCCTTTGTAGCTCCTGGCTTTCGTCTATAATTCACTCCTGAGACCATGCACTGGGGTCACACCTGAGAGGTTGGAATAGCAGATGTACCCTTGGAGAAAAATTCTTATAAGATCCTAACTTACACTTTCTCCTTTAGATATATTTTAAAATTTGTAAATAGTTTGGTATTGGGGTGGGATGAACTGGGAAAGTGGGATTGACATATATACACTACTATGTATAAAATAGATAACTAATGAGAACCTACCGTATAGCACAGGGAACTCTACTCGGTGCTCTGACCTAAATGGGAAGAAAATCTAAAAAAGAGGGGATGTATGTATAAGTATGGCTGATTCACTTTGCTGTATAGCAGAAACTAACACAATAGTGTGAAGCAACTATACTCTAATAAAAAAATATTTTAATAATTAAATAAATAAAAATAGTTTGGTATTTGTAAATAATTTGGTTTCTTTCTAAAAGATAAGAACCTTTTTTAAAAAAGGTTAACTACAATATCATTATCATACCCTAAAAAAAAGAACACAACCTTCTGAAGCTGTACTATGGGCCAGCAGGGATCACCACCAGGCAACAGTTCAGAAAGGTCCTTCATCAGCTAATGCACCTGAGGCCCAGTGTGATGGGTTATGTACAGTATGTGAGCAGACAATGCACAAAATCAAATGCATGAATCTGTGCTCAGCTAGAGAGTCCTTCTGTCCCCAGTGACCTCAGGGCAGCTGCAAATGGCGGCTGAGATATTATCCCTCCGGAAGCACAGGCGTCTCCTCTCTACATAGAACGTCCTCATTTCCTACCAGGACTCAAGGAGGAAAATTGGGTAGACATGGAGACCCCTGTGGATATTCACTTCCTTATTCCAAGTAATTGACATTCAACCTATGTATCTTTCAACTCAGAATATCTAGGGACATGCAAGCATTTTGTTTGTTTTATGGTCATTGCTATAGCCTTTTGGCATTTGACATTGTGAGTTGAACTCATGTTTAATGCATGAACTCGGGGAAAATTTGATAGATAGGACAAATTGCTAATATGTTTAAGGAATCGCTTACAATTATTAGGCTAGACTCAAAACAGCAGAAACTCTCTCCAAATAAATGTGCAAGTAGCAAGTCTTCTACAAACTGTAGCAAGTCTTCTACAAACTGAATAACTCAGCAAGTACTCGACCTGAAAGGAAAGCTCTCGGAGCAAGTAATCATGGCTTTGGCTCATGCCCCTCCTGACCTATTAAATTATACAAGGGCATCAGTCATTGAAAGCTAAAATTAACATTTACAGGTCTTGCCAGAGAGCTGATACCTCCAGTGGGAACTTTCCATGTGCTTGTGACAGACCAACATCCACTGGTGTTGCCATGGGAAAAAATAAGAATTGAATTTCCTGCCTTGGTTTTTCCAGCAACTGCCAAGTGGGCAGTCTGCTTGGCCTTTGGTGATAACTCTGCTTTGGTAACACTGACTCGACAAATATTTATTGGCCATCCACTACATGCCCAGTATGATGCTGGGTGCTGGGGGTAAAGAGGTACACAGGACAGACAAAGCATGCACCCCAGATCCAGAAGATCTGGGCCCCTAGACCAGCCTCAGTACTCATTAGCCATGTGGTTTGGAGCCAAGTCTCAAAAATCCAGTAGATTCTAGGCACTGGAAGAGTTCCTAGTGAAAGTAACACTCCACACCAAGTTAGTAAGAGCTGGATTAAATCCCAGCTCTGTCCCTTACCAGCTGTGTGGCATGAGCCTGTGGTCATTTAGAAATGGCCAGAAAGGAGGCAGCAGCAGTTGGGAGTGGGTGAGTGAAAGGGAGATCTGAGGGAAACTGCTTGGTTATAATTTCTTCTTTTCTTTAATCAGAGTGTAACTTTCATATAGTTAAATATTAAAACATACACAAGTCTTAAGTATGGGGCTTGATGAATTTTTCACATGAATCTCATATAACCACAACCCAGATCAAGATACAGAACATTTCCAACACCCAGTAGATATAATTTTTAAAGCGAAAATACCAAAACCCAAATCTCAGGACCTCTGATAGGTTACCACAATCAGTGCTACCAGCCACAGAGCTGATTTCTGACTAGTGGAGATGAGCTTATAGTCTCATTCTTCTGGTGACCAAGAGCACTACTTATAAACTAGTCTGCTGGACGTGGGCATACAGTTGAAGCCCGTAAATATGACTTAGAACAGAGTTTTAACGTGTACTAAGCTAACTGGCCGATCCAAGGATGAAATCTACACTCTTGCCCTCTCCTTAACACCAAACTCAAATGTACTAGTTACCCAGGCCAGATTTTCCTTGTTATAAAATTTATTAAATATTTATCATAAAATTGTTGCAAGGCAAAAATAAAAGTTGGAGGCATATTATTCATTACAGCCAAAAGGTGGAAACAACTCAAATGACCATCAACGAATGAATGGATAAAGAAAAGGCGGTATATCCATACAATGGAATATTATTCGGCCGTAAAAAGGAATGAAGTCCTGATACATCCCACAACATGGATGAGCTGTGAAAACGTCATGCTAAGTGAAAGAAGCCGGATACATAAGACCACATACCATATGATTCTATTCATATGAAAGTCCAGAATAGGGAAATCCAGAGACAAAGTAGATTAGTGGCTGCTTAGAACGGGTGATAGGAGTTGGAGAATAGGGAGTTAATAGCTAATGGGGTTCCTTTCTGAGGTCATGAAAATGTTCTAAAATTGACTGTGAGGATGATTGCACATATCTCTGGACATACTAAAAACCACTGAATTGTACACTTCAAATTGGTGAATTGTATGATACATGATTTTAGTTAAAATTCATAGTCTCCTTAGGAGGTAGCGTCTATCCCCAATGTACAGATCACAGAACTCAGGGTTAAAGAGAAGCCAAACTAGATTTGACACCAAATCTTGCCCTCTTAACCACTGTGCAAATACTCATTTAAAAAAGGCATTTTTCACATTAGAAATGATTTCCATAGGACATCATTTCTTATCTCTTAGTTGATGAGAAATAGAATTACTAGCTCAAAAGCTGTGAACATTTCTAAGAACCTTGATACACATTAGAAGGCCAGATTCTCAGTCAAGGTTATCATCAGGATGGAGAATGCCTCCATGGCAGGGACTCGCTTTTATCATGCGAATGCCTGGCTCTGCGCCTGGCACACTGTGGCCACTCAGGGATATCTCCTGAATGAGTAACAGCATGTGTGCAAGCAGGAGAGCGGGAGGACTCCCCAGTGCAAAGAACTGCACTCCTTTTGATACATAACGTACAAGCTCCTAAGTGAGGCCAGCTCTAGACTACACATGAATAATGAGCGCCTGGAACATGCAGCCCTCGATCTGTCTGCTTTAGCCACCTTCACACGCCAGGTGACTCACCACACAGTCCCCTGATTTAGTTGACTGCGAAGAGGTCGAAAATGACTTAATAAGTTACACCACAGCGCATCTGGGTTACCACACACACGGGGTTGGAAATTGCATCTATTCTTTTAGGTAGTAGTTCAGTGGGAGCATTTTTTAGCAAGTGCAACTGTTTCTGTTTGGATTATTTAATAGCTTCCCTAGTAAATGCTGATTCTCCATATAAATATTAGCAACTGACATACATAGCCACAGTCCATCAATGCCCAAAATAAGTTAGACTATAAACCCAATGCCTTTGGAAGCTGCATTAACCAGTGCAGGCCACTAAATTGCCTTGACAAGCCCGGCCCTACTTCTCCACCAGGAAGCAGTTGTACCTATATCATCACAACCACCTAAAGAGGTTTGCTAAAACCTTGGGATCTCAATGAACTGCTTTTTCCTGCAGAGCAAAGTTTGGTGGCAAGAGGGTCTGTCTTGAGAATTTCACCACTCAGGTGCCAAACCACCTCATCTGACCTGTAATCAGGCGGGTCTATGTTCCAGTGGGTTCATTCTTTCAGAGTCTATCACATGGGGTTTTCCCCAGTCTTTACTGCCCCTTAAAAAAAACCCAAACCCTACGGTTATTAAAGATACTCCTTTTAGTGTTACCTTACTCACTTCTTGTACTATACTATTCAGGGATCTTTAAAGGGATGGAATTATAACTTGTATTATCAATATAGGAAATACCTGGAGAAAATGCAGATGCCCTTTGGCTCATATTCCACAGGCTGCTCTCCTGTCTATGAAACTATATCAGGTCCTCCTGGCACAGTCAGAGGAAGGCTGAGAGGCAGTCTTACCCAACCAGACCTTAATGATTTTATTTATTCCACATGGCCTAAAAACATGTTTGAACATAACTTGCCATAATTTTTCTGGTGATTTCTATGAATCATTTTTTAATTATGAATTATGTTTTTTAGAGACACTCCTGAGAAATTCTACCCAAGGTTCCCTTGACAACCATCTCGTAAAGTATCTAAAGTGAAGCTGCTTCCACAACCAATGCAGAAAATCAACTTTAAAGCATAGATTCCTAAAAGATCCATTAGTCATCTTTGCTGAGAATGAATCTCAGATTCACACATGCAAAGGGTCGCTGAGAAATTCAGATCCACCCACATAACTAGCAAAATACATTTACTGTCAAACAAGGTTCAAAGGACTTTTGTACAAATATAAATTTTCTAACTTCACTTGGAGCATTTTTTTCTTTTCTTCTAGCTAGGGATTTTCTCTGTGTGTCTAAATTATTGCCTTTCTACCCTCGGCTGAAAGTTTTCAGCTTTTACAGGATCTGCTACGTCTACCGCAGGAAGGACCTTTTGCCTGCTGGATCAATCCAGGCCACTCAGAAATTAAAGTGTTTGTGCGCGATAATGAGCACAAATTTCCATTTCTGGGATTTACTTAGGAAAATCTAACTGCTGGATCTCAAACAATCAGGTAAGGTCCAAGTACTCTTAAAGGACAGTTGGGCAGGGGGTTAGCCTGGAAATTCTAGCACTTTCTGCAGGTGCAGCTTCCCCAGCTTCCACTTTCCTTCCTTTGGCAGAGTTGACAGCTTCTGCAAAAATAACGATGTAGACATCAAGCTAAACAGAAATATAAATAGGTCAATTAGCTTTCAACGGAGCACTCTTTATGTTGCTTAAACAGGGAGGTATTTTCTGGTCAATTACTTTAAGTAGACATCAATAAACACTAAAATTATTTGTGCATGAGGAGTCATGGCGCTGGGCTTTTCCCTCCCTGGCCCCCAACGGTCCAGGGAGTAAACCGGACTCACACAGGCGCTTTCCTGTGCTCACTACCGTGTTTAAAGTGTTCAACACGTGTTTGAGGCTATCGCTTTCGGTCCAGACCGTGCTGAGAGCCCCAAAAGACGTGGCACCTGGCGCCTGTTGCCTCGCCAGGTCACCGGGCCACTCTCCTCCGACGGCGTTCACCACCGCCCGTTTCTTTCCCCACGCCGTCTTGTATTTATTCAAAAGTTAGATTTCGCAATAAACTCTTCCAAGTATCCACCTCTCCCCGCCCCCCACGCCCTGCTCAGGGCCCGGCAATTGGTAGGAACGCTTCAAAATGAAATGCGAGATTGAAACTAGGTCTCACACCACCATAATAAAGCGGTTTAATGAGCTTCGATCTTGGGAACGGCGTAGCATTTGCACAACTCCATGAAGCCACGCGCACACTCACACCCTGACCACCCCTCCCGTAAAAGGGAAAGCGAAGACAAAGTGCCCCTGAACGTGAAAATCTGCCCGGCGCCCGAAGGCTCACCCCGCCTGGTTCAAAAGCTTCTGGGAGAGAAGTACAGAGAAAATTCCGTACTCAGATTAAATAATGTCTTTGTCTACACCCGCTGGGCGAAAAGAACGTTGGTGCTATAACCAAGATGATTTTGTTTCCGCTCTCTAAAAAATGAAGACGGTGCTGAAGTCGGGGCCAAAAATATTCATAAGCCACACAGTTTGGATCCACCCTGTAGTTTATCAGCTAACCGATACTTTTGCCAGGGAAAATATTCCTGAATTGAGGGAAAGTGTTAAATTTAAAATTCTGCTTTTATACGAAAACGTGCTCTACCCCGTGCCTCCTCCTCCAGGGTATTTGCTCTGGCACCTAAAAGGAATTCTGTCTTGGGGCAGTTAAGAGGGGGAGAAGAACGGCGGAGGGGAGCTGGACCTTCTTCCTCAGTCTGGGAACCACGCCGGATCTCCCTCCAAGAAGGCTGAGCCGCCAGCGTGAGAACTCGACTCCAGATCCGGTCTTAAGAGCGCGCGAGCTGGGGACGGCTCGGGGATCTTTGGCGAAGCCAAGATGAAAGTACGGGCACCTTAATTTCCACCAGACTTCCCTTCATCCACATACACCGGCTCTCACCCACTCCCCAGACCTCACGCGGGCCCCGGGTCGCTCTGGTCCCTACTTCCCACGTGGAAAGAATCCGGGGGGAGGAGCGGAGCCGAGGCCGAGCGAGTACAGGGGGCACGGGAGACGGGCTAGCGCCAGACGAGGTCCGCACGGCCCCACTCACGCAAGTGAGCGTGCCGCACACCTCCCAGCGCGCACAGCCGCGTCCGCTCCAGCTCCCCGCCCGCTTGGCTACGTGCGGACCGAGGCCCTCCCCAGTGTACACTGCGCCCCAGCCGTGAACGCTGCGCGCACGCGTGCTCTCGAGCTCCCCACTCCCTCGTGCACTGCGCCCGCTCCGTGCGCACCGAGGCCCCTGACCCCTCCGTGTGTACTGAGCCTCTCCAGTGGCCGTGCGCATTGCGCCCCCTTCCGCCAACCTGCCCAGGCCGCGTTTCTAACCACGCGGGCGATCCCGAGACTCCGAGAGCGCAAAAGGCGGGAACCACACCGCAAAGTCTGTCCGAGACAATCTCCTTCTGGGCCCTCACCCAGCGTGGGGAGTAGGAGTTCCGAGTCTCTTCTGCGGAATTGAGAAGACCTCTGGCGACGGGGAAGCCTGAAGCTCGGCCCGTGTCCCCGAGTGGGACCCGCAGGTTCCAAAGCCGGATTTCGTCCCAGGACAGGGAGACCCGGCGAGGGGGCCCCGCCACCGCCTGCGTACCATGCCGGATGGGGTGCGGTCCCCCTACCGGCGTGGCCCCCCGCCGCTCTGAAGTCTGGCTTTGGCGCGCCCAAAACCTCTGACGCGGGACGGCCCTCTGCTGTGGGCGTCTCCTCCTTCTCCTCCACGGATGGAAGAGTGTGTTCCC
This sequence comes from Balaenoptera borealis, assembly GCF_965194805.1. NCBI lineage: Eukaryota > Metazoa > Chordata > Mammalia > Artiodactyla > Balaenopteridae > Balaenoptera > Balaenoptera borealis. Next base: position 9,015,364 of record NC_138862.1, on the reverse strand, counting down.
GGATACACACCTCTCAGGAAACCCGCCTTCCATGCCAGCCCTTAAAACTAAAGAAAAAAATAAAAATCTGCGCGAAGAAGGAAGATGCCCACACCCCGGGTTGGGACGGCTGCGCGCGCTCAGGCCAGGCTGGAGGGAGCCGACCCAGCCGGCCCGCCTGCCCGCTGGCCTTTGTGTAACTTTCTCTACTAAACCGCGAATGAATTAGCGTACCTCTTCCTACAGATTTGTTCAGATTAGGGAGGTTTCCCTCAGTGTTCGCTTTGCTTTGCGAACATTATATTAATAATTATATTAATTAAATAAAACGAGTTTGTGTCTTTAAAGTATTGTAATAGCCCTATATTATAGTCAGCCTTACATTAAGGGTTGGCTGTTACTATTATTACCTGCTAGGAAAAGAAAATTAAGCCTATCATGTTTGTGCTTTCTTTGATGTGCAGAAATATGTGTCTCTGGTGGGTAGATTTTTTTTTTTTTTTTAAGGAAAAGTTTTGGTTGATGTTTTTGAAAGGCGGTTTCAGCGCCGTCGTTAATGAACTCATTGGTTTTCGGATTTCAAGGCGGCATGTCATTGATATAACCACTGAGGAATTTCAGCGCACACCAGACTGCAAAGACTCCTCCAGCTCAAGGGTTTCCAGGCACGATCGCGGGCTCGCTGGAGGCGAAAAGCGAGGTTTCGCCGGGGAGCGGATGGGCTGCCTCTTCCCGAACCAGGATTTTGAGGCGACGTTTCTGTTAAGCCGGAGCGAGAGCACTCTGGGAGCGGGCTGCGGGGGCTTCGTGCCGCCGGGTCGTAGAAGGGTCGCAGGAGGTCGGCGCAGGACACTCGGCTCCCCTCTCCTTCGGCCCGGATCCCTGGCCGGTCCCTGAGCGCCGCTCCTGGGCGCCGGGCGCTGCAGAATCCTCGCTCTCTCCGGAGGACGCTGGATGTGTGTGCACGGGGAGGGGTGCCGAAGTCCCGGGCACCTTCTCAGAGACGGGGGAGAAAGCGGGAATGGGTCTGGGAGACAGCGAAGGAGTGCAGAGGAAAGGGCTGCCCTCTCACCACCACCACCCCCGCCCCCCAGGTAAAATTAGAAGAAACGTGGGGCCGTTTCCCCAAACCTGGCGCGGCTTCCATGGCTCCCCGTGGCCCTCGCTGGGGACTGTGCTAATCACTACAATTAATTACCAGTGACACTGATTTTGATCCCTAAATGCAACGCCTTGAGTGAGGGAGAGAAGTAGGCAGTAGCTATTCTGTTCCTCGGATAGGAGGCACTGCCCCAGAGGGCCCCCTCAAGCCCGCAATCCCAGAACCCGAAGTCGTCCGGGACAACCAAGTCCGAGAAGGACTGCGCTCTTTTCGGAATCCCAGGGAGCAGAGTCTGCCTCGAGCAGGCTGGGATACGCGACTGGGAGGTGGGAATAATCCCGCACTGGGTGGTGCCTCTTTCCCTCCCCTCCCTGTCCCACCCCCACCCCCCGCAGAGCCACTTGGGGCACCCTGCCGAGGACCGAACACACAAGCACCAAGGGACCCCAGGACCCTGTGCAGGAGGGCGGATCTGCCCTAGTTACTGTGACGTAATCAAATAATCAGAGAGAAGCCGACCAACCTAAAAGCAAACACTTTCTCCTAAGGGGTAACTTCCAGTGAAATAACTTATTAAAAGCAAAACAAAACAAAAAGAAATAAACTTCTCTCCCTCTACTACTTAGGAATGTGTGAGCAGAGCGAGTTACTGTCTCGACCTCTCAGGGAACGAATCATTACGAAATTGCTCTGGATATCTGTAATTACTTTTACTCAATGGGTAGTAATATTGTAATTGTTGTCCGAGCCTTTCTGGGAGTAGCAATGACCGCAGAAAAAGTTGATGACCGCAGAAAAGTTTCCTTTTCTTACACAAGGAAAGGAGTGAAAAATCGAAGTACCTTTTCAGATAGCTTAGACCAAACGCGCCTCCCAGCCTTGAAATACTCATATTTTGTGATGCTGAACCCAAGCGGAATTTTCTGAAGTAACCACATCATGCTAATTGCCTGTGCAGACAAGAGTTTATAAGTCGAATAGGTTCACATCTCCATAGTCCTGGGTTTTCTGCTGTCTCGGCTTGTTTGGGCGGTTGAAGTTCTCCTTAAACACCACTTCAGAGGTTCCAACCCCTTCCCCCAAATCTAGTGCTAGGCCTGGGAGAAGTCCTCCCCTCCCCACCTCCTTAGGGACAAAGTCTCTGATCCCTTTCTGCCACCGCAGCAGCCCATCCCTAGTGGAACATCTGCGCGTTTTCCCCTTGATCTCACGCGAAAGTCGGTTTCCGCGGAGGATGGGCCTCAGGTAGGCGCCGGGTGCGGCCCCGGGGAAAAACAGTTGCGGAGCATCTGAAGCGGAAAATCCAAGCAGATGTGAGGCGGCCGGGCCCCGCCCCTTTCCTCTTAGGGCCTCAATTTCTTCCAGATCAGTTTCCTAATGGAAAATTTCTAAGAGGTGGGGGGTATGCGGAGGCGTGCTCGTGCGCCTCGGGGTGCGCCTAGGCGCTGGAAGCAGGACAGACTGGGGCTGGTGGCGTCCCGCAAGCGCGGCAAAAGCTTATTGGACTCAAGGTGTCCGACCCCTCTTTCCACCTGCCCTCTTCCTGCCCCCAGCCTCTCGTCATTCTAGATTCTGCCAACTCCTTCTGGGCCAGTAGGAGAACCGCCGTTTCTGGGTGATGCCCGGGACTGAGGGGTCTTTCGTTGCCCTATGCTTCTCCCCTGCGGGCCCGTCTCCGTGCTCTGCGCGACGCGCTCGACTTTCGACTCAAAGTATAGACTAGGAGGTACTACCTGCACCAGGAGCCCTGGAGCAAGGAATACGCAGTAGGTGTCCCAACCGGCGGCCACCGGCCGGCTTCTCATCACTCCAATTAGCACGCGTTTAGTGCTTTTTCCAATTTACACAGAGCTTCTATCCTGTGGGTGTCCTAAGGGCCTCAGGCTTTCCCTTCGGCAGGGAGAGCCCTGGGACGACCCCATCCAAGCTCAGGGGTTCTTCCTTCGCCATTCCACGCAGACATGACTATTCTTCCCATCTGGGGAAGCCTCGAAGTTCGCGCCTAAGTACTTTGCGTTTTTTCGGTGGTGCTGTGTGGGAGCCCAGGCCCATCTCCGCGCGCTGTGTGTGTGTGTTGAATGAATGTGTTGGGGGGAGGGTGATAAAAGGCCCACTTGGGCGTTTGCTGGGGCACACTGTGGGCCCTAAAGTGCCCCACAGCCAAACATCTGCGAATCTTCAAACGCTCCGTTATGCTACGTCTCACACCACGCGATTCGAACCTGTCTCGCAGATGCAACAGCGGCTGCCACTGCTGAAGACCGGGTATCGAGATCTCAAGTACAATTTCCCGTGAAATCCGGGAACTTTGGTTTAAGGAACGTTTCTGTTCCTGTTACTTGTCGAGTTTCTCCCACTTCCACTTAACCATGTTTCTGCGATCTGGGTAATCCCTTTCAAGCCCAGGAGGAATTCTCCCGGGTCCATAATTGAGGATCGGAAATCGTGGGTGTGAGGGAAGCCTTAAATCCTCCCGAAGCCAGGAAGGTGCCGGAGCGCACACGGGGGCGGCCTGAGCAAGCGGCGGCGGGGCCCAGCCGGCAATCCCTTCCCCCCTGGAGCTCCTTCTCCCGGAAGCCGGGAGACCACAGCTGTCCCCGCAGCGGGGTGCTGGACTCCGGGCGGGGAAGCGGGCCGGGAGCCTTGCGTTTGGCCACTGCGTACCCGAGCCGCTCGCGCGCCCCATCCCCGACCCTCTGCGAGCACGGCTGGAAAAAGGAAAGCGCTCCTGGATCCGAAACCCCAAGGAAAAGTGCTGGTTCCTACGTGCGCCCGGCATTTGGTGGGGAGGCACCAACTCCTAAGCTCGCGCGGCTCGGGGGTTTCGAGCAAGGCCACGGCTGTGGGTTCCGCAGGGCGCCGGGGCAGGTGAGGCCGAGCCGGGGTCTGCGCACGCTGTCCTGCCCGCCGAGGGAACTACGACGCCTCCAACGCCATCGAACTTCTGACCTTCAAAGGGGTCCCTGGAAAGGGTCACGAGCGCCTGCTGCCGACAAGGTCGCCGTAGGCCCTGCCCTCGAGACGCGGGGGAGGGAGGCGAGTACCAAGTCATTGTAATGGCAGTGAGCGCGCGGAGCCGCAGGCTCCTCCCGGGCCGGGGGCGAGAGAAGGCACCTCGACGGAGATCCTAGCGCTGGGCCCCAAGGCTCCGGCGTCTCCCCTCCCGAGCTGACCTCCAGATCAGGCCCCCACAGCCTACAGCCTCGGCACGCGTCCGAGGGACCCCAGGACCCCGCGCCCTGCGTCCACTGCGGCTGCCCTCTGACCCCGCGCGCCAGGAAGCTGGAGTCCTCCCAGAGCATGCGTCCACACCGCGTCCGGAGGGCTCGGGCTTCTAGAAGGGAAGGGATGGGGGGCTACCTCGTGGCCGGGGTAGCTAGGAGGATCCTCCGGGGTTGCAGGCACAGGGTCGGGGTGGGGTGGGGTATACTCGAGGTCCCGTGTGGCCCTGAGGGAAAGCGCCGGGACGCCCTACGGCCGGCCGCGTCTCCGACTGCGCCTCCCTACGCCAACTGCCTCCTGCCCGCATCACCCTGGCCACCACGAACGCTTGTCCGATGACCCTCGCTCGGTGCTCCTCGCCCTGAAGCACCCGCCTCAGCCGGCTTCCCTGAAATTCCTGCCGCACTGGACCGGGCTTCAGGGACGGGTACTATTGGGCCCTGTTCCCGCCGCTGCCCTGGGCAAGGCCTCACCGGTAGGTTCGGCTCCCCCGCCCCTCTCTCCGTCCGATCCGCGCGTCCTCGCGGCCTCCAACCCCTCCAGGGAAGGCGCCCATCTCCTTTCGCTCTACCGTTTACAGGAGAGAAAGGGCATAAGGGTCACTTCCGAGCCCTACTCGCGCCGCTTCCCGGGGAGGGGGGTGGTCCTTCCCCTCCGGCCTCCCCCCCCACCACCACTTTCGGCTCTCGGACCTGCAAACTGGGGAGAGCGAGGGCTCGGGGCCCGCGCGGGCTCGGAGGACTCAGTCCTCCTCCGCAGGGCACTCAGGCAGCGCCCACCCAGTACCTGCGCGGGAGCCACAGAGGAGGTCTCCGCACCGCTTCCTCCCTCCCTTCCTCCTCCGCCCCTCCCCGCCGCTCCTCCTAGCGCCCAGGTCCCGCGATCCGCTCGCCAGAGCCGGTCCCCGCCGCGCGCCCTGTGCACTCACCGCGATTTCCTCGAGGCCGGGAGCGCGCGGGTCTCTCCTGGGAGAGTCCCTGGAGGCAGCGACGTGGAGGCGCGCCTGTGACTCCGGGGCCGCGGTGGGGTCGGTAGGCGAGATTGGCCGCCCCCGCCCCCGCCGCGGTCCCTCCCCCCCTTCCTGCCCCCCCTCCCCCCCGAGCCGCGGCGGCCGAGTGCTCCGCCCGAAGGCGGGTCCGCCATAAACAAACGCGGCTCGGTTGCACGTGGACCGCTGAGCTTCTGCGCCTCGCGACAGATCGCAGGCTCCGGGCGCCGCATCTCCAGGCACAGGGAACCGCCAGGGAGGGCAGGAGAGCGCACCCGGGCCGGGCCCCAGCCGCGTCCGCTCCCCTCCCGCTCCATGGCTCCGCAGCCGCAGCCGCCCGTGCGGTCCTCCAGCCCGGAGGGGCCTCGCGGCAGCGGATACGAACACCCGGTCAAGGACTAAACCGCACCGCCGCCTCCTCGCCGGCCGCTCTCCACCCCTAAGGAAAGCCGAGGCAGGGGAGACAAGAGGGAGAAAGGAAGAGCGAGCCGAAGCGAGCGGGAAGCCAGGGCTCTGGTCGCCGCGGAACAGTCCGGCCCGGAGAAGGCTGCGCCCGGGGCGGTGGCGGGAGGAGCGCGGGGCGGCGCCCCCGGGTTGCGCCGAGCTCCCGGCCCACGGCTGCAGAGAGGCGTCTTGGTGCCCCTGGTCGGCCCCACGCACCTGCCCGCGGCCGGCGCCCCACGTTCACCTGGTCTGCAGGGCCCCCTTCCCCATCGCCGCCGCTGCAGCCAGAGCGGAGCTCCGCGGGCCTGGAGCACGGCCGGGTCTAATATGCCCGGAGCCGAGGCGCGATGAAGGAGAAGTCCAAGAATGCGGCCAAGACCAGGAGGGAGAAGGAAAATGGCGAGTTTTATGAGCTGGCCAAGCTGCTCCCGCTGCCATCGGCCATCACCTCGCAGCTGGACAAGGCGTCCATCATCCGACTCACCACGAGCTACCTGAAGATGCGCGCTGTCTTTCCCGAAGGTGAGGCCGCAGGTGGGCGGCCGGGAGCGCTAGGGGACCCAAGCGGGGAGCCAGAGCTGGCACGGAGGGGCTGCCTGAGCCTTCCGGCCGGTGCCAAAACATCTTGGGGAGGTCGCTCCGGGAACTTCGGGTCCTCCTGGAGAGAGGGGCCAGGGCCCTGGTGAGAGACCAGGCCATCTTCTGGCCCAGGGCTGGGGGGTAGGGGGGGCGAACCAGGGATCGTTCCATGAGCGTACTAGTCCAATCTGGTCTTTCTTCTTTTCTTCCTTACTTTCTTCATTTCTTTAACTCCCCCTTTTTATTTTTTCCTTCCTACTTTCTTTCCGTGGAGGGGAAGCACAGTGCCCCCCCGGGGCCGGAAGTGAAGCGTCTTGCTGGTCCCTGGGAGAGAGTGGAGTACACCGGGAGACCCAGGCCCTGCAGGCCCCAGCTCCCAGCAGAGCACTTGCAGGGACTTGGGCCTCAGACTCGGGCCTCTCAGGTGGTCTCTTCTTCGCTCGCCGTTCTTGGGGCTGGGGCTCTGGAGGTCAGGGTGGGAGAGACTGCTCAAACAGGTGAGCCGAGATGGGGCAGGGGAGAAAGGGAGGCGGTTAATTCGGAAATGGCAGGCGGGCCTGAGCATAGTCTTGTTTTCTAGATTGGATTATAAGCCCGGAGGGGCAGGTGCCGTGGTGGGCAAGGGTCGCCAGGACCCACGGGCCCAGCAGGCTCTCAGTGGTCAGAAGTGGTGGCACACTGGGTGGGCATTCCCTGCCAGCACACGGCCTGTGGGTGACAGTAGCTGCCAGGCGGGCACCTCTGAGCAGCAGGGCTGGAGGAGGCCTGATCACCACGGCATCCCTTTTGGTGTCCCGGTGGTTCTGAACCGACCACCTTCCAATGTCTCTGTCCCCAGCCATGTTGGCTGCGGCCTGGCGGAAGGGATTAGGACGCTTGTCTGAGACGCTCTGCTCCAGCACCCGATGGGCAGCCCCCAACCTGAAGGCCGAGGAGCCACTAGAGCTGTGGCAGCCTCTGGAGCATCAGAAGCCAGTGCACGACTAGGGAGACAACTTTAGCCACAGGGCACGGGGAGGGTCGCTGCAGAGCCGCGACAGGTGTCTCTCCAGCGCAGGGCGCCTCCATTAAGGCAGTTCCAGGCCAGGCAATCGACCTAAAGTCAGTAAACTCGGCCTCTTTACGGTGGGCGCCCCTAAGTCTGTTATTTGTAATCGTCTCTGGGTCATAAACTGCCCTTTACACCACCTCCCAGGTGGAGATCCTAGGGCCTGTCCCCCAGCGTGACCTCCAGCTCTGCAGTGTGCTGGCTGGGGAGCCGAGCGCCACGGGACAGGGAGCCGAGGGGGCCAGAAGCGGTGGCCTGTCCTCACCGGAGCCTTCCAGCTGGGCTGTGCGGTCAGGCGGGCACTTTCCTCCCTGGAGCAGGAGCCTGTGACCTGACTGCCACAGCCCAGAGCTCTTAGAAGGGAAAGTTCTTTTCCTTTCCAACCCCGATCAACCGAGGTGCCCCCCTCCCACTCGTGCCCATCCGACTGGGAGCTGCGGCCCAGTGGACGCTATTTGTGGGCCCTCCACCGAAGTAGAGATGATTCCTCCCCTGCTGAAGTTTTCAGTGAAAATTAAAGGAGAATTGGGTTTTATAAGAGCCGAGTCTCCTTCCAACCCTGGGAGGAGGGATGGTAACTGGTTTGCTCGGGTGAACCGTTTCTTAATCCACATGCTGCAAAGCAGGTGTGGAGCCCAGACAGGACATAAGCCTTCTCTCCTGTCCCCCTCCCACCCCACTGGAAATACAAATTGCAAAGAAATGACCAGAAGAATAAATGATTTCAAGTAAGCCAGAAATTGAGGCCTGGAGAAAGGGGCTAATTGCTAGCCACTTGTTGTTGGGGGATTTCCAGGAAAGCGACTAAAAATTGGGAAGTGGTGTGTATATGCTCCTGCAAATATTAAACTGGGTCTGTAGGTTCCAGCGCTGCGAAGCGAGGCTGCAGGCCTTGGGACCCAGAATTGCTTGGCCCTGAGCAGGTTGCCGGGATGGGCTGGCTGTGGTCTGGCCCCTGAGCACCAGGCCCCTGTGCTTTGTTCCTAGTGGTCTAGTTGAGGGGCGGCCTGGGCGTCTCCTGGGGGTGACCATTGAGATTGGAACTCCAGGAGGGGTCGGGGAGAACTATGTGGCCCTAGAGTTTTGGAAATAGTCCTGAACCTAAGGGGTCCCGATTCATCCAAAATGGGGAGCAGGCGGTGATGTAGACCGCAGCGGCTCCTGCAGCGTTGAAGCAGCGAGCAGGGGCGCTCGCCGGCACGGTGGGCCAGCAGCCTCCGGACGCCTCCCTGCGCGTCCGGAGGCCTGGGGCCTGCAGACTTTCCCCCTCAAGTCAGTCTGCGACTGGAGAGTAGAGGAGCTGGGTGCCTGGGGCAGAGAAAAAGAAGAGTTTAGAAAGACCTCAATTACGCAAAATGACTCGTTCGCCCCTCCCGTGGCTCTGAAGGACGAAGGGTGGGAGCGCGGAAGCAGCATGCGAAACTGATTTAACCTGTTCTCGGGACACTGCGCCAGGGAGGCGGTGCGGGAGGCGGACGGGGCCTGGCGGAGCTGCGAGGGTCCGGACGCGGGCGTCGGGGAGGTTTCAGCGGCCAACCCGGTCCTGCGCCGCGGCGGGAACTCCCGGACCTGCTCCGGCTTTCGGCAGCGAACGGAAAGATACCGAGCGGACCCGATGTGGGGCAGCGTGGCCTCGCTGTTTGATAGCCAAGCCGGATCCCTGGGTGAAGAAGAATCTAGAAGCCAAGTTAGGACTTTGGGAGTTAGAAAATGAAGAGCGCAGTCCGAAGGAACCACAGGAATCGCCAGGCTAACCCTCAGTATTTGAGGAAATTGAGGCCTGAGAGGGGCGGGCCTTTCCCAAGGTCCCCCGCGAGGGCAGGGCAGGCGGGAAGGCCGCTGTGTCCCCTGTGCTTCTGTGCGCAGGAGAGGCCGCTGGCCTCGGCTCCTTTCTTCCCGAGACCCCCCAGGCAGGAGGAGAGAAAGAGGAGCTCGGAGAAGCCCCAGGGCAGGGGCAGAGAGGCGACTGGAGCCGGGCGGACACTCCGCGGGGAGGCCAGTCCGCAAGCTTGGGGGTGCTGGCAAGCCAGACAGCCGGTTCAAGGCTCGGCTCTGTCAAGCTGCCCCGCTGGGCCTCTGTCTCCTTGTCTGTAAAATGGGCCCATTAGCACCTCCATCGCTGCGCAGGGTTCCCGGGATCGGGTATGAGGAAGCAGGCGGGCGCAGGTGGAAATCTACCGTGTTCTTACTCCAGTCAGTCCTTCCTGTGAGCTCACTGCCTTCCTTGGGCCAGATGCGACCTTAACGGTGGCGCGCCCCACTCGGTGGACCTCCGGGACTCACTGCCTGGAGTTGGAAGATGAGCGGTTTTCTGGGTTTCCACCGTTTTCTCCCCTTTAACTGCGAACTGAGAAGTGGAAGGAAGAAGGGCAGGGAAGAGGGCAGGAGAGCAAGGCTGGCTGTGGCAGTGGATTCGGAATTGAAAGCTTAGTGAGTTAACGTGGTTGGGAAGGCCTGCTACTCACAGGGCTCAGGGAAACGCTGGGGCCCGGGGTCTCCCTGCCCTCTTTGCAGCATGGCCCTCACTTCTGGAGAGGGGGCACTTTGGAAACACAGAAGCACGCGGGGTGGGAGAAGTCTGCTGCTCTCCGGCCGTAGCTGCATGGTGACCACGCTGGGCAGCACGCGGGGCAAGTTCCGCCATCTGGTGACCCACGCTGGGCCTCAGGAGGTACGAGTCAGAGCTGCGGGAGCTCCCCCGCCAATCACCAGGGTTAGGCCTCTTCCTAGGAGCTGGGGTTCCCGTGCTCAGCTGTGGGGCAGAGGGTGGCCTCGCCCCTGGGCACTTGTACAGAAAGGGCTCGAGGAGGGACTGGCTGCAGGTCCCAGCTCAGGAGTGGAGCTGGAAGCTGGGGCTGATGGTGGGAAGAGAACAGAGCCCCTCCTCCCGCTCCCCACCAAGATCCCAGACAGGTGTGGGCGAGAGAGAGGCAGGGCCTGCACCACTCATCACAGCCTTTTACTCCAAAGAAGGGAACATGTCACACGCACAGTAAATGGGGTTGGAGGCCTGAATTATTCCAGTGGCTGGATTTGTCTGGGTTTAGATTCAGGCAGAGTCCTTCCCACTCGATGCGTGCGCGCGCACACACACACACACACACACACACACACCCCCACCCCTGAGTGCCAAGGGGAGGTGCGGGGGTTGGGGCGGTCCTAGAAATTGTTGTTGGGAATGGAAACGCTTTGATTTAGAGGGTTTGGTGAGGAGAAACTAGCCCTAACCCGACATGGAGTCACAGATCCGAGGCCTTTCCCTATCGCAGCCCGAAATAATGTAGTTGTTTTTTTTTTAAGTAGACTTATTTTTTAGAATAAAGTGGGTTTTTACAACCCTCTCCCCGTCTCTACTTGGAAGCCCGCCAGGCTGTGCGCCGGGTCCGGGAGGGAAAGTTCACAGAGGCGGAGCGGGAAGCTCGGCAGTGGTGATGGGAACCGCAGAGTTGCGGGGGCTCTGGAGGTTGGGAGCGAGGATGTGGAGCGCGGGCGCCGCAGATTCAGCACCCGGAGGCCAGCGCCCAAGACCGGCTCGGGGCGCTCCGGGGCGCGGACTGGAAGCCTGGCCGCCGCGGCGCTGGCCACGTGCGCTCCTGAGCGCGGGCTCGGCCGAGGCACCCTCCCATCCTGCAAGGTCTAAGCGTCAGGCGACCGGGTCTCGGGGCGCTTCCGTTGTCTGTGGTCTGTGCATGTACAACACTGGCCCGTGGCCAGGCAGGCCGGGCTGGAATCCCCTCCCTTCCCCCACCCAGACCAAACCCTGTCGGGGTGTCTCCACCTACCACCCCCTTCACACCCCCTCTGGGCCGCTGTGCAGCTGTGGGTTTCTAAAAGGGTGCAAAGGCCGGGCTTTTCAGGGACCCAGTGACCGCGAACCATTCCAAGGCCGGAAGAGGACTGAATTGCCACCATTTTAGATACCCAAGGTTGCCCTCGGGGAAGTGTGAGAACCGCTGTCCATCCTGGAAGTTCTTATCCAAGTCTAGACCCTTCTCTGGGGCAGGACCCATTGGTCACTGGCCACAGTGAGTCCTGCTCCCGGGTCCAGAGGAAGGAGCGAACCTAACTGCCTCCTTCAGGTCTCAACTCGTGTGTCCCCCTCATCTGACAGGGTGACCCTATCTCACAGTGAGGGAACCCCTGCACAGTGTCCCCTTTACTGGGAAATCAGATCGTTTATGTGATTTGATGTTTATGGTCTGTGACCTGCACCTGGCTGAGGACCTGGTACAGCAGGCACCCAAGAGCTGTTTGTTGACTGACTGACTGAGCACCCAGAGAGGAGGGGACCATATTTAGATAGCTTCTGTGGTGGGCAGGGCCTGACGGGGTTTAAACCAAACAGTCCGCTCGCTGAGTGTGGGTACAAGTGCAAGCACCCACAAACCCTTGGAGGCAGAGGGGAAAAGGGGACACTTGGCTCCCTTTCCCTGTGACCTAGTGGCTGACCCCCCTCCCCAGTGACCTGGCCATCTGGATTCCCAGTAGCAGGGAGTGCCCATTTGATTCCCCTATTGACACATGTAGGGCAAGCAGGACCCCAAACCCTGGCCGGAAACCACAGGCCAGGTTGGGAACCTCCCCCGCCTTGCTCCCCTGCAGTCATTGGGATGGGGTGGGCTGGGGACTTCCCAGAATCAGGCAAGACAGACCACCAATGGCTGATAACCTTGGAGGAGCTTAGCGCAGTCTTTCCGTACACTCCTTCCCTCATTTTTCTAACAAATAAAGCCCTTTGTTAGGTCTAGATAAGGGCCACAGGCCTAGTGCCTCACTTTTTCAGGAGTATGTATGGCTTTATAGTAACAAGATGATTTTTTTTGTTACAAACCTTACCTTATTTAGTCTCTGCATTCAGCCCAAAGTAGATTTTTATGGGCCCAGGGAAAAAGTCTCGCCCATAAGAGGTTTCTGCTGGAAGAGCTGGCAGCACCATCACCCTGTGAGGTGGCATGGGGGTAGGGATGCTTAAGGAGAGCCTCCCCACCATCCGCCCCCCCCTCGTGCCAGGTCCAAATCTCCGCTGGCAAAGCGGAGGCATCAAGAAATAATACGAAAAATTATAATGATATAAGAGAACAGGCTTTGAATTATACGGAAAAATTGTCCTGTGCAGCCAATGTTTGCATGTGAGGCCAGAGCTTTCGACAAGGCTTTTGGGAGACCCAGGCAGGGGAGTTTGGTTTGGGGGGTCATTCCCGAAGAAGGTGCAGATTTCCCCAGGTCACTGAGCCCCAGGCCCTGTCAGGAGCCAAGGCTGGAGGCGGTGGCCACAGAGAGCTGGGCAAAGGTGGCTTGGCCCAAACCAGGGGACGGATCCAGGAGCAGGGTAAAGGACAGTTACAGAGGCACCTTTGTCCATTTTCGGACATCAGAATTCCTGGGCCCTTATTATGTTTTTTCTTCATTCAGGCCCCGGAGGCTTTAAAATTTTGGTTCTTTCCATTTCTGGTTAAATGGAGTCAACGCCACCACCAGTAGGCCGGCCTCTTGGGTGCTGGGGAGGAAGGACCTACCGTGAGAGCCAATGGCCCTATAATATGGTCACTGTGGTCATCCTTGGGAGTGAGAGTGGAGTGGGCAGTGATTTCCTGGGGTTAAAGAGACACCTCCGTTCACGTGCTGGAGTCTGGGGGGTGCGGGGCTGCGATCATATTTGGGAGATCGGAATATGTGGAAATTAGCCACTTCCTTATGGGGAGACCAGGATAAACCCCTAATTCCAGAGCCCAGGAGGAGAATTAAAGGCCATCCCTTAGTTGCGTAATAGAAGTTGCCGAAAGAAGGGTCTCCAAAGTCTCTGCGGGGGCCCTGGGCCTGGAGGTGCTCTGGGCTGGGCGGCACCCAGGCCCTCGGGGTGCGTTTTCCGCCCGCTAGGATCAAGGGTTCCAGAAGCCGCGGTGCCCCGGGCGCCCCAGGGACAGTGGGGGGACCCAGGGTGCCTGCGCGACGCTCTCCGGAAACCCACTCGCCGCCGCCTGCTTGGACGGGCTTTTCGGTCTCGGGAATGGGCCTCGGATTCGCTCTGGCCCCTGGTCGCACACTTCCGGGAGCAGCGCGCAGGGGACCGGTCAGACCCGCAATTCTGGCGGGAGGGGAGACGGACGCGCCCGCGCCACCCACAGCTCACCCGCAGGGTCGCAGCCCTGGTGGGAGGCGCGCGAGGGGCCTAGAGCCTGGGGGGCGTTCTTCGCGGGGCTGGGGTGGGGGGGCGTTGCTAGGACTGTGGTCCTCGGTCTTTGCGGCCTCGCGCCCGGCCCGCGGCGCCCGCTGGAGGGTTTCGGGCCAGGCCGCCAGCAGGACTCCAGGGAGCGGCTGGGGTCCCCCCAGCTGGCGCTTAGCGCCGCAATCTCACCCGGCTTTCCTGCTTCCTCCCGGGCGTGCAGGCAAAGCCTGGGCTCTCCGGGGTCACGGCAGCTGAGCCGAGGGCGCAGGAGAGAGATGTTCTCTCCAGCTGGGCTGCCTTGGCCCTGGTGCGCCTTCTGCAACACTGGTGGCCTTCGGGGAGGTGGTGGGGAGCAACGGAGGCCTTGGAAGGACAGTTAAGAAGCGGAGGGGCTGCGAGACCCCAATTATGTGCCAACAAACACCTCCCAGTTACCGTCTAGTATACACATGGCTCTCCCCGCCTTCGACCCGTACCCCGCCCGCCGCCGGCGACTTAGGAGTTCGCCTTCTGGAAGCCCCCAGGTAACCCCTTCCCAGGCTGTAGCTCTTGGATTGGAAGAGGGTGGGCGCTCCTGGGGCCCCAGTGAGGGCTGGAGAGTCTGGGGCGGGGGAGGGGAGAGATTACAGGGGGTTGAAAAAGTTTTGTTTTTTTTGGTTTGTTTGTTTTGTTGTTTTAATGCCGGAAAAGCTGCCTCCAGGACAGCGAGGGCTTTACGTTCGGGCCTCTCTGTCTTTGGGAAAGTGCGTGGCTGCCGGCGGCGCAGGGAAAGGAGAGAGGAAGGACCCTTGGGGGAATATTTACTGGTCAAATCGATATCCCCGTTTGGCTACGAGGATGGCCGATTTCAAAGCAGATTAGATTACTTTGTGGCATTTCAAATAAAACGGCAATTTCAGAGCCGTGAGCACGCGGGCGACCCAAGGGAGCTGTGGGCCTGGCCGGCTTGGACCCAAGGCCTCGGTGGGAATTTCTCCTCTGGCCTTTTCCTTTCTAATCGAAGGCAAAGGGGCGACGGCCGGCGGGGCGCCGGGTGCTGAGGCCTCTAGCTGGGCGCTGCTGTTTACCGGTTTGCTTTATTCCCCGTCCAGGTTTAGGAGAAGCGTGGGGACAGCCGAGCCGCGCGGGGCCCCTGGACAGCGTCGCCAAGGAGCTGGGATCGCACCTGCTGCAGGTAGTAGGGCCGCCGCGGGGTGAAAAGCGCCGCCGCCACCGACGGCCCTGGCCCGCGCCGGGGTAGGGGCTCCCTTCCGACCCCACCGCCCCAGTCTCCAGGGGTCCCTCCTCAAGGAGCCCCGGGCGGATCCACAGGCCGCCCCCAGGCTGCAGAGGTCTCCCGAGGCAGCGATCGGACTTCGGGCCAATTCTCCCCAACTCCCCTCGGAGGGCCGGGACTGCGTGTGGATCCCGCTCAACCCGGGCAGCCTCAGGCCAGCCCCCCATCAACCCCACACCTGGCACCCTCTCCCCCGCCCCAGCCCCAGGACTCTCTAGCCCACGAGACCTAGGCCGAAGGGCGCCCCTGGGTGTGGTTAAGCCCTCTCCAACCTTACTTCCTTCGGCAAACTTTTATGGAGCTCTTGCTCTGCGTCAGACGCTGTGCCAGGCGCCGGAGCCAAAGAAGGAGTGATCTGGCTGCTCTGAGTCAGAGGGAGGCAGCCTAAAGCGTCTGACGATTGTGTGTGTCTGGAGAGGTTGCAATAGAGGAGAGACAGCATCAATAATTGAGTATTAGCAGTTCACATTTACTGAGAGTTTGCTACCGGCCAGAAGCTGTTCTAAATCTTACTATATCGTCTCTCTTCACCAGCCACCTAGAGTGTGTTCTATTTTTAACTGCATTTTTTCAGAGCAAGAAGTTGAGGCACAGAAAGGTTAAGCAACATGCCTGAGGTTCCACAGCAAGTGGTGGAGCCTTGTTCAACTCAAGTGGCCCAGCTCACGACATGGTGCGACCTCCGGGGTCACCTGGCTCACGGAGGAAGTCCTTGCTTGGTTTGTGTCAGCCGCTTAGCGCCCCAGCCCGGAGCCATTCAGTCCGCGGTTACTAAACCGCCCCTGACCTCGGATTTCCTTCGCGGTGTCTGGGGCTCGGGTGGGGTAACCGTGCGCACGACCGGCCACTTCCAAGTCCGCGGCTGGCGCTAGGTGGGCACAGAAACGCCTCGTGTCTCGGAATCTTTCAAATGCCCTTTACAGAGCCTCATCAACGACCCGATTCATTCCCCCTCCCGTCATTTGTCTCTGCCACCGAAAAATGCCTACCGAGAGCTATTTTGCATTTCCTCCTTCTATTTTGTGTTTTCTTTATAAGGGGGGAAAAAAAAAAAGTTGGCTACGGAACTCTGTGTCTTGGGTCAGCGAGTCGGCTCCGCGCTTCGAAAAAGCAGATCTTTTCAAAACTCTTTTGCCCCAAATGCCCTAGTGTGATTTATTTTTTTAAATGCATGCGCTGGGGAAGAGAAGATCCCGGGATGTATTTGAAACCCGAGGCTTTTACAACATAAAGCTAGTGGTGTGGGAGCCGGCCGGGAAATGGTACTCTTGGAGCCCTTCCCGCGCGCCCTGCGCTCTGCCCGCAAGCTCGGGTCCAGCTCCGTGCGTGGTATTTTAAGTGTTTGGTGCTCCTACATATTATAAGTGACACTAATATCAGAGACAACTAAGTGCCAGGGAGCTCCAGTGAAAACCTGGCGGCAAAGTCAACGCCCCCAAGTTTCTCCACTGTACATTTATTTAATTCCGGAGTGTGTCTGTGGATGGGCAGCTTTGCAGTTAATGTACTTGCAAGCGCATTAGGTCGTTTGCAGCTATGAAGGCATAACCAACATTTTCCATTAAAAGTATTATTTTTTAAGCTACCGCCGGCAACTTTCAGAATTTAATTTTGATAACTTTTTCTCTTTTACTCATATGGCTGGCTGTCCGATACTATTTCATTAAATGTATCTCTTTAATGATTTTGGAGTTAAGCAAGAATGCAAAATGTGCCAAAACGTGGATAACTTCAGAAATTGCTGAATAGTTTATATCTTTGAAAAGGAGTTTAGTTGGGGAAATATTTTGTAGCTGAGTTAGAAACATGAAAGTCGGGCTTATAATCAAGATGTTGATTTCAACCTCAGCACAGGGAAAGCTAATGATAGTTTAGTTGGCAAAGAAGTTTTTGCAGCAAAACTGTATTTGAGACAGCAGAATGTAAGGATATCTTTCAGGTTTCACTTCTACATTCTTTTTAGGCCCCCCTCCAAAGAGGGGGCGGATTTAGAAAAACCAAAGGTAATCTGGTTTCAATTACATGCTGTAAAAGTAGAATTTGTGGCCAGAAATTAATTTGGAATATTTTTTATGGGGACAATGTTGTGGGTTGTATGGGCCTTTCACCAACTTTATTGCTTTTCTTTGGTTCTGGATCTAAAATATGAATGAGTAAATAAAATGCAGTTTCCTTTTTCAAAAATAATTTAGTCTTTTTATCCTTGCCACGCATAAATATAATCATTACCCTTTATTTGACTTAACTACCTCTTATAATTTTACTTTATTTTTTTGAGGGCTAGCCAAGTTAGGCAAAATCAGAATATCATTTAGGTAGCTTTAATTTTTCAGAAATTGATACTTTTTCTCCTTGAATTTTGCAAAGGTTGTCTGATCTCTTGAAGATTCTAAATAATTAATTTTGTAGACATAGTCTGTTAAAAATAACCAGGTATTTTATTTTCTGGGGAGTGGTAGTGTTCGGAATTTATTATTCAAATGGTACTTAGGGATAACTAGAAAACTGTGGCAAATAAAGCATATGTTCTAGTGGTATAAACGGCTGCCAATTATGACATGAAATGGTCTATACAGTGGTAGCTTTTCCTCTAAGTACCATAGAACTCCGGATTTGTGCTAAGTGCTAAAATAACCCCAACAATAAAGCTACTACGTTTAAACTGAGCATGATAGGAATTCTCAAATGTTTTGCATGATTTTTGTGATGTAGATGTAAGACTGTTTTTAAAGTCCTTTAAAAGCATTTGAGAGCCTGGCTGGGGAACTAAACCTATAGTCCTTCTCATGGCCCCGGGGCGCCGTTTCTGCATTTAACAATATACGTTGTTATAATACTTTATACATTTCTCCATCCCAGTGCCATTACAATGATCAGATTTAACTCTAATGTCTATTATCTCTTACCCTGATGCTTTTTATTTTACAGACTTTGGATGGATTTGTTTTTGTGGTAGCATCTGACGGCAAAATCATGTATATTTCGGAAACAGCTTCTGTACATTTAGGCTTGTCCCAGGTGGGTATTGTCTAATTTTATGTACAACCAAGATAATAAGTTAAGCGTTGGCGGATCTTGACAGCCTTACCCAACTTGAAAATGAGTCTGTTCTAGTGTCTACTTTCGTGCCTGAACGTAATCCAAAATTACAAAATCGTCTTTTTCGGCCGGCCCGCGGGGCTTTTCTTCTCCGTGTTATGTTTCACTTTTCTACTTTCTTTTTCCTTTGGGGCTAATGCCTCATAATGTCTTTGCAACAGTCAGCCTTGTCCAATAGCCTGGGCTCTGCTTATACAGTAAAGTTCTCTGCCGCTAACAAGAGCTTCACAAAGGGAGATTTTTCAGTCCACGCTTGATGGTCTGCACGTGGTATTGTGAGTTGCTATGAAAGAGAGGCAAGCTGATGTAGAACATGGATTTTATGCAGAATGTGCTTTGGGGAGAGAGAAAAGGGGGGGTAGATTTATGAGTGTTCACATGGAATTCAGGGTAATTTTTCCTGAGTTTTTCCAGTTCAGTGGTCATTTCAGTAAAGCATTTTATATGCTTGTGATAGAAACTCATAAAACTCAGTTTACTACTGTTTTGCACAGCAAGGTCCTGGTTTCTTTAGAACATTTAAATATTACCGATTTTTCTGGAACTGTCGTCTAAAAAGGGGTTCATTCCCTAGAGGAGAGAGGTGCACTGTTTTCTCTATCCCGTCAAGCCAAGGGTTTGGTAGAGGATTTGGCTGCTTGTCTGGGCTGTGGCCAGTCTGGATGGTGGGAGAGTCTACTGATTGTTGCCATTCACATTTCTGATTTAACAAGCATGGATCATGATTCTAAGAGTCACATTGTTTTATACATATAGGGGCTAAATGTTTCTTTACATTGTGAATTATCAGAGTGCTTTTTTTCATTACAACTGAAGACACACTAGAATTAATTAGATCCAGGAAATGGGCTCCCAGGAGGCACATGAATAATCTGTACTGCACCAGCCTCCTCCTGTAGTTAAGCCAAAATAAAACATGCCAATTAAAGTGGCTTGGGCTTTCTCATTGAAAAACAAAATTACCAGTTTGGAAACCTGCATCTGGTGTATTCCTCTTCTTTTTCTGCCAAGATGTTTTTTAAACTTTCCATTTGTTTACAACCTTCTTTTCCAATGGATGTATATCCTTATCCATGTCCAAGTGGGTTTCTGCGCCTGTGTGTTTTCTTCTGAAAAGTCTTCTAAAGCGAATCCCATATTAAAATTGTTTGGCGTTTTCTGTTCTCTTCCTCTTCTCTTCTTTTATGATACCAGGTCTCCCAGATGAGATTTATTAAAGCTTGTCTCTTTCACCTATGTGACTCATGGGATTAGTGTACTTGTAGAATGGGAAATACTATTGGAAATATGAAATTTTCTCTTTTTATATTTTCCAAAGTTATTATTCTCTGAATTTCCACCTCATTATTCTCTGAATATTTAGAATTATTTAAGGCCCTTTAGTTAGACCCAGCCTGGTTTCTACTCCTGACTTGATCTGTGGCTGAGTGCCCTTGATCAGATTCCTTAACTTTTAAAATTGTAACTTATAAAACCTTTGATAAGTCTTATAATAATGTCACAAACAAGACAAAACATTTCACATACTTTAAAAATGACTGGTCCAACATACTTTAAAATCGATAGAGTCACCTTTACTGAATATCAAATTTAGATCTGAGCTCCCTAGCAGTCAAAGCAAGAAGGGAAATGCATTTAGTTGTATGGTTTTCATTGTCTGATAAGGGCAGGCAATTGACCTCTCTGAACCATAACTTAAATAAGAAAATAATGCCCGCTCTACCACTCTTTCAGGATCATGGTGAGAAACATACCAAGGGCCCATGTGATTTATAAACTATAGGGAGCTACACAAAAGCCAGGCATTATAAGTTTCATTAGAACTGTACTTCAAATAGCACGAAAGTTGCTTCAGATAGCATCCTTTGGTGGGAACATGTTAGGGATAATTAGTCATGGGGAATGTTCTGGCACATCATAAGGCACTGTGCACATACCAGGACCTTCCAGTTCATTCTGTCAGGCTGCTCAGTCTGGCATTCTACATCTCTCTTTCGCTCTCTGTCATTTTTCTCTTTTCACGTGGGAAATAAAAATGATTGTTTTTGAACACAGTAATTAAGAATGACCAAAACATTGGATAGGTAACAAATATACCTCCTGTTCATGATAAACGCCACGAAAGGAAATTTTTTTTCTTTGAATTTTTGAATTTTATTTAATTAATTTTTTTATACAGCAGGTTCTTATTAGTTACCTATTTTATACATATTAGTGTATACATGTCAATGCCAATCTCCCAATTCATCCCACCACCACCCCCACCCCCTGCCGCTTTCCCCCTCGGTGTCCATAGGTTTGTTCTCTGCATCTGTGTCTCACTTTCTGCCCTGCAAACCGGTTCATCTGTACCATTTTTCTAGGTTCCACATATATGCGTTAATATACGATATTTGTTTTTCTCTTTCTGACTTACTTCACTCTGTGTGACAGTCTCTAGATCCATCCACGTCTCTACAAATGACCAAGAAAGGAAATCTAAGCAGAATTGGAATTTAAATTATATTTCCTTTTGGTGCTAATGCAGACATAAAACTTTGTATATCATAATTTTGAATTTTCCCAAAAAATTGTGAAGATGCCTTTTGTCTGTATGTTGCCAGAAGAGTCAATTTAAAATAAGTCAAACTGACTGTCCGTGTAGGACGACTAATTTTTTTCTGATCTCCTGGCGAGACTATCTCAGTATCAGTCTCCAGCTACAAAAACACTTTCACGCTGATGTCTGGGGAGTGTTTCATGGTGAACTGTTTAAATAAGCAACAACAAACTTTTCCCTCAAATCTGCCTCCTATTCCCAATTAACTCTGCAGAAGGAAATCTAGGCAGAATCACAATGTGTATTTTTTTCTGTCTTCTTAAATAGTAAAATAAGGTATTGAAAAGAATGTCAAATACCCAACTTCTGTTTAAAAATTTTTTTTGCACCTTTTAGATTATTTTTACTAGTAGTAGTATAAGTCAGACAAACACATCAAACATGAAAACTTTAATTAAAATAGGCTTCAAGATTTTTTTTAATCACCAGGGATAACAGTGTTAATAAAATTTTACCCACTAGTCAGAGTAACCTTTTAAACAGGTTTTCTGATGAATAAGGGCAGTAATAGCTTATATTTACGTAATGCCCTTCTGTGTTCCAAGAACTTTCAATTATTCTCTATAACAATATCTCTAAGTAATGACATCTTTCATATTAATTCGGGGTTAAACTCTATGTTAGCAGCTCCTAGGGAGCATAAGCTCCTAGGTTTGCCATAATTGTGTGATAATTCATAGCAAACTGGTGTTTTTTTTTTTAATCTGCACTATCTAAATAACTTTCTGAACTATTTGAGAATATAAAAATGATTCTTTATGTGTTATAAGCCCATCCCAATTCAGAGCCTTTTATTGAACTTTTTTAAAAGCATGTATTGGAATAAGAAGTCTACTTCATATGGCAGAGTTTATTAATTTATTTTTGCCTTTAAATTAGTAAATGCAGCAATCCTGGCTGTCAGACTTTGGTACCAAAACATGACAGGGAGAACCACAAAATGCTAATTGTCTCCTCAGCCCATAGTGCAAGTTGGGAAAAGAGTCAGCCTTCTGCTAGAAAATTCTATTTGGTGTATGCGCACATTCATAATACAAAATAATCCATATAGACACACATCTACTTGGAAGACGTAGAGTTGGGGAAGCACTTTTTATCCACCAAGTTTATTAAATGATTTAGTTTCATGGTTTTTTGGTTAATGTAATTAACTTATATTTGAAGAAGGAAAAAAGCCCTGCATACCTGCTATGTATTTCTTCAAACATTTTAAACTATCCTTGTGGTTCAAATGTCCTTACTGAAGTTGCATATGGTATATAACATCTAGGTAACTAGTATACATTCTCACATAATATAGATATGTATGAAGTAGCTGTTCACGAGATACATAAAGGAAAATGTAATATTTGAGAGTGTGGCCGGAAGCACAACTGTAAAAATAACCATGGTGGTGTTTGGGGCCATAAGACCTAATCCTTTCACTTTTGAAATAAAGAGAAAGAACAGCGTTTAATGTTTGTTGACATAACTTGAACCCTGAAACCCAAACCATCTTTTCTTTAAATGCTTAATTTACCATAGTCAGCAAAACACCCAAAGTAGAGCAATGTGTGTTTCCAGAGTACTGGGTGAGTTTCCCCTTCTGACCCAGAATATATCCATTTAGTGCTGTATTTATCATATGTAGTTTTCTTGGCAGGAAGAAAAGCTATTCAGCAAAACATAAAAAAGCTCTTAGTAGGAAAGCAATTCATTTTGTAGTTAGCTGGGTTTTACAAATACTAAAATATCACATTGAAGGTCTGTTTTAATAAGGTTGTTGTATGAGAGCTGGGGAGTTTTATAGCAACAACCATAATTTTTTTTTTTTTTTTTTTTGGTGAGGTAGTCACATTTCTTTCAGCATTCAAAAGCACGAATAGATATGTCAATACAGGAAACACCATGTCAACCGTAATTTTAAGTCAAGGTCAGCACTGTTTTATCATTCCAAAATTTGTCTTTAAAACATTTCCGTTATTTGAAGCCTACTTTACTTGCTAGACAGCCTTAGAGGTTTATCACTAACCCAAGTATTCAGAAAATCAAGCCTTTTAATTCATGGACCTTCACTCTTCTCACTCTCCAAAGGCATGTGATGAGAATGGGATCTTTGGAAACAGATGAAGCTACTTTGGGATTAAAACGCAAATCGAATCCCTATGAGCCCAGATGCAAGTCTTTTTGCAAACGTACGAAGATGTTTCTCTAAAAAGACATCAGTTACTTTTTTCTCAAAGAGAACTTGGAGCAAACCAGAATTGTCATTTTTCTCTAAAAACCTGGGTAAGGGAGAAATGATAGGCCAACACACACAAAAATTCTATTTTTTATTTTTTCGTTTTTAAAATAAACCATTGAAATTGTGCATCAATTTAAACAATAGCTCCCTTATTTATTAGCCTCTATCACTGTCCACCGGACAACATCTCTAGGGCTGCCCTCAGGAAAAAGGAGATTGTCCCGTCCCAAATGGCTGACTTGAGTGTTGCTAATTTATTTAAACTTTTTAAGGATTAACAGGACTGACTTAAAAGAAGGATATTTCGTTTTTATTCTTTTATTTTTAATGAAATCCTGTAGTAACTTTTTACATAGACAAATATCCATTTGGGTCATTAGCAAAGTGCCAGGCTGGGGAGGTGGAGAGGGAACATTTCTGTAAGAGGATTCTCTCCGTTGCTCTGTATAATATTGGGAAAAACATTCCATGAATAATGCAGAAAATAGAACTGTGAAACCTGTTTTAGGGACAAGATTACTTAGCAGGCCAGAAACATAACTTGTTCTGAATTAAAAGGCAACTCACACATCTTAACACATTGGGAGAAGTGGCTGGGTGGAGTGGGACTGACTTCACCTCTCTGCGGCCCCCTGGTCCCGAGTAAAGAGATTATGGCCTTGACGCTGATTTGGAACGGTGGCTCCTGGGACAACCTCTCCATTAAACGGCCAGGCTGGGGCTGCCCTGCTGTGTGAGGTGGCGCCGTCAGGGCTGCCCTTTTACCGAGGATTGAGTCTCTGCTCCGATTGAGAGCAGCCAAAAAAACAGGAGACAAGACACACTTAAAAATAACGAGGGGGTGATTGGGACAAGCCTGGCTTTGCTCTCTGATCTCGCCCTGTCCCCTGGGGGCGGGGCTGAGAAAGTCCCCAGACCCACCCAAGGCTCTGGGCCACGCCAAGGCAGTTCCTCAGGCTCTCGGCATCTTCCTGAACTGGGCTGCGGGGCTCCCACTGGCTGTAGTAGGAGTACCATCACTGGCCCCCCACCCCCAGTACTCTAGGTGCGCTGACTCACCGTCCTTGTCTGCACTGCTGATCTCTGAAAGAGGATCCACCCCCCCACCCCCCCCACTGCTCAGAAGGCTGCACCGTTGGTGGTAGTTTCTGGAACATTCTATGCCACTGCCCATCTTCCGATGGGTGAGGGGCCCAGGTCCTGAGAATCTCTGTCATCCCCTATCATGACACTTGTGTTTGGGAGAACAATCAAAAATTCTCAAGGTTAGGACCTGAGTCTCCGGGGACCTCTGTGGAAAGATCGTAACTATGGTGCTTTCCTGGAAACGCTCGTGACCGCAAAGCAGGGTCCAGTCCAACAGGGACATGGCCTCTAGGCCTGCGTGCTGTCCTCTGTGGGGTGTGTCTGGAAGTAGTAGGTGGTGTCCGAATGTCGGCGGAGCAGCCCCAAGGTCATGTGGCTCTCTGGAGTGGCCCGCAGCCTCCCAGAGGTCACTCAGCCACCCAGCCGCACCCAAGGGCGGGAGCCGTGGGGCTAGCACAGTCACCCTGGACCAGGAAGGCCACAGACAGGTTTCTGCCCACGTGAAAGGCCCGGCAGGGGCCGAAGGAAAGGACCTTGCTGGGGGCGAGTCTTCCTCGAGCACAGGGTGCCCCCGAGGCTCCCCTGCTCAGCCTCCGTGCGCACGAGCTGTCGCAGGGACCCTGCTCTGGACGTGGCCACTGGTCTCCTGGCCACCAGTCCCCACAGGCAGCAGGTGAAGGATGGGGCTGGCTCCGGTCTGATTTAAGCCGCCTCCCTTGTGAAGGATGCTCCCCAGGCCAGGAGGGTCCCCCGCTCCATAGTGCACCTTTTCCAGCCTTCACTCCTGCTCGGGACCCCCCTGGCCTTGTTGGGAGACAGTTGGGCGCTGACTGAGAAAAGGCAAACATTTCTGTGTGAGGGTAAGGTGTGGGTTGTGTGCAGAGATCAAGGTCCTGTCTCTCCCTGGCAGGTGCGTACCTATAATACACCTGACACCTTCACCTCTCCACCTCCCCGAAGTCCTAGAGAAGATTCCTGACCCCTCCCTTCCTTTCCGCGGCAGGTGGAGCTCACGGGCAACAGCATTTACGAGTACATCCATCCTTCCGATCACGATGAGATGACTGCTGTCCTGGCAGCCCACCAGCCTCTTCACCATCACCTGCTCCAAGGTATTTCCTCCAGACGAAAAGAAACCAGAATGAACGCTGCACAATGCTCTTTGCTGTGACCCTAGGGCTTAGTTTCCCATGATGCCCAGCCAGGCCTCTCCAGCAAACACGCGGGGTCCACCAAGTGGGGATTTGTTTTTATGCTTCTGTCCTTTAAAGCAACTACTGATCCCCTTTCACGTGCCAGGGACTGTGAGAGGGGCACGGTAGGAGACAGAGAAAAGTGGTCCAAGGCTTCCACCCCAAGGTGCTCTTGGTTTAGAATGCCAGCGACACAGGTCTAGACCTGGGCTTCTTAACCAGAGCGTCCGAGGATAAAACTCAGGGGGGCCATGAAATTGCATGGGGAAAATTACATCTTTATTCCCTCTAGGTGAAATCTAGCATTTCCTTTGCTCGTAGATTGTAGACAGTAAGCCACCTTACTATCACAAGTACCTGTGGCTTTGCCTACAACAAAATTCACAGATATTTTCATTTCACCTTATGGTTGTTTCAGGTATTTAAACATATTGGTTATGCTCACCACTACTTTGAAATTTCAGGAGCTGTGAGTCTGCTACAGGATCTTGTTATTTAATGTGTTAATAAAGTAGCACATTTATAACCACAGCACCACTTGTTTGAATATTTCGGTGTTTTTCAATACAGCTGATCCCCTTTGTAATCTCATATATTTTATGCTCTCAGAAACGTTATTCTGAGTGGGGATCTGCAGGTTTTGTGCCACAGCACGAGTCAGTGAAGAAGCCTTGGTCTAGACGGATGAGGCAGGTCCGTCTTGCTGACCTGTCTCCATTTGGCGACAAGAGTTTTCTCTGGACAGTCCCAACATCTAGCACGTATTAACCTGGTCCCCGCTGTTTTAAGCACCCTGTTAGAACAGTTGTGGCGTGGCTGTTCAGTGAGGGTGTGGAACATGTCTTCACACAAATGACTCCTTAACTTACAATTGCCATGTGTGCTAGGAAGACACAGAAGAACTTGTTCCAGGGGCCCTGCCCTTGTAACTCCCTCTCATGGCCCAATGAGACCAACCAGTATGCTGACCAATGGGTCTCTTGTCTGCTTTGGACTATGGTATCCCAACTCGGCCAAAATCCCCTAGTGAGACAAAATGCCAAAGAAGAAGTGTCAAAAGTGATGAGAATGGGGTAGCCAGCCACAGAAAAAAAAATGGGTTCCATTCTTATTGCTTCCTCCTGGGATGGGTCATTCTGAGGCTAGGAGGAGAGAACCCAGAATAGCACACTCAGTTGTAAAACCCCTTGCAGATCCAGCTCTGTGGCCCCCATGTTCTAGCCCCAGAAATAGTCACCATGTGTCTACCAAGGAGGGAGACTGGTATCTTGGTTTCTGAAATGAGATGGGGGCTTAGTTGTAGCTATGGCTTGTGGTGCTTAAGTCCTTGGAAATGGTCCGGCTGCATAAATGAACAGGAATACGACTCTGAAGAAATAATTTCCAACAAAATAAGGGCTAGGAGAGCACATTGCTCCCGAATCTAATGCTTTCACTGTGGGGTTGTTTAAAGTCGGACAAAGACAGCTGGAAAATTAGAGAATTCCTCAGAACATTGTGTGTGTGTGTGTGTGTGTGTGTGTGTGTGTGTGTGTTTAATTGAAGTATAGTTGATTCACAATGTTCTATCAGTTTCAGGTGTACAGCAGAGTGATTCAGTTTTATATATATTCTTTGTCGGATTCTTTTCCACTATAGGCTTTTACAAGATATTGAATGTGTTGTTATTGTTTTAAAAAGTTACAGTGTGTTAATTGCACAGGAGTGGGCTTTCTGCCATTAGCTCCGGTTTCATTGTACCCTTCCATGTCATAGCCTTTAAAAAAGTGTTTAGAAAATGACAGCAAATGGGAGTATCGGGAGACCCGTCCAATTTCCTGCGGGGTTCACGTCTAAGGTGGGCCAACAGTCCAGGAGGAGAAGGTCTGGGAGACGTGGGGTCTCCCACTGACTGATTTCCACAGCCAACCGAGTGTTCAGGCTCTGAGGTTCACAAGCACCTGGTTTTCACCTCATCTGCAGGGTTGGTTTTCTGTGTCTGAACTGGCCTCCTTGTTTTATGGTAATTGTGTGAGAAGTGGGCTCTCCCCAGAACTGGGTAGTTAATTACTGGGTGATGGTTTTTATACCTGAGCGTGCTCTTCTGGAAATGGGGTAGACAGGCCGCCATGTTAGAGGGAAGCCTTCTGCCTCCAGACCCCAGCTGTGCAGAGAAACTGTGGGTAGATATGGCAGCCCCTCCAACTAGGGGAGGGGGCCTCTGAGGTGATGCCCTCAGCTCCACTGGGCAGTGCCCTCAGGGAGGGGCGGAAGGCCTTGCTTCCATTCCTAGTGGTAACCTTTCTTTAAAAATTAATTTATTAACCACCACCAAAGAGCTGTTTATTTAGAGTGGAATGACCTCGCTCTCACCCTGGGGCGAGGACAGTCTGCCATCCGTGCCCAGAGAGCTGGTGTCCGCTCACTAAAGCAGAGGGTGTTTCCTTGGGGGACGTATGCGTTTACAGTAGTGAGGTCGGAGATTCGTGTGTGAGGCCTGCGACGGGAATGAAGGAAGGGCTTTGGGCCAGAGAAAGGGGCCGGGGGTGGGGGGTGGGCGTCCATCCAGGGCTGTAACTGAGGGTGAAAGCTTTGATCTGGCCCAGTGGGTCTGCTGGGTCCTGTGCCCCATCCCACGATGCAGGGCAGTCTCGGTGCCCATGGCCGTGGGCGCACTGGCCACAGGGGCCCTGGGGCCGGCTCCCTCTGCCAGGGAGAGGCCGGCACTTCTGACTCTCAGTCGTCAGAGGGGGGACGTCAGTCAGATGCTTCTGGGCTTCCCGGCAGGCTCGGCACGCGCCCAGGGCTGGCCAAGGCGGTGCTCCTGGCACCGGGCCTCTCTGTGGCCACCGTCAGGGGACCACGGCAGGTCGAGCTGGGCTGGGTCGCTGCTCATAGATCCTCACCTTGGCCCCAGGTTGGCGTCTAGCAAGGTCTTGCTGTGGCCATGTTTCGGGCTCCCCCTTTCTGGAGCACGTGGAAGCTCGCCGGGACCGGGCCAGCCGCCCCACCCCACCCGGGTCCTGGCCACCGCCTCTCTGAGTGGGGTTCTGGGTGGACTGGGCCAGGGCCTCTGGCTGCCTGATCTGGTCCAGAGGGTTTATTGGGAGTGTTGGGATAAAGTCAGGGGAAGCATCATGGGACAGTTTGCCAATCTAACCTCACGCCTGCTTTCAGAGTATGAGATCGAGAGGTCGTTCTTTCTTCGAATGAAGTGTGTCTTGGCGAAAAGAAACGCCGGCCTGACCTGCAGCGGATACAAGGTACCGGGAGCCAAGGGCTTGCGGGTGGGAAGGGGGCAGCGGTGGGTCTTCGCTGTGCTTTGTGCTTTGCTTCACGTTCAGGAACGTCTGCAACAGGAAGGCGCCACCGCCTAACGTAGAACTTTCTAGGGACGCTGCTCACGGCGAGTGTGAGGGCTGGAACCTTACAGGGATGTTCCAGGCAGGCTGGATTTCGTTGTCTGAGGCCAGGAGTAGAATCTGACCTTGGCACCTTCCGGTTCTATAGTGCACACCGGGCAGCTCCACTGGAGCAGCCGCGCCTAGACTTTCTCCTGCCTCGGGAGAGGGGTCATCAGCCCACCACTCTGGAGCTAGAGGCGGATGGGAGCCTTTTTGCGGGCGAATTTGTGTAAAAGGAGGCAGGGGTGGGGTGAAGAGAGAGGGGACAGTCCTGTGCCTTTGTCCTTTGTCCTGTCTTTCTGGAATGCCCCTCCCCCCTCCTCCCCATCCCAGGGTCCGCCTCCCCTCAGCCTCTCCTCAGCCCCGCTCCTTCTAGCCTCAATGCCAGCTCTTCCCTTTGACCATTACCTCACTCTGTTTCGTAGTTTGGGAGATACTTATGTGCTGTCCCAGACCCTAAACCTCAGAGGTGGAAGCGTCCGGCACCACCCTGCACCCTGTAGATATTCTTCTGGAGACTTGGGTCCTGAGATGTTGCTGACACTTACTAACCATCCAACTGTCTGATCTTAAGTAAAACCCATCACCTACCTTGTCCTCAGTTTCCTCATCAGTAAAATGGGAGAATAGACTCCAAGGATTTTAAGATTTGTTCCAGCCCTAAAGACTGTGAGTGTTTTCAGGAATCCTGGAGGAAAGTTTCTGAAAAGAGGATTTAAGATTTTAGCTGTTCATCACTGCTGTTATGATGGTCATGATCCTTTCAAAGATCTTACTGACCGTAACTTGTGTAAATGCTTCAGTATTGAAGCTTAGGGCTGTACAAATGTTTCCGTTTGATATTTGGAACACTATACATTTTCTCCTATATGGTTCTTGGCTATAACAATTAGAAGTGTTTCTATATAGCCACGCTGGATTTGTGTTTATTACAAGTGGATAAAATCTTGAATTATAAATAAAGTAAATACAATAAAATAAGCATATGTTCAAAATGAGGACTTTTTTTAAGGGAATTCCCTGGCGGTCCAGTGGTTAGGACTCCACGCTCCCACTGCAGGGGGCACGGGTTCGATCCCTGGTCGGAGAACTAAGATCCCGCATGCCTCACAGCCGGGAAAAAAAAAAAATGAGGACTTTTTTGATTGCCCTGAAAGAACTCTTCATTTACTGGAGTGATACAGCTTGTCAAATTATTTAAATGTCAAGTTAGCAATTGCAAAATTCAATCTCATTGGGAGATGATGAGCTTTATAGTTACTGAAGTGAACATTATGGAACAATGGTTAGCTCCCCAAAATGCCTTTGTTGTGCCCTCTAATTGCAATGGCCATGAGTTAATTATGCATAAATCCATTCTATATTAGAGAGTCTTCACTTGTGGAGTTACTTGAGCATAGTCAATTGCATAAGATAACTCTTATATTTTATGACAATATTGTTTCCTAAGAAAGAAGCATAGTTCATTTCTTCCGAGCAGTGAATCAGATGTCTGTCAGCATGTTGGCTGCACGGCTCAGTAGAGGCTGGGCTGGGGGAATATTCCAACCTGTTCCAGAAAAGAAGCAGGCCCAGAGCCAGGAGCAGTGGGTACCAGTCTGACCTCCGGGTCGCCGCCAGCTGACCCTGCCTGTGCTTCCCCAGGTCATACACTGCAGCGGCTACTTGAAGATCAGGCAGTATATGCTGGACATGTCCCTGTACGACTCATGCTACCAGATCGTGGGGCTGGTGGCCGTGGGCCAGTCACTGCCGCCCAGCGCCATCACGGAGATTAAGCTGCACAGCAACATGTTCATGTTCAGGGCCAGCCTCGACCTGAAGCTGATATTCCTGGATTCCAGGTGAGTTTGGCACCTGCTGCTGCAGAGTTCCGGAAGATTCTGATGGTGGAAACTGGCCCCTGAAAGCTACACTATTAAACCAAAATGTAGCAAGCAATAAGCTGTACTAAGAATATGAATTAGAAAGAGATTTAGTGAAAGAATTAGTATCGACCTCAATAGTCCAGGAGTGGCCGGCCTCTCCAGCTTATAGGTACTTGTTTTATTTGTTTATATTTTCATCATCTCACTGGAGTTTGAACTGGAAATATGTGTTGTGGGCAAAAGTTAGCCTTTTGAAGACCCATGAAGTCAGGATTCTGCCTTGTGTCTCCGTCAAGTTGGTAGGACTTTAAAACAAACAGAAAGTCTCCACCCTGAGCGGTGTGTGTTACTGGGAGCGCGTCCAGCTCCAGCTGGCGGGAAGCCGAGCTCTGCCGGTCCCTGCAGGGCTGAGGCAGCGAGCAGAGAGGTGGCCTTCGCTGGGGGGAAGGCTGGACCCACAGCTCGGCAGGTGCCCGTCGGCATCTGGCCTGGGAGGGCACCTCCGGCTGATGGGGAGGGCGAGGTTGCAGCGTCCCCAGAACTGTCTCCCACTTGGCGAGGCCCAGCAATTTGAGAATCTCCTCTCAGAGAGAGGAGGGAGGGTGGACGAGGCAGAGGCACTGACCGGTTGTTTCACTGGGCCTGGGGAGGCGTCTGTGCGTCCCCCGAGGCGGGCTGCAGGCCTGCGGGGCCCCCCGGGGCTTCCATTTTCTTTGCCCATTTGGCTACTCACAAGGATGTTAGGAAAGATGAAGCTATGTAGTAGTTGGGAAGCATTTGTGAAAGTGAAAAGCCTGATATATCTGCAAGGTGAGTCGTTTTGCCTCTTGGCCTTTTAGATTCCTCAACTGTACAGACAGAAACGAGTGTTCAGAGACGCAACTCCTGACTTTTGGTGTGTGTAGCTGAGCTTTCTGGGAGAAAAGTTTTACACACACACACACACATTTTCCTGTATGTCCTGAAGCTAGGATTTATTAATTTTTTTTCACTTTTTAAAAATTGTGGTAAAATATACATGACGTAAAATTGATCATTTTACCCATTTATGGAATAAAAATAAACTTACCTGGTTAAGGATAAGAGGTGAAGACACTATTTAGCCCAGTTCATCGTGAATGCATCTCAGACCGTTCAGAGGCAGAGAAATGACAAGGGTTGGCCTTACAGGGTCATCGTCATGGTCTCAGAAACTCCAGGCAAAGAGGAAGTATAACCCCTTGGGGGAAGGATGCCCGCACCTCTTGGGAGGGCCAGACGCTGACGAGGGCTGTTTGCTTGCAGTAAAGACAGAGGCACCTGCAGGGAGGAGCCGGGAGGCCGGGGCCGGCGTGGGGTAGACCTCACAGCACGCAGGGACAGAGAAGCTCTCTCCAGACTTAGGAGCCACTTCTAAAAGTGGACTGCAAGAAAAATCTGACTGTCCATGTTCATTATTTTAGAAATTTGGGAAGATACGGCAGGTTTCTCCCTTGTTTTGTCTCCTAGTTTTTCTTTGACCGTCCTGGGAAAAGCCTCTGAGGCTTGGTGAATCCTCTAGAAGAGGACAGAGGGGCGTCTCCCCAGAGGAGAGATTTCAGGTCTTCTCGAGTTGTTTAATCCACACAGCTTTGAAACGTGAGGGACAAATCGGGGAGCTTTACAGAAGAGGTTATGTGAGTTTAGCTCAGAGGCCAGCTTGCTCCTGAAGGGAGCCTCTGCTTCTGGGTGTAAGGGCCGTACCCTCGAGGTGAGTAGTAAAGCAAGGTGGCCATCTCGAGGAGGACTTCCTGTCTCTACAGAAGCCTGTGCAGTTCTTCCTACTAAGTACCAGGAAGCTTTTAGCAAAGGCTTGAGGTCTTTTCTGAACCCCAGTCGTGTAGGAGATCCTGAAGAATTCTTCACACTCTGGTCTTCAGTCGGTTGCAGCTCGATGGTCTTTGAAAGGCCACTGGGCTGGGGGACAGAGGAGCTGGCCCAGTGCCGGAGGGTCAGTAGAATGGGCTGGCAGGGTGATGTCAACTCCTACGTCCAAACCCCAGAGGCCACGGCAAGGGGTTGGCCTGAAGCCCAGCAGCCCCAAAGTCACAGGGGCCAGGGTGGGAGTCCTGGCAGGAGGGCCCAGCTGGTCCCCCCACCCCCGCCAGCATAATCCCAGACAAAACTGAACTCGGCGTAACCTGAAATCTGGTTCATAGGGGTTTTGTGGTATTTCACTTTGAAACTGTAGCTGGTGCTTTTGCTAAGGATGGGTGAACCCGGCGATGTTTGGGGTTTGGCAAATCCCTCTGACAGGTCTTCAGACACTAGAGGGTTGGAAAAAACCAAGAGGGCAGCCTGCCAAACCCTTCCCTTCCCCTTTAATTTTTAAAGCCAGTGTGTACTTTGATGAGAAACTTAATACATGTGTTTCTGATTCATTTACACATTCGGGGCCGTTGTTCTGAAACTTTACATCCAAAGGGTCTGGGAAGCCTCTTTCATCCCCACACCGTAGAGATGCCTGGTTTTCTTTTGGGGGGAAGCCAGACGTCTCAATTTTCCTGCCACACGGAGTTAGACTCCAGTGGGGCCTGAAGTTCTAGGTGGCCCTTGGACAGGTCCCCCGAGCCCTGAGAGGCTCTGGACTGTGCAAACTCCCTTTCTACCCACCTCCAGCCCCAGCTCCTTCCTGCCCTGGAGGAACACCATGGAAATGTGTACACCAAATAGTGAGTGATTCCATGGAAATATGAGGCTCACAGAGATTTACGACCCAAAGCCTGTGCAGAGCTCCACAGAAAGGGGAGCGGGTTAGGGAATGAAAGTGAGGTCAAGTTTCCCCATTTAATTTACAGCTAACATTTCAGATCTGGGCCAGCAGGGCCCCTAGGCCCTGTCACCCTCAGTCCCCACTGACTTCTCACCATGGCCTCACCTCCTTTGGAATCCCCTCTTGTCTCCACTTTCATCTGTTCTTGCATATCTGTCACCAAGATGCACCTCCTCCGAGGGCGTGGCTCCCAGCACCATCGTCCGTGGCCTGGGGATCGATACCACGGCCACGTGCAATTTTCACCTACGGGTGGAGTGATCCAAATGCTAGCGATGAGGCCGTCTCGGATGCTGAGAGCCACTCTTCTTCAAAGAACTGAAGTGGGAAATGGATATGCCTGGGGCTTGATAAGAATAAAAACTGGGCAATGGCGAATAAGCACAGGGAGAATGCTTCCATGTCCACAGCGAGCTTAAGCCTTACCTTCAGTCACAACAGTTTGGGGTGTTACTATACTATGTTCTGGGGGGAAACAGTCCTCCGCCGATAGGAGTCTTAAACGTCTCCAGTTACTCCCTAAATCCCACCTGCAGGAATCACGCAATCACAGCATCATCCTGAGACCAACTGTGCCAGGTAACAGTGTCCAGTGTGGAACGGAGGGTTACAGGTTCGCACACACAATAGGCAGGATGTGGAGCCAACCCAAGTGTCCATCATCAGGTGAAAGGATGAAAAAAATGCGGTATCTACATAAAACAGAATATTATGCAGCCATAAAAAAGGAATGACGTTCTGATAGATGCTACAACATGGATGAACCTTGAAAACACGTTAAGTGAAAGAAGCCAGACACAAAAGGTCAAATATTGTATCCTTCCACTCAGAGGAAATATCTAGAGTAGACAAATTACTAGAGATAGAATGTAGAAGAGAAGTTGCCAGGGACTTGGGGAGGGGGAAGTGGGGAGTTATTGTTTAATGGGTACAGAGTTTCTGTTCGGGGTGATGAAAATGTTCTGGAAATGAAAGTGGTGATGGTCATACAACATTGTGAGTTGTACACTTTAAAATGGTTAAAATGGTAAATTTTATGTTGTGCATATTTTACCAGAATAATTTTTAAAACTTTCACACAGGACTTTCCCCCCAAAAAAAACCCCAGCGAGTGGGCTCTGTCTCACCTTGGTAGCTCCCCCCAATATCAGTATCAAGTCCACTCTTAAGCATCCTCTGATAGGCTTCACCTTGAAAAGGGACTGACCGTTTTGAGCCATCCCAAACCTTCACCTTGAAAAGGGATTGACCGTTTTGAGCCATCCCAAACCTTCACCTTGAAAAGGGACTGACCGTTTTGAGCCATCCCAAACCTTCACCTTGAAAAGGGACTGACCGTTTTGAGCCATCCCAAACCTTCACCTTGAAAAGGGACTGACCGTTTTGAGCCATCCCAAACCTTCCAGCCAGTGGCTTCAGAAGGACATTCCTGCTCATGAAGAGTGCCGCGTCCTGCGCTGGGCTGGAGCTCATAGACTTGCTTGTAAAAAAAGATCATTCTCAGTTTCCAAAATCAACACCCTCTCCACCCACCCCCAAGCCTTTTAGCACTTGATTAGTTGGAAAAACCAATGTTAGTTTAAATGAAAGGCAATCTGCAGGGCATTGTAATTCACGGAGCCACCGTCCTCCCCCAGGGTGACCGAGCTGACTGGGTACGAGCCACAGGACCTGATCGAGAAGACCCTGTACCATCACGTGCACGGCTGTGACGTCTTCCCCCTGCGATACGCGCACCACCTCTGTGAGTACCACGCTCACCCTGGCCAGCAGCCCCTGCAGCTGGGGAGGGAGCGCCGAGGATAGAGTGGGGGCAGCGTCCCTTGTTTGATGCGATAACTACCCATCGTGTACCCACGAATCTTGAACATCAAGCCTGTCTCCAGGTAGCCCTTGCTTTCAGCACAGGCACTCATTGTCACTTCTCAAATATCCAGTGAAACCCTGGCAGGTGTGGGATGATGTGGAAGTTGCTGGATTCTATTCAATAGATTATGGATTTGGAACCTAAATTTCTCTATGACGTCTGGATAGCAGTTGTGGATAACGACAACAGCAGTAGAAGAACTGGTACTCACAGGGCCCTTACTAACGTCCGGCACTAGTTTAAGTGATTAAATACATTACCAACCAAGTGAGGGAGGTTCCCATGTTCATGATCCTCCCTTTGCTGTTGAGGATGCCGAGGTTCAGAGAGGTTAAGCCACTTGCCTGTGGTCACACAGCAAGGAGGCGGCATAGCTGGGAGCTGAATCCAGTGAATTCGGCCTCCATCTGTTGTCCATCATCGGTTGGGAAGCTCAGGGAGACCACAGGTTTCTAGGATGGGAGAAGTCCACGTAGAAAGAGAAAACCAACAGTATTCCATTTGTCAACAGAGGAAGTGTGGGGAACATCTGGATGCGAGGGTGGAGGCGCTCGTCACTGAAATGGTTAAAGAAGTAACACTTTTCTTGTAGAACCAAATAGAGGAAGCAAATAACTGGGATGGAGTAGAATACCTCATCTTCCCGCCGTCCAGCCCCACCATGCTAATGGCCGGTCCAGGGGTGCTGGTTAACGGGGTACGGAGGGCTGGGGGAGCCAGATCTTCCGCAATGCGGCCCAGGTGGCACGTCCTCCTTCTTGCTGTGTGTTGACTAAGAGGCATCAGAGGACAAGATGCTGGTGTCGGTTGCAGCTGGACGACGGGTCCCAGGGCTGCTCGATCCTCGGCCACGCCGTCTGCCTGGCCGTTTGGTGACAACTGGGACTCCGTTAGCCCGGCAGTTACGAGGGTATCGCTCTTCTCTCCTCCCGAGTCACTAAGGGCAGAAACCTGTGACACCAGGAGGCTGGCGGGGCAGACGCCGTCAGCTTCTTCCTGCTCCATGTAATTCACAACAGCATGAAAAAGCCCCTGTGCATGGAAGTACGTGGAGTTGTGAGCAGCTTTTTATGTTTTTTAAAAAAATGGCCAAATCATGATCTCATATAAACGTCCCTGACCTTCTCGAAGCCCAGCTTGGTAGCGAGCAGCTGCCTAGTGTTCAGAAGGGCTCCGTAGGTCAGGTCACTGATGTGGGAGCTAGAAATCTTCCTTGTGTCAACGGGGTAGGAAGTGTCAATTATAGAATTAGATCTTCGGGAGACCTGAAAGTCAGGGTGGGCGGTAGAGGGGAGCAGCTGGGAACGTGTGCTCTGGAGTAAGGAGAGCGACTGGGGGGTGGAAGAGGCATCTGCTGGAGGCTGTGTACCACGGAACAGTCTAGAGGGAAGGACAGGCCGGGGGGCGGGCAGGGGAGCAAATGGGAGGGTTCACAGCTCCACACCTCCCTGCCACTGTCAGGGTGTCCGAGGAACAGCCGCAGCCCTAGGGGCCCCAGCCCCGTCCCCTGAGGCAGGAGCACGCGGAGCCTCTCTCTCTCCAGCACAGGAGTTGAAAGCAAACCCTTGAGTTACACGAAGGGAGAGTTATTTTTCAAAGCAGGGCTGCAGTGTGCGAAAGTAGGCCTGTAAGCGCAGAGAAAGGAAGCTCACGGAACTAAAGTCTTTGTTTTAAATACCATTTTTCATCTCTCGCATTGCGTGGCTAACAGAGCACAGGGTTTTTCAGGGGGAACAAATTCAGTTTGTGCTTTGGAAATGTAATGAAGGCCATGGTGGTGGCCAGTGGGAGGCTCCCGTGTCCCCGACACGGACCAGATGCGGCTGGGAGGTGGAGAGGCCTGTCTGTGGGTGGGACAGGCCATTGGGTGCTCAGGCCTTCAGTGGTCTTGACCACACGATGGGTCTTCAACTTGTCCACCAGGAGCCCCCGTCTTCCTGAGCTCATCTGACTTCCTAAACCTACCGGGGGTGTTTATTCGAGAGGTCTCCTGCAATTTACGTGATGAATTCACCTCACTTCATTTGGAATTGGGATTTCCAGACTTTGCAATTATCGAAAGGTCCCTGAGAGGGAAGGTGCACACGGGCTTCCAAGGGACACGCAGAAAAGGTGGAGGGTTTACACACCAGAGGGAGCTCGGCTTTGCCAAATGAGCTAGAATTGGTAAATCAAAGAAAACAGAAAATAGCAGTCTTGACAGTGATTGCTACTGTGCTGTGACTCTGACCTTCACTGTGGCCGAGACCCACCGCGGGGGCCGGAGGTGCAGAGCACAGGGCAGTGAGACCAGGAGACGGCGGGTGTGGCCTTGGATCCCACCCGTCTCCCCTCCACCAGCTTCCCTGCACCCCCCCACCCAGTGTCAACGAAAGCCGAGTGACAGCCGGAAACAGCCGAGGCCTCTACCCACGCATCGGGTGGGAGTGGGTCTCCCGGAGCTCAGCCTCAGCTCCAGCCTTGGAACCGTCCCCAGACGTCCCTCAGGGCAGCAGACACACTTCCCAGAACGTTACTTCCCCTCCGGAGCTGGACGAGGAAAGGGAAGACAGTCTGCAACCAGGGCAGGTGTTTGGAGGCGGGTCTTCAGGGCGTGCCGTTCGGGAGATTTTGAAATCCCTCTGTCCGGTGGTCCCTGCGGCCTCACTCTCCTTCCCGGGCTTCCTGTTCCCGTCTCTCCGCCCCCAGGACTGCTTGGCATCTGTTTAATTTCCTTAAAAAACAGGAGCTGAGTCTGAGGTTCAAGGGCAGAAGTTTATTTGGACAGTGGCTGAAGCAGGGGCAGCGAATGGGAAGTGAGGTGCGGAAGGGAGGGAGCCATGGAAGGGGTGTGTCCGGCGACTGCTGCCACAGGCCACTGGCCCTCAATCCCCCGGGGACCCTAGGAGGCCAGGCAGGACCCCTGCCTCAGCTGTGGCACTGAGGAGAGAGGGAGTGGGGGTATTTATACACTCCAGGCATTGGCTGAGGCTGCTCTTGGGGTGTCGTACCCCTCATCTGTCAGGGGATCAGCCAAAGAACAGCCTCAGGGGGAAGTGGAGACTCAGGGTAGAGATGGGGACTCAGGGGGGAGGTGGGGCCTCAGGGTGGAGATGGGGCCTCAGGGTGGAGATGGGGCCTCAGGGTGGAGATGGGACCTCAGGGTAGAGAGGGGGACTCAGGGTGGAGATGGAGCCTCAGGGTGGAGATGGGGACTCAGGGTGGAGATGGGGCCTCAGGGTAGAGATGGGGACTCAGGGTGGAGATGGGGACTCAGGGTAGAGATGGGGACTCAGGGTAGAGAGGGGGAATCAGGGTGGAGATGGGGCCTCAGGGTGGAGATGGGACCTCAGGGTAGAGAGGGGGACTCAGGGTAGAGAGGGGGAATCAGGGTGGAGATGGGGCCTCAGGGTGGAGATGGGACCTCAGGGTGGAGATGGAGCCTCAGGGTGGAGATGGGGCCGCAGGGTGGAGATGGGACCTCAGGGTAGAGAGGGGGACTCAGGGTGGAGATGGAGCCTCAGGGTGGAGATGGGGCCTCAGGGTGGAGATGGGGCCTCAGGGTGGAGATGGGGACTCAGGGTGGAGATGGAGCCTCAGGGTGGAGATGGGGACTCAGGGTGGAGATGGAGCCTCAGGGTGGAGATGGGGACTCAGGGTAGAGATGGGGACTCAGTGGGGAGGGGGGCCTGAAGCCGAGTGGGGGGAGCCTGGGCGGGAGGTGGGGCCTCTGGAAGCTTCTGGGGCGTCTGTGGTGGGGGGAGGGGTGTGAGGCAGCCAGTCCCGAGTGAAGGTCCACCTCTTCACTGCGTGTCCTCAGCTTTGTCCCCTCCCTGGCTCCGTGAGGCACTGTCCCTCCACAAGCTGCCCCTCGCCTGTCCTTGCACGTGTGGGTCTCCCCCCTTGGGGGCCTCTTGCTCCCACTGCACAGGGTCCCTGCTGGGTGGCCGGAGCGTCCTCCACACTGAAGCTCCCGCCCCGTGAGGGCTGTGGCGAGCCCCCCACTCTGTCCGGTCTGTTTCCACTCCCGGCTCAGTGCCCACGCGGGGCCTGGGCTCTTGTTTCCAGACAGCGCTTTCCCTCATCCTGCTCACGAGCTGTGCAGACTGCAAATCAGCTCCGGCTGCCGGAACGAAACGCTGCAGACCGGGCTTAAGCAGCAGCGGTGCGTTTTCTCATGGTCCCGGAGGCCAGAAGTCAAGGTCAAGAAGTCAGCAGGGCTGGTTTCTTTTCTCTCCCTGCTGTGTAGACGCCAGGCCGTCTTCTCCCTGTGTCCTCACGTGCTCTCCCTTCCGTGTGTGTCTGGGTCACCTTCTCCTCTTCTTCTAAGGACACAGCCGTACTGGGTCAGGGCCCACCCACGTGGCTTCATTTCACCTCTTTGAAGGCCCCGTCTCCAGACGCAGCCGTGTTCTGAGGTCCTGGGGTTGGGATGTGAACATGTGAATTTGAGGAGAGGACATAATTCAGCCTATAAAAGGGGCTTCCCTTCATTATCTCTGTGTCCTCGCCTGAGTGGTGGGCACGGTCCCATCCCCACAGCTTAGCTGGACATCCCGGCTTGGGGAGGGCAGGTGAGGAGACCGAGAAGGTGGGACGCGTCCCCTCACAAGGTGACTTTTCGGTCCTGTCGCCGGCTGCTCTGGCAGCTCAGGGGCCCGGCCGAGCCTCCCGCCCTGCAGGCTCCCCACGGGTCCCCGCAGTGGCCCCTGGCGACTGGACCTCTAGTCCTTCAATCCGAGCACAGCTGGAGCTGGCCTGGGGGCTGCCCCGGGGCCTGGGCACCCGCGGCTTTGACTGCTTCCCCTCCGTGCCCCACAGCTGAAGGCGGCCACGGTGACCCGCCCGCTGGGCCCCTCAGGCCTCCAAGGCCCCCAGGGAGCCTCCTGGTCCTGCGAAACGTACCGACTGTCTGGGCAGTTGACGAGGTAACTCGGCTCAGGAAGAAAACTAACAGTTGCCGACACCCAGGACCGAAGGGAGCTCACTGTCGGGTTTGCCCGGGCCACGCTCTCTCCACACCGGTGTCCGAAACCCAGGAGCCAGGCGAAGGGCTCTGCTAGAGGCCTCATTGGGCGTAACAAGTGGTGGTTCTGCAGGACCGTGGTCAGACATATGGTTTCCACACATTCTTCAAAATATTATCTTAACCGGCAGCAGGGGTCCACGGGGTCTGAAGAAAGCTCAGCCCCTCAAGACAGGGAATCAACGCCTTCCAGAAAGTCAGCCTCGTGAGGAGGAGCAGGGCTGGCCCTTGCGGTCTGGGGGAGCACAGGCTTCCGGAGGCCAGCTAGATGGGGGCTGGGATGGCCCCGGCACCTCAGCCTCTGGTCAGTGTGGTCCTGGACATTCCCAGCTGAGCTCTCCAAGTGAGTCTGTGCCAGGGCTTTCCCCAGAACCTTCTGTAAGGAGATCCTCTAGGGGATCCTCTAGGGAATGTCTTGGACCCTCCCAGCTCGTTCCCGGCTCACTGCCTCCTGGTGGCTGGGGGGAGGCCCTGACAGCCGTGTCCCGTGGCCTTGGGAAGGTCCTCCCAGCTGGGGCCTGCCTCCCTGCCTCCCTGCTGCCTTTGCAAAGCATTTGGGAGACTCTTGTATGGGGGGGGCTTGACCTGCAGGTCCTCGGTGTGGGCAGGGGGCAGCCTGGTGCACAGGCGGGGCTGGGATCAATATCCGTTAACTTGAAGATGTGTGTCAGGGACACCAGGCAGGTTTCTTGTGGACACGGTGTTTCAGAAGAACCATGATGTCTGCACGGCTGTTCGTCCGAAGTAGTTGTGAATTTCACCTAGTTCTCTAGGTAGGACCCTGTCCAGAGTGGGCCAAGCCCACATGCCAAAGAGAACACAGGTTGTGTCCAACTATCAAAACATCTCAACGTCACAGAAAGGCTTTGGAGCCTGAATATGTGGTCCACATATTTCAAGCAATAATTGTTATAACAAAATTATAGGACGGC
Source organism: Balaenoptera borealis (assembly GCF_965194805.1). Lineage (NCBI taxonomy): Eukaryota > Metazoa > Chordata > Mammalia > Artiodactyla > Balaenopteridae > Balaenoptera > Balaenoptera borealis. The sequence goes on along the minus strand of NC_138862.1, from coordinate 8,974,513 downwards.
TGGTGTAGACCCATGGAGAACACACTTAAAATGATGTACAGGGGCCACAAACTCAAATGCTTATGGGGCCAGGCATGTAACATGAATGTATGAGTGGACGCAGATAGGGCAATATGGAGTGGTGGAGCTTGTGGCTAACTGGAGAACACATGACCCATCCAAAGGCATTCTGGGTAACAGCAACACTATGCCACCAACAAAGCACATCTGTGGACACATGCAGTCCATGGGATGTCAGCTTGCAACCACTCTGTAGCACAACTGTGGAACAGGGACAAAGGTCTTCAAATAGAAAATACACTTGAAAGAAGTTTCCAATCTACCGTGAGGAGTTCTGATTGACATCACAGGGAGGCTGGCTTCTGCCGCTGGCCTCTCTTGCCTCTGGACTGGAAATGGATGATGGAGTTTAATTCATATGCAGGTCCTTTCTAGATGCTCCCCTCTAAAAGAGTCTGGAGGTAGAAGCAGCTTTGTCTTCCGGACGAAGGTGCAGGGAGCCTGTGCATTAAGGGGGAGCCACGAGCAATGAAATGGGAAATAATCGATAATAGAAAGCACAGTGCGATCTACACGCTGTCCTGCTCCCTGGGAGCAGTTTGGACATTTATAGGTGTGACTTGATGGGTCTGGCTGAGCCCATCTTCTGTGGTCAGTGTCACTTTGCAGATGTTGCACAATGCAGCCCCCTGGAAGTTCTTCCCCCCTGGGCTTTCCAGGTCTTAGTGACCAAACTCCCTCCAGCCCCAGGTGTAGAGCAGGGGCATGGGGGGGGTTAAGGATACCGAGACCCGTTCCCCAAAGGACCACGTGGCTTGTCTCCAGTCTCGCTGACTGTGCTCTCCCTGAGGCTCTGCTGGCAGAGGCGAGAGCCAGGAAGAGCACGGGGATTGCACTTACATCTTCCCCACGGGGGTGGTTAGTTTCCTGCGGCGGCCGTAACCAAATACCACAAGCTGAGTGGCGCGAAACAGCAGCAGTGTACTGTCTCCCAGTCCTGGAAGTCAAGGTGTCGGCAGGGTCATGCTTCCTATGGAGCTTCCAGGAGACGAGCCTTCCTGCTTCCTCCAGCTTCTGGTGGCTGCCAGCGGTCCTTGGCTTGTGGCCACAAACCCCAGTCTCTGCCTCCGTCTCCCTCTGTGTGTCTGTGTCTTCTCCTTTTCTGTCTCTTATAGGGACACTTGTTATTAGAATGATAGCACCTAATCCAGAATGATAGCACCTTGAGATCCTTAATTACATCTACAAAGACCGTTTTCCCAAATATGGTCACATTTGCAGGTTCTAGGGGTTAGAATCTAGAACATGTCTTTTGGGGGGACACTATTCAACCCATGACAGGCATTTTTGGTGTCCTTTTCAGCTCTTAAAATTCGAAACAGAAATGGATATTATGCTTGAGGCCAAAGTTTACTTTCCTTCCAGAGGCCAGCTCGTTGACATGGCTATGCCTCCAGGAAAAATTCTGGAACCAGGAGGAATTCTGGAGGAACCAGGAAGGCCATCTATTTTTCTGGATAGTGTATTTGTGGAAGTAGAAGTTCCATTCCAGAGTGGCCTCGGAAAACTGTGACCACTGGCTCTCATCTGGGCGTGGATCCCCTGGATGTCAGAGATGCTGCAGCCCAGAGGAAGGTGCAAGGGCAGGGCCTCTGTCCCCAGGAGCTGACGGCTAAGGGGACATCTCCTTCCTCCCCCCATGCACCACTACCGTAAGCAGGGTCTTGCTTCTTAGCACTCTGGCCTGGGATCCTTCAGGCAGATTATTAAATTCAACAGATTGGATGAGGAGCTAGAGCAAACCAAAGAATGTTGTGACTAAGTGTCTAGGATTTCACCTTGGATTGATATGTTGATTATTGCCATGGGTCACAGAGAAGCAGAAAAAAAAAAAAAACCCAAAAAATTAAAAAAAAACACTACGTCTATGTTTGTTTGGTCTCTGTATCTAAAGCTTCATCGTAGCAGAGTCAGGGAGGATCAGCGCTAATAAAATCTCTGCAAATTCTGCCATTTGAATCCTAATATAAAATATTTGGGATAAATATTCCAATAGTCATTGCATTCAGCTTAAGATGATTATGGAGAGATTTTAGGAATATTGTAAGAAATAAGGGGAAGTATAAAGTATAAGAAAAAGGAAAAGTATAATGTCATAGTCCCAGGGGCTTTACAAACACTGCAAGGAATAGATTTCAAAGCCAAAGAGATTAACAAGCATTTCTGTTGAAGAAAGAATGACATCTTGGGAAATCCACAGATGGGACCTCAGTTTGATCATGTTGCCTCTCTTTGGGGGCCATAAGCAAATTGGTTAACTGAGTCTCCCCTAAACATTGGCTCACACCCACCCCCATAAGTAGCTACACAGAACCTTCGAGAGGCCGCTGCCCCCTCCTCACACAATGGCCCCTGAGAAATGGGAGTCAGAGGACGTGGCCTGGGCCCCAGCCATGTCCTCAAGCTCTGTTTTCCTGGTGATGCCCACCTGCCACGAGTGTCTGTCGGGGGGTAAATGAGTCAGTGTATGCGAAAATGAGCTGGGAATAGGAACCTTGTATTTTGTTGTTAAAAAAGCAATCCTCAAAAGGAGAAGAAGCCCTGGAAAGGCTCTTTCCTACTACCGTGGGCTACACGCTTCAGCATGATCTTATTCTGCCAACTGAGCCCACTGACATGCCAATGTTAAGCCTGGGAAGAAAAGAGCTGGTCCTGCGCTGTTCCAGAGCCCGGCCTCGGCATCTGGGCTGGACGGTGGTTACACCTTTGACCCTGGCTTCATCCCTAGGGGGTGCGGGGCCTCATAGACGTTGTATTTCCACTTCCCACCCCCAGACAGACTGCTTACCCATGTGAAAATTAACTAAAATTTCATTCTGATTATAAAATGAATACCCGCTCCTTGTTGGAAATTCAGAAAATCAAGAAAATGAAACTACCTGTAATGTTATCAGTCTGATAAATGAGCGCTAGCATGTTGAGTCCTCCGCGCACGTCTGCCACTGTTGTCAATCTTCACACGAACACTCTGACCCTCACATATGGTGTGGGGAGTGTGATTATCTTCCTGTTGTAGTCGGGGAAACCGAGGCACAGGGAGTTAGTAACTTGTCCAAGATCACACGGTTGGGCGTGTATATGTGTGTGTGTGTGTGTGCACGTGCACACTTTTTCATAATTAGGATTATACGTTATGCAGTTGAGTCTTGTCTTTCCTTCATTTAACGTTGTGTCATATGTATTCCCCGTCATATTACAAATTCTTATCAATCATCATGTGAGTGACTGCTTGGTACCCCGTCACTTATATACCCTCTTCCCTATTATTAGACAGTTAAGTCTCCCCTCCCTTTTCTCCTGAATTATAAGCAGGACTTCAAGGAATCTCTTTGCCCTTGAGTCTTTCTTTGCATTACTCATAATTCCCATAGGAGTAACTCCTAGATATGAAATCGGTGTGTCAATGGGTATGAGCTGTGGATCCAGAAGGACCTCACCAATTCACCTTCCTCCCCACAGCACGTGCCCTGCTCTCCCGAAGGCCCTGAGGGGAATCAGTGCAGTTTAGGTGTCCCTGGAGGCTTTGGAAGTGGGCTGCCCAGAGGTCCAGAGTTTGTAGCCCTGCATAGAAGATAGGCCTGCAGGCCCAGCTTTCAGAAATTACATAGCCATGTAGAGGTCTCTCCTACGTGAGCATCATAGGAAATTCGTGGGCCCAGGGAAAACTAGGGTTAATGGGAAGAAGTATAAATGGCAATAGAGTAACAAACAGTTTCACTGTGAGTACACACATGTTCTGGGGAACAGCAAAAATCAGCAACAATGTGACACTTCGTTGAATGCACTTAACTTACTATTGGGTTTAAACAACTACATCACACACACCCCTTCCTTCCACCTATTATGAGTTTGGGGGATTATAACGTAATTATGGCATTTTGGAAACTAAAAACCAAAACCAATATTATCACTCTGCCAGGTGCCAATGTTGTCTGGGGACTAATTGCTTCTCCCAGTGAAATCAGTGACAATTAAATTAGAGTTCTTTACAGGGGAGGGGAGAAGTTGCTCCATGGACCCCGTGAGATTGTAGGCAAAACTCTTGCGTGTGCGCATGTGCGTGTGAGCGTGCACACACACGCGTGCATCTTCCTATGGAGAAAGCCCACTCTCTTAGTCAAGTGCTCAAAGGTGTCCTGGACCCCAGAAAGGTCCAGAACCTGGGCTGTAGGTCAGCCGCGGGGGCGGCCTCCTCCAAGGCGGGTCCTGCTAATCATTCCCCAGGACTCATGTCACCTTGTTCTTGCAGTGCTGGTGAAGGGCCAGGTCACCACCAAGTACTACCGGCTGCTGTCCAAGCTTGGCGGCTGGGTGTGGGTGCAGAGCTGCGCCACCGTCGTGCACAACAGCCGCTCGTCCCGGCCCCACTGCATCGTGAGTGTCAATTATGTCCTCACGTAAGTCAGACGCATTTGTTTCTCTCCTTGCTCTCTCCTTCTCCCCCAGCCCTCATCAGATCGCTCCCAGAAGCACCATCTCTCTCTCCCTCTCTCTTTCTGGAACTGTTCATTTGTCTCCTGTTTTGTTTTACTGAACAATCTGGTTGTCTGGGAAGGGCTGAACGATTTCTATATCAGCACTGAGGGCCGGGTGTGCCCCGAGGCTTAGGATGGGATCGGACGGCCCGGGTGAGGGGGGTGAGCGGGCAGAGGGCGGGCGGGCGATGCCCCCCATCTTGAACAGGATGGAAAGGGGATGCACATCCCGGACCAAGAATACAAACTTATACTCTCTGGGCCCACAGACATTTAGGTCATCCTGCTGCTTCTGCCATTTGAGACAGGGGCTATCTCCCATTTTTTCCTTGTCTTCCTACGTAGCCTGTTGTAAATGATAGTGAACATTTAGCACCTTTAAAACTCCAGAAGGTTAAGTTCAGTCGCAGTTAAGACCATTAGAAGCAACAGGACCTAAGTCTACCTGGGACCGTATGTTCCTCTCCACCCCCCGTGGCTACTATGTGTTAAATCACTTTGCACGCAGCCCCACCCTGAACAGGGTCCTCTGTAATGCAGTGAGGTTTTAGGCTCTCTGTTCATTCAGAGTGAGTGCCAGGTTCCTGGGGGTTTGGGGCGGGGTGAGAGGTAGGTGGTGGTTTTTTTAGAGGTAGAGTGATTTTAGCAAAACTGTATGGGAGAAAGCATTTTAGTCCCTTAATGATTCTTCCTGAGCAAACAGGCGTGGGCTGGGGCTGGGGCTTTGGGCAACTTCCCCTCCTGAGAATCTGACGGTGCCGAGTTGGCTCTTTAGGGCAGGAATGGGCCCCTGATGTGGAAGTGGACAAGCCTGGAAGCCAGGCTCCTGGACCACCAAGGGTCCCCACTCACACCTCCCTGGTGCTAAACAGGGAAGCAGCTGGGCCACAGACACTTACACCGATCAGTAGCATTTCTGTCCTTTCCTTTCTGCCCTGACACCCTGCCTAGTGGCGAATGGTGTCCGCAGGAAACGTGCGTGGGGCCTTATGGGGTGGGAGAGAGCCATACTGCGCTCCCTCTATTCCTGCTGAAAAACACTGACGTCACTCAGCATCTCCCGGGGGCTCTGAGCTCGAGGCTATGGGGCGGCTTTTATAATGAGGGTCAGCCATCCCTCGAATCCCAGCCCCATCCACTTAGTGGAAACGACACAGTGGAGCTTCTCGAATGAACTCGCCCTGGGGATGGTCCCGGGAGCCTGCCCTTCCTCACAGCCCGCGGACATGACCTGTCCCGCTCTTGTTCCTCAGGGACATCGAATACAAGGAACTGCAGCTGTCCCTGGACCAGGTGTCCACGTCCAAGTCCCAGGACTCCTGGAGGACCGCCTTGTCTACCTCACAAGAAACTAGGAAATTAGCTAAACCCAAAAACACAAAGATGAAGACGAAGCTGAGAACAAACCCTTACCCACCACAGGTAACACACACCACCTGCAAGGACTCAGGGCACCTGGGCACCTCAAGGAATGACGAACCTCTGATCGCACTCAGGGGTCTCCCAGCCCGGGAGTTGCTCTGGGATGTCCCGCCCACAGGGTGGAGACGCGGCCTGGGGAAGGCAGGCAGAGCTAACATCCAGGGGGATGAGTCAGGTCTAGGAAACAGAAGACTACATTGGGGAGGCTTATCAGCTGCTAGAATCCATGTGCCTGGTGCCTCGTGTTTCCATAGCATTGGATTTTAATGGAAACCTTCCCTCTCTCTTTTAAAGTCTTTTGCGAGCTCTCAGAAGGCGCAAGTGGCTGCATGTATCTGGTGTTTTGTCACTTGGGGTGAGATTATCTCTTTCCACCCAGAGGGTGGGTCCCTGGGGTGCTGTCTCCTGGGCACCTGTCCCCGGTGGGACCTCGCGCTGGTGGCCTGGGTGGGCCCAGCCCTGGGATGGGGCGGGCACTATAGGATCGGAAGGCAGTTGGCCGCCGGCCCCTCAGTGAGCCCTTCATCCGTCTTCTTTGCTCGGCAGCAATACAGCTCGTTCCAAATGGACAAACTGGAATGCGGCCAGCTCGGAAGCTGGAGAGCCAGCTCCCCCGTCCACACCCCGGTTCCCCCAGAACAGCAGCTCCATTCAGAAGGCAGCGACCTTCTGTATGCCCCGTCCTACAGCCTGCCCTTCTCTTACCATTACGGACACTTCCCTCTGGACTCTCACGTCTTCAGCAGCAAAAAGCCAGTGTTGCCGGCCAAGTTCGGGCAGCCCCAAGGGTCCCCGTGCGAGGTGGCACGCTTTCTGCTGAGCACGCTGCCAGCCAGCGGCGAGTGCCAGTGGCACTATGCCAACCCCCTAGTGCCGGGCAGCCCGTCTCCAGCTAAAAGCCTTTCCGAGCCGCCGGTGAACCCTGCTCGGCACAGCCTCGTGCCAAACTACGAAGGTGGGTCATGTTTGCACGAGGGGAGGGGCCAGGGCTTGCACAGCGCTGTCGGTGGGTGGCAGATGGAAAAAGAACCCTCACACTGTGGGCAAACTTTCCCTTTTTTTCTGCTTCTAAGTGGGAATGGCTGTGCTTTCCTGCCCTCACTGAGAGCGCTTCACGAGGGTGCCGAAAGCTGGGCAACTGAGCCAGTGTGCCTCGTGGGCACCAGGGACAGTGCAAAGGGCAGAGGAAACTGGGTGTTAGGCCACCCTCCATAAAAATCCTGGCCCTGTTTGCTCCCCAAAAGGGAGGCAAAGTGATTTTCCTATGTACTGAGAACCCCCAGCTATATTTATTTTTTAAGATTACTTTCTACTCCACCCAGAAATGAACATGGAACACTATTGGTTTTCTTCCCATGCCAGTTTTCGAAGTGTGAGAAGCGGTGGTGGAAAATCACAGGCTCAGGGACGGAAGCGCCACTCACCACCCCAGGGCAAATAGCACAAACGCTCCAGGACTCAGTTTCTTCATCTGTAAGACAGGAACATAGGCCATGTCAATTGCCTACCGCAGGGCTTGGCAGACAGACAGGAATGGCCTTCCAGCCAGCTCCTCCTGGCGGCAGACAAGCAGAGGTCCTCTGTGGAGGTGCCACCAGCTGCCCCAGGCCCAGCAGACTCCTGCCTGCTCCTTGGGACAATCCCAGGCAGAGGGTAGAAGGTGGGAACTGAGGGTTAGCTCAGCGGGGTGTGTTCCTGTTTCACGCAGACCTAACTACTGCTCAGACTGTAGACGAGGTTTGTGTAAATGTCCTGCGGGGACCATTGAATCACAGAGAAGCGTCACCTGCGTAAGGAGAGCCCCCTGGAGTCCCCCTCCCACCTTTCTCTCTTTGCAGGCAGCTGGGGCTCTCTGCTGCTCCTAGGGCTGCTTTGTGAACCTCTCGCTCTGTGCTGTGACCCAGTCTTTACAAGCCTGTGAGATAAATTTGGTCTCCATAGACGAGAAGAGGGCTAGATCCTGGGAGAAATCTAACCTTCTTGGAGATTAACAGGACATGTTTCTCAAAAGTAGCCAGTTTAAAAAAGAACATACCAGCAGCTGGGGCAGTGCAGCTCTGCCTTTTGGCCTCAGGCAGCCCAGAGATTTGAATCCCCAGCACCCATCAGTGCATAGGATCCCTCAAATAACCAAGGAAGGGCCAAGGGAAAAAAACAAAGCAAAGGGTTTTCATAACAGCTGAAAATACTATCCACTTGAGACTGAGTTGAAAAGATTATTTTTGTGTGTGTGCGGGGGTTGACCAGTGAGATAACACAGTATTTGATTTTTTAAATTGCTATTTTGAAAGTGTAAGAGGTTAATAACCACTTCATTTGTCAGTCACTTGGTAAAAATTGGACCAAAGGTGCTAACTGGGAGCAGTCTGTGATCGACTTCCTAGACTTTTTGATATTAAAGGAAGAGGAAGGATGTCTTAAGGTTTTAAAAAAAAAAAAAAAAAAAAAGACTTCCCTGGTGGTCCAGAGGTTCAGACTCCACACTCCCAATGCAGGGGACCTGGGTTCGATCCGAGGTCAGGGAGCTAGATCCTGCATGCCACAACTAAGAGGCCGTGCAGCCAAATAAGTAAATAAATAAATATTAAAAAAAAGGGGAGGGGAGCCAATTGATTGCAGACATCTAATTAGTGACGATGGTTATTACTTTAATTATGACTAAAGGGAGCAGGGTGATTACCACTCCGCCCTCCCCACTGAGGTAAAAGCAAAAAAGATCAGGGCAGCCTGGGGTCACCTAACACTAGGGCCGAGGAAGCCTCTAGACCAACGCTGTCCAATATGGTGGCCACCAGCCCCGTTCGGCCAGTGCAATGAGAGGTGCTCGGAGTGTCTGCACTGCATTTCAAAGACAGAAACAAAGAATACAATTTCTCTCCGATTTTTATATTGAGTACACACTGAAATAATAGTCTAGCTATGCTGCATTAAATTATCTTACTAACTCCATCTGTCTCCACTTTTTCTTGTGGCTGCTAGAACATTGCAACTGGCATCCTGTGATTGGACATCACGGGCCCGGGACGCACGCGGGAATGGGCGAGGGCGGCTCCGGGGCTCGAGCGCGCGGGCGGCAGGGGTGGCCCAGGGGCGGTGGCGGCCCCAGGGCCCCCCGGCTTGGTGTCGCTCTAGGCATGTCCCCTTCCTCCCCCGCGCGGGCGTCTAACGTGTCGCCTGTCCCCGCAGCGCCCGCCGCCGCCGCCGCGCGCAGGTTCGGCGAGGACACCGCGCCACCGCTGCCGAGCTTCCCGAGCTGTGGGCACTACCGCGAGGAGCCGGCGCTGGGCCCGGCCAAGGCCGCCCGCCAGGCCGCCCGCGACGGGGCGCGGCTGGCGCTGGCCCGCGCGGCCCCCGAGTGCTGCGCGCCGCCGGCCCCCGAGCCACCGGGCACGCCGGCGCAGCTGCCCTTCGTGCTGCTTAACTACCACCGCGTGCTGGCCCGCCGCGGGCCGCTGGGGGGCGCTGCGCCTGCCACCCCCGCCCTCGCCGGCGGCCCCGGCGCCCCCGACGCGGCGGCCGGCGCGCTGCGACCTCGGGCCTCCGACCCCGCCGCCGCCTCGCCGCCCGGCGCGCCCCTGCCGCACTACCTGGGCGCCTCGGTCATCATCACCAACGGCAGGTGACCCGCCCGGGCCGGACCGCGGAGTCTTGGGGCCGCCCCGCCTCGCGCCGGGCTGCCCGCGGGGAGAAGCCATAGGCCAGCCTCTTTGGCTCCCATTTTACCAAGTCCAGCCGAGTCAAGAGGGACGAGCTGTACGTGCACGATTTAAATTAATTTATACAGAGACAACTATTTTACTAGAACTCCAGCGCCGGCTTTTAGATTTTTACCCTAGATGCCATAACCGTCCGTGTAGAGGACAGAGACACAGCGACGTTGGGGAGACGTGACCGCCCGACCTTTGTTCTGCAAGAGCCGGGTTTTCTGAAAGGGCGTAGCTGAGCGTCCCCGACGGCTCACGTGTGGCCTCAACTACTCCGTCTTTGGGGGGACTTGGTTTCCTTACCTTGAAATCAGGCTTGCGCGCCTTGCGTGTCCCCGATGCTCAGTAACAGTCCCTCTGGGGGCTTGGAGGAGTCTCCGCTCCACAGATACCCTCCACTTTGCGGAGGAAACCCCACCCTGATACAGTCAGGGGTGCCGGTGGGTGGCCGACCTGGAAGCTTCCTGTATCCAGAGCCCTTTTAGATTAAGTCAAGGCAGAATGTGATGATTTAAGTCCCATGAACGGACAACTCCGTTGTCTTTAAAAGTCATTCATGAGTCTAATTAAAAGCTGTTGTTTTAATTTAACCCTTTCCTTAATACAAACATCAACAAGCCCAGACCAAGGGGGTGAACGTGGGTGTGCTTCACGAGTGCATTCACAAGCTCTTATTCCCTCCTAACCCCATGAACTCTTGAGAATAGCACCTTCACAAATATATTGAATAGGCATTAAATGCAAATATATATATATATAGCCAGATATTTTATGAGAATGACATGTGGATGATTTCGGTGCCCAGTGGATTGGCTACCCCTGTCAAGTTTGATGACAAGGCAAAATCCCTCTGGCCCACACAGACCTGTAATTCCCTAGGCTCGTGTTTGCTACAAGTAGTGCTAATAAAGTTAGTTACATTGCATGTGCAATATGGAAGATTGTCAATGGACTGCGCCTTGTGGAAGAAAACATGCTAAAGGGATGTAATGAAAATGATGTACACGTTGTCTTCAGCGTTTTCTGCATTTTATACAGAGCAAGAAAACTCCACATGAACATGTCATGTGTATAACAGGTAAACAGAAATCTTTTTATAAAGAACCAGCAGGGACTTCCCTGGTGGCGCAGTGGCTAAGACTCCGTGCTCCCAATGCAGGGGGCCCGGGGTTCAATCCCTGGACAGGGAACTAGATCCCACATGCATGCTGCAACTAAGAGTTCACATGCCACAACTAAGCCCACATGCAGCAACGAAGACCCGGCACAACCAAATAAATAAATAAACGTTTCTTTAAAAAAGCACCAGCAGTGTTTTTAAAATAAACTTCCATTAATTTTTGTTTTATTTTTATACTTTTGCTTCGAGATTTCACAATTTAAAAATCCTATCATGGTTCTGAAGTGGATCAATGCATTGAACCACCCTTTTTTCAATCTGCTCCACACTACAAATGCTCTCCCATTTTGCTGCTTTTTCAAAAATGGTTTACTTTTAGGAAACTGTCCACCTTTCTGAGTGGAAAGGTTGTTCACAAATGTCTTTAAACTCACTGTTCTAGAATCAAAGTGCACCTATGTCAACCGTTCTTAAAATGTGAAAGGACCTGTTGCCCACCCAGTGTCACTATGAGGACCTGCCTCATTCCGTAGGCGTCAGCTGCCTTAAGGTACAATTTGCAAATTTAGGAACATGTGTCTTGCAGTAAAGAGACAGGGTCAGAAGAATCATAGGCATATACCCCTACACAGCACTTAGCCATACCTCATGAGCAGCTTGTTTTGAGTGTGTGCACACATAAAATAAGCCTGGGGTATTATTTTTATGCTGTCGAGACCCGTAATTAAACCATGATTCCAGGAAGGTGCAGGTTTGATGAGCAGGAGATTCACCTGACATTTTTCAATAAAGTACTGTAAAATGCATACAATGCAATTGTGTCTACATTATCATTAACCATTGGGGGCTGTATAAATAAATACAAACCATGAAGGCTTTCGGAGCAGTTTAAGATCAAAGGTTACTGTTAGGAACGAAGACCGTTATAGATTTATAAATGAGAACATAAACAGGCTTAACGATGAGTGTGTATGTACTTGAAAAATAAAATGTGTACTAGGAAAAACTGCGTTGCCTAAACAAACATCACAGTTTTCATAGCCTAGAACATGAAGGAAGATTCCTCTGCAAGCCGGTTTCCAGGCGGCCAGCAGCTCGGAGAAAAGTTAACAGAGCAGTTACTATGGCAACCTGATATGATTACCTCCATCTTTTAGTCTGCACATTTAAGCTGGGCATATTGTTTCTTGACTTCCGTGAGGCTCTGGAAGAGGAAGAGGAAGCATTTTAATAAATATGCATCTCTTTCACAAAAAAAGAAGAAAAAAATTGTAGTGGGTCCTAGCATGTTGACAAAAATGCCAGATCAAATGGATTTGAGAAATCAGCCCAGTTCAAGACTGACTTGGCCCTCCCTCCACTGGGCCTCCCAGAGAAAGGAATTCCTTTATGTTCAATGAAGCCCTTTCTAGAAAAGCCATTCCACTCATACCTTTGTAGAGAAGTGAACAGGGTGTGAAGGGCTGCTCTGAGGAAATCTGCAAGAGCCTGTATTTTCTGCTCCCTCACCCCCGACCCCTTTTGTCGTTTTAAAGTCCGATGGGCCATGCCTTCCTCCTTTCGATCATAAGGGTGGGGGAGGTGTAATCCTTCAACGAATCCTGTTTCGAGTCTACTGTAATTTATTGTAACTGTGAGACAGTAAAGGTAGACTTTGGGGGCTGGTACAGATGAAAGAACACTTTAAAATAAATTCCATAAAATTACAGTAGCTTAAAATATTAGTGAATAGTAGCCCTTGGGTTATCTAAGGTGCGTTACTCAAGCTATTCCTAAACTTAAGTATGATAAATACGGTTAAAATCTTGGGGAAAAACTGTTGAGACAAAAGTCAAGCAGTTTCCACAAAAGAGAACAATTCGACAACAACAGAATCTGTTCTTATATTAAATTTGTTGTTATACTCAATTAATTTTCAAATTAAAAATTGACATTAGTAAATTTATTTCTCACCTCAGTTTTTTTTTTTTTTAACTTTTCGGTTTGCTAACTTTCATTCTTTGGAGTAATATGATTTCTCTTTTGTATGATACATAATACATTTTTCAAAAATACATTTAAAAAGCCACCAGCTTCTTAATACTTAGAAATACATACATATTCCTTACTTTGTTAAACTATTTATTTTTTAAAAATGTTTAAATATGAATAAAAACACTGTAACCAAAAGTAGTTGCTTATTTTTACAAATGAAATGTGGTAAAAATAACAATGAGCCCGAACTATATAGAAAGTCTTAAAGTTTATTTTGATAGACTTGCTTTTTGTAGGAATTGGTTTACATTAATTCCTTTTCAGAGATGATTCTTTGAAAAGCTAAAAATGCAGAGTTCACACTTTCTTTTATTTCAAATACGCATAGTAGTTACCCAGGAATACCGACTCTCCATTCTTTGTCTGTTAAGAGCAAACGGATCTATGCACTGTAACCCTAAAATGTCTCCTTTATGCACTGAAACGGCTGCGTGAGGCTGGCTCCTCTCCCGGCTCCCGGACTCTCGGGTGAGAGGCGGCCACGCAGCCCCCCCGTGTGGGTGGGGTAGGGGTGCGGTTGCACGCCACGCGGGTCTGGGCCTGCGCACCCACCCACAGCAGTCAGGGGGCTGCAGCAGCGAACCCCACACCGGACACAAATCCTTTCGGCTCTGCCTCCACGCTGTAAACGCTGCCAGGATGAACAGTGCCGAGGGGCACTGCTGGGGCGGGGGGAGGGGAGGGGGGGTGCGTGCGTGCGTGCATGCGCGCGTGCGTGCCCAGGAAGCCCAGGTATTGCTGTGTCCTATTTTAGGGGGCACTTCCTCAAGAGTTCTTCTGAAATTTGCTACCAGCCCAGAAGGGATGACATCTTGCCCTTTACATAACCTGGTAGATGTTCAATGCACAGCCTCTAAACTGGGGCACAATTCAAATATCCTAAGAGCACACGCCAATCCTGAGTTTAGGTGCTGTGTTTTAAAGATTAAGAAGAAAATGCAAAGTGTCCGTTAAGACTTTAAAGCTCCTTGAGGTCATAGATTGCCGGGTGCATAAACGCCCCCAAACTGATAAGTGCAGTATAGCAAGTTTCCCTAATGCTAACAGCTGTAAGGAAAATGCCTTTATTCAGCTGTTCTATATGAAGCAGAATTTCAAAAGTCTTTGGTTCCTCTGAGGCAAAATCAGGTTTATGAAAAACGCAGCATCTGCTCCAAGTCTATGTTGTCTCCCTCAAGACAACTGGGTGTCGGCACAAGTAAGAACAGTCTTAAAGCACAGAGGCAAAGTGATATGCCCGGAACATCTCCATCTGCTTTGACATGGCCACACTTCATTAGTTTTAATTTACCAAAAGGAAATTAAATGATAACATTTTTTTTCCCCCAAAGCAGACTGTCTAGAATAGGACTTCAGCTTAAAACAAATCGTAGCATGTTTCTCATTAAGTAACCCCCCAAAGAAATTCAAAAAGTAATGATGGCAGCTCTGAGAGATGACTTGCCTTATATTACAAAGTTTGAGAAATGAAACTTGCAACATTAGCCTGAGATCTTTCTTCTTGATGATATTTTGCAGATGCCCTCTCAAGGGTGAGACCATTTTGTAATTTTGGGGTGCTGTGGACTTTAAACTTTTATTTAGACTTGGGCATTTAGGAGAGAGTGGGTTTTTTTGTTGTTTTGTTTTAAGAAAAATAATTCTAATTGAAGCCTTATTTGCAAAAATTACTTCTGAAGTTCTTTTCAAGTTACATTTCCAAAACACACATATTGGGTTAGTGGACTTAACTAAACGTGTTATTTGTTTCCTTCCTATGTGGCTGGCTATGCCTGGCTACAGGTAGACAGATTTTACACTGAAAACCACAAGTTTCTGGAGTTAGCCTGACTGGGTAAAGCTGGATGAAGAGGGTGCTAGTGCACAATAAGGGGATTTCGTTCAAAGCTGAGAGCCTCATCAAGTTTTCTTGCCACTAATTTCAGTTGGGATTGGCAGGAAGAGAGAAAAGTGGATAAAAATTGGCCTTTTCAGGCTGAAAAGTAATGTGTGTGATTCTCAAGTTCAACAGAGACAGGAGTTACATGGAAAAAGCATGGAATACATCTGGAAATAGCAAATGTATATCAAAAGGCCTCCTTTCTTTTGTTCTTCCATGCAGACTCCTAGGGCATCATATTTGGAACATCTTTTTTAAAGTTTCTCTCTCTCTCTCACACACACACACACATTCTCTTAACTGACGGCATTCAGTAGCAATAACATTTTCTTTTTTGGCAATATGAAAAGGGGGCAAAAAAATGTGACTTACAAATAAAATGCCATGTACTTCTATATTCTGTGCACTGCACAGTTCCGCAGGATTTCGGAGCGAGCCTGAAGCTGGCTTAAAAGCGCCAAATCCTCCTTTGCGTGTGGTATGAGAGACTTCATCCCCAGCTGTTAGAACCAAATCATCCACCACACATCCAAGCAATTGCCTAATCAACGCTTTCAGGATCCTGAACTTGATCCCATCACTTCAGAATATGCAGTAAATTTAAACTTATGAAAGGAGAGCTCATTAATTAACATCAAAGTAATTAACTGATTTCCTCTACAAGGTCATTGCAACCATACCAGCCTGTTCCATTTAGACATTGTTATTGGACCACAAACCACAGGATGAGAGTAACTCTAGAAATCTACCTTCTCTTTTCTTCACTAACAAAAAAATAAAATGATAACTAAGTGCCAATATATGTTCCTGTAGGAAAACACCTCCCTGGATGCTTGTAAACAGTGTTACCATACCTCTAACTCACCAATGGTCTGGGCCCAAAAACTTTTTTAAAATTTGTTTTTAATAGTCTAGGGGTAAAGACCTCCACTACTGGGAAAATATTTGAATTATGCCATTGCTGTTTCCATGTAAAAACTACCCCCCTCCCCAATTAAGATGCATCCAATTCCAAGAGGGGAGAAGAATTTCACACCTATGGCAGGGCTTATACCTGAATTAAATCTTCCACTTGTCAACCCTCCACCCCCACCATCTTCAAACACCAAATAAAATGACAACAGAACAAAATTAAAGAATTAACAGGTTAAGTGGAGGGAGAAAAAATTTGCCTACAACTCCGAATTAGTTTTCCAGATCCATGGGCTAGGAAAGGCGGCAGAATCGAAGTGGAATGCTCCTGCGGTGGTTCTGCCCTTCCGTCTGTCCCAGCTCATGCCAGCTGTGGCCCGGGGCCCAGCAGAGGCTCCAGACAGGACTACGGCTGTTTGGGGATTATGAGGTTTCTCAGCATGTCGAAGGAGTTGCCGTCTGGATGCACAGTCACCACTTCGCTGTTTTCCTGGTGAACCAGAAGGAACCCGGAATCATCTAGGCCAACTATCCACACCTTTGGTCCCTCAGCGCTTCCCAGGCGGACTTGCTGAGCACTGAAAATGAAGAACAGCCCCCAGTCACAGGGAAATGTAATGCTGCTGCTTGAGACAATTAGTTAAGTAATTATCCATTATGCAAAAGGATTTGGGGGTGGGCTGGGATGGATATAGTTAAAATGCATCTGAGCCTGAGCTCTGACTTCCACTGGTCTCCCCTGAATTATCCTGAAAACTACCCGAATAACCAGGGCGATGGAAAGTCCACTAGGGAGTTAGGAATTGCTTCTCTTATAAACGACGTCACTCCTCATTCTGATCATCTGGAATGATTATTTGCACCACTTCCTCACCCTCTAGCTACTTTAATTTTTTTTTATTTATTTATTTTTTGCTGCATTGGGTCTTCGTTGCTGCACGCAGGCTTTCTCTGTGCGGCGAGCGGGGGCTACTCTTCGCTGCAGCACGCGGCCTTCTCATTGTGGTGGCTTCTCTTGTTGCGGAGCATGGGCTCTAGGCGTGCAGGCTCAGTAGCTGTGGCACGCGGGCTCTAGAGCGCAGGCTCAGTAGTTGTGGCGCATGTTCTTAGTCGCTCCGCGGCATGTGGGATCTTCCCGGACCAGGGCTCGAACCCGTGTCCCCTGCATTGGCAGGCGGATTCTTAACCACTGTGCCACCAGGGAAGTCCCTCTAGCTACTTTAAAGAAATATTGTGCAACCCTCTAGGTTTTTTGGCTGAGACTGGCCGCTTTCTGGCTGTGTTCAAAACTCTTATCAAGTTGGGTAGTGTCAATTATAAGTTAAAGTCATTCTAATTTTACTTCTTTCGAACAGTTTCCAAATGCAACTGTTGAGTTATATCCTTGTTAACAGTTTTAAAAGTATAGACTCTGTACCTCCCCAATTTTTATTCTGAAGAATTTCAAACCTACAGAAAAGGTGAAAAATAGTACAATGAACCTCATATTCCCCCTTCACTTATATTCACACCAACTGATAACATTTCCCATGTTTGCTCTCTTTACACACACACACACACCCCTACAGTTTTGTGGGGGTGTTTTTTGCTGATATTTAAAAATAACTTGCAGGCATCGTGACACTTTATACTTAAATACTTCAGCATGTATCTCCAAAGAATAAGAAGTATCTCCTACAAAACCAGAATATCATTATCACTCTCAAGAAATTTGATCTTGATACAATAACATTATTTAATATACACTCCCTGTTCAAATGTCCCCATTGTCTCATTAATATTCTTTGTGGCTATTTCCTCCCTTCCAGGATCTGATTATGAATCACATATTGCATTTAACTGTCATGACTCCTTAGTCTTCTTTAATCACAAAACTCTCCCACCTTCTCTTTGTCTCTAAGACACTGCCATTGTTGAAGGGTAGAGGCCTATTGGTATACATCAGTGCTTCTCAAATTGAAGTGCCTGAGAATCCCCTGGAGCCTTTGTTAAAACAAAATGCTGAGCCCCAGCCTCAGAGTTTCTGATTTAGGAAGTCCAGGGTGGGAGTCAAGAACCTGCGTTTCTAACAAGTTCCCAGGTAAGGCTGCCACTGCTGCTGGGAGATCTCACTTTGAAGACGACTGTTATCAAGAATGTGCCACATTTTAGATTGGCCTGTTTCCCCACAATTAGATTCAGCTTAAACATGCTGGGCAGGAAAATCTCCAGTGATGTTGTGTCTCTCCCAGGGCATCCCACCAGGAGGCACGGGATGCCCGTTTGTCCCGATGACTGGAGACGCTAACTTGCTCGAGGTGGTATCCACCAGGTTTATCCATCAGTGAAGTAAAAGATAATGATCCGGACCAGTGTTTAGCTTCTCGTTTTAAGATATTAAACTACTGACTTAATAAAGGAATTTTAAAACAATGAAGACAAGCCAGCACTGACCTGTGTAGCCAATATTTATAATAGAGAGGAAGAACGCCACTGGGCCCTTCGTCCTGAAATGTGTCGATCAGCTTCTCCAGCATGGTCACACTTCTGGCGATGAGATAATCAGCTCTTAAGGGCTTTAGTTCGGCCCCGTGTTGCTTATTGTATTCTGTGATGAGATCGTTGACGCATATGGTGGGGTTGCTGTTAGTCACGTTAAATCCACAGCCTGGATGAAAACAAACAATTGGAAACACGAGTACCTCAACCTACTGACGACATCACACGTTTCTCTCAACCTCCTGGAAAAAGGTACAGTTTTTACTGTCAACTTCCTGCTTCCCTACCCTCATTTTGAGTTTATTGTCTCTGGCCACTTAGAGAAAGACTTACGTCTTTGAGCCCATCTTCCTTTCTCATCCTTCCCTCACGATCCCCATCAAACCAGAATCATTCCAAATTTATTACAAATTAGTTGGGGAAAAAAAGCAAGCCAGATTTGATTCAATTAAGCAGAAGCTATGAATGGCACAAAACAGAGTTGCTTCTGAAACGACCACTTCCTGTGGTCTAGCCAAGAATTGGAGCTCTGCACTGAGCCCGATGTAAAATAAAATCTCTTGTTTCTTTTTCTATTTAAATAATGGAACACATGCTTGAAAATAAAGAATTTTATTCAGGTCTTAAGAAGTAAACTCTGGATTCAGAGATTTCCAACCTTGGTCACGACTTAACCCTAAAACACATCTTTTAATGCTTCATCCTTGGAAGTCTTTGGTGCTAGGGTTACACTGTTGGCAAAAGGCCAGCCCATGTTTAGTGGCTCTTTCACAAGCCCCTAAACCAAGGCTTCAGGAGAGTGAGTTTCTGGCTTATCTCTGCTGTTACTTAACACCACCGTTCTCTGCAGGAGAGGGGAATCTTTAGAAAAGCCGAATCTTAGTTTTCAGCAGGGCCCTGAATGAACCTCAAAGAGGTCTTCAATAAGAAATAAAATACTGCAAGAACTAGGCAGTAAGACTATCGTTTTTTTCAGGGCCTCTGAGAAAAAAATTCCCAAAATACTCGCCTCAGATAGAACAACGATATTTACAATAACTACTTTTTGGTAAATGTTCTGCGCCATTTTCAGTGTTAAGGGAAGGACTGATCGGCCTCAGATTATTATTTTTTTAAAATATACTGGCTATTAAAATACAAAGCAATGTAAAAAACAAGTAACTAGAGCAACAGGGGCAGAATCTGCAGTTGTTCATTTGTTCTTTCATTTGACAACATACACAATAGCTGAAGCACCTGTGGCATATAAAGCATTCAATCAAGTGTATATAGTGCTGAAAAAGCTCCCCTGTATTCAGAAATCCAAAGTCCTGGGAAAATAGCTACATGAACTACTGTCAACTTAGGCTGCATCTTTCTAAGGACCAGCAAGCACCCCTGACGGTGACCTTGAATCTTTCCCCAAAGACGCCCCCCTGTCCCCCTCCTCCACCTCCCAACGCCTTAAGACTATATGGATTCTCCCCACAGGAAAATGTTTCATTCCCCCCACAGTGACAAAATTCCCTAGCTCCCTGACGGAAACCCAGCACTGGGCCTCCTCAATATCTGTGGGCCCTATTAGGAATCTCTGCACCTAGCCCAGTTACTCATTTACAGATGGGAAACGGAGCTTGGAGGGTATGAAGAAGCTTGCCTAGAATAATATTGCCAGTTGGTAGCAGAGCTGGAAGCATACACCTTGTATTCTTTGGCTGGCACTTCTAACACACAATCACATGTTTTCTCTCCATTACTGATTTTTGAACACCAATCAAGCTCTCCTGGGCATTAGGGAGAAGCTGATGCTTGGATGACCAGGGGCCGAGGAACTTCTGAAACCACTTCAGATCCATCTCCTTGCCTGATACGGATGTGCTGATGTGAAACAGGGATTCTTTACCCCACCTTGACCAGCCTGGAGCTTCTTCTGAGGTCAAAAAGAAGGCAACTTTTCCATGGACTGGGAAGGTCAGATTAAGAATGCAAGAAAGACTGCCAGGACACCCATCCTTGAAATTAGCTTTCTTTTCTTATTACCAAATCATACAGTAAATGTTTACTTTCACTGTTTCTAATTCATTAAGAAGCAGGAGTGTGGAGAGGTATGAGAAAACACCTGTTTGGTGAGATGCCAATTCGGTGGTTTCCATGGCCATAGATAGAACACTAAACCCTTTGAAGGGCTTTCTACCAATCTGGCCTGTTGTGCACACATATTGTGTTCTATAACTCAAGACTCAAAGAAAAAGTAATCCCATATGATAATCCACTCCCCCCAATATAGCCATGCGTGAACCACTTTTATTTTTATTAATCTAAAAATTCTGGGGGAAGGCTTTAAACACTTACCAATAAGTATATAAAATGTTTCTCCCATAAGTGTGGAGTTAACCAGAACTCCACCAAGCTTCATGAGGTCACTGTAATAAATATCGTTGGGCCACTTCACTCGTAAGTTGATATCCTAAAGGAAAATCTGCATATTAATCAAGCAGTCACAAGACACAGAGGGACGAGAAGAGGTCGTCCAGCTAAAATAAAACAAAAGAAAAAAGATGAACAGAATACTCTTGAAACAAATGGAACAGGGAGTCTCACCCTCTCTTCTTTTTGAGACAGCTAATCACCTCTTTGGAACAATCCAGTATTAAAGTACCTGGTGGGGCTAGAGGGAAGGAGACCTAAAGAACACATTCAACAGGAATCCCAGCATTCTCCCCACCCCCATCGCTGTTCATCATCAAAAACACTCTCCGAAGATGCCTATTTTGGGTATTAAGTTCATTATCCCAATATCAACAACCACACCACAGAGTACCATCGTGTGCTGGGGACAGGGGGCAGGGAGAGAATACTACTCTCAGGGTTCTTCTCCCTTAAGGAGCTTCTGCTCAAGAGGGAGACGAATGGCCCTGAACTAACCAACGTCCTAAAAGTCAGGTAGAAATGTCTCAGCAGAATGCTATGGAGATACAGAGGAGCAACTCGTTTTACCGAGTTATTACAGAAGGTCTCCATGAACTGCCACCAGTCAACTTGGGAAAGAGAAATAGACTTGCCCAGTGGCCTGCTGCCTCTCCATCCTGAAGGATGTGGCCTGGGCAACCCTGCCTGTGCCTGGTCTCAGTGGAATGGGCCAAGGGTGAACACTGCCTTGAACTGGGCCACCCAGACCCCCACCTCCTGCCATGACTGTGAAGCTGGGGCACACAGACTGGGTGAGACCCAGTGGGCGCCAGAACTGCCAGGGCTCCTGGGTCTGGGACTGGCAGGCAGGTGTGGGTAGAAGGAAGCCCATCTGGACACGTGAGGCTGGAAGAGAGACACTCAGCAAAATAAAACCAAGAGACCAGAGAGTAGATAATGGCCTCTGAGTCCCACAGGGCTGGCTCTTTCTTCACGGGGGGCAGGCACGGCACCAAGCCCCATCTCGGAGCTGGCCTGTATGTCACTTATACCAAGCCCATGTGTCATCTCTATTTAACAAAGGGAGGACTGAAGCTTAGAGACATTGCCTGGCTTGCCTGAGGTTGCACCACCCGCAAGTGGCAGAACTGGGACACAAACCCAGGGCTTTCTGACACCAACCCCTGGGAGCTTAACCCTATGCTATGCAGGCTGCCGCTTCCAAGCAATCCTCTTCCCTCCCTCCAGCAGGACTTCTTTTCACCTTGGCCAGTTAGAACATGTTTCTGTCCTTTAAAAGCTCATCTGCCCTATGATAGGGAAACCTCGTATTACTTTTCTGGACTAAACTAAAGTTCGGGGGGATGGGTGGGGGTGGGGTGGGAGTCTGTCCCGCAGGGGACATCCGGCAATACTGGGAGGCATCTCTGCTTGTCACAGCTTGAAGGCACCCCACCTGCATCTAGTGGGGAAAGGCCACTGATGCCGCTCCACCGCCTGTGATGCCCAGGAGGGTCCCACAACCGAGACGGAGGGGCCCAAGCGTCAACAGTGCTGAGACTGAGAGACGCTGGTCTAGACAATCTGCACCCGGGAGACCATGGTCCTGGTCACTCTCCCAATTCCCCTTCTTCCTCCTCTCTTGCCTACCCACGTCCCACTGTGGCCAGCACAGTCCCGGCCGGAGCTCAGAAACAGCTCCCCCACCACAGGGGCCGCTGCTTACTTCTGTGCTGGCCCTGCTCTCGGGCTCCTGTCTCACTTTACATTTTCAGGTCTAGTTAGTTAATGATGCAACCTGTGAAATTCTGGGTTCTCACCCAGGTGAACAAGGACATCTATTCCAAGATGAAGAGAAAGTCCAGATGTTTATTTTTCATTGTCTCAACCTTTTATTCAGACAGCTACTACAGGCCTCCCTTGTATAAAGCACTACTCTAGGCTCTTTGAGGACCAAAATAAAACCAATCCTGTGTTCAAAGAGCTGGCTGCTTTGTAGGAGTTAGAACTGGAGCACAAATAACCCTGCTTCAAGCAATCCATGGGAGGTGCCCTAAAAGTGGCCCAGACATTTAAAGTGCTGCATGGCGTCGGAGGAGGGAGAGTTTGTAGCTAGGAGTTTCCAGGAATGGCATTTGAGCCAGGGCTCTCAGGGCAAATAGGACCTGGAGGTGCAGAGAAGAGAACAGGAGCAGGATGTACGGGTGGGAGGAGGCTGCAGAAGCCCAGCAGGACCTCGAGGACAGAAAAGCAGCAGGAGCAAGAGCGGGCCGCCCCGCGCGGGTTCCGGAAGGGGTGGCAAGCAGGCCACCGCACTGCCCCTGGTCCGACAAGGCTGGGTATGGTTTGGGTGCGGATGGTGACATCTGGCCGGGGACAAGAAGGGCAGGACGTAAGAGAGGCCAACCCAGCACAACGGGGGGCCTATTTCAACCTCGCTGTAGCTGTAGTGTGTAAGCTAATTAGACTCGGTGAAAAATGAATATTCAGGACCTCCCTGGCGGCACAGTGGTTAAGAATATGCCTGCCAATGCAGGGGACGTGGGCTTGAGCCCTGGTCCGGGAAGATCCCACATGCCGCGGAGCAACAAAGCCTGTGCGCCACAACTACTGAGCCTGGGCT
The DNA here is from genome assembly GCF_965194805.1 of Balaenoptera borealis. NCBI lineage: Eukaryota > Metazoa > Chordata > Mammalia > Artiodactyla > Balaenopteridae > Balaenoptera > Balaenoptera borealis. The sequence continues at coordinate 8,951,418 of NC_138862.1, read as the reverse complement.
CTGGAGCCCACGAGCCACAACTACTGAGCCTGCGCTTGAGAGCCCGCGAGCCACAACTGCTGAGCCCACGTGCCACAACTACTGAAGCCCACACGCCTAGAACACGTGCTCCTCAACAAGAGAAGCCACTGCAGTGAACCCACACACCGCAACGAAGAGCAACCCCGCTCGCTGCAACTAGAGAAAGCCCGCACACAGCAACGAAGACCCAATGCAGCCAAAGATAAATAAATACATAAAGTTATATAAATAAATAAATAAATATTCGGCTGGCCAAAAAGTTCGTTCGGGTTTTTCCGTAAGCTGTTACAAACGAACTTTTTGGCCAACCCAATACTAAGTAAGAGAGTAGATCCTAAAAGTTCTCATCACAGGGGGAAAAAAAATGTTTTAATAACTATATGAAGTGATATATGTTAATAAAACCTCCTGTGGAGATCATCTTACAATATATGCACGTCAAGTCATTATGCTGCACACCTTAAACTTATACACTGCAGTATGTCATTTATATCTCAATAAGACTGAAAATAAAATAAGAATGAAGCCAATCCAAAAACCATACAGATAAGAAGATAAGGCTGAGCTGGACAACTGCAGAAATGGGATAGGAACTTTGGTGGGAGCTTCTTAAGGAGAATGGGGACACACACGCCCGGGTCCATTGTTGAGGGCAAGCTTTCCACCTCCCCACCCGCTACCCCAGCACCTGGCAGAGCCTTCGCACACAGCAGGCACTCAAAAAGTGCTTGCTAAGTTAACAAGTGAGGCTAAAAGGTCAAAGTTAAAGCCATGAAAAAGCTAAACAGACTAATTTAAATTTTTACTTTATTTTCCTAAGACTAATTAACCTGTTGCTAGGGTTAAAAACATTTTCCCCACAACAGAATTTTATCTTCTCAACTGCTTAGTGCAAGGTGAAGTGTCCGGTTCAGGGGCTGCATGCTGGGCCTGTGAAGGTTGGTGACAGTCTGATGAGCCCAAGCCCATGAGACACAGCAAGGATTCTGAGCACCTGGTAACAAGTGTCACGCTTCGGCATACATGCCAATGACTTGACGTAATACGGGAAACACGCACCCTGGTCCCACATACCATGACTATGAGGACATGGCCACATCGGAGGAGCTTAAGGGGCAGTGGAGAGGACTGCTTCTCCATTGAAACACTCATGACAGGCCCCCTTTCAAAGTCATGATCTTAGCATCTTGCTTCACGAATTAATACAATCATTGTTTTTAGCCTGATGTTAAGAGCTGTAGGTGGGGAGGGAGGCTGGGGAGGAACTCCCTTATTTTTAATTGTATGTGTTTAATTTTTTTTAGATGAATGAATCTTTTTTAAAAATTTTTATTTATTTTTGGCTGCGTTGGGTCTTCATTGCTGCGTGCAGGCTTTCTCTAGTTGCAGCGAGCAGGGGCTACTCTTCCTTGCGGTTGCATGGGCTTCTCACTGTGGTGGCTTCTCTTGTTGCAGAGCATGGGCTTCAGCAGTTGTGGCTCATGGGCTCAGTAGTTGTGGCTCGCGAGCTCTAGAGTGCAGGCTCAGTAGTTGTGGCACACAGGCTTACTTGCTCCACGGCATATGGGATCTTCCTGGACCAGGGCTCGAACCCATGTCCCCTGCATTGGCAGGCTGATTCTTAACCACTGTGCCACCAGGGAAGTCCCAAGAACCCCCTTTTTATATCCATATGAAATTCTTCCAGGAAAAGGAGGAGGGGGATACAGCAAGTGGAGCCTGGGGAATGGGAGAAAGGCTTCATGGCTGTGTTAACTGCTCTCGTTTCCTTGTCTTCTTAATAACTGACACCAAAGCATTCAAAAGTACTGATGTAGCAGGCACATCTGTCCCTACAGCTGGGTGCAGATGGCCCTAAACGAACATGCACATTGAACCCAGGCAGCCACAGACAAGGGATAGCTTTGCTGAGCACAGACTGTGGTAAATGAAGGTAGGAAATGAGAAGGTTTGTTTAGGCCTATAAAATAAGCCTTTTCACCAGAAAGCACCACAGATAAGTAGACCCATCCAGTCCAATGTGCTTCAATAAGAAAGAAAGGAAGAAAGGAAGGAAGGAAGGGAGGGAAGGAGGGAGGGAGGGAGGGAGGGAGGGAGGGAGGAAGGCAGGCAGGCAGAAAGGAAAAAGAGGCTTGCCCTTACTAGGACATTTGACAAATGTGACAACAGGACAGAAAGGGAATTCTGGAAAATAATCACATTGCAGCAAGCCTGAAGCAGCTATAAACCTGACGGTGCTTTTAAACCTCCAGGAGCACTCTGCTGCCAGCTTTGCAAAAGCAGGCTGAGGCTCCACATGAAGGAATCGTTCAGACACGTACTACAAACACACCTGAACTGAGGTGTGCATGCATGGTGGGGATGTGACGGTGATGAACTGCACATACCTGGTACCCAGGAATGGACCTTACCGCCTCCACGACAGCCAGAGACATCAGATGCTGGACAAACGGAATCCTCTGTCCCAGCTGGGATCTCAGTGGGATGGAGACAAGCAGGGTAGAAAGAGCGCACCCCACGGGGCTCAGCCAAGCATTCCTTCCCCGCCCTGGAACACAAGTGCCATCAGGAAACCGGCCATTCTGCACCATGAACAGACTCAGATGCACGGAATGCCGGAAAAACTGCTGAGGCCTCAGAGCCACACACTCGAGACCTGTCCCACCTGAACGACTGATGAACATGCTTGGTTATTCTGGGGTTAACTCAACAACAGAGAAGCTTTTTAAAATCTGAAGCTCTGTTGCTGAACAAGTTTCCAATAATCAGCATAATGTCCTCCCTCTGTGAGCATATCATTTATACTTTGATGATAAAGTCTTACACAGTGTCTGAACATCACTCGCAGTTTAACTCTCACCATACGGCAATGCAGGTGAAAAGAGAGACAGTGGGGAAACCGGACCGAATCTATACCGGTCCAGGAGAGGCCCTGGAAGCCATTTGCGAGAAGTGATCCCTACCGTGATGGTCCCACGGCGCTGTGAATACATTAAAAACCACAGAATAGTACACTTTAAACTGGGGGACTGGATGGTACGTGAATTAGATCTTGCTGTTTTTTGTGTTTTTTTTTTAAGGAAGCTGAATTTGAAAAATGATCCCTGATATTAACTCTCTGAGTTATTTTTCTTAAAAAATAGAAGCCAAGAAAATAAAATAATCAAAACGAGAGGTATAATCAACCTTCTTCCATGTCTTTTTTTTTAAACCACCTTACTGAGCACCACAGCCTTGAATAAAATAAATTTTTTTCTCTCTTTGAGTTATGTTCAAAAGACATGCTCAAGAGAAAGAAGCGAAAACAGTGGATTTCTTATTTCGTTGCTTCTTCTGAGAAAGGCATAAGAGCCTCTGAGAGTTAAAAGGACGTTTGGGTCGGCCTGCTGCCAGCTGGGGGTGGGGAGAGACAGGGGCCAATCGCTCTCGGTATGACCACTGAGCACGAATCTGCTTGGGGCTGGACCCCAGATGGATTCTGGGAGGATGTGGGCTCTTGCCTCTGAGAGTCAGCAGGTGTTGGAAGCTCTGGGCAGCCCTTGGCTTCTTTGTGGTCATTCTGTGAATAGGCACTGATCATTGATCGAGTGCCCACTCCGTGCAAATTCCAGTGCCAGCTGGCAGATGAACGACCCCTGCATGTGACACTCGGTATAGACACAGAAGGCACCTCACAGAGAACCTTCAGGAAAATAAACGTCTCTATAACATAGTTATTATTCACACACTGCAATGCCTAGAATGTGTCAGAAAGAAGAATTTACAAGACGTAGGTAAATGAACATTAAAACCATCACAAGCGGACGTCAACTAATTAATAAACATCTCAGTTTAAGAGAACGCTTTAATTCTTCTAAGGTTCAATCTTCTAATTGATTTCCCTCCCTCTTCCCCATTTTAGGGGTGTGTGAAAACAACTTCTGACTCGAGCCATGTCGATGATCAGCACGTGCAATCAATTGGCTCTCTGGACAGGAGAGTCACAGATTTTAGAAAACAAAAACCACAGAAACAGTAACAAAAGATGACTGACCTTTGCCCTGCGTTTGGTGGACTGCGATGGCGATTAAACCCATTTCCTGCGGCATCTCAAACATCAACCTGCAAACGGTGGGAAAGACCAGTCAGCCAGAACAGGGACACGACATGAGAACCGAGAGCTCAGAGTGGGGGACACTGTGTGCACTCATTTGTGGATGTGTTAGTGAGGAAGGGCCATCTTACGGGTTTCAAGGGATACTGACCCCATTCCCAGCCTCTGCAGTGAGAATGACGGAAAAGGGACAAAGAAAACGCCATTCAATATCAAAAAAGATGGTTGGGGGGGCAGTGTGTGTGCACGTGTACCTGCCCAAGCTGTCATTCGGTTTATTCAAGACATTGTTAAGATTACATTTCTTTGGAATATCCTATCAGATTCCTTCTCCCCCCGCTGATGTGGTGTCCCTTCTTCGAGTGACAACTAGCAATTCCTGACATTTGTTTCTACTTACAGTGCGTTTCTGTCTGAACACTAGAACGTAATCATAACAGAAGTTTCTGATTATTCAGAAAACTAATATGGTGGCAATAAAGCCGTTTAAAACACACACTATCCCCTGAGAACTAATTATGTTTTAACTATAGTAAATAAATCTACACCTTCTGAGAACTCAGGAGAACCTTGGATCCTTTTAGGCTTGAGTTCTGCTTTTAAAATGGTTTTATTTAAAAGAATACAAACTTCCCTTTGGGGGATAGGTAGAAAAGTGTACTATATCTCCACCAAATGAATCGACATTAACTTTTTTTTCTTTTCTCCTTTTTTTCCCCAGAAAAGGAAAGGGAAAAAAGTCCCTCACTCTGAGAATTTCCTCCCAGTTCCATTCTACACATGTAACTCCATGTTAGGAAGGTTTTCCTGCGCGTTCCCAGGAGTTGCTGACCAGGTACTGAGCAGGCACAGTTCACCGCCGGTTTATCAGACAAAGCAAAACATCAGGTTTGTCCACGGTCAGGGCCGCTGCAGAGGCCTCTTTGAAATACTTTTTTGGGGGAGGGAAGTGGCAAGGGCAGGAATGACAGCGAGGTGGTATTTTGTATAAACAGAGTTTCCACGAACGATTCCAGGGTTTCCACAGAACCCCTGTGCTGAGGAGAGAGAGCACGTTCTGATAGCCCTTCATCCTCTCCTCCCGGCTCGGGGAACGGGGTGGAACTTTACACATGGTAAGAGACGGAAAATACTTAAAGGCCAAAACAACCAGGGGGTCTCTGCACGCGCACGCAGGCTGGCAGAGCCTGGCCGGGCGCAGGCAGGCCCGGTGGGGAGGAGCCAGAAGACCCCTTGACTTGCTAAGAAGAGCCTGGCCATGTCAGGCAGGGGCCGGGCCAGTCCGACAGGCACGGGGCATTCCCAGCGAGCAGCCAGCCCCCCTGTCCGGGTGCCAAGCCCACTTCCATCTCACATGAAATACAGCTCCAGAAGTATTTCTCTTGGACACCATGAATAACCCATTGAGATCGACTCTGCCTACACACTGTTCGGCTCCAAGAATAAAGCGTCCTTTTCTTGCGCTGGAGTGGCAGAAAACCCTAAAAAGGAATCTTTATCCGCGCAGGGAGGTAACATTGTCTCCTAGGAGCCTCTTGCTTACCAGAGAGACCCAGCAGCCCTTCACCTGGGCTCCTAAGGCACGAGCTCTGGGGCGACGATGCCTAACAAATTTTTCTATGGGAAGGGGTGCGGGGGATGATTTTGCACGTTGTGAGAAGATTGCGAAGGCTCTCTCCGTGGCAGAAATCTAGGATGTGCTGTAAATGAACATGTAGACAGTAGAAGGTCATGTCTATAGGAAGCGGTGGTGATGGTGGAATTAGGCGAGGGGAGGCGGGGAGGTTCAGAAAACAAACACAGACTTTTCTAGAACAAAGAGAAATGATGAAGGGAACATATGCACTAAACCGCTGGAGCTTTGGCAGCAGTTAACAGGGCATATTGATGAGAAGACTGAGCTTGTGCTGCTGAAGGCCAAGAGGAAATTCTGCGAGGAGGGAGACAATGGGGGGGCGGGGGACTGGGGGTGGTGTAATGCTTAGTTTGAGGCCAGTGGAGGCTGCCAGATTTATTTGTGCTATCTAAGATAACACTGGGGGCCAAACCACACGGCTCACGGTCAACAAAGAAGCATTTATGAACGTTTGCAAAATCTCAATTTTGCATCTCTGAAGATGAAGTCTCTAGGTTACTTTAGCAGAAAGGAGACACCATAAATGCATTTCCATCCCGAGCTGACGTCATTCTCACAAAAAGAAATAGAAAAAGGAGGGAAAAAAAGAAAAAAAGAAAAAAAAAAAAGGAGGGGGTTACATAATGACTACCTCCCTGCCTCTGTGCTTTTATTCCTTGTTGGCAAAGGCTGTTTAATAAATGGTTTCTGTGCGTGGCAGCAGAGGGCATGCACTGTATACCAATAGGGCACGCGAGGAAAGTGCTCTGTTTTTGTACACTTCCCTTCGGTCTGAAACATCCAGGGCTCCCAAGGCTCACTTGGCAAACAGGATAGCGTCCTGACCACTTTGTTACTAAGGACATCACAGTTTCTACTGGGTTCCCTGCCAACCGGAACGTCCTGAGTTTCACGTTGTTGTTGGAATTAAGTTTGAATAATTAAAACTAACCAAGGGACTTCCCTGGAGGCACAGTGGTTAAGAATCCGCCTGCCAATGCAGGGCACACAGGTTCGAGCCCTGGTCTGGGAAGATCCCACATGCCGCGGAGCAATTAAGCCTGTGCGCCACAACCACTGAGCCTGCACTCTAGAGCCCACGAGCCACAACCACTGAGCCCACGTGCCACAACTACTGAAGCCCGTGCGCCTAGAGCCCATGCTCCGCAACAAGAGAAGCCACCGCAGTAAGAAGCCCGTGCACTGCAAGGAAGAGTAGCCCCTGCTCGCTGCAACTAGAGAAAGCCCGTGTGCAGCAACAAAGACCCAATGCAGCCAAAAAATAAATAAATAAACTTATTTTTTTTAAAAACTAACCAAGAAGACAGGCCAGTATGAGTTAGTGAAAATTCTGAACGACCAAAAGTTTAAATCCAGACCCAGTCAATCCACTTTAAGGATTCAAACCTAAGGAAATAGTCCACATTCACCACGGTGTTATAAAAGTAAAAATTTGGAAATTACGTAAGAGTTCAGTAGGGAAATGGTTACGTAAATTACGTTACATGAGGTCAGTGGAATAATTTGTAATCATTAAAAATGATAGTTATGGGCTTCCCTGGTGGCGCAGTGGTTGAGAATCTGCCTGCCAATGCAGGGGACACGGGTTCGAGCCCTGGTCTGGGAAGATCCCACATGCCGCAGAGCAACTAGGCCCGTGAGCCACAACTACTGAGCCTGCGCGTCTGGAGCCTGTGCTTCGCAACAAGAGAGGCCGCGATAGTGAGAGGCCCGCGCACCGTGATGAAGAGTGGCCCCCGCTTGCCACAACTAGAGAAAGCCCTCGCACAGAAACGAAGACCCAACACAGCCAAAAATAAATAAATAAATAAATAAATAAATTTTTAAAAAAGGAAAAAAAAAAATGATAGTTATGAAGACTATGTAGCAACACGGAAGAAACGTTTTCAACAGAATGTTCAATTTAAAAAGCAGGATATGAAACCTACATATACTTTTATCCCAAATGTGTAAAATTTACAGAAAAAGGGAGGAAGGAGATTTGACAAAACAACAACTGTGACTACATTAGGATGATTTTTTCTTTATTTTTTTACACTTTCTTTAAGATGACTGCTTACCTTTAATTTAAAATACTTTTGAAAAATTTGGGGGAAAGAAGCATGGTTTTTAGGTTTAAATATAATATTTGTAAATATTTCAAAGAACAGGACTGAAAGATCTGCTTTAAAAATAAGATAATAACAGTTACCTTCAGCACGCATTTTATTATAACCAATGAGCAAGACCTTATTTGATAAGTAATTAATGAGTAGAAACTCTTAAAGCCAGTCTGTTCATATGCAATGGGAGCCTTAAACATTTTACACGTTCTGACTCAGTGACTATACTCCTAAGATTGAATTCTAAGGAGTATTCAGACAGGGAAACAAAATAATTCAGGGACACAACTACTCATCACAGCATTACACAGTGAAAAAATCATAAATAATACAAACTGTCCATGACAGAGGAAAGAAAAAAATCATAGTATCCCCACATGAAAAAACATCATATAGCCATCAGTGATACAGGCGAATGTCCATTGAACACCACTAGACGACTTAAAGAGGGTAGAAAATCCTATATACAGCATGATTCCAATGATGCTTTAAAATACACTTTTAAAAATTGTTAGGAAATATACCAAAATATTAGCTGTGGTTACTTTAAGGAGTGTAATTATTGGAAAAATACAGCAAAGTACAAAGCAGAAAAACCATCCAAAGAAGTCCTTCTTCTCATTAGAAATGTACGTTCTTCTATACTTTTTCCCCTTAAAAAATACTACACACACACACACGATATATCTTACAAAAAAAGTTCCTGATGACTGGAAACACTGCTTATTTTGGAACTCTTAAAATAATGTAGATATTTAGTTATGGACACATTTTTATTATGTTGATAATAAAAAAGGCTTAAAAATAGCATCATGGTATGATCCCACCTATGTAAGCTATGTATTCCTATGTGCATACATAGAAGAATACAGGACACCTATTAACAGTGGTTATCTCCAGAAGGTGGAAGCAGAATTATATGATGATTTAAATTTCTTCATTATGCTATTCTAAGTAATCTCTGGGTGGTAAGATTTCAAGTGTTTATTTTCTTTATACTTTTCTGAATTTTCCACGATTTCTATACTTGGAGTGCATTCATTTCAAAATCAGGAAAAATGCTATTAAAGAAAAGATTTGTTAAAATCCAACTTTTCTTTAACCTACAGCTCACTAGCTGGTGAACAACTTCCTCCCTTCGGAGAGGTCGCAGATCTGCCACGCAAGAGCAGCCCACTGTCCGAGCTTTTACCAGGCTCACTGTACGAATCCTCCTGTAACACACGAATGGCGGTGCCTGTCCCTCACACTCATTCCCTGGCGGAGCATGTGGCTTGTGCGAGGTGGCAGGCCGAGTCCAGTTACCGTCCATGCACAGGCTCCCCCAGGGCTGGGGAGAAGGCACGCAGAAGGCTGCAAGCATCCTTGGGGGTCTCCACCCTGGGACCCCGAGGAGCTTCATCAACTCACGCTGGTGCCCATGCTGTGCCTTGTCTTCTCCCCCCACCCCACCCCGTCTTCTCAGTTCAGACTCTCCCATTCCCAAGCCTTCAGAAAGACATATTCTCAGAGAATCCGCCCCCCCCATGTTTTCTATGTGAAAAAAAGACCCAATACGGGGGGCAGGGATGAGGGATGAGGTGGAAGGAGAAGAGGACCCAGGCAGTCACACACGGATGGCTAACAACTTATTTCTGATTTTGAAAACCTTTACTGGAAGATGAACTCTCACTATTCATAACTGTATTTACTTCTGTGTAGTTCAAAGGAAACTGTGTTAAACTTCATTTCAAAAACTATTTTTTTCAAATGTATTAGATTGTGAACACCAACTATTATATTTGGGTATCACTTTTTAAAAAGTTAACAAGCTAAAATATAAAGATATTTTATTTTTTAAAGAGTCTTACTCTAACAATACAATCATTTTTAAAACAGTTACCTTCTACGCAAGAATGCATAGGATTGTTTTTTGAAAGAAAATGAGTAGTGTTTTCTGCTCCCAAGAACACGTAGACTGGAGCAAGGAAGGTGGGAGGGCTCTGCCATGCATGGGGCTGTGGTCTGGGGTGGAAGGTGCTGGACCCCGACCAGTGACTTCTGAACGGAGAGCTAGCCATGTGGGGGGCAAAGCTGAGATTGCTCCTGGCAGGAAAGGAAAGGTTCCTGAGGAACTTTAGAAACATTGCGGTGGAGATGACTCAGACAGGAAATGGGACAGATCTGGATTCAAACCCCCTTGTTGATATGAACTAACACTGAGTAAGGGGCATGTCTCTCCACCTCTTCAGTCACCTAGGAAATGGTCTCGCTCTCCAGTAAGATTGGAGCATGAAGGAATACACAAGATGCTTTGACACAGGGTAGGGGCTTAAATGTATCACTTGCTCTTTGTTGTGTAGATCCCAGAAGGCCTTCAATTTCCTCTTCTTGGAGATAAAAAGGATGGTCAGAGAGAAGACTGGGAGGACAACAGTGGTGGAAAGTGTATGTTTCAGGACCCTTCACAAATTCTAGAGGTAATACCTCTTCTCTGTACCTCTCGCCCACCTCCCCCAATCTCTCTTAACTACATACACACTAATGTGATCTGAACCTGGACTAAAAAGCTTTCAGATTAACACAACTGGGTTGCAGAATCCTCACTTCCAGTTCTAGGGTCTCTGAACCCACTTAGCAAAGCTATAAACCATTGGTTGAATTAGCTATTTGGCTTTTTAAAAATAACACATTATTTAGGTTATTGCTTACAAATACTTTTGGTCACTTATACACAGCGGCACAACAGTTTTACTAATGTATTCTTCCACTATCTTCTGGATTGGACATTTAAAACTACAATGACCTGTCATCAATCTACCTTTTTGGAATGCTGTCAAATAAGTAAGCTTTAGATCATATTCCTTTATTTGTGTTTTCTGTATAACAGGATGTGCATTTCAGTTAGAGGCAAAGTGGGAATTTGGACTGCTCAAGAGTAGAACCATCACCACCTTCCGCCTGGGTGTTCCCCAGAAGCAGAGGCCCCACCTGTATTTCTGTTGAAGGATGTCTGTGGGTCAGATGCTCTGTTAGATTTCCATATCTCCTAGCATACCAATCATTCATAGATTTTCATCTAATCTTCCCCATTTCCAACATCATACAGAACAGCATCTACACTACTGCTAAATCATTTAACTGCTCACAGGGAGGGAGTCCTGTGGATTCAGCTTCCAGAATGAGGCACCTTTCTAGTACATCAAGCATTTGTTGATGTTGGTCTGTATTATTCAAGATGAACACAAACCATTGTTTCTTACCCCTGACACTGCACCATAAATAAATACTGGATGTCTGAGCATCACCTCCTGCCTTAGACCAGTGCTGTTACAGAATTCACAGATGGACAGCTAAACTTGTGTAGACTGAACTACTCATGGCACCCACAGCTACCTCTGAGGCCAAGCCTACAAGACAGTCCTGATCCCAGATCCTCGGCACAGTTAAACCTGCCGCCAAAAATGGGAAGTCAGATCAGGTCTAACCCCTCCACTAGGAGTCCCCGGATCACAGGATCTTCTCAACCCACTTCTCAGGCTGATCAGAGCCCATCATCTTCAGCTGGGTGTGGAGGGGCTCCACCATGGGGCCATCGCCATGGCTCATTTACCCCAACAGAGGGCCTTCTGTTTTGAAATGCAGCTGCCATTTCAGAAGATGGACACTGTCTCATCGTGACCACGTCTGTCTCCAAGCAGACATCTGGGGATCGTTTTCCTGAAGGCACTGTAGATGTTTCAACTCGGTCACCTGGAATCAATGCCGATTTTCTGCACTTTACATGCATTATCTCATCTAAGCGTTACAAGTCAGATGAGGACACAGTCTTGGAAAGGCAAAAACCACTTCTATAAATAGGCCACTGAGCCAGCAAATCAGGAATTCAAGTCAAGGTCTGGTTGGTTCTAAGACCCATGATATTTTGTTTTTCATTTTGTTTTTAGCCTTTTACTTTGAAATAATATCAGACTTACAGAAAACTTGCAAGGATATAGTATAAAGAATTCCTGGGCTTCCCTGGTGGCACCAGTGGTTGAGAATCTGCCTGCCAATGCAGGAGACACGGGTTCGAGCCCTGGACCGGGAAGATCCCACATGCCGCGGAGCAACTGGGCCCGTGTGCCACAATTACTGAGCCTGTGCGTCTGGAGCCTGTGCTCCGCAACAAGAGAGGCCGCGATAATGAGAGGCCCGCACACCGCAATGAAGAGTGGCCCCCGCTTGCCACAACTGGAGAAAGCCCTCGCACAGAAACGAAGACCCAACACAGCCATAAATAAATAAAAATTAAAAAAAAAAAAAAAAAAAAAAGAATTCCTGCATGTCCTTCACCCAGCACCCGGATTTCCCAACTGTTAACTTTTTACCAAACAGGCTGCTCCGTATCTGTCTGCCTGTCCGTAATTCTTTTTTCTGAACCATGTGAGAGTAAGCTGCAGCCATAACGTCTCTCTATCCCTATATACTTCAGGGTATCTTTCCTAAAAATTAAGGGTATTGTTTTACATAATCAGAGTACAATTATCAAAATTAGAAACTTACCATTGATACAACACGGCTATCTAATCCGGGGGTCAGCAAACTTTTTCCGTAAAGGCCAGATAGTAAATATTTTAGTCTTTTGTGAGCCCTCTGGTTTTTGTTGCAACTATTCAACTCTGCTGTCTGAGCAAAAAAGCAACTGTAGACAATACGTAAATAAATAAATCTGGCTGCGTTTCAACAAAACTTTATAGACACAGAAATTTGAATTTCATATAATGCTCATGTGTCACAATACAGAATTTATTTTAATTAATAGACTTTCTTTTTTGCGTGGCTTTAGGTTTATAGAAAAACTGAGCAGGGAATTCCCGGGCGGTCCAGTGGTTAGGACTCCACGCTTCCACTGCAGGAGGCCCTGGTTCGAGTCCTGTCGGGGAACTAAGATCGTGCGTGCCGTGCAGCGTGGCCAAAACAAACAAACAAACAAACAACCCCCCACAAAAAAAAACCAGAAAAGGAAAACCCGAGCAGAATGTACAGGGTTCCCATATACTCCCTCAACGCCCACCCCATCCCAGTTTCCCTATAATTAACATCTTATATTAGTGTGGTACATTTGCTATAATTGATATAATATAATTGTATATTAATACACTGTTATTAACTAAAGTCCATAGTTCAATAGTAGGATTCACTCTTTGTATTGTACAGTTTCACGGGTTTTTTGACAAATGTATAACGACATCTATCCACCACTACAGTATCATATAAAATAGTTTCACTGCCGTAAAAAATCCCCTGCGCTCCATCTATTCATCCTTCTTTTTCTCCCCTCACCCCTGGCAGCCACTGATCCTTTTACTGTCTCTATAGTTTTGCCTTTCCCAAGATGTCATATAGATTTTACTTTTTAAAACTTTTTTCCAACCATTTAAAAATGTAAAAAAAAAAATTCTGCGTGCTTAGGTGGTACAAAAACTGGCAGCAGGCCATAGTATGCCAACCCATGATCTAATCTATGGAATTTGGTCAAGATTCATCCACTGTCCCAACAAGGCCCTTGATAGTAACACACAATCTGCCTTCTTCTTGAGGATCTAATCCAGGATCATGTGTTGCATTTAGTTGCCATGTCTCCTTAGTCTCTTTAATCTGGTTCTGTTCTTCATTTTGTGTTTCATGACCTAGACATTTATTGAAGAGTGGAGGCAGTTATTTTATAAAATGTCCTTCAATTTATTTATGTATTTATTTATTGTTTAATATTTATGTATTTATTTATTTTGGCTGTGCCGGGTCTTAGTTGCGGCACGTGGGATCTTTTTTTTTTAGTTGCAGCATGCGGACTTCTTAGTTGTGGCATGGGGGATCTTTTTTTTTTAGTTGCAGCATGCGGACTTCTTAGTTGTGGCATGGGGGATCTAGTTCCCCAACCAGGGATTGAACCCACGCCCACTGCATTGGGAGCGTGGAGTCTTAGCCACTGGACCACCAGGGAAGTCCCTGTCCTTCAATTTAGATGATCTGAAATCTCATGATTAGACTCAAATTAGCATTTTGGCAGAAACACGCATTAGTGAGAGTGTATCCTTCTCAGTGCATGGTATCAGGAAGCACACAGTGTTGCCTCGTCCCAGTATTGGTGAGTTAACTTTGAGCCACTTGGGTAGGGTGGTGTGTGCTAGCTTTTCCACTGTAAAGTTATTGTTTTTCCACTGTAGTTAATTAAGTACTTCTGGGGAGATAAAATACATATCATGCTTCTCAAGAAATTTAATCTACTAGTGTTAGCATCTGTGGAGGATTTTACTTGAATCAATTATTTATTTGATGGTTGCCAAAGAGTGGTTTTTCTGATTCCATCATTTCTTCCATGTGTACTTGTTGGGATGCTACTATAAGGAAGAGCTTTTTCTTCTCCCCGCACTTACTTTTCTTTCTTCCTTTCTTTACAGCAGAATGGACTTGTGGAGCCTTATTTATCCAACCGAATATTTAATTTCCTATCATTATTTATTCTGATGCTCATATTATGCCAGATTTGGCAAGTAGAAGCTCCTTCAAGCTGGTGTCTGTCTCCTACTGACAAGTCCCTGTCATCTTTCAGCACTTCCTTACTTTTTTGGCATAAGAAGAAGTTCCACAACCATCTTGAACTTTCTCAGAACCAGCCCCTGGAATTGGCCTTTTCTCCAAGGAGCTCTGGTTCCTTTTACTGGAGAATGGTATTTAAAAAACAAATCTGGGTGTTAGGAAAGAACAAAAAAGTATGTGTGTTTCCTTCCTTCTTTCCATCTATCCATCCATCCATCCATCTTAAAAACCATAAATTCATTGAAAACACCCAGTTCCAATCCAACAGCACTAGGTCCACTTTATTCTCCCTCTTTTTATATTTGTAACTTCCTTCTCCAGTAATGAGGTCTGGCTCCCATTATCTCAAATATCTTGACTTATTTGCTCAATATGCTAACATGCAAAAAGTGGTTTCAGAATTGCTGACCCATGCTACTGTGAAAAACAAACTTACTAACTAGGGTTCAATATTTATCTATAGGTTTTTTTTGTCTTTAGCCTAAGGGTATATAGTCAAATATTGTGTTTTAAAGTTTTTAGGGTTTGTTCTTTTTCTCCCTTACCTGAGTGTGGTTATGCTAGTCTTCTGAAATAAGGTGAGGTTTAACCGTACTTCTGTATTCCATTATAGGGTCATGCTCCCCTCCCTCCTTGTTTCTTTATTCTTTAGCTTGGTCCCAAGAGTAAAAACTGTACAGAGGGACTTCCCAATGGCAGAGTGGTTAAGAATCCGCCTGCCGGGATTTCCCTGGCGGTCCAGTGGTTAAGTCTTTGCCTTCCAATGCAGGCGGTGCGGGTTCAATCCCTGGTCGGGTAGCTAAGATCCCACATGCCTCATGGCCAAAAAAACCAAAACATAAAACAGAAGCAATATTGTAACAAATTCAATAAAGACTTTGAAAACACACATCAAAAATCTTTAAAAGACAAAGAATCCGCCTGCCAATGCAGGGGACACGGGTTCAAGCCCTGGTCCGCGAAGATCCCACATGCCGCGGAACAACTAATCCTGTGCACCACAACTACTGAGCCTGCGCTCTAGAGCCCGCGAGCCACAGCTACTGAAGCCCGCGTGCCTAGAGCCAGGGCTCCACAAGAGAAGCCACCACAATGAGATGACTGCGCACCGCAACAAAAAGTATCCCCCGCAACTACAGAAAAGCCTGCACGCAGCAAGGAAGACCCAGCGCAGCCAAAAATAAATTAAATAAATTTTTAAAAACAAAACTGTACAGAAAAGTAAACTCTGAGAAGTGTCACATTTCCCCCCACTTATCCCTTCTATCTAAGTCTCCCCATCAAACTCTTTTCTATAATTAACAATTCAACTAATCTCACTAGTTTCTGGTTTATTCTTCCTGTGTTTCTTTATGAACAAATGCATAGATACTTGCATATTTTCTCATTTCTCTAGCTTCTTTACAGAAAGTTACCATTTTGTATTCTACTGTCTTTTGGGTTTTTTTTCACTTAATATAACCTGAAAACACTGTTTAGACATTCATAGAGCTATTCCTTGTTCTCTTCTAAAGCTGCTGCGTAGTGTTGCATTGTGTGGATGGAGCATAGTTTATTCAACCACTCTCCTATGTGCATTTAGGTAGTTTCCAAAAATGACAGTATGTATAATGTATACCCTTGTTCACACGTATTTTTGTACTGTTGGCGATGTATCTTCATGGTAAATTCCTAGAAGTGCGATTCTGGGTCAGAGGATAAGTAACTGCATATTTAACTTCATGAGATACTACCATAGAGTGTGATATCACACTTTTTAGTTTTTGCCAATCTGATATGTAAGAGTGGTATTTCATTGTAGTTGTAATCTGCATTTCTCTTGTATATGCAGTTTTCATTATATATAAACACACACACACACATACACACACACGTATAGTGAATTACCTGTTCATGTCTTTTGCCTATTTTTAAGAGTTTCTAATATATTAGGAAATATTAATGCTTTATCTGTGTTATCTTGCCAATATTTTCTCCAAGTTAACTGTTTGTCTTTTGATTTTATTGATGGTGGTTTTTATCATACCACAATTTACTTTTTCTTTTTAAAGTCAAATGTATCGATTTTTTTCTTTTACTGCCTCTTGTTTTTGTGTCTTCAGAGCCTTTTCCTATACCCAAGTTATGCAGGAACTCATCCACTTATTTCTAGTACTTAAAGGGCTTCACTTTTTAAATTTAGAACTCTGATCCATTTGGAGCTTATTTTTGTATATGGTGAAAGGTATGGAACTGATATTATCTTTTTTTCCCAAATGTCTCTCAAACTGTCCCAGGACCATTTTTTAAAAATTATACCTTTGCCCTAGGAACTTGAGATGCCACCTTTATTATATACTAAATTTCTGTATGTACTTGGGTCTATTTCTGGACTTCCTATTCCTTTCTGCTGCTCTCTCCATTTATTCATGTACCAGTAAAGCACCATTTTAATTACAGAGGCTTTGTAGTGTGTTTTAAAATCTATCAAGCCTAGGGCCCCTCATGGCTTTTCTTTTTCATTGTTTCCTGGATATATATTTTTTCATTGTTTTCTTGCATATATATATTTTTTTCCAAATGAATTTTAGCATCTACTTGTCTGCCTGCATTGAAAAGAAACAAACCAAAAAAAAAACAAAAACAAAAAGTATTTTTAGTAAAAGTGCCTAATTTATAAACTATCTTGGAGAGAACTGACATCTTTGTGTTGTTGAGTTGTCCTATCTATGAGCAAGGAGTGTCTTACATTTGTTCAAGTATACTTTTTTCTGAAAAGTTATGAAAATTTATACTCAGAGTAAGATCGAAATGGGGTCCTTACTTTTGTAAGAATGGAAATAGAGTTGACCAAAACTTTTAAAAATTAAATACCACCACACTTGTCCCAAAGTTTATTACCTCTGCCTTGCATGTCTGAAGAGGTATTTTCCCTGCTCTATACACATTCAGTTTCAAATATGCTGGTTGTTCCTAACCAATTTTACATAAAATATCAATACTATAATAAGCAGTTTCCCTACCTACAGAGCCAAGTGGCTGCTGAAACATCTGGGCAGACAAAGCATTGTGAAGGTAATGAATTTCTTCCTCTAGAAAGGTAAGCTCCACCCTGCCACTTACTGGGCCCCGTTTTTCCACCCCAATACCACTGCCGTTTCAATGGTAATTATGAGGAAAAATTCCCTACCCCTACCACCTGGCCCCCAAACCACTGCTTCTTTCACCACCTTGCTGCCCTAGATATCAGCCTTCCTCTTTCCCACTCAGGCTCAGACCTCTCTCCAGTGGCTTCCTTGCGCCCCGCCCGGCAGAGATCAAGCAACATGCCAGAGCTTGCTCTACCAGGAAGCTTAGCACCAGCTGAAATCTTCACTCAGTGGGACAAGGGGCCTCTTTCTTTAATGCGGGGCTTTGCTCCACGACATGCTGGGTTTACGGCCCTCATGAACTAAACCTGGTTCAGAATCCAATACTAGAACAGATTTTCGTTCAGATGGTTATTTTCCAATCCTCCCTCCCCAATCCCATTTTCTGCCCAACTCTGTTGACCCCCTGAGGCCGGCTTCTGCTAGCAGAACATTTTATACCCTGCTCCCTTACTGAATTCCACTCTTGTTTCAGTTAGTTTTATCTTTGATTCTCTAATAAGATTTCCCAGGTATGCCATCATATCAACTGCAAATAGAGATAGTTTTACTTCTTTTTCAATTTGTATGCCTCTAATTGACTTTTCTTATCTGTCTGAATGGGCTAATAGTTCAAGGATGATGTTAAATAGAAGTTGAGTATCCTGCTCTTGCTCCCAGCCTTCGGGAAATGCTCTTAGGATTTCCCCATTGAGTAGGACACTAGCTTTGGGTCTCAGAGAATCACTTGCTCTTTCCCAACACTGGGCCTTGCTTTCTGCTCTCACAGATCCTCCAGGGGGCTCTGGGAAATACTATTTCCTCCCTTGCCCCTTCAGACCCAGGGGTGGCAAAGGATTCCCTCTGTGGCCAGTCTCTGGAGACACCCCACACGTAGGGTCTGTCGCCCTGCCCTCGCCTCCATAAGCTTTCCCTTCACCTCAGTTGGATGACCTCAGGTACCCACCATGTGCCTAGTGCAGTGGAAGTACAGTATTCTCAACCCTATTTCAACAGGACACTTGTGAGTGGAGAGGAGAATGAGCACAGATGAAAAGGCAGCTTTTCCTGGGGTTTCCTGAAACATTTCTCTCCTCGTAGCTTTGTCTTCATCCTGCCTCTTTAAAAAGAAAGTGCTTCCCATTTGTTAGTTTCTGAGAGTTTTTACTGCCCTTTTATTTTGCTGGATGTTTTAGAATCAATCTTCTTTATTATGTTTATATATTCTTTTCTATTTAAACTTTTTTTTTTTTTTTTTAAATCTAAAAAACATAGGACCATACCGCTGAAGGTGTCAGGAAACATGCTCAAATAAGGACGGGCTGCAAAGCCTGCTCTGCCAACAAAATGCCAGTAAAATCTGAAACCCAGGCCCAGACCCACTGGTAACGTTCCAAAATTTAAAACTTAAAGAACTTCTTTATTCCAGTAAATGAGCTTCCCTGTGAATACCATCAAAATCCTGTGCTTTAATGAGTGAGGGAATATCAGAGGAAGGGGTGGAGAAGGAAAGAATTTGGACGAGTATGAAATTTAATTTAAAAACTATTATGAGAAGTTTAATTTCCCCCTCCCCCAAGTAAATACATAAATCTTTCCCATGCATTTTGTTTCATTTTCCTTCAAAAAAAACACAAATGTTTTAAGGTATCCTGAACCATATGAAACACGGACAGAGTAAGTCCAGTGGCGTGGAGTTTTTAATAATAAATATACATTTACTGTAAATATACATATACATTTCCTATTAATTAAAATGCCATGTTAGATACATGGGAGATATATGCAAAGAAATCTTAAGTAAAGGTGCATTCTCACTGAAGGTTTAATCAAGTCAGGGGAAAGGACAGTAAGGACAACCAGCAATACAAGACCATGTGTGCCACCTAAGTCGTAAGGACAGTAAGAGGTGTCAGGGTTAAGGGGGAAACAGCTCACTTCATGCAGGGTAGAGTGGCGGGGGAGGGGGAGACGTCAAGGCAGAGCAGACCCCGAATTGCATTTAAAGATGTGAACACGTGTGGAAAATAAGCTCGCCTTGGTTTGCCTAGGGCATTGTCACTTCCACTCCAAGTCCTGGTGTAACTCAGCTTTGGATGCTCTTCTAAGAGCCTCCCCCGGGGCCAGGTGGGATGAGGCACCACTTTAATCTTAACAGGAAATTGGCAATTAAGTGTGTATCTTTGGGAGAGTACTGGGCCATTCCAACTCCAGCACAACCACCATTTAGCGGGCACTTGGTCTGACCAGACTGAGGAATTGCTGGAGCAGGGATCCTCTGCCACAGCAGGGGGTCACGGAAAACCCAATGGAGATGCTTTGCTGGGGGCATCTCTGGGGGTCACCTACCTATGCCAAGCCCCCATCTCCTCGTAGATAAAACTGGACTCTACCCCTTAACCGCACAGGGCCTCGTGAGGAAGAAACAGGTCGCCCTGCATGGGCATCCTGCGGGCGTCTAGTTAACTGACCCAGTGGAAGGGATGGATGGCTCCTGGGCGGTATCTCCTCTAGGACAGGAGGCAACTCCGGCACTCCAGATTGACACAGGGCACACTTCACCCTAGCTGGAGATGCTCTATCACAAGGACAGTCTGGAAAAAGAGGAATCATCTTGTGTCTCCATTCTACCTCCCGTGACGGAAAAGTCCTGTGAAAACACCTGATAAAGCTATCAAGTGCTGAGTAATGCTGGCGGTTGTTATTGTCTCCTGGCTGATAAAGATCCAGACCACCTGTGCTGATGACCAGGCCAGAAGCCGCCTCTGCTATTGGCCCATCAACCAGACGGTTGTCAGGCCTCCTGATGCAATGTAGCGGCCTCGTGCTTATTTCTTTTACTTGTTATTTCTCGGGTTGGCTGGAGTTTGGTCATAGGTTTATTTTCCGTTTCCATTCTGCTGGATTCACTCAACTCCCTCTAGTAAACCTTTGGTGACCATTCCCCGTAAAACCATGGCATATCCTACAGATAGCAGTTTATGTTCCAGAAGCTGTACTGTGAACGCATCCCCTTTGCACCCATACTAAATGCCCCGTGGAGCACCCAGCAGAGCGCCTCTGAGGAACACACGCAGCCAGCAAATCTGAGGGGCACAGCTGATTACCCACCATACCCCGTGTGCTGGGTCCACGATGCAGCTGGGCCGGGCATGCGCGTGCGCAGAGCAAAGCAGCGCGGTACAGGGGACCAGAGTGAATTCTCCTGCGGAACGTGGGTACTGACACACTTTTCGACCTACTGCTCACGCTGTCCCAGCGAATGACCCCCAGCAAGCCAAGAACAGTGAACAGAACTTAACATTCTAATGAAATCGCGATTGCTGGCTGTGCTTTCACATAGTGGAACTACCTGGAACTTATCTTACCGCTTTACGATAAGCACTAAAATGCAAATGCAAAGAGGAAGATGAAAGTTCCGCCTGCAGACCCCATCTGTAATGAGGCAGAGGAAGACTTGAGGGCGGGGTCTGGAAGAGAGGTTTATGCGCTGCGTTACAGCCAGAGATCATTACAGAAAATGAGTGTGTTATTAAAGGTATCCTCAAGTTATAAAAACTCAGAGGATTTTTAGTGAGGATGAATAAGTTCTTTAGTAAAGATGAAGAATTCATAATACTCTGGAGCACGGGGGAGCTCCGAGTGCAGTCACCCCATTTCCTACAGACTGGGGTGCAGTCATACGCAGGAGTTCTTTAATTGCTAGTAGTTGGATTTTGTTGTTTCCATAGGGCACTGTGTGTGTGTGTGTGTGTGTGTGTGTGTGTGTGTGTGTGTGTGTGTGTGTGTGTGTAAGACGAGGAATATATTCTTTGATTAAGAAAGTTCTAGTGGGTATGAGAAAGTCCCTCCAGTTCGCAAATGAGTGCACTGATTATCCTATTAGAAAAAGGCAACAAAATATCCCGTCTCCTACAGCCACACAAGCCACCTGACATAATTTGTTTATGCTTCTTAAACAGTATACACCACCTCCTCAATTAGTTGTCACAAAGAGAATGAAATCTTTGAGTCAGACAACCATAGTCCGGTGTGGTGGGGAAAAAGTTCTCTAATGCAGTTCTACTTTTTTCAAATGCATTCAATTAATTAAAGTATGCTAAAGAATGACTTTGGGCTTGAACTACTAAAGTAATTTAAATATTTTGCCTATAATTTTGCTTGTGCCCATCAACAAAGGAAATTCCAATTTTATCTCTGTCCAGATAATCATAAATTCTAAATTCGAGGAGGTTAAATTGTTTTCCTTTACCACGGTTAGAAGTATGTAGGATATTTAATTTATGAAAGTAATAATCATACTATATATAGGTAGTTTGAAAACCAGAAATGAAAGCTTTAATCATTCATCCTAACAACTATTATCACTTTTCCATATTTTCTACTCCCTTCTCAGATGTATGTTTTAAAAGGTTTTAATCTACTAACTATAATTTATTTTAACCTGCTTTTTAAATTGATCTGACCATTTCTCTATATTGTTAGTCTTTCTGTTGACGGATAATATTCCAAGTGATTGTATACAACGTATTTAATTATAAATCTTCCAGAGTATAGATTTTCCCATATATCTGATTATTTCTAAGGGTAGATTACTGGAAGTAGGATTGTTGGGTCAAAGGATATGAACTTATGATTCCTGATAACTACTTCCAAATTGCTTTTCAAAAGGGTTTTCCAGTTTACAATCCCACCAAGATTTAAACAAGGTGTAGGAGTATCTGTACCTGTTTTATTATATCCTTCCCCATCTTGGATATCATTTAAAAACATGTTTTTGGGGGCTTCCCTGATGGCACAGTGGTTAAAGATTCTGCCTGCCAATCAATGCAGGGGACACGGGTTCGAGCCCTGGTCCGGGAAGATCCCACATGCCTCGGAGCAACTAAGCCCGTGCAGCACAACTACTGAGCCTGCACTCTAGAAGAGCCCGTGAGCCACAACTACTGAAGCCCGCACGCCTAGAGCTCGTGCTCCGCACAAGAGAAGCCACCACAATGAGAAGCCTGCGTACCACAAAAAAGAGTAGCCCCCGCTCGCTGCAACTAGAGAAAGCCCATGCGCAACAACAAAGACTCAATGCAGCCATAAACAAACAAACAAATAAACTAAACTGCAATTAAAATAACATGTTTTTGTTTGTTTTTTGGCTAATTTAGTGGGTGAAAATGATGCTCAGTGAATTACGAATTCATTCATCATTGTCCTATGATGTCCTCTTGGCTCCTATATTCAGAGTAAAGACAAAAATAATCACATAGACATATTCTGTGTTTGGCTGCTTTTCTCAGAGTCTTATGTTTCTGTTCATCCACCGAGAAACATCCAGAAGGCAGCAGGAATGCTCCAATCTGGTCTGTCAAGACTCAGACAAGCAAGGGGGGCTGTCTGCCCTGGAAGGAGGGTCAGGCGACGCTATATAACCCTTCTGGCAAACCATCAATTCAGTCTGCCTGCAGAGCCCTTGAGTTTCCAGAAGCACGAGATGGCAAATTCTGGTGTTCTCTCCATTTAGAAAAAAAATCATGGAGTCAGCAGAATTTTAAGTCATTCCGTTTACCACCACTGCCTATCTGTGTTGATTTGGCACTGGTGTGGCTTCTGATTTTTTTGAAGGAAAGAATTCAGGTGTTGGACATGTGCTTCGTAAACAGAATAAAAGGAAGTAATAAATTAAGGTGTGCCTTAGTTTGAGCTTGCTTATATTTACAGTGGGTTAAATATAACTTATCGAAAATCTTCTGGAACATGAATCATAATAGAAAAGATTTCACATTGGGAAAAAAGCAAGGTATGGGCTTGTCCAAAACAAAATCCATACACACCTTGCTGTGCCTTGGGTAACCCTAAAAAACACTTTTGATTATAAAAAATTTCAAACATACTTACAACTAGCAAGAATCGTGTAAGGAGCCTGCACTCCATGCTATCGGTGTCAACAATGGATAAGCCCTTTAATTTTTACAAACTGGAATGACACTGCCACCGCTCACCCAGCTCTCCTCGCCAGGAGTCCAGTCTTCCCAGCAGCCAATGACTCTCAGCAAGGCAGCTTTTAGCCTCTGCAAGAAGCAGCACGTTCAACTGCCAAATTCCTGCTGGGTCGGCCAAGAGGTAGGAACCAAAAATGAAAAAACATGAAGGATTTGTTTTCTAAAAGCAATACATCAAACATAAAAAGAGCTCTTTTGTATGAATTTTCAGTGCGGGAGCCACAGAGGAGAAAATCATTCTCCCTCACGGGAGGAAGCAGCTTGACCTCACCTGTGACTTTGCTCTTACAGTGTGGATTTTTCTCACCCCATTAAATGTAACCTATTCTACGTGGGTTTGTACCATATGAAACAAATAGAGAGTGACGGGGAAACCGCCAACGGGCAGGCTGGGGCTGAGCCCAGCACCAGCGCCCTGGAAGGCGGGGCCCTCACTGTGCCACGTAAGCAGGGGGCCACAGGGCCATGTGGAATGTGTCTGTTTCAGAGGGGCCTGTTTGCTAGAAGCACAAGGATTATGTTTCCGTGGCTTTAGAAACCTTGTGGGGAGGCCCCCCCAAAAAACAATCTTTGCAAAGGGAAAGAAAAGAGGGGGAAAGATAAGAAAAAAGAAAACCCAGGTTAGAATGCGGTGTCCTCTCACCACTTAGAAAGGGCCAGTTAGGATGGATGGAGGAACAGGATATCTATGTAACCTCAAAGTATTTTCCCACAAATTCCTTATTAATTACTAGCAGGAGGACTTCCCTGGTGGCGCAGTGGTTAAGAATCCGCCTGCCAATGCAGGGGACACGGGTTCGAGCCCTGGTCCAGGAAGATCCCACATGCCGCTGAGCAACTAAGCCTGTGCGCCACAACTACTGAGCCTGTGCTCTAGGGCCCGCGAGCCACAGCTACCGAGCCAGCGAGCCACAACTACTGAAGCCTGCGCGCCTAGAGCCCGTGCTCCACAACAAAAGAAGCCACCACATTGAGAAGCCCGCACACCATAACGAAGAGTAGCCCCTGCTGGCTGCAACTAGAGAAAAGCCTGCACACGGCAACGAAGACCCAACACAGGGAAAAAAAAAAAAAAAAAATGCATCCGTCTAGTTATCTTAAAAAAAAAAAAAAAAAAGAAAGAAAGAAAGAAAGGGCCGGTTAGGATGGATGGAGCAGGTTTCTGCTGTGACCCCCAGAGGAAAGGCAGCAAGATAACACCAGTGTCCAGTAAGGCACGGACCAGCCATGGAAAGGAGTGCGCGCCTTAAAACCCAGGGGGCAGATGTGCTGCCTGTCGTCAAGGCACTCAGGACACTGCTGCAACAGAACAGGAAAAGACAATCTCAGTACCAGGTCCCTAAATCCCTATCCCATTAACCAGGTGCCAGCAGTGAAACCTATAAAAGGATCCCGGTTAAATCACCTGGCAGCCACTCTGCAGGCGCCCAGTGCTAATCCCTGGGGACAGGCAGCCTTTTCTTCTGTCACACAGCAGGAGAACGAGCTCACTCTGGGACCAGCTGCCAGCTGCTCACAAACGGCTCGTTGCAGTAGGGCCTGAGCAGAAGCGCCAGGTGGAACCACAGGAAATCGCAGACGTGCCCCTGTTTCAGACCTGCAGAAACGGCACTTTCTTGTGGTTCCAGGTAAGGAGGAGCATCGCCATCGGCTGATCTCGTTAGGGCAGCCCAGGCGAGCGCCTGCTCTTGATTGCACTCAAGCCTCAGGACAGCGCTCCAAGGTGGAGAACAGTACAACCCCACATGCAGATGAGGCAACTGAAGTTACTCATCCAGAGTCACACAGCCAGTAAGAGGCATGTCTGGTACCCACAACAAACAACTGCTCCCAAATAATGAAACCAACAGCCAATGTCTCATCTCAAAACCACAGAGCTAATTAAGACCTGTGGTGCCTCTTGGAACTGCAGCCAAGGGCAGGAAAAGGAAGATGGCAGAAAGGCTCTGGGAAGAGAAGCCTTCTCACAATGGTTCAGACTGAAAATGCTATCTACACCCTAACTATAATGGTTATCCTTTTATTTCCTGTGAAGTCACATGCTGAACGACCTTGTGGTAACTGCATCTAAGATTATCCAGAACCTGGGTCTGCTTACCAATACTGGAAGCGGAGGGAAATGTGAAGTAATTCCTCTTCATTCCATCATTATTGAACTTTGCATGCACATACCTTTGTAGAAATATTCATAGTCGAACTTGAATCCCTAATATATTTTTACCTCTAATTAAATGACCTGTTCACAGGCTCAGTTGGTTTCTACAAAGAGGAGAAGCCTTGACTTTATTTGGATAAATAGAAAGTTAAAATTGTTGAGATCTTTAGTTTCAATTGCCCTTTTCACCTAATTAAAAGCTATTGCACAGCAAAGGAAAACTATCAGCAAAAGAGAAAGACAACCTACTGAATGGGAGAAAATATCTGCAAGTGGTATGACGGATAAGGGGGTAATATCCAAAATATATAAACAGCTCATACAACTCAACATCAACGATACCTCAATTTAAAAAAAATTTTTTTTTAATTATCCTTTCTCATGTTCCATTCACTTCTGGACATTACCTTAGGAACAATTACTTTCTCTACGGCCCCTGCTTCTCACAAGCTGTAAGAACCTCCAGAGGCTTATGCCCATCAGAGGGCTCACAAAAACACAGAATAACAGGGTGCATCCTCACTAGTGCCATAGTTTTACTCTGAGAAACAAAAACGCTGAATAAGCAAATAGATAGGTTATTATTTCTATACTGAAACAAATACACACCAGAATTATGGAGTAGAAATCATGGAAAATTTGCAAGAATGTTAAAGATAAATTGGACTCCAAAGAAATATGCCCGTACTGAGAAAAGATACTGCTAGAACAAGATGGTCAGTTTCTCTCTTGCGTCCAACGTTTCCAGCCAAGAACCTTGGGCAATTACTTAAGTTCACTGAGCCTCAGGTACGTCGGCTATGAAATGGGGCCAATTGCTGCCTCAGGCATAGGGTTGTTATGAGCGTCCACGAAGCTAGGATCTACATGGACAGCTGCCTAGAAGCCCATGACACCCTGGCATAAAAAGCAGCATGCTTCTCCACAGAATGTATTTTCAGAATCACCCTGGAGTCTGAGCTTCTGCTAAGGACGAGCTGGGGATGCAAACTCGGCCACACACCCCCGACTCCCTGGAGCAAATTTTCCCAAGGGGTGATGTGATCTCCCTAAGCTCCTTGGATCACATCACCCAGGATACATATAATTCAGTGAGCACGTGCTATGTGCCAGGCCCTCATCTAGGCTCTAGGGTTGTTACAGTGAACATGCTCTGTCTTTGTTCCCAGGGAGCATTCTGGGGTGGGGCAGCAGGGCGCGGGGGCAAATTCACGGGTAAGTACAGAAATTGGCAATGTGGCAAAAACAAAATGAAA
Organism: Balaenoptera borealis; assembly: GCF_965194805.1. Classification (NCBI taxonomy): domain Eukaryota; kingdom Metazoa; phylum Chordata; class Mammalia; order Artiodactyla; family Balaenopteridae; genus Balaenoptera; species Balaenoptera borealis. Next base: position 8,924,494 of record NC_138862.1, on the reverse strand, counting down.
CAGAGTAACGGGGAAAGGAAGGGACAAGGATGGGGTGTTGATTTCGTGCTGAATGGTCAAGGACGACCCCTCTGGTCAGACGTTTGATCAGAGAGGAGAAGGAAGTAAGAGAGTATGCCACGGAGGTATCTAAGAGAGGAGTGTTCCAGGCAGCGGGGACAGAAAGGCCAAAGGTGCAGAGTTGGGTCTGAGGAAAAACAGAGTGACCAAGGTGGCTAGGTACATTGGGGGGAGGAGGGGTTTGGGGGAGGAGGGTGAACAGGAATGTGAGCTGGAGGCAGATTTAGGGCTTTGTAGGTCTGGATTCTGGATTTTATACTGAATAAAAGAAGCAATTCTGAGGCATTCTAAGCAGAGGGATGATACGTTCTGACTTCGCACTTTTAAAGGTGGTTCACCTGGTGGGTGTTATGTGGAAAACAGCCTGGGGGCAGTGGTTGTGTGAAACCAGCTAGGAGGCCCTGCAATGATGCAGACGAGACTCCGTGGTGCATGCACTGGGGCGGGGGGCAGTGTCAGAAGCTGCAGGAGTGGATGCAGTCTAGATATTCTGGAAGTGGAACCAACAGAGTTCAATGATGGATTTGGTTCCTTAAAGAAAGGCAGGGGTCAAGGATGAGAAGTAAGATTTCTGGCCTGCACAACTAGAAAAAAAGAAATGTGCCATTTGCTGAAAGGAGGAAACCAGGATCTGAACCGGTGGGGGGAGGAATCAGGTGCTGGGTTTGGATGTGGCGAGTGTGAGCTGCCTACCGGACAGCCCAGTGAATCGAAACAGTAGTCTGGAGTTGAAGAGGAAGGTCTGGGCAAGGTCCTCATCTGGGAACCATTATCATGGAGATGATACTTAGAGCCATGGCACCCTGAAAGGTCAGCTGGGGAATGAGTCAGTCTAGGGAAGGGAAGACATCCAATTAAATTGACTTTGCTTCTCTGGCAAAGGCATCAGGTTAAGGATTTAGAGACCCCTGATTTCTTTTTGAAAAACACAAAGCATGGTGACCATGGCATGTCAGCACACCTGAGCTGCAAACGGGGGGAAAAAGATAGAATGCATCTCCTCCTATACTAAGAGGCATGGATGGTGCTCATTAATGACAAACATCTGTATGCTCGTGAGCAGAGCGGGGGTGGAGGGACAAGGGAACACAGGGGTCCCCTCCTGAGCAGCTGATACCTTCAAACACACTTTTAACATATTCAAAATGGGAGGAAATGATGACAATATGCATCTTCCAAAGTACTGACAACCTCTGACACAAACTACTGAAGTCGATTTCAGTTTCTATACCACACACACTCCCAAGCATACTGCAGGTACTTTCTAAACAGCTGATGAATGAATGATATGTATATTTCTAACTGAACCTAGAAAATTTGGGACCATGACTCCTTTACAGCTCAATAAATATCCAAAATTACTATCTCATGAGACACAGATATCCCAAGTGGTTCAACCCCCTCCTTTCACAGAATGAGACGTGCTGCCTGGGATAGTAATAAATTGTGAGTGAGCTCTGGTTCCCTTCTGGAAGAAATGAGGGCATGGCTCCTGCCATTCATTTCTCCCCCAGTGCCTGGGATAATGCCCTGTGCAGAGCAAATACCTAATAAATCTAAATGAATGTCGAATGAATGAGTGAAATAAATATTCATTAAAAATTAACTGGACAGTTAATTCAGGTCACTCACTGGAAAAAAGAAAAACAGTGAAACTAGAAAAGTATCTTTTTAATTTAAAAGGTTAATTAAGGACAAGGTTTTAAAAACTATTTTGGTGGCTTAAGTAAACCAAGCACAACTGGGGTTCAAAACAGCTGCAATTTATAACTCTGAAAACGTTCCATTATGTTCCACAAATTAGAAGAAGAGGAAAAGCTGCCTGATTCGTTTCATGATTCTAGTATAATCTCAATTCTAATTAAGTAAGAAAACAAAATAATAGGCCTTCTTCATTTATAAACATAGATGTGAAAATTCTAAATGAAATGCTGGCTAACTGAATTCAATGGTGCATCTTATGTATAATACATTATAATCAGCTGGTGTTCATCCCAGAAATGCAAGGATGGTTTAACGTCAGAAAAAAATGTGTCAATGTAATGCATCACAAGGGCAAATGAGGAAAATCATGTGACTGTCTCAATAGATACAGAAGAGACATGATAAATGTCAGTAGATCTAGGTCAGTTCTCCAAATGACGTATTAGTCAGATGATCGATTTCCTGAATTTATAAAATTTTCTGATTCGCAAAGGCATGTTTCTTTTTACTATTTAAGATATTACCACAGCAATTTGATCACAATCTCTCTTAACACTATCCCTACATAATTTATGGCTGTGCCACTCAAAGGCAGTATTTTGTGCTATGTCTAAAATCTAATCTGGCATTAAAACAAACTAACAAACAAATCTTCTGCAACAGAATGGAGTGATAATGCCAGTAAACAGTATTGGTTCCATATACACAGTTCTTTTAATAACATTTAAGTCCAACATTTTATAAATATTAGTAGAATTATTTTCTCCTAGTTTTGCCTTATATTTTTATTTGTATAAACGGGGCAGGGGCACGAGGAAGACTAACTAATAATCAGTATGCTATACATTATTTAAGTAGTTACTTGTGTAAAAAGCTCTATCTTAATACCTTTGCAAAAATGTAAGGATTTCCCATTTTAACACATTAAATGAGGTCTTAAATGCACCTGCACTCATTCCTGGTGTGCATTTCATCAGTTTTTCAAACCTAAACAGAGTCAGGGCCTGTCCAGCACACTGATGAATGAAAAAGCAAAGGGAAAGCTGCTAACACAATGCAGTGGCATGTATCTTGACAGGGCACACAAAATCTGAAGTCTCATCATATCCTTGTGCCTGCATTCTGAATAGTGTACATTTACATTGTTTACTTAGCAATTCTTTCTTGAGAATTTATAAACTTAACACTAGTTTCTAGGGACCAAGAAATACAACAGTAAATACAACAGGCTTAATTCTGGAAGGAGGCAGATACTAAACAAATATGCAAATAAATACATTATATATTAGGTAAGGGGGTTAGAGAAGGAGTAGTGGATGCTGTTTGATATTTTATAAAGGATGGCTAGGGAAGTCCTCTCTCAAAAGTTCATATGTGAGCAGAGACCTGAAGGAAGTGAGAGCAGGAAAGATATCTGGGAGAGGAACTGTCTAGACAGGGGAGGACCTGAAGTAGGGAATGTGCTTGCCATTTCGGAGGCCTGACACCCACATGTGCATGTATGTGTGGAAGAAAGGGGCAGGGGGGACACACGATCATGCAGGACTTCCAGGCAAGTAAGCACCATGACTTTTCCCTTAGCATAATATTTCTGAGGGCCACTCATGTTGTTGCATGTACCAATATTCTGCACCTTTAACTTGCTGAGCAGTATTCCAGCAATTTGTTTATCAATTGACAAATTCATGAATATGTGGGTTGTTTCCCATTTGGAGCTATTATGAATAAAGCTGCTATGAACATCTGGATACAAGTCTTTGTGGGGACATATGTTTTCATTTGTCTGGGACAAATCCCCAGGAGTACCGTTGCTGGGTCATATAGTGAGTGTATGTTTAATTTCGTAAGATATTGCCAGAATGTTTTCGGAAGTGGCTACATCCTCTTGCAGTCCCGCCAGCAACATATGAGAGTTCCAGTTTCTCTGCATACCTGCCAACACGTGGTATCATCCGTTGCTAGGTTAGCCCTACTGATGGATGCATAATGGTATATTTCATTGTAATTTAACTTGCATTTTCCTGAAGACTACGGATACTGAGCATCTTCTCATGTGCTTCCTGGCATTCATATATTTTCTTCGGTGAAGTGGCTTTTCAGATCTTTTGCCTTTAAAAAAGAAAAACTGGGTTGTCTTCTTAATACTGAGTTGTAAGGTTCTTTACATATTCTGGCTGCAAGTCCTTTGTCAGATATATGTTTTGTAAATATTTTCTCCCCGTCTGTGGCTTGCCTGTTTTCTCAACTGTGTCTTATAAAGAACAAAAGTTTTTTTTGATGAAACTAAGCCCATTTATTTTTTTTTAATTTATTTATTTATTTATGGCTGTGTTGGGTCTTCGTTTCTGCTTGAGGGCTTTCTCCAGTTGTGGCAAGTGGGGGCCACTCTTCATCGCAGTGCACGGGCCTCTCACTATCGCGGCCTCTCTTGTTGCGGAGCACAGGCTCCAGACACGCAGGCTCAGTAGTTGTGGCTCACGGGCCTAGTCGCTCCGTGGCATGTGGGATCTTCCGGGACCAGGGCTCGAACCCGTGTCCCCTGCATTGGCAGGCGGATTCTTAACCACTGTGCCACCAGGGAAGCCCCCGAAACTAAGCCCATTTTAATCACATTTTTTCTTTTACAATTCATGCTTTTTTGTCTTAAGAAATCTTTCCCTACTCCAAAGTCATAAACTTTTCCTCCTATGGTTTCTTCTACAAGTTTAAGAGTTTTAGCTCTCATATTTAGGTCTATGATCCATTTTGAGTTAATTCTTCTGTATGGTATCAGTTGAGATTTGCTTCTTTTTTCCATACAGATATCCAGTTGTTCGAGCATCATTTATTAAAATGATTATCTTTTCCCCATTGAATGACCTTGGCACCTTTATTAAAAATCAATTGGCCATATAAATGTGAGTCTATTTCTGGACTCTACTCTGTTCCATTAATCTATACCTCTACCCTTATACCACCAGACACTATCTCGATTACTGGGGCAAAGCAATTTTAAGATGTCTCTTGGAAATGCAAAAATTAGATATCTAAGTCTAATTATAGTTTATTCATATATCCAGTCAGCAAATAAATGTGAGAATCTGAAGATCAGGGGAGGGATTGGAGATACAAATTTGGAAGCCATCGGTTTAGAGATGATATTTAAAGCAGGGGACTGGGGGACATTCCCCAAGGTTTGTCCCCATTATCACACTTTGGTCAGCTTGTGCTAATAAAGTACAGTCTCCCCAACCTCTCCGATCTGTAAACAGTTAGGTTCCTATCCCTAGCAGTGCCAACAGAGTCCAATACAACTCTAATTTGGATCTGCCAGATTTCCAAGGACCAAAAAACTGAACCCTATGAATCAGAGCCCCAGATTCAGCCCAGAGGCTCAGGAAGTCACTCCAGTTTCCAAAGTCTCAGCTCTCAAATTTGGAAACATGGCAGTACAGTAACTAGCCCAAATCACAGGGTTGCTTGTGAACAACTAATTACAGTAAAATGTAAACATTTAGAAATAGCCTCATGAGGAAAGTACAGCCATCTTTCTTCCTACTGAAGGGTGTCTGAGTTTCATACAATTCATTTCCATACTTATTGATTGTGCTTAGTATCAGCTGCAGAGAACACATGCTAACAATTTCTGGACAGGTCATCTTGAGCCCAAATGACCCCACAGACTCTGAGGCCAGACTGACCCCACGACTACATCAACTGAGGATCATGGTGAGTGCCTAAAGGGTGCGCAAGACTCCATGCTGACGTGGCAGAGGTCACCACAGCAGAGGATCTCCTACTGGAAATAGATAATACAGACATGGAAATACTTGGAATACACTCCTGGCACATACAGCAGGTAGATACATACCTAGCATAGAGCAGGTACTGCATAAATACTTGGTGAACAAACAGACACACACAAAACAATAGATATTTGTATAATAAGCCGAGAAAAGAGAGAATCTATATCAAGTTTTCTGATAAAGTGAAAATTGACACTGCATATGGAACAGATGCAGTCGTAGAAAAACGATTACATGAGCGGCAGAATGCTCACTCCCTGCACGTACCAGTCTCAGCATTTCACAGAAATGACTCATTAATCTTAGGAGGTAGTACGGTTATTAATACCATTTTTACTGGATAGCAAAGAGGCAGAAAGGCACTAAAATTATTTCCACTTTACAGATACGGAAACAAAGATCCACGTAAGTGGCAGGGCCGGGACCTGAACCCAAGGGATCGGGCTATGGGGTTCCCAGCCACGATGTCTGTCTTCAGAAAGCTTCCTTCACCTCAAGTATGAGACAGTAATCTGAAAATTCCTTTTCCATCATTTGTCATCTTAATACCACCTAACTCACACAAATTCAGAACACAAGCCCAGTTATGATGGAATCCACCAAGAATGTTAAGTTCAGTGTTGGCTGCAATTTCTTTACTTTGGGGTGTGAGTTCTGCCCATTACTTTTGGGAGTAGAGAATGGTGCTGAAGGAAAGATTCAAAACTTGAAGTCAATTCATCGTAAAGCATTTGTAGCTGCTGTGGCCATATCATCACTGGCAGCATTTGCCTCAGTGGAAATTTATATTATGGCTATTGTGCTTGGATGCTTAATTCAGATGGATGCAACAGTCAGGAAACAATATTTGGCTGGACATATTTACACAAGAAAATTAAAGAACAGACTGGTAAGTCACTGCTAAACCATGAATGCGCCCTGAATAATTATTCTTGTTGTGCACACCAGCCAAAACACACCCAGTTCACAACAGAGATACATGTAATTTTTCAACCTGCAACAATCTGCTAGAAACTGATTTTAGTAGTGGCCTGCCCTATGACATCTTAGAAATCAGATTTCTCATATGTAATTAGCTCCCAGCTCAATTCATCTGAGCCACATTCTATTATAACAATGGGGAAGGGGGTATGACAATCTCGAAAGGGAAAAAACAAGCTTTAATCTCATAATTCAATCTTAACAAGTATGAAAATAATTTGGAAAAAAAAGTCTCATTTCAAGGCACATTTCTATCATGTCTGCAAAGTTCTTAGCATAACATTCCTGCCATATGGTAAGTGCTTAATCAATGGCAGTTAATATTATTTCATTATCATTAATGTTTCTAGCAGGAATTCACCTCTCACTGAGTCTATTAACTTCCCTTGTTGGTCAAGATATGTACAAAAATTGGCGCAGTGGTTAAGAATCTGCCTGCCAATACAGGGGACAAGGGTTTGAGTGCTGGTCCAGGAAGATCCCACAGGCCGCAGAGCAACTAAGCCCGGGCACCACAACTACTGAGCCTATGCTCTAGAGCCTGAGAGCCGCAACTACTGAGCCCACGTGCCACAACTACTGAAGCTCGCAGGCCTAGAGCCTGGGCTCTGCAAGAATAGAAGCCACCGCAATGAGAAACCCGTGCACTGCAATGAAAAGGAGCCCCTGCTCGCTGCAACTAGAGAGAGCCCACGCGCAGAGACAAAGGCCCAATGCACCGAAAATAAATAAATAAATAAATTGATATTTAAAAAAAGATACATACAAAAATTTAGTAAAACTTAAGATATGGACTTGCTTCACTGTGAGCAATTATGTCCTATATTAAAAATAGCAAATAGGTTGATTTTCATTTGTACTTTTCATACTAATATCATATATAATATGATATAAATAGCCTTAAACAACAGAACGTTATATTTATAATATGTATAACACAAGATACATAAAAATACAACTATACGTTAACAGTAGCAAATAATATTCTCTTCCAAAATTGTGATTAATCCGGGTAGGCTAATATTAGCTTAAACAACTCCAAGTGCAATGGCACAAGTCCAAGTGCAATGGCACTAGTCAGACGGCTCTCCTCCAAGTGGTGACTCAGGGACAGGCCTCTTCCAACTTCTGACACCACCATTTTCCCACATGACGTCCAAAATCACAGTAGAAAGGGAGAGTGGGAGATTCTTCTGGGCCAGGCCTGGAGGGAACATGCATACTTCATGTCCATCCCATCCACTGGCCACCCACACAACACCAACCAAGCTGAAAGAAGGTCTGTGTGCCCAGGAGGAAAATGAAACAGGGTTCGGAATCATGTAATATTTTCTCTGCCACAAATATTCTCTACATATGCAATTAACATTTGCCTTGTATTTTACTAATGTTTACATTACACTTTTGATGATGTCTTATTTACTCATCACTAGAAAAAGTTGAAAAGTTGCCATTGTTATTGCCATTTTACAGATGAAGAAACTGAGGCTTGCAGAAGTCATTTAGTGTCCAAGCAGGTGAGGGATGCAGCTAACACACACATTCCTGCCCTGTGGATGCAAATCCACAAGTGCAAATCAAGCCCTTGCCACTATTCTTTGCATCGTACTAAACTTTAAGAACAATGGAGTAGTGGTGGCCTCGAAGAATGAGTTTGGGAGTGTTCCTTTCATGCAAAAGAATGAAATTAGAACACTCCCTAACACCATACACAAAAACAAACCCAAAATGGATTAAAGACCTAAATGTAAGACCAGACATTGTAAAACTCTTAGAGGAAAACATAGGAAGAACACTCTTTGACATAAATCACAGCAAGATCTTTTTTGACCCACCTCCTAGAGTAATGGAAATAAAAACAAACATAAACAAATGGGAACTAATGAAACTTAAAAGCTTTTGCACAGCAAAGGAGACCATAAACAAGACGAAAAGACAACCCTCAGAATGGGAGAAAATATTTGCAAACGAATCAACGGACAAAGGATTAAGCTCCAAAATATATAAACAGCTCATGCAGCTCAATATTTAAAAAACAAACACCCCAATCAAAAAATGGGCAGAAGACCTAAACAGACATTTCTCCAAAGAAGACATACAGATGGCCAAGAGGCACATGAAAAGCTGCTCAACATCACTAATTATTAGAGAAATGCAAATCAAAACTACAATGAGGTATCATCTCACACCTGTTAGAATGGGCATCATCAGAAAATCTACAAACAACAAATGCTGGAGAGGGTGTGGAGAAAAGGGAACCCTCTTGCACTGTTGGTGGGAATGTAAATTGATACAGCCACTATGGAGAACAGTATGGAGGTTCCTTAAAAAACTAAAAATAGAACTACCATATGACCCAGCAATCCCATTACTGGGCATATACCCAGAGAAGACCATAATTCAAAAAGACACATGCACCCCAATGTTCACTGCAGCACTATTTACAATAGCCAGGTCATGGAAGCAACCTAAGTGTCCAACAACAGATGAATGGATAAAGAAGATGTGGTATATATATACAACGGAATATTAGCCATAAAAAGGAACAAAATTGGGTCATTTGTAGAGATGTGGATGGACCTAGAGTCCGTCATACAGAGTGAAGTCAGAAAGAGAAAAGCAAATATCATATATTAATGCATATATGTGTAATGTAGAAAAACGGTACAGATGAACCGGTTTGCAAGGCAGAAATAGAGACACAGATGTAGAGAACAAACGTATGGACACCAAGGGGGGAAAGCAGGGGTAGGGGTGGTGGTGGTGGGATGAATTGCGGGATTGGGATTGACGTGTATACACTAATATGTATAAAATAGATAACTAATGAGAACCTGCTATATAAAAAATAAAATAAAATTCAAAAAAACAAAAACAAAACAATCAAGTAACCGTGATAGAACAGATTTACAATAGAACTCGGTTACCTTTTCATTTTCACCTCACTGTAATTCAATATAATATAATCTCATGAAAGAGGTACCATCACTATACAGTTCTTAAAGGTGGAATCAGTAGACCATTTTGAGCAGCAAACCACATTTGACTAGTAAGCAGTCGTGTATTAGTTATTTCAGGGAGTGTTTGAAAAATAAAATGGGAATTAACATGGCCAAGAACCCAAAATGTGACCTCTAATTCTTATTTTGGAGATCCAGACACAGGTACAGATATGGGTATGATTAAATTGAAAATGAATGATGTGGAAAAAGAAGAGTCGAGTTCCTAACCCTGTACCTTTAACTAAAAGTGAATCCCGCACCTAACATTGGTTGCCATGGCGACAGCGAGCTGGATGTCACTTGAAGACAGGTCAGAACACACTGCTAGGGACTCAGCCCAAGGCACCCAGAGCTTGCCATAGGGGTAGCTATTTGGAACACCGTCTTCCAACGACAAGATGGCCTTCTTGATGTAAGAGTTCAAAGCACAACCTTAGAGAACTAGATTCATACTTGTTGGCCAGAAGCCAGGCAGATGAACTGCCCACAGTTTCCTTCTCCATATTCTCTGTCTAGCAACAATATTTCCATGTTCAGGATGGAACAGATTTTCCCAGCGTTTAAAGTAATGCCTTCTCCTTTCAAAACAAGGAAGAATGTGCAGTATTAAATCTGGATTCCAGAAACCCTGGCAAAGGGTGACCTTGTGTCCAGAAGTTTATTGCCAAGGTTCCAGTTTATGCCCACCAGGCCCAGAGCAAGGTTCCAGATGCTGCAGCAGCTTTCAGCTCCAATGGGTTTTGGCTGCAATAACTATCTGGTGACTGATTTACTCCACCATTTCCTTTCTCTTCATCAAAATAATTCTACACAAATCATTTCCATGTTTCCAAAGCAAAAGTAGGGAAAAAACAAACAAAAACACACAAGTAAAAAAAAAAAATCCGAAGTTAAAAAAAAAGCCCACAAACAGGGAAGGATTTGCTATCCAACATTCATTTCAGGAAAACATCAGGTGGAATTAGGCAATGTAATGGGCAATTTGGTCTCGACTTCCCCATCAGGAACAACGCCTGCACACACACACACACACACACACACACACACACACACACACACACACACATCCACTCCCAGGCGATCCCCTGCACCAGACCATGGGCTTCTAGTGAGACTGAATTCCTGTCAGGAGGGCAGTTTCATTTTTGCTATACCAACATAATGCTTCATTACACCAAGACATAGCACTCTCCAATCTGCCAGGTAAATAAAGAACGCAGCTTAAAATGTACAGTAACATTTAAAATGCGAAGCATTTCCACCTTAAATGAATGTGTGTTGTACCAACCCCTTCCCGTGGCCGAGGCTCCACTGGCCTTCCACGAGGCCCATTAGTTCCTCCTGGGCGGTCCCCCAGCTCAGTGCAAAGCTCCCAGCAGGTGCTGTAACTGCCACTCATTTAAACACCTCGCAATACACTCTGCATCGCCAACAAGGGCATGGGGAGCTGCCTCCACTTTTGTTTTGTGGGCTATTTGATCACCAGAAAGAATTTCAAGCCACTTGAGGTAAGTAAATCCAGTTACTCATCTGAGTCAGCAAAGACGCTAGGCTTGTCATAAGCCAACAGAAGCAAGGCTCGCTCGCCCAGAAGTAATCAAGGGATCTACTCGAGGACTCGGTGGACCATCCCAAAATTACTGGCCATGAGCCACTGAAGTGATGAAATGAAACAGCCCACCTTCAGTTTCTTAAACAGTGCCTGGAAGGTCTCATGACTAAATGAGAAGTCACACTGAGCTAAGCAATCCTCCCCTGCTACATCTCCTCCCACACTGATCCCCTCTGTCTGAAATGGTCCTTAATGTGCATTAGAGTCTCTTGGCCAGAGTTTAAAGAAGTACTTATGTTTATTTGCTACCAATTAAATGTGGCAATATTAAATAGAATTTCTAGGAAAATATAAGGCATCTACCAACACCACCAAGTTTTGGTATTCTCTATGTGACCATTAAAATAAATACTTACCTTGGCTATAATGAAAGAGTCAACTCAAAGCAACCCAATCCTGACATTCAATAATATCACCTAAGATTTGAATAATATTTGACAGTTTACAAACAGTTTCTATATTTGATCTTCCTAAAAGCTTGGCCTGGGAGGTGGGCAGAGCCCCTCCATTTTGCAGCTGACCAAACTACAATGAGGAGAGATGAAAACAGGCCTCAGACCTAGTGAGGTATTCTGACTTTAACCACACCGATCTATCGCAACATCCACTCTGAGACCTCAGCCATGCCAGAAACAGGGCAACAAGAGGTTGCTTTTAATACCAAAGAAAGTCAGCATGATGTCCAGCTTGGGAAATATGAAGTAGGGAAAGACAAAAAGATGCTTCCAAATTTTAAAGGGAAAAAAATCTCTCGGTTAACCTTCACTACTCCATCATAAATAAAAGCAATGCTTGGGTATCCCCTGGACCTGTGTCAGGCCCGGGTCTGTGCTGTCTTCCTCATCTCAGGCCACACAGACATCTGAGCCCGGCTGTGGGTTCTACGTTTATGGGCGGCCGCATGAAGGACATGACCACCTAAGCCCCATGGCAGGTTAAGCAGCCTGATTGAACGTTGCTGCTAATTAAGGGCCCCTGTTGTCTGGCAGGACCACCGCGGTACCTTCTTCACTTGTTCATGACCACAGCACCTCACTCAGAAATTAACTCTTGATGAGTGCAGACAGGGGCCCATCTGGTCCTCCCGAGTCCTCCCAAGTAGATAAATGAAGTGTAATAACACTGTTGCTGACTGCCAAGGGAAGAGGGGCTCTCCGTGACCTCTTGGTAAAATCCAGAGTATACTTTTACCGTGACTTAATTCTCTGCACTAGAGATATTTAGTGCAGCCAGGAATGGTGTGAATAGGCCAATGGCCACAGGGAGAGCATTGAGAAGTTCATCACCGAACGTCCACTTCATTAAGTAAGAGCTAAAACAATAAAGAGGCAACGTTTGAGAAACTAATTTTCAATTGGCAAATATTTTCCTGAGGTGAGAGGTGCTATTTTCCCCATAACGCTTCACAGGTCTAGGGACAATGGAGGCTTCTGTTACGGTGTGCAAACTGTACAATCATGCCGCTCAGGTTTAAAATATTAAACACTCATTTTCTAGAACTTATAGAGGAAATCTTTCCCCAAAGCTCTGTTTAAAAAGAGGAAAATAGTGGTTATTATTGTCTGGACCTTCCAGACATAGAAACTAGATAGATATGTTCTGGTTCACACAGCAAAGCTGCAGCTCAGGTGGGACCAGAATCCAGGAGTCTCGCTCCTCAGTTTTGCACACTCTGGTCAGAGAATTCTCCACCATTTTATCTCAGGAGGTCAACTTGCAGCAGGTGGTGATGGGGAGAGCTTGGGGCCAGGAGACTGGAGAGCGGGCTTGGTCACAGCCTCACTGCACTGGCCCACAGAGAACAACTCTAAGTGTGGCTCCTGAAGGTGACTAACTCCTTGAGAAGTGACAAAGGGACAAAGAAAGCAGGCTGCAGACCATGACTCTGGAGCCTACATCACAATGAAGCCACATCTCTCTATGACTTTTGAAAGGCACAGGGGAGGTCTCCAAAGAAAGGGATTAAATGACAGCAATAGTCAGTTTATCATCTTCTGCTAACACATCAAAAAAGTGGTGACTGGGCTGGAAGCACAGGGAAAGTTGAAGAAATAGGCAGGAAAGGCATTTGGTGCCCTGATGAAAAATTTAAAAAATAAAAGGGTGCTCAGGACTTCCCTGGTGGTCCAGTGGTAAAGAATCCATCTTCCAATGTGGGGGACATACGTTCGACCCCTGGTCGGGGAGCTAAGGTCCCACATGCCGCAGGGCAACAAAGCCCGCACGCCACAACTACTGAGCTTGTACGCCTCAACGAGAGAGCCCACGTGCCACAAACTATAGAGCCCAGGCGCTCTGGACCCCACGTGCCACAACTAGAGAAGAGAAAACCCGCGAGAAACCCGAGCAGACCGTGAGCCGTAACGAGAAGATCCCACATGCCTCAACAAAGATGCCATGTGCCGCAACCAAGACCCGACGCAGCCAAAAAAATAAATAAGGAAAATAAATAAATAAAATAAATATTTTTTTAAAAAATATAAGGGTGCTGTGGAGAAACTATAATAATTTCCCCAAGAACCAAAGGTGGAAGGAGGTGTGAAGTGGGAGGAGTCAGGAAAGATACTTAATTGCTTTAAAGAGTGTATTAGGTACCTATGGTTGCACAGCAAATTAACCCAAAACTGAGTAGCTTAAGACAACACACACTTATTGTCTCCTAGTTTCTGAGGGTCAGGAGTCTGGGAGTGGCTCAGCTGACCACTTTTAGCTCAATATCTCCCACAGGTTGCAAGCAAGGTGTCAGCTGGGGCTATGGTCATTTCAAGGCTTGACTGGGAGACGGTCCACTTCCAAGTTCACTCACATGGGTGCCAACAGGCCTCAGCTTCGCATGGAAACGAACAACAGTTTCTTGCCATGTGAGCCTCGTCACAGGGCTCCTCACAGCACATCGGCTTGCTCCTCCCAGAGTGACGGCTCCAAAAGACAAAGAGGCTGAGAAAACACTAGCAGGACACAAGTCACAGTCCTTTTTTGAAACCTAACCTCAGAAGTGACATTCCATTACTTTTGCCATATTCTATTTGTGAAAAACGAGCCATCAGGTCCAGCCCATGCTCAAGTAGAGGGGCTTACGGAAGAGCATGAACACCCAAAGGCAGAGAGTACTGGGATCATCCCAAAGGCTGCTTACCAGAGATTCCTTACTCCCTGGATAAACCTAGAGATTAATTCTTCCACAGTTAGCCTCTTCAGACTATATAACTGGGCTATGCGTCAGCAGTATCATCTTCACATTCATCATTTACTCTCATATAAGCGGGAAGATCTTTACCTAAGGTGTGGAGTTTGAAATATAAGGAAAGTGGAACACACATGCAGGACTGGTGTTGCTTTTAGGCACAGCTGCCTGGAACCGGCTGCCCTGGGTGCTGTCAGTGGCTCTTCCTTTCATGTGACCTGCCCACAGACTATGGTGGCTGAGCTCTGCACCCTTCAAGAGAGTATGTACCGAGAGACATATCCTCACAATAATAACCACTAACGTTTGTTGAGAGTGTACGACGGCCAAGTACTGAGTCAAGACTTTATACCCGTCGTCACCTTTAATCCTTACAATGAAGCTTCGCTATAGATGAGGAAGCAGGGGTGTCAAGCAGGAGGCATGATTTCCCATGGTTAGGGGTCCACCGATTAGTGCGACTAGTTGATGATTAGCTCCTGGGGATTCTCTGCTGCATTAGGGTGGACAGACATTAAGAGACTGAATGGCTATACTATGTACGTATCACATGACTATATGCTTTTTAAGAATCAGTAAAAGCTATTAGAAAAAAATTAAACTTAGTAAAGTACTATACAAAATGAGACTACAGAAAAACTAAGTGTTATTGTACGACTATGTACTAGCAATAGCTAAAATAGATTTTGTGATAACCTATGCTCATTGTAGAAAATATAGGAAATGTAAGAAAGTAAGACTAAGACACGAAGTCACCTATGATTCTACCACCAAAAGGCATTTTGGTACATATCCTTTAACCTTTTTTCTATATTGTGTGGGAGTGTGAATATATCATCATATTTTTTAAAAACTGTCATATGACAGCAGCTGAATATACTGCTTTTTCCACTTAACAGAACACTGGGAGTGTTTTCCCCATATTAATAAATGTTTTTCTTTTTTTTTTAATTTAATTAATTAATTTATTTATCTATTTTTGGCTGCATTGGGTCTTCATTGCTGTGACCAGGCTTTCTCTAGTTGCAGTGAGCGGGGGCTATTCTTTTGTTGCGGTGCACGGGCTTCTCATTGCGGAGCACGGGCTCTAGGCGCGCGGGCTCAGTAGTTGTGGCTCGCGGGCTCCAGAGCGCAGGCTCAGTAGTTGTGGCGCACGGGCTTAGTTGCTCCGCCGCGTGTGGAATCTTTCCAGACCAGGGCTCGAACCCGTGTCCCCTGCATTGGCAGGTGGATTCTTAACCACTGCGCCACCATGGAAGTCCCAAGATCTTGGTTTCTAAATAACATTCCACACTAAAAGGAATCAGAGTTCCTTACATAAATGTAAAATATAAAAATGGTCAATTCTAGAGCCAGGTGCAAGGTGTGCCTGTGACATCTTGTTGGACCAGAGAATAAGAAAGCACTCAAAGACAATGAGAGGAGGCAGGAGTCTAAAGGACATGGAAATCTGTTTGAAAGGGATACCACTGGCCAAATCTGGGACAACATAGCAGAGGATAAGCACTATAATTGATTAAAAAATAATAATTCATAAATCCATAGTGCTGGCTGAGAGACAGCAAGAGAGAGGAAGAAAGAGAAGTCATTCATTTGTTGTTCTAGAGTGACTATGATATCAACTTCCTACTCTGAAAATGATTCTTTACAGAATAATGCCAACTAATAAATGCAGAAGAAAAAAGAGATAAGAAAATTCACCATTTTGCAAACCTTAGAGAATTGATTCAGGCAAGAATCACTAAGGTTACTGGAGAACAGAATATTGCCTGTTGCCAAAGTAATGTTCCATAGATTACTTACAGGAAAAGACTTTCATGATGGAAAGAGCAGGCAAGCGAGCAGCTCACCAAGGGATCAAACTTAGCGTCACTACGAATGGTCAATATGATGTGAGACAATATGAAGTACACAGTATCACTGATGAAGTGTTCTTGCCCCAAATGTTTAATCTGAATCAAATCAAGTTTTTAGACCTAACTTCCAATTTACAAGAAATCCAGGGGCTAGAGGGACAAAAATGTCACCATGAGAAAACAGTCAAATCCAGAATGTGGGACATTCTTTAAGATAACTGGCCTGGTCTCCCCAAAACCCTGATGTAATTTTTAAGAGGATGAAAGAAACATAATAAACAAGTACAATGCACAACTGTGACTGCATCCTGGTTGGAAATAAGCAGCAACACAAGACAACTGAGGAGATTTGAATACAAAATGGATAGTACTGAATTAATGTTTATAAGAAATATTGGCATTGTGCTTATGTAGAAGAAAATCTTTACTGGTAAGAGGTGCACGCTGAAGCCTTTAGGGGTGACGTGAAAAGATGTCTACAACTTACTTTCAAATGTTGCACCCAAAGGAAAAAAAACAAATAAAGAAAAAAAGGACAAAACATAAACAATGGCTGAAACTAGATGTTGGATATACTGGTACTCACTGTACTGTTTCTTCAACTTTCCAGTGTATTTAAATTTTTTCATAATAAAAATTTGGAGAAAAATTCTAGTCCACTCTTTCACATGGTTGTGACTCTAAACCAGAGATTCAATTCAGATGAAAGTGATTTTTGTGGTCAATCTTGTAACAGTATCTAGGTGACAAGCCAACCACTGGCACTGTCTACTCTGAAAGCAGCTTAGAGAAGAGTGATCGGTAGGTAATTCCTGTCCCTCAGTACGGTCAATAACTTCTTGACCCAAGACACTGGGAAAATAAAATGCAGCACCTCTGAGGAGGGAGGGATCACTGGATAAAAGTGAGGTTTCAATGCTGTTAATTCACATATTCACAATGTTCACCAACTGGCCTGCAGTATGTCAGATGCTGGGTTAAACACTGGACATATATACCCCAGCCCTCAAGGAAATAGTGTAGTCAGGGAGAGAGAAGAAAACAGGCCAGGACAAGTCAGTGGAATAAACAGGAGTCAAGGAGAGAACTGGAGAGCAAAACAAGAAGCGGCAGGGGAAGAGAATGAATGAATGAATGAATGAATAAATAAATAAAAAGAAGCACTGTGGTAGCCATGGGGAGGTACCACTCAGATCTCCTGCAAGAAAATCTAGTTGACTGACAGCTTCCTGCCACTGCCAGGATACAGTGCAGTTCCAGGCCCACATATTAGGTGCACAGTCAGTGTTTAGTAAACAAATAAATAAATCTCCATTACCCATGCTCTCCCTGGTCCCCGCCAGCACTTCAGATAACGGTGCTGCTCACATAGGTCTCAGTTCAGATTATCTAGTATGGCATAACAAACCACCTGCAAAGGTTAGTGACGTAAATAACCCCGTCATTTAATCTGCTCACAGATTTGCAGTCTGGGCAGATGTGAGCAGTAGTGTCAGCTGGGGCAGCTCCACTGGGCGTAGAGGAGCTACTGCCAAGATAGCGAGCGCACATGGCTGGCTGGTTGGTGCTAGCTGGGAGTTCACCTGAAGCTGAACCAGGAACTCGGCTCTTCTCCATACAGCTACCTGGGCTTTCTCACAGCATGATGACTAGGTTCAAGAGCAAGTGTTCTGAGAGACAAGAAGTGGAAGCCACCAATATGCTGAGGCCTGGGCCCAGAAACCAGTACCGTGTCACTTCTACCACACTCTATTGGCCCAAGCAGTCAGTCACAGAGCCTACCCAGACTCAAGGAGAAGACACATGGACCCTACCTACACACGGAAGGCTCAATCCTAGCCACATTCTCTTATTTTGAAATAGGCTATTTAAGAACTGAAAGGGTATATTTACCTCAAACCAGAGTATATACATATACACCCACACATCAATATCCACTATGTATGGCATTTCTTACCTAGAGTTTGGTAACAAATCATGGGCTCTCCTTACCAAGTCAGAGAAGGCTTTGGAAAAGAATGTACATTGTCTTTCAGCGTAAGAGCAAACCTGACAAAAGTCTCCTTAATTAAATTCAATGTTCATTCATTTAGTCAACATTTATTGAGCAATTACTATATGTTGTCTTAGCAGCTGCAGGGAATACAGAGCTAACCAAATATGGTCGTTATTTTCAAACTGGTCACAACCTAGCAGAGAGCTAAATACACATACAATTAATTCTGATGAGATGGAATTCATGGATGCCAATAGTGAGCAAAGCCCAAGGACCCAAGCAGAGAAGGGGAAGGAAAGGTAGAGGGTGTTAACACTCCCCACATTCACCCAGAAGGTGTCTACTTATGTCTTCATTTCTCTCTGTCATCTCCAGCGGGCTTCCAGCCCTATTCTCTGGTCACATAGAATTCCAAAATCCAAACATATTCAACATAAGATCCCTTTAAATTATACATCCCTGAGTCAATGTAATTTGAAAAATTACTATTAATTTTATACAATATTTAAACACTTTTTAAATCTACTGACTAAAACAACATATACATGCATGAAGTATAAACCGCACACCTGTGTCTACACAACAGTAGCCCTGGCCTTTCCCAATTCCCCACCCTGGTCTTATCACCTTCCAATTACAGACCTGAAACCAGATCAAACTGTTAACATCTGAATGTGTGCCCCTAAATTACATTTGACTCAAATATCACAATGACTCCCAGCTAGAAATTGATATGATTCTGAGAAGGCTACTTACTACCCGGGAACTTTGGTTGATTCCAGAAATCAAGATGGAGAACGATATCCTAAAGAATTATTATTATTACAATCATCAAGAGAAGTCAAAAAGCCTAAAAGATCTTACTCCTGAAGATGGTAAGTACTCTATTTTTGTGACTTCCCTTAATCGTATCTGTCTATAAGAGCTCCATCAACTCATTCTGTCATTTAAAATGTTTAAAGGCTTTGTTGCATATTAAGGATGGCCAGAGATTCCTAAACACTCCTTCCATGGAGAGGTGGGGGGTCTGTGTCACCTCCCCATGAACCTGGGGGGACTCTGTAAATATTCTGACCAGTAGAATACAGTGGAACAATTTCCCGGCCCAAGCCTTTAGAGACTGGGGGCTCTCGCTGCCTGTTTCTTGGGGCACTTTCTCTGGGAGTTTTGAGTTGCCGTGTAAAAGGTCTGAGAGCCTTGAGACCGCCATTCTGTAGAGGCCAATAGTTCCACCTGAGCACAGCCTTCCAGCCCGCCCCACCAAGGTGACAGACATGTGAGTAAAGTCATTTTAGCCTCTTCAGACCAGCCCATCCACCAGTGATTATCACCATGTGACCTCAGCCAATACCGCACAGAGCAGAATAACCCAGCCGAGGCTTGACCAAATTTCTAACCCAGAAAATTACAGAATATAATAAAAGTGTTGCTGTTATAAGCCATTAAGGTTTGGGGTGGTTTTGAATTGCAGCAATAGATAACTGGAACAAATTTTAATTTTGAAACCAAAAAATTTGGTTAAATGTATACAAAAATCATAAATGTAATCACATTTGGACTGTGAACTGAATATTCTTTTCACAGCTGACCCAGGTAGCAATGGGGCACAGATTGCTCCCATTTAAGACAATTTGTGATAGACTCTAAAATAGTACACGTCATAGAGTATTTAATGTAATTGTCTTACATCTTAACAAATTATCTCTTAAATGCCATTCATAATGTTTTCTAGTTTTCACACTTCCAACTGCCAAACATCTAGTCCCTGACTTATGGGATTCTATCCAGGGAGAGCACACTTTCACCCCTTTAATGATATAACTACCAAGCCCTTTAAACTTTTATTATTCTAGTCAATCGCCGTTCAAGCTAGTAGTGACCTGCTTATCTTGCAGGACAATGAACAGTATGCATCTCCTCAGTTTTAGAAATTGATCTTCAAAAACTAACCCACTGCAGGTCGGGTGAGGCCAGAGAGGCAGAAACCTCTGCACTCAGTAGGCTGAAACAGTGCCTCAAGGGCTAAGGAGCAAGGAAGGCCCAAACGTCACATTGTTACTAAGCCAGCATACCGTTCCCACTGCCTCTATAATGAACATATCATCTGGAATATTAGGAGAACCAGAGTCTCAGCTTTACAGTCTGGAAATTGGGAGATAACATGGTTTGACTCATAAAACTAAGTATGAAAATATTATTAATTTTGTAGTGGTCTTAGAGAAATGTAGTTCAAAAGTCAAATAATTTAGAGACCTCTTTCCCACTTATGACACCAATGAATCAAAATAGTAATAATTAATCTCTAAACTTTCAAAATGCTTGCTTTCAGTGTTCCCACATGCTCCTGAACATGATGCCTGAAGAAGCCCAGCAGCATGAGATGGTTTGAGATAGCAGAAAAGGCATAAGACAAGGATTTGGGAGCCATGCAGCTAGTGTGGATTGTCTATTAACCAGGTGAGTAGAGAGACAGATGACTACACACCGCTGAGTCTTGGTTTCTTAACCTGTAAAACCAGAGGGTTGAGGAACAGCTTGTTAAGGCCCCTTCTTTCTCTGACACTCTGTGATTCTTTACTATTCTAGAAATGGCTGGGGCACCTAGAACATTGGACAGCTCCTTCTGCCCTACTATGATCATTCTGCATAAGTAGAAAATTGCAAGGGACACAATAACTAGCCTCATGAACACAAGGACAGATGTCCTTCTACAAAGGACAAGGTGTTCGCATAGTCAGTTCAAGGTGAAAACTACTGAGTGCTTTTACAATCAACTCTGTATCTAAGATCTATTTAGTATGTGTCTCCTGCCTCTAACCTTCTTAAAGCCTGCTCAAATTGGGAGGTAATGGTTCTTAATGTATTTCATAGAGAGGGAAGAAAATATCTACCTTCTATGGTATTATTTACAATTTTTATAACACACAGAGTATGCTAACTAACAACATTTTAAAGTTCTATATCCTTTATATCATTCATGCTATACTTTATACTTTGACTTTTGATCAACTATTAGTTGCAGAATAGGACTGCCTAATACTGAAATCTACCAAGTTATATCTTACAATTTTAAATTTTAAAATAAGTTTTAAAATTGTGATGTGAGGCTTCATAAGCTCCCAAATGTAGCTCTCATTATTTTGACTCCAAGTATTTGTTTAAATTGTTAAGAAATTTATTTCCTCAACAAATACTATTTGTCAAATAAGTGAGTTTAAAATAAGAAATTATATATATAAAAGAGCAAGCGAAAGACCGTACAGAAAAGATGGAGAAAGAAAATCATTAAAATTTTCATTTGACTTTTCTTTCTCTCAAAAATAAAAACAAATCAAAACAAACAAAAAAATCAGATTTACAAGGAGTCTTGAATTTCCATTTTCTGGCAAAATTATAATACATATATTTGCAAATACATAAACCTCATGGATAATTTTGTTGCAGCTAGGAATATTCTTTTACCAGATTATAAATTTAGTCAGCATTCCTCTGTACAACCTACTTTATGATACTAAGCAATGCAAACACACTGCCAAACAACCAATGTTTTATTATTCTAACTTTCATTTCTTCCATGACATAATTTCCTGTAATAATCTCATTCATGCCTGAGTTCCAAAGACATTTTTATTTATGATTTTCAGGTCAGTATGCCAATAGCAGGAAGACCCATTCTTGAAAGGTTGAACTTATAGAATGAGTCCTGAAAGAATTCTACCACCACTGCTTATTTCCCAAGTAGGGATAATGTAAAAAAAGCAAATTTTAAAGACAATGGTTCTAATGCCATTTTTAGTTAAAAGCACTGGGAGATTTACAAAGATCAACTAATATGCCAATTTCTTTCAAATATTGCCAAAATTTGATGCCAACACAATTACAAGTTGGAAAAATGTTTAATGAATGAGGCAGTTCATAATTTCCCTTAGAATGTGTATGTACAACTTATTAAGTGGCATAAAAAGCAAATTGAAACCTTAAATCTATGATTCATTGCTTTAGGGCATTCGAGTCAAACTCCATCATCTGGAAGTACCTAACAATAAGAATACATGCATTAGGTCCAAGCTGTTTTAGTAACACCTGCAATACCTTCACCTAACGAGGCGAATAAACAAGAACTTCACGTTCCTCATCGAATAGGAAAACTTAACAGTTTTAATAATATAATAATATATTTAATAATAAGCCCAAATTCAAACCCTGTATAAATGGAAATACTCACGTGGAGGGCATTTTCTCTTCCAAATTTTGCTGTTCAACTCTGCCAGCTCCCTCACCTAAAGCCACCTAGTGGCAAAATGTGCCCCCAATCCTAGGTTGGTGTGGGTTTTTCCAGAGTATGACTTATTTTTGATAGTCTTAGGAGGCTCAGAAAGAATAAGGTATTGTTTTCTCTGATGTCCCCTGTCCTCATCCTCCCCAGCCCCCAACACACTTCACACCCACAAGCTAGGTCAGGAGAAGGATGCCGCTGAATTCTCACTCCAAATCTCAAATCCCACCCCTTTGAAAGTATTAGCCAGGTCAAAGGTAGGAAGGTGAATGGACGACTCTCCAGGCTCCCCCTCTAAAATCACTTGTTTAACTTATATACTATCCCTTTCCCCCCAAAAGGGTTATACTTTCATTTTCTTCCAACTAGGGTTGCCAGATTTTGCAAATAAAAATACAGAATGCCCAGCTAAATGTGAATTTCAGATAAACAACAGATAATTTATTAGTAAAGTATGTCCCAAATTTCACAGTAATACTTATACGAAAAATTTCTCTTATTTATCTGAAACTCAAATTTAACTACGTGCCCAGAAGCTATATATACTGGTGTAAGGGATGGCCTGGCATTCGAGCGAGGCACCAGGACCTTAGCTGACCCCAGATGAGGGTCAGAACATGACTACATTCTCACGTATCACAATGACATTGCCAAAGGCAGGAAGGCCACAGCCGCCAGTAGTAATCTAAGCGCTCCCCACTTAACGCTTTTTGTTTTATATCCACACCTGTGAGAGAAATAGGTGATAATATTTGCTTTTCCATGATTAGCAACCTTTTTCAAAAACTCTGACAATTATACTAATTACCGAAGCAAAGGATCAGAGAAGTCAGCTGTTGCCACTGCTCAGATCCCAGTAAGACTTCCATTAGCAAAAATTAAAGCTGGCTTTCCTCTTTCCTGGCAATCATTCAGGGTAAACTTGTTTGTCTGAATTACACCATGGCCGTCGTAGGAACTTTCCAGAGCAAAGAGTAAGCATTTGATACAGATAAAGATTAGATTAAAATGAAAGATTAAGCATTAGATAAAAGGATGCAACACATACCGTATTATTTTCAAAATGACAAGACTACTAACATGGAATCCTTTGATATAAAGGTAGATTATAAACACTGAACTTTCCTTTTTTACTAGCATTTAAAATTACTCTGCTCTTAGTATTTGTGTCTTTGCTCAGTCTGGACTTAACTGGGGTTTCTCTGCCCTTCCCTATAAAATGGAATCTTTTCTCCAAATGACACTACATTTGCCTTAATTTGATTTTCTGGGTTTATAGTGTTTTCATCTTCTAGAAACCATTGCTTGTACCATAGTTGTTATCAGTTCTCCAGTATTTGTTTGACTATGGCTCAAGATTTTTAAATTTTAAAAAAGAAGAAGAATTTAAACCTCTTAATTCACAAACACCTATTCTGCACCCACGGGGTATTTCTCTCCCTCACCCCACTCCACCTCCTTCCCCACCCGCTACACTGGGGCTTCTTGTATTTGACATCATACAATTCCCTGAATAAAGGAGACTGGAGTTTTGTTACCAATGAAACGAACTTTACATTAGAGACCTCCAAATTGTGGATTTGGTATAAGCTTCTTTGAAAAAGTACTACTCCATTATTGGGAATGTTTATGCCCAAAAAGAAGATTCTGTGTTCTATTGTGTCAGAAGCTTTCAAAGTGCAATTGTTCAATTTGCAAACTGCAATTGGTTAACCAAGCTAAACTTAATTAGTCCAACGATCCTACAGCCCACATCAAACCCAACTGTTTGATGTATTCTGCGAGGTGTCCAAGGCGCCTACAGCTGTCTAAGTGGCACAATGAAAAGGCAGCTAGGCTTACGTCTGGGAACTGAAATGAGCTGTTCTAAGTGGAGCTTTTCTTCCATTTTCTGAGGCTGCACTGCTCTGACCTTCTCCAAATCAATCCTTTGCGGATTAACATGTAAAGCAGTGTCGAATTAATTTCAGAAAGGGAATATGAGATCAGCCTAGGATCATACAAAACATCTAACTCCTAAATACACTAATGCTTCTAGCCATTCAATGAGAAGCTGTCAATAAAGGGAAAAAAGTCGGGGATGGGGGTGGCCAGAAGGATTTGAAGGTTGGAGTAATCTATCAGACTAGTTAGCACATTGCCTACTT
Organism: Balaenoptera borealis; assembly: GCF_965194805.1. Classification (NCBI taxonomy): domain Eukaryota; kingdom Metazoa; phylum Chordata; class Mammalia; order Artiodactyla; family Balaenopteridae; genus Balaenoptera; species Balaenoptera borealis. The sequence continues at coordinate 8,899,891 of NC_138862.1, read as the reverse complement.
CTGTGGCATGGCTAATGCATTCCTCTAGAAGTTAATCCTATTTCTAAAGACCCTCCCGCTAGGAGCACATAGGCCGTGATGAATGAGAACTAAAATGCATTAAAATTCTCAACAACTTCACCAAAAGGCACACTATTAGATTCTGAGTGTCTACAATAAGATGGTTCATTAAAAGTGCTGGTCTCAAAGAACCTGCTTTTGTCCCTACACATTAGGGAGAAAGGGTCCAGTGTGTCACTTGTGACACCTGCAGCCAAAATATTTTTACATTAGGTTGTCCAAGTAATCACATGAGAAACACATGAAATGGAAAGGGAAGGCCTTTTCCACAGGCTAGCTTAAATACCGTTATTATGCACCTACGCTCAGGGGAGGATATGTGCCTCCACGGCATTAGCCACACAACAGCGTCATTAAACCCACTTTTAAAAAATCAGACGTGAAAGAGCACTTATTCAATTTCCCTTGAAGAAGCTGCAGTGTTTGAACACTTCTTTTTCTCCCATTGTATTTTGCTTGTACTCAATTAAGAGATAATTTAGCCATTTATCACGACGTAGTTGAGGCTGAGCCTTTATACAGGCATTTAGTACAGCTTTTCTAACAGGCAAAAATCTGTAACTATCTCTGTAAGATAGTTACTAGCGGTGGGCCTAATACTGACTAGAAATTACATCTTGATGACTTAGTTTTTAGTCCCTGTCAACATAAATAGGAAAAGACTGGACTACCCTCAAGAATGACTACAACAAATTACAAAACAGTATCAATTCTAACAACAGAAATGCCAAGAATTAAACACTTGAGACAGTACAGAACTGAAAGGAAGCAGCAGGTGAGGGGGCTCTGAAAGACAAAAACACAGAGGAGGGAAGCACACCTAGAAATGGGAGGGACTCCATGAGAAGTATTTGTTAAATGAATTAATGAAAGAATGGAGTTGAACTTGGCTGTCGGGCTCAGGACATTTACGGCAACTCAATCGGCTCATGTTTTGCAAAAGTTCATCTTTGACGTGAAACACAAGGTTCAGTGGGCCGGGCCGGTGTGTGCGTGTGTGCGTGCGCGTGTGTGCACGCGCATGCGGGGGTGGGTGGGTAGGAGGGTGGGAAAAGCACAGACGGAGGTGTGATCACGTCCACTTTGTTTCTGTGCTTCACAACTTACATATGTGCTGCATTTATTCTATTGCGTGAATTAAATATTACACTGAAAAATTTGAAATTAATAGTCATTTCCTGAACTTTCATTTTCACATAAGCATCTATTACTTCTTTCTGATTTAATCAAACCTACTATAAACCATTTATCTGTCTAAACTATGTTGCATCTGAACATAATAATAAGCATGTTATGATACTAATAGTACCATTTATGGAGAGCTTCAAATAAGCACCTGTTTTACATAAATTATCTCTAATCCTCACAATCCTTCAGGTAGGTGGCATCCTTGTTTTACAGATGGAAACCTGAAACTCAGAAAGGGCAAGTTCACTGTTAAAGGTCACACAACTAGCAGGCACCAGAGACAGAAGTGAACTGAGATCTGTCAGACTCAAAAATCCAAGCTCTTTCCAATTCTCTACAAAGAAAAGAGCTGTCTGTTGTAGAAAAACAAAATATGGGTAACAGAATTTTTAAAAATCAATAGTACTTCTACCACCTCACACGAGGATTTGAGTGAAACTAGACTGAATCCCTTACACCCCAAAATATCTGGCATCCGTCATGCACATTCCACTCAGGGACGCACAATCCCCACGCAATACAGGGTGAAACAAACCGAACGGTCACCTTCCAGCATAAAGGACCGTGACGCAGGACAGAGTCCACCAGGTGTTGGTAGTTTTATTTCACAATGCTTTTACATCACCTTGGGAAGGTTGGCATTGTGAGGGGCGGGCTGGACACTGCATCCTGTATAATGTTTCCTTCTGCAGATTTGCCTTTATTTCCATCTGCCTTTTGTGCATAGTAAGAGCTCATGAGCATTAGGAAGAACAGAGAAGACAACTGTATTTCAATGGTTTTGTTGAATCACTGCCAAGAAGACTTATAAATGTGAGTTGACTTAAACTGGTAGACACTCATGCATCCATCCATTCATTCATTCATTCATCCAGTTAACTGGCAGCCCCAGCTAAGATGATCATTGTCACACTCACCAAAAAATAATGACAGAAAGAATTGGCCTGTGCCAACTCTGCGGAACCCTCCTCCCCAAATCTCATGTTCAGCACTTTTCTCTAGTGTGACCTTGCTGTCGTGATTTTAAAACAAGGTTTCAGTACTTCTCTAGCCTGAGTGTTCACACTGTCACCTCCTCAGCACATTAATGTCTTACATGATATTTAAACATTTGTTTAAAGGGGAAAAAAAAAACTTCAAGTATTTAATCTGAAGATTTAAGGCTTGTTGCTGAGGTTTCAGTACACAAATAGTGATTATACTAAAACCGATGTAAGTTTTAAGATACAAAGTCTAGAATTGTGGCCAAAATGAAAAAAGGAAAGAGAAGGGAGGAGAGAGGAAGAAGAGGAAGGGGAGAGGAGAGGTGGAGGGAGACGATGGAGAAGGGAAACTGGCACCTGGGTGCAGGGTCCCACGAGAAGCACAAGAATCATCAAGGGGCCTCCCTGATGAGGACAGAGAGCTGAAGCCAGCTGTCCTCACCTACCCACGTCCACCAATGAGCAATGTCAAGCCATGTGCGAGTGATGTAAATTACTGCTGATGTTATCTTTCTTTTAAGTATCATGTGGTGATGGAGGTTCAATCCTCATCAATGGATGAAGCACAGAGTGCACGAGGCATATCTGAACGATGGTTTTTTTTTAAAATCAATTTTTAATTTTGGAATATTTTACATTTACGTTGTTTTTTAACATATGGCAACCACAGTGGTTTTCTTTGTGATGGGCTTAGTGCAAGCGATGGCCACCAGCACTTCTACACATGGCCTCTCCAATCAAGCAATCAACAACTTGTTTGGGGATATACAGATAAAGACTTGGATGTAGATACACTATCTAGATACTACTATGAATTTTATCTCTTGTGGTATTACAGAAATATGGTTATATAAGGCAATTATCCATGCCCAGAAAACACGCAGAAAACAGAACAATAACAGGACAAGATCTGATTGTTTATGTTTAGTCATAGCAGGGTAATGATTTTTTTTTTTAAAGATCACTTTCTTTTTTAACTACCAATAGAAATAGCACTTAATCCAGAGTAAGGTTAAAAGAAATGAAAACACCCAAGTAAAAGTTAACATATCACTTACTAGACTCACCTGTTCTACAGATCAGGCCATAAGCAAGCAGGTTTTCTTGACCTGTGTGTGAGCCTGGATTGCTCTGCCTTTTTTTTTTCTTAAAGCACTTCCAAGTACAATAATGACTAATAGCTTTTTAATCTAATCTGAGATTCCACTGATCGTAGTACACATGCCAATTTCAGAAGTGTTAAATTGTGTGTTTTAGAACTGATGAAACAGTAATCAAGTTAAGCCCAAGCCAACCAAAACTACATTTCCTATTTATTTGGATAATGATGCACAATGCCAGCCAGAGAGTGAGAACTAGGTAAATATTTACTGGATCAATGGATGGTCTGGGAGGTAACACTCATCTGTTAACAAGAAATTACTTGCAGTTTGCTGACAAACCATCTTCTCTCCCCTCTGCACTTGCCCATATCCGGAACAGCCCTCTCCCTTCTCCTTTGTTGTAACGAAAAATCGGTTCAGTCATTTGGATACCTCTTCACTATGCATGATAACTTCCATGTAAACTAGAAATACTAATTTAACTTCCTTCAAGGATTCAAGAAGACATATCGAATCCTTTCATGTACTGTGGACTTGAAAATACGTGTATGTGTGAACTTCGTCTAGGATAAGACTAACAATAGTCCATTTACCAGCTTCAGATGTACAGGATGTGTATGTGCTCTTTCTCTGCATAGGGCAGGGAGATGGTACGTGCACAAGTATGCACAAATGTGTTTCAGGGCAAGACACGTGCTATGTAATTTACTTTATAGGTCCCCTACTACCAGGTTTACAGAGTCAGTATAAATTAGACCCAACTGGGTTTTTGTGTTTGCATTATCTAGATAAACACTTCTCTGCATTTGAACTATGTAGACCAGGCCTATTTAGCTACTCTCCCCTCCCATCCATACGGGGCAAAACTCAATTTCTTGTCTTCAGAAATTCTCTGTGTATCTAACACTATGACATCAAGAGAAACAAAAGAGCACTGACACCATGCTTGCTGGAACATCAACAAGGAGGATGGAGGACAATGAACAGAGTTGGTACTAACATATCATCAATTCTCAACAGAAACAACAGGGACAATGTCAGGTTGTCAGAAATCCATTAACAGGCCACTAAACCTGCAGGCTCCCTGGTAACATAGGTGGAGAGAGAAATCTTCTTATAACTTACTGATGAAAGCCCACTAACAGGCCGTCAAAGAGGCATCTCAGCCAACAGCCCATGGACTGCTGACCCTCTGCCCTCCTCACCAGGCTTCCCTGCCATGCTATAGGATGCCATACAATATTGTTAAAGCCACCTCTGCTATCTCATCCAGAATTTCTCCTTCTTCTAGGCTTTCCTGCACCATGCTATGTGGAGACTTCCTCCACAGGGGACACAGAACCAAAGGCAAAACCTAGGTAAAAGGTACAAACACAGCAAATGAGAATGAAGACACATGCACAACCCTCTTAGCCATGAAAGAAACAAATTAAAATAAAGGGTGACATATTTTCCTCCTATTCAAGGGGCCAGATTTAAATCACTGAAGATGGTTGAATGGTGGTTGAATGGTTACACACACACACACACACACACACACACACACACGTTGGTGGTGCTTTAAGTTAACACAACCTTTTAGGGAAGCGACTTAGCAGTGATGAACAGCAGCCAGTCGTGACCAAGTTTATGGTCTTTAACCTGGTGGCCTTGCTCTTCGAGTTTGTTCTAAAACTTCTTTTTGAAAGAAAGAAAAGATTTCACATAAAAATATTCAATGTAGCTTCAGAACCACAGGAATTTGAAACGAACTAAATATCCAAGAGCACACAGACCACTAGAAAAATCACACTTGGCAACTCTGCCAGCTATCTTAGCCACAGCTCTTCCAAGAAAGGAGGAGCCTGAGGCGAGAGCTTCGGTGCAGATGGCTTATTTTAGAAAGTGAAGGTGAGTGGGAACTAGGGAGACTTGAGAGGAGCGGTCTAGAACATGCCTCAGACTGTGTGCCCAAGGGAGCGTTCACCCGCTAGCTCCCATCCCTACTGGTCAAGGTGTGGCCAGTGGGAACTCTCCTCCCAGGCGTGCCTGTGTGAACGGCAGGTGGGCGCCAGTGGGCTCCCACGTTCCATGAGGTGGAGAAGCAGCGGGCACAAGGCAAGCTGTGGGAGATGCAGTCAGACTGTAGCTGCCTGAAGCTGGCCACGGCAGCAAGGGCCTGGGGAGAAGGCGGGCACCAGAGGAATCCAATACAGCTTTGCTGAAATTTTTTAACTATAAAGGCGACATGCCAACACTGAAACACATTTCTAGTATAAAATTTGGTAGGAAAAAAAACACCCAAAATTCTCTCCACACTGAAATGAGAACACCATAAACTGATTTTTGCTTATGGACGTGGCCTATAAACTTTTGGAAAAATGAAAATAACTGATATATTAACTTAATGTGATAATGGAATTTTTGTCTTTTATGTTATTTTCATTACAATACAGTTTGTACAAAGTATGAAACTTTAAAAGTTTTAATCAGCCAGGATCTCTAAAGACTGGTTTAGCTCAATGATTCTGAAATTTTACTGATCCTGGAAAGTTTCCAAGATGACTATTTCTGATAATCACCCTACTGTTTTAAGACTAAAAAAAAAAAAATCATAATCATAAGTAATCAACCATGATAAAACTCTGAACACTATACTGCCTAGATTTCAAATTCCTTTAGTTTTGTATTAAAAATAACGATAGGCTTTGTGTCAACCAATTCTTGAGATTGGTTTAGTTCTCATGCACGTGTGCAGGTCCGTGTGTATGTGTACAAACATATGCATATATACAGTACTAAGTGACTTTTAAGGAGACGAGCTTCATTCATTTTCCAAATCAGTTTGACTTCTCGATTCAGTTAAAATGCAGGTGGTGGGTCCGGTTCCACCGGCGTTGATCTAGATCTTGTGGAGTCCGCAGGTCCCTCCCAGCCCCAGGATTCCATCACTCTTCAAGCACAACTAGTGTGACTGAGAGCACTGATCAGTACCCCCGACCCTCCTCCACAGACGGCATGTGTAACCTCTGTGATGTCACAGCACAGCCCTGGGGAAGCAGCCACCAGGGAACAAGTGACAAGGTGGAATCAGCACTATTTCAAGGATAATAGATGCCAGCTGATGAAATGTGGCTTTAAACAAGGAAGAGACAACTAGGAATCTGGAAGGCCGCCAGCCCACACCTCGGAGGGCACAGGGAACAAAGGGCAGAGATGGCGAGGGCCCTCTTCTCCAAACAACTGAGGACTGGAAATACCTGGAAGGGGGAGGATGTGTTCTCACCCGGCACAAGGAGTTAGAATAGAGTGATATAAGATATTAGGAAAAATGAAAGAAGCCCACCAACTTCCACTCTGTGAGCTATGATTTTAACGTAAGAGTGTCGATGGGAAATAGATCAAAAACTATGACTTTGCATTACACTACACACTTTATGAAATAATTCTTGACAAGCTTACAAAATTTCAGTTGTTTTAATCCAATATTTAAAGTACATAATCACCTTTACTACTAATGATTTAAGTACTTTTTCCAATGAGTGAAGCCTTTCTTTTTTTTTTTTTAAATTATTATTTTGGCCACGCAGACTGCCAGGGAAGTCCCTGATGAACCTTTTAATCTCCCTGCTCCATTCTTCTGTTATGTTCTAGGAGTCCATATTTCCAATAAGAGAGGCTGGGCACATGACAGAAAGAGCTTCTCTGATTATCACATGGTGAATTTTTCCGTCTTGATCTTTAACATCTGTTGTCTGTTTTTCTTCTTAATTCCTCTACTTTCCATTCTACTATGTTGCTGATGGGATGTTTTGTCCAAATAGCAATACATCAAAGGCACATGCCAAACACCAATTTTAACTTTTTAAATGACAAACAAGTGGATCCCCATGCAAGTTTGTTTATAATTTGGCAGGAAAATATTTACTAAAATATAACTAAAAAAATATAAAATGGAATGTAGTCCTTACTGACTGTGATACAAAGAGAACACCAGTGCTCATATGGGAAGTCTTCCCCTAGGAGAGTGGTCTCAGGAGCTGCAAAGGCTGTTTGGTGGGCTGATGAGGAAAGACCATTCCAGGAACGTGATGACGCTGTTTCCAGGAGGACACAAAGGCAACAGCAAGCAGGCACATGAAAGAGTCATTAAGTGGTTGAGCCTGAGATGAAAGGAAGAGCTGAGCTAAGTTCGCGAAGGAAAAAACACAGGAAGTGATAGATCTCCGGTGCCTACATGAAGAGTCTTTAAAAATAAAAAGTGGAGCTTGGATTTGGTCCAGAGTTGGATGGAAGATCTCTGTGACACTTCACAGAGGAACTACCTCAGAAGAAGGGTTGAGGATGAAAATGAGGATTCTAGAGGCAACAGACCAACAGGAGGGGGCAAAGATGAACTTTGGGGCCAGAAATGAGAAGCTGGAAGAGGAAGGAGGAGTTGATCACAACAAGTAGAGAAACAGCATTCCCAGACTCCCTAAAGGTAAGGCTTTGGAGGAAACTGACATAAGTGGGCCAGTTAGATGCACTCACAAATTTGGAAGACGGAAGAGAGGCAGAGACCCCCCTCCTGCTGCTGGGGCCATTGTGTGTCCAGTCCCCAGCCTGGTGGGAACAGGCAGATCGAGTATCCCAAGGCCCAAGATTCCTGGGTGTTGTGAGCAGGTGCAAAGGCAGTGGGGGCCTGACCTCTGGTCTCAGCCACTCCTAAAGTCAGCAGTTCCAGTGGCTCCCCTGACTCTTCCCCTTCCTTATCGGCGGGCCACTTCAAGGGCTTTCCTAGGTCATTCTTGGAGTCAGCCCAGAGTCAGCATCTCCAGCCCTCTCATTGATCTCCCAAGTACCCAATTACCTACATTCATCCCTTTCTGCTCAAAAGACCTGGAATCAGACCCTGACTATCATGCCTACAGTGTGTCCTCCTTCATCTCCAACTCGTACTGAGTAAAACAGTAATGTTCTATTTTGTGACATTTTGCTGGATAGCTACATCAAGTTGTATGCCATGCCACATACTGTTGGTGAACTTCCACAACACCACAAATGAAATACATATCATTACTCCCATTTAACAATGAGGAGGCTTGTCCATGTTTACACAGTTAACAATAGAACTGGGAATCCATTCTGCTATACTGCCGCCCAGTAAAAGTTTTCATCGTGAATACAGCACAAATATTCAAATGAGAGAAAGGTAGGAAATGGAGACAATAGAGGGACCAGTGTTGGCTTAATAAGTACAACTATGATTTGGGTATGTTTACAGGCAAAAGGAATAAAGAAGAGCAGAAAAAGAATAGTCAAATGTGTGGATAAAGAGTTCTAACAGTAGATCCAGTAGTGTAGACAAGTAGTAGGGAGGGTTGTGGGCAGAACGGATGGTGCACTAAGGACACCTAAGAGATAGGGGAGAATACAGATGGCCAGTGGCAGGCTGGGAATGGAGGTGCCTCGTAGAATCCATGAGGAGCTTATACTTGAAGTCTGTTTTGAGCATAAAAAAGGATGAGAGGCATAAACTTAAGAAAAGTACTAAAGGTCACCAAGAATTCTTCAGTGAGTGTATTCAACTGGGAAATGCAAAATACTGCATTGCTAGAAGGGAGAAGCATATCATTCCGAAGGCAGAAAGAAACTCAGTGATGAGTATTCTTTTTACAGTATTTCCATGTTCTGAGAATTGGAGAAAGGATTAAATTTTGTTGTATGTTCCTTCAGTAGGTTCAGAAGGAACTGAATAAAACCAGGAATCAGGATAGAACATAGCAACAAGGGAGTGGAACATTACTAGCAAGACTGAATTTCTTGAAAGAATGTTCATACTTGTATCTCCTAAGAGCTCAGCACTTGGTAGATGGAACCCAGAAGTTTGTGGAATGAATGAACGGCTATGCTTCACTACAGTAGGCAGAATCAACACCCTGGAAATATTAGAGAATGTGCAGGACAAAACTCACTCAAGGGGAGGACTTTTCTTTCCCTCATTCTTCCTTTTTTACAAAGGGGTAATGGCTTATTCAGCACTTTTTTTCTTTTTTTCTAATTATAACATATAACATAATACCATATTTTCACTAACAGCAAAAACAATTCACATTAGAAGGGCTTCTTCCATCCACCAGAGTTAATTTTTTAAGTGGATAAGCAATTAACCATGCCAAGTAGATTAAAATTGATCCCTAGCATAAAAGTTGTGATCAATAAAAAACAATCTGTAAATTTGATTGCATAAATCCTTTTTACTTAAGTCCACCATAAGCATAATTTTCAGGATCACTCCTTTACTCTCAACTACTGGAAAAGAAAATGTAATAAAACTATTGCTCTGGAACTTAGTTTCCAGAAAAAGACAATACGCCTATTTTAAAATTTTGAAACATTCATGGAAGACAAACGTGCGATTATCAGACCATACTGCTAATCACAGAAAATGTGTGATTAAAAAGCCCCTTGGGTGTAGCCAAGCTCCGCAACTACTACAAAAAATGCTCTCAAAAATGCAGCGTGCCTTATTTAACTGGTTCCAACAGCCCCTGACTGGTTTTTATGGTTTGGCAACTTTATACATCGTCCTTTGGCTTCCTGCTATGAGGATCTAACTAACTCAGCCATCATCCATTTCGTAGTTATGCATCTTTTGCCAGTTCTACTGAACGCCTCTGAAACTTCAGATAACACACCAACAACCCCACTGACTGTTTTATCTTCCGGAAAGTATGTCATGCTGCTCAGTTTGTGAGAGAAGCACATCAGTACTCAACTCTTCATTCCATTTCTCCTCTGCTTCTCCTCCCACCTCTGCCACCAATTACATTATCCAATCTAAGGACATTTCTACTCAGTTCAGCAGCAACTGTTGTATCTTCTATTGTCTATAGATTGATTCTGAAAGTTGATACATACCAACTTTTACTTAATGACACACGAATTACATTACTAACTGTATAGATATTATTTATTACAGAGCCAAACAGTATGCTGGGATTACACTTCCTTCTCAATGGGTTCACTGTGTCATTCAATGAAAATAAAGAAGATACTTTTTTTCCTGCTCTAACAGATACAGTTATATGGTAGGTTGAATGGCAGCCTGTCCAAAAGACATGCCCATGTTCTAATTCCTGGAATCCTGCCTTCTTTGGAAAAGGTTCTTTGCAGATTTAATTAAGGATCTTAAGATGAGATCATCCGGGATTACCCAGGTGGGCCCTAAGTCCAAAGACAAGTGCCCTTATAAGAGAAGGAAGAAGAAAAGACACACACAGAGGAAGATAAAGGCAGAGACTGGAGTGATGTGGCCACAAGCCAAGGAAGTTGGCCACCACCAGAAGCTGAAAGAGACTGTGTTGTCCCCCTGGAGGCTCCAGAAGGAACACCGCCTTGATGACACTTTGAGTTCAGACTTCTGGCCTCAAAAACTATAAAAGCCATAGGAAACTAATATCTATGTCCAGGTTTTACTAAGCTCTTAATCACAGTACACATACTAGCAATCTCCTTTCTCTTCCAGAGATTTTCCTCCTGGAGTGCTCTGTCTCATTCCACTTGGAATGGGTTAATCTAGGCTTCCTTTCTAATTGTCTTCTCAGGACCTCCTTAGCTGCTTCGATAAATTGGACCCACTGTTTCCTGGATCTCATGTTTTCATCTTTCTTGGTTTCCTTTCTTATTTGGCCAAAGCGTATCCTCAAGGAACTTCCTAAGAAGATACTCATAAAGCTATCTTTCTGAGACTTTCAGTGTAATGTCCCCAAATCACTGATTATTTGGTGGAAACGACTGTAGACTTAAAATCATCTTCCCTCAGAAATACAGCACTGCTCATTTCTTTCCCTCGTAGATATCTGTATTTATCCCTCTCTTAAAGTGTTTAGAATACTCCCTTTATCCTTGGTTCCAAGAGAATTTTGCAAGGATATGTCTAGATATAGCTACCTAAAATCCACTCTGCTTGGCTGTGTGTAAGACCTTTCAACATCAAGAGTCATGGTATGGGGCTTCCCTGGTGGCTCAGTGGTTGAGAATCTGCCTGCCAATGCAGGGGACACAGGTTCGAGCCCTGGTCTGGGAAGATCCCACATGCCACGGAGCAGCTGGGCCCGTGAGCCACAATTACTGAGCCTGCGCGTCTGGAGCCTGTGCTTCTCAACAAGAGAGGCCGCGATAGTGAGAGGCCCGCGCACCGCGATGAAGAGTGGCCCCCACTTGCCACAGCTGGGGAAAGCCCTCGCACAGAAACGAAGACCCAACACAGCCATAAATAAATAAAATTAAAAAAAAAAAAAAAAAAAACGACTGTAACCTTTAAAAAAAAAAAAATTAGGACTTCCTGTGTATAAAATTGAGGATACATATACAATTTATAAAAAAAAAAAAAAAAAAAAAAAAAGAGTCATGGTATGATTTATCTGGAAAGTCCCTCCCCTCCCCCACCCCTATTTCTCTGGTCTCCCTTACCAGTTGCCAGGGCTATCTCAACTTCCAACATTGCCAGGGCAATGATGGAAATTTTCTGTAAATCTGCACTGCCCAATAGCTGTTAGATACATTTGGCTACTGAGCAATTGAAATGGGATTAGTGTCACTAAGGAACTGAATTTTTAATTTAATTTTTATTAATTTAAATTTAAATGGCCACATGCAGCTAGTGAGGCCAGTTAGACCTTTAGGACTTACCTTCTATGCCTATTCTATCTTCTCCCACATTCCCCATACTTTTATATTTTTAGTCCTTACCTAAAACATTTTCTTGACTATATCTTTATCTATCCTCTTTATTAATTTTTTAAAAATTTGGCAATCATTATACATTTTCAATATTGTAACACTTTTTTCTTCCCCCATGGCAACGCCACTCGGCTCGCGGGATTCTCAGTTCCCCGACCAGGGATAGAACCCGGGTCCCAGCAGTGAAAGCTCCCAGTCCTAACCACTTGACCGCCAGGGAATTCCCTGTAACTAATAGAATCTTATTCTTGTTTTAAGGAGGAAATATTCGTGACTGCAAATTCACATCCAATTAGATGTTTTCAATTCTATTCATTTCCTTGAATTAGCTGTTTTTCCTTGGTAGTCAGTTTTCCTGTTTATCTTGGCCTTTTTCATTGTAAGTTTTAATAACATTCTTGGTAATGCCTGGCTTTCCATTCATATTCAAGTGGTAATAAAGGTAATAAAAAGATTGATGAGTGCTGGGACACAATTCTCCAGGAATATTTTCACATTTTTGCACAATCCAGGCATTCACAGCGAAGAACACTGGCCAATTTGATTAAAGGATGGCTGACTAGAAAATATGCCTTGGTGTACAGCAGCTACACCTCAATAAAAAAATAATAAATAAATAAAGTAAAAAGGGAAAAAGATAAAGAAAGTATGCCTTGGAAGGTAGAGGTGGTATGTACATTGCTCCAGACAGATGTAGATGTATCTCCCTGGACCATTTGTTTTCATAATGTTGAAATCCCAACCCCCAGTATCTTAGAATGTGACTATATTTGGAGACAAGGTTTTTACAGATGTGATTAAGTTAAAATAAGGTCATTAGGATGGGCCTTAATCCAGTATGACTGGTGTCCTTATAAGAAGAGGAAATTTGGGTATACATATACAGAGGGAAGGCAACGGGAAGACACAGGGAGAAGATGAGCATCTACAAGCCAATAGGGAGAGGCCTTCCCTCATGGCTTTCAAAAGGAACCAGCCCTGCCCACACCTTGATCTCAGACTTCCAGGCTGCGAAACTGTGAGAAAATAAATTTCTGTTGTTTAAGCCATCTAGCCAGTGATACCTCGTTATGGCAGCTCTGGCAAACTAATACACAGGGTAACATCAGCCTCTTACTTCATCGTCCCATGGGGAGTAGGCGCTATGAAGCTCTGCAAGTAACACAAGGTCTGTTCTCTGATTCAGAAATTTTGTGTTTCTTGTCAAAATATGTCTACATCTATATATAGACGTATGCTTCTTTGAGGTACCAGTACCATACTAACTGTGCTAGTTATCACCCAAAGTCACTCAATTTCTTTAAAGATAAATATTTTACTTGGGTAAAACTACCTGAGCATGTAACCAGGCCCTATGTTTTCAGCCCTCCGCGATAGATACATCCCAAGTTCAGAGCCTGTAAGGATTCTGCTGGAGTCTCCCTCCATAACTGCAGAGCTCCATGTGTACCCTAGGCTGCACCAGCCATGATTCCTCCATCTGTTTTCCATCTTCCAGAAAATGGCTTAACTATCATCTGCTGATAACCATCTCTTACTTTCTTTGATGTTGTAGATATTTAATTTTTACTCTCATACAGTCATTTTAATGGGGGCTCAAGAAGGGAAAAGATGAACACGTGTGCAGACTGCCATCTTAAACTAGAGGTGCCAATAGTTTTTCTTGAATATTGTTTCCTGATATTAAATAAGAGACCCAGAGTTAACTACAATTAACATTCTCAAATAGCTAAAGGAACACATGACAAGTTCTACAAAACTTCCTTTTCAAAACTTTTTACAAGCTCTATTGAAAATTTTTAAGGAAAATTGAAGAAATAGAAATCTTTGAGGATAGCCTAAGGGTAGGAAAGAAGTCAAAACCTTCAGGATATAGAAATAAAGTTCTGAGGTGGGTGGACCTAGAGTCTGTCATACAGAGTGAAATAAGTCAGAAAGAGAAAAACAAATACCATATGCTAACAAATACATATGGAATCAAAAAAAAAAATGGTCATGAAGAACCTAGGGGCAAGACGGAAATAAATAGCTAGTGGGAAGCAGCCGCATAGCACAGGGAGATCAGCTCGGTGCTTGGTGACCACCTAGAGGGGTGGGATAGGGAGGGTGGGAGGGAGGGAGACGCAAGAAGAAAGAGATATGGGGATATGTGTATATGCATAGCTGATTCACTTTTTATAAAGCAGAAACTAACACACCATTGTAAAGCAATTATACTCCAATAAAGATGTTAAAATAAAAAGAAGAAGAAGAAATAAAGGTCTTTTATCAAAAGAACTACTTTGTCCGGAAACTGAAAAATGTTATATTTAGGTATTGAATTTTTTGGATTTAGATGTTCTTAGTAGGTAGAAGGGAATATATTTTAAACTTTTAAAAGATACAGTTTCTTACATTCTGTTCCAGAACTGGTCTCTGAATCATCGACTCTCAGGAATCTCACTAGGAAAGCTCCCCCAATGACTTGCCCTCGTCTAACAGCATCAAGATAATTGATTAGACATAAGACAAGCAGCCCAAGATACAGGACGCAGCCATGCTCTTACAGCTCAGATTTTCTGCCTTTCTACCACCACGGTGGAAGGGGGAAAAAATCCTCACAATTCCCTAAGAGATGTGTTCTTGCACATAAATTGGCATTTAGGCTCAATGAGATACCGAAGACTTGGTCCTTTAAAGCCAAGCAAGGAAGTCCCAGGCAGACAGGTTACTGCTGCTACATATGCATCGGCCCCTCTCATCTATGTCCAATCTACTGCTTGGCAAGTGGCCGTCTGGCTTTTATGTGCTCAGAGCTATAACCTAATGAAAGGGCAAAAGGTGAAAGAAATACCTGATGAGGAGGAAGAGGAAGGAAAGAAAAGAACACAAGGATTTACCTTACCGTCTACTTGACTGGACTCCCAGCAGGCAGACTATCATACTAGAGAATCCCAGTGAAGGATCTAGCATAGAGCACACAACTGCGAAGCTCTTCTCCTTAACAGCGGACTCGGTTAATGTCTGAAGAGAGTTGGTTAAATATGAAACAGCAAAGTAAGTGATGGCTAGAGCTCCCCAACCTCACTTGCAGCCTAGACAAGGATTCCTGCGGCCACAGATAGATTAGTGCATGCCAGGCACAGTTCCAAGCACTTTACAGCCATTGCTCATTTCATACTCATAATATATTACCTTTGCTTTGCAGATAAGAAGAATGAGGCACAGAGAGGTTAAGTAACTTGCCCAAACTCACACAGCTACTAAGTTGCAGAGCCTCAAACCTAACACTGACAATTGTTCTCTAACTCCTTGTTCATTATTTCCCAAAACATGACCTTTAAATTGCTTTCTCTCATTTGAGAAATGAAGATTATGCTAACTCAAGAGTCAACAAAATATGTCCTCAAAGGTAGGTAGGAAAAAAAACATGTTCCCTCAAAAGATAGCCCTCATGGAAGCATGAACCTTGAAAGGACTGTGAAGCATTACCAGATTTACAGCCACCTTCTTAGCACCCAATTTTTGGTTTCAATAGTTCGATGACTAAAGTAAGCACAGGAGTTTGCTCTTTATTTTCCAGTTTCTGGAAGAGCAAAAACAGTGAACTTTCTCCCCTTGGAGGATACCATGAGACACAGAGGGTGCATAGAACCCTCCCAAAATAGGAAGCCTTTTGACAAGCCTTTTGAAACAAATTTATCTTAAAATACTTGACTTGGACACTGATTCTGTATGGAGATTTTAATACTCAGTAAAGGCAGGACACGATATGGAAATACCTACAGTAAAAAGAAGAGGATGGGGCGTTAGCCAAGCGAAAAGGATAAACCAGATAAACAAAGGGAAAGATTCCAAAATAAGAAAGAAAGTGGTATAGGAGCCAAAGACTCCCACACCAAAATTACTGCAGCTTTACATAACTGAAATAATTGCATCTTGATAGTATTTGTAGTGATCAAAATTAGCCCACAAACTGTGGACTTAAGTTTTGAGAAGAGTCTCCTTCACATATCTGTCCAGAATGAAGAGAATCTGCTAGTATTTAGTATTTACCTCTGGACACATTATGGCTCTTCATTAATACTTAGTAGTCACATAGTTTCTTCACAATGAGGTTATCTGATTCCAAATGTAGAAGTGAATTTTCTTCTCTAGTTGTGAGTGGGTGTATATGAGAGAAAAAAGACAGCAACTGAGCATGGCTGTGCCCAAGTATGGGAGGCACCAAGAGTCAGAGAGTGACCCACTGCCAGAGTGACTGAGTGTGAGAGCAACCAAGTGCGAGCATGACCCATCACAAAACAGCCCAAGCATGAGTGACTAATTGCGAGAATACGCAAGGGGGAGCGTGACCTATCGCGAGAATATCGTGAGCGAGGCTAAGCACAAGCATGACCCAGTATGTCCTAGGGCTTTGGGTGGTCCAGCAGATGGTGGCTATGTATAAAGAGACTCTTCCCACAAATACTTCTAAGTTCTGAGTCCAACAATAAATTTTCAGGTTGAGAAACAAGAACAAGTTCTTTGAAAAAGAGTAATTATCCATCAGGAGTTGCCTGGGGTCAAGGACCAGTGAAGCACCACCTTGTCCAGTGCAAGTCTTCTCAAGGAGACCACTATCCTCGATACCTGGATGAAGGTCTTCAGCCTCGTCTCACCCATCCTCAGTGCCCTGGCCTTACGGAACCCCATAGGGAACCCAAGGGCTGGGGAGGAGCCATTTCCAACAGAGCAGGCAATTGCTTCCAAGATTTAAAGCCAGGGGATTTCAAGACGTCTGACTCATATTATCAGTAAAGCAACTTACAGTTTTGTCTTTCCTAAAAACTGTGACAAAGACTTTAATTTCATATTATGTCAAGAGTTTTATGGCGCCAAGAAGCTTTCCAGTACTGAATACTCCTATATGAATCCCACAGAAATCAGACAGCAAAAGCAGCAATCATAGCTATCACCTTTTGGGTCAAAATTTTGATTAAAACCAACTGACAAAGAAAACGTATTTTATTAGCAGTAAGATCAAATCCAGAGCATATGTCAAAGCTGTAAAGTCATAATTTCTCTAGATTACAGCTGGAAGCAGTAATTTTATAACTCGGCCCCTCCCTAGCCCATAAATCCAAATATAGTTCAGACAGTCTCTCTGAACTACAGGGTGATATCCCACTCAATGCGGGTGCTATCCTGCTCAGTGCAAGACCCTGGGGAGGTGCTCCTTTCTCTGGGGTCCCACTCCCCCAGCAGGGCTACGCCAGGGCTCCCTGCTCCCGCCTGTTTATGGACCTGGGCGTGTCTCCCAAGCCAGGGCCGGATCAGGTGTCACAGGAGTACTGCGTTCCTGCAAGCCCTGCATCAGCTGCTAAAGGGCAGACATGCCCCTGGACTGGTCTAATTAGCCGCTATAAGGATGTCATATTTTGCCAGCAATAATCAGTACCAAGTCATTTTTAGACATGAAAATATCCCTTCAGAGGTGGCGCCCTCTTTCTGTGTGCCGCTCGTGTTTCAGTCACTGCCACAAAGAGCTGATTCCCATTTTTTTTTAATCCAACCAGAAGTCACCTGGCTTATATTCATCTGCTAGCTGACCATGCCCACATCTAACTAGTCTTCTTACTCAGTAATGCCATGCAAATATGCCCATGACCTCTTCCTGACTCCTAATCCCAATGCCACTGTCTGAATTCTCATCCTTACTATGGTTTGCTTGGATTAGTGACAGTCTCCAAAAAACCCCCAAGTCAATCCACTACTTCTCCTAGCCACTATCACAAGATTTTTCTGGAACACAGCCCTGCTCCAAGCTCAGAGGGGCTGACAGTTCTCCACAGGCAAGCCTTCTATCCAGGCAAATTAATCTGCTTCTCCCATTGTAAAACAGGATCAAGAACTATGCTCACCCTGAGGCTAAGATAAGAATACTATTTTGCTTACTAGTTCAGTGAAAATCCAGGTGCTAAAAAAAAAAAGAAAAAAAAAAAGGCATTAAGTGTTAAGGAATGAGCTAAGCATTTTTTTTCTCAAGTAGGAGGAACTATACCAAAAATGTTTGTGGAATGGTGATAAATATACACAAACTGGATGGACCTTGAAGTTCTTAGCACTGGGATTTGCTATGCTTATTGTTCAGAAAGCTATTTATAAAGGTTTTGTGGGCTTCCCTGGTGGCGCAGTGGTTAGGAATCCGCCTGCCAATGCAGGGGACACGGGTTCAAGCCCTGGTCCGGGAAGATCCCACATGCCACGGAGCAACTAAGCCCGTGCGCCACGACTACTGAGCCTGCGCTCTAGAGCTCGCGAGCCACAACTACTGAGCCCACGTGCGACAACTACTGAAGCCCACGCACCTAGAGCCCGTACTCCACAACAAGAGAAGCCACAACAAAGAGAAGCCCCGCACACTGCAAGGAAGAGTAGCCCCCGCTCGCCGCAACTAGAGAAAGCCCGCGTGCAGCAACGAAGACCTAACACAGCCATAAAAAAAATAAATAAATAAATAATAAATAATAAAAATTTAAAAATAAAGGTTTTGTGAAGACCTAAATCATTACAAAAACTGCGCATTATGTTACACAAATTTTTATAATCTGAGGATCTTTTGTAAATAGAAACCTCTGGTACATAACTCAAAATCCACCCAAATACAAATTGTAACAAACTTTAGACATTTAAAAATACAACACAAAAGACAGCATCTTGGCCATGTCCACGTCAGGAAAAGTCCAAACGGAATGAAAGAGGCTGAGGCTGAATTATAAATCCCAGCAAAAAACAAAAACAAACAAACAAAAAACTCCATTAATCAAGAGGGCATTAATGTTTAACTTATCTAGTGGGTGCTAGTATCACAACTCCTTACTCTCAAACACACAAAGTTATCAGCAGAAATGGAATGATACTTGTTTTTCTTTAAAAAAAAATTCTTTCCCAGTAATGTTACTCCATAGAAGAGCAAACATTAGTAAGATCCACAGCGGTCAAGTGGGAAGGAATGAGTGGTAATTTTTACACACTGGAAGAGTTGGTTTTTCATAAAAGTATAATTTTAGAGAAATGTGTGAGTCAGCTGCGATCAGGAACCTTGTGTCAAGCTCGATAATGAAAAAGCCCCTTTTGTCTTCATGGGCTCAGTACAGCTCAGCCCCTGTTAAAACCCTGACATGCTGTGCAGCTAACCAATCTCTTACACTCGGGGGTGTGGGGTCAGGGTGAGGGAATAGCAACAAAATATAAATTGAAAACAAAATGAATATGTTTCCTGAAACAAAGCCAAAATCTGAATAATCCTTAGGTAATGACCATTTATGCAGTTGACAGTTTTCCAAGTTTTTCTTTCCACCCTTTTAAAGTAACATGGGAATCTGGTCCAATTTTAAAGCCAGAGGTTACTCAGAACTATTTTTAGGTCATTTCATCCCATTTTTAGTTGACTTGTGTAACCTAGGCGGTAGTTTCATTTCAAAGCTGCAGTGGAAGACATGCCTGAGTTCTCCGCGCACCAGTGCCAGGATGCAAGCCTCCGCCCTCCCAGGAAACTGGCCAGTGATATTCCATCTCCCTTCCTGCTGTCAGCTTCTTGGTAATGCAAGTTTTCCTTCCTTTAGTAGTGGGTTAATCATGGCCCTCCCTCCCCACAAATATATGTCCATGTCCTGATACCCAGACCTTGGGAATGTTTTCTTACTTGGAAAAAGGGTCTTTGGAGATGTAATTAAAGATCTTGAGGTATGATTCCCAGGGCGGGCTCTAAATCCAATGATATGTGTCCTTTTGAGCTAGACGGAAGAAGGTACAGACACAGAGGAGAAGGTCACATGAAGACAAAGGCAGAGACTGGAATGATAACTCTACAAGCCATAGAACGCCAGGAACTACCAGAGGCTGGAAGATGCAAAGATCCTCCCCCAGAAGCTCCAGAGGAAGCGTGGCCCTGCCGACACCCTGATGATGGACTTCTGGCCTCCAGAACTGTGAGAGAATAATTTTCTATTGTTTTAAGCCACCCAGTTTGCGGTCATTGGTTTCAGCAGCCACAAGAAACTAATACATTCCAGATACACAGATAAACTATTCTCATTTCTAACATTACTTAAACAGTAATGGGGACCAACTTCACATCTTTAGAGCAATCTAAGCATTTGGTCTCTATAGTTATATTAAATAAGATTGAACATAGGCATTGCTTCACATGTTCAATACTGTGCAAATACCCATAGCTGAAAAGACACAAGAGGCTGATGGACAGAATTAGCATGTTCACTTCAAGAAAAAGAAAAAAAAAAGAAAGACACATTTTTCAGTATTGCTTTAGTAAATATGGATTAAAAGGGAGAAAGCTTATTTCAGTCAAAGGCAGATGGCTCTTTCAGAAATAAATCTGAAATTGCTGACCATCTTCCTTAGATTCACATGTTAGGAAGCAGGTTGGGAAGACGCCTGACTCTAAAATCTCTCTCACACACATTTTAATGACTCATTATTTTGTGAGAATTTGCTTTTCTTCTTATATAGAAATACAACCACACTTCAGCTTTATTATAGAGTGCAATTCTCAAAAGGACATAAAAGAAAAACCAGACTCAGATATAGAAAACAAACTAGTGGTTACCAAAGGAGAGAGGGAAGAGGGGAGGGGAAAATTAGGGGTATGGGATTAAGAGATACAAACTACTATGTATAAAAAAGGTAAGTAACAAAGATATATTGTATAGCACAGGAAACTATAGCCATTATTTTGTAATAACTTTTAATGGAGTATAATCCGTAAAAACACTGAATCACTATGCTCCAACCTGAAACTAACATTATAAATCAACTATACTTCAATTTTTTAAAAAGGGGGTAGAAGAGATAGGTAGCTGCTCAGGGAAGAAACAACTGTAAGAGAACAGATGGCATCAGGGGACCACCGAACGCCTAAGAGGACAAGACGTGCATGACAAGATAGAAGATCTTCAAAGGCAATGCTTAAAATGTGGGCAAAGGAAATTAATAGACACATCACGGAAAAGATCTAAGTCAAAAGTTCACAGGAAAATGGTACAGTTCACTATTAATATCTCACGTGCATGTTTTTCAAATTTTCACAATGTTTTAAGATACAAGGAGACTCCTCATACCCAAATACTGACCTGTAAGGATGTTTTGCAACATAAGTGTTTTCCAACCTAACTACATTAACACAAGTAAAACTCAAAATGCTTACTAACTTGAATGATAAATTGTAAAGGTAAAATTTATTGTACTGAATGCCAAGACTACTGAAAACCAAAAGTGTTATTTAGCTTATAAATGGTCCACTTGTAATTTGCTAGCACAACTTTAGAAGTGCTTTCAAGGGGGGGGGTGGGAAACACTCAAATTATAAACAAACTCTCATCTTCAATAAGACTTCATTACTGTAAAAGGTTAAGGATGGATCTTAAATAGCTCATAAACAGAGAAAGTACACCCGGATTGATTTAAGAAACCTGTATAATCTTATAGATTTACTTACCCTAGTATAAATTCCGTCACTAACCTTTACATAATCATAGAACTGAGGTAGGCACATTGTCCAACACTTAAATTTGGTTTAAGGTAAAAATTACTAGTCCCAAATATAAAAATTACCTATCTCTAGAACAAGTGGGTAGATTTTAAAAATAAATTCAGTCTGCCTTTACTGTTGAATCAATATTGCTTCCATAACTATTGATGAAAACTTGAAAAATACCCTCCATGGAAAAATATTCTAATATCAAAAATTTTTTTCATCTGAATCTTAGCATATTAAGATATAATTGATTAATATTGATAATTTCCTTTAAAGTATTTTTAGATTGCATATAGTGAAATTATGATATGCAGAAATGATAAATGTCTCATATATTTTAAAATCAGAACTAAGTAGTGGGACTTCCCTGGTGGTCCAGTGGTTAAGAATCTGCCTTCCAATGCCAGGGACGCAGGTTCCATCCCTGGTCGGGGAACTAAGATCCCACGTGCTGCAGGGCAACTAAGCCCACTCGCTGCAACTACTGAGCCTGTGCACCACAACTAGAGAGCCCATGTGCCACAATTACTGAGCCTGTGCACCACAACGAAAGATCCCACGTGCCTCAACTTAGACCTGACGCAGCCGAAAATAAATAAATAAATAAATAAATATTTTAAAAAGTAGTGACTTGTCATCACGGTAAAGATAGGAGGAGATTATAAAATAATGCTGCTAAATGATGAGAAAGAAATATAGGCTATATTACAATATTGCTTTTAGATTAAATTTGTAATTTCATTTTAAAAAATCTATTAAGATTTTCATTTTCAGAGAGGGATGGGGAAGCGACAGAAAGATAAAACTGTTTAAGGAGGGTTAATTTTATAGTATGTGAATTATATCTCAGTAAAAAAGTGAGAAAGACTTGGGCACACACCACAAAAAAAGTCTGGGAGGCATTTATTTATATTCCATCATACTGCCATAAATTAAAGGTGTTTCTTAATTTGCCAAAAATATTTACACTCAGTTGGCTTAAATTAAATTTTAATGGATTGAATGCATCAACAAAGTGTATTCTGTTGGCTTTTGCTGTCATTGTTCCATCTACAAACAAAACAAACAAAATAATAAGCCATTGTCCAAATATTAGGAACAATTTATAATGTGTGTAAAGATCTAGAGTTCATTAAAGTTTGATAATAAATAGTCCCAAACCATCAGTACATTATTTACTATTAGGATTATTTACAGTAACAGTAAAATATTATGTAGGAGGATAAAGTTAATGGCCTCCATCACGTTATCTAGAAGTCACAGAATGCAGCTTCTTTGGAAATCAAGAGGATTTAGTCAGTGCCTATATGACTACAAAGGCAAGGGCTATACAATATGGCAGCTAAGAACACAGGGTTCTGGTTAGGGGCCTGTCTTTAGTAGACCCAAATCTACTACTGCCTTTAAGACCTTGCACAAATTACATCATCTTAGTTGCAGTCTTCTCATCTGTAAAATGGGGATAATACAATTTATGGTTCTTGTGCACTAACCCATGTGAAAGCAATAGACACAATGCCTGGCCCAGGGTGGGCAATTACAAATGTTAGTTGTGCCCCTTAGTTGCCTTGGCTCTGTTCCATAGCTACAGGTTAGGCTGGGCACCCTAGAAATGCTTGTTGTTGGTAACACAGGGTCATCAAGTAAGAATGTGAGTGCCATTCTTGAAAGTCTGCTGACCCCGAACTCTCATACATGGCTGGCTGGAAATCAGTTTGTCAGGCTGAGTAAAAAAGTACTCAGGTTGACATATGCATACCTTACAACACAGCAAGTCTGCTCCTAGGAATATACTCTACAGAAATGATGACATATGTCCACCAAAAGAACCAGACTGTTTATAACAGCACTATTCATAAAAGCCCCAAACCAGAGACAACCTGAATGCTTATCAATACTAGAACAGACAAGCAAATTGTGGAGTATTCATCAGATGGAGTATTAAGGATGAACAAACTAAGCCATGCAGTGACGCAGATGGACACAAAAGAGTCCATCATGTATGTTTCCATTTCTATCAAGTACAATAACAGGCAAAACTGAGATGGTGCCAGCAGTCAGGACAGTGCCCCTCAGAGGAGGACAGTGACCAGAAGGGACCATAACGGGTGCCTCCGGGGTACAAGACGGCTCTATTTCTTGATCTGGTTACATGCACTAGTTTAATCTGTAAAAATTCAAATGTTGCACCCTTAGGATATATACACTTTTCTGTATACATATTAAACTTCACTAAAACTTTTTTTTAAATATCTACCTCTACTGCTGACAAAAACAAGAAGTCTGTGCCCTGCCCAAGGCCATGTACCCAGGACAGCCCAACCACTCTAATCCCTGGCCCTGAAGGCCACAGACCTATATCAGCCTAACCACTTGTCAAGAGGGTACATGGGTCAGATGCAACTCCCTCTCCCACCCATGATTTCTTCACTCAGTGCTAAGGCTGGCATTTTTCTGTTGCTTTTCACATGTTTGAAACGGGGTGCTTTTCCCTGCCATAGTTCTTCGCTTCTAGACTGTGGCTATCATCTATATGGGAGGAATCTTCAGATAAAAGACACACCTCAGGAAACAGAGCTGAAATGAACTTACTGACATCAAACTCTTTCCATTAAACATATCTTACCTCACGCAAGTCATTTAAAATAAGTGTCCACATTAAAGATACAATTTTAAAGAAATTAATCCTTAAAAGAATCATTTATGTGTAAGCAACTGAAATGAATGTTAGCAATTTACAGGATTTTCTAATTATTAGGTGTACATCATACCATATCAACCTTAGTAAAATTTATACGGTATCTGAAATATTATTTTAAAAATAAAGCACATAAAAAAATTGTTCTCTGAAATTTTATACATTCAATTCTAAGGCATCAAAATGACTATTTCTTTGGACCATTATACATGAGAAACAATTTTTTTAAAGTAAACATATCATCATAAAAGAATATTTCAGTCAATGATACTCCCTCCCATCAGTGGAACACAGGGGATTTTTTAAGGCAATTAAACTATTCCGTAAGATACTGTAATGGTAGATACACGTCAAGAGAGATTTGTCCAAACCCACAGAATGTACAACACAAAGAGTGAGCCCTAATGTAAATGATGTACTTATAACTACAGTAATGTATCAATTGATACAGGTTCATCAATTGTAACAAATGCAGCACACCAACATGTTAATCACGGGAGAGCTAGGACAGGCAGGAGAAGGAGAGGGAATATTATGGGAACTCTGTACCTTCTGTTCAGTTTTTCTATGAACCTAAAACTGCTCTAAGAATTAAAGGCTATTAATTAAAAAATAAAATTAAATAAATAATGCTCCTTCCCAGCTTTTCAGATTTCCACATTTCACTCTGCTGGTTTTGCAGGAAACACCCATTTGAGAACACAAAAGCAGCAGGAAAGGACAAAAGCTTTCACACATTTTCAAGGGTTTACAATTATATACTCAAACATTTTTCACCCATTACTAGTAACTATATAGACACAATTTTAAAAATTCATTATGGAGAATAACTATCTTAGTTTCGTTTTTTTGTTTTTTGTTTTAACTGGGCTGGCATACTGCTCTTCTGTGTAAGAAAATATAATACAAAGTGTATTCAAATAAAAGCAAGAATAAGGGTTGACTTTAATACCTCAGGGAGAAATCCGATCGATTGGGTCCATAAGGAAAGATGTATGCATTAGGTGCTCCCTAATTACGACTGCTTTGGTGGGCAGAAGCGTTGGTGAAACAGATGTTGCAGACCTATTAAAGAAGGGGTTTCAAACATCTGCTTACAATTTTAAGGCAATTGTAAATACAGCAGAGAAGGTCAATTGGGCCAATTAAGGCCGATGTGCAAATCCACCACTGCAGGTTTCTTTTCAAGCTTACATGGACTTGATTTTTTATGCTTCTATTTTCTTCAACCACAATTTTTTTTTTAAACACAGGAAATGGGTTTAATAACAACTTTTGCCCATTTTGATTGTGATTTTTTTTAAACTTGCAACAAACTTTCTGTTCAAGGCATTAACTGCACACCTCTTCTTTCATGATGACTCGTTCGGTCTCCTCCCCTTTCCCCTCCACCCTCAACGCCTGCTACTCAGCTCCCTGCAAAGGGGGTCCACTGCTGCAGGTTCCCAGGGAGGTGACCAATAACCAGAATGAACAAGGGCAAGCATCACCTCCAGAAGGGTCAGTACTATGATCTGTAATTTAACAGTGGTCTGAGCGTCGCTGACATTGCAACCAGGAGAATTTGCTATTTCTACTATAGGCATCTTCACCACCCTTAATTGTCCCTCGGGAAGAAAAGCTCACGCCAGTCAGAGATAATATGAGGAAGGCCCTCCCAGGAAATTCTAGGCAGTGCTTCAAAGACCAAGGCTCCTTTCCTGCTCAAAGGCTGGCACGGGGTGGAGTGAGACTCAGAGGGAGGTGCAAGGTCAGCGAACAGGCAGGGTTTCCACCCCAAACATTAATAGGTAATTTTTTTTAAGCTGAAAGTTTAATAGTTTGATTTTTAGGGTCACTAAGTAGATATAAATGTCCAAGAAGCCCCAAAATGGCCTGCTTTGATGGGAATAAGAAATAAACCTGACCTACCTTCTTTCCCATGAGCTCAGAGAGACGGCAAATTTTTTGGTGGCCCACACCACTGTTTTATTCTCTTTATATAGAGAGAGACAGAGAGACAAAAAAAAGCAAGCTTAGGCAGACCTAGGTTCAAATACAAATTCTGTACTTTCTAGCTGAGGGACCTCAAGGTTTGTTTCCTCATCTATAAAATGGGAATACTGCCACCTTCCAAAGCGTTAACTGTTGACACGTAGTAGGCAGTCAGTAAATGTTGAGTTTCTGGTCTTCTTCTGAGACCTGCAGGATCTCCACCAAGACACTCCTAGGGGCTTTGAGCTGTGTTCCCAAGGCGGGGGTCGGGGGAGACACAGTTCTCTTGAGTTTCTATTTGTTTGTTTATTTGGGGGAAGGTCTATTCAGTTTTTGAGTTATTGATGTTGTCCTTGCTTTGTTTTTAGTGAAACAAAAAAGAGAGTGGATAACGAAAGTATGCACTTAAGTTCTAAGAAAAGAAATCCTTTTGGGAGCAGGATGGGAAGAAATAATACTAAGAACGAAGAAAATTCTGAAGGAAAGTCAATATAACCCACAGAAATCTAAGTTGAGAAAGAACTCTTTCTTGTGTTCCCTTTTTACTTTTCAACCTTGAGGCTCAGCTCACTCAGGTCTGAGCAAGAATAAAGAGTTCTGCTTGTCTAAACATCGGCTAAATCTGAAAGCAAACAGCTCAACTCATGTGGTTCTTCAGCAACATTCCTGTCAATAAACCCGTCTTTGCTCGACTGGTCCAACAATGCCAGATTTAGAGCTGTCCGCTCATCCCTCGTCCAGCACGCAAGGGGATTTTCAAAAGGCCATTATAAGAACAGCTCTCACAATCTTTGCAGCCTTTTCAAAAACACAAAAATCTAATTCATTTGGCTCACTGTTTCAACTACCCAGCTTAAACTAATTTTAAAATCTCCCTTTTGTAAATAGTGATGTTGGGAACACCACCACTGCCACAATATAAATGATTGTATTTTTCTCATTTGCAACAAATTACCATCGTTTTATCATTGAAAAGCTTCAGGCAGAAACCTTAAGAAAAACTACCTGGGGTTCAGAATATACAAACAGCACCAGATACTGAAAATCTTTTTAATATCAAAATAAAAGTTTGGAGGGCAAAATTTCCTTTTTCTAAAAACTCAAGGGTTTAGCATAGGACATAGTATAAAAAGTGACCAATAAAGAAATAAGAGCTGGTATCATAGCAGCACACTGAAATCAAGATCTAGTACAAACTCATTTCTATGAATCATTTAAAAGGAATTTCATCGTGCTAACAACATCAGCACAGAAAGTTACAGTAAGCATTAACAGTAAATACCGATATCTTTTTATATATATATATATATTTATACTTTCTTATGGTAAGTATAAACAGCATCTCATTCACTATCCTACTAATGGGTCTCAATTTGCTAGAATTGCATATTAAGCTAAGTAATTGATATCTAAAGTACCTCAATTTTTTAATGTCTCAAAAGTAATTTTTATTTAAAATATTGCATATGGTAAATTGTAAAACCAAAATAACCCTTGGGTTGAAACTCCAAAGAATTGGAATGTCACTGAGCTAGAAAGAAAAAACCAGCCTAAAGAGAATCCTCTTCCTAATATTCCATATGCCTAAAACACTGACACTCTAGTTCTTTCAACAGGATTTGTTTTTTCTTCCTGTTGACAGCAGCGATACATATTCACAGAAGAAATTCTTTAAAATTCAGAAAAATCACAAGGTGGGGCTGGGGTGGGGTGGGAGTCCTCCCGTAATTCCATTCCCCACAGAGCACTGCCTTGAATATATTCTGGTAAACTTTTCTCGCCTTCTTTCAATGTACGCACAAAGCTGATTTCTTTACTTTTTTAAAACAAAAATTGGGTCATACTCGGGGTATTGTTTTTTCATCTGTTTTTATGGGGTTTATTGTTTTTAACAGATATACAAATAGTTCTAACAACTGTACAGTTAATCAAGTGGATATAAAATTTAACTTCCTATTATTAGACACTGAAACAGTCTCTGTTTTTCCGGATTTTACACAGTGGAGCAGTGAACATGCAGACATACATATCTTTGTGCCCACTGTGTCTTCTTGGTTCAAATTCCTACAAACTGAATGATCATATCAAAATAGATGCACATTTTAAAGCATGTGTCACACAATTCACGCCAGAAAGGCTGTATTAATTCTGCGCCAGCACTGTGAGAGTACCCTTTTACCCACACCTTTGCTCACAATTTAGGGTGCAAAAAATTATATATTTTCCCACTTTTATTAATAATGATATTCAGATGTTTTCCCACACTTTTACTGGTCACCTGACTGCTTCCACTGGGAATGGACTGCTCACTTCCTTTACCCATTTTGCAACATAAAACTTTTTGTGTATTGAAAATATTAACCCTTTGATTCCTATTTATTGTTCCAAATATTTTTTCTCCATTGGTCACCTATTTCAGTGTTTCTTGACATACAGAAATTTATTACTCTACAGAAACCTATCTTTTTCTTTTAGCATTTTTCCTTGGATTTTTAGGCTTAGCAAGGCCTTTCCTAGGCCAAAAGCAAATAAACAATAGATTTTACATATTGAACTAATATTGGGAGAGCACTGATTTTGATTGCAATGATTGAGAGGGCAAAACACAGTTAAGGAAAGAAAGAAGAAATCCCGAGGGAGTGAGAAAGAAGTGAGAAGGCTTCTAAAAATAACATTTGGCAGACATCGGCTAAATGCAAGTCTAATTTGCTTCTTAGTTAATGAAGGAGAAAATGGAGATGGTGAAGGAATAAAAGGTCCATTCTAGAATGGTAATAATAAAATCCCCTCTGAAGACAATAACAACATTCTTGTTATACGCGGAAATTTAATCCTAAAATAATAAAGCATATATTGATATAACAGCACTGTGAATAAATTCCATTTAAGCGATGTTATTCTAACAATGACCCAGAAAATGTTGGAACTATAAAGTAGTTTGTTACATGCCCAGTTTGGGGAGGATAATACCCACTTAGAGAACCACAGGGTCTCAGTAACATACCTGGAAAAGACCTTTTTGCCTGAGACCAATTAATCAATAATTATGTGCCAATAGGCTTAACGTGTACATTGTTTATAAAGAGATCATACAGGAACATATGTGCACGTTCATATAAATTTTACTTATTTCAAAAAGTTTTAAAAATCTGTTAAATTTGGTTCATTTTTCTATTCATTAAACATAATCAGAATCTCATCAGGGTCCAAGAGAAAAGAATGAGTTTGGCAGCTTTTGGCCAAGCCTCTGCACCTCCTTCCAGTGGGTGGAGATGGAACCCCTGGGGGCACCTGGGTGGGAGGAAGCCAGAGACTTGCCCAGACCAACAGGCTAGAACCCCTGCGCCCATGGGGAGTGGGGGGTAGGGGGTGCCCAGGAGCATCTCCCCAGACTCTACCTGAGACTAGATCTACCTGGCTCTGTCTGCCTTCACTCTCTAACTAGCTTTCCCAGCTCCATCCTCCAACCTTCTCCTTAATTCTCTGAGTTACCCAACATCAGCCTCCAACACATTTCTTCTCTGCTTAAGTCACCTAAGTCTTGACATGTAAAAAACTCAGTAGTTTCTGACACAAAGTAAAAATTAAAACTCAGGGAGAGATGGCTTTGATGCAAAACGTCCGCAGCCCTGAACTTTGCTTACCCTATGAAAAAGCTACCTTGTTTCAGCTCTTTCTTTCTCAGTACATCTCACACGGTTTTACACCTGATTTTGTTCCTTTCACTTTCTTCT
Organism: Balaenoptera borealis; assembly: GCF_965194805.1. NCBI lineage: Eukaryota > Metazoa > Chordata > Mammalia > Artiodactyla > Balaenopteridae > Balaenoptera > Balaenoptera borealis. Next base: position 8,869,928 of record NC_138862.1, on the reverse strand, counting down.
CTTCATGCTCAACACCCATCCCTAAAATGGGTCTAGTGGGAGAGGTGAGGTGGGGAGAGCAGAGATGGGAAGAAAATGGGAAAGTTGGTCAATTTCCTATTACCTTTCAGAAAATATTTATATGGCGGCAGCAGCTCTCCTGTAGCATCACTGCTAGAGGCTTAATTTTTTTCTTCCTATAAATATATTAAAAAGTGAGTCAGACGTGGATTTGCACCTTAACATTCCTGTGTACATTTCAATACCTATGTATTCTCTCTCAGGGCAATGAAGGGACTTGGAGAAAAGAGTGGGCAAAAGGATGACGCAGTGGTGACACAGGTCAGCTCACCCCTCCGTGGGACCTTGCCTTTAGCATTTAGCAGCCTGTAGCACAGGTGGAGCTCTGTGCTGCAGAAACCCTGCCCTAGCCGAGGAGTTGGGGAAAATAGAGGAGATGGCTCTCCACCCTGAACCTCAGCACTCCTGACCCTCCCCAGGCTTGCAGGGGCAACCCAGGAAGCCCCGTCCCAGAGACTGAGCATGAACTCGGGAAGGTCCACGCAGCACAAGAGAGGGGACACATGCGCATGCCTCTCCTCAGCGCCCTGAGCCTTTAGGTCCCGGGTCCTCCCAGCTCCCTTCCTCATGGAAGGGCACAGAAAAGGGACAGATGCCCTTGGGGTGGGTTTTGTCTGTGGCCACCTCTGGAGATTTTGGGACAGGGGAACAGCAGGGCGCCATTGGTCAACAACTATGAAAGTCGTGGTTGAATGCTCGCCCTCAAATGTTCTTACTGTGTTTTCTATGTCCCTTCACCCGCAACTCCAATGAGTCCCCCAGCGTGGGGTGGTCGGATTCCCCAGGCTGGCCAGGAATCAGGGGAATGGGCAGAAGGTGACTTCTCAGGACACCCCTCCCAGCACATCCGGGTGTCGGCAGGTCCCCCACTGCCCTTTTCCCAGAGGGGATGTGCGGGACTGAGGGGTACAGTCCTATGGCCAGGGGGTGATGGGTGGGCTGGGAACCAGGTGTCCCGAAACTGGCTGTATTTTCTCTTAGCAAAAGCCTTTTTGTACCACACCTCACCTCCACCCTCCGTAAAAGAAAACCTGCTACGGAGTAAAGCAAGATATTTCAACAATTAGGTTAAGAGCTTTCTACATTTCAGAAACATGTATATGAAAAAGTAGAAAAGGTAAGACTAGATTTACCACATTTTTTGGTATTGATTCCTAGGTGAATTTTAAAGAGTTTCTGAAGCTAACATTATGTACCACAGTGCCACCCATGAAACTCGTCAGTGTTCCTAAGTAACAATGCTCCTGAGGGCGCTATTCATCCTCATGCAGCATTCTTTCATGAAGACCAGAAGAATAATTCTATGTTCTCTAAGTGTTTCCATTTCTCATCTGCAACTAGTTCAACAGAGCAGATTTTACCCTTTGCTGTTAGTCATTTTAAGGAAAAACTTTATAACTGTGACAAATAGGGTTATCAGAAAATTACCCACGAGCTCCTCTGGATTATCTGGGCTACAAGTCACATGGGACTGGGGGGGTTCATCCCTTCTCTCAGCTTCCTCTGAAACCACAGGACTCCTCTCCTGGTAGAAAGGGCCACCCCCAGCCTCCTGTGTGCCGGAGACAACATCTGTAAATAGCCATAACCCCGGTTCTGCTGCTCGGTGCGAGGCTATCTGCTGTCCCACTGACAAGAGCTTTCACTTGTCTTTACGAAGTAAGCAAGAGGGAAACAGAGTCCTTCCCCAGGACATATACCCACTTCCTTCCAGCACGGTGCCAGGGACACCTCTCTAACAAGTACCCGAAGTATATGGGGGACCTGAACTTCAGCTGGTTAAGTTTCCCTCTACAACCTGTTTAAGTCATCCCCTGTGGCCTTGAGACCCCATCCAAGTCCTGGTACACAACAAGTGCCTTCTACAAAGGGGCCAACCTCAGTTACAGACATCTAAGTCTTTATTTTTGTGCATCATTTTTATTCATTCCTACCACTGCTTTCAATATTTTTCCCCAACCACTCTATCTCTACCATTGCTTCTCCTTTTGTCCCTCCCAATTTTAATTCAGGATCTGATAGATTCTATTGCATACACTGATAGCATACTTATAAATTGCCTTAAATAACTTCTGGGACAGAGAAGGGCAGAAGAAAGGGAGGGGAAGAAAGGAAGAGAGGAAAAGCACGAATTCTCTAACTTTCAAACGCAAGCACAACTTTCTTACACATTCTTTGGCTTTCTAGGACACAGTGCACACCATCGCTGCAAGATTCTCATGGTTAATGAGAATTGAAAATGTCCTAAAATACAGTCATCTTCTAACTAGGGCAAAACATCTTTCCAAGAGGGCATGTAAGCACGAACAGTTCTAAGAGAAAAAAATCCCCAGAGCTTCAACTTTCCATATGCGTTCTTTCCTAAGACACGTCTATTTCAGAATGGGCTTGGAGGTCTGGGCACACACAAGCTCTACCTTTAAACCTCCCCTGAAATGCCTGCCTCCCTCCCACATGACAAAAAAAGGAATATCTCTTACCCTCCTTGGGTCTAACTGTAGCACAGCCCAGGATGTAAAAACCTCCCATAGGGGTAATAAAGGGTAATGCCAAACCCTGATGACAGTAAAAAAAACAGCCTCAGAGCTCTGCAGAAGCAGTGACATCTTGGGATCGCTCGGACAACGCAACATCTCAGAACAGAAGTGGAACTTAAGCAGGATCTTGGGGCGTAGGGGATTGCAGGGTCAGGGTGGGCGCGGAGAATCAGACCAAGAGTAGCCCCTTCTCCCCATGCATGAAGAAGGTACCAGCTTCCCTCCTGTCTATGAGAATACGGCCAATAATTTGAACAGTTCAAGGAGGGAAAAGAAAGCTTCATAAGAGATATTGCATTGATGAGGGCAATGCCACAAGGTAGACCCCAGAGAAGAGGTCGTCTATGGGTGCAGGACTGCCCCCAGGGGACATCTCAGAACTTTTTTTTTTTTTTGCTTGTCACAATGACTAGAATTTAGCTCTCAGAGGGCCCAGGGCCTCATGCTGTCCTACAATGAGCAACCACTCTCCCATCCACTGAAACAAATTTTTAATGCCCCTCTGGTCACTCATGTAGATGTGAAACCTGTTCATAATTATCTGACATGAGAACCTAATTTTATTTTTACATAAAAACAAAAAGCACTTTCTGTACAGTTTTATTATTCCAAGGATGTTACTGCCATGTAAATCAACGGAGGATGGGTAAAGTACAAAGTACATAGCTGTTTCCCATTACCAAAAATCGTGTCATCCAAGGCAACAGCACTCATGCTGTCTGAATTATCCAATGCAAGACATCTTTATTAGTCTATCCAGCAGCCATCATATTCACGTACAGGTACAAACATCTAAATACTTCATATGGGGACTTCCCTGGCAGCCCCGTGGTTAAGACTTCGCCTTCCAATGCAGGGGGCGCAGGTTCGATCCCTGGTTGGGGAGCTAAGATCCCACATGCCTTGCGGCCAAAAAACCAAAACATAAAACAGAAGCAATATTGTAACAAATTCAATGAAGACTTTAAAAATGGTCCACATCAAAAAAAAAAAAAAAAAGAATCTTAAAAAAAGAATTTTTAATGTAAATAAATAAATACTTCATGTTTTCTTGAACAGTCAGATACGAACACATATTAAGATGCATAATATTTTACTTTACTTTCTTTTTATTTCTCCTTTTTATTATGCTTGGAATATTATATCGATTTCTTTAAACTACATCTGAAGCTTGCTTATATAGTCTATGAACTTAACTTCAAGAGGTTAAAGATGGCATTATAAAATATTTGCTATAAAAAGAGGTGTGGACATGGTACAACATGAATGAACCTTTCACTTATACTAAGTGAGAGAAACCAGACAAAAAAAGGCCACGTTATATGATTCCATTTATGTGAAATGTCCAGATTAGGCAAATCTAAAGAGGAAAAAAAGTAGACAGTGGTTGCTTAGGGCTAGAATAGGGGTTGGGGGGAGGGGAGAGGGGACGCGGGGTGTCAGGGGGGAAGGAGTGACTGCTAATGGGAACAGGGTTTCTCTCCGGGGTGATGAAAATGCTGTACATTTGATTGTAGTGATGGTTGCACAAGCGTGAATATACGAAAACCCACTGAATTAATTGTACACTTTAAGTGTTGAATTGTATAGGATGTAAACTGTATCTCAAAAAAAAGCTGTTTAAAGAAAAAAAGAGAAGTATGGGTCTAATCTGGTTGGAAACCACTACTCTATTCTGAGTTACGCACATGGAAGAAAAGGCAGGCCAGAACATCCTGGTGGGACTCCTGCAGTGTTAAGACGGTGCTGTGAAGTGACAGAGCACTTCTGGCATTTAGGTTGTGGATGGCTTTAGTTTTAAAAGACGTACAAATGGCAATAATCTTAGGTGAGACTTTCTAAAATAGAATCTGTCTCAGATTACAAGTAAATACCATGGCTTCTATGGGTCAGAAAGACATAAATAACATACACTATACCAATAGTAGTTCTTTGAAACACTCCAGACCCAATTAACACACTGAAAAAGCATTAAAACATAACCCGCTCTAGGAAGTATATCATCAGGCACCGTAATACAGTCCCCAGGGCAACAAAAACAAAAACAGAAGGAAAAAAAATACATGAATGCCCAAATAGCACCCACCACCAATAATCACCTAGTTAAGAGAAAACCACATCTAGGGATCATGTTCCCTCACCTCTAGTTATGAGGTGGGTATGAGCCAGAGCATGAAATGCCTAATGTATTTTGAAATCAGAAAACCAGTACAAAGGAGCTCAGATTTACTAGGACGTGAAACCACACACACACACACACACACACACGCACGCATGCAGACACACCCCATGCACTTTTTCCTGGTGGTATCATACTTTGATTACCTTAAATTTGTTAATTTATTAATATAGGCCATTTCCACTTTGCATGGTACCATGTTAACTGAAATTCATCCATGTGGGAACCGCATCTTCACAAACCATGCCAAGTGAGGTCACTTGGCCATTTTATACCTATTAGTGTATACACATCAATCCCAATCTCCCAATTCATCACACCACCACCACCCCCACCGCCACTTTCCCCCCTTGGTGTCCATATGTTAGTCCTCTGCATCTGTGTCTCGATTTCTGCCCTGCAGACCGGTTCATCTGTACCATTTTTCTAGGTTCCACATATATGCGTTAACATACAATATTTGTTTTTCTTTTTCTGACTTACTTCACTCTGTATGACAGTCTCTAGATCAATCCACGTCTCTACAAATGACCCAAGCGATGTTTTTAAAAGTCTTCACACTAATATGGGACTTCACTTAAAGCCTCGTCCAGGATGGTTTACCTCTTGTTCCAAAATGCCATTTCATACCCCAGGCATACGAGGTATTCCAGTTCCACATTGGTGCTTCAGCGGTACTCCAGAATGGGACAATGAACAATCCTCGAGATATTTTCTCCTTCCCTTTCTTTAACCTTTCTTCCTTTCCCACCCTATCCCAAAGCTGGAAACTGGAAGACAGAAGGCAGAGGTGGGGTGGGAGAAATAGAGAGAACCGCCATCTCCTTACTATGCCCTCTCATCACACTAGTCCTGTTCCGAAGAAGCCTGCAATGATTCACGTTGTTTGTACTTTTATCTGTGTGTACTTGAGGGAGGTCAGCCAGCCTGGGCGAGGCCTTGGAAAAACAATGAGCCGTAGCGCCAAAGCCCCAGCATCAACCCTCCTTTGCTCGCCCACCCAGAACCTCCTGGGGCGCCTTGGCTTCTCAGAGCTCCCACCCCACACTGGCATCTCAGGGGCTCACCTTCTGGTTGCTTCATACAAGTTCCCCTAGTCAAAGTAGAGTGGGCCTGTTTGTTTGTTTGTTTAATTTAATTTTATTTTTTATTGAACTATAGTTGATTTACAATGTTGTGCCAGTCTCTGCTGTACAGCAAAGTGACTCAGTTATACACATACATTTTTTTAATATTCTTTTCCATTATGGTTTATCACAGGATATTGAATATAGTTCCCTGTGCTATACAGTAGGAACTTGTTTATCCATTCTATATATAATACTTTGCATCTGCTAATCCCAAACTCCCATTCCTTCCCTCCTCCAGTCCCCTCTCCCTTGGCAACCACAAGTCTGTTCTCTATGTCTGTGAGTCTGTTTCTGTTTCCTAGATAGGTTCATTTGTGCCATATTTTAGATTCCACATATAAGTGACATCATATGGTATTTGTCTTTTTCTTTCTGACTTACTTCACTTAATATGATAATCTCTAGTTGCATCCATGTTGTTGCAAATTGTATTATTTCATTCTTTTTTATGGCTGAGTAGTATTCCATTGTATATCAGGGTGGTCTTGTTTTTTCTGGAAATCCCAGTTCTTAGCTGGTTGTCATTTATTTTGGGGGCCTGGGTTTTTCTTAATTTATTAATTATTTTAAATATTTTCATTAAATATCTAAAGTCATTAAAAGCTTATATAAAAATCTCACTCATTGCCCTTAAACTTATGAATTCTTATCTCATCAAAAGCATAGCTAAATCTCCACTTCCTGTCTTCTCCTTTTTCATGTTTTTATATTTAATTCTTTAATCCATCTGGAATTTTTGATACAGCTCCAAAGGACCAAAAGTAACTACTGGCTAAGCATTACTTGAAATATGAAGTTGGAACTCTTTCCCTAACCACCAAGCTTCATCTCTAAGTGGAACCACCATTGGCGAAAGTGAGGTTGGAAAGATCAGTCTCTAATAAAAAACAGAGGATTGAGGGGAAACAATCAAAACAGCCTTAAATGTGTCTTCTCAATGCATCCCCTCTTTCAACAAACATTTATTTACTAAGCCCCTGCCTCGCCCAGGCTCGAGGGATACAGCAGTAAACAAGTTGCTGACTCTGTTAAGTTTGAGTTTCCGTAAACAAAATCCAGAGGCCAGGAAGAGGTGTGGACAGAGGGTGCCTGGCGGGAGGCAGCGTCTGCTGTGTCACAATGGTAGGAGCCGACCCTGCCATGGGGACGTCCGCCATGGGGACATCCAAGCAGGAGTGCAAAGGAAGACCACGCACATGTGCAGGGCAGGACCTTCCAGTGAAGGGACAGCGTACACAGCACACACCAAAGGCCTATAAAACACCCACTTCCCGAGTGAGCCTGCTCAAGAACCCTCCTCTCTGATGACCTTTTCCTGGCTCACGATGCCTGCAGCAGGCTGTGATCTGCTGGAGTTGATTTCCCATGCGGTTTGTGGCTTGAACTTTATTGCCACTATATGGCAGGTTCCAGGTCAGAATGAGCAGGACAAGAATGCATGAGTATCCTTGCTTTCATGCACACATGTGCCTTGTATGTAATACCTGTAGGGGGAGGGGTTTTCATTGAGCACCTGCTCTCTCCCTGGTATCGAATTTAGTTTCTGGATTTCATCTTATTCTGAGTAGGCATAATATTCCTGATTTTTCAGATGAGGAAACTAAACAGAGAGAAGTCATATAACTTCCCCAAGGTCACTCAGGTAGTAACTGGTGAAGCGGGACTCAAGCCAGGTTCATCAGACTCCAAAGCCACGCCCTCCCGGAAGCCATGCTCACCTTCCCCAAACTGGCCACCTAAGACAAAGTTTGAATCAATGAAGTGGGAAGGATGAGTCAGACCAATGTGCAGGGAAAGCTGCTGATGTCTCACTGTTAATTAGACCCCAAGTTCCAGTTTTATTTGGAGATATTCAAATTTTAATTGTAAGCTTTTTTTAATTGAGAAAAATACACAAAAATTAACATAAGCATTATCATGTAAGTCAAATACACTAAGTCAAATTACAACTTCAGCTTTATTTTACAAGGAAAAGAGGCTGAAGAAACAGGCAATAAATAAAAAGGAAAAATTATTTCTCTTAGAAATTCACCTGATACAGGGATTATTGCATTTTTCAAACCATGTCTAGTTTAGACATGGCACATCTGGTATGATAGATGCTGTGTGTGAATGGAAACAAGTGTAGAGTAATAAATGTTTCCCAGTGTTAAATAAACACCTCAGCGGTTCAGACTTTGGCCGTTTCTCCACAGTAGGAGGCACTTATCTACTTTAACACTCTGCTACTTAGAGATTAGCACTCAATCAATTACCATCCACATGAGTTTATTTTTACAGAGAGCTTCAATAAAATGAGTGTGAAAATAAGTTAAACACATTCTATTCATTTTCTCAATTTTTCACCTCTCCCAATGGTAGATATGTTGACAGAAAAATTACTTCATTTTATTCCAACTGACATCTGTGGAATGCTAACCAGGTTCTGTGCTAAGGGCTCAGGGACAGGATATGACAAAGAGGAATGAAATGTGGTCTCTTGTCATTAAAAAGCACATATAACCTACCTTAAAACACGGGCTATGTCCCTATAGCCCAAATGAAGGCAAATATAGGGAAATTCTCGACCCACCAATCTCAACAACTCCCTCTTTCTGCCCCCAACTCAAAACCCTCTGCACTTTGCCCACATAATTTACCTGTGTTTGGTTAGGGCTGCTATTCTATGTGGTTTGTCGAGCTATTCTCAGCTGCTTCCAGATGTGGAAATACCTTTTCATCAAGAGATGTTTATTACATTTTATTTTTAAACACTACCTACCTACTTCTGACATACATTCCTAAATTTCTGTACCACCTATCTTTTTTAACAACAGCTTTATTGAGTTATGATCCAAATACCATAAGTTCACCCTTTTAAACTGTAAGATTCAGTCGTCTTAGTGTATTCACAGTTATACAACCATCATCACTATCTAATTCCAGAACATCTTCATCACCCCAAAAAGAAGCCACTTACCCATTAGTAATCCCTCCCCAATTCCCCACCCCATTCCAGGCAACCACTCATTTACTCTGTATCTCTATGGATTTGTCTGTTCTGGGCATTTCATATAAATGAAACCATACAATATGTGGTCTTTTGTGTCTGGCTTCTTCCACTTAGCATAACGTTTTCATGGTTCATCCATGTTGTATCACGTATCAGTACTTCATTCCTTTTTATGGCTTAATAATATTCCATTGTACAAATAGACCACATTTTTATTTATCCATTCATCCACTGATGCACATTTGGGTTGTTTGGTTACTGTGAATAGTGATGTGTGTGCACAAGTTTTTGTGTGGACCTATGTTCCATTTCTCTTGGGTAGATATCTGGGAGTAGGCTTGTTGAAGAGCATGGTAACTCCATGTCTAACCTTTTGAAGCTAACAGATTGTTTCCAAAGTGGCTGCACCATTTTACATTCCCACCATCAAGGTATGAGGGTTCTAATTTCTCTACATCCTCACCAACACTTCCCATCACCCATCTCTTTTGTTTTAGCTGTTCCAGTGGGGCTGACGTGGACCTCCCTGTGGGTACCACTCATCTTTAAAGCAGTTAGTATCATCATGTCCTGCTGCAGCGGAGAAAGGAAGGAAGGTCTGTGCTGCTGAAGGGTGCAAGGGCTCCCTCCAAGCTCCAAAAGCTCGTGCCCAGCCTCCTGACTCAATTACTTCCCCACCAAAGCAATACCGTCTCTGCTTGCATGACGGAATAAAGACGTACATTTGTACAGTTAGGTACTTAAAATGACTTGAACTATTGGTTGTGATCTTCCTATGAAGTAAAGAACAAACTTTTTCTCCATGGTGCCTTCTGTGTAATACTTAAGCTGAGAATGGACAGTTTGCCTGGTATTGTCCTGGAGCTTCACATAGCTCATTTAACCCATACAACAACTGTAAATTAGGTATTCTTTTTCTAATCTACAATCAAGAAAACTGAAGCTCAGTGAAGTTAGATACTCCTGCACTCTGCCTAGGGAGTGAAGTCAGTCTGTCACAGCTGAGCAGCCAAACTCTAAGGGGTAATGAGCCACTGACACCTACTGCTAATTCCAGGGACCAGATGCAACTTTGCTGTTAAAGAGGTGGAAACGGACATCCAGGAGTGAAAATGCAAGATGCACAGAGAGGGGTAATTGTCCAATCCTTTCTCAGCATCCAAAAAGCTCATCTTGTTTGGGATTTCCTTCAAAAAACTATAGAATGGAGGTTGGAAAGGGAGTGAGACTGTAAATGAAATAAGATTAGTCAGAAGCTGGTAATTGTTGATGGTAACTGATAAATACCTGAGCATCCCCTGTAATATTCTGTCAACTTCTATATATATATTTGAGATTTTCTATACTAAAAAGTAAATTACAGTCTCAAACTATCTCCCGCAAAATATTTACTAATTACAAAAAGGGAAATACTAAGTTTACAGTGGAGAATCCTGGCAGACACTACCCTAACCTAGGATTAACATCATGTACCCCCACCCCGAGTCAAGGTTAATATCATGTACCCCCAAGATGGTGCAACAAGAAGAGCCTATCACCTCTGTGGTATTCATCCCCAAAACGCACAAGCTCAATGTAATCATGAGAAAACATAAGACAGACCCAAAGTAAGGGACATTCTACAAAATACCTGACCAGTACTCTTCAAAAGTGTCAAGGTCATAAAAGACAAGGATAGACAGAGGAACTGTCACAGCCTGGAAGGAAACATGACAAATAATTGCAAGGTGATATCATGGACTGGATCTCAAACAGAAAAATGACATCTGTGAAAAGACTAGTAAAACCAAATAAGTTCTGCAAATTTGGTTAACAGCTGTGCAGGAAAGAGTTAACACAGTGGCCCTTGTGCTTATCCTTAGAAAGACCTGCTGCAAAGTGTTCCTTGACTGGCTTCTGGGAACTGGGTACTAGGAATATTCTCATCATTTCCTAACTGATAAGGACGGCATACTGTGCCTACACTGTCTGTTCAAATAATATGGTGTATGCTGAACATCACTTTCCTTCTGGCAGTCTAAAATTTTGGCATGGGCTAGGCAGTGGGTGCCTACATCTACATGATCAGCCCCCAATAAAAACCCTGGGCACTGTGTCCTGAGTGAGCTTCCCTGGTAGACAGCACTTTGTATCTGTTGCCACTGCTCATTGCTGGGGGAACTAAGTGTGTCCTGTGTGAACCCATGGGGAGAAGAGTCTCGAAAGCGTGCACCTGATTTCCTCCAGGCTTCACCCTGTGCCTTTTCCCTTTGCTGATTTTGCGTTGTATCCTTCTGTTGTAGTAAGTCACAGCCATGAGTACGACTACATGTCCTGTGGGTCCCCCTAATAAATCAGTGAATCTGAGGGTGGTCTTGGAAACCCCCAATACAATAATTGTACCAAAGTTAATTTCTTGCTTTCGATAAATGTACTGTGACTGTGTCAGATTTAACATAAGGGGAAGCTGGGTGGAAATTTTACAGGAATTCTATTTTTGCATAACCTGTAACTATCTAAAAAAAAAATTGGTTTAAAAGGTTAATTACTTTTTCTTACTCCACAAGTAATTCACGTGGAAAATTTGGTACAAAATTTGGAAAAAACAGAGAAGCATAAAGAATAAAAATAAAATTCCTAAGAATTCTCCCTTCCCAAGAAAAACAATCAGTTATAAAAATAACAACTCTTCTTTCCCCCTCACAGGTTTCTCACCCATCAGTCGCTTTCCCCAGAAGGCCATGGAGAAATAGTTTGGGGTAATACCACAGTAATGACTGTGGGGGAAGCGGGTTTTCGAAAAGTTATGTCAACTTAATGGGTCTCACAAGCTTCAGTGCTCACACTTCAGCTGTGGATAATAACGCTGCCCCTTTACCAATAAAAATTTCTGTCTGAAATTAATGATGGAAAAATGAAGTATAAACCAACAGAGCTCATAAAGATGCTACATCATACTGGGATAGGCAGTAACATAAAACAAGACAACATATTTATAAACAGGAGTTGATTCTTGTTGTGCCAGAAAATGAGCAATGGTTCAAGAAATGCTGTGGTCTGTCAACAGGAGATGGGAATTACCCTGCAGGGGCTGCCACTGGGAAAATCTGGGATACTTTGAGCACAAAAATAAATAATGACATCTAGTATCAATACATTATAAACCATTGAATAAAACAAAAAGCCACACATTTGTACTGACATAAATAAAGAATGAGAAAGGAAAGCTATTTCTTACACAGAATGTCAACAAATAAATGTTAAAGAAATGAGTTAGAAGCTTGCTATTTTGCCACCTGATTCATGCAAGAGTCATAATAAAACTATTGGGTGAAAGTTTGAAACTAGCCTCAAAGTATCTCCCCATAGATTACTTATTTGGTACAAAAGGAAAATGGTGATCTCTGTACCTTCACCAAGTGATAAATGTTAACCTTGCAGGTACAGGACAACTGGCATTCTGAGCCTCCTGATGCGCTGCTCTGAGGACACAACATCCCATGTGCTACGTTCCTACCCCAAACTGCCTGAATCAAATCCAGTATTCCTCAAAATGGCAATGCCATCTATGGCGAAGGCAGGCTCGGTAATGCTCCAGGTTAAAGGAGATTCCGGGGACATGACAAGTAAATGCAATTGGGCAATCCTGGAACAGGGGGAAATGACCACAGCGGACGTGATCAGGACAACTGGCAACATGTAAATATCCATTGTTCGGTAATGGCATTATGTCAATGTTAAACTGGCTGAATTTTATAACTGTACTGTAGTTACATAAGAGAAGGTCTTATTCTTAGCGCGGAGGGCCATGGGGGCAGGATGGCTGCAACTGAGTCAAATGGCTCAAAATATACACATATACACAACATATGTGTGTATGTGTATATTAATTTCTTCACTGAGTGAGAAAAACTAAATGTGGCAAATTGTTAGCAATTGGTCAGTCTTTATATTCATCTTTATTTCAAAATAAAAGTTTAAAGGATTGCTACAACTATTGCAAAATGGAAACGGAAAATGGGAAGCAATGAAGTCCTCAAGAAGATTAGCCTGCTGCCCATGACAGCCTAACTGTAGAGTCATACTAACAGCAGTCCCCTGCACAGCAGCAAAAGCAAGACAGAGCACTGGGGAACGGACAGCTTGCCCAAGACCAGATGGAGCTGGGGTAGTACGTAAGAACACAGAGCCACGCAGTGAAGAATTAAAAGTGTCACAGACAAAAGGGAGTAGGAGACATGAGGTTGCTGCCATGAGAACCCACACCAGATGTTAGAGAAAGCCCTGGTGGCCATCCAGGAGAAGGCGTGACACACCCACAGACCCTGACAGAGGAGGAGATGGGGCTGGGCAGGGATGCTGTTTCGCCAGGTCAGTGCAGAGGGCCCATATCTGGAGACTGAGAACTGCATCTCTGGATGGGCTCTGTGCCCTATGGTAGGAGGGTAGAAACTGGGGAGGCATAATAATTAATTATAAGAAATGAAGCTTCTCTGGCTTCATTTTCTTCACTTGCACAAGAAGGGGGAGAGAGGAGGTGTGGGAAAGGCCCATGGTACAAAGTGCTCAATAGATATCTTTTAACTGGCTAACTCCTGCAAAACTAGGGAGTAAGCCAAAAAGGAGGATGCCAAGGCATCCGTGAAGAGGGAACACAACAAAAGAGACAGTATTGTCCCAGGATGGTGGCTAAGGGGACATTCCAAATGACAGTGGTGCTCGAGGCCTAGAAGATGGTTGCTGGAAAGGAAAACTAGAACCAATTAATGCATTCAAGCATTTGGAAAATAACATTGATAAGTTGTTATCTGTGTACACACACTAGTTAGTAGGCTTTAGTATATTCTCAAAGTTGAACATTTTTATCAACTCCTCCCAAAATAACCCCCTACCCATTATCAATCAATCCCCATCTCCCCCAACTGCCAACCCTTGGCAACTACCAATCTTACTTTGTGTCTCTATAGATTAGCCTATTCTGGGCATTTCATATAAACGGAATCATATAATACGCAGTCTTTTGTGACAGGCTTCTTTCACTTAGCATAATGTTTTCAAGGTTCATCGATGCTGGATCACATATGAGTACCTCATTTCTTTCTATGGCTGAATACTATTCCATTGTATGGACAGACCACATTTTGTTTATCCATTCATCTGTTGGGTTGCTTTCTCCTTTTGGCTATTATGAATAATGCTGCTACAAATATCTACGTACAAGGTTTTATGTGGCCATATGTTTCATTTCTCTTGGGTTGATACCTAGAAGTAGAAATGATGGGTCATATAGTAACTCTATGTTTAACCTTTGGAGAAAACTCCAGTCTTCCAAAGCTGTTGCACCATTTTACATTGCCATCAGCAGTATAAGAGGGTTCCAATTTCTCCATATCTTCAACAACAATTATTACTGTGTCTTTTCCTTCACAGCCATCTTCGTGTGTAGGAGGTAGTAATTTGTTGCGGTTCTGATTTGCATTTCCCTGATGGCTGATGACGCTGGGCATCTTTTCATGTGCTTTATGAGCACATCTGTTTTCCCTCACAAAATTGTTCTTTCAAATTTCACATTTTGCCCTACCAGTTCAGAAACGCTTGGCATCTGCTCCTCTCACCCTCTTGTGCCCTGTGGTGTGCTTGCCTGGGTGACCGTCCCATTCACCGATGGCTGACTAGCCCTACAGAGCCTATAACTCAGCTTCCAGGCCTGGAAGGGGATGAAAGAACCTCTGATCAAGTACTTATAAGTGTGACAGACCAGAGAAGGAAGCACAGGAAAGGCCCGGTGGCTTGCCAAAGTGAAAGCAATTCAGTGATGGCTGAAATGGAGCCCCAAGGTCTCCGGACTACTCTTTCCACCAAGCCATGCCATGCCCCTAATTCAACACTTGCCATTTCTTAACTGCCACAAATTCCCCAAATCCCACATGAGCCAACAATGTACATGCAATCATAAACATGAGTGCTCACTATTCTCCCATACCCAGCATGGCATGGCACAAACAGAACAGTAATCCTGCAGGCCTCTGGGTGTGCACAGTCAGTGGGGAGACATGGCACACACCAGCGCCAGAGTGATGCAGGGAGAGAGCTACTGACTCTACCTGGAGACATGAATGAGGCGTCCAGAGGACAGAACTCACCAAGACTGCCCAGCGGGAATGAATCAGATGGAAAATGGTGGGGAAAATACTCAGGCAGTGGGAGCAGCGCACTCAAAGTTCCACTTCATAGAAGGTGTGCAGTGAAACTGAAACAAAAAGGATCAGGGTCACGGGCAGACCCAAGGCTGGAAAAAAAAAAGGTTACAGCCAAGTGGTTGTCTTCTCTGGCATGCTAAGGGCTGGGACTCTCTAGATTAGGAAATGTAAAACCTGTGAGTTTTTGAGATAAAAAGGGACATGATCAGATTTGCACTTAAAGAGCTCACTCAAGTGACAGTGTCCCTGAACATCATACAGATAGATTTTTTCCAGCAAGTTATGAAAATTGAAAACTACTATAAAACAACACTGAAATTTGCGCAAGATTCTCATTGTACTATTTCTTCTGAGAGAAGTTTTGCTGCTCAAGACCCAAGAGCCCATCTGAACCCCCTATGATGGGGTTAAAAAATGTTACCATATCATGTGGAACTCTGCTGTGTGCCCCAAAGCAGTGGTCTTCAAACCCAGGTCTTGCATACCGCCTGAATGAACTGCAAAAAAACTATGAAAGCCTTGCATATTTTTAAGTTGAGATATAAATTTGGATAGTTGCAAAGGATGGAATTTCTGGCTTGGGGTAGACATTGATATTTTAAATGAAACTATTACATTGCTCGGGCTTGCCTTGTGGCACAGTGGTTAAGAATCCGCCTGCCAATGCAGGGGACACTGGTTCGAGCCCCGGTCAGGGAAGATTCCCACATGCCGCGGAGCAACGAAGCCCGTGCGCCACAACTACTGAAGCCCACGCGCCTAGAGCCCGTGCTCCGCAACAAGAGAAGCCACTGCAATGAGAAGCCCATGCACGGCAACAAAGAGTAGTCCCTGCTCACCGCAACTAGAGAAAGCCCACGCGCAGCAACGAAGACCCAACGCAGCCAAAAATAAATAAATAAAATAAATTAATTAAACAAAAAACTATTACACTGCTCTTTTTAAAAATGTATTCAAAGGAAGTGAAGTACCATATAAATGTGTTACCCACCATCATTAATTTTAAAAGTACCTGAATAAACTTTAGTCAAAAAATTTCACTCCTTTTCTCCTTCAATAAAATGTCACTTCATCCCCAAAATTTCACCCTAACAATCATTTTGTTTGAAAGTCTTAACCTCCCCGATTTACTTGTTTACAAATTTTAAAAGTATGTAAAAATTGACATTTTTAATCGTTTTATTTCCTATGACCATAAAGCTCTAAGCACTAAAATGTTTTTCTTGTGGATTGATTTATAGTTAGAATTATCACTAGTAAAGAACTGACCAAAATACAACTGTTTCAAATTTTAATAAAAATATTACACATAATAAACTTGAAATCCATTGGAAATATAGCTCTCAAAGAGATGAATAGGTCCTTTTTTTAAAATGGTATTCATAAATGAATATTACTTATTGTTAGAATGAGACAGGGGCCAATATCAATTCTATTCCTACTTTCCATTTTTTAGACGTAAACACTAGGAAACCTCATTCACATACATAAGTACAAGGCAATAGCAGGAGTTTTATTACAGCACTGTCACTCAATTCTTTAAATTCCTTCCAACATTATTTGTCAAAAATCACACCCTTATCTATCATCAAAAGGAATTTTTAATGATCCTTCAGCTGACAGATGTTAGGCCTTTCTTCAACTCAGTCTAAAGAATTGGAAACCACCTGACATGCAAAAGGAATTGCTACCCAGTGCCATTTGCTTTCTCACAACCATATTTCACACCATCCTTTTGTCTGCCACCCCAGAGGTTGCTCCATCTCAGACAAGGCTCCATCCATCATAAGATTATGGACGGATGAAAAGGGCAATTATACAGGGCATTGTGGAGGGTGGGAGAATAAAACAGGCCTGATACCCCACCACAGGCATTTCCTCAGGCAAACAATTTCAGGAAAGTGCCCCTTTACAAGCTGAGGGTCTGAAAACTAAACCGTCCCCCACGTGTACCCCAAAATGCAACCCCCAGTTTAAAGACCAGTGTTCCAAGGCACATGTCTGCAGATTCCTGGGTCTTCCACTCTGCTTAAACCTTGAACTGGAGGCTTTGTCCCTACCAAAACCAAGAAAGGATAGGAAAGCAAGAATGAAGCAAAGGTGAGAAAAAGAAAAAGGTTAATAGAGAAAAGATCTGCAGATTAGAACCCTGCAACGGGCCACACCAGGTCCATCAACTGAAGCCTATGTTTTCAAGTAGCTTCTTCCCAGCTCTTGCTTCTCCCTGGAAGCATCCGCAGAATCTCTTCTGTCTTTGCACTTGTTTTTCGCTGTTGCTGTTTTCAGAGCAAAGGGCTATCATTTCAACCCAAGCTTTTCCAAACAAACAGTAAAATGTGTTAGAAATTTTGAAAACATTCCACCACCACTGATCCTTACTATTCCGATATGGTCTAATAACTCAAAGTTATTCCCTATCATATGCACTTTATATGACATCAGCTACCACACAAGTTTTTAATACACAGTAAGCAGGTGGCCCCAGCAATCTCTCCTATATCTCACATCTGGTATTGTACTCCATATAAGGTGCTGAGTCCGATTTTTTAATAAAAACATGGCCTAAGCTTGTAAACGTTCAAGTAAAATATACCTCTAAAACGGCTGTATTTAATTTCTAGTCATGAAAGTCTAAAATTATTGTAAAATAATACTCAAACTTTTTCATAGATCCGTTCAATGAAGCTTAAAACTACTTTCCTTTCAGAGAGGAAAAGCGCTTCATAACTAACAGCTTCTTGAATTCACATGTGCTGTCTTATTTTATGAGCCTGAATTGTATAAATTTTATAACCTTTCAATCTGGACAAAATTAGTTTGCTTAGTAGTGCAAAGTAATAGTACATTGAAGTTTCTGAATAATGGCTGGGGGAAGGGAATGGTAAAGGGAAGGGCAGAAATGCTTAAAATTAAATCAATAACCCATGACTTGGATAAATTCATCTCTTTTCAAAAATGAAACTTAAGATTTAAAAGGAGATACACTCAGAAATAAATATACTAACAAACACATAGATGATTATAAACATTGTCTTATAATTAAAGAAATAACCATTTCAACCACGTTATTACACTTTATATGACATTGGTGTAAAAGTGTGTCTACCAAAATGGTACAGATTTTTGCAAGTTCAACCTTGTATTCGTGTATCTGACTAAATATAAGTTGTTGCATTAGCACTAGGTCTCCCCTTGTAGTCAATGAAAGGTGGAGTCCCTCTAACTTAGATGACTATTTTCATGATTTGAGCAAATCCATAGCAGAAACACGGGGATCACATTCCTTCCATCATAAATTCCTCAAAAGCAATCTTGCACTAAGGCAGCTGGTTCTAAATCAAAAGGTGACCTTCATTTCCTATAAATAATTTCATTTCATCTTTAACCATCATCTTCAACCACGGATTTTTAAATTGTTACTCAATTGGATAACTAAGTAGAAATAAAGTAGTATTAGATGCTGGCTATAAAACAAAGCCAAGAACTTGAGTAGTTTTTTTTTTAAAGTGTTCTGCTCTAGTGAATGTACTCAGTAATACACATTTCTCCAAAGAACTTACATTATAGTGTTTCATTTTTCGTTTCTCTTTTTTTTTTTGGGGGGGTGGGGATGGTGGTGGTGGTTACCCTCCCTTACTGTCAAATTAAGATGCAAGAATCAGCCCCCCAGCCATTGTAGGGAAACAGGTTCTCTCAAACCCCAAGTGAAGTTGGGTATATCCGCTAGGTTGGCAGGTAGTTTAACAAAGGCTATCCAAACTAAAGACACATCCGTGATGACCCGTTTCCCATAGAAGAGAAACACCGCACAGGTCCGCAGTGAGCGGTGTGCCACATAGGCACTGACAACACTGATTCTAGGAGCAAATGGTGGAAACCAGTTAACCATCCATTAAGAAGGAAATTGCTAAATAGAGTGGTATGCTCCTGCTGTGGAATATTATGCCGTTGTTAAAAGGAATGAACTATATCAATTTGCAGTAACAGGAAGTCTCCGAGATGCACAGCTGAATGACGGAAAAATGCAGTAGCAAAGACAGACAGCAGTCCACCCAGATCTATTCTCCCCTTCTTGGCTATGTCATGCATCTCCTCGCCCTCCTCCTCTCAGGTGGGCTGGCTGGGCCCATGCTCCTGACAACGTAAGGTGAGAGGGTACCACTGCACCCGCACCTGTTTAGGATAAAATCTCTGGCCCACTCTTTCCACCCCGTTGTCCTCCTTGCTGGCTGGAATAGCAATGACCAGACTGACCTAGGAAGCCACATGTTAAAGATGCCAAGCCACTGTCAGCCTGGGACCTCAAATGACCTCATGGAACACTGCAGCCCAAAGACCTAGACTACTTATCCTGGACTGTCACATGAGGTAGAACTGAATGCTTTTCTCTTAAAGCCAAATTATTATTTGGTCTCTTGCTACTTAGCAACTTAATCTTTTATCCCAATGTAGAAGAAAAGATACAGTAAGATATCTTTAAATAATACTATATTTAGAAGTCCTAGAAAAAAACAAATCAACCTCCCAACAGTGATTACAGAGGTGGGAATGAGGAATGGGAGGGTGGGGGTAAAGGAGACAAACAGAACTGGGGTGAATGTTAATATTAGTTGTAATTTTTAATTTTATGAAAGCAAAAAATATTCACGCATTACTTATATAACTGATAAGAATCTACAGATGGTCCCCGACTTACAATGGTTCAACTTACAATTGTTTTGACTTTACAATGGTGCAAAAGCAATATGCACTCAGTAGAAGCCATACTTCAGAGTTTGAACTTTTACCCTTTCCCAGGCCAGCAATACACAGTACAATATTCTCTTGTGATACTGGGAAGCAGCAATAAACCACAGCTCCCTGTCACCCACACGATCATGAGGGTAAACAGTCAAGACACGTAGAACCATTCTGTACCCAGACAATCATTCTTTTTTACACTATCAGTATTCAATAAATTACGTGAGAAATTCAACACTTTATTATAAAATAGGCTTTGCGTTAGATGATTTTGCCCAATGGTAGGCTAATGTAAGTGTTCTGAGCACAGTGAAGGTAGGCTAGGCTAAGCTAGGATGTTTGGTAGGTTAGGTGTATTAACTGCATTTTCGATTTAACGACATTTTCAGCTTACAGTGGGTTTGTCAGGATGTATAACCCCATCATAAGTCGAGGTAGATCTGTATAGGATTTTATGATTTTAAGTACCAATTCCAGTTTTCTTCTAAGTTTTGCATTAAGCTTGTATTTTGATTCTAATTTAATTCCAGGAAATACATCCTTCCACAAAGTAGAAAGAAAATGATGACCGAAGTAAAAATTATAACGGAGAAAAAGCATCAAGAAAACATTGTTTGGGACTTCCCTGGTGGCGCAGTGGATAAGACTGCACACTCCCAATGCAGGGGACCCGGGTTCGATCCCTGGTCAGGGAACCAGATCCCACGTGCATGCCACAACTAGGAGTTTGCGTGCCGCAACTAAGAGTTCGCATCCCTCAAATAAGGAGCCAGCGAGCCGCAACTAAGACCCCACGCAACCAAATAAATAAATAAAAAACATTGTTTGCCTGCCACCCACACCTTCACAGGGATACAAAACAACTGGCTGGTGCAACCAGAGAACTTTGTCTTGAAGGAGTGTGTCCTGTACATGTGTTCTTCCCCCAGGCTACCACGTGAGCCTTGACAGTGTACCTCGACTTCAGGACCTCCAGAACCCAGGGGCAGCCCACCCCACAGGCCAGGAGAGCACTAGACTAGGCAGCAGTTGGGGTGAAGAACCAAGGGTGCCCCCTTCTGCCTCCTGAGAGTGGTGAGGTTTGGACCAGTCCTTCCTCTCTCTGAGCTGCAGTTTCTTCCCATGGAAAATCGAGAGACTGTATAGGTTGTACCTGAGCTCTAACTCCTTGGATTCAAGCCTCAGCTGGAATGTTCTAAGGGGAAAATTATAACTTTTTTTTTTTTTAATGATCTGAGTCAATTTATTAAGGGAAAAATAATGAATTTTACACGAGTTTCTTTCAGCCATCTCATTATGTGCCAGAAAAGAAATTTTCATTTTCAAATCATTTCTTTCCTAAGGACTACCCAGGCTAACTGCATTTTGTATTTCCAAAATGTCCTTTGATTTAAAAAAAGCAATATGAGAACATAAGACATGCTTAAGAAGTTTCATAAAACTCAGAGGAAACAAAACTCTACCTTCAATAATTCTCATATTTACCAGATTCACTTAGTCCTATGAAATTATCCAGCCTATGAGAATGTTGCTCTCTGATACACCATATCCTTATTTTGTGAATCCTTCACTTTAAACTTGCTGACATCCTTAATCTTGTGTTTATATCGCCCGAGTAAAAACCACAACTCTCAGAACTTCAGCAGTACCCCAGGGATCAAATCCAATGCCTTTATTTTTTTAAAAAAGGGAGGGAGGTCATCCCAGCTAGGATCATTTTATGAACAATAAGGGAACTTAACTTCTGGGTTATCCTAGACTGCTGTTTTGGAATCTTTTAGGAGTGGAACAAGAATAAGGACAGCGGAGAACCACCTTTAAATAAAACCTGTGAACCCTATTCATGACATGCTCAAATTGCACAGAATCTGAAGAATAAAAGTTGTTTGCCACAATTTTAAAAGTAATTCCACACTGAAGCATGTGTGGTTTTCATTTAAGAGACGCCAGAAATTGATACCGAAGGACTGGGTCAGTGGCAAGGTCGGGCGGCTTTTGCTTTCCTCGCCAGTGCTGCAGTAAGGAGCACAGCCTCTGGCCACCATGGGCCGGCACTCAAAACCCGCGGCCCCGCCAAGGAGCTAGCGCCTGGATCGCTGAGTCTCCCTGGACGCACATCCGGCTCCTTATTACCACAGAGGGGCGTGGGGAAGAGTAACAGAGAATATACAGAAAGTTCTTATCACTGGGCACCATGCACAGACTTAGCAAAGGCAATAGTTACTCTCCAACGGTTAGCAGCTATTAACTCATCATTTTTATTAGTTATCATTAGCAGTGATTTTCACCTATGAGCAAGCTTTCCCTTCCCATTTCTTAAAACATCTACCCAGATAATAATTAACTATTAATTTTAAAACTAGATTATCAGTAAGTAGAAAGAAGCTGCATTACTACCTATGTTACCATTCCATCAGTTATTGGTAAATTTGGAGATATGAGGGATGTTACCTCAGTTCCCATACGAGAGGTCACTGTTAAGGAATCGTAGCTGAAAGTATCCCTAAAAATAAGCGGAAAATCTTAAAGAGGGGCTTAGGACAAAACATCACGTTGGGGAAAATATCTTAATGACTGGATAACAAGAAGACTTTTCAATAAAATTATGAGCTAGAGATAAAGAAGACTAAAATCCAAACACTAAGAGAAGAAAGCTAACTCCTCACGGGTTCACTACGCCGGTTTTAAACGAGCCGGGCAGAATGCTCTGGAAAATAGCATCTTAGGGAGAGAAACTGGCACCTACCCCGCCCACCCCACCCCTGCCTAGAGCCTTGGAGAGTATCTTTTGAGCAACTATGGAGTAAACTTACATCAGAATATACATTAATGAGAATATTTCAAATAATGAGAACACAGCTAATTATATCTTCCCTGTTTAACAGGAAGTCAAACACTTTACGGCAACCCTGAGACTCCCTGAGACTCGCACCGCGCTCAGCAGGGAGCCGCCTATTCCGCACACACTTGGAACGGCCATGACAGCAGGCTGGGTGATAGGAGGTGTGAGAAATGAAAACTTTATGTGCAGACAAATTTAGATTTTTAAAATATTTTCACTAGAGGCATAAATAGAAAGAAATTAGACCACTGGGATTTCAGAAAATGAGAATACAGACTGTGATTTTTGTTTTACATTTTAGTACCGAGAATACCCAATACCAAAGGAGTAAATAATCCAGCTAGTCACAAAAAGTTAACACTTCAATTTTAATTGCATACCTTTCATATACCTTAAGCTATTTTGTTCAAGGGGGAAATTTTTGTGGATTTAAGTAGAAGAAAGAAGACAAGAAAGAAAAATCTATGAATGTAGGAAACAACATATATTTCCTTTTATGAGGCGGGCTTGACATACAATTGGGGATACCAAGAGGTTACATAAACCCAGTTTTTATGAATTTAAATTCATTTTAAATATACTATCATGGATGTTTTTTAAAATCTTCCACAGTAACTTACTTATTATAAAAATATTGATAACAGCTCATGCAGCTGAATATCAAAAAAACAACCCAATCAAAAAATGGGCAAAAGGGACTGCGCTGGTGGTGCAGTGGTTAAGAATCCGCCTGCCAGTGCAAGGGACACAGGTTCGGGCCCTGGTCCAGGAAGATCCCACATGCCGGGGAGCAAGTAAGCCCAAGCACCACAACTACTGAGCCTGTGCTCTAGAGTCCACGAGCCACACTACTGAGCCAGCGTGCCAAAACTACTGAAGCTGCGCCCCTAGAGCCTGTGCTCTGCAACAAAGAGAAGCCACTGCAATGAGAAGCCTGAGCACTGCAACGAAGAATAGCCCCCGCTCAGCAACAAAGCCCCAACCCAGACAAAAATAAATGAATAAGTAAATAATTTATTTTAAAAAAAAAAGGGCAGATCTAAATAGACATTTCTCCAAAGAAGACATACAGATGGCCAAGAGGCACATGAAAAGATGTTCAACAACACTAATTATTAGAGAAACACACATCAAAAGTACAATGAGTTCCCAACACATCTCCTACAGCCCAATAAAAAATTAAGAAAAAAAAAAAAACTACAATGAGGTTTCACCTCACACCAATCACAATAGCCATCATCAAAAACCTAAACGTCCAACCACAGATGAATGGATAAAGAAGATGTGGTACATATATACAATGGACTATTACTCAGCCATAAAAAGGAACAAAATTGGGTCATTTGTAGAGATGTGGATGGACCTAAAGTCTGTCATGCAGAGTGAAGTAAGCCAGAAAGAGTAAAACAAATATCGTATATTAACACATGTATGTGGAATCTAGAAAAATGGTACAGATGAACCTACTTTCAGGGCAGGAATAGAGACACAGACATAGAGAACGGACATGTGGACACGGGAGGGAAGGGGAGGGTGGGACGAACTGGGAGATCAGGATTGACATATATACACTACCATGTGTAAAATAGCTAGCTAGTGGAAACATGCTATAAAGCACAGGAAACTCAGCTTGGTGCTCTGTGATGACCTAGATGGGTGGGATGGGGGCAGGGGGGGTGGAGGTCCAAGATGGAGGGGATATAGGTATCCTGATTTACTTATCACATATAGCTGATTCACTTCATTGTATAGCAGAAAATTACACAATATTGTAAAGCAATTATACTCCAATAAAAAAAAAATCTACCCTGGAGAGGGTGTGGAGAAAAGGGAACCCTCCTACACTGTTGGTGGGAATGTAAATTGGTACAGCAGCTATGGAGAACAGTATGGAGGTTCCTTAAAAAACTAAAAATAGAGCTACCATATGATCCAGCAATCCCACTCCTGGGCATATATCCGGAGAAAACCATAATTCGAAAGGATACATGTACCCCAATGTTCATTGCAGCACTATTTACAATAGCCAGGACATGGAAGCAACCTAAGTGTACATCGACAGAGGAATAGATAAAGAAGATGTGGTACATATATATAATGGAATATTACTCAGCCATTAAAAAGAATGAAATAATGCCATTTGCAGCAACATGGATGGACCTAGAAATTGTCATACTGAGTGAGGTAAGTCAGACAAAGAAGGAGAAATATCGTATGATATCACTTATATGCAGAATCTTTAAAAAAATGATACAAATGAACTTATTTACAAAACAGACTCACAGATTTAGACGAGGAATTTACGGTTACCAGGGGGATGGGTAGGGGGGAGGGATAGTTAGGGAGTTTGGGATCGACATGTACACACTGCTATATTTAAAACATAACCAACCAGGCCCTACCGTACAGCACAGGGAACTCTGCTCAATATTATGTAAAAACCTAAATGGGAAAATAATTTGAAAAAGAATGGAGGCACGTATAACTGAAATCACTTTTCTGTACACCTGAAACTAACACAACATTGTTAATCAACTATAGTCCAATATAAAATAAAAAGTTTAAAAAAAAACATGTCGTACATATATACCGTGGAATATTAATAATGCCATTTGCAGCAACATGGATGGACCGAGAGATTGTCATACTGAGTGAAGAAAGTCAGACAGAGAAAGACAAATATTGTATGATATTGTTTATATGTCGAATCTAAAAAAATGGTACAAGTGAACCTATTTACAAAACAGAAATTGAGTCACAGATGTAGAAAACAAACTTATGGTTACCAAGGGGGAAAGGGGGGATGATAAACTGGGAGACTGGATTGACACATACATGCTACTGTATATAAAAGATAACTAATAAGAACCTACTGTATAGCACAGGGAACTCTATTCTGTGCTCTGTAATGACCTATATGGGAATGGAATTTGGAAGAGAGTGGATATATGTATATGTATGGTTGATTCACTTTGCTGTAGAGCAGAAACTAACATGACATTGTAAACCGACTACACTGAAATTAAAAATTTGAAAAATACTGATACATTATAGCAAGGATGAAATTTTAGAGTCAACGCTCATATACACATCAGCTAGATTCTACCATTAATATCCTATCCACCCCCTTATTACTTTATGCATTTCAACATGAACTGCAGATATTCCCGTTGATACTTAAGCTAGCATTTACCTAGAGCTCTATATTTTAGTTTTTATATAAAATTTACCTGGAGTGGTGTTTATTATAAGATCTGCTGGGGTTTGACAAATGTCTACACCTGTTTTACCCGTTTTGGTAAAATAAGAAACACTACCATCACTCACGGGGCTGCCCAGGGCTTTTCCCAGTTGATTTCCACCCCGACCCCCCAGAGACAATCACTCTCTTGATTTCCTCCCACCAGGTATTAAACTTGCCTGTTCTAGAACTTCATAACACACAGACATACAGCAGGTACTATTTTGTGGAAGGGTTCCTTTACTGCGCATAAAACTTTTGAAATTCGTGCAAGTTGATGCATGTATCAGTAGTTTGTTCTTTTTTGTTGCGTAGCGGTATTCAATTGTATGAATCTGCTACAGTGTATCCTATCCATTCATCTATTGATGGACTTTTGGGTTGTTTCCAGATTTTAGCTATTACAAATAAAGCTGCTATGAATAATGATGTACAAGTCTTT
This sequence comes from Balaenoptera borealis, assembly GCF_965194805.1. Lineage (NCBI taxonomy): Eukaryota > Metazoa > Chordata > Mammalia > Artiodactyla > Balaenopteridae > Balaenoptera > Balaenoptera borealis. The sequence continues at coordinate 8,843,586 of NC_138862.1, read as the reverse complement.
GTGTAGACACATATTTTCATTTAAGCAAATAACTAGGAGTAGGACTGTTGGGTCAGAAGGAAAAGTACATGTTTGCTTTTAGAAAACAAACTGACATACCGTTTCGTCAAAGTGGTCATACCATTTTACATTCTCACTAGTGATGTGATGTTTGGGAATTTTGAGTTATTCCACAGCCTTGCCATTATTTGGTGTGGTCAATCTTTTTATTTTTAGCTACTCTGGTGGGTATGCATATCTCGTGGTTTTAATTTGCATTTTTCTGAAGACAGAAAATGTTGAGGATCTTTTCATGTGCTTATTTGGCTGCTGGCATTCTTATTTTGTAAAGTGTTGTTGAACTATTTTAATTGGGCTGTTTGTCATTTTATTATTGAGTTGTAGAAGTTCTTTATATATTATACATAGCAGTTTTTGTAAGATATATGTTTTGAAAATATTATCTCCCAGTGTGACTTGTCTATTCATTTTTAATCAGTATCTTCTGATGAGCAGAGTATATTCATTTTTGCGAAGACTAATTTGTCAATTTTTTTTCTTTTATGGTTACTGCATTCTCTAACCAGTGTTTGAAACCTCTGACCACTCCGAGGTCAGGAAGATTTCTATTTTCCTTTACAAGCTTTATAATTTTTGCTTTGTATTATGGTCTATGATCCATCTCAAGCCAATTTTAACAATTTTTTTTTTTTTTTTTTAATGGGAATTATTTATTTATTTATTTTTGGCTGTGTTGGGTCTTCGTTTCTGTGCGAGGGCTTTCTCTAGTTGCGGCAAGTGGGGGCCACTCTTCATCGCAGTGCGCGGGCCTCTCACTATCGCGGCCTCTCTTGTTGCGGAGCACAGGCTCCAGACGCGCAGGCTCAGCAATTGTGGCTCACGGGCCTAGTTGCTCCGCGGCATGTGGGATCTTCCCAGACCAGGGCTCGAACCCGTGTCCCCTGCATTGGCAGGCAGATTCTCAACCACTGCGCCACCAGGGAAGCCCTCAAGCCAATTTTAATGTATGATGTAAGGTAGGGATCAAGACTCATTTATTTGCCTATATGAGCTTATATCTAATTATGCCAGCACTCTTTTTTTTTTTTTAAACATCTTTATTGAAGTATAATTGCTTCACAATGGTGTGTCAGTTTCTGCTCCATAACAAAGTGAATCAGCTATACATATACATATATTCCCATATCTCCTCCCTCCCGCATCTCCCTCCCTCCCACCCTCCCCATCCCACCCCCCCAAGGCGGTCACAAAGCACCGAGCTGATCTCCCTGTGCTATGTGGCTGCTTCCCACTAGCTATCTATTTTACATTTGGTAGTGTATATATGTCCATGACACTCTCTCACCCTGTCACATCTCAACTCTCCCCCTCACCATATCCTCAAGTCCATTCTTTAGTAGGTCTGTGTCTTTATTCCCATCTTGCCACTAGGTTCTTCATGACCTTTTTTTTCCCTTAGATTCCATATATATGTGTTAGCATACTGTATTTGTTTTTCTCTTTCTGACTTACTTCACTCTGTATGACAGACTCTTAACTCCATCCACCTCATTACAAATACCTCCATTTCATTTCTTTTTATGGCTGAGTAATACTCCATTGTATATATGTGCCACATCTTCTTTATCCATTCATCCGATGATGGACACCTAGGTTGCTTCCATGTCCTGGCTATTGTAAATAGAGCTGCAATGAACATTTTGGTACTCTTTTTGACCTATGGTTTTCTCAGGGTATATGCCCAGTAGTGGGATTGCTGGGTCGTATGGTAGTTCTATTTTTAGTTTTTTAAGGAACCTCCATACTGTTCTCCATAGTGGCTGTATCAATTTACATTCCCACCAACAGTGCAAGAGTGTTCCCTTTTCTCCACACCCTCTCCAGCATTTATTGTTTGTAGATTTTTTGATGATGGCCATTCCGACCGGTGTGAGATAATACCTCATTGTAGTTTTGATTTGCATTTCTCTAATGATTAATGATGTTGAGCATTCTTTCATGTGTCTGTTGGCCATCTGTATATCTTCTTTGGAGAAATGTCTGTTTAGGTCTTCTGCCCATTTTTGGATTGGGTTGTTTGTTTTTTTGTTATTGAGCTGCATGAGCTGCTTGTAAATCTTGGAGATTAATCCTTTGTCAGTTGCTTCATTTGCAAATATTTTCTCCCATTCTGAGGGTTGTCTTTTTGTCTTGTTTATGGTTTCCTTTGCTGTGCAAAAGCTTTTAAGTTTCATTAGGTCCCATTTGTTTATTTGTGTTTTTATTTCCATTTCTCTAGGAGCTGGGTCAAAAAGGATCTTGCTGTGATGTATGTCATAGAGTGTTCTGCCTATGTTTTCCTCTAAGAGTTTGATAGTGTCTGGCTTTACACTTAGGTCTTTAATCCATTTTGAGTTTATTTTTGTGTATGGTGTCAGAGAGTGTTCTAATTTCATACTTTTACATGTACCTGTCCAGTTTTCCCAGCACCACTTATTGAAGAGGCTGTCTTTTCTCCACTGTATGTGCTTGCCTCCTTTATCAAAGATAAGGTGACCATATGTGCGTGGGTTTATCTCTGGGCTTTCTATCCTGTTCCATTGATCTATATTTCTGTTTTTGTGCCAGTACCAAACTGTCTTGATTACTGTAGCTTTGTAATATAGTCTGAAGTCAGGGAGCCTGATTCCTCCAGCTCCATTTTTCGTTCTCAAGATTGCTTTGGCTATTCGGGGTCTTTTGTGTCTCCATACAAATTGTGAAATTTTTTGTTCTAGTTCTGTGAAAAATGCCAGTGGTAGTTTGATAGGGATTGCATTGAATCTGTAGATTGCTTTGGGTAGTAGAGTCATTTTCACAATGTTGATTCTTCCAATCCAAGAACATGGTATATCTCTCCATCTATTTGTATCATCTTTAATTTCTTTCATCAGTGTCCTATAATTTTCTGCATACAGGTCTTTTGTCTCCTTAGGTAGGTTTATTCCTAGATATTTTATTCTTTTTGTTGCAATGGTAAATGGGAGTGTTTTCTTAATTTCACTTTCAGATTTTTCATCATTAGTATATAGGAATGCAAGAGATTTCTGTGCATTAATTTTGTATCCTGCCACTTTACCAAATTCATTGATTAGCTCTAGTAGTTTTCTGGTAGCAGTTTTAGGATTCTCTATGTATAGTATCATGTCATCTCAAGCCAATTTTAATGTATGATGTAAGGTAGGGATCAAGACTCATTTATTTGCCTATATGAGCTTATATCTAATTATGCCAGCACTGTTTCTTGAAAAGACTTTCCATTCTCCATTGGACTGCTTTGACATCTGTGTCAAAAATCAAATGGCCAAGAAAGGGCAGGTCTATTCCTGGGGTATTCTGTCCTACCGATCTATTCTTTTTATTAATGCCAATACCACCCAGCTTTGCTTATCACAGATTTACAGTAAATTTTAAAACTCAGATAATGTGACTTCAACTTTGTTTTTTTTTAATTTTTTTGGCTGTGTTGGGTCTTCATTGCTTCTTGTTGACTTTCTCTAGTTGCAGCAAGCGGGGGCTACTCTTTGTTGCTGTGCATGGGCTTCTCACTGCGGTGACTTCTCTTGTTGCGGAGCACAGGCTCTAGGCACACGAACTTCAGTAGTTGTGGAACGTGGGTTCAGTAGTTGTAGCTTGTGGGCTCTAGAGCGCAGGCACAGTAGTTGTGGCACACAGGCTTAGTTGTCCCGCGGCATGTGGGATCTTCTCAGACCAGGGATTGAACCCATGTCCCCTGCATGACAGGCGGATTCTTAACCACTACACCACCAGGGAAGTCCTTCAACTTTGTTCTTGTTCAAAGTTATTTTCAATTGTAGAACTCTTATATGTAAATTTTATAAGGAGTTCATACATTTCTACTGATACTCCTGCTGTGATTTTTATTAAATTTGCACTGAATTCATAAATCAATTTAAAGCAAACTGGAACCTTAACAACTTCTGATACATGACCATGGTACCTTTATTTATTGAGATCTTGCTTAATCTCAAAACACTTTCTAATTTCTCTTGTGATTTCTTCCTTGACCCATAGATTATTTAGATGTGTGCTCTTTAATTTTGAAATATTTGTGATCTTCCTAGATATATTTTTTGTTACTAATTTCTAATTTAATTCTGTTGTGGATAGAGAATATACTCTATGTGATTTCACTTTATTTTTATGGAGGCTTGTTTTATGTCCCAGCATACAGTCTCCCTAGGTGAATATGAACCTGAAAAGAACATGCATTCAACTAGGTGTAGTGTTCTATACATCAATTAGGTGCAAGTGGTGGATAGTGTTACTCAGTTCCTTTTTGTCTTTCATGATTTTTGCTTAGCTGTTCCATCACCTGTTAAAAGTGGTGTTAAGTTTCTCAACTATGACTGTGGACTTGTCTATTTTTCTCTTTAACTCTGTCAATTTTTGCTTTATATATTTTGAAGCTCTCTTATTAGGTAAAAACACATTGTTATGACTACTCAATGACTTGACCGTTTTATCATTATGAAATATCCCTCTTTATAGTGCATGGTGAGAAAACTATAAGACACCGATGAAAGAATCAAAGATGATCCAAACAGATGGAGAGATACACCATGTTCTTGGTTTGGAAGAATCATTATTGTGAAAATGACTATACTACCCAAAGCAATCTACAGATTCAATGCAATCGCTATCAAACTACCAATGGCAATTTTTACAGAACTAGAACAAAAAATCTTAAAATTTGTATGGAGACACAAAGGACTCCGAATAGCCAAAGCAATCTTGAGGGAAAAAAAAAAAAAAAAGGACCTGCAGGAATCAGATTCCCTGACTTCAGACTATACTACAAAGCTACAGTAATCAAGACAATATGGTACTGGCACAAAAACAGACATACAGATCAATGGAACAGGATAGAAAGCCCAGAGATAAACCCATGCACCTCTGGTCACCTCATGTGTGACAAGGAAGCAAGGATATGCAATGGAGAAAAGACAGCCTCTTTCAATAAGCGGTGCTGGGAAAACTGGACAGCTAATGTAAAAGAATGAAATTAGAACCCTCCCAAACTCCATACACACAAATAAACTCAAAATGGATTAAAGACCTAAATATAAGACTGGACACTATAAAACTCTTCGAGGAAAACATAAGAAGAATACTCTTTGACATAAATCACAGCAAGATCTTTTTTGACCCACCTCCTAGAGTAATGGAAAGAAAAACAAAAATAAACAAAAGGGAACTAATGAAACTTAAAAGCTTTTGCACAGCAAAGGAAACTATAAACAAGACGAAAAGACAACCTTCAGAATGGGAGAAAATATTTGCAAATGAATCAACAGACAAAGGATTAATCTCCAAAATATATAAACAGCTCATGAAGCTCAATATTTAAAAAACAAACACCTCAATCAAAAAATGGGCAGAAAACAAATAGATATTTCTCCAAAGAAGACATACAGATGGCCAAGAGGCACATGAAAAGCTGCTCAACATCACTAATTATCAGAGAAATGCAAATCAAAACTACAATGAGGTATCACCTCACACCAGTTAGAATGGGCATCATCAGAAAATCTACAAACAACAAATGCTGGAGAGAGTGTGGAGAAAAGGGAACCCTCTTGCACTGTTGGTGGGAATGTAAATTGATACACCCACTATGCAGAACAGTATGGAGGTTCCCTAAAAAACTAAAAATAGAATTACCATATGACCCAGCAATCCCACTCCTGGGCATATACCCAGAGAAAACCATAATTCAAAAAGACACATGCAGGCTTCCCTGGTGGCGCAGTGGTTGAGAATCTGCCTGCCAATGCAGAGGACACGGGTTTGAGCCCTGATCTGGGAAGATCCCACATGCCGCGGAGCAACTGGGCCAGTGAGCCACAACTACTGAGCCTGCGCGTCTGGAGCCTGTGCTCCACAACAAGAGAGGCCACGACAGTGAAAGGCCCATGCACCGCGATGAAGAGTGGCCCCCGCTCGCCACAACTAGAGAAAGCCCTTGCACAGAAACGAAGACCCAACACAGCCAAAAATAAATAAATAAGTAAATAAATTTATTAAAAAAAAAAAATAGACACATGCACCCCAATGTTTATTGCAGCACTATTTACAATAGCCAGGTCATGGGAGTAACCTAAATGCCCATCGACAGACAAATGGATAAAGAAGATGGGGTAGATATATATGATGGAATATTACTCAGCCCTAAAAAGGAACGAAATTTGGTCATTTGTAGAGACGTGGATGGACCTAGACTGTCATACAGAGTGAAGTAAGCCAGAAAGAGAAAAACAAAGATCATATATTAACACATATATGTGTAATCTAGAAAAATGGTACAGATGAACCGGTTTGTAAGGCAGAAAGAGAGACACAGATGTAGAGAATAAACATATGGACACCAAGGGGGAAAGTGGTGGGGGGGAGAGATGAATTGGGAGATTGGGACTGACATACATACACTAATATGTATAAAACAGATAACTAATAAGAACCTGCTGTATAAAAAAATTAAATTTAATTAAAAAAAAAAAGAAGTATCCCTCTTTAGCTTTCCTAATTCTTTGTCCTGAAGTCTGTTTTATTGGAAATTAATGAAGTCACTCCAGCCTTCATAACCTTAGTGTTGGCATGCTATATCTTTTCCTATCCTTTTACTTTTAACCTGTCTTTATAATTAAAGTGTTTCTTAAAGAGAACATACACTCAGGTCTTGCTTTTTCCTTTAAAATCCATTCTGACTTAGTCCATTATCATTTAATGATGGTCTACCATTTTGTGCATTTTTGTTTTTTCCCTTCTACTTTTTTGTTTCTCTATTCCTTTTTCTTTCTTCTTTTTTGCTGGCTTCTTTTAGATTATTTGGATATTTTAATTTATCTATTGGCTTCTTAGATATAACTCTTTGCCATGTTTTTAGTGGTTATTCTAAAGATTACAATATACGTGCTTAATTTATGTATCTGCCAAGTATATATTATACCAGTGGTCCGCAACCTTTTTGGCTCCAGGGACTGGTTTCGTGGAAGACAATTTTTGCATGGACGGGGGGGGGGCGGGGGTGGGTGACGGTTCAGGCGGTAATGCAAGCCATGGGGAGCAGCAGATGAAGCTTCGCTCGCTCGCCTGCTGCTCACCTCCTTCTGTGCAGCCCAGTTCCTAACACGGGTTGGGGACCCCTGTATTATACTATTTCACGTTAGATGCAGAAATGTTGCAATTACATAGGTCCATTTACCACCCCTCCCTGTCCTTTATGCTAGACTTGTCATATTATGACATCAACATAACACAAGATTATGCAGGGTGATGTTATAATTTCTGCTTTAAACAGTCATATATATTTTAAAGAAATTAAGTATAAAAAAGTATTTTAAATTTATTCAGATATTTGCCACTTCATTCCTTCCTGAAGGTACAACATTCCATTTGCTGTATTTCCCTTCACCCTCTGGAATGCCCGCCTTTTGGCATTTCTTCCAGCAGATCTTCACTATTACAAATTGTATTAGCATTCTTTTATCTGAAAATGTATTTTGCCTTCATTGTTGAAGCATATTTTTGCTGGGTACAGAACTCTGGGTTGACAGGGTTTTTTTCCTTTGTGCCCTTTAAAAACATTGTTCCACTCTCTTCTGGTCTCCATAATTTCTAAAGAAATCCATGAACATTCAAATTATTGTTCCTATGAATGTAAAGTGTCATTTTCCTCATATTGCTTTCAGTATATTCCCTTTATCTTTGGCCTTTAGTGGTTTGTCTAATGATGTACATAGGTCTATTTTCATCATATTTATCCTCCTTGGGGTTTGCTGAACTTCTCAAACCTGTCCATTTATAACACCTTTCACCAAACTGGGGGATCATTTAGCCATTATTTCCTCAAATATTTTTTTCTGCCCCATTCTGTCATTTTTCTCTTTCTGGAAGTCCAATTACATATATACTAGACATTTTGATCTCATCCCACAGGTTCCTGAGGCTCAGCTTATTTTTTTTCAATCTTTTTCTCTCTTCTTCAAATTGGATAATTATTACTGTTCTATTTTCAAGTTCAGAGAACCTGAGAACATGGGGAATATATAATTAAATTTACTATGGCGATCTTTGAAGTGTTACTGCAAACTAGACAAAACCTAAAAGAGACATGCCAGTCTAATTTTCAAAGGAAACTGTACTAATGAGAGATGACCTATACCAGATGAAATTCAAGGAAATACGGAAATTACTATTGTTGAGCACATATTACTACTATTGACACCAGTATAGTACAGGAACTATACTGGCATTTTCATATATACCACTTAATTTAATCCAGATCATGACCCATTCACACAGGTATTATTGCCCATATTTTACTGATAATAGTACAGAGGAACAACCAAGTTAAGTAAGTGGTCACACTAGTAAGCTCAAGAACTTGAACTTAGGACTCTTTCCACCACACATCTCATTTACAATTTTTCTTAGAAAATCACTAACAATTAGACATGTCAGCCAGTCTGATTTCTTTTTGTAACACCATTAGTATATACGTAGATGTTAGAAGTATGGGGGATCTAGTATATTAGGATTTCAGCAGCATCTCTTGGAGGTATAGTATTTGGGGCTAAGACTTAGGGCTCTTGAGACAAATCTTTTAAATGCTGCTTCTGCCATTTAACACTTTTTGTGGCTCTGGCCAAGCCATTTAAATTCTCTAAGCAATAGCTCCCTCATCTCTTAAAATGGAAACTATAACATATGTATCTCATAGGGTTTTGGTAAGGACTGAATAGGAAAAATGCACAGTACCTGCCATGTAGTAAATGCCATATTAATGTTAGGTATTATTATAACATCTCTGTGGACAAAGATGAAATAAATGTAAAATAATTATATAACATAATGAAATACTATAAATAACAAGAAATATTATTAGCCTCATCCTGTTCAATTTTCCAATTTTCCAATTTTTTCCAATTTTCTTCTAGAAAAGAAATATTGTAATGGAATCACTAAAGATTTATACGGAACTGTTGGCTCAAAAAAGAAATATGCTTATTATTTATAATAGGAAAACACTGGAAATAACAGGAATGTATTCATAGGAGATTGCTTAAACAAACCATGGTCAAACTATATGCACCCAGTGAAAGACGTGTTTTCAGCAGACCATTTGATTGAATGAGAAATGCTTATTTCATATACAATATAATCACGATTTTACATATGTGTGTAGGAGGATAAAAGACTAGTATGAAATACAGCAAAAGATTAATATGATCCTTTTTTTTAATGAATTTATTTATTTATTTATTTTTGGCTACATTGGGTCTTCATTGCTGCGCGTGGGCTTTCTCTAGTTGCAGCGAGCGGGGGCTACTCTTCATTGCAGTGCACGGGCTTCTCATTGTAATGACTTCTCCTGTTGCAGAGCACAGGCTCTAGGCACGTGGGCTTCAGTAGTTGTGGCACGTAAGCTCAGTAGTTGTGGCTTGCGGGCTCTAGAGAGCAGGCTCAGCAGCTGTGGCTCACGGGCTTAGTTGCTCCGCAGCGTGTGGGATCTTCCCGGACCAGGGATTGAACCCGTGTCCCCTGCATTGGCAGGTGGATTCTTAACCACTGCGCCACCAGGGAAGTCCTAATATGATCTCTTATAGGTGGTGAGGTTATAGATAATTTTCATCTCCTTATTATAAATTATTATATTTCTAAGTTTTCTATAATTAACAAGAATTCTTTTATAGTTGAAAAATATTTTGAGAAAAATAAATTTGAGTAGTTTTATGCATCGTGACTGGCTTTCTATCAAGGTTTCTGGTCCTTCAAACCTAAAGTTTTGATCTCCAACATGGAGATATAAAGAAATGTTTATTACTGAAGATGCTTAGAAAAAAGATAGCATGGAATTAAGGAAGCCCATAATAGCTATCTATAAATATCTTAAACTATCTTAACTAATTAACAAATATCTTAACTATCATTTGGGAGAAATGTTAAGTTTTCTCTATTTGGTTGGATCCATGGCCAGATTTCCTTTTTGTTTGTAATCAGATGGGTTTAAAAGGACCCTTCCTGGGAGAGAGCACTATCCTATGATGACTGGAATGAGCTGCCTGAAGTTATAAGAGACCAATACATATTCATTAACTGAAATGAACGGCAGCAATCTGCTCTCCATCAACCAGGGTGCTCAGACATACCCGAAGAGGGCCTTTGGGCAGGAAGGAGAGACTGGCCTTTCAGGCACCTCCCAGATCTAAGAGTTTTGTGATACACTCTTGGTCTGATTTTGGGCTTAGTTGGTGTCAAATCTTCATTCTATCCCAATTATGACAATATCGTGCTGGAAAATGTTTTTCTGTTTCGTGGCAGTTTTCCAGGTGCCACAGTAAAAAAGTGACACTGCCTATAATCTTACAAGGACCTGGAGGGAGTGCTCCAAGAAGACCTCTAAGGACCTTAAACACTTGGGAGGTACTTATGCTTTGCATCAAAAAGAAGACAAGGCAAGGGAACAGAAAGGAACAAAACGTGAACCAAGAACTACAGGGGGCATTTTAACTGAGCTTCTAAACAAAAACAAAAACCAATTTCCTGTAAGACAAGCTCTACATACTAGATTCACAAGCCGGGCTGGCAGCATCCAGGTTTCTTGTATTACCTCCACAAATAACACAGAATGTCAAAAATCAAACTACATTTCATTTTGTTTAAATTCTAAAAGGAGAAGGTGCCGTAACACATTTTCAGAAGTAGGATGGACACTAAAGATTACAAACTCCAGGAAAGCAAGGAGAAAGCCACAGCTTGAGTAAATCCTCCACCTCAGACTCCCCACCGTCGTTCAAGCAAAGGCGGCCCGTACTGCCCTTCCAGGGCAGATTCTACACTCTCTCCATTAATGAGCCAAGCAAGCTTTCGTGAAACTTCAGAATCTAAAATGTTGGCCGAGACCTCATCCAGGACAACTACACACCTGCCCAACCCCTCCTCTGCCACGCCCACCACTGCCGCTCCACCCACTGCACCTCCCCAAGCACACCTAACGCTGTGGGGAACAGAGGGGCATTCATCACAGCTCAGCTCGTCACTCCATGGTATCACCTGGCTCTTAGATTCTAGGTGTTTGAAATGGAAGCAATCCCAGCAGAGATTTTTCCTCTCAAATATTGCTCATCTCTAATTGGAGACATCTGAATAACCACCTGGATGATCACCCCCCGAAGACAAAAGCTGCTTAGTTTAACAAGCGCATGGAACCCACCCAGGTTTCTCTGGGTTCCAGAAGGGAACCACAGTTACTCAGTCACCACAATTATTAGTCTGGAGAAGTCTTGAAATTCTGAATGATGCTGAGTTTTATGAATAATACACATATGCTTTGACGTGACACCTAACAACCAAAGAAACATGGTGTAATCCATTTGACTGCACGGTACTCCTACAGAAAGCAGAAAGAACTTATCTCATGAGAGAGAAACTTAAGTCCCCACTGCCTTAAATCCTTTGGGAATGAGGCAGGGTATAAGAAGACCAACCAGTCGGCCTGCCATTAAGATATAACGCTCCAGACGTAGAGAACAAACGAATGGATACCAGGGGTAAGGGGGGCAGGGGGATGAATTGGGAGATTGGGATTGACATATATACACTAGTGATACTATGTATAAAATAGATAACTAATGAGAACTTACTGTATAGCACAAGGAACTCTACTCAATGCACTGTGGTGACCTAAATGGGAAGGAACTCCAAAAAAGAGGGGATATATGTGTACGTATAGCTGATTCACTTTGTTGTACAGTAGGAACTAACTCAACATTGTAAAGCAACTATACTCCAATAAAAATTAAAGAAATAAAAAATAAAGCATATGCCTTTTAAGAAAAATAAAAGATATAACTCTCCCCAGTCAGCTGGGCTTGAGTGTTCGTTCTAAGGACTTTGGCCAGTGGTCTTGACACCCATGCCCTAAGGAACCTAGGCTCCCCAGCCCCATTTGCACAGCAGGGTATTTCATTTGAAAGGGGCTTTATTGCTTTAAAAAGAAAATTAAGCCATGGATCTAGTACAACCCTCCCATTTTACAGAGGCCCAGAGAGGTTGAGTGCTTCACCCAACGTCACAAAGCTGGTATGTCAAAATGACAAAGTTACAGCCTAAGTTTCCAGGGTTGTTGACACTGCCACCCTACTGTGTAGTTTCTTTTTTTTTTTTAATTTTCATTTATTTTTGGCTGTGTTGGGTCTTCGTTTCTGTGAGAGGGCTTTCTCTAGTTGTGGCAAGCGGGGGCCTCTCTTCATCGTGGAGCGCAGGCCTCTCACTATCGCGGCCTCTCTTGTTGCGGAGCACAGGCTCCAGACGCGCAGGCTCAGTAATTGTGGCTCATGGGCCCGGTTGCTCCACGGCATGTGGGATCTTCCCAGACCAGGGCTCGAACCCATGTCCCCTGCATTGGCAGGCAGATTCTCAATCGCTGCGCCACCAGGGAAGCCCTGTAGTTTCATTTTTAAGTAAATTTTATGTACTCATATTATCCAATTTTAAACTGTGAAAACTACATTAGCATCCAGGTAACCTCTGGAAAAAGGTAGGTGCAGACCTCACCATAATTCCTTTCCCTTCTCTTGTCTACCCTACCCTTCCCACATCTCAAGGAAATACTTCCCTGCCAGGCGATGACTTCATCACTTTCCTTCTCACTAATTTGAATACTCTTGTGGCAGAGCCAAACAGAAAATGAAAATGATGAATGACTCCTTGTGCAATGCAGAAAAAATGTGGTGTTTGGGATCTCAACGTGATGGAATACCCCTCATGCAGAAACAGAACATGCTTCTATCCAACACAAAAAAAGCAGAAACAAGGGTATTTCAGAGCTCCAACCAAGTATGTCTGGCCAAATGGTAGGTGTGCAAAAGATTTTAAAGGAGCAGATGAAAGCAAATCAACCCTCACCTCAAAAACAGGTAAGTGTTTTATTTGAAAGAAAAACAAGTTTTTCTAAGTAAATCACGAAGCAAGTCAGGGGAGAAATGGTAATAGGGGAGAGGGATGCTGAATAGGGGCAAAGAGAAATATCTGCTTGATTGTCTAACACATTTACAGATTTTCACCAAGATAGATTTTTTCACCCAGAGCTCAGCCTCCATCTTCTCACCACATGTATACCAGGGAGCAGGCAGACTTGAATTATCACCAACACTAAATTCTAATAATATTTAAAATTTTTTCCACATATAAATTAATGTTAATTCATAAACTGAGTTTTTGGGTTTTTTCTGTGTTTAGCAAAGTGTTTAATTTTTAATTGATATATGTTTGAGACATAACACGGTGTAAAATCAAGGTGTACATGTTAATTTGACACATTTACATATTGTAGTATCACTGCCATTGTAGCATTATTAGCACCTCTACCATGTTACCTAATTATCATTTCTTTTTAGCGGCTGGAATAATTAGGTTCTGGTCTCTTGCAAGTTTGATGATTATAATACAATATTGTTGTCTACATCCACTATACTGTGCGTTAGATCTCTACTTGGTGCAAGTCTATATCCTTAAGAAACATCCACTCTATAGTCCCCCACCCTCCAGCTCCTGGTAACCACCACTTTACTCTCTGTTCTTATGAGTTTGGCTTTTTTAGATTCCACATATAAGTAATATCATACAGTACTTGTCTTCCTCTGTCTGACTGACCTCACTTTGCATAATGTCCTCAAGGTCTAGCCATATTGTCATCTAACCAAGTTTTTAAAATGCTGTTTTCTTGTCGTACATTTCTTGCTGCGTTAGAACCTTGGAACATATTCTCAGTCTTCATTTTTGCTGTTTCCAGATAGATGGCCATCAGCAGTCTCCATATGGGAAAAGCGCCCATCTTAGTTGGCAGGCAAAGGGGAGATTAAACCAGCACTTGCTGACCACCCAGCCCATGTCAGAAGCTGTTCGACAGGCTTCACACTTCACTATTCCCTTTGACCCCCGCGACATGAGTGGCACCCCTGAATGGGCATCACTACAGTTTATACATTTTAAGATGAGAAGTCATGAATTTCGTCCCAGGCCAGTAGCCAAGGCCTGTGCTGCTGTCAGCAGCCCATGCTGGCCCGCCCAGTGTAAGGCATATTTCTAAGAAGCTCTCTCTGGGTACCCCAACGTCATTTAAATGGCCCTGTGGCTAAGCAATAACTCCTTTGCACTCTACAACTGCAGCAGAACACACCCCACCCATCAGAAGACTCAACTCCCTTCTAAACTATAGTTAATAGTCTTGGTTTTCTCCCTAAGATAAATCTAGACTGAGGAAAAGAAACTCCTGTCACCATCTTTATTGACTGCCTTTTCTAGCCACAGACCTTGCTTTACCTTGCATTATCTTTTGTGGTCTTTTATTACTGTTTAACTATAACAGAGACATTTATACTATATCAAATATAAAATCAAGCACTCCTGCAGAGTAATAAATATCAGAGATGTTTAAGGAAATTCAAGAGAATGAAACAATATCAAATCCATGCATTCTGACTGACACAAAAGGTTTAGGGCTCTCGAGGAAGATATGGGTAATGCACAAGGCATACCCATGGGACCGATAATTACATTCAAATTGTTGAAGTTTTGGCTCTTCTGAGCTGACACTTGTTATCTATGAAAATGATAAAGTATTAAGATCTAAATAAAGAGAAAGTTCGGTTAAAAAAAAAGAGAGAGAGAGAGAACTGGCTGCACATATTTTAAGGGAAACACAGAGACAGTCAACTATGTTTTCTCATCTTTCAAGAAAAGCTGGACTCAAACAAAACATTTTTCCCAAAACAATAACCAGTGATGAGCCATTGTGCTTCTAGTATGATGAGAAAAAATTGTCAAAATCTTCAACAAAAACTCGACCCCAAGAAAACGCACATCACGCTCTTGAGCCAAGTTGACACTGATTTGTTTCACGGGTGCTCACAGCACCGGCACTGGAAGAATGCTTTGGTCAGAAAAGGTCAAAAAGAAAAAAAGTGTCATATCTAAAGCTTAAATAATAAAGAGAGATCAATAAATATGAGCTATGTACTATGAGCTTTGCAGATGTATTTCAGTACAGCCTCACCCTATCCTGGAGTGGAATGCAGGCTTCTGGAGGGAAGGTCCCACATCTACTGTATCCCCACTGGGTCCCAGGGCCTAGTGCAGAGTCCTGCACACAGCTGGTGCTGAAGAGAAATTAGCAGAGTGACTGAACTTGGAAAGAAAAGAAAATTAAAAAGCTGAGACTATTACCAGCTACTTCATACAGATAAGGAAATGGAAGCTTGAAAGGTTACTGATTTGCCCAAGGTTATTCATGCAGTAAAAGGTGGAACTGGGATTCCAACCCAGTGCAGCAATACTCCATCCTAAGCTCTAAGCCCCTAGGTCAAACCAAGATACTTGATCCTCAGTCATGTGAAATGAGTGAATGTGGGGAACTACGCAGTTTCTACAAATACCTCCCACAATGGACACCCTACCATAGGATCTACTTTTTACCTAAAAGTCTGGTATACCCTTGAAAGATTAAGACAGTCACCCACCATTGAGAACATGCAAAAGACTGTGCTGGGAGTTTGGAGAAGGGTTCCAGGGGAAGGGCTTCCACTGTGTTCCGGAGCACAGAAGAACCAGAACGATGGCTGGGCAGCTTGTCCAAGTGCCCCTGAAGGGTTTCATCACTTGCACGGCATCAGCTTGATGGTCACATTCAGTCTCACTCTTCCGTACCGTAAAACATGGGACCTTTCAGGTTGTTAAACGTTGTTCAACATTGAGAGAGAGACAGAAAGAAGGTCCAATTCTAATGAAGATGCTATCTAAATAGAACACACTGTTAACCATCACAAAACGGCAAGCATCATAATGTTTGCCTTACTTAAAAAAAATTAGTTACAAAAATGTAAAAATAAACATCCTAGAACACTAAAAATTAATATGGAGATATTTCAGGAAAATAGTAGGCCATTTTATAATTCAATTCCAGGAGCTTGGCATGTGAAAGGTTAACTTATTCAAGTGTTGAATTGAGACCAAAAAAAAGCATTTGATAGAGAACTGGCCAGAATAACTCTTTAGTCATGACCACTAGAGTCAAAGGCTGGAGTTATATTCTAAACCTTAATTTAGAAGTAAACATTAAAATGAAGGTTTCTTTAAAATTCTCCAATAATTTTCGTTTAAAAGTACCAAATTGGCCTATAAAAAGCTCACGCTAATTATTCCAAAGCAATCAACTTCTTAAAAACCCTTTATTTCACAATTAGGCTAACATCCCATTAATTTGGGACACTTACCAATGTATTTATTCTTTGCTCATTACCTATGTGCACATTAAGAGTGCACCAATAACACAATACAGGCATTAATATGTAAAACATCAACAAAAGCCATCTGGAAAGCTAATGAATAATCAAGGGATTTCAAATTAAACTACAGAATTTTCCCTTAGAATCTTTAGGACAACACTGTCAAGTTCAATCTATTCACTTCGCCTCCAGAATCAATTTTTCAAACCTTATGACAGGTCTAATCGCTTCCACCTGTGTCTCCAGCTTGACTCTTGACTGGCATGCTACCAGCCAGGGTGGAAATGTAGACAAAGACCCCTATTAGGATCCGGCTGTTTCTCTACTGTGAGGTCACTCAGCCATTAAATTAGTTCCAGTCCAATTTCTGTCCTCTCAGGCCTCAACTTCTGGGGAGGAGGGGGCGCAGTAGAGCGAGCTAGGGGAGCAGAACCAGAAGGGAAGAAAGGCAGAAAGAGATGCTTGGGACCGACTAGACACGTATGCATAGAGGTGAAAACCTGGGACTGGCCCCAAATCGTGAAACAAAAATACCGTCTTTCTTAAACGATGCTGGCTATTCTCCCCAGTGCAATTTCCCTCAAATATATTTTTAATGACTTTATGGGATTGCTTTCCATTTCTTTCCCTTTGCTTGTAGAAAGTCAACTGTTTCCAATGCAAGTTTTCCTCAACTAACATGAAGCTAGTTCACAAAACCATTTCAGGGCTTTCCTGGTGGCGCAGTGGTTGAGAATCTGCCTGCCAATGCAGGGGACACGGGTTCGAGCCCTGGTCTGGGAAGATCCCACATGCCGCGGAGCAACTGGGCCCGTGCGCCACAACTACTGAGCCTGCGCGTCTGGAGCCTGTGCTCCGCAACAAGAGAGGCCGCGATAGTGAGAGGCCCGCGCACCGTGATGAAGAGTGGCCCCCGCTTGCCGCAACTAGAGGAAGCCCTCACACAGAAACGAAGACCCAACACAGCCAAAATAAATAATTAATTAATTAAAGGTGCTAATAATTAAAAACAAAAAAAACAAAAAACCATTTCAGCCCTCTAAAGGCACTGGAGGTTACTGAGAGCCAGAAAGGCTTGGCGGGGTATAGGATTCTGACTCCAGGATCATTTGATCAAAGGAGCTGGGGGCGCGTCTAGCGCCCAGATCTCACAGTTAAGGAAAGCAAGGCCCAGGAGGGTGAGACTGTCAAGGTTACACAGATAGCTGGTGATAACGTCTTAAGTGCCAGCATTTCCCTACCAGACTGTGAGCTTTAGGCATTAGGGACAATGCCTGACACAGTAACTGCTCCAAAAACTTCACTGATCAGTCTGCTTCTCTCCCAGCATCGTGTTCTCTGCTGCACCTACTTCTCTCTTTCTGCCCGAACTCCCAGGCTCAGACCAAGGGTGCACAGATCTGTATGAACTCACTGTGCACTGGGATCTGCATCTTCCAACGCATCGTGAGGCAAGGACAGTACACTCCCCACCGTTCTCTCTCCAGTGCCTAACACAGTGCCTGGCGTACGGCAGGCACTCCGTACATGCTTATTCCATGTATGATGAAGGCAAACTTAAGCCTGAAAAATCAACGGACTTAAAACAACAGTTAGAAGATAAACTTATAATAAAGGAATCTAAGTTACTCTTTACAAATAAAAAAATAGCCCATCCGTGGCCAGTTTAGTCGGGATGTACAAGTATGCAAAGGGGATCAGTATAAACAAGTTTGTGTTCATCTGGCTCACCACACACTGTGGCTTCACACATAAGTCGTTTCAATACCCGACAGAGGCTTGGTGCAAGTCATCAAAAAAGATACTATCAGTCAAATAAGAGACGATTCCACAACTGTCACAATGACTCGGTTACCCTAAACCCAGTGCTCCAAGGTCTAGCTTTCCCCCTTCCCGCCTTCCCCACAGCTGAGGGTCAATCATCGCTTATCAGGAGATTCAACAAGATGTGCAGCACTCCTGACCAAACCAGGGCAGAGTGGGCACCTGGAGGTGCTTGTCCAGCAGTGACGAGGGATGAGCAGTGGCCCATCCACACCCCCTTGTCTGGAAGGCCCCACCAACAACAGCTCACAGCTTCAAATGGCTTCCTGGGTCTGTAGCTATAGGACTGACCATGGAACACAATAAAGTTCACTGGTCCAGACAGAGTACTAAACCCATACCCCTGGGTCTCTACCCAACCAGCTGAGCTAACTGGTCACCGGGAAACCTACCAGGAAATAGCACGGGAGGAAAAAAATAGAAAGACCGCCTAAGTCAATCAAAACCAGCATTTCATCCAAAAGGTGTTACCCTGACAATAGAGTAGAAAATGCATTTCATGGTCAGAAATATGTGTCAGAAAAAAGGACTGGGATGCGGGATACAGGGTAAAATTACCTCTTCCAATCAGACTTGGTTGGGTGGCACAGCCAAGTCAGACTATCGGGGAAACATCACTCATTCACATGGTTTTTGCTTTTTATTTTTGGAGGGGGAGTCCACAGTACCCCGACGTAATCGGCAAGCAACTCCCATACTTCCCTCCGCCACTCCTCCTCCTCCCCAGAGCTCTTTCTCCTCCACAGAACCACTACCATAGCTTTAAAATTCACAGGGTGGGGCAGGAGGTGATGGTAGTGGTGGTTCATGGCTTCAAGACCAGCGCGCTCCCTTATCCAGAGATCAAATGAAAGCTTTCAGTGCCACCTCAGTGCCACAGTAGTTTAAGCTGGGTTTGTGGTCAAAAAAGAAAATATATCCTTCAATAATTTGTTAAAAGAAAAATTTCCAAATCCTCCTGGATGTATAATAACGCAAGAAAAATACCTGTAATGGCACTGAACAAGCAGTGAAATAAAACCAGAGTTACCTGTCAAATAATTATTTCCACCTATGATTTTAAATTTTGCAAGCACTGGGGCCATCATAATGTATATGCTACCTAAAGGCCTCCTGCTATTTTTTTAGAAGTCCAACAAACAGAAAGTACATGCTTGTTTCAAAGACTTCTAAGTTTCCTCTACTACCTACCTCCTCTCCTCCTTGGTCATAGAAACCTAATATTCAGTGGATTCATGGGTGCCAAGTATAAAGACCACAGTTATTTCTTAGCCTTCTTTGTAGGTTAATATGGTCATGTGACCAGGTTCTAGCCCTGGGATATAAACAAAAATATCATGAGCAACTTCTGAAAAAGTCCATAAAGAATGGGGTGGGCTTCCCTGGTGGCAAAGTGGTTAAGAATCCTCCTGCCAATGCAGGGGACATGGTTCGAGCCCTGGTCCGGGAAGATCCCACATGCCGCGCAGCAACTAAGCCCGTGCACCACAACTACTGAGCCTGCGCTCTAGAGCCCGAGAGCCACAACTACTGAGCCTGGGTGCCACAACTACTGAAGCCCGTGCCTAGAGCCCGTGCTCCACAACAAGAGAAGCCACTGCAGTGAGAAGCCAGCGCTCCACAACAAAGAGTAGCCCCTGCTCACCGCAACTAGAGAAAGCCCGTGTGCAGCAACAAAGACCCAATGCGGCCAAAAATAAATAAAAAATAAATAAATTTTTTTAAAATATTAAAAAAAAAAAAGAATGGGGGCACATGCTACCGTCCCCTCTCCTGCTTACCAGCTAAAATGAGAGAGAATATAAATGAGTGGGTCACCTCTTGGACCACTTGCTGAGGGTGACAGAGCAACTCAACTGGGTCCTGGACACTGTGAGCCACACTCGGCCCTAGGCTGTCCATCTCAGTCCATCTCATATACAGGAAAAAACTTCAATCCTGTTTAAGCCACTTTAATTTGGGGGATCACTGTCTCACACAGCTGAACCTAATCCCAACTGACCTAGAAACTGGTACCTGAATGGGATGTGCTAGGGCTTAGATCTTGTGCTTGTCACAAGAACAGGCCTAAAAGTGCAGAGGGGATCTGGGCGGGGGCAGTTGGCAAGGACATGGGTCTCACAGGTTCACCACTAATGAACACTGTCATGCAGCAGCAAAGCATTCAATCGAGGCCTAGCCTTCAGTAGCTTGGGAGGTAGACCACGTGTCTCTTAGAAGCTGTATCATTATAGGGAAAAGCTCTGAAAACTGAAAATGTCAGTGTTTATCAGAAATAGGAACAATTCCACATACAATAAATTGTGTTACCTAGCATTCTACACACTGGTGTGATGTATGAAATTAGTCGATACATATAAAGTACATAAAAGCAGTGTGTGGAACATAAAAGCTTTCAATACCTGTTAGCTACTATTATTGTTGTTATAACCACAACAATATACCCTGTTTCCATAAAAGTAGCTCATTTGTAGGATCAAACATAATGTTAGCTGTAGAAATGTCTTCACTCTTCCTCTTAGAAAATAATAATCAATATGTTTCATTTACCTATCTCATGACCCCTTTGTGGACAATTTCGGGAGCTTTTGACACCAAGGTGACCTCTTCAAGTTCCTTCTAAAAAAGGCTACAGCCGCCCAGGAACCTCTCCCAGCCTCGCGGACTCAGTACGCTGCAGTGAGTACCTTTCTCTCAGTGTTAGGCAGGAACCCACATGTGCAGTGGAAGAGGACATCTATGATAAGTCATGGTGAAAGACGACTGCTTATTCAACATCTGCTCCGTGCGAAGCAGAGCTTCATCAGTAATCATCAGAGCCATTTTACCATCCACACTGTGGAGACCAGACAAGAAAAGAAACAAAGAGTCCTAAATGCTCTTTGGAAAAGATGAAATGTTTCTCTTTTGTAAAAATAACAACCTTTAACCCTACAGAAGTTTCCCAACTCCACCACTGTCGAGCTCAAGCACACTTTTACAGACCCAAGTTGCTTAAGGTGGAATTTTCATCTTTCAAAAAAAGTTCAATATCAAAAATGAACTTACAGATATTCAAGGGTAATAAAACTGTTATTTACACGGCATTTATCTTCCATTCTAAAACACAGCCTCACCAGGGTATAAGGAAACCCAACCATATGATTACACAGGAGCCTCGGTCTACCCACCCTAGCGAGATACTCACAGCCCTCTTGGTAATACACTGCCCAAACTCAATAGCGATAATCTCAAAGTTTCAAGATTTCCCCAACACAAAATATTCTTCACTGTTGTCCACAAAAACAGCCAAAATGGTCTGGAAGTGCCAACGTTTTTCCATCTGAATTTCACCTCCCAAAATCTTTTGTTAAATATTGTGTCTGTTTTTTATTTGGAAAATATGATTATAATGCGTCACCTTTTCGATATAATATAGTTCGCTGCAGTAACAAAAGATTATCACAGAATTTGTACAAGCAAGTAATAACTGCTCCATACGAATACAGGTGTTTTCTTCTCTACAGGGATTCAAGGGATTGGCAGGGGGAGGGGAGTAGAGGCAGGAGAGGATGGGAACACTGAAAAAAAAAAAAGTACCTATGACAACACAAAACAACTCGGGCAACAAGAACTGTTCACTACCATTGTTCATATTTCCCTTCTTACTTCACCTCCTCACTCTGCTAATTCCCCCATAATATTAATGCTTTTTCTACATCCTATACGTACACTAAAATTGCCATTTCCATGACTTTGAGTATGACAGTCATCAAATCCTAAAATGATCTCATCAGTTTATATCAACATACTAGCAAATCCAGAAATTACTGTTAAGAAGAAAAGCCAAAATATTTCCACACGTTCCATATGTTGAATTATGTATCTGTCTAATTGTGCAGTCCCACAGGTGAAAGTGCCTAGAAACTGAATGAGGGGCTGGGGGGTGAAGTCTTATATTCCTTAAATATTAGTCCCATGTTGAAGGAAGATGCTTTTCTTATTCACTCCCTCTATAACCCTATTTTTTAAACTATCTATCTCAACATAAGAGTATTACCTAATACTGACTAATTTGGAGTTTAAAAATTCCTTTCATCTGTTTTCCATTTTTAAACCTTTAATCAAAGTCCATGAAACAGAAGGAATAAAAAGGAAAAGTTGGAATAAGAGTAAATTTTGAACATCCAAATGGGATTACAGAGTGCTTTAAAAATGCATTGGATAGGAACATACCAAAACAGGTTTTCAAAGTACAAAGCTCTAATTTATTTAATTTAACACAGCTTACATGTCGTTCAAATTTGCTATCCTAATGCTCCTGCAAAACATCTTAAACTGGTTATAACATCTTAACACTGATTATAACAACACAAATGTAAAGCAGTAACATGAACACCCGTGCCACCTGTTAAACATCTTTTTTCATAATGTTCTTTTTTCCAAAGACATTCTGAAAGGCCAGATTAAAGGAAGAGAGTCACAAGGCACAAAAATCCCCCATTCTTTAAAACACAAATCTTTGACCAAAGAACTTTACTTTCTCTTCCTACATTTTAACTCCTCTAGGACAGGGTACTCCCATCTTGCTAGTGCTTTATTAAGAGTTATCGTTCTAAATCTCTATCCCTCTCACCCAGCACTGGTTAGAGAGAACGATCAACATAACTGGATTCCTCCAAGCAGGTAGAGAAGCCAGCCTGGCCAGAACTTACCCGTCCAGAAGATTCATTGTGGTGGGTGTCACTTCAGCAAACAGAATTACTTTTCCAAGTTTCTTTGTCTGCAAATTTTGCTGGTAGATCTCAAAGTTAAAATTTTCTGATGAGAAGGTCTCTATGTCAGTCACCACAGGTATAGCAGACGGGGTGATTTCTATTTCAGATGTGCAGGATGAAACGAATTTAAGGGAGAGCTTGCTAGATTTTATTACTCCTTCAGCATCCACATGTTTCCCCAGCCACTGCATAAGAGGATCCCGGATTTCCTGTATCATAAAGAAAGAAATGGAAAGGTCGCAATTTGGCATTATGTTAGATGACGGTAGCTTTTCCTTAAAATGCCATTTTGGTAATATAAGAATGTCCTAATTCATGACCAATAAAAGCTAGATTAACATAGTCTGAACATATAAACTATTA
The DNA here is from genome assembly GCF_965194805.1 of Balaenoptera borealis. NCBI lineage: Eukaryota > Metazoa > Chordata > Mammalia > Artiodactyla > Balaenopteridae > Balaenoptera > Balaenoptera borealis. Next base: position 8,820,317 of record NC_138862.1, on the reverse strand, counting down.
TACAATAGACAATAAGTAACTAAGTATACCTATATTATAAAAATAAACTATTCAGAAACCAAGATCCAGGGAAATAAGTACATTTCTATCTTACACTAACTATATCCTAAATTCTCAAAAGTCCTCTCCAGTTCTAGAGCTCATTAGTGATTCTCCAGTCCTCTATGAATTTTACAGAAAATTTACAACTTTATACTTCCACCCTCAAGGAAATTCATTATCTCATCTGGGGAAATAAAAACCTAGGTGAAAAGTCACAGAAGACAAAGTACTAAGATACTAGAGGATTCGCTCTCAGCCTCTGCAGGACCTCCACCTCCTCTCATAGACAAGTTGACCATCACCAGCCACTGACGGGTTACCAACAGTGAAAGTTACGGGGTACCCAAAGAGGCTTTTCTCTTTGCCCCAAACGCAGGTCCAAGGAGGGGAGCGCAGAACTACAGGAGATATTATCTAACCTAGTACAGAGCTCTCTACCCACCCTCCCAAGAGGCTGCAACTTCCTCTTGGACCCTGGAAGCCCCAGGGGCCTCCCTCTGGGGTGGAGCAGCAGGGGGTTGGGGGGAGTCAGCATCCTGAGAGGCCAGCGCAGAACATATTAAAATCTGTCAGTCACAGTAAATGCTGATCTGGACTCCTGGGCCACCTTCATGCAAACGCCAGGCACTTCCAAAGAGGAGATGAGTCCTTCTGCTAATATCAAGGGTTTGTCCCAAAGCTCCACGTGCCTAAGAGAAGCAGCTTCAAAGAGGAAATGCCATTTAACTAAATTCTATTAATGAAACTTTAAAACTCACTTCCAATTTGCAGAAAATACAGAGGTTAGAGGAACAAGTTAAATGGCTTCAAAGGAAGTGATCAGAAGAAACCCAGAGGGTGAGACATATTACAGCACAAGAATCTTCAAGTGTGTGTGTGTGTGTGTGTGTGTGTGTGTGTGTGCGCGCACGTGCTGGCGCAGAGTGTCCTGGCAGTCCTGGAGTCCACTTCTGCAGGCAGCAAGAAGGCAGAAGAGGATGATAGGGCAGTAAAAAGAGGACTGAGAAGTAACCAACAGCCTGTCTGGGGAGGGAGAGAAACTGTAGACCCCGAGGACAAAACTCTGCCAAGGAATTTCCTTTAAAGGAAAAAGAAGAATGGGACAGTGGCTACAGGGAGGAATGAGGTCAAACAGGTTTTGTTTGGTTATTAAACGAGAGAAATAACGGCATGATTTTTTTTTTTTAATGACAATGTGAGTGGTCCTATGGAGAAAAGAAAACAGGCAAACAGGTAAGGGGTGGGTCCTAATGATCAAGCTGAGAGGTCGGCCTTGAAAGCAGAGCCCTTTATCCATTGGGATGGGCAGGACTCGCATCACCTCTGGGGACACCAGCCCAGCTTCCCCACTGGATCGCAGCCCTCCCTCACCCCTTGCTGGCTACACAGCCAGCCCTGGGAACTGATCTACACTGCCACCACCCTGCTCCAAAGCCACCCACAGTTGGGAGTCCTGGCGCTGGGTGCTGGTGATATCATCTTCTGATTCCTTCTATTTTCTCTATAAATAGGAAGAAAGAGGCTCAGCCAAGAGTGAAAAGGAGGAAGGAGGTGCTGGAGGTTTGAGAAGGGAGAGTGAGAAAATGAAGGAAGCAGGGAAAATCGTATGCGCAACCAGAAGCATTCAAGGTTCATCTAAGGTTAGTGCTTCTGAATTCAGAGTGAGCAGTCGGCATGATTTTCTGCTTTTATGCAGCCACGCACAGCTACATGCTGTATGAGACAGGCACAGGGGTGATCCTGCTTGAACGAGCACCAGAAAAGTCATTGGAAGAGGTCAAGCGGAAGTGGGCCACCAGGAGTTACAGCACTAACTTTCCATCTCTGCACAAAGAACCAAGAAAAATTTTTAATGGAATATTCCCTGTTCACCATTAATTCTTTAATATACACTCTACTGGAGGAAGAATAAAAATGAATAAATTACAAAAGTAACCCCCTATTATGTGCTGAATGTTTGTATCCCAAAAAAATTCATATGTTGAAATTCTAATTAATCCCCAAGGTGATGGTATTTGGAGGTGGGGCCTTTGGGTGTGATTAGATCATGAGGGTGGAGCCCTCATGAATGGGATAGTACCTTTAAAAAAGCAATCCCAGGACTTCCCTGGTGGTGCAGTGGTTAAGAATCCGCCTGCCAATGCAGGGGACATGGGTTCAAGCCCTGGTCCGGGAAGATCCCACATGCCGTGGAGCAACTAAGCCCGTGTGCCACAACTACTGAGCCTGCGCTCTGGAGCCCGCGAGCCACAACTACTGAATCCCGTGTTCCTAGAGCCTGTGCTCCACAACAAGAGAAGCCACTGCAATGAGAAGCCCATGCGCCACAACGAAGAGTAGCCCCTGCTCGCTGCAACTAGAGAAAGCCCGCGTGCAGCAACGAAGATGCAACACAGCCATAAATAAATAAATAAATAAAAAATTTTTTAAAAAAGGTAATCCCAGAGAGTTCCCTCATCCTCTCCACCAAGTGAGGACATAGCAAAAAGATGTTTGTCTGCAACCTGGGAGAGGGCCCTCACCAGAACAACCATGCTGGTGCATTGATCTCAGACCTCCAGCCACCAAAAGTATGACAAATAAATGTCTGTTGTTTATAAGCTGCCCAGTCTATGCGATCCTGTTTTAGCAGCCTGTATTGACTAAGACACCCCCAAACCTCAAACCTGGCCATTAGTTATAACCAACTCTGCTCCTTAAACTTTAGTCAATGCCCTTAAAGTATAAAGCAAACAAATCTGAATTTCCTTCATCACATTCCCCAGAACAGCTGGATTTCACAAGGGCACTGCACAGGCTAAAGATACATCAGTGAATAGGTTAAATCATAAAAAAAGAGAGGGAAATAATCTGAACAATAAACACTTCTTAACTAACTTCAGTTTTCATTAACTCAAGCAGAGAGTTAAACAGTTATTCAGCAGGCGTAGGCAATGTGAATCCCCCATTCAAAGTTGATGAAAATCAAGAAAAAACCAAAAAGAAAACAGCTAGCACCAGGTAGACCTTTCAGACAGGAATAAAGCAGGGAATTTCCTATGGAGCAAATTATCCAACTGGCCATCTACATATCATTCATCTAATAAATTGTTTCTGAAAGCAACAGTTAGAGATGCACAAATATGCAAAATAAATTAAAATTGATGTAAGCAAGGTATATGAGGTTTTTTTTTTTTAATACTTCTTTCATATAATCTTTCAGGACTTAATCAGAGCCAAGTAAGTTATTCAGAAAAAAGAGAATCTAAAAAGATATAAAACAAGGCATGGAACTTATTAAGAAATATAACTGTATACCACCTATAATTCTCCTAAATATTTATATTCACTATAGTCAAATGCAACTTTAAGCAGTCAAGTAAAACCGAATACAGATGGGTCGCCCATCCCCATTATCCCAAGACAGAAGAATAAAATTCTGGTCACAAGAAGTATCAAAATTACTACCTGTTTGATGCAAATCTGCCTGGCATGTCCTCTCAAATGGACTTAAGTTACAATGATGACTTCAGAGCTACAGAATTAGCTGCTAACTCATAAAAGGAAAAGGAATTAATTCATGATTCTTGGTTTAACTCTACCAATGACCACTAAGGCAGTGTAGAAATGCTATTGAAGAAAAAAGTTTGGAGCATATATATCAAGGCAAATGGGCTGGCATAAGTAGTATTACCAACCCCCTACTCCCAAGTCTACCTAACTCTATAAACAAAACTATCAGAGCATGCAAAAATGTCACTGCTTTAGGGAAGATTTTTCCGACCCACAGCCTGTCCCAGTCTAAGTTAGGACTCTCTTTCATAAACTTAGTGACTTTATAGCACTTTTCAAATTGTAATTCCATAGTTTGTATAATCATTTACTCAATGTCCCACTGTCTTGCTAGAATGTAAGCTCCATAAAGAGAGCAAATGCATGTTTCTGTCTGGCTCCCACTGTATCCATGGCACCCGGTACCAAGTCTGGCAAATGCTGCATGCTTAATAAGCATTCATCATATAAATGCATATTAAATTCCTTACCAAAAACATCCCACAAGTAAGAAACATAAATAGATATATCAAGAGGGAAAACCCAGAAAAGGCAATGCTAAGAGATGGCCTTGAAATGGATACATAGCATCAAAAAGAAAAATGAAATCGTTAAAGTCAAATCAGTCCTGTTGAAAATAAAACAACTGCTATCAAATTCCGCTCCAATGAAATTCATTAAAACCTTCTAATTAATGTTATTTTCTTAACATTTGAACTTCAAGAATTTAGTATTTACCTTTCTCTAAGATTTCAGGCTAATTAAATACAATTTAGGTGAAACCAAAAACAACATTTTATAGTCACATAAATGTTGGCCCCTTTGAACCAGCCACAGCACTAGGGAAACACTAGCTATTCTCAAGGAAAGTGAATGTGCCTTTGTTTCCTATTGGGACATGTTGCACACAACGTGAAAACCCCAAGGAATCCACCAAAAAAGTACTAGAACTAGTACTTTTAGCAAGGTTGCAAAATACAAGGTCAATATACAAAAACTGGGTTTATTTCTAGCCATGAATATCTGGAGTCTGAATTTTTTTAAATACCATTTTCAATGGCATCAACAGATCTGAAACATTTAGGAATAAATTAAAGAAAGTATGTGCCAGAACTGTACACTGAAAACTACAAACACTACTGAATTTAAAATTAAAGAAGTCCTAAATAATTGAAGAGATATACCATGTTCATGGATCAGAACACTCAATATTATTGACGTCAACTCTTCTCCAAACTGATCTATGGAATCGATGCAATTCCAATCAAAATCCTAGCAAGCTACTTCTAAAACTTACATAGATATAGAATAGGCCTAGAATGACCAAAACAATTTTGGGAAGAAAAAAGTTGGAAGATTTACCTTATCTGACTTCAAGATTTATTATAAAGCTGCAGGAATCAAGACAGTATGGTATTTCCTTACAGACAGACATATATTTCTAAAAACAGAATAGAGTCCAAAAATAGTGCCACACATATATGTTCAATTGATTTTCAACAAGGTAATTCACCTGAAAAAGAATCATCTTTTCAGTACACGGTGCTGAAACAATGGGACACATATACGCAAAAAAAAAAAACACCCTGACCCTTACATGTATACCAAAAGTAACTTGAAATGAATCACAGACCTAAATGTAAAAATATAAAACTTCTAAAATAAAATACAGGAGAAAAACTTTCTGATCTTAGGATAGGTAAATCTCTTCTCAGATACAACAAAAGAAGCATGAACCATCAAATTTTAAAAAATGATAAGCTGGACATTATAAAAATTAAGAACTCTAAGAACTGCTGCTCTTCAAGGGTTAATGTTAAGAAAAATGAAAAGACAACAAACTGAGAGAAACTATTCTTAATACACATATCGGACAAAGGACTTGTATCCAGAATGAAGGAAAAAAAAACTCTTAAAACATAATTATAAGAAAACAATTCAACTTAGAACATCAGCAAGAAGATTTGGCCAAAAGAAAACATCAGATGGCCAATAAGCACAGGAAAAGTACTCAACATCATTTGTCACCAGGGAAATACAAATTAAAACCACAATGAGATACTGCTACACACCCGTTAGAATGGTTAAGTTTTTTAATTCTTTTTTTAAAATTTAATTTAATTTATTTTTTTATACAGCAGGTTCTTATTAGTTATCTATTTTATACATATTAGTGTATATATGCCAATCCCAACCTCCCAATTCATCCCACCCCCACTCCCACCCTCCTCCCCGCTTTCCCCCCATACGTCCATACGTTTGTTCTTTACATCTGTGTCTCTATTTCTGCCTTGCAAACGGCTTCATCTGTACCATGTTTCTAGATTCCACATATATGCGTTAATATACGATATTAGTTTTTCTCTTTCTGGCTTACTTCACTCTGTATGAGTCTGTCATACAGAGTGAAGTAAGCCAGAAAGAGAAAAACAAATTTCTAAATTCTGACAATATCTAGTGTTGGCAAAGATGTGAAGTAACTGGAGCTCTCATACATTACTGGTGGGAACATAAAATGGTACAACAATTCTGGAAAACAGTTTGGCAGTTTCTTATCAAATTAAACATACACTTGCCACATGACCCAGAAATTCTATTCCTAGGTATTTAACCAAGAGAAACGAAAACACACATCCAAACAAAAACTTATACATGAATGGTGGTAGAAACTTTACTCATAATATCCAAAAAATGCAAACAACCCAATGCCCACTAACAGAAGAATAGGTAAGTTATGGCATATCTATACAATGGAACACTCTTGGCAATAAAAAAGGAATTAACTACTCATACAGGCAACAAAATGAATGAATCTCAAAAACATAAAGCTGATTAAAATTAAAACATTTTTTAATTTAATAAATAAAATTTAAAAAGACAGAAGAGTATGTACTGTAATGATTCAATTTAAATGAAGTTCCAGAAAAGACCAATCTAATCTATAATGATAGAAAGCAGATCAGTGATTGCCCAAGGATGAGCATGGGGGTGGGAGAGTGGATGAGGACTGAATGAGAAACAGAGTAAGAGAATTTTGTGGGATTCTGCAAATGGTTTCTATCTTGATAGCAAAGACGGTTACTCCAGCGTATATGTTTATCAAACCCTACACATAAATAAGAGCATTTTCTTGAATACGTCATCCCAAAGTTGATTTTTTAAAGCAAATAGCAACAATCTTGTACAACACTAAACAATGACTGAAGTCCAGGAGACTCTATATTCACTAATGTCCAAAAAGAACACCAGTGTCCCTACTTCTGAAGAAATGAATGCTTAAATTTATATTTAGTGCAAATACACACAAGTGGCTACTCCGTGGTTAGTTAACATGTCATACGGGGAGTGTAGCAGATGTACAGAGATGTACAGTATGCTATGCCCAGACACATTAGAGCCATTCCACCCCATCACTTGTCTTATTTGCTAAATTTTATCCATCTAAACAAGATTCAATGGGTGAAACATAGCCATACCTCTGATTCAGCAATGGATTCAAAATATTTATTACCAACGCTGTTTGTGTTTTGGTGCTCCTTTTCCCAAGAAACACCAAATAATTGATCGTAACTTTTAAAGGTTTTCTATCTCAGAGACACATTTGCCACATTGTAAATAATCAGATTAGTCATGCTTCAGTCATAACATTATAAGTTGCTAGGCAACATTATAAGTTTACAAGTGGGTAAATCAGAAAATGAATCTACAAAGACATAGAATACAAGCTCTTTTTATGGGTGTTTTCATTCTCAGTTAAATATGAGAGGAAACAGGAGTAGAAGAATTTATATGAAAATTTATACCAAAAAAAAAAATTCTTACTACTGGTATTTTACAAACAAAATATTCACAGCCAATTTCACATTCACTCAGTGTCTTCACACAAGTGATGAACGCACACAGCACAGCAGATCTTTATAATCAAAAGATGATGCTCCTGAAAGAGCAGGACCGTTTTTGCTCCTGACCTCATTCAAGGCAGGGATTGTTCACGTGGCAACCTTCAGGGTGAACTTCCATCCTGAGTGCCAGAACCAAACAGAGAAAAGCCTCAGGCAGGGCCTGATATGAGTGTGTCCTGATTGGCTCCCCATGCAGACACTCCTGTCTCAGTTCCAATGGACCCACTGCAGTCTGATCAGCCCTTGCCTAACTTGTCCAGATTCCTCCTCGGATGGTACTACATCCCAGCTTGGATTCCCAAGGCCCCTGCCTTCCTGCTTCCCCAAATACGCTCAGCCATCGATCCCAAGCATTCTCACCCCAGAATGAATGGACCTAGAGGGGCTTCTAGCTTCAGTGACGACACACTGCGGAAAGCAGTCCATCCCCACAAATATCCAGGTCAATTGTCACCGACAGATACCCAAGGGCCAAAATGAACCCAGAGGAATGTTTTACTTGGCCCACCCATTTTGAACTAGTTGCTAACACTTAATAATCAGGACATTTCACATCCTGCTTCTTTTGAAGAAAGAGAAACTCTTTCCCACATGGCAATAACTGGCTGGGCCAAGAAGCACTACCCTCATTATATGGGGACAGACTCTCCAGCTGGACTCTTGTGTACCACCTCTTCTGCTCCTAGGCATCTGGGATTGAGACCACCCATGCTGGCCCTGGTATCAAGTCTGGCACCAAGCCAGCAAGATCTCCCATGGGGCCCTTGATGATGCTTCTTTCCAGTTAGGTCCATATTAATTCATCAGAGTGAGTCTGGTGACGCTAACTCTCAAAAATACAAGGGGTTCAATTTGGCAGTTCCTCAAAAAAGTGAAACAGGCAATTAACATATAACCCAGGGCTTCCCTGGTGGCGCAGTGGTTGAGAGTCTGCCTGCCAATGCAGGGGACACGGGTTCGAGCCCTGGTCTGGGAGGATCCCACGTGCCGCAGAGCAGCTGGGCCCGTGAGCCACAATTACTGAGCCTGCGCGTCTGGAGCCTGTGCTCCGCAAGGAGAGGCCGCGATAGTGAGAGGCCGCGATAGTGAGAGGACCGCGCACCGCGATGAAGAGTGGTCCCCGCTTGCCGCTTGCCACAACTAGAGAAAGCCCTCGCACAGAAACGAATACCCCAACACAGCCATAAATAAATAAATAAATACTTAAAAAAAAGTAAAAGTCTATTAATTAAAAAAAAAACAAAAAACATATAACCCAGCGATTCCCCGGTATATACCCAAAAGAGCTGAAAACAGAAACAGATACTTGAACACCAATGTTCAGAGCAATATTGTTCACAATAGCCAAGAGCTGGAAATAACCCATGTCAGTCGACAGATGAACGGACAGATGAATGGTTAAACAAAATGTGGTATATATACACAATGGAATATTATTCAAGCATAAAAAGAAATAAAGTTCTGATAGATGCTATGACATAAACGAACCTTGAAAACATTATGCCAAGTGAAAAAAGCCAGACTCAAAAGGACAAATATTGTATGATTCCACTTACGTGAAATGTCTAGAATAAGTAAATTCACAGAAACAGAAAGTAGAATAGAGGTTACCAGGAGCTGATGAGAGAGAGAATGAGAAGTTATTGATTAACGGGTATAGAGTTTCTGTTTGGAGTGATGAAAGTTTTGGAAATAGATAGTGGTGTGGTTGCACAACACTGTGAATGAGATTAATTCCACTTTAAAAAGAGAGAAGGGGCTCAAAATCTCAAGCTGTTTTCTCCCCAGAGGCTCCCTGTCCTCTCTGCAGTCAGTCCACTAGCCCCGCCGAACCACCCTGCATACACAGAGGAAGTGGAGGGGCGGCCGGCACATTGACCAAGGGGCCTGACTACGCTTTTCCCAGGGTACCTCCCTGACTTACCTGCGAATCGCCAAGGGAAGCCACTAAGGTGACTTCTCACAACAAGACTTTCCCCAAGTGACTTTCCACCTAGACGGACAAATAGCTGGCAATGTCTCTTTTTAAATGATTTTAAGTTCTTTTTCCATCAGGCACTAGGCTATATCCACGGTATGAAAGCTACCATTTATTGCACACTCACTCCATGTGGAACACTCGTGCTTTAGACCAGGACCCCATCCCCCACGCAGCAATTCCACAGAACTACACCACCATCTACAGAAGAAGAAACAGAACAAGACAGCGTTAATGATGCCCAAACCACACAGACAGTAAGTTGCAGAGCTGGAATTTGAACCCACAAAACCAAATCTGTCTGGGTCCCAAATCCTTGCTCTAATTCCTATCCCACAGTCCTCAGCAAGAGGAGCTAACCCAAAATGAAGCAACATAGGAAAAGCCTGTTTACTGGTATCAAAATGCCTAAGGCAACACAAAGAAAGATATAAACTCAATATATAATATGCAACTATGAAATAGTAATAAAATAGATGCACGCGGCTCGGAGCTGGGGTGGGGTTGGAGGAAGAGAGGTAGTGGGCAAAGTTTCTCAACTTTGGTAAGAGAAACTTAAATCTGAAGCTTGGGTCTACTACCGTCAACTGTGCTCTACTTAGGCAAGCCCAGACGAAGACATTTTTCACAAATAAGCGGATTTTTATCATTTAAGTGAGTTACCGTTCACCTCTCTCGGTTTCAGCCGGAAAGAGATGGCATATTCAAGAGTTCAATGGAAGGGCTACTTAAGGAACTGTGAGCAGAGTTAAGAGAATTAAAGACCAAGGATGGGGAAGCACCTGGACCAGCAACAAGCCTGGAGGGGCAAGAGGACAGAGCTACCCACAGGGGCTGTAAGCAGAGAGGGCGGAGAGGAAATTCGTCCGCCTCTCTCACCTCCTGCCAGCGTAACCAGAGCCTGGGAAGGGGCAGAGAACAAGGGCACAGGGTAAAGTGGACAGTGCCCGACACAACTGCTCAGAGAGGACACAAGGGGAAGGGGGGGTCCCGCTCTGATGTGACTGCCTCTCACATCTCTGCCCTGGGGCACAACCTGGGCCCAGCAACAAGATGAACTTCCACACACCCTGATCTTTCATAGTGATCAGAACAAACTTGGAATGGTAACTCCGCACCTCCAAAGGATTTACGACAAAGGGCATCCAATATCTAAACCCCAGGAATGGGAGGTTCCCCGCCCACCCCCCAGCTGAACTTGTCAGTCATTTCCAGTCCCCAATGCCTGGGACACAATAGGTACTCAATAAATGTCTGTTAAACTGTACTCCTTTTTATTATGTAAAGGTTTCCCTCAGGCTCGGGCTTTGAAAAGCCACGATTTACTGCATTTTTTGTTACCTGCCAACTAGCGAAGACCACAAAAGGCTGGGGTGGACCCGTAAAACAGAGGTAATGAATAAGTCATTTCTAACAAGGCTGGTTTTATAGGCATCACACCTCCGCTGGGCCAAATGGGCTCATTTTAGAGACGAAATCCATTCTGCGAGGGCGGAGACCAAAAGTACAGCCGTGGCCGGCTCTAAAAGAAAGGGAGGCATTCCGGGTCGGAGCTCAACCACCGCTCCTACTCGAGAGGCGCTAACTTACACCGTCGGGGCCTGTGGGTTTGGGTTCAACATCCGTAGAAGTCTCCAGGGCCTTCATTAAGCCTGCCCGTGTAAAACGCCCGCCATTTGTCGGAAGCCAACACAAACAGGCTCCTGCCAGAGCGGGGAGCGTAGGCTGCAAAGCCAAGAAAGCGCTGGGTGGTGAGCCCGGCGCGCGAGTGGGAACGCTTGCGGGGCAGCCCGGTGCGCCTCGCCCTGAGGGGGCACGTCCTGGCTGGCGCACACTCACGCAGGCACGCAAGCGTACGCACGCACGCACGCATGCGCACGCACAGATGTGACCGTCCGCCATGCTGAGCGAGCAGCAGGCCTGGAGAGCTCAGCTTTTTGTCTTCAGAAGGCCCCACCCATCCTAAAATAAGTGCCTGTGTCATCCGCAGCCTGGCCTTGACCTCTCTGGAGCGTGGGGGCAGGAGACACCAGCACAGAACCTGGTCAACAGCTCTGCTCCCGACTAGCTGGGAGGCCCTGCCTGTTCCTCATTTTTAAAAAGGAGAAAATTGGGACTTCCCTGGTGGCGCAGTGGTTAAGAATCCGCCTGCCAATGCAGGGGACATGGGTTCGAGCCCGGGTCCAGGAAGATCCCACATGCCACGGAGCAGCTAAGCCCGGGCACCACAACTACAGAGTCTGTGCTCTAGAACCCACGAGCCACAGCTACTGAGCCCATGTGCCACAACTACTGAAGCCCGTGCTCCTACAGCCCATGCTCCACAAGAGAAGCCATTGCAGTGAGAAGCCCGTGCACTGCAACGAAGAGTAGCCCCCGCTCGCCACAACTAGAGAAAGCCCGCGCAAAGCAACAAAGACCCAATGCAGCCAAAAATAAATTAATTAAAAAATAATAATTAAAAAAAAACGAGAAAACTGCAAATTCCCCTTTCAGCTTTAACATTCAAGATTCAGTGCTTCATCCCAAATGCTAAAATGCTCAGTTAAAACTGTAACGTCATCTCTAGGATTCCAAAATTAAGATATACATGTTACCTGCAAAGAGAGAGGTGGCCAGTACGAGGAGGATTCAGGGAAGGCAGAAAGCTTTCCAGTAGTCTAGAAAAGTGAAGGTGTCCCCTTAACCTGTCCTACAAGGAGAGGGCAGATCCGCAAAACTATTGCAACTTTTTTCTGAAGCTCCATCTTGTCACTTTTCCTTGGGTACATCAACAGCTGATTCTTTTAAAATGTTTAACATGTTTACGAAACCCCCGTTCTAAAGGGTGACTGCTAGATAAAGGGTGACAGCTAGATTGGACCAGGCAGCCAGTCGAAGCCCGGTGGGCTGTTTACTACTGGCCTGTCCCCTGAGGCCCCTCGGGTCTCCCAGACAGAGGAATGGAGGAAGCGTTTCACAATACTTTAGTGGGAAACGCCAAAATGTTTTTAAGTTTTCGAACAAAACACACTTACTAAACGCCTACTATAGGCAAAATACTGGAAAAGGGATACAAAGATTAACAACATATGTTCCTTGCCTTCAGATGATCTTGTATTACAGTTTAATGGGGTAGGCAGATATTCACATAATACAACAGCATTTGTACACTATTTTACCAAAAAAAAAAAAAAAAATTTTTTTTAACCTTCATATAAAAGTAATCAATCAGATCTAAGGTTCCAAGTCACAATACTTGGGTTGGAAAACTGAAAGAAAAATTGTAAATCCTATATACATAACATGGTCATCAGTGGAATTTTCCTAGATCAGGGTTGGTAGAATTCCTTTGTTGGGCATAAAAGATCAACTAGTTGTCCTCATAGCATGTGGCTCTAAGATGTTTTATGTTCTAAAATTTAGGACTTTTAAGATATATTCTAAGAATTTTATACATGCTGGCCCATGTGAAGATGGGATGTGCCCACAGCCCAGTAGGGTGACAACCAGCTATCCAGAACCATTACAAACCAGTAGGCTACTGGTTTTACTTCAAATAAAGAAAACGAGCCCAGGGCCAAGTGGAAACTAGTGCCACTCTCTTGCCAACTCCTAGAAACAAAAATGTGGAAGACTCATACTCTCATAAATAACTTACAATAAGTTCTGTGCTTTGTGTTTTACTTAAAGACAGTAGCATACACATCTTTTGAAAAAAACAAACCCTCTTTATCAAATTGTGGTAAAACGTTAACCTGTGGTGAATCCAGGTGAAGGCTACATGGGGGTTGTGTGCTATTCTTTCACCCTTTCTTAGGTTTTAATTTTTTTTTCATAAAAAGTTGAGGAGAAACGAAGGGATTTGCTCCAGAAGCTCTCTAAGGCCTCTGCCAGCTCCAACATTCACTGGATATATTTGTTCTGCTGTTAATCCTGGAATCATCAAAGATGCAGCCTTTGTTTAAAAAAAGAAAAGAAAAACCAAATGACTACCAAGAATACCTTCTAGCATTCACATCTTAGCTGAATCAGCACAACCCTTCACGCTGCCTGCACTAGGGTAGCGAAGGTCACTTCAGGCAAGAACACCTCCCTCAAAAACCCGATTTTAATTGTCACAGGCCATGCCTCCAGAGGCCCTGATCTTGAACAGTCCAAACGCAGGACGTTCTTTCCTGAGCACAAACCCCAGTGCGTTTCATGGAGTTTTTCAGTATACGTGGAATCAGTGTATTAATAACAGCTTATTGGCACTGAATGAAAAACACACAAATCTTAATCTTAGGTCTTGAATCGGGTCCAGGTTCTACGTAATAGCTGGCTGGAAGGGATACAGCCGTAAGCATGCTTGGTAACTGGAGGCTGTGTAGTGAGACCTGAGTTTTGAAACCAGGATTGGTAGCTTAACAAAATTTACTGGTTGTAGAAAAAGTAAACTTGCCTCTAGGGAGGTGAGCTCAGCCGCACCATTCTGACAGCAGCCCCTGGTGGCCAGTTGAGTAAAAAGTGTTGGCTCTGATGCCGAAAGTTCCGACCTTGCCTTAATGAAGGTTGCTGCAAGCAGACAGGCCATTCTAGGTAACAACTGGGCGGTGATTAGGGAAGCAGCAAAAATCCAAACTAAGGTGCGCCTTTGAGTCACATAAATTGCCAAATCATTAGGGTACCCGTCACTTGCATTAAGAATAACAACAACAACAAAAAGGAGTAGTCTTTTGAAAGTAGGATAAATATGAAAATTTATTTTAAAAGGGCAAGATAATAACATGAGGCAGATAAGACTTACCTTGGTTTGAAAGTTACCTCATTCCTTAATTATGTAGAAAATCTTTAAATATTCAAGGAGCATGGATTCCTACACAACATAAAGCATGTTCTGTGTACTTCCCTACACAGCACCACCCAGTACACTCATTTCCACATACCCAACGCTGGGAATTCCTACTGTAATATCAGGAATTGCTCATATGGCAGAAACTTCTAGAAGAGGCTGCTATATTCATTCAGGGAATAAAATAGTCAAGATAGTAAGTGAAGCCTGATTTCCAGTGCCACAGATTCACACCACCTCACTGGCTATAAATAGAAGAATGTTCAGAGGCTGACAGTTGGCTTCAAAGGCAGACAGCCATAGGAAGCAGAAGCCGCAAGCTTCAAGCCGACTTTTTCGTAAGGTGCACTCCGTCCTCAGCCAGGAGAGAACAATCTGGAAACAATCTGCTGGGCAGCTGCTCTCATCAACAAACTGTTTATTGTAAGAAAGTGGCTGGGTCAAAGGCTAAACATCAACCCGAACCGAAAGCATACGAGCAAAAATCAATACCGTCCCTGCTAAAGAAACCCGGGACTTCACAGAAAAGACAGGGCAAGAAACTCAGGTTTAGTTCTGAAAGGGCATCAAACTCTCGTATCTCATAAGGGCTGTTTTGCATGTTATTACAAACGGTTATTTGCCGCTATTTTCAGAACAGGAGCTAAAATATGGCCTTCAAAACATACAGAAATCAACTTTACAGATCACTTCCCAAAAAAAGTTACAACAGTTTATATCTAGTTGCTTCCTTTTTGCATTTGTTTTGTAAAAGAACCAACAGGCTTATACACAATGCATGGATAATATAACACATCTTTAAATGTCTATTTAATAACTGGAACACTGACTAAGAGATTATATGAAGGAAATTGTTTTATTTTAGGTGTGACAGTGAAATCCCACTGCTTATATTTTTAAACAGAGTTCTTATCTCAGAGACACATACTGAAATATTTACAGATGAGAGATCTGATCTGGGATTTGCTTCAAAATAATACAGGAGGAGGCATGGGTAGGAACAGATAAAATGAGATTGACCAGAATGGAAAACTGTGAAGCAGACTGATGAATACATATGGGGTTCATTACATTATTTTGTTTACTTTTGTATATTTGAAATTTTCCACAAAATATTTTCTTTTACTTGTATGCACGGTTCAACAGTTGCTACAAAAGAAAAAATGTTTTCTTAAATATAAGGAAAGTATTAACCTACCAGTGCAAATTCATTAATTCTCCATAAGGATACATATACACCACGGTATTACTAGGTCTCCAGCATGGCTGTTTTCAAGCAATGCCTGAAATAAAGCTGTTAAATTCTGAGTTGACACTGGAGAAATAGAAAGAGATGTTCAGTGTGTCCCCACTGAGTTCATGACCCACCAAGCCAGAATCTGACCAAAAGGGTACCACAAGATGGCATTCCACAGTTTAACTGCATTATGGAGTATAAGGACATATATGAACTAGTAAGAAAACCCAACTGACATAAACAACGGGGACCATGTTTTGAAAACAGCCAATTTAGCACACAGACTTCGAAAACACCAGTTGTTTGTAAATTTGAGGCTCCTATATATTGCATTGTTAATTCTTAAACTAACAGGAAAATTAATTTGAGAGTCTCAAATATATAAAATAAAGCAGAAGGCAAAACATTCTTTCACTATGCTTAAATTAACTATGAAAAAGTATCTATCAATGACTTCAAATTGTTCCAGTATAAAGATGAAATGGTAATAATCACAAATTCTTAGGAAAGAATGCATTCAAAGGAACTGCTTTAAAAGTTTAAAAAAAAAAATTTTTTTTTTCACATCCAATTGCTTCGCTGGGACCAGCATAAACACTACAGAGCCCTGGAAAGGATGTGAAAGGTCATTTCATCTACCCTCCCCAGACAGAATAGAGGGGGTTTGGTGATGAGAATTCAGTGTCCTTTAAAAAGCCATCTTCTGTGACAAACTCACTTGGCCATTCTGAGACACCAGACCTAATCCCATCACCACGAAGGGAAAATACACACAAAGAGGAGACTCTTCAAAAGTACGGACCTTTGACATTTAAAGCATTTTACGGACTGAAAAGCCACAGAAAAACTTAAATCATCGCATATCTCAAAGTTGTCTCTGGAAGGCAACAATCTAGAGTAATAATCTAGGCAATTCTGGGCAGAGAGAGCCTGGACATTCCCCACTCACCGCCCCCCCCCCCCCCCCGCACCTCCACAAAAATGAACCATCATTTTTAAATGTATGAAACCACAATTTGATGTTTTCTTTTAAAAGATGTATTTCCTTATTTACTGAGATTAAAAACAGGAAGGGGCATTAGTGGTGCCATCATTCAGTTACTCCCTAGTACCTGCTGTATGTAGGATTCATTTTTCCTCAAAGACCAGAAAACAAATTATCAAATACTTTCCTATGGCAAAGAAAAGCAAACCTTTACAAGTATTCTTAGAAGAAAATTCACTTTTAATTTTAATTTTTCAAACTTTTACTTTGGCTGCAGAAGTCAAGTAGATTTAAACTAACAGTTTTTACAGTTCAGGGCTCAGGAAGGACTCGTGGTAAGTGATACTGACTAATGGCCTGGCAACGTGTCTGTTCAGAACTGCGCAATCCTGCTGACTGGTGATGGTGGATGGCACTCCTCCTTTGAAAGAGATTCTATTGCGAATCCGAATTCAAATCTTGGAGATGCAGGAGCTGACTAACACAATCCTTCTCTTTGCCCATAACCCCTACCTCTCCACACTTGGACATACACACAGGAGACACAACAAAATGATGTTGTAAATCTCCATGTGTCAATGGGAAAGTACATTTCATTTTCAGCAGAAATGTCTATGTATTATAACCTAAGTCTTCTCTCATCCTTGTGGTTAAATGGGGAAAACACCTCTCCATCAAGGAAGGTCCTAATTCAGCAATCTTATAGCGTTTTCTCTTAAAGTTTCAGTGAAAGTAATTCACTACGCTTAAAATTGTAAAGACTTGAATGCCACTAGAAAATCAGTTAAAACAAATATTCTAATGACTAAATTATTTTCATTTAAAGCCATGTTCCTCAATTGATCTAATGGGGTTTGATCTCTAGAATTCTCTATGAGGGATAGTATCTCCAACAATTAATAAGAACAAAATTATAGTCTACATGCCAGTATTTCTTCCAATGATTATATTATTAAATATATTATTAATAAAACAAAGCCTGAAAACACTTTAGGAAAGAAAAATACTGACAAAGCAAGCAGAGGGATCATGCAGAACTGAATGTCTTAGAAACATACAAGACCTAGAAAGCTGTGGGAGACACAGCAGTGCCTGGAAAGACGCACCTACTCACAGGCAGCCACTGAGGGGCCGAAACAGGACCACAGCCAAGTAAGCGATCAGCGTTCCCTCCTTACCTCCAAGAGAAAGTGACTGATGGACAGACACACTAACCTTGGCCGAGCTTTCCTGTTGCCAACTTGGCCAAAGAAAGGTCACCCTGTACTGACCCAGCCTCCCTGCTGAGATCTGACACAGGAACACCACGACGCTGAACCCTCCCCGCTCAGGCAGGGGAGACGGAGGATTAAACACCATTTGGGTCCACAAACTGCGTGTCGGTTTTGAAATCCTGAAATACTATAAACATTTTCTCAAGACTGCACAACCCTCGGAGCAACATTCTCAGATTATTAGCATGAACGTAAACAAAACGAGTTCCCCGGCTATAATTCACATCCCAGAAAACTGAACTAGAACATTTATCAAACAGGATTCAGGCCTCAGAACCCCACATTCCTGCACTGACTGCCAGCTCGGCAGCCGGGAGAGCCACGAACCGATGGCTCTGCTGTGACCACGGGCCGCCTCGCCACCGTGCCCATTTCATCCTGGCCTTGGCTCCGAACCTGATCACAAGGGGCCTTTGATTGTGCCCCCAAACCCGGTACCAGTGTGGGCTTATTCCCTGGGATGTATTTTTTAGACCTGGGAGACCAAAATCTGTTCTAAAGAATGTTGCCAGCCTTCCTAGAGACAGCTTCAATCGACTTCCCCAGGAGGTAACGCCATAATCCATACCCCCTCACACATGGCAGCTATTAGGGAGCTGGTATAGAAGACAAAAAGCATTTGGTCCGGGAGGATTTTTTATTCCAAAAGAGCCTGTTTCCCATCCACAAATCTGTGACTGCATAAGCAGTGGATATAAATAGTCTGAGGAAATAAAACCACCCTCTCTCAACAGGGTACTTCCTATCCCCAGAAGGAAACTGCAGAGAAGATGCTCCCTCCAAGGCAGTACCCCCTCCCCAGGTCAGCCAGCAAGAGCTGCAACACAGAGAAAACCCAAACCGTGACAACACCAATTAAAAGCAGACAGCAACCAAAGTTGTATCTGTCTGCATTTCCCCCCCGGTGCATTATCAGTCTCTGCCTTGATTGTAGCCAGAAGCATTCACCCCAGAGCCACTTTGAAACTTTCTTGTGCAACCAAGATTCAAGTAAAAATACAGCACGTACAGTAGCTGAAAAGCCTCTCCCCACCCACAAAAAAAAAAAAACCACAGAATAAAATGAAGGCAGCAAAGGAAAACATCCCAAGTATTATTTCTTTTTGCATTTCAACATCAAACTCATCATGTCACCTTTGCCATAGGTATTATGTTTGATAACAGGAAGTCGGTTAAAATGAAGCAAAAATTTCTGGTTTAGGTGAAGGGCAAAGGAAGAAAGAAAGGAGAGAAAGAGGTATATGAAAGACCCTTAAAAGCCTTCATAGCTATAAAAGCTTTTAAATGTTTGCTTTAATCTGCCATCTGCCCTTTAGCTGGTGCCGTATCATAAAACAGCCGCCCCCGACGCCATGTCAGCCACAAGTGAAAAGCTATTCAGGGCACACCTGGAATTCTGGGTTTCTCTCTAATTTGGATCTCTAAAAACTATTTTTTAAGCTGTATTCTAGAGGAACACTAGGAGTTTCCGCCTCGCTGTACATTCAAGATTCAGAACTAGGATAAAAGGGGGAGGGAGGGAAGATTCCGTGCCAAATAACTATGCTAAAACAAAGGAAAGCAAAGATTTTTTTTCTTAATTGGAGAAGTCTAATTAACTCAGAAAAATACATGAGACCCTTCACTGCTACACAATCCAGTTTGCTCCTCTGAGGGGCAAGGACCCCCTCCCTACCCTCCCCCCACTGGCAGGACCACTTGAGATTCAGATGAGATCCTGACACCTGGGAAGCCCCTTGGTTAACTATAAAGCCTGTGAGCAAGATGAGAAATCGTCTCTTGTTTTCCAGAAACTTCCACAGCAAGGTCTCACACTTAGCAGGCGCTCGGATGTTTGCTAAATGAAGTGGTCGGCTAGAGAAGGAGGGGTAAGTATCATGCGGTATGACTTCGTCTGAGTTTCTTCATAAAGCAACCAACATCAAAAAAGTAATTCCCTAGGTGGAAGGGACAATACGGTTTTCGACACATTTGCAAATATCAAAACTATCCTTTTACTGGACTGAATGTCAATACTATGACATAGTATGAGTGTGTTTCATGTTTGGTAATTGCAATCATTGTTGCTTTTGTTGTGGTCATCCATGTACAATGCTTGGTGTCAGTCGATTTATCTCTTGTAAAAATAAAATACAGTGTGTGTGTGAAAAAAAAAAAAAAAAAAAAAAAAAACTATCCTTATCAATAATACCTGTTTGGTTAGTTATTTTATACATATTTGTGTATACATGTCAATCCCAATCTCCCAGTTCATCCCACCACCACCCGCCCCCCGCTTTCTAATAAGAACCTGCTATATAAAAAAAAAACAAATAAAATAAATTTCAAAAAAAAATCCTCCCTGGAAACAAACAAACAAACAAAAAAACTGTTTGGGCAGGGAGGGAAAAGTTTCACAACAAATAATTTGGGGTTGAATCAAAATGAAATGTTGCACCACGTTTTGTTTTTAAGCATACACAATCCGCCCCACAGTTCCACACCACCAAAGTCACACACACACACACAACATGGTGATTTCTGCCCAGTTTCTTTAACAACAAACCCAGTTGTCACTTCTTATTATGGTTCCATCTTGACCTCGAGGCAAAGGAACCGCACACCCTCTGGCAGGATTCCTGCCTACGTCCTGCTGGCTTCGGATGCTCAGGTCGCCTCCATGCCACTAGCTACGAGCTGTGAGGAACGCCCAAAAGAATCCCAGCTTTACTGCTTCAGAAAGAACCCCGTGTTCCCCAGACCCAAGCGGCGATACCCCAGGATAAGAGGGCAGGCCAAGTCCTCCCCGCTGCCGACCTCAGTGGAGGGCTGTGCACAGCGGCCCCTCCTCCTCCTGCTCCGGGGGGTGGAAAGGGACCCGCTGGCAGCGGGTGGGGCGGAGGGGGACCTCGGCTCTGTCCCAGCCTGTCCAAATCAACCAGCTGCCCCTCTCGGCACAAACGCCTGTGACTCCACTGCCCAGCCTCCTTCTTTCTGCCATTTCCCTGGCTGAGATAAAAACAGCAACAGAGCCCAGAGAAACGGAAACAAGAGGGTGAGTTTCTGGACCAACTGGACTTTAGGTTCTGCCAGGGAAAGAACTGTGTTTTTTCCATAAAATCAGCGTCGCTCACAGACACGCTGGTGTCCCCCACAGGAAAGGTGTCTCCTTGCTAACTTACGGTCACCACCGATGATGGGAGGGAGTAGTGGCCACCCAGCAATCCCACTCCACAGACCCTGGGGCCCCGGAGTGGCTCTAGAGTCTCTGGCTCTAGTCACACCTCCGGAAGGGAAGTCATCTGTTTGAAAGCGCTCACCCCGGAGATGTCAGCATACACACATGGTCTCCTTTGACAAACGGTTCAAAATAGTTCGATAGTCAAGAAAGTGCTACATCCAAGCAGGGGTGGGGACGCTAGAATTAGGAACAACCACCAGTAACCACCTTCCAGCCACGGGAGCGAATGGACGGCTGAGGCCCTGAGACGCACACATGCCGACCTGAGGGCTCAAAAGTAAACCTAATGGTCGTAGCCAGAGTAAAGCCATTTACTAACAAAGCCAACCCTTTTAAAATAATTAATATAGGTGTCAAATATTAAATAAAATATCAATATCGACAAGAGGGTCCTTGCCTTTTAACATTCAAGTTTTGACCATTTATGGGATGCCTTCAAAGTCCAATGACATACAGTAATTTGTTTTTTAATTTTTAATAATTGGTTTTGCTCATTATAAAATTAATACATGTTCATAACAGAGTATTTGGAAAATACAAAGAAATTTTGAAAATTTAATAAAATCACCATTAAGTCTACAAGATTTAATGCTATTTTGTTGCTACAAAATAGCAACAAGATTTTATGGTTAGGCAAATCAACAAAGGTTACACTTCCTTGTGTAAGTTATGCACTTAGCATCCAACTTTTGACGAGACAGATGGACCTGTCCACGGCATCAGAAGGTTTAAAGAGATGCCTCCTGACATCAAAGGGGACTCCTGTGAGAGTGACTGCAGTTTGCTCCCAGATGAATACACTTAGAAGAAAACTGCAGGGATGAGGTACATTTCTCAGAGAGCTCATGTCATAAAAAAAAAAAATACGTAAAACATGAATTTGTAAAAGAGCTTAGAAAAAAAACACTGTCACTGTTTTAGTATCTCCTTTTCGTAAATGAGGCTGATGTGTCACCATAGACTGCTGACATTTTGCTAAAACTTAAGCCTGAATCTCACCAAAGGAAACCCAGACCACAGTGGAATAGATAAGAAATCAGATATTCAGAGCTTGTTGAAATATACCCCCCATATATACTGTCTTTCCTTCCAGTCTTTTTTCTATGGACATATGCGTGTGGGGTATGTGTGCTCATGTATTTTATGGTTTACAACATATCGTAATTTTGTGGAGGCCTGAATTTCAATCCTGCCCCTGGGAGATTCGATTAAATGGGAAGACCTCGGTCAGAGAAGTCCAGCTGGGCCACCCAGCATCTGTACCTCAGCGGAACCTTGTTCCCCCATGGTGTCATGCATGGTGACACTCATGAAGTCACACGTGACTGGATTTTATAGCGAAATCACATGCTACTGTGGTGCCTGGGTGTCAAAGAAGGTCTCAGAAACACACCTCCAGCAAATGCCAAGGGCTGACTGTACTTTGGGTGAATGTTTTTTTTTCTACTTGGATCACATGCTATCTTTTTTCCATTTATATCACTGTAATATGGAAGCACATAGATGCCTCATAAATCTTCTGTGCTATTTGGTATAAAGAGCGAGTGTCCAGGCACCAAACTGTATAAACACAGCTGGTATGCAGTAAAACTATTTAGATAACTAGTGTGTTTATTTTGTTCTTTCACAGTCCATCCTATAAGAGTACCTAGTACACAGTAAATGTTTAATGAAAGATGAATATTATTAACTGTGACTATGAAATAATTTCTACAGGCCCAAAAAAAGTGCCACCGATATAATGGAAAATTACTAAGTTATACTATGCAAAACTGATGTAGAGAGAAAAAAAAAAGCAAATCTCTGAAGAGCTACTTTATAGTTCTAGGATATAGTTCTGCCTGCTCACCAGGCAGCCTGGCTCAGCAGCGACACCATGTGGTGAGAGATCTCTGATCCCCAAGAGCAGAGTATTTCACAGGAAGCGAGAAGCAGAGAGCCAGGGAGGTGGATGGACCTAGAATCTGTCACACAGAGTGAAGTAAGTCAGAAAGAGAAAAACAAATACCATATGCTAACGCATATATATGGAATTAAAAAAAAAATGGTTCTGAAGAACCTAGGGGCAGGACAGGAATAAAGACGTAGACGTAGAGAATGGACTTGAGGGCACGGGGTCGAGGCGGGGGGGAAGGGAGGGGAAGCTGGGATGAAATGAGAGTGGCATGGACATATATACACTACCAAATGTAAAATGGATGGCTAGTGGGAAGCTGCTGCATAGCACAGGGAGATCAGCTCGGTGCTTTGTGTCCATCTAGAGGGGTGGGATAGGGAGGGTGGGAGGGAGACTCAAGAGGGAGGGGATATGGGGATATATGTATATGTATAGCTGATTCATTTTGTTATACAGCAGAAACTAACACAACATTGCAATTATACTCCAATAAAGATGTGAGAAAAAAAAAAAGAAAGAAAACAAACAGCCAGCACAGGCATCTAATCCAAAAGGCAGGTGAGAAAGCTAAAGATGGGCCGTATGTAACAGGTGATGGGATGCCAGGATCCTCTCCGTGTAACTTAATTCCATGGGGAGCAAGGAGATCTATTAAGAAGGCTCAGAATAGAAAGTACGATCCAATTCCATTCCCAATCTATCATCCGTATCTATAACACTCAGCCACCAGCACAATGACGAGAAGGTGTTCCGAAATGTCTCCACCTCAGCATCAGAAGGACGAGGAGGACCCGCCCAGCTGCCTCCAGAAAGACCATCACAGTTGGCGAGTAGCCACCTTTGCACTTGCACAATAATCCTTCAGAGCACTTGTACTCCGGAAAACACACCTCTAAAACCCTGAATTCTCGCATTTCCTTCTACAGCAGATTCCGGGTCTTCTAAGAGGAGTTAATAAACATTAAGAAATAAGGATATACATATGTAACAATCATACGTTCATTCACGCACGCAGTTCCTTGGGCTCCCAAAGTAAAGCAGAATTCAGAGAGAAGCAGTTGGGAGGGAAAGTAGTCCATAGGATAGATACCTAAGATCAACCAGACCAAGTGGAGGGCCCGAAATGAGAAGTGAACATGGCTCAAAATTACGCTTTTCCAAAGTTTTTATATAATAAAGGGCTTGGTTGGCTTGGGGTCTGTGTGGAGTGTTTGTGTATGTGTATATAGAATAAATATTTGCTTTAATATTGTTGAAGCTTTGCATTCCCATGGTTTGTGAATGGGGGTTACCAATGAATAGGAGAAAATGTATCCTCCCACCCCCAGGCAGTTTAAAGAGCCAGAAGGACAAAAATATGAAGCATCTACTGTGTATTGTAACATACACAGACACACAATACAAAGCCTTAGGTATTTCAGGTTATGCCCATTCTAAAGAAGATGGAAAAGCCTAGAGTTCCAAACCTCTGCTCACAGGACAATAACAAGAGAGCAGGTCACTCTTTCCTCTCCATTGCGACGTCCAAGAGTCAGGAGGCCCAAGTCCCAAGACCAGCATGATCACAAGAACTCACGGGAAAGGTCAGGGAGCACTGCCAGGGGCAAGCCTGGGTCTAGCTCGCTCCCTGACCTCGGAGCAGGCAGGCACCCCTCACAGGTCCAGCCTCAGCCCTCCACACTTAGGAAAGGAGGGAGGGAGAGGGTCTAGGAGAGTGACAGCCACCTCCCGTGGGGACCAGAAACCCTCACCCTCAAGGCTCTGCCCCATCCCTCCAAGGTGGGAGGTCTATAAATGGGTCCTCTTTAAGTGTTGAAGCTCTGAGGACTGGCTTTATTTTGATACTTTTTAATAAATCACAGAACAGAGCTGTTGCTTCTTCTATCGACACATAAAACAGAGATAAATGATGTGGAGCTTTGAGGCCTGAGATGAAGGTGCAAACAAAAGTCATACCATTAATCCCCAAGAACACCCATTAAGAAGAGGGCAGGGCTTCCCTGGTGGCGCAGTGGTTAAGAATCCGCCTGCCTGGGCTTCCCTGGTGGCGCAGTGGTTGAGAATCTGCCTGCCAATGCAGCGGATACGGGTTCAAGCCCTGGTCTGGGAAGATCGCACATGCCGCGGAGCAACTGGGCCTGTGAGCCACAAATACTGAGCCTGCGCGTCTGGAGCCTGTGCTCCGCAACAAGAGAGGCTGCGATAGTGAGAAGCCCGCGCACCGCGATGAAGAGTGGCCCCCGCTTGCCGCAACTAGAGAAAGCCCTAGCACAGAAACGAAGACCCAACACAACCAAAAATAAATAAATTAATTAAAAAAAAAAAAAAAAAGAATCCGCCTGCCAATGCAGCGGACACGGGTTCGAGCTCTGGTCCGGGAAGATCCCACATGCCACGAAGCAACTAAGCCTATGTGCCACAACTACTGAGCCTGCGCTCTAGAGCCCGCAAGCCACAACTACTGAAGCCCGCGTGCCTAGAGCCTGTGCTCTGCAGCAAGAGAAGCCACTGCAATGAGAAGCCTGCGCACCGCAATGAAGAGTAGCCCCCACTCGCTGCAACTAGAGAAAGCCTGCTTGCAGCAACAAAGACCCAACGCAGCCAAAAATAAATAAATAAAATAAACAAATAAATTTTTAAAAAAAGAAGAAAAAGAAGAGGGCAGACTGGCTCAAAAAACTGTGCAATGAAAATGCAATGACTGTGAAAAAAAATCATCCATTGCTATACTTTTAAGTTTTTTTAATTAAAAACATTACTTAGGGCTTCCCTGGTGGTGCAGTGGTTAAGAATCTGCCTGCCAATGCAGGGGACACGGGTTCGAGCCCTGGTCCAGGAAGATCCCACATGCCGCGGAGCAACTAAGCCCATGTGCCACAACTACTGAGCCTGCACTCTAGAGCCCGCGAGCCACAGCTACTGAGCCCACTGCCACAACTACTGAAGCCCGGGCGCCTAGAGCCCGTGCTCCGCAACAAGAGAAGCCACCTCAAGGAGAAGCCCATGCATGGCAACGAAGAGTAGCCCCCACTCACCGCAACCAGAGAAAAGCCCGCGCGCAGCAACGAAGACTCAACATAGCCAAAGATAAAATAAGTAAAATAAGATAAATAAATTTACAAAAAAATAAAAACATTACTTAGTCTTTTTAGACCAGGCACCAGGCACTTATTAGGCACATTATACACTTTTAACTTATTCAATCTCCCAACAACACCAATAACATAATAATAATAATTGCACTAAGGTGTTTAATGGGTTTTTTTGTTTGTTTGTTTGTTTGTTTGTTTGTGACTGTGTTGGGTCTTTGTTGCCGCGCACTGGCTTTCTCTAGTTGCAGCGAGCGGGGGCTACTCTTCGTTGCGGTGCGCAGCCTTCTCATTGCAGTGGCTTCTCCTGTTGCAGAGCACGGGCTCTAGGCGCACGGGCTTCAGTAGTTGTGGCACGTGGGCTCAGTAGTTGTGGCTCACGGGCTCCAGAGCGCAGGCTCAGTAGTTGTGGCGCACGGGCTTAGTTGCTTCGTGGCATGTGGGATATTCCCGGGCCAGGGATTGAACCCGTGTCCCCTGCACTGGCAGGCGGATTCTTAGCCACTGCACCACCAGGGAAGTCCCTGCACTAAGGTTTAAATAATACAATTTACACAGAACTTCCATATATACGATTTCATCTAGTTCTAAAATAATTCTGTAAGGTATCCAAATCCTAAATGCTCTCAGATTCTATATCTGTCTTCCCCAAGTGAGCACATCCCACCCAGAGAACTCATAGCTCTAGTCTCTTCTGAAAAGTAAGTTTGCCAAGGGACAGAGAATAACCCAAAAGAGAATTCCTCCTCTTTTAAAACGGTTCGGATAGAGGGTATAATTTGTTCTTTTCCAGGCAAAGCAGGGAAGTTTGGTGTTTAGAGTCACCTGGACTATTAGGTATTTGCTGAAACTATACAGTTACGTCACTAAACTCACAATTTCCCCATTTAGGGGAGACAAACAGAGATAGACCCACAAAATAATTTGCCACAATCAACAAGAAATTGACAGCTTGGCAAAGCAAAAAGATTATTGAGAAGACACACCTGGAGAAAGTGGCAACCTGCCCAACCAGGTAGCAGCCACAGGCATCAAACGCAGACAAAAGGCCAGGAAAATTCCTGAATACATTTCCAACTCCATGACATTTTCCCTTTAGACAAAAGTAAAAGATACCAACTGAAAGCCAGAGCCCCTTTTGCCACAAGATGGCAGACTTCAGCACAAAAGAAACAAAAGTTGTGATTTCCCCATCCAAAGATTCACTGGGGAAGGCCCAAATCAAAACAAAGGCTTTTAATCCCAACTGAATAAATTGCGGTTTCCAAATACACTCTTGACACATAAAAGAGTGACCTTTTCCCCCCTCAAGTGGAAAGGGCCATAACTTTAAGACATAACTCCCTCTAAACTCCAGTGTTCTTCTCTCCCTCCCTTACATAAAACACCAAAGAAATTAGTTATACTTGGACAACTTTAAGACGGTTTCAAAACCTGAAGTCAAAATAGAAATGGAAAATCAAAACAGAAAACAAAATTGAAACCCACTGCAAGGCAACGACTGAGGGAAGGGTCACCGTTCTGAAGAAAGGCACCTGAGGGGACCCCTTCCCAGCCGAGCACACACTCACCTCAGCTGCCGACAGCAAGTAAAGGGGCGTTAAGGCAGGAACATGTTTTGCGTCACAGCTTAGGCCAAGCGTCGTCAGGATCTCCTTAAGGACTTCGTATCTTCTAAAATTGCTTGATTTGAGCAGGTTAAAATCCTCTTGTGTTTGCACTACTGGAGAGCTGGGAGGTAGTTCCAGGTGCACCTGAGGGAAAAAGACACCACGACGTAAATCAGAGGCACTTAGCGACATAAAGAAAAGCAGTGGCTTTACTACTTTTTCTGAAAACTTGAACATGAATCCTTCTAATCATCAACAGTATATAAACCTGGAACCTGAATATTTGGTAAGGAACAACAAGCAATAAAAAGATTCGAGGGAGCCCATTAAAATCGTGGCTGAAAAGATCTGGTGGAAATGACCCTGGATAGTAACTTTCCAGGTCTCGAATTTTATCACTAATCAGTCATGGGACCTTGGGCAAGTCACTTAACTCGGTTATACGACAAACGTTTAGGAACATGGTTGTGCTGAGGACCCAAGTACAGTTGCTGCTGAAGTGGGGGAGGCACAGTGAGTCATGCTCGAAGCTCCTATTCCACCTACTGGTCATAACTCCTGGGGACGGGAGTGGCCTTAGTCACCGCTTTAAGAGTGTTTGCAGGAATACAAATAGAGGAGTGGGGTTTGGCGGACTCCAGAAAGGGCTGCCCCACCTCCCTCCTTCACCTGATAAGACTTGGAATTTCATGTATTTAGTTCAGGCTTTGTTGTACAGTTAAAATTAAAGTAGTTCCGGGACTTCCCTGGCAGTCCAGTGGTTAAGACTCCACGCTTCCACTGCAGGGGGCGTGGGTTCGATCCCTGGTCGGGGAACTAAGAACCCAACATACCGGAACTTCTAGCTGACTCAAACTAGAACCTTCCTATCAATGGTCTGTGTTTTGGTATGAAGGAATGTACTAGAACTTTTGGCTCTGTTGAGATGAGATTTTAACTGGGCATTAGATCCTGGAGGATGCCAGAATACTCAGTACTCAGAAGGGCAATCTGACCATGTTTTATTTTATTTTGCTTTTGCCAGGGGTCAGCTGTGGGATTCTACTGCCTGCAGAGCACCCAGCTGATGTTATAAGAACATTATAATAAAATAAAAAGTATAGTGCTAGGGGCTTCCCTGGTGGTGCAGTGGTTGAGAATCCACCTGCCAATGCAGGGGACACGGGTTCGAGCCCTGGTCCGGGAAGATCCCACATGCTGCGGAGCAACTAAGCCCTTGTGCCTCAACTACTGAGCCTGCGCTCTAGAGCCCGTGAGCCACAACTACTGAAGCCCGCGCACCTAGAGCCCGTGCTCCACAACAAAAGAAGCCACCGCAATGAGAAGCCCGCGCACCACAATGAAGAGTAGCCCCTGCTCAACACAGCTAAAGAAAAGCCCGCGCGCAGCAACAAAGATCTAATGCAGCCAAAAATTAATTAATTAATTAATTAATTTTTTAAAAAAAGTATAGTGCCAGCCTTCAGGCAACTTAAAATCTCTCAATTCCCACTCAAGCCTTAACCAAAACAAAAATACTGCCCAGATATACTGTCTAAAACAATCCAATTGTTGAAAGTTGAAGCCAATCTGAAAAGTTTGCAGAGGACTGTCCGGCAGAGTCCCCACATTCCAGCGGGCCAGCTGAGGGCTGCCTGCCTCACCCACAACTGAGCCTGTTGGCCACGAGCAGCAGGGGACCCTGTCCTCTAAACAGCCCTAGAAAAGGAAGGAGGCAGAAAAGCGAACTCCTTTAAGGTATATGAATCCTACTGTGTCTCCTTCTACCGTGCATTCTTACCCAAAATGTGTGACTCTCATCTCCAAGGGTCAAAGCCAGTGCTGGGACGGATGATCAGCATGGCAACGGGTCACGTTTAATTCACCTGAGCATGTGACTGTCCGGAGGTTACCTCTTACAGGTGGCAGAAATCAAACGAACCAAGTTCTGTCCCCACCTGGGCCCAAGGAGGGGGGTGAGTGTGGTTAATGGCCAATGTACTCCCTGGGCTGAGCGAGTACACCCAGGGTGGGGTGCTACAGAAGTCCCTGTCACAAGTGAGAGATGCCGAGGACAAAAAGGAGAGCTCCCCCTGCGAGCAGGCCTCCGGATTCCAGGAGGTGAGAGAAAGCACAGCTGTCGACATTGTGGGCGAAGTGCGACTGTCGGTTTCAAGGTTAGGTGCTTCTACAACAGTAGTGAGAAGACAGGCCGTCTGGCTCTGCACCTCAAACCGTCTGGCAAAACGGCCACCAGCGCATGTGCGTGCCACAGCCACCCTCCTGGTCCTCTGGCTGTGATGCTGTTACCATAGTGATGGGCCCATTTCTGTAACTTGGCTTCGTCTAAAATTAAGGCATTTATTTAGAGAAGACCCAAAGCCATAACTGAAAATGTCTCCAGTCACAGTCGGGACGGGGGGTGCTACTGGCATCTATCTACCCCCTACAACAAAGAAGGAACCGGTCCGAAATCTCAGCAGTGCCATGGTTGAGAAACTCTGCTATAAAAGCAGAACCACTTCTGCTATGTGCTAAGCTAAATAAGAACACAAAATATTTCAAATCCATTTCACAGGCTCTATTTGCACAACCTTCATGCCAAACTCCTGGTCCATTTGATAAATCGAATGTCAGCATTAACCCACAGCCTTAAACTTTCCCTGCAAATCTGGTCAGCAGAACAGTCCATCAGAATTTCCTTTTTCTGTACGACGATGAACGCCATGCCTAAGGTCTCAGTGTCAGCTCCCTGGCTGTGAGACCACCACCTACTGAGCAGCTGTGGTTTGTCCTTGAAGTCCTCCTCTTACTGGGTTACATCATTGCCCCATTTATTACAAAAATGAAGACTATGAAATTGAACAGGGAAAGAGGAAACTAACCAGCCTGTGCTAATATTTATTGGTTGATCTCGGCAGCAAGGTATGGTAGTGACACAGGCCTGAGAAGAAAACAGTGACCCTGTCACACAGAGACTGGAAGTCATTTAAAATCAAAAATGACATTCTAATCCCCTGCATCTGATTTCTGAAGCTGCATCATATTGCCTTTCATCCTAGGGCAATGCATGCGTATCAAATTTTATGACAGTAACGGGGTCAATTTAAATGGTGCAGCAAGCAAGATTTGCTATGTGACTCAGAGAAATGGATCTCAACAGTGCCGAATCAATTTTCTAGTACAAGTCTGTGCACAGGGGTGGTAAAATTCACTGCTGAAAGCTGAAATGCGGCTCTAGGAAGTCAGGGTTTTAAGTGGATTTTCTGAGTTACTGTAGTTACCATATTTGCAGACAAAAAGATAAGAGGAACTTTATTAGGCCTCCAAAAACTAATTCATGTGGTTTGCAGCCCACATGAAACCTGCTTGCATTGTACATGTTCATCTGCGAACATGTTCATGCCCCCTTAAAGAATGTTTGGTCAGAAAACCCAAGAGACTTAATTTCTAGGAGGGCTAGAGAGACGCACAGCATATGAAATGAAACCATACCAAAAAAAAAAAAAAAAAAGGAAACAATTCACTAACTCAATATAAAGATCCCTATAATAAAACAAAATCTGTTACACTCATCCTGGGAACCATTCTGGGCAAAACATCCACATCTACTTAGTCTTCTCATCAGATCATCAGGGACTTCCCTGGCGGTCCAGTGGTTGAGACTCCGCCCTTCCATTGCAGGGGGTGCAGGTTTGATCCCTGGCCAGGGAACTAAGTTCCCACATGCCGCGCAGTGCAGCCAAAAGATAAACAATCATTAGATCATCAAATGCTTAAGGATGAGCGTTCATCTAAACTCTAACAAAAACTTTTGCCCAGGGACTTCCCTGGTGGTCCAGTGGTTAAGACTCCGCGCTCCCAATTCAGGGGGCCCAGGTTCAATCCCTGGTCAGGGAACTAGATCCCGCATGCCACAACTAAGACTCAGAGCAGCTAAATAAGTAAATATTCAAAAAGGGAAAAAACACTTTTGCCCAAAGGCATTAAAAGATTTGCAGTAAATGATCAGGAATTCTGAAGTAGTCTATCCTGCTACCATTGGCTTAAACAAACAAATGAAAAGCTCAAAAGAAAAAGAATGTGGGGGCGGGGGGGGGAACCAGCAGATGAACTAAAGGAGCCCCCTTAGCATGGGAAGGGAAGTAAAATTTTCCTTTTATCTCTGTTTCCATTTTTTCTTACCTATGTATTAATTTGCTATAAATCTAAATCACTTCAATATTCTCTTATTTGAAACTGTTCTCAGCACTTAGATTTTAAGACTGACAAATCATAAAGGAATTGAGGATATGAAGGTGTTTTCAGCACTCACTATCCCAGCAGTTGGTGAGCATTTCACACAAACCCCTAACAATATTTTAATGTGATAGTTACTACTGTTTACCACCCCAAGGCACTCAATTCCCTTCATTAAATAACAGTTCGATTATATTAACTAAAGTGTGCTTTGAGGCAAGAGAGTGGGGACTGATGGATTTTAGAAAGAGTATTACCAGTGTATAGATCAAGACAAGAAACAAGTTTTGGCTAATTCTTGGTTAACCAGCAATCTTTAATTAGCCATAATACTAACTATGTATTAATTAGTTCCTCCATCACAAGTCTTTTGGTGAAACAGGATATTCACAGGAAAGCCTGCTACTCACCATCAGCAAAAATTCCCAGCCAGAAGTCAGAAGCACCACCCCAGCACACAGACTCTCCAACCTTTCCAAGTACAGCCTTCGAGAGAATATCCAAGCAAAGAGACCCAAAGATCCTGACTTGGATGCCGGCCTGCGTACCTGGCAGAGAACAGCTTCTCCTCCGCACGTTCCGAAAGGCACTTGCACAATCAGCCTGTCCTCGTCCTCGTTCTCCAGGTGGCCCTGGAGCTTGCCCAGGCCGAGCGGCTCCCCGGGGCCCCCCTCGTAAACGCAGCCGCTGATCAGGACGCTGAGCCTCACCTGGCTCCAGTCCGCCTTGCAGAAAACCAAGCTCTGCACTGTGTCCTGCAGCGGGGCCTTCCTGGTCACCTGGAAGCCAGCAAGCGTGAAGGGCGACGACAGGCCCAGTACCTTCCCTCCCTGAGAAAGATAGGCCATGAACCTCCGGGACAGGTCCTCAGGGACGGACTCCCTCGTGGCAATGACCACCAACAGGCAGTTGTCCGGCCACGGGTCCCTGAGAGCACTTTCCAGCGGCAGGTGGTACAGAGTGTAACAGCTGGTGTCCACGCAGTCGGCCAGAGCCGACCGGACCTGCTGGAGCCGGCCCAGGGCGTCCTGGGAGTCGGACCCCACGTAGAGAAGGATGTTGGGTGCCTTTCCCGTGAGGTTGACCCTCCTCGGTTCTCTCTTGGGGCAGAGGTCATACGCGATACCCTCCAAACCACTGCTGTAGTCGTAGGGAAGATCTGGAATGTTCTCTGCAGAGGCAAACTTGACGGACTCGATGGTGCTGTTCTCAAGCTCCAAACACTCGTGGCAGCTAGAAAGATGGAGGTGACAGTGCTCGACGGAGCCCACGCCTCTGTCGCTCTCCCCGGCAGGCTCGCCCCCAAGGGCACCGCCTTGCCCCTGCGTGGGTGCGGAACCCAGAGCCTGGCGGTCCTCTCTGCCAATGTGCTCCATAGCCCCCAGCTCAGGCTTGCTCTCAACAGAAGATTCAGGCTGGGGCTCTAGGAGCTGGGCTGGCGTGTCTGAGGCCTGATCCTTAAGTTCCTTCAGAGCGGAGTCCTGCAAGTGGACAGCTGAAGAGAACAGAAAAGACAATCCATCAACCCTCTGGTTTGTCATGCAGCTCAGCTCAGAACCTCAGGGCGCTCTCTGCGCTGCACGACCTACATTCCAGGGCAGCCCTCATTCCCCTCCGCCCCAACTCTGAGGCGTCCTTGGGAACCACGTAACTGCTCCCACCTGCTCGGAGGGTGCCCTTGACAATCCCGAGTAAAATCTCACGTGTCCACACCTTTCCCATACAGATCGGAAAACCTCACACCCCCTTATTGACTGGTGAAGAAAGTGAGATTCGGAGAGGTGATTTTGTCCACTTGCTTATAGATTCAATTTCGTGGCTATCAATCTCCTATATGATAATGAAACTCAAAAACAAGGCACATAGCTAGAGTCTAACCACGCACACCCCAGCAAAAAGCCACTCTCAGGACGCTTCATTGGATCAACCGGGGAGAAGGATCTTGCCAGTATCTTGACCCAGGTCTGGAATATAAGTTTACAATCACTGATTCAAAAAACATTTACTGAGCACTTGCCAAACGTCTGGCATGGTATTAGGCACATGCACATGGCCAATGGGGAAATGAAGTGATTTTCACAAGTTTCCAGAGCTGGTGACACTCATTGGCTCAAGATACAAATGAAGACTTTCTTGTAAGTCAATTATACTTCAATAAAATAAAATTTTAAAAGTATATGTGTACATCCGCTTCCCTGGGGGCGCAGTGGTTGGGAGTCCGCCTGTCAGTGCAGGGGACACGGGTTCAAGCCCTGGTCCGGGAGGATCCCACATGCCGCGGAGCAACTAAGCCCGTGAGCCACAACTACTGAGCCTGCGCTCTAGAGCCCGCGAGCCACAACTACTGAGCCTGCGTGCCACAACCGCTGGGGCCCATGCGCCTGAACCCCAAGCTCCGCAATGGTGGGGGGACCACCACAGTAAGGGGTCCGCGCACTGCAGTGGGAGTGGCCCCCGCTCTCCGCAACTGGAGAAAGCCCGTGCGCAGCAATGAAGACCCAACGCCGCCGGGAGTGAAATTAATTGGTTAATTAATTAATTTTAAAATATATATGTGTATACATATACATTAAAAAGACTTACATGGACATGGAAAGCCTACTTTTTTTTAAAAAAATAATAAATTTATTTATTTATTTTTGGCTGCATTGGGTCCTCGTCGCTGCGCACGGGCTCTCTCCAGCTGCAGCGAATGGGGGCCACTCTTCGCCACGGTGCGTGGGCCTCTCATTGCAGTGGCCTCTCCTGCTGCGGAGCACAGGCTCTAGGTGCACGGGCATCGGTAGGTGTGGCACGCGGGCTCAGTAGTTGTGGCGCATGGGCCCAGCCGCTCCGCGGCACGTGGGATCATCCCGGACCAGGGCTCGAACCCGCGTCCCCTGCGCTGGCAGGCGGACTCCCAACCACTGCGCCACCAGGGAAGTCCCGGAAAGCCTACTTTTAAGCCTAATTAAGGAAGAACATTTTGCGTGTTTCCTGAAAAAAGATGTGTCCCAAAATGATGTAGTTGTATATGTTTTAAGTAAAAAAAACTGTTAGATTTAGAACTTCATAGTAACACTGGCTATGCCTTCCATTCAGTTAAACTATGGTCTAGAAACCAGTTATACTGTATTAGAGTGTGTGAAATAAATATTATATGGGTTCTAAATTTGCATGCCATTTCATGAACAACGCAATTATGGGAAATCCTTGTTTAAGAATTTGAAAAGCACTAATGATATAGTCAGGGATAAGCACCTCAAAAAAAAAAACTGACACATGTATGAATGTTATACTATTATGGTTCTATCCAAACTGCTGGCTGAATTAAGCTGCAAATAAGCATTGCCCTTAAGTCATACCAAACAACAGTCCTTAAGCTCATAACTAATGGCATCCTGCTATGATGAAAACATTTCCGAAGATGACTTACAAATGATCTTTTGGGGTATCAGTCCATTAGCCACCTGGAGTCTATCTTCAAGGAACGCCACTCCCAGCTTGCTGAAGTCATCCACACTTGCTTTGGCGATTAACTGATAAGGATCCCCAGGTCTGCAAGCTAACGGCAAACAACAATCCGACCACTTCACAATCTGAGAAGAAGTGGGTGAGGGAGGAGGAAGAAAGACAGGATGAGATTTTTCTTCACTAAAATAACCAGATACTTTACTTTTCCCTTCAGCTCCCACCACTATATTACAGTCCAACAATGAATTACTGGATAGTACATTTTAACATCAAAGATGTCCTGGTTCAAGCATTCTCATTTCTACTTAACAGGGCTTAACAAAGCACTAGATGTAACTCTCTCATATAAAAGTAATTGAAGTCTTAACTGCTTTTCAAGGGACTAAAAGGGGAAAGGGCCATTCCCTACATACTGGAAAGACATAAACTTGCCCTTCACTAACAGGAAATAGGAGAGAACAAGCCTGCAATATCCAATGATTCATAGATATTCATTCACCCTTAGATCAGCTTTTCTCAAAGTGGGGTCCAAGACCCACTACAACAGAACTCCCCGGGAGCAGATGAAAACTTCATGTTTCTGGGCACTACTCTCTGTCTGGTGCTTCAGACTCTCTGGAGTTGCAGCCCAGGAATCAGAAGTTTAAACATGCTTCCCACTGATTCCTGAATGTGAGAGCAACCGTCTCCAGAGAGCTCCGGCCTGTCGCAGTTCACATTTCCACCACAAGGGGGACAGGGAAAATGAGAGTAGACAAAGCTCAGTCCTTTAAGCCAGCGGTCCCCAAACTTTTTGGCACCAGGGACCAGTTTCATGTAAGACAATTTTTCCACGGACCGGGGTAGGGGGGATGGTTTCGGGATGACTGAAGCACGTTACATTTATTGTGCACTTTATTTCTATTATTATTATTACACTGTAATATATAATGAGATAATTATACAACTCACCATAATGCTGACAGGAGGCGGAGCTCAGGCAGTAATGCGAGCGGCGGGGAGCAGCTATAAATACAGATGAAGCTTCACTCGCCCATCCACCGCTCACCTCCTGCTGTGTGGCCTGGTTCCTAACAGGCAATGGACCAGTACCGGTCCGTGGCCCAGGGGTTGGGGGCCCCTGCTTTAAGCCTTCCAGTGTTTATGAAAAAATTTGAGACTGGGACAAGAAGGGGAGCCCCTTGGGGTTGGGAGCCTGGCTCTGGAGCCCTAGATCTGGGTCTGGGTCAAACTCTGCTAATCGTCTCAGAACCTCTCAAGTCTCAGCTTCTTCATTTCATAAAACAGGAATAATGATAGTACCCATCATTGTATAGGTTTGTTATGTTAATGAAATTAAAGAGTTTATGTAATGCCCCCAGTAGAAAGCTTGGGACAGAAAAAGCGTTCAATTAATGGAAGCCGCTATTATTAGAATCTGGCTTTAAAAGCAATATTGAATATAGTGGTCCCTTTCCAAGATGCCATGAATAATTTCCCTACTTCCCAAAATCTTCTCAGGGATGTCCTGCCCCAAATTTCATGATCAGAGATATATACTTTTGAATTCCATTTTTTATATTGTTAGGTTAGGTTTTTAGAACTAACTCTTGCTGAAAACAATTTTGAAATGCTGGATATGGAATTCCCTGGTGGTCCAGTGGGGTTAAGAATCTGCCTTCCAATGCAAGGGATGCAGATTCAATCTCTGGTCGGGGAACTAAGATCCCACATGTCATGGGGCAACTAAACCCTTGTGCTGCAACTACTGAGTCTGTGCCACAACTACAGAGCCCAAGTGTCACAACTAAGACCCGACTCAGCAATAAATAAATAAATAAGTAAATGCTGGATAAATAAAGAAAACATCATTTTAAAAGCACTGGAGAATTGACTAGATAATAAAGAACTTCCGGGCCAAATGCCAGGGTAAATCCTGAACCTACAGAGGTAAGGGGAATTCCCACAAGCCAAGGAACATTGGCCCTGAGGGTACTTGCTTATCCAGGAAACCTGGGATTTAAAAATCAGGGTCCATAAATAAATAAATAAATAAATAAATAAAGTCAGGGTACAACTGGCATCAAGATAAACATATAGATCAATGGAATAGAACTGAGAGTATAGAAATAAACATATACATTTGTAGACGATTGATTTTGGACAAGGTTCCCAAGACAACTCAAAGGGAAATAATCATCTTTTCAACAAATGTGCTGGTACAACTAGGTATCCACATGCAAAAGAATGAATATGTACCCCTATCTCATACCATGTATTACCAGGTACAAAATTAACTGAAAATGGATCAAATCCTCAATATAAGAGCTAGAACTACAAAACTCTTCGAAGAAAACATAGATGTAAATTGTCATGACCTTGGATCAGGCACTGGTTTCTCAGTAAGACACCAAAAGTACAAGCAACGAAAGAAAAAAATAAATAAATTGGACTTCATCAAAATTTTTGAGTGGGATTTCCCTGGTGGCACAGTAGTTAAGAATCCTCCTGCCAATGCAGGGGACACGGGTTAGAGCCCTGGTCCGGGAAGATCCCACATGCCACAGAGCAACTAAGCCCGTGTGCCACAACTACTGAGCCTACACTCTAGAGCCCGAGAGCCACAACTACTGAAGCCCATGTGCCTAGAGCCCGTGCTCCGCAATAAGAGAAGCCACCACAATGAGAAGACTGTGCACTGCAACGAAGAGTAGCCCCCGCTCGCCACAACTAGACAAATCCCACGCACAGCAACAAAGACCCAACACAGCCAAAAATAAATAAATTAAATTTATAAAAAAAAAAATTTTGTGCTTCAAAGAACACTTTCAAGAAAGTGAAAAGACAACCCACAAAATGGGAGAAAATATTTGCAAATCATGTATCTGATAAGAGATTTGTATCCACAATATATAAAGAATTCCCACAACTCAACAATAAAAAGACAAATACCCAATTTAAAAATGGGCAAAGGATCTGACTAGACATTTCCCCAAAGAAAATATACAAGTGGCAATAGCACTTGAAAAGATGCTCAACACCATTCATCATTAGAGAAATGCAAATCAAAACTACAATGAAATGGACTTCCCTGGTGGCGCAATGGTTAAGAATCTGCCTGCCAATGCAGGGGACACAAGTTCGAGGCCTGGTCCAGGAAGATCCCACATGCCATGGAGCAATTAAGCCCGTGTGCCACAATTACTGAGCCTGCACTCTAGAGCTCGCAGGCCACAACTACTGAGCCCGTGTGCCCCAACTACTGAAGCCCGCGTGCCTAGAGCCCAAGCTCCACAACAAAAGAAGCTACCGCAATGAGAAGCCCGTGCACCGCAACGAAGAGTAGCCCCCGCTCGCCGCAACTAGAGAAAGCCCACGTGCAGCAACGAAGACCCAAAGCAGCCAAAAATAAATTTAAAAAAAGCCTACAATGAGATACTTCATCCTCTACTAGGATGGCTAAAATCAAAAAGATGGACACTAGGGAATTCCCTGATGGTCCAGTGGTTAGGACTCCACGCTTTCACTGCCAATCGGGTTCAGTCCCTTTCAGGGAACAAATATCCCACATGCCATGAAGCGCGGTCAAAAAAAAAAAAAAGGACAATAACAAATATTGAGGATGTTGAGAAATCAGAACCCTAAGACACGGCTGGTAGAAATGTAAAAGGGTGCACCCTCCTTGGAAAAGAGTTCATCAGTTCCTCAAAAAGTTAAACAGAGTTTCCAAATGACCCAGAAATTCCACACCTAGGTATATACCTAAGGGAACTAAAAATATACATCTACACACAAAACATGTACACAAGTGTTCATAGCAGCATTATTCATAATAGCCAAAGAGTAGATACCCCAAATGTCCATCAACAGATAAATGGATAAATAAAATGTATATATCCATACAATGGGATATTATTCAGCCATGAAAGGGAATGAAGTACTGATACATGTTACAATGTAGATGAATCTTGAATACATTATGCTAAGTCTAGGAAGCCAATAACTAAAGGTCACATATTATATGATTCTATTTATATGAAATATTCAAATCAGACAAATCTATAGAGTTGGAAAGTAGATTAGTGGCTCCCAGGGACAGGACCATTGGGGAGTGACTGCTAATAGGTACACATTTTTTTGGGGGGGTGATAAAAATGTTCCAGAATTAGATGGTGGTGATGACTGCACAACTGCTGAATTGTAATTATACACTTTAAAAGGATGAAATTCATGGTATGTGAATTGTATCTCAATTTTAAAAAGAAAAAGAAAAGAGTCTGGAGTCCTCCAAGGTTCAACACTACCCCACAGAATCGTTATGCCTTAGTATTTCATTTCTCTCCTTAAAGAGAATTCAAACTGAATTTAACTTTTCTCCTTAGGCAAACAATAATTTTTAAAGTTGAGAAACACTGTCTTCGAGGGAAAAATAATAAATGCAAGCCTTTATGGTCAAAAGGTCGAAACGCACTCATCAGTCTAGCTTATTTGGAGAAAGAGAAACCTCAGAGTTTTTAGCTCAACGTGTAGCTTTCCCTCCCTTTTACCACCTACTTCTCCCACCTCCTCCCAGACATCCAGCCAGAGTGAGCAGAATTCACCTGGACGGGCCAGCCTGACCAATGCTTCAGCAGGACTCTGCATTTCAAATAGGACATCTTTGATCCAGGGTGAAGAGTTGAAGTCTACAATTCAGACAAATATTTAGTTGATTCCCAGCTTTGAGAATGCAGGAAGGATGTCAGCTCAGGAGGATGAGAAGATAAAGTATCGCCTTGGCAAGAGCTGACTTTTCAGATGAGGGTGAATGGGAAACATGAAAAGGAGCAATGCAACCTCCTGCATGAGGCTAAAAGCATCTTTGTTCTCAGCGCTATCGCTGGCAGAGAATAAGGACAAATACTCAGCCGGTGGAGATACAGCCCAGAATTTAGTTGTTCAGACGTTGATGTAGCACCCTGCTGCAGCGGGCACTGGCGTGGAGCTGTGCCTCAAAGTAAGCACTTCCTGTAAAAGGAGCCAACAATGAAATCCTCACACCCAGGAGAGACGCAGGAGATAAAGCAAGGGGGGAAGGACAGGAAGCAGCCAGAGAACAATATACACACACGTCCTTGATCAAGTTTCTCAACTAGCCCGGCTGTTTCCTCACCTCAGTGCATTTCCTTTTTCTAGGAACGTGGTCCGTGAGCCACAGACCATGCAAACTCCTCCAAGCAGCGCTGCGGCCCCAATCAAAGCAAAGCCGCAGTGTCACCGAGACTCATCCAGGGTGTCTGCCATCCGCCCGGTGGCTAAAGCAAACAGGCCACTTCCCATATGCACTTCCAGCTGGAGACAAAGGGACAGAGGAAGAAAGGGGAAGTCAAGCAAAAGGCTTACTCCCCAAGATCAAAGGCAAGGAAGCCCTGGTCAGCCCTAAACAAGGGGATGTCCTCCTCTCCTGTGCAGCCTGCAGAAAGCCCTTCCATAACCCAAGCTTGGGACTTGAGGCTGCAGTGACTACACTATGTGTCCACTCCACTCAACTCAACACACACGTGCACCAGGAAGGGGATCCAGGAACCAACGGCACGGGGTTAAACTCTCTACAACAAATTGCCCTGCCCAAGACTGCCTGCAGCAGGTGCGGAGCTGAAGTTCTGCAGCTAATCGGGCAATGGGAATCTCAACAACCAGTTAGGTGATGGTTAGTCTATGTGCCAACTCAGCTAGGCCACGGTACCTGGATATTTGGCCAAACATCAGTCCAGAGGTGACTGTGAAGATATTTTTTAGATGTGGTTCACATTTAAAATGAGTCAGCTTTGAGTAGATTATCCTCTGTAATGTGGATGAGCCTTGTCTAATCAGTCGAAGGCCTTACAAGAAAAAGACTGAGGTTCCCAGGGGAAGAGGGAATTCTGCCTCTAGACTGCCTTCAGACTCAAGCTGCAACATCTATCTCCCCTGAGTTTCCAGCCTCCAGCCTGCCCTGCAGATTTGATACCACAATCACGTGAGCCAATTCTTTAAAATAATCTCTTTCTTTCTGTTTCTCTCCCCCGCCACTTCCTCCCTCTCTCTCCCTACATATGTACACATATATGTATATGTATGTATGTATAATGCACGCATGCGTGCACACACACACACACACACACACACCCTATTGTTTCTCAAGAGAACCCAGATAAATACAAGTTACAATCAGTTACCCTGAATAAGATCAATGTCACAGCGTTGACACTGCTAATTTTCTGCCTCTTGTTTCTCCTCTTACAAATCAATGTAATTACATGCTAGGTTTTTAAACATCTAGTAATGAATTGAATGAAGGAGGGCTAGACACACAGAGATGTGAAGAATCTGAAACCAGGGGAGTAAGGGGAAGAGGTTATTTCTTACTTTCAGTTATTCTCAATGCCTTTTGGGTTTGAAAACAGAAAGGATACAGGAGTACTACAAAATTCATTTTCACTCTATTATTTGAAAAGATACTATGCCCCATGGTGCTCTTAAGAGAAGGGTGTTGGAAAATCAAGTGACAGTGTAAGGGATATGACAAGTCCACAGCAAGCAAGAGCTGAAATAATAAAGTGACCCAGGTGAGCCTTAAGGTGGTTCTGCAAAACCATAACTGACCAGAAACTCAAGAAAAAGGGTGGTCTAGATGTTCTAATTTTCTGAACAAATGAGAGCTAATCAGAAAATAATAGAAATACTCTTGTTGTCATAACCTTTTTCTATTATGTGTGTTCTTCTTCTTTTTTTTTTTTTTTTAACTTTTTTCTTTTTGGCCACGCAGCTCACAGGGTCTTAGTTCCCAGACCAGGGATCGAACCCATGCCCCCTGCAATGGAAGTGCAGAGTCTTAACCACTGGACTGCCAGGGAAGTCCCTATCATGTGTGTTCTTTAAATGCTCCATAAGCACCTGAGACCCAATGTCTACAGTGTACTGCACTAGCGTCCCCAACTGTTCACTTTATATCCCTGCCCCACTGATACTGGTAACCCGAGGAAGAGGAGAAGTTTTAACAGACATCCCAAGTGTTCTGGTTATCCACTGCTGGTAACAAACCACCCCAAAATTTAGTGGCTTACACTCATCATTTATTTTGCTCACAAATCTCAATTTGGGCAGAGCTTAACAAGGACGGCCCAACTCTGCTCCACATGGCATCAGCTAGGCTGGCTCAACTGGGCCTGGACGATCCACTTCCAAGGTGGCTTCCCCATACAGCTGGCAAGCTGGAGCCGCCTGCCAGCTGGGAACTCAACTAGGACTGTCCACTGAGGGCCTCAGTTCTTCTTCATGGGAACCTTGCCACAGGGCAGCTTGAGCTTCCTCACAGCTTGGGAGCTGGGTTCCAAGAACCCAGGCGGAAGCTGCAAGGTTTCTTATGATCTAGCCTTGGAGGCCCCAGAATGTCTCTTCTACCACATCGTATTAGATAAACAAATCACTAAGGTCAGCCTAGATTCAAGAGAGGGGTATAAGACTCCACCTCTCAATAAGAGAAAGGAATTTGCGGCCATCTTAAATCTACTACACTGAGTTTCGGCCAGCTCTCTCACTCCTCCACTCTGTGTGAGATGGACATGCTCTTTTGGTCTGGTCCCTGCAAGGGAAAGATGTGTGGAGCAGAGCCTAGAGCAGTCACAGCTTGAAACAGCAGCAGCAAACCTGCTCAGCCTATGTGTGACATGAGCAAAAACAAAGATTTCTTGTTAGAAGCCACTGAAATTCTGAGGTCATCTGTTATTTCAGCAAAGCTGACTAAAACAATGTGCAAAACTGCACTTTACAGGGGTCCCTCCACCAGCCCCTCCTGCCATATTCCCTGTCTCCAGGAATGACCCACCATCCACCCCAAAATCCCTCATCATCTCATAAAAAGCTCCTACATCTGTCCCCATCTCCCCTTCCTATTACCAATACTCTGCGAGGCTCGTCTCTGTTCCCACATGGAGTACAATCTGTTCCAGGTTTGCCTCCCTCCGATCCAGTCTCCAATCTGCCTGAATTGTGATCTTTCTAACGTACAAATCTGCTAATTCTGCTAAAAAAAATTTTTTTAAAAAGAAAAGAAAACCAAAAAAGAATAATAATTTTTTTAAAAAAGAAAAGAAAAAAGTTTTAGCCTACTGTCCATAGGATAAAGTCTAAATTCCTAATTAGCGCAAAGAAAACTTTTACAATCTGTGTATCCTGTGTATTTGCCATACTATTAAAGGACATTCAATTTTGCTACACAGAAAACAAGAACAATAAACAGCATGAAGATCATAGATATATTAAGTCAGTAACTTTTCAGACATGCTAAAGATAGGGGAGACAAAAGGAATGTATGTGTGTTGAACATAGATAAAAGGGACAGAACAAAAGACAGTATTCCTCCT
Source organism: Balaenoptera borealis (assembly GCF_965194805.1). Lineage (NCBI taxonomy): Eukaryota > Metazoa > Chordata > Mammalia > Artiodactyla > Balaenopteridae > Balaenoptera > Balaenoptera borealis. Next base: position 8,776,705 of record NC_138862.1, on the reverse strand, counting down.
AAGCAGAAAGTCATGGATGGACCAAGTAAATCTTAAATATTAGTAAGACACAAATCATGCCACCTCCAGATTGACAGTTATGTCATCCCTAAATCAGCCACGCATTAGGGTCCCATATATATTCTGCCTAGAAATACAGGTAAAATGCACAGCTTCTCAGCAGGTCACTAGTAAGCCACAGCTCTTCCAGGTATACATGTCCCAAATCTCTCCAACAGAGCACGTGTGTGCCGGCCACAGGCATCCCGAGTCCCGTTTAACCTCAACTCTGGTCCTTGTAACCACACCCTCGGCGGGGAAGGCAGATGCAGCAGAGAGAGGCAGGATGTGTGAACACTGCCTAGCTCAGGATTCAGGGGTGCAGTCCTTCCATCCCTCGGCCACCCCATCTAAGTGTTAACGGACCCCAGCACTGTCTGTTTCTTGCTGTACATTTTGAATCGATTTAATAAACGGTGCAGTTTGAGCATCTTAACTTTTTCTGTGAGCCTCTCTATTCTGTGACTGCTGGATAACCTGCCTGGTAATGTTCTGGAAAGCTATCACTGCATCAAGGTAATTTCCCACGTAACACTCCAGCCCCCTCTTTCCCCTCTGGCTTTCTCCTGAGCCACTCCCCCAACTCATGTTAATTAGACTCCAATTGTACTGAACCGTGTGCAGTTCTCCAGGTGCAAATGCTGTGTGCCTCTGCATCTGCTGTTCTGACTGGAAGCCTTGTCCTCCTTCTTCATGTAATTCCTGTTTTTTCCTTAAAAACTCAGATATTACTTCCCGCCCCTGGAACATCCTTCCTGACGCCACCCCATCTGGATAGATTCACCATCACCCCCATACTTGCTTTCCCAGAGCACTTTTCACAATGAACTTTAATTGTTCCTTTCCTTAGCTGTCTTCTCCCTGACACTGTGAGCTCCTTAAGATGACTGTGACTGTCATCTCTAAATGCATCTTTCATCTCCATATGACATACCTCCAGCCCTAGCACACAATCTGGCACATAATAGGCACTCAGTAAACCTTGGATGGAGGAATGAATGAAGGCCTTGATAGAATAATAGGAACATGAGTGAATTTTCTGCAATAAGAGAACTGTGTAAGTTCTTTGGGTCAGGGAATCTTACGGAACAGGACTGCTAATATAAGCACAGAAGATACTGAAAATTGAGCTGAATCTGCCACGACCCACTGGTATCTATTATGGCACCTAACAAAATAATTAGAACACAGTCTACTGTGCAATAAATATCTGTTAGTGAAAGAATGACTAAGTGAAAATATGAATATGTGAATGCTACATTTTTAAAACTGAATTCCTGAGATTCATTTATTTGCTGTTGGGGGTCTGTAGAAAAACCACAGATGCAAGCCATCTGAGATATCCAAAGTTTCAAAAGATGTCATTTTCTGACATCTGTAAGAACGGTATCGCATCTGTAAGCATGGTATTGTACAATCCTAAAAATGGGAAAGAATGTAAGGTCTCAACAAGTTCAAAAGTCTTTCCTCCATAATGTATTTGCTGTTAAATATCTTAGGATCCTGTCAAATTCAAATGACTTTAGAGTTAGGTGAAAAATACATAGAGTCATAAGAGCCCCCAAGCTGCAAAATCCCATCAAACAATCAACCTGAATGGTAAGAGCAGACCAAGAAGACAGAGACCTGTGAAATCAACTCCTTTTTAAGATCTGAAGCCCAGGGACTTCCCTGGTGGCACAGTGGTTAAGAATCTGCCTGCCAATGCAGGGGACACGGGTTCGAGCACTGGTCTGGGAAGATCCCACATGCCGCGGAGCTACTAAGCCCGTGAGCCACAACTACTGAGCCTGCGCGTCTGGAGCCTGTGCTCCGCAATGGGAGAGGCCACAACAGTGAGAGGCCCGCACACCGCGATGAAGAGTGGCCCCCGCTCGCCGCAACTGGAGAAAGCCCTCGTACAGAAACAAAGACCCAACACAGCCCAAATAAATAAATAAATAAATAAATTTATTAAAAAATAAAAATAAAAAAATCTGACTGCCAATGCAGGCGACACGGGTTCGAGCCCTGGTCCAGTAAGATCCCACATGCCGCGGAGCAACTAAGCCCGTGTGCCACAACTACTGAGTCTGTGCTCTAGAGCTCACAAGCCACAACTACTGAGCCCGCATGCTACAACTACTGAAGCCCGCGCACCTAGAGCCCGTGCTCCGCAACAAGAGAAGCCACCGCAATGAGAAGCCCGCACACTGCAATGAAGAGTAGCCCCCGCTCACCGCAACTAGAGAAAGCCCTCGCGCAGCAACGAAGATCCAACACAGCCAAAAATAAATAAATAAATTTATTTTTTTTAAAAGATCTGAAGCCCAGTTTACAAAATGGAGCTCTGTGTAATAGCCAGAGTGGTCCAACATATGGCTCTAGACATCTCCAGCTCCTGGCTGCCAGACCCACCAAACCCTCTGATGACAAATAAGATGAGTTAACTGGATAGTACCCTTGGTGGGTAGGCATCCTTCTACCCAAAGAAAATTAAGAATTACGTAACCACCATTAAGTGAGATCTTAATTAATTTACCCTTAGAAGGTAAATTAAATAACTGTGGCAGAAATTCTAATTATCTGCCAATATCCAGCCTTTTTTTCTCCCTTGTAATAACAGAACTCCAGGTTTCTACTGAATCCATGGCTGTCCAGCTACAGACTGTATTTCTCAGCCTCCCCTGCAGCTAAGTGATGGGATCAGAAGTAACAAGTGAAAGTTCTAGATCACAGTTTTAAAGAGGAACCTGGTTGGTCCCCACCATCCTTCTTCGTCCCCCATTCTGAGGGCTGGGATGTGGATGAGGTTGGCAGTGGGGGGGCAGGGGGTAGCAGGAGCCAGCCTCCACCAAGAGAGAGAAGAAGGATGGCAGAGGGGAGACAACAGAGCAACAAGATAGAAGGGAGCTGGGTCCCTGGATGGCCTTCCAGAGCAAGACCACGCCTTCAGAGACGAGTAAACTTGACTCCGTGCTTCCACTGAAGGATGCGATCCCTGGTCGGGGAACTAAGATCCCACATGCCACAAAGCGTGGCCAAAAAAATAAATAAATAAATAAAAATTTTTAAATGCTATGTGTATAAAGATATACACTAAGTAACAACAATTTAGGAAATTAAGAGCACAGCAGTCATATTTTTGTGTTAAAAAGGAATCTGTGCATATTTGATATTTTATGTAATTGCAATATTTTAGAAGTTCTGGCCCTCATTTTAAATTGAAATCTTTTTTTTTTTACATCTTTATTGGAGTATAATTGCTTTACAATGGTGTGTTAGTTTCTGCTTTATAACAAAGTGAATCAGTTATACATATACATATGTTCCCATATCTCTTCCCTCTTGCGTCTCCCTCCCTCCCACCCTCCCTATCCCACCCTAAATTGAAATCTTACTAAATATATATAGCATTAGAATATATAAGAAAACTTCAAGGGCTTCCCTGGTGGCACAGTGGTTGAGAATCCACCTGCCAATGCAGGGGACACGGGTTCGAGCCCTGCTCCGGGAAGATCCCACATGCCGCGGAGCAACTGAGCCCGTGCACCACAACTACTGAGCCTGTGCTCTAGAGCCTGCGAGCCACAACTACTAAGCCCACGTGCCACAACTACTGAAGCCCGTGAGCCTAGAGCCCGTGCTCCGCAAGAGAAGCCACCGCAATGAGAAACCCGCACAAGGCAACGAAGAGTAGCCCCCGCTCGCCAGAACTAGAGAAAGCCCGCACACAGCAACGAAGACCCAACGCAGCCAAAAATAAATAAATAAATAAATTTTTTAAAAAAGAGAAAACTTCAACCTTTAATCTGATAACTTCAGTTTTCTTATCTTTAAAAATGACAATAATGGACTTTCCTGGCGGTCCAGTGGTTAAGACTCCACGATTCCACTGAAGGGGGTGCGGGTTCGATCCCTGGTTGGGGAACTAAGATCCCACATGCCACACACCACAGCCAAAAAAAAAAAAAATTACAATAATATCTTGTAGAATTATAAGCATTACAGGTAATACATATAAATGCCCAGCAGGGGCTCAATTAATTTTATCATTATTATCATAAGTATATATAAGGCTTAATGAAACAGTAGGAACCTGCAGGAGAAAACATAATGTCGTAGCATACTAGGCTACTCTCAGGCCACCTGCCAAATCCTATGCCCCCTCCCGAGCCCCAAACAAAGGAGAGTTTCCTGCTCTCCTTTACTCCACCTATCTCCTAACTCTCATTTCTATCCACCTTGAGTTGTAGTCAATTATTTCCAGTCTTGTTTCTCTCTTCCTTTTTGTTCATCCAAATCCAATGTCTTTTCTTTTTTTAATATTTATTTATTTATTTAATTTATTTTTGGCTGTGTCAGGTCTTAGTTTTGGTACTCAGGATCTTCGCTGAGGCGCACAGGCTTCTCTAGTTGTGGCGAGCGGGTTTTCTATTTCTAGTTGTGTCGCGCAGGCTCCAGGGCGCGTGGGCTCTGTAGCTGTGGTGCCTGGGCTCCATCTGCGGCGGGCGAGCTCCGTAGCTGTGGCATGCGGGCTCAGTTGCCCTGCGGCATGTGGGATCTCAGTTCCCTGACCAGGGATCGAACCCTCGTCCCCGGCATTGTAAGGCGGATTCTTTACCAATGGACTACCAGGGAAGTCCCCAATACAATGTCTTAAAGACAGTGTTTGTGAGATGGAGGTCCAGTGACTATGGCTTTCTGTCATCAGCAAAACCCCTCCCGGACTATCCACGTGGCAGGTGGGGAACATACGGTGGGTCAGTGAAGGCAGAAAGGACTCATCACAGACACCCAAGCAGAAGCAGCACACAAGGGGGGTTAGGGTCAGATTTCCATGAACCTGAGAGGTGCTGGCTTTGGTCAGAAGGCATCCATGGAGAGCTTATGCCAGAGTACATCCCCACTGGATGTGTGTCTAGAAAGATAACTGGCCATCCAGAGGAAACCACACTGAAGGCACCCAAGATGGGATGACATCTTCACAGTTTCAACAAAAAGATAATGAAGAAGAGAATGGAATGAGGAGGGATGGAAGTGAAGGAGTAAAGCAGAGACACCTGGGGAGTGGAATTAGTAGAACTCGTAACCAACCGAATGGCAGGTAGGACACAGGAGGGGGTGAAAGGAAGCACAGTTTGGGGTGTTCACCTGAGATTTTCTTTTTTTCCAGCAGAGGAATATAAACAACCAGTGTGGGACACATCACTGAGTTTGAAGTGCTTTCAGAATACTTGGGGTGAAATCTCCAGGAAGTATGCAGCAATATAAATCATCTGATTTTGGAAGCAGTAAGTTGTGGGGCGGGACCCTATGACCTGGGGTGAGACTTGAGCAGCGCTGCGCAATAACATACCTCAAGCCACAAAACAACTTAAAACACAGGTAGCTTTTTTCTTTTTTTTTTGGCTGCACCGCATTGCATGCAGGATCTTAGATCACCAACCAGGGACCAAATCCGTGACCCCTGCGGTGTGGAGTGGAGGCACAGGGCCTTAACCACTGTACTGCCAGGGAAGTCCCAAAACACAGGTAGGTTTAAATCTAGCAGCCACATTAAAAACGTAAAAAGAAACAGGTGAAAGTAATTTTACATATATATATATATATACACATATATATATGTTTTTCACCCCGCCCCAGCCGTGCTACACAGCCTGCAGGATTTTAGTTCCCTGACCAGGGAGTAACCCTGGGCCCAGCAGTGAGAGAGTGAGAGTGCCGAATCCTAACCACTGGGAGTTCCCTACTAATATATTTTTATTTAACCCAAAGTATCAGAAAAGAAAGGGAATCAATCACAAAGGCCAGGAAAGAGCACTCATAAAAAAACCAAATTAGTGTTGATTATGGTACACAAATGAAAAACACGGTACTCACAGTTTCCGAAGAGGACGATGGTCTCTGTAAAGTCTCACCTTGCACCCAAATGCTCTCTGTCACAAATGCTATGTGTTCTGCTTCAAGTATAAAAGGAGAAACCAGAAACAGGGCCCATTTGTTCAAGTCATCAATGGACTGGATAGAGGGAAAGAAACACAAAAAGGAAGGATTCAATATGACTTCAAACCACGACTGCCATTTATATCAACATCCAGGACAACCCCGCCTCTGCAATTCCAGGTGGCATCTGAATAAGGTCATTGGCTGCTCTCCTATAGACCACATTAACCCTGCATTTTTTTGTTGAACTGTGACTATTTAAACAGCTGCAACATCCCTCAATGTCTCATGACAGTTTTAACATCTCTAGATATTTCTTATCAAGCAATTAATTCTGAAACTTATTCCCACCATTCCTTACTGCTGAGAGCATGTAGGAACCTTCCAAATTACAACCTGGAAGCACATTTAAAGATGAGGCAGCTCAGGGACTTCCCTGGCGGTCCAGTGGTTAAGACTCCGTGCTTCCACTGCAAGGGGCACGGGTTTGATCCCTGGTCGGGGAACTAAGATCCCACATGCTGCTCAGCATGGCCAAAAAGAAAGAAAAAGATGAGGCAGCTCAGAAGTGCATGATGGTCAGCAGAAGCCTGTTACTGACAGACGCCCGAAGAGCTATTCCTCCTTTTCCTCCAGCCATTACAGCATCAAGAGTGGTTAGCAGGGGCTTCCCTGGTGGCGCAGTGGTTAAGAATCCGCCTGCCAATGCAGGAGACACGGGTTCGAGCCCTGGTCCAGGAAGATCCCACATGCCGCGGGGCACCTACGCCCGTGCGCTGCAACTACTGAGCCTGCGCTCTAGAGCCCACGAGCCACAACTACTGAGCCCGTGTGTCACAACTACTGAAGCCCGCGCACCTATAACCCATGCTCCGCAACAAGAGAAGCCACCACAATGAGAAGCCTGTGCACAGCAACTGAGAGTAGCCCCCGCTCGCCACAACTAGAGAAAGCCCTCGCACAGCAACAAAGACCCAACGCAACCAAAAATAAATTAATTTTTTTAAAAAAATTAAAAAACAAAAAGATTGGTTAGCAGATTGGATGTGTCCATTAGTCTCTGCTCTTCTCCTGAAATTTCTCTAAAAGGACTGTACATTAATCTACACTAAAACCAAGGCACATGCATAGCAGAAAAAGCTGAAATCTAAGGCTGCCCGTGGGGGGTGCCTTATCATCACCCCGCCCCCGCAAAAAGAAAAGGCATTTGGGTCAAGCTCCATAGTTGCTTATCAGTTCAAATCTGCCCTTGCTGGGAAGATCAGAAAGTATTTTCACCAGGCCTAGTAACCTGGCACAAAGCAGAAGCTTAATAAATATCTGTTGAACCAATTAATGAATGAAAATGAGGGAGAAAAAAACTCCTCCTATGGGTAAACATAATTATCAATATAACAGTTAAAAACAAAAAACAGATTGTCCACTTTACTCATAGAAAATGTGTATATTAAACAAAAAGCTTAAAATGTCCGGTTTGTATAAACCCCGAGTTCTTGGGGGACCTTCAATTATATAAACATACACTTTCAGTACTTATGCATATGATTTTAAGTATATAAAATATGGAGACAGCAAAGGCATAAGATTCAGTTCTGTAAAGTTACTTCAGCCCAGGTAGACTGACAATAGGTATGTACTGAACCAAATCACCAGCCCCACGATATCTGCAATCTTAAATAACAGTAGCTAATCACAAATAGTCAAACTTTCCAATTGTAGGCCTCGAACATCAGAGCTTAAACTCAACAACCACTACTTTATTTGTTGAAATACTGAGTAACTATTACAGGTCAAGTTGCTTAGCTAAACAGACCCAGTTCCTAGGGAGAAAAGGATAAAAACCGGACATAATGGAAAAGAATATAAAAAAGAATGTATATATATATGTATAACCGAACCACTCTGCTGTACAGCAGAAATTAACACAACATTGTAAATCAACTATACTTCAATTTAAAAAATGAAAAAAAAAGTCACAATAAAAAAAAAAAAACTGGAAATATGAAGTACAATTTAAAGTCTATGAGGATACAGAGCTGGCTGGTCACATGTAGTCTGGAAACTCAGGGACATCTCTGTGAGACAGTGATTTCTGGGCAAAGCTCTAAGGAGGACAGCAAGTTACAAAAACCCCAAAAGCCCAAAGCTGGTTTGGCCCAGGTGTCCCTACACCCTGCTGGAGCAGTCAGCAAGGGCTGAAGAGCATTAGTTACAGTTATCAAAGTTAACAGAAGCCCAATAAAGTCAGGGAGATGTGCAAAAGTAAAACTGTCTCCCAAGAGAATTAAAGACATTTGCATCTCATTATTTTTTGGATGTTCATTATTTCTACTCTAATCTAAACCTCTTAGAGGTGTTTCTTTTTTAAAAATAAATTGATTGATTGATTGATTGGCTGCGTTGGGTCTTCGTTGAGCGCGCGGGCTTTCTCTGGTTGCAGCCAGCGGGGGGCTACTCTTCCTGGCGCTGTGCGGGCTTCTCATCAGGGTGGGGACTTTGGTAGTTGTGGCTTGCGGGCTCTAGAGCGCAGGCTCAGTAGTTGTGGTGCATGGGCTTAGTTGCTCCGCGGCATGTGGGATCTTCCCTGATCAGGGATCGAACCCGTGTTCCCTGCATTGGCAGGCAGATTCTTAACCACTGCGCAACCAGGGAAGTCCCTAGAGGTTATTTTTTAAGTAAATGAATCCAGTTTGGAAACCACTACTATAGAAAAATCCACCCCTCAATTTTTCCTCATTTTATTATCTTTCTCAATCAGGGTTCCTTAAAAGAATTAAGCCCTCCTTCCCTCAGGAGTCCATTGTATGTAATGAATGAACACCTAGACAATATTACATATGCACTCTCTTAGAACTTACTCATATTCTGTATTATATAGTATACCAACAAGGATGGAGAAAATCTCATTTTAATGCTACGAGTGATCCAACTTTCCAGAAGGAAGAGGAAAGGACAAGAAACCCATCAAAAGCAAAACACTTTTAAATGTTAACGACAACGTGGGTGAAGTCAATGGAAATTTGCACAGAACTGCACTGTGAAGCCCATTTCCAATAGCTGAGTGGGAAGAACTATTGTTCCCATTCACGGAAAGAGAGCTGAGGTTTTGCAGAGATTAAACGGCAGCCCCAGGTCACACTATGGGTGACAGAGGCGGCTGAACTTATAGCCTTATAGCCACCAGGCTAAGTACTGGGCCAAAAGAAAAGATTGTGTGCAAACCGAAACCAAAAAGATTCAGAGGTGTCCGATTGGTAAATGACGCAGCTGACAGGAGCGGGGTACGAGGGCAGTTTTTGTCACCTCGGGAACACCTGACAGAAAGCTGAGGATTTGCTGTCTTTCTCTGAAATCAGGTTCAACCAAACTCCAGCCCACAGGGTAGGCGGGAGAGGATGTCAGGAAAGAGACTCTAGGAGGGCACTGCTCAGGTGCTAATCGACTCCGCACAGGCACACAGGCACAAGCCTACTTTGCACCGCCAAGAGCCAGGCGTCCATACGCTCGCGCCGGCACCCCGTGGAGAGGAGACCAGATCGCCTGTCACAGTTTCGGTCTCTGGTCCCATTATCCGGGCTCCCATGGGCATCGCGTGCAGTGGAGCCCCGGAGCCTGCTGCTCCTCAGACCCCACGCTCGCGACCTCCCGGCGGCGCAGAGGGTGCCCCGGGGCTGCACAGCCCAGGTCGGAGCGCGGGGTCCCCGGGGCGCTTCCGGCTCCGGGCAGACCCCGAGGCCGCGCCCCCGCCCGGCCCCGCCCCCGCGCCCGCGCCCCCCGCCCCGCGCGGCCCCGCTTTCCGCGCCCCCCGGCGCCCGCGCTCGCCCGCCCACCTGGCTCTCGCCGACGCAGAAGACGCGGCCGCCGCGGCTCAGGCACACGCGGGCGCCCCGGGGCTGCGCGGTCGCGCGGCAGAAGGTGAAGGAGCAGCGCGAGGCCCGCAGCTGCTGCACCGTGGTGCGCACTAGCGCGGCGGGCCCGCGCCCCCAGCGCGCCCACAGGTACAGGTAGCACAGCGTGATGAGCATGGCCGGCCGGCCGGCGGCGGAGCGCGAGCCCGGGACGCTCGCACCACCGGCCGGCCCGCCCGAGCGCTCGGCCCCGCCCTCCCGCCGGCCGGAAGAGGCCGCGCCGCCGGGGAGAGGCCGCGCCGGCTGGAGAAGGCCGCGGGGTGGCGGGGGAGGGGGGCGTTTGTATGGAGGGAGACGGGAGGCCTGGACTGCAGGGAGGGGTGTGGGGAAGGGAGGTGATGGAGGGAGAAGGGAGGCCGTGCCCGGGGAGGTGAGTGGGAGGGGACCCGGGGAGGCCACTCAGGGTGGAGGGTGGAGGTAACGTGATGCAGGGAGAAGGCGGGCGGTGAGGAAGGTTGGGGACCTGGGGGGTAAGCCCGGTAGCCCGCTTAAGCCAGAGTCTGGCCTCCTTTGCTTGAGGGGTGGGAGGCGGAATGAGGAAGGGGCTGTGTACATGTTTATAACGTCAGCAGCCGACATTAACCAACCAGCACCGTACCAGGAGCCAAAGTGTGTGTCCTGATACACACAACGGCTGCCCGGTCCAAGTGGGAAGATGCGGTGAGGCTGGTTTTATTAGGTTATACTCGGCCTTCGTGCAAAAAGGACTCTAAGATAAATGACATAAATTCATACAGTGCAATAATAAGTGTATTTCTGGACTCTTAAAGTAAGGACAGGAAACAAGTTGAAGACAGAGGAGCAGGAGAAAGGCGGCCTGTTGCTCTTGGATACGCGGGTCACCAGTTTGACTGTGAGTATCCTAAGATCAGTAGAGAAAGGGAAACAGGATTCAGTGTTCTTGTCCCCTAAGAGAAGCATAATGATTCCTCATGCTGACAGGCTTCTCCCCTAGAACCTCATTTTTTTTTTTAAAGGCAGTAGGTAAAGTACAGGGTCCTCAGCAATTCTGAAGCAGAGCAGAGGTTTCCCCGAGGTTGCTTCCTGTTCTGGCATTCGATGTAAGTGGATGGCATATTGCAGTAAAAGCAATCAGGGAGACCACTCCCAAGTCTTTCTGAAGCCCAGGGCTGATTTTTCAGTACCCTGACCATTTATTCATCTGCTTTAAAACAGCAGTATAGGAAGCCTACTTTCAGACCCTCAGGCTTCCTCTCAGAGGACATAGAAAATTCTCCTCGTTGCATATAGCAACAGTAGGTTTAAAAAGAGAGAAACCAAAAGGAAATAACTGGACTCAAAAACAAGGTAAGCATCAAGTGGACCAAAAATGGAAAAAAGACAGTAAGCGATGAGCAGGGCTGAAGCCACATCCTACATGTCCCTACAGGGCAGCGGCCGTTGGGAAGTAGATTCTGGCACAGTAACAAGACCTAAAATTGTGTCACTGGAGGAACAAATGAGCAAGTCTCGTCTGAGGAGGGACTCCTCCCATCCATGATAACACAGGGCTAAGAAGTCAGGAATTTAGGGCTTCCCTGGTGGCGCAGTGGTTGAGAATCTGCCTGCCAATGCAGGGGATACGGGTTCGAGCCCTGGTCTGGGAAGATCCCACATGCCGCAGAGCAACTGGGCCCGTGAGCCACAACTACTGAGCCTGCGCGTCTGGAGCCTGTGCTCCACAACAAGAGAGGCCGCGATAGTGAGAGGCCCGCGCATCGCGATGAAGAGTGGCCCCCACTTGCCGCGACTAGAGAAAGCCCTCGCACAGAAACGAAGACCCAACACAGCCAAAAATAAAATAAATCAATTAATTAATTTTTTTTTAAAAGTCAGGAATTTAGAAATGAAAAGGCTTAACAGAGTGATTAACCCTAATGTTCTACTAGAAGAGCACTTCACATAGCCTTCTTGGAGTTTGCTAAATTATGGCTCTAAGGACCAGCCTCTCCCCTCACCAGCTAGGAATGGAGAGGTCATCTCTTCTACCTGAAGGAGACAAGCATCCCTAGTTTTTCCAAGTTCCTTAAGAGCTTTGCACCCACTGCTTCCCACAGACACCGTAACTCCATCTGGCCAGATGGGAACTTTCCAGGTTTGTCCTTAGATGCTTCAAGATGTCATGGTCTCAGAAAACACCATGGGAAAACGTGAGGATCAACCAGTTCTGGGTTACAAAGAATGGGGACCATAGTGGGTCAGTATGAACTGAGAAGGGGGTAAGGTCCCTTCCGGACCCTTAGACTGAGGAACAGTGATACCATTTACGCCCAGGAAGGAATAAAGTAAGGCAGTAGAAGGGGAGGAATAAGAGAAGTCCCACAGTAGGCCCTGTTTATGATCCCACATAAAATGACGTGAAAAGGCTCAGGGATGGAGCTTAGGTTCATCATCCCCAGATAGCAAAGGGGAAAGATGTAAAAATAGGACATCAGGGGATCTTACTGTATATGTACCTGATTCACATCCTGTAGTCCCTCACTACTCAAAATTTGGTCCTTGGATGTATCGGGATCACCTGGGGACTTGCTAGAAATGCAGGATCCCATGCCCCACCCCAGAACCACCGAATCAGTATCTGCACTTTAACAAAATCCCCAGGTGATTCACAAAGTTCAAGAAGCAGTGCTAAAGTCACCTCTGTCACTCCCTGCATCTGGGTTGCTCTAGACTCGTAACAAGCCTCTTCCAAATTGTTGTGGAGAAAAAGACTACAGAGTAGGAATTTAAAAGCCAGACTCTGTGATTCATAGGAACATCACTACAGGAAGGAAGGCATTGCTCGACAGCCAGTGACTGAAGACCACCTCAGTAGTAATCCATCAAAATGATTGGCTCTCTCTAAGAACAGCCTTCCCCGGGACTTCCCTGGTGGTCCAGTGGTTAGGACTCCACATTTCTACCGCGGGGGGCACGGGTTCGAACCCAGGTTGGGGAACTAGAGCAGGCGTGCTATGCAGCACCACCCAAAAAAAGAACAGCTTTCCCATAATCAGTCTCTAGTCTCCAGCCCTTAGGAGACATGCCCTGGAAATGATGGTTTGGGGACAGGGCAGAGTGTAAGCCAAAAGAATATCACTGCTCTAGGGGAAGCTGTCCTGCCCCTAAATAGCTGAACTGTAGGGACTTCCCTGGTGGTCCAGTGGGTAAGACTCCTTGATCCCAATGCAGGGGGGGGCCCAGGTTTGATCCCAGGTCACGGAACTAGATGCAGCATGCATGCCGCAACTATGAGCCCGCATGCCGCAACTAAAGATCCCGAGTGCCACAACTAAGACCCGGTGCAGCCAAAATAAATAAGTAGCTGAACTGTAAACAGTTCACTTTTAGCAGTTAAAGTACATAGTCTCTATTTTGTAGATAAAAGAAAATTGTTCCCTCCACAACAGTGTTGGACTGCTAAAAACAAATGATATTCAGAGATCCCCAGAGTCTCAAGAATGGCCATCTATTTGAAAAGTTGGCCTCCAAAAACATAAATAGATATTTAATTTTTTTTCCCCCGCCATGCCCCGGGACTTGCGGGATATTAGTTCCCCGATGAGGGATTGAACCTGAGCCCTCAGCAGTGAAAAAACAGAGTCCTAACCACGGGGCCACCAGGGAATTCCCCAGATATTTAATTTAAATCATGAGGTTTCGTTGGTAAAAAGTATAAAATGTGAAGAGCTTTTCTTTGAGTATTTGATTGTCTGGAAAATGTCAGTATGATTATCTGCATACACATATGCAGTTAAAAATCAAGTGAATTAAACTTTTTAAACCAATAGTCCTTTTTATTATTGGTTTACAGTCAAAAAGGAAAATGCAGTTTGGGACTGATAGAAACAAGCTACTAGCCAAAGAATAGATCAGAGGCGTGGGCCATGATCAGGGCCTCAAAGGGAAACAATTGTTATTTAAATCTTGCTGATTAGCAAATGCCCAGGCCCTATAAAGGTAGGGATCAAACCAACCACCACCACCACTACCCTTGGTCAAAAATTAATTTTGTACCATATAATCCAGCATGCCACAACTACTGAAGCCCACACGCCTAGAGCCCAAGCTCTGCAACAAGAGAAGCCACCGCAATAAGAAGCCCTCGCACCGCAACAAAGATTAGCCCCCGCTCACCGCAACTAGAGAAAGCCTGCGCACAACAGCGAAGACCCAATGCAGCCAAAAATAAATAAGTAAATAAATTTATTTTTAAAAAAAAACCATTTGGCAGATAAACATGAAAAGGTGCTCAATCTCAAAAGCATCTACAAATTAAAACCTTAACGGGAATTGGCATATGCCCAACAGATTGGCAGAGATTCCCTTCTTAAGCCCTAAAACCGTGGCTTCTCCCCTCATTGCTCAAAGATCTAACCATTCTCAGTTTTCATCCCTCCCATTTTTCCGCACCATTTGCCTCCCTGGCTAATGGTGTCTCTGCCTCTACCAGTCAGGGAAATAGAAACCACTGATGGAGGATTTAATACTGAGAGTTGGCTACAGACACTCTGAAGGTGCTGACACACCAAACACGGGACAGGGAGGCGACGGAGACAACAGAAACAGCAGAAAGCTGCTACCCACCTGCAGGAAGGTGGGGTGACCTCAGCCCAGGAGCCAAGGGTGCCTGGACGAAGCCAGATGGAGCCACAGGGAAAAAACAGCTGCTGCCGTGGACGCTGCAGAGCTGGAGAGAAGGGGAAGTTCCCCCAGCTTCTCCATTCCTCTGGCTTCAGCTGTCCCGTGGCTGAACCTCTCTGGAAGCCACACAGCGAGGAGCATCAAAGAACCTGCTTCCTTGGGAATCACTGGAGAGAGGGGACTCCTCGCAGAGGGTGGGAGGGGGTCTGAGAGAAAACAGGCAAGTAGCCAGCCCCCATCCTTTCTGAAACCGTTTCCAAGTAGCCAGCCCCCATCCTTTCTGAAACCGTTTCCGGGAGCTCTTTCAAAATTCACTTGGTGGGGATGGGGGAGTGCGGAGGGACCACTCATTTTCTGTTTCTGTTACTATGTTATGGGCTGATTTGTGGGGACCCCCATGCCCCGACGACAAAAATTCTGACATTGAGGTCATGAACCTTAGTACCTCAGAATGTGACTCTTTTTGGAGATAGGGCCTTTAAAGTGATGATTCAAGTAAGATGAGGTCATATGGGTGGGCCCTGGTCCAGTATGACTGGAATCCTTTAAGAGATTAGGACACAGAGGGAAGACCATGTGAAGATACAGTGAGAAAAAGGCCATCCACAGGCCAAGGAGGGAGTCCTCAGAAGAAACCAACTCCGTGAACACCTTGACCTTGGACTTCTGGCCTCCAGACTGTGAGGAAATCAATTTCTGTTGTTTAAGCCAGTCTGTGGTACTTTGTTACAGCAGCCAGAGCTGACTCATACCTCGTAGTTCTCAGTAACTCTTCTCTCTTACCCTTCTTTGAACCATCAGGCACAAGTGAGTCTTTGCCCCCAACTTCAGGCCTCACCTACGTTCTCTTCCTGGGTGGTCCCATTTGCCCTCTTGGTTTCAGTGGTCACCTCTCTGGCCACAATGCTCAGATCCTCTGGCCTCTCCCAGGCTCCAGTGTCACAATTATTGCTTCTGAATATCTCTGTTTGGATGGTCTGTTGGTATCTCAGGAGCAACAGGAATAAAACCAAATACATTTTTCTCCCACAGATTCCCTCTTCATCTTGATTTCTCTACCTCTGTTAATGACATCACATTCTCCTTTTCACCTGGACCTAGAACTTAGTCATCTTGGAGTCCCTACTCCTCTCCATTCCTGCATCCTGTTTATTTCTGTTTCAGTTGATGGTACCACCACACACTGTCTCAAGAGTCTTCAGGCCCCTATTCTGCTCCATGGGAACTAACATGATAGCCTCCTCGCTAATTCCCTGCAGGCCTCTTGTTTTCCACTGCCCTGCTTAAACCAGCACTCCTCCATTTGACTTTCTCAAGTGCAGCCCCAATCCCATCACTCCCCTTCTCAAACCCTTCAGTGCCCGCCCCTCGCCACCAGCAAGTGCAGGGGCTCCTGCCTGGGATTCAGGACCTCCCATTGTACCCATCCAGCCTGGACCCCCCTTAGTGCCATCCATTCCCTTACTTCACGTCTGCTGCGCACCAAGCACTGCTTGTCACTGTGCCCATGCGTCCATTTAACCCTCTCT
This sequence comes from Balaenoptera borealis, assembly GCF_965194805.1. Taxonomy (NCBI): domain Eukaryota; kingdom Metazoa; phylum Chordata; class Mammalia; order Artiodactyla; family Balaenopteridae; genus Balaenoptera; species Balaenoptera borealis. Next base: position 8,760,681 of record NC_138862.1, on the reverse strand, counting down.
GTATGGGTGCTGCTGTCCCCATCTTGCAGAGGAGGAAGTTGAATTTTAGAGCAATTAAGTGACTTGCTTAAGGTCTCACAACTACTGGGTATTCAGGAACCTGGGGGCTGAATTTATGACTTTCTGGCTCCAAAGTCTTACTTGATAAACTGGGCAAACTGGGAGCAAAGAATGCCGTATGCACAACGATCAATAAACAGAAATGAGACTCAAGATCCAGGAGGGAACGGTGGCAGAAGGTTCAGGGTGTGCCACTGCGAGCCCTGAAGACAGCCATTTGTACCCAGATCAGATAGGCTGGAACTGTCCAGAGTTTAGAAACACCCACAAAGCTGCTGTGGGATTTCATCAGGAGCACCAGGGCAAACAGCTGGCTCTGGAAACACACAAAGCATACTCCAATAGACAAAGGGGGCTTCTGATACAGTTTCTGTACAACAGCTGAATGTCACTAATTCATTAGTTTTAAGTATAGGAAAATCCAAAGTTAAAAACTCGAGTCTAAATGCAATGTGGTTAAGTAAGTAAATAATAAATGCAAGGTGGTATCCTGAATTGGATCCTGGAACAGCAAAAGGACTGTAGTGGAAAAACTGGTGAAATCTGAAGTCTGTAGTTAATAGTATTGTACTATTGTACTATTGAAGTCTGTAGTTAATAGTATTGTACTAATGTTAATGTATGAGGTTTTTGTTTTGTTTTTTGGTGTCTTTTTTTCTTTTTTTTAATTGAACTGTAGTTGATTTACAATGTTGTGCCAGTCTCTGCTGTACAGCAAAGTGACTCAGTTACACACATATATACATTCTTTTTTATATTCTTTTCCATTATGGTTTATCCCAGGAGATTGAGCATGGTTCCCTGTAGGAACAGTAGCACCTTGTTGTTTATCCTGTGTGATTTTTGATAAATCCATGGTTGTATAAGATATCAACACTGGAGGAAGCTAGGTAAATGAACTCTGTACTATTTTTGCAACCTGTTTGTAAGTCCAAAAGTATTTCAAAATAAGTTATGAAAATTAAACGATGACCTTCCACAGAATTTCAATGGCATATTTTCCCCTGTCCCTAACTGGTTATGTGGTCTTTTTTTTTTTTTTTTTTTTTTAAATATTTATTTGGCTGCCCCTGGTCTTAGCTGAGGCATGTGGGATTTAGTTCCCTGACCTGTGATCCAGCCAGGGTTCCCTGCATTGGGAGTGTGGAGTCTTAACCATTGGACCACCAGGGAAGTCCCTAGCCATGTGGTCTTAAGCACATCATTTCATCTCTCTGGACCCCAGTTTTTCAACTGTTTTAAAAAGTAGGAGGGACACAAATCAGATCATCTCTAACTTCCCCTTCAAGCTCTGAAATTCTCAGATCCTAATACATTTACACCATGATTCAGTTTGCAAGGATTTGATTTGCAGTGACCTCATTCACCTCCGTATTCCCAGTATTTAGCACTGCGGTAGCACAGTAGGTGCTGCATAAAAGTTTCTAGAAACTAAACTGGCTCATACCTCTAGTATTTGTAACGTGAAGTAGAACTGTTATCTCTTTTACCCAGTTGGCCACTACAGAGCAAAGTACTCACAAAATTTTCTCCGCAGAAAGCAAATTTATCTTCATCCAGCAGAGGGGAGTGGTCCTTTACATCCTAGGCACGTAAAGGTTTTCCTCGTTGGGGAGGGGAGTCACCATCTGTGAGCAGTTACCTGCCCATCAAATAGGACCTGCAGTTAGGGTGATTAGTACCTTAAGTTTCCAGAAGACCAGAAAACGCCACACACATTCACAAGCAAACAAAAGTCTAAACCACCTCAGCAGATGGGAGAATGAACGGCAAACAGGTGCGCCCCCAACCTTATAGGAGAGTTTGTCTTCCTAGCAACCTGTCCCATTTTCTGAACAAAGATCTCTCTTGTAAAGGGCCAGTTGGGGAATTACCTGACGGTCCAGTGGTTAGGACTCCGCGCTTTCACTGCGGAGAGCGCAGGTTCAATCCCCGGTGGGGGAACTAAAATCCCATAAGCCTTGAGGCGCGGCCAAAAAGTTTTTTTAAATAAATAAATAAAATAAAGGGCCAGTTACTGAGGTCAAAGGAATGAATGGGGAAGAGGACTAAAACGTTTACAATTAAAATGAACAAGATCATTAGCAGCAGCGTGTCCCCCCCAGCAGCCTAGGGCTAAGCCTGTGTGAGCATCCCAGACGGGGCACATCTGAGCCCTGAGAAGGGGGCAAGAAAGAACAAAGGGACAAGCAGAGGGACGTCAAGGGGAAACTGGGAAAGTAAAGGAACTGAAGGGACAAGCAGAGGGACGTCAAGGGGAAACTGGGAAAGTAAAGGAACTGAAGGATCAAAAACTAAAAGGGTCCGAAACCAGAGTGCCCTGCGAGTGTGCGTGTCACCCAGCAAAGCACAGATGAAAAAGACTATCAAAAAGCAGACTCAGCCTGAAATGGCGGATACTGCAGTAACACCCAGGACTGATACGCCCTCTCCTTGTGGCTGAACGCTCCACAAAAAGGGACCGATGAGTCACATAATAATTTTCTCTTTTCTCTCAGCCAACATGAACATTTTCCCCTAGGAGCTGAAACTTCGGTGATTAGAGAAAACCAAACAGTGAAAAAAAAAAAAAGTCATACCTACTATAAACGTTTGCTACTGGAAATTTCATGGGTCTGGAAAGGGAAGTTCCATGGAAAGAATCGATGGGAAACTGGGAGCATTCATACAACCCCTTACATTCCCAGCCTGGGCTTTGCTTCCTTGTTTTCACTGAATTTATGTTTCCATAGAAGCACCCCTATCCAGTCTCCATAGAGGCGAAGCTGCAGTGCCCCTTGCTGATGTCCCTTGCTTTGCAGGTCAACCTTTGATTTTTAAAAGCCCTTTAGGCAGACCCTGCTTCTTAGCCCCCAAAGCTAAAAGTTTATAATAAAATAACAGTAAATCTGGTGGAATAAAAAGAGAAATTCAGGCTGTAGAAAAGGAAGAAGTATCTCAGTAACCATAGAGGTGGTATGTTCTGTGTTTATAAAATTCTTGTAAAGCCCTGAACAGAGAAAGAGCCGTTTCCTGGAGAAGCCAAGAGCAGATGATGCAGCCGAATTGGAACTGCTTTATGCAGCCCGCTGTGAACAAGATTCCAGCTCTGGAAAGCTGACTGCATCCAGCCCCCATCGGGCATCTTGAAAATGAAAAGAGCAAAAGCAGAAGAGCAAGCCATGATTAAACTACTCCTTTCTATAAATAACTCCCTCTAAGGGGATAAACAGCATGATCAAAGGCAGGAAACCCGAGCCCTTTCTTGGGGAACCCACCCACCAGCGTGCCCCTCGGCCCCGGCGCCCCTTTACCTGGCAGGAGGGAGCCCAGGGAGCACGTGCCTGTGGGCCGAGCCCGGGACCCCGCGGCTGCTCTCCAGGCCTCCGGGCCCCGGCACTTGCGCCCCGCGGTGCAGCGCGGCCGAGGGAGTGGGAGGCCGCCGCCGAAATGCACCCGAGGAGGGCAGAGGCTTCAACACCAAGGACAGAGCAGGTGGCAGCGGGGGCGTGGGAAACAGACGGTGGGAAAGGCCGGGTCGGGATACCCCTCGCTGGGGCCCCGCTGCCGCGGCACAACCCCAAATGCTGACCGCTCCCTAGCCCGCTCCGGCCACCGCTGGCCACCCTGGCGGGGGCTTGTCTGATCCAGAGCACCGTTCCCGCTGCCCTCCTCCACTGGGCGGCCTGGAACACTGCGCCTCGCCTTTCCCCACATCCTCCTACCCGAACAACTGAAACATTAGGTCTTGCCTTAAATGTCAAAATGTCACCTCCTGGGGGTGGCGGAAGGCCCCCTTCCACACTGCCCTGTAACAACGCTCACCCACCTTGCACTGCTGGTACAAAGGGTCTGCCTTACCCTGGAGACTGGAAACCCTGGGGGGCAGGGACCGGATCTGGCTGGATTCCCAGCTCTTAGTGAAGGTGGCTGAAGGTTTTGCTTAATGAGTGAGAGAGAAAAGTAGCCAAATTGGACTACTCTCGATAGGATGTTTGGTGAAGAAGGGGCAGAGGATGGGGCTTAAATTGCTACTCAGTGGGTTTCTTTTCCTGGTGTTACTCCTTCCTTCATTACAAGAGTGATTGAGAGCTGGAGTTAACTCTTCCTTTTCCTTTACTAAGTAAGAGCAACACTGGATTTCCACTGCTGCCCTAGGGATGAGGGACTCTGCCATTTGAACCCTGAATCCTTCACTTCCAACACAGCAATTTCAAGCAAGGACTTAAGGTTTCCTCTGGTGGGGAATAGGGAATTCATGATTCTGTGGTGGAGCGCAGACTGACGCATGGTATCAATTAGAATACTCCCCCAAAAGGGAAAAGAATCGTGTCTGACCTCTAGGAAGTGCTTATGGATGGTCCACGGAATAGCTCCAAGTCAGAGAAAAACCTCAATTTAAAATCTCCATCACTGCTAATAAATAAGAGGGCTGAAATTCAGGGGTAATCAGAATCAACATCTTCAATGACATGATTTTTGACAGCTACAAAATATTCCACGTTTGGGTGTCCATGATTTGTATAGCCATTCTTCTGTTGTTGGGACTATTTTAGAACGGTCCTGTACAAAACTTTAAAGCCACCTCTCTGGTAATTGTTTAGGATATATTCCTATGATCCTATAAGTAACATTATTGAGTCAGAGGATATGAACCTTTCTAAGACTATTGAAATATAAAGCCAAACTTCTTACCTCAAATGGTGTATAATTTTATCTTCTAATAAAAGACTGAGGGCTTATTTTAGCGCACCCTTTGTCAATATCAAGTACTCTAATACAAGTTTTTTTAAATCTTTGCTATTATGATTAATGAAAAATTGTATCTCTTTAAAAGATTAGTTTTTCTTTCCTTTTGAATTACTAGAAAAACCTTTTTATGTTAGTTTTTTTTGAAGTATAGTTGACATATTTGTTTCAGGTGTACAACATAGCGATTCAATATTTTTAATAGATTATACTCCACCTAAAGTTATTACAAAATGATGGCTGTATTTCGCTGTGCTGTGCAACACATCCTTCTTGCTTATTTATTTTATAGTTTGTATCCCCTACCCTATCCTGCCCCCACTAGTAAACCACTAGTTTATTCTCTATGAGTCTGTTTATGTTTTGTTATATACATTTGTTTGTTTTATTAGAAAAACTTGTTTTTTCCATTGTTTTACTGGTCATTGGATTTTTTTTTTTTAACATCTTTATTGGAGTATAATTGCTTTACAATGGCGTGTTAGTTTCTGCTTTGTAACAATGTGAATCAGCTATACATATACGGATATCCCCATATGTCCTCCCTCTTGCGTCTCCCTCCCACCCTCCCTATCCCACCCCTCCAGGTGGTCACAAAGCACCAAGCTGATCTCCCTGTGCTATGCGGCTGCTTCCCATTAGCTATCTATTTTACATTTGGTAGTATATACAGGTCCATGCCACTCTCTCACTTCGTCCCAACTTACCCTTCCCCCTCCCCATGTCCTCAAGTCCATTCTCTACATCTGCATCTTTATTCCTGTCCTGCCCCTAGGTTCTTCATAAACATTGTTTTTTAGATTCCATATATATGTGTTAGCATACGGTATTTGTTTTTCTCTGGTCATTGGATTTCTTTATGAATTATCTGTTCATATCCATTGCCATTTTTTCTTTTGTTTTGTTACTGAAATATAGTTGACATACAATATTATGTTAGCATCAGGTGTACTGCATAGTGATTTGATATTTGCATACATTATGAAATGATCCCAGTATAAGTCTAGTAAACATCTGTCCTCATACAAAGTTATTGCAAAATTATTGACCATATTTCTTATGCTGTACATTACATCCCATTGGCTTACTTATTTCATAACTGGAGGTTTGTACCTCTTAATCCCCTTTACCTATTTTGCCCCACCCCACCCCCATTTGTTCGCTGTATCCATGAGTCTTTTCTCATTTTGTTTTTTAGATTCCACATATATGAGATCATTCGGTATTTGTCTCTCTCTGTAGGACTTACTTCACTTAGTGTAATACCCTCTAGCTCCATCCATGTTGTCCCAAATGGCAAGATTTCTCTTTTTAATGCCTGTAATATTCCATTGTATATATATATACCATATCTTCTTTATCCATTCATCTAATGATGGACACTTAGGTTGCTTCCATCTATTGGCTGTTGTAAATAGTGCTGCAATGAACATTGGCATGCAAGTATCTTTTCAAATTAATGTATTTGTTTCCCTCAGGTAAATACTCCGGTGGAATCGCTGGATCATACAGTAGTTCTATTTTTAGTTTTTTGAGACACCTCCATGCTGTTTTCCATAGTAGCTGCACCAATTTTCATCCCCACCAACAGTGTACAATAAGAGTTCCCTTTTCTCCACATCTCCACTAATGCTTACTTATTGTCTTTTTTATGATAGCCTTTCTGACAGGTATGAGGTGATATCTCACTGTGGTTTTGATTTACAGTTCCCTGATGATTAGTGATGTAGAACATCTTTTCATATGTCTGTTGGCCATCTGTATGTCTTCTTTGGAAAAAAGTCTATTCAAGTCCTCTGCCCATTTTTGAATCAGGTTGTTTGTTTTTGTTTTGGCTGAGTGGCATGTGGGAACTTAGTTCCCTGACTGTGCCCCCTGCATTGGGAGCAGAGAGTCTTAACCACTGGACCGCCAGGGAAGTCCTTGGTTGTTTCTTTTTTCGATGTTGAGTTCTATGAGCTGTGTACATATTTTGGATATTAACTCCTAATCAGACATATTGCTTGCAAATATCTTCCCCCATTCTGTAGGCTACTTTCTTGTTTTGTTGATAGTTTCCTTCATTGTGCTAAAGTCCATTGCCATTTTTCAATTTTGGTGTGTTTCTTGTTGATTTTATGGGTTCTTTATATATTAAGGACATTAACTCTAGGCTGGCAAATACTTGTGGCATTTTTTTTTTTTTTTTTTTTAGCTGTGTTGGGTCTTTTTTTTTGACTGTGTTGGGTCTTTTTTTTTGGCTGTGCGTGGGCTTTCTCTAGTTGCAGCGAGCAGGGGCTACTCTTCGTTGCAGTGCACAGGCTTCTCATTGCGGTGGCTTCTCTTGTTGTGGAGTACAGGCTCTAGGCATGTGGGCTTCAGTAGTTGTGGCACATGGGCTCAGTAGTTGTGGCTCACGGGCTCTAGAGCACAGGCTCAGTAGTTGTGGTGCACGGGCTTAGTTGCTCCACGGCATGTGGGATCTTCCCGGACCAGGGCTCGAACCCATGTCCTCTGCATTAGCAGGCAGATTCTTAACCACTGCACCACCAGGGAAGTCCCACTCGTGGCATATTTTTGACCCAGTTTGTCATTTGCCTTTTAATTTTGTTTAAGATGATTTTTTTAAAAAAATTTTTTATTAATTTATTTATTTTTATATTTATTTTTGGCTGTGTTGGGTCTTCGTTTCTGTGCGAGGGCTTTCTCTAGTTGTGGCAAGCGGGGGCCACTCTTCATCGTGGTGCGCAGGCCTCTCACTATCGCGGCCTCTCTTGTTGTGGAGCACAGGCTCCAGACGCGCAGGCTCAGTAGTTGTGGCTCACGGGCCTAGTTGCTCCATGGCATGTGGGATCTTCCCAGATCAAGGCTCGAACCCGTGTCCCCTGCATTAGCAGGCAGATTCTTAACCACTGCACCACCAGGGAAGTCCCACTTGTGGCATATTTTTAACCCAGTTTGTCATTTGCCTTTTAATTTTGTTTAAGATGATTTTTAATGTACCATTTTTACATTTTAATTAAATAAAACCTCAATTTTTTCATGACTTTTTCCATTGTTTTTATGTTTAGAGAGTCCACCCCAATTTCCCAACCTATAAATATTCCCTAGTACTTAATAATTTTTAAATGGTTACATTTCAGATTAGACCATCATCTTGAAGGCCTCTTCCAATTATAAAATTATAAGTTTCCTGATTTTATCTACATTGCTATTTTCAAATTCGACATACAAAAACAGTAGATACCAGTGATGTTTTAAATTTTAACCTGTTATTCAACACATTCAATAGAATTTCTGTAACATATGTAAGGTACAAAGTCTAGTAATAAATTGAACATTGTGTACCTACCCCTCGATCTAAGAACTAGAATATTGCCAAATGTGCTTGATAGCTTATTGAACTTGCATTCATATAAAATCCTAAAAACTTTCTTTTTTCTAAAACTCACAAATCCTAATTCTATCTATACTTTTGCTGCTGACATTTAAAACCAATGTCAACATGTTTATTCCTGTTAAAGTGTATCCTGTTGACTGCACCCAGCCAGCTGGGATCTGCCATCCTAACTATTAAGCTACCCTCCTAGATTTACATCACCCATGAAAGGCAGCATCTCCCCTGGAGAAGCTTGGAAATCAAATCAAATCAAGTGATAAACTGTTTGGTAAATACTCCATCCTGGATATCCCTCTTGAACACTTTACAGTGCACATTTAAAAAAGGAAAGAAAGGAAGGAAGGAAGGAAGGGAGGAAGGAAGGGAGAAAGGAAGAAACCAGAATAATGCCAAAAACTCTGTACTTCTTGTCTACCCCATCCCCCTGCCTCCCTTTCCTCAATTTTACATTTTTAATTCCCATGCTTTAAAAAATAAATCTTAATACAGGGACTTCCCTGGGGGTCCAGTGGTTAAGACTCCATGCTTCCACTGCAGGGGGCGTGGGTTCGATCCCTGGTCGGGGAACTAAGATCCCATATGCCACGCGGAGCAGCCAAAAAGTAAAAATAAGTCTTGATACAAATGAATACATCCCTACAAGTACATTGTGGGTTTTTTAGCTTTATAAAAATAATATTATTCAAAAAGTAAACTTCTGAGCCTTGCATTTTTTCCAATCATTGTTTCTAAGATTCACACATATAATTGTGTGTAGCTACATTTTATTCATTTTCACTTCGATATAATATCCTGCTATATGACTATACCATAACTTGGTTAGCCATTGTCCTATTGATGGACATTGGGTTATTTCCAGCTTGTGCACTCTGACAAACAATGCTGCTCTGAGCATCCCCTTACTTGTCTGCAGGGCCCATGGGCAAGCGTTTCTCTGGGAACAGACCTAGGAATGGAATTACTGGATCGAGTTAATGTTCAGTGTTACAAGATAATACTAAACTGTTTTCCAAAGTAGTTATAGCAGTTTACATTCCCATTACTAGTGGTTTTTGTTTCAACTCAGTATCTTTTAGGCCAAATGCTCTATCTTTTTATTTTAGATTTATACTGATTTTCACAACTGTCTTGGAGAATCATGAGGTTCTTGAACACAAAACATCATATTGTGGTTCTTGATCAGCAAAATCCTCCAGAAACAACTGAGTCAGCTAATCACAAATCCCTTATTGTCCAATGTCTAAATTTAGGCCATGGTGGATTGGATTAGACCCATGGGTCCCAGGACAACGGCAGGGGTGTTACTAACTAAAAAGTCTGCTGTAAGCATGGTATGGGGAGTTTTCCAGGAATGGGAGAGAGTCCTTTGCATGAGCAGCGCTTTCAGAATCTCCTGCTATTTGTAGCTCTGTGTTCTCTCCTCCCATTTTACATACAATCTTCTATTTGAATCAGCCACTCTTAGAATCTTAAATTACTACTCTCTACTTAAAGGCCATCCAAACATTTACACTCTTTGATTTGCTATTCATAATTCTGGGCATTTATCCTAAAAATGGTAACAAAGGAAGAAAAAGGGCTTCCCTGGTGGTGCGGTGGTTAAGAGCCTGCCTGCCAACACAGGGGACACGGGTTCAAGCCTGGTCCGGGAAGATTCCACATGCCGCGGAACAACTAAGCCCATGCACCACAACTACTGAGCCTGTGCTCTAGAGCCCGCGAGCCACAACTACTGAGACTGCGTGCCACAACTACTGAAGCCCGTGCTCCTAGAGCCCGTGCTCTGCCACAAAAGAAGCCACCGCAATGAGAAGCCCGCGCACCGCAACAAAGAGTAGCCCCCGCTCGCCGCAACTAGAGAAAGCCCACGTGCAGCAACGAAGACCCAATGCAGCCAAAAATAAATAAATAAAAATAAAATTTTTTTTAAAAGGCAGAAAGAAATTATATTTGTAAAGATGTTAATAGCAACATTGTAAGTGATTTTTTAAATTTGAAAACTGTTAATGTTCAACAATAGGGAACATATAGTGCTAATTGTGGAATATCTACTCAGTGGTACAAAGCATAACAGAGAGTGTTTTTCATCCCTGAACCATTTGAGATTAAGTTGCAGAAATCATGACTCTTCACCCCTAAGTACTTCAGGGATTATTTCCTAAGAACGGGAAGGCTCTCTTAGGTAACCACACTGCAGTGATCGAATTCAGAAAATTTAACATTGGTCCAATGCTAATATCTACAACTGAGTCCATATTCACATTTGGCCAATTGTCCCAATAACATCCTTTATGCAATATTATTTTTCCCAATTCAAAGTCACACCTTTCATGTAGTTGTCATGTCTCTTTATTCATCTTTAATCTGGAACAGTCCCTTAGTCTTTGTCTTTCGTGACTTCGACATTTTTTAAGAGTCAGGACCATTATTTTGTAGCCTGTCTCTCAATTTAAGTTTGTCGGATGTAATGCATTGTTGACACATGATGTCATTCTGCATGATGCTGATTTTGATCATGTGGTTAAGGTGGTATCCACCAGATTTTCCCACTATAAAGCTTCCTTTTTTACCTTTATAATTAATAAATAATCTATGGAGTGATCCTTTGAGACTGTGTAATATCTTATTCCCCAACAAGCTTTCACCAGTGGTTTTAGTATCCTGCCTGGATCAGCTACTGTTATAATAGTTGCAATGAGGTGATTTTTCTAACTCTTTGTTTCTTCAGCATTTATTAGTTGACATATTGTGGTAAAGAACTGTCTCTTTTTTTTTTTTAAGATTTAGTTCTTTTAAATTATTTATTTATTTATTTATTTATGGCTGTGTTGGGTCTTCGCTTCTGTGCGAGGGCTTTCTCTAGTTGCGGCAAGCGGGGGCCACTCTTCATCGCGGTGCGCAGGCCTCTCACTATCGCGACCTCTCTTGTTGCGGAGCACAGGCTCCAGACGCACAGGCTCAGTAATTGTGGCTCACGGGCCCAGTTGCTCCGTGGCATGTGGGATCTTCCCAGACCAGGGCTCGAGCCCATGTCCCCTGCATTGGCAGGCAGATTCTCAACCACTGAGCCACCAGGGAAGCCCAAGAACTGTCTCTTTTACCTCTATTTGTTTATAAGTTTATTTGCTTTTTAGTATCCCTCTGGATTCATGGTTTCTTTTTGTTCTAATTTTATTTTTTATTAATTTTTATTGGAGTATAGTTGCTTTACAATGTTGTGTTAGTTTCTGCTATACAGCAAAGTGAATCAGCTATACATATACATATATCCCCTTTTTTGGATTTCCTTCCCATTTAGGTCACCACAGAACATTGAGTAGAGTTCCCTGTGCTATACAGTAGGTTCTCATTAGTTATCTATTTTATACATATTAGTGTATATATGTCAATCCCATCTCCCAATTCATCCCCCCTCCTTCCCCTTTGGTATCCATACATTTGTTCTCTATGTCTGTGTCTCTATATCTGCTTTGCAAAAAAGATCATCTATACCATTTTTCTAGATTCCACATATATGTGTTAATATACATGGATTCTTTTTTTTTAATGTGAGAATTCATTATTGTCATTACTCATTTTGATGCTCAAATTGTTAACAAATTTGGCCACTGGAAGCGCTGTCGAGCTGGCCCCTGGGTCCTCATCATTGTTTGATGTCCCCATCATTCTTTGAGCACCTCCTTGCTTTCAGCTGGCACAACAAGCTATTCTTGGCTCATCTTTCACTTGCCCTGCCCCTCCTGAGTGAGCTATTTCTCCAAGCAACTCTGGAGAATGGGATTTAGAAACCAAAATATGAACACTAGGAATGTTCAGGGCTACTGGGGTGGCCCTCCTAAGGCTCTTTCAGCAGACAGATCTAGGAAATAGAGTCCAATCCACAGAGCTCTTCCTTGCGTTCCCTCCCTCCAGATTTGTATCACCCTTCTCCCACAGTGAGAATCTTCACTCCCAACAATACCATGATAGTTACTAATTTGCTTAATCCCACAATACACAGAAAGTAGTTTCAGAATTGCCAGGACAGACTAGTACCAACTAAGTGAAGTTCGAAATTTCTTTGTAGTTTTGTTTGCTAGTTTACACACAGAAAGCATATAGTCAAGAGTTCAACATAGACATAGAAAACAAACTTATGGTTACCAAAGGGGAAAGTGGGGGGAGGGATAAACTGGGAGTTTAGGATTAACATATACACACTACTATATATAAAACAGATAAACAACAAGAACCTACTGTATAGCACACGGAACTATATTCACTATCTTGTAATAACCTCTAATGGAAAAGAATCTGAAAAAAAAGGGACTTCCCTGGTGGTCCAGTGGGTAAGACTCCACGCTTACAACGCAGGGGGCCCTGGTCGGGGAACTAGATCCCGCATGCATGCCACAACTAAAGATCCCGCATGTTGCAACTATGCAACTAAAGATCCCGCATGCTGCAACGAAGATCCTGGGTGCCACAACTAAGACCCAGCACAGACAAAATAAATAAATAAATAAATAGTTTTAAAAAATAAAACAACACAACATTGTAAATCAACTATACTCCAATAAAATATTTTTTAAAAATCTGAAAAAGAATATAGATATATATGTATAACTGAATCACTTTTTCTGTACACCTGAAACTAACACAACTTTGTAAATCAACTATATTTCAATTAAAAAAAGAAAAGAGCTCTGTTCAAAAGTAATTTGGGTTTACTTTTCTCCCCTGTGGTTAATTTACTATGCAGTTTAGTTCATTTGTTTACTTCTTTTTATATTCAATTTTAGGTTTCGTTTCCCCCATCTTTGTTGAATTAAATTTTATTTTTTTAATATTAAAACATTCACGTCTCTAAAAGTCAAAACTACCAAAAAAGAAAAAAAAAAAGTATGCTTGAATAATTGTCATTTCTCCTAGCCTTTCACCCCATTCCTACCCATTCACTGAAAGTAACCAATTTATTAGTTTCTAGTTTACTCTTCCCCATGGGTTTGTTTGGGGGTTTTTTTCTTTGCAAAAATAGGAAAATACTTCAATATTTTACTATTTCCCCTTGTTTTACACACAAAAAAGGCATAATATTTGTATCCTCTTGTATTTACCTTTTTCACTTATCAATATATCTTAGAATCACTCCATATCCGTTCATAGAAGATCTTCCTTGCTCTTTTTTACAACTGCATAATACTCCACTGTGTCAAGGCACCAGGGTTTATTCAACCAATTGTTGATGTATTGTCACTGAGGCTGTTTCCAAAATTTTGTCATTGCACACAGTGCTGCAATACGTAGCCTTGTACATATATATACTTTTATGTGGGTGTAGGTGTTTCTTCAGCTAAGTTCCGAGCTGTGAAATTGCTAGGTCAAGGGTAAATGCACTCTAAATTTTGTTAGGTATTTCCAAATTCCCCTTTATCAGAGTTGAACCATCTTGCATTCCCACCAGCAATATAGCAGAATGCCTGTTTTCCCACAGTCTGTCCTGTTGCTTTGGCTGTTTGCAAGTTGGGTAGGTTAGAAGTGATATCTCAGAGTAATGAGCATTTCCCTCATTAGGAGAGGAATTAAACATCTTTTCATTTGTTTAAGGGATATTTTTTTATGGCCTCGCAAATATTTTTTGCAGAATGCCCATTTCTGTCTCTTGCCTTTTAAAAAATTGGATTTTGGTCTTTGGTTCCCTCAATCTTTGAGTTATTTACATATTCGGGATATTAACCCTTTACATGTGACATATGTTGCCAGGCTTTTACTTTATATATGGTATGAGTCTGTTGGTTGGTTTTGATATGGATAGAGTAGAATAATTAAATAGTTTAGAAATCCCACTAGGGGATTAAAGACAAAAAGGGAATTTTAAGGCAGTTTGGGAGACTGCTGTAAGCTAATGACCACAAGAAAAGAATCCAGTAACGTAGCAACAATCTAGGCTACGCTGAAGGAAGACCAGGCACATTCAAGTGCCAGGCACATGCAAGCCACATGTCTTGTGCTAGTTAAAACACAAGATAATAGATATGGGGTCCAAATCCTGTTACATGAAGTCAGGGAGTTTATGGTCCTTGAAGAATAGCATTTATACATGTAGCCAAGACAGGAATATTGGTGAAAGGGCAAAGAAATTAGGTGAAAGGGGACATTATACAAAACCTGAGATGAATTACCATATTTTAGTATACGTCACCACCCTTTTGCTAACACAGATATGATTTAAATAGTGCCGTGAGAGTCCCAGTTATACCATATAGGGGTCAAGGGAGGAACTAATGATGTAAGCCTTGACATCTACCCAAAAATGAGGAAAAAGATGGTCTTGTCTCCTCCCCACTTTTTCTTTGATTATAAAAATGTAGCCCTCTGGACTTCCCTGGTGGTCCAGTGGCTAAGACTCCCCACTCCCAAGGCAGGGGGCCCGGGTTCGAGCCCTGGTCGGGGAACTAGATCCCACATGCGTGCCGCAGCTAAGAGTTCGCATGATGCAGCTAAGACCTGGCACAGCCAAATAAATAAAATAAATATTTTTTAAAAAAATGTAGCCCTCTTTGTTCTCGGGGCTGCGACCCATTGCCGGCCCGCCTGTATCTCTCGCAAGCTCCTATGCTAATAAACTCTCTCTTTGCCCATTGCTTTGCCTCAAGCTTAATTCTTTCTGCAACGAGACAAAAGAACAGGAGCTTCAGTAAGTCCTGACACCAGGTGAGTGGTTTCCATTAAATGACAGTGGATTCTAGTCCCTCCTAAACCAGGGATTGTGGGTTGGAGCCCCAACCTGAGTTTTGGCTGGGTTAGAGGCCCGTCTGAGGAGTGCGGTTTCAGCTTGGCTACACGGTTTTTGTTCTTCAATGTACTCTAACGTAGCAATGTCTGTTTTTTTTCTTCCTTGCATCTGGATACTGGGTCATTAGAAAGCCACTGCCCACACCCAGGTTACATAAGAACTCGCCCACGTTTTCTGGTTGTTAGTGGTGGGCCTGTCCTAATACTCGCAACTGGGACACTGCGCCACAGCCTGCGCCCAGCGGGGCCGGGCGCTCGGCAGGGCCAGGAGCTCGGCAGGGCCAGGCGCTCGGCAGGGCCAGGAGCTCGGCAGGGGCGGGGGCTGGAATGAAGGCACGCAGGCGGCCTCCGATCGCGCATGCGCACTGACTAGCGGGCCGAGCCCGCCGGGGTCCAGAGGGGAGGCGCGCGAGTGCGTCGGCCCTGTCGGTCCTCGTAGTACCCGTTCCCGGCCTTTCCGGAAACCCCGCCTCCTCTCGCTGGCTGGAGTCAGTCGGCCGGCCTTCTCCGGTGCAAACCCGCGGCCGTGACCAACGACACGGCCCTCCGCGGTTCGGCGCCCAGCCTGTCCCATCCGACCCCGGCCCCCGCCCTGACCCACGCGGCGGCCCGAATACTTCTGAGGTGAGGCTGGCCGGCTCCTCCGCCCGGGGGTCGTCCTCGGGTCCCCGCCGCGCTGCGCCCCCTCGTGGCCGCCCGACCACAGCGCGGGCTGGGGCCACAGGGAAGGCTTGCAAACACCCGGATTTCGGCGGCGCCCGGAGGCTCCTCTAGCGTTAGACGCTGGGACCACACTCAGGGGAGACAGAAAGCCCACCGAGGCTTCTCTTCCATGAGTCTTCTCTCCCCACCACGTGCCCCTTGTGGACCTTTTATTTTTCTAACCCTCCTTCCTGCAGCCCTCCAGTCTCTCACCCCCTTATTCCAGCCTTATAAATCCTTATCTCAAGATGCTCAGAAAAAATAGAGGCCCTCCGCTTGCCTTCTCTAGTCTCACCCCGTACACACACCAAATACATGGTGTCCTTTCCAACACCAACAACCAGTTCTCCAATTCTCTGCCTCCACTTCAGACGCCAGCCACGAATGGTACGGTACCCAGGCCACCCGCATTTCTAAAGCCCGGCCGACTACAAACTCAAGGTTTCCCACCGTCCAACCCCTCAGGTTCGATAATTCCCTAGAACACAGAGAACTCAGCAAAGCGGTGTACTTACTATTTCCGGTTTGCGGTGCACAGAAGGAGGTGGGGGACGCAGAGGTTCCGCGCCCTCCCCCGGGGGCCACCCTGACAGCACTGCCCTCTGAACCCCTTTGTTTTAGGGTTTTTTTGGAGGTTTCTTTACGCGGGTCAGGGGAAAGGGCCAAACCTCTTCACTCGCTTGGCGCCTCTGGCTACCAGCCCCCATCCTAAGCGACCTAGGGGCTCACCAATTATCACCTCATTAGCATAAACTCAGATACGATTGTAAGGGGCTCATTAGGAATAACAAAGACGCTCTTACCACTCAGGGAATTCCCAGGATTTTAGGAGATCAGTACCAGGAATTGGGGTCAAAGACCAAATATATTTTTTATTGTACCGCACTCCCGCAAACCCTTAACCCCTGTTAATCATGAGAAAAACGTTAGCCAAATTCTAATTGTCGAGGTTATCCATAAGAAGCAGAATCTGAGAACTTCACAGCCAAGAGGACGGAAATGGTTCAATTTAATGTGGTATCTAGATGGGATCCTGGGATAGAGAAAGGACATTAGGGAAAACAGGAAATCTAAATACAGTATGGACTATAGCTTTAAAAAAATGTATCAGTATGGTTTATTAATTGCAACAAACATACCATACTTATGTAAGATATTAGTAATGAGAAACTGGTGTATACAAATAATGAATCATTATGTAATACACCTGAAACTAATATAACATTAAACATCAATTATACCTCAATAAAAAATAATAATGGGAAACTGGTTTAAAGACCACTGCACTATCTTGCAAATTTTCTGTAAATCTAAAACTATTCTAAAAATATAGTTTATTTTGATGTGGACCATCATTTTTTAGTCTATTGAATTTGTTACAATATTGCTTCTGTTTTATGTTTGGGTTTTTTTTAGCAGTGAGGCATGTGGGAGCTTAGCTCCCCGACCAGGGATCGAACTCTCACCCCCCTGCGTTGGAAGGTGAAGTCTTAACCACTGGACCACCAGGGAAATCCCAATATAGTTTATTTTCAAAAATAAACTTTAGAGAAAAAGGCCCTTTGGGACTTTCCTGGCTGTCCAGTGTTTAAGAGTCCATGCTTCCAATGCAAGGGGTACAAGTTCGATCCCTGATCGGGGAAATAAGAACCCGTGTGCCACTTGGTGTGGCCTAAATAAATAAATTAATTAATTAAAATAATAATATAATTAAAAAAGAAAAAAAGGCCCTTCAATTTTTAAGACCTACCTGTTTAAAAGGCATAGAGAGAACTTTTAAGTGACCACTTTGTTGTTACATATCGATACATAGTCACCTGTATGCTGACAGTTGAGGAAAGACTGGGATATTGAGGTGCCATAGTGATACACATGTATCAGACACAAAGGGAGTGTGAGAAAAAAACCCACCTGCCACAGCTGCAAAGGAAGTGATGTGACCTGGTCCCCCAGCACCTCAACCAGAGCAAGCAAATACAAGAGGGTCAGAGTGAGGAGAGAAGGACTGGGGTGAGATTTCTGTGCGGAGAACCCTGGTCTTGCTGTGAGGTTTCATCTCCATCCCCCAGGAGAAGCCCAGAAAGCTTGCTAATGTGTGTCCCTTCAGTTGGGGAACCCAATGGATGGACATCTGACATCGTCTGGGAAATCCAGAGAAGAGACCAACTGCTTTGGTGGCAAAGCTAGGAGCTCGTTGCTGCCTCCCTGTAAGGTACTTTGAATCAGATGGGGGCAACGGGGGAGGGAAGGAGGACCTGGCCTTGGATCACTGAGGGTCCTGTCCAAAACGGCTACCTGGGACAGAGGGAGGAATGCTGGATTTCTGGGGCTGAAGAAGTGGCAAGTGAACTCCCCAAATCGAGTTGCATTGGCCAGAATCAGGAGATTTGCAGCCAAGTTGTCTCTAAGATGGAAATCTCCAAAGTAACCCTAAATATATCCTTGAGAAGGAAAATACAGCAATAGCAGGCCCTGAGAGCACAGAGCTGGTCAGACCTCTCCCATCCTCCTGCAGCTCCCACGCTGGCTGGAGAGTGAGCCCACAGCAGGGGATGGGGATGAATGGGCAAGGGGGGCAGCAGAGAGCAGACCCCTTTCCTACAGGCAGGCAGCTGCCAACCCTGAGGGTAGCTGGCCTTGGCATGGAGTTTGTAGGACTGATTATGAACCCAGAACTGGACATACAAGTTTCTGAATTGAGAGTGAGCTTGTGACTTAAAGTGACCCTAACATTGTCTCCCAAAAATAGAAAAGTTTTGGGCCCATGTTATGGGTTGAATTGTGTGTCCCCTTGCACCCCCCTGCAAAGAAAGCTATGAAGTCCTAACCCCCGGTACCTTAGAATGTGACCTTATTTGGAACTGGGGTCTTTGCAGATGTAATTAGTTAAGATGTGGTCATACAGGAATACGGTGGGCCTCTAATCCAATATGACTGTGGTCTTTATACGAAGGCCATGTGAAGACAGAGACACACAGGGAAACACCATGTGATGATGAAGGCAGAGGTTGGAGTGATACAGCAAACCAGCAAAGCTAGGAAGAGGCAAGGAAGGATTCCCCTACAGGTTTCAGAGGGAACATGGCACTGCCCATACCTTGATTTTGGACATCTAACCTCCAGAATTGTGAGATAGGAAAATCCAGTTTGTGGTACTTTGTTACAGAAGCCCTGGGATATTAATACACCAACTGAAACCAAGTGTGGCCCTGTGGGGCTACTAGGCACTGAAACCCAGTGGGGCCTGGGCACGGAGGCCTTCTTTCGTCCACCATTTCTTACAGGCAAGACTCCAGCCTCCATGACCTTCCCTGAGTTCCAAAGGGTGCATTCGAACCGTTGCTAATCAAAGCAGCAGCAGCCACCGAGGCAAGATTAAAGGGACCAGAGAAGCTCATGAAGATTAGGAGACCACCTGAGGCCCTGCTCACACCCTCATCTCGTCAGCAACCCCACCTTTGAACCCTTATTATAAAACCCTTCATCCGATCCTCTGGGGTTGGGACACATAGTTTTCTGAGGCAGAAGGCCAGTGTGTTCCCCTTTGCCTGGCAAAGCAATAAAGCTATCCTTTTCTACTTCACCCAAAACCCTGTCTCCGGGATTTGATTTACCTGTGTACAGAGAGGCTGAGCTTTCGGTTGTCATCTGGAGCAGGTGAATATAAGTTTCACAGGATACATTTTAGAGAGATGGGAGAAGAGAAAGTCAGGTTCATCATGTCCCATGAATCATGCATACAATATGCCAGTTATTCCAACTGTCCTGTGGAGTAAATCTCTCCAAGGGACCGAGGGAGTGTGACAAGCCCTGGCATAGACGCCTAGGTGGTACCAAAGGAAAGGGGACCTAGCATAATGGTAAAAAACTCAGGCACCTCTTCTAGGAGTTTACCCTGCAGATATAGTCATATATGTGCAAAATGGTGAATGGTGTATGTATGTATAAGGTTATTCATTGAGGTATTGTTTGTAATAACGGAAGGTTGGAAACCACCTAATTGTCAGGGTAGAGACAGTTACATAAATGTTGGTACTCCACACACTGGAACACTGCACATCTCCTTAAAAAAAAAAACAAAAAAACCAAGGATAAAGAAGCTCTCTGTGCATTGATAGAAACATCTGGAATATAGTAATCTACGTTTTGTGTAAAAGGCAGGCATCTGATAAGAAAATATAACTGTACTTGCTTGTATTTGCACAAAGAACCCAAAGCCTGCAACAGAAGCTTTATAAAGAGTGGGGACAGAGGGACTTCCCTGGTGGCGCAGTGGTTAAGACTCCACGCACCCATTGCAGGGGGCCTGGGTTCAATCCCTGGTCAGGCAACTAGATCCCACATGCATGCCGCAACTAAGAGTTTGCATGCCACAACTAAGGAGCTGGTGAGCCGCAACTAAGGAGCCCACCTGCCACAACTGACCCAGCGCAACCAAATAAATTAATTAAATAAAATAAAAAAACAAACAGGGTGGGGACAGAGATGGAGTGGTTGGGAACCAGGGTAGGAAGGGGACTTTTCACTCTGTCACTTCTTATGTTGGGTTATTTTTGAGCCATGTGGACACATAATCCACTAATAAAATGAAAATTTAAATAAATAAGGAGAACATCCAGACAACAGGTTTCCCAGAGTGAGGAGTAAACTGGATGTATTGAATAGCCAGTGACTATCAAAATCCTAGAACGCTCAGCTAGGAGGTTAGGAATTGATCAGAGAATCATCAGAAGTTCTGAACATAACATCAGGAAAAATCTTCTCAAGGTAGTGTATAGAAACCATCAGAGGGAGGAGAGGCCCACATGGGGAAGGGGTGGCACCTCCAGGTACAAAATGATGAGGGCTGGGACCAGGAGTGGCAATGGGACTGGAGATAGAGGTTTTCAAGAAAGATCTAAAAAGAAAAATTCCAGCTGAACTTGTCACATACCAAGTACTGCTAGAAATAAATGGGTCATAGTCGCAGAAGTTTTTTTTTTTTTTCATGGCTGCACCATGTGGCATGTGGGATCTTAGTTCCTGGACCAGGGATCGAACCTGCACAGAAGTTATTTTTGCCATAAGAATATACTTACTGTAATTGTTTTTGACATATATTTCAGCTTCCTAAAGTACATGCCAGCTAGTTTGCGGTTTTTTTCTCTATGCCCATATGTTTAGGTTTACCTTTTTTGAGATGTTTCCTCAAGGTATAAAATCTAACAATATTTTCTGTTGTGTTCTGTGAAAATCTTTGGCTCTATGTATAGTAAATATTCCAACTTACATTAATAAAAACATACATGTTCAGATGGTTTTTTTTGTTTTGTTTTATTTTTTTAGACTGCACTGCAAGGCAGATGGGATCTTAGTTCCCCAACCAGGGACCAAACCTGTGCCCCTGAACTGGAAGCATGGAGTCCAAACCACTGGTCTGCCAGGGAATTCCTCAGGTATATTTTTTTTAATACTTATTTATTTTATTTAGTTGTGCCAGGTCTTAGTTTCAACAGGTGGGATCCTTAGTTGCGGCTCCCCTGGCTCCTTAGTTGCAGCACGTGGGCTCCTTAGTTGCAGCATGGCATGCATGTGGGATCGATCTAGTTCCCTGACCAGGGATCGAACCCGGGTCCCCTGCATTGGGAGCATGGAGTCTTATCCACTGAGCCACCAGGGAAGTCCCCCCTCAGGTGTATTTTCAATACACCTCATTGCCCCTTGGATTATTATTCTATTCATACATTCTTTATTGAGAATAATTTCATTAATTCAGCAAATATTTATTGAGCATCTGTTATGAGACATGGTATGGCAAAGATCTCTAGTGGTCTCTTAGCAGCCATTCTCTTCTCCATCCATAATAGCAGAATTTTTAGCGGGATGCACGGTCATCCAGAATAACGACTGTACATCCCAGCCACGCTTACAGTTAAGTGTGGCCACGTGACCAAATTCACAACAGGATGTGAGCAGAAGCAATGTGTGCAACATTTGGGTCTTATCCTAAAAGGTAGGGTGAGTGCCTTTCCCCTCCCTCTCTCCATCCTGCTACCTGAAACTCAGGCATAGTGAGGAGACACCTGAGATCATGAGGAGGGTGGCAACATCTGGGGAAGGTGGAGTAACAATTCAGACAGAGCCTGAACCCTGCACCAGCTCGCTGAGCTGGGCTGCATACCAGCTCCAGACCATCGCCCTCCACACTGTTATATGCAAAATAAACTCCTATCTTGTGTAACTAACTAATATTTGGAGTCTCTCAAGCGCAGTCAAATTTGTATCCATCCCAATACACAGATTGTTCTGGGTTCTGGGAATACAAAGTAAAGAATAAAGTTCCACTCTGTTGGGAAGATAAATGCTTTAAAAATTAACACAATTTGTTCATTTAAAAAGCATTTATTGGGACTTCCCTGGTGGCGTGGTAGTTATGAATCCGCCTGCCAATGCAGGGGACACGGGTCTGAGCCCTGGTCCGGGAAGATCCCACATGAGGCGGAGCAACTAAGCCCGCGAGCCCCAACTACTGAGCCCACGTGCCACAACTACTGAAGCCCGCACACCTAGAGCCTGTGCTCCACAACAAGAGAAGCCACCACAATGAGAAGCCCGCGCACCGCAATGAAGAGTAGCCCCCGCTTGCCACAACCAGAGAAAGCCCGTGCAGCAATGAAGACCAAACACAGCCAAAAATAAATAAATAAAATAAATAAATTTATTTAAAAAAACAAAAAAATAAAAGCATTTATTGAATGGACCTAGAGATTGTCATACTGAGTGAAGTATGTCAGACAGAGAAAAACAAATACCATATGATATCACTTATATGTGGAATCTAAAAAAATGGTACTAATGAACTTATTTACAAAATAAAAATAAAGTCACAGATGTAGAAAACAAACTTATGGTTACCAGGGAGGAGAGGTGGGTAAGGGATAAATTGGGAGATTGGGATTGACATATACACACTACTACGTATAAGACAAATTCATTAATAAGGACCTACTGTATAGCACAGGGAACTCTTCTCAATACTGTGTAATGACCTATATAGAATTTTTAGAAGAGTGGATATATGTATATGTATAACTGATTCACCTTGCTGTACAGCAGAAACTAACACATTTTAAATCAACTATACTCCAATAAAAATTTTAAAAATAAATAAATAGGGCTTCCCTGGTGGCGCA
Source organism: Balaenoptera borealis (assembly GCF_965194805.1). NCBI lineage: Eukaryota > Metazoa > Chordata > Mammalia > Artiodactyla > Balaenopteridae > Balaenoptera > Balaenoptera borealis. The sequence continues at coordinate 8,737,866 of NC_138862.1, read as the reverse complement.
GTGGTTGAGAATCCGCCTGCCAATGCAGGGGACACGGATTCGAGCCCTGGTCTGGGAAGATCTTACATGCCGCGGAGCAACTGGGCCCGTGAGCCACAACTACTGAGCCTGCGCGTCTGGAGGCTGTGCCCCGCAACAAGAGAGGCCGCAATAGTGAGAGGCCCGCGCACCGCGATGAAGAGTGGCCCCCGCTTGCCGCAACTAGAGAAAGCCCTCGCACAGAAACAAAGACCCAACACAGCCAAAAATAAATAAATAAATTTAAAGAAAAAATAAATAAATAAAAGTCATTTATTGAGTGTCGGTTATGTACCAGGCACCTGATCTAGAAGCAAGAGTGAAATAAGGCCACGGGCAGGAAATGAGCAAAGTCATTTACCAGGAACGTAGAGGGGAGGCAGATGCACGATGGTTCAGGACAAATGGCCCCAGAGGAGACTGGGACAAGGAGAGATGCAAAAGCTCTGTATTTCTTTGCTAGGTCTGCCATAACAAAGCACCACAGACTAAATGACTTCAACAACAGGAATTTATTTCCTCCGGTTCTGGAGGCCACAGTTTCAAGATCAAGATATCAGCAGGACTGGTTTCTTCTGAGGGCCTCTTTCCTTGGCTTGTAGATGCCTGGCCATTTTCTCCCTGTGTCCTCACATGGTCTTCCCTCTGTGTGTGTCTGTGTCCTAATCCCTTCTTTTTTTTTTTTTAACATCTTTATTGGAGTATAATTGCTTTACAATGGTGTGTTAGTTTCTGCTTTATAATAAAGTGAATCAGCTATATATGTACTAATCCCTTCTTATAAGGACATCAGTCATATCAGATAAAGGCCCACCCATATGACCTCATTTGACCTTAATTACTTCTTTAAAAACCCTATCACCAATTACGGTTATGTTCTGAGGTACTGGAAGTTACAACTTCAACATATGAATTTGGAGGGAGTACAATTCAGCCCAGAAAAACCCTCCTTTTATGGGGTGCTAGTTGCACAGCATAGGGCCATGCCCACCATTCCATGCAGATGGGACAAAAAGTGGCCATCACCGTGGGCTCAGGCGAACTCTGGAGGCTCTCAGGCATCATGTGTGAAGTCCCCATCCTGGAGAGCCAGCCCAGGTCCAACCGGCATGTAGCTGGTTTCACTGGAATCCTGGTGGCTAAAGACAGGTCAGGTAAGCAGGAGACTCAGCCCAGGGGTGAAGGTATCAAATGATTCTCGTTACAGTTCCTATGTGTGTGGGTTTTCCCCACGCCACCAAGCAATTCTCAGACACCAGCTGGATGTCCTACAATCCAACTCAATTCTGACACCATCTACCTGGAGACAACGTCAGGTCCCACAAGTTAAGGGCTCAGTCCTGCAAGACTCTCCCATGCCCCCAACCCAACTTCAGCAGCCAGTCCCAAGCTTAGGCTGTCACTTGTGCTTCCGACTGACCAGCCATATATCACAGGTTCCAACGCCCTCCTCCTTGGATTCTATTAATTTGTTAAAGCAGCTCACAGAACTCAGAGAAAAATTTTCTTACTAGATCACCAATTTATTATAAAAGAATATAACTCAGGAACAGCCAGATGGAAGAGATGCCTAGGGCAAGGTTTGGGGCAAGGGCCCAGAGGTTCTGTCCCCAATCCCTACATGTTCACCAACCTGGAAGCTCTCTGAACCCCGCCCTCTTGGGTTTTTATGGAGACTTCATTATATATATTTTAAAAATAAATTTATTTATTTATTTATTTATATTATTTTTGGCTGTGTTGGGTGTTTGGTGCTGTGTGCGGGGTTTCTCTAGTTGCAGCGAGCCGGGGCTACTCTTTGTTGCGGTGCATGGGCTTCTCATTGTCGTGGCTTCTCTTGTTGCGGAGCACGGACTCTAGGCACGCAGGCTTCAGTAGCTGTGGCACGTGAGCTCAGTAGTTGTGGCTTGCGGGCTCTAGAGCGCAGGCTCAGTAGTTGTGGCACATGGACTTAACTGCTCCACAGCATGTGGGATCTTCCCAGGCCAGGGCTCGAACCCGTGTCCCTTTCATTGGCAGGCGGATTCCTAACCACTGCGCCACCAGGGAAGCCCCAGAGACTTCATTATATTTAAATCATGCTTGAATAAATCACTGGCCACTGGAGATTGGTCCAACCTCCAGGCTCTCTCCCCTCCCCCAGGAGACTAACCCTGTCACCAACCACATGATTGGTTACCCTGGCAACGAGCCCCCATCCTTAGGTGCTTTCCAAAACTCACTTCATTAGCATAAACTCAGGTGTGGTTGAAAGGGGTTTGTTAGGAATATTAAGACACTTTTTCACTCTTATCACTAAGGAAATTCCAAGGGTTTTAGGAGCTCTGTGCCAGAAAAGGGCAAAGACCAGATACATATTTGATCACAATATCACAAAGTATAATAGTGTCCATGGGAAAGAGGGAAAGAGTAAAGCAGAGGTGCCAAGTTAGTCAGATCATGGGACCAGGGCTGAAGTCCAGGGCAGGGGCAGGGCCAGAACTGGCAGTGGGGATGAAACTGTGCCCCTCAGGCTGGGACTGGAACCTGGCCAGAACCCAGACTGGGACTTGAACCCACTGTCTTTTGTTTTGTTTTATTTATTTATTTTTTTGACCACACCACACAGCACGCGGGATCTTAGTTCCCCGACCAGGGATCTAACCCGTACCCCCTGCAGTGGAAGCATGGTGTCTTAACCACTGGACCACCAGGGAAGTCCCCCCACTGTCTTTTTTTTTTTTTTTTCCCCCACTGTCTTTTAATTGAGATCACACACCTGGTCTCAGGACTTAATGAAGCTCAGGTTCTTTATGTCTCCTTGCAGAGAGAATTCAGTGAGAGGCAAAGTGATAGGTAAGAGGTGGATTTATTTTTAAAAAAAGGGAATTCCCTGGTGGTCCAGTGGTTAGGACTCTGCGCTTTCACTGCAGGGGGCCTGGGTTCGATCCCTGGTTGGGGAACTGAGATCCTGCAAGCGGAGTGGCCAGAAAAAAAAAAGAAAGAAGTGGATTTATTTAGAGAGATACACATTCCATAGACAGAATGCAATCCGGCTCAGAAGGCGAGAGTGGCCCCAGGGCGTGGGGTTGTCACAGAAAGTGAGAGTGGCCAAGGAAGAAACACTCCACAGGGTGAGGACCATCTGAGAAGGCGAGAGGCCCTGAATTATGGGGTGGTTAGTTTTTTTTGTTTTTTTTTTCAAAGCTGGTTTTTTTTGTTGTTGTTTTGTTTTTTTTTTTAAAAAGTATTTATTTATTTATTTGTTTTTTAAAAAGAATTATTTATTTATTTACTTTTGGCTGTGTTGGGTCTTCGTTTCTGTGCGAGGGCTTTCTCTAGTTGTGGCAAGTGGGAGCCACTCTTCATCGCGGTGCGCGGGCCTCTCACTATCGCGGCCTCTCTCGTTGCGGAGCACAGGCTCCAGACGCGCAGGCTCAGCAATTGTGGCTCACGGGCCTAGTGGCTCCGCGGCATGTGGGATCTTCCCAGACCAGGGTTCGAACCCGTGTCCCCTGCATTGGCAGGCAGATTCTCAACCACTGCGCCACCAGGGAAGCCCAGGGGTGGTTAGTTTTTATGGGCTGGGTATTTTCATAGGCTAATGAGTGGGAGGATTATGCCAACTATTTCAGAGAAGGGGTGAAGACTTCCAGGAACTGGGCCACCACCCACTTTTTAGCACATGCTAATGTATTATTACAATGAGCGTATAATGAGGCCCAAGGTCCACTGGAAGTCGAATCTTCCGCCATCTTGGGCCTAGCTGGTTCTAACCAGTTTATGTCGTATCCAATGGTCTTGTCATTCTTTTAAAGGTTGTGCCCTGCCCCCTTACCTCCTGTTTTAAGGACATCAGAAAGGACTGGGGCAGGGACGCGCGTATTCCTCCAGGCTGCATCCGCGCCAATGGAAATATAAGCTTTCAGGTGGAATCAGCGCATATCGTGGAATTGTATGATAATCTCAGGGTCATGTCCTGCAAGACAGAGCCCCATCTTCATGTGCCCCTATGGGCAGGCCGCGCCAGTCCTTAGGAAGATCCTCTCCCTGATCATGTGCCCAATCTTCTGCTGAGCTGGGACGTAGTAGACTGGTGCCTGTGTTAGGCGTGAGCCTGACACACCTATGCGAGCTGACCAGCAGGGACCACTCAGAAGGTTGCAAACCCTTAGTTTAAGAGGCTACACCCAATCTCATGGATGCTTCCTGCTCTTCATCAGAGGGAATGGGCAGTGAGATGAGCAAGTTTACTCGTCTTTATTTCAAAGGTTTGAAAAAAACTTCCTTTCCAGGGACTTCCCTCATGGCGCAGTGGATAAGACTCCGTGCTCCCAATGCAGGGGCCGCAGGTTCGATCCCTGGTCAGGGAACTCAATCCCACATGCGTGCCACAACTAAGGAGCTGGCAAGCTGCAACTAAGGAGCCAGGCTGCCACAACTAAGACCCAGTGCAACCAAATAAATAAAAATAAATATTTAAAAAACAAAACAAAACTTCTTCTCTCTTAGCTCCATTAAAATATGTGTACATCAAAAAGTGTTTTCACTCTCAACACCATAAAAACCCAGAGGGCCAGAGGAAACAAGGAGGGTCTGAATTCAACTTATCAGAGTAGAAGCAGAACTTCAGCATGACCCAGAGCCTGGACGGTCGCTTTTGAGGATGATCAGAATGAACTATGGGTCTTGCTGCCACCATCCAGTCACCTCCCCAACACAATTTATCCTTCCTGTGGACAGGCCCCTGGACTGCCAAGTGAGATCAGTTCTAACAGGTGACAGCGGGAGCCCTGTCTTCTGTGTGGCATGTTGCTAAGACCCTGTTAAAAAGAAAACCACTGGACCAAAATGGTGTCACTGTCACTGGTGCTGAAAGCCCATGATACCAAACCCAGATTTAATACCTGGCCTAATTGCAGTTTTGACCTTCCCCAGAAATGTGATCTTAACCAACCAGTTTGGAATTTTCTGGTCAACGCCAAGTCATTTGGGCCCTCTCTGTTCCCCAGAGGAAGAAGAAGTGATCTGCATGATAAAACCCTTGCTTTGGGACTTCCTGGAGGTCCAGTGGTTAAGACTCCGGGCTTCCACTGTAGGGGACGCAGGTTCGATCCCTGGTGCAGGAACTAAGAAGTCTTGGGGTGTGGCCAAAAAAACCCTTGCCTTTCCCTTTCCCCAAAACGAATGTCCTGGACCGAAAAGAATCTTTTCTTTTCTTTTGCTAATAGCTCCCCTGCCCCACCCTTCTTATAAAAACCTTCCGTTTCTGTACAATCCCATGGAGCACCCGCCCTTCTAGCTGCCAGACAGGACGCTGCCTAATAAGTGAAACGCCTAGTAAAGTCAATTAGATCTTCAGATTGACTTGGTTGGATGTTTTTAACACTCCAGACTCTGGAGAGAGCCCTCCTGGGTTCATGTCTAAGCCCTGATTTTCTGGGTTACCTTGAAGAAATGATTTAAAATCGTATTGTTCACTAAATTACTTTTCAAATTTGAATATAAACTTCCTAATGTAGGCACAGAACTTGTCTATCTTGTTGGCTGCCGAAACCCCAGCACTAGAAAGAGTGTTCCACACATAGTAAGTGTTACAAAAGTATTGAAGAAGTCAGTAGAAGAGGTAATAGAGATATGAAAAGATATGGATGTGAACATTAAACTTTGTTCTTCTGAAAAAAGAAAAATGATTTAACTTCTCCGTGATTTGGTTTCCTCCCCTGTAAAATATGGATACTACTACTCTCTCCCTTATACATCTGAGTGAATTAATATCCGTAAACCACAGCGCCAGGCACATAATTAATGCTCAGTAAATGTTAGCCAAAGTTACGATTGCTATTAGCTACTATTAGGGCAGTAGGCAGGCCGTTTCCTGAGCTTCTGTCATCTCGCTCCTGAAACGGAGAGGGACTAAGAATTGACACCACATGTCACTTCTAGCTCAAGATCTGGGGTCTGGCTTCCCATAACTATATCTATATCTATATCTGTTTCTGTATCTATCTGTATCTGTATCTTTTTCTTTTTTCCACACAGCACTGCAAAGGAGCAGGCAATATGTAACTGTGCATTTCTTCGTCCTCTTATAGACACAATGAAAAGAGTGAATCTTAGATACAACAATGGAGGATGTATTTGGGACTTCCCTGGCGGTCCAGTGGTTAGGACTCGGCCCTTCCACTGCAGGGGGCACAGGTTCAATCCCTCGTCCTCCGGGAACTAAGATCCCGCAAGCAAGTACGCTGTGCAGCACGGCAAAAAAAAAAAATATTTAAAAAAGATAGATGGAGGAGTTATTCATTTCCTGGGGCTGCCATAACAAATTACCACAAACTGGGTGGCCTAAAATAACAGAAATGTATTCTCTCACAGTCCTGGAGGGCAGAAGTCTGAAATGAAGGCGACTGCAGGTTTCTTCCTTCTGGAGGCTCTCAGGAAGAATCCCTTGAATGCCTCTCTCCCAGCTTCGGATGGCTGCCGCAATCCTCAGCGTTCTTTGCCTTGTAGATGTATAATTCCAGCCTCTGCCTCTGTCTTCACATCTTCTCTCTGTGTCTCTAGTTCATATCTCCTTCTGCCCTCCTCTTTTTTTTAAAGATTTTTTTTTTGATGTGGACCATTTTTAAAGTCTTTATTGACTTTGTTACAATATTGCTTCTGATTTATGTTATTGGGTTTTTTTGTGGCTGCGAGGCATGTGGGATCTTAGCTCCCTGACCAGGGATCGAACCCGCATCCCCTGCATTGGAAGACGAGGTCTTAACCACTGGACTGCCAGGAAAGTCCCTCCCTCTGCCTTTCTCTGATAAGGACACCTGTCCTTGGATTTACGGTTTGCTCTAAACCTAATTACATCTGCAAAGTTCCTTTTTCTAAGTAAGGTCACACTCACAGGTTCTGGGGGTTAGGACTTGGACATAACTTTTGGGGCCACTATTCAATCCTCTCTAGGTGGAATACCACCCTGTTTCCTTTGGGGACAGCCTGAAGTAAGATCCTTACTTATTTTATCCACATGTGGCCGATGATTACTTATCTTTGGCCACATGTGGATAAAACATTGCTTTCTATGTTCTCTCATTTTGGGCGTTAGGTCAACATACATAATTAAATTGGGCCACTGCTATGTACTTCTTCATTTTCTTCTGAAGCTAACCATAGTTACAGCTACACACTCTCTAAAACCTACTATGTGTCAGATGTCCTTGTAGACACCAGGATACAGTAGTGAACAAAAACAGACAGAAGCCTTGCCTTCATGGAGCTGAACTCCTACTGGGAGAGGCAGAAAATAAATAAAATAAATAGATTTTTAAAATAGTATGTTAATATCGAAAAAAAAAACCCAAAACACTAATTCTAGAGGCTACATACACCCCAATATTCGTAGCAGCATAATTTACAATTGCCAAGGTATGGAAGCAACCTGTGTCCATCAACAGATGAATGGATAAAGAAGATGTGGTATATATATACAATGGAATACTACTCAGCCATAAAAAAAGAACAAAATTTTGCCAATTGCAGCAACATGGATGGACTTGGAGGGCATTATGCTAAGTGAAATAAGTGAGAAAGAGAAAGACAAATACTGTGTGATATCATTTATATGTGGAATCTAAAAAAATACAACAAACTAGTGAATAAAACAAAAAAGAAGCAGACTCACAGATATAGAAAAAAACTAATGTTTACCAGTGGGGAGAGGAAATGGGGGAGGGGCAATATATGGGTAGAGGAGAAAAAAGGGTTATTATGGGATTATATGAAATCATGTGTGTGAAACTTTTTTTTTAAAATTAATTAATTAATTTATTTATTTATCTATTTTTGGCTGTGTTGGGTCTTCGTTTCTGTGCGAGGGCTTTCTCCAGTTGCGGCAAGCGGGGGCCACTCTTCATCGCGGTGCGCGGGCCTCTCACTGTCGCGGCCTCTCTTGTTGAGAAGCACAGGCTCCAGACGCGCAAGCTCAGCAATTGTGGCTCACGGGCCCAGTTGCTCCGCAGCATGTGGGATCTTCCCAGACCAGGGCTCGAACTCGTGTCCCCTGCATTGGCAGGCAGATTCTCAACCACTGCGCCACCAGGGAAGCCCTGTGTGAAACTTTTGAAAATTGTAAAGCACTGTAGAATTTTTTTAAAAAGAAGCTAGGGACTTCCCTGGTGGTGCAATGGTTAAGAATCTGCCTGCCAATGTAGGGGACACGGGTTCGAGCCCTGGTCTGGGAGGATCCCACATGCCGCAGAGCAACTAAGCCTGCAAGCCACAACTACTGAGCCCAAGTGCCACAACTACTGAAGCCCGCACGCCTAGAGCCCATGCTCCGCAACAAGAGGAGCCACCACAACGAAGAGTAGCCCCCCTCGCCGCAATTAGAAAAAGCCCGTGTGCAGCAACGAAGACCCAATGCAGCCAAAAATAAAAAGATTAATTAATTGATTAATTAAAAAAAGAAGCTAAAAATAGTATGTTAAATGTGGTAGGTACTATGGATAAAAATAAAGCAGGAAAGGAAGGAGGATAGGCAATGCTGAGGGAATGTATGTGTGTGTGAGAGAGAAAGGGAGAGAGAGAGAGAGAGGTACTTTAAACAAGTGTCCAGGGAAAGCAGCATCCTCAGGGGACACTTGAGTAAAGACTTGAAGAAGGTGAGAGGCAGGTTCACCCGAAAGGTGAGTGTTTCTGGGATGTTCCTGGTGCATTAACAGTCCAGAGGCCAGGGGCTTTAGGGGGAAGGGTGGAGGAGAGAGCAGTAGATGAGATCTGAGCAGTAAAGGGTGTCAAGGGAGATCAGGCAGGGTCTCGTAGCCATTGCTATGGTCTGGCTTTAACACAGGTAGTATCTGGAGATGGTTCCAGTGCCCAAATGTCAGTTATCACATGGTTGAGCTAGGGACATCCACAGTCATAGAGGGAAGCTTAGTTACAGAACGTTTCCCCCATTCACACTTTGAACACAAGATTCATGTTAAATTTTCTTTTCGAGAGCAAACTCAAGCCTTAAAATAAGAATTCAGAACCAAGTATATTTCATCTAGCAATCTCACTTCTGAGTATATACCCAAAAGAATTGAAGCAGGGATTCATGAATGCTGTTCATAGCAGTATTGTTCACAATAGCCGAAAGACAGAAACAACCGAAGTATTTACTGACGGATGAACGGGTAAACAAAAGTGATGTATCCATACAATAGAATATTATCCAGCCTTGAAAAGGAAGGATATTCTGACACTTGCTACAACATAGATGAACCTTGAAGACTTAAAAAACAAAATTCAACTGAGTAAATTTTAAAGATCTTATTGGTTTTATTCAAGGATTTATGAATCAGGCAGCATCCACTCCAGCAGACAAAAAGGAGCTCTGAGGAGCTGTACAAATTGAAAGACTTTTTTTTTTTTCCAAATGCAAGACTTTTATAGGCAGAAGGGAGCTTAAACAAGGAAGTTAATGGGGCAAAAAGCAGATTGGTTTTGGCAAGGTCACTTCCCTTTAGGGGATGGCAGGATCTATCAGGCATATGATCTCACTAGTGCTGAGCAGGTGACTCCTGATTGACTAGTTTAAGATTCCATTTCTGAAGGAGGCCAAACTGTAATTAAGTCTTGATTTTGGGGTGGGGAAGGGGGGTTGATAAATTGGGATTGACATATACACACTACTATATATAAAATAGATACCTAATAAGGACCTGCTGTTTAGCACAGGGAACTCTACTCAACACTCTGTAATAACCTATATGGGAAAAGACTCTAAGAAAGAGTGGATATATGTTTATGTATAACTGACTCACTTTGCTGTACAGCAGAAACTAACACAACATTGTATATCAACTATACTCCAATAAAAATTAAAAAAAATAATAAAAATAACCCCCCCCCCCCAAAAAAAGTCTTGATTTGGCAACATGGGGCTTAGCATAACTGACTCCATTTGGGGTCTGTTATCTTGTTTTTAACAGGATTTTATGCTAAGTGAAATAAGGCAGTCACAAAAGGACAAATATTGCATGATTCCACTTATATGAGGTACCTAGAATAATCAACTCATAGAACAGAAAGTAGAATAGAAGTTACCAGGGACGAGGGAGGGGGAAATGGAGTTATTATTTAATGGGTAGAGTTTGTTTGGGATGATGAAGAGGTTCTGGAGACAGATGATAGTGATGACTGCACAACAATGTGAATGTGCTTGATGTCACTGAACCTGTATACTTAAAAATGGTTAAAATGGTAAAATCTAGTTATTTGTATCTTGCCATGATTTCAAAAAAATAAAAATTAATTAATTAATTAACCCCCCCCTCAAAATACCAAATATATTACTTATTCCCATGGAACAAATACATGTATTTTAGTCTCCAAAAAATCCTTTAGGAAACAACAACATCAACAGCAATAACTACATCTTGTAACTTCTAAGTCAGCTTTCAGAGGTACGGAGTGCTTCGTGGAGTGGATAACAGGAAATGGGTTCTGCCTAAACAGAAGGAAAGGAAATGGTCATTTCCCCGCCTGTCTTCAGCACTGTTTATGTAAAAATATTCTGCCCTCTTAGATGTTTTGACTTTTGGTATCCTCCTCCTAGGCCAGCCGGAAACCCTGAGGGTTAACATCTTTACTCTTTGTTTTTAAGCAACAGCTGAAAGTCAGCATATGAAAAAGAATTTTTAATTAAAGAGAGCAGAGCAAGAAACAGAACCTCAACTTTATTTATTTCCCACACCACCTCTCAGGCAGGAATTTACATACTTGAAGTTATACAATTTTTCCCAGTTTCTAAACCATGGTCCTAATTAAGTTTAAGATTTCTATACCCTCCACCAAATACTTCGTCTATCATAAAAATCTTCCTTGGATCCAAAAAAAGTTTAAGAAATTGTTATAGGGGACTTCCCTGGTGGTGCCGTGGTTAAGACTCCGCCTGCCAATGCAGGGAACATGGGTTCAAGCCCTGGTCCGGGAAGATCCCACATGTCGCAGAGCAACTAAGCTTATGCGCCACAACTACTGAGCCTGCGCTCTAGAGCCCACGAGCCACAGCTACTGAAGCCCGCGCACCTAGAGCCCGTGCTCCACAACAAGAGAAGCCACCGCAATGAGAAGCCCGTGCACCGCAACGAAGAGCTCGCCGCAACTAGAGAATGCCTGCGTGCAGCAACGAAGACCCGACGCAGCCAAAAATAAATAAATTTATTAAAAAAAAAAAAAAAAAGAAATTGTTATAACATACTTGGTAAAACAAAGCCCTTTGAATTCCCAACTACCTCAACAGCACTTTATTTCTTTTCCTGTATTTTAATTTCTTTACCTGCAGAAAAAAGAAATTTTAAAAAATCCCCAAACCTTTATTCTATATTACCAATGAATTTATTTTTCATTACATATATTTTCATAAAAAACATGCCTAATTTAAACTATTGTTTATAGAGTCACACTCCACCTCCTCGAGGATTGAATATCTACATAAACTTTTCTATTTTATTTTTTTATTGAAGTATAGTTGATTTGCAATGTTATTTTAGTTTCAGGTGTACAGCAAAGTGATTCAGTTTTATATATATATATTCTTTTTCAGATTCTTTTCCCTTATAGGTTATTACAAAATACTGAGTATAGTTCCCTGTGCTATATAGTAAGTCCTTGTTGGTTATCTATTTTATATATGTGTGTGTGTATGTTAATCCCAAACTCGTAATTTATCCCTCCCCTTCCCCCTTTCTCCCTTGGTAGCCATAAGTTTGCTTTATATGTCTTTGGGTCTATTTCTGTTTTGTATATAAGTTCATTTGTGTCTTTTTTTTAGACTCTGCATATAAGCGATATCATATGATACTTGTCTTTCTCTGTCTGGCTTACCTCACTTAGTATGATAATGTCTAGGTCCATCCATGTTGCTGCAAACGGCATTATTTCATTCTTTTTTTATGGCTGAATAATATTCCATTGTATATAAGTAACTACATCTTTCCCATTCATCTGTCAATGGACATTGAGGTTACTTCCATGTCTTGGCTGCTGTAAATAGAGCTGCAATGAACATTGGATGCATGTATCTTTTCGAATTATGGTTTTCTCGGGTTTACACAAAGTTTTTTTTTTTATAAGTTTATTTATTTATTATTTTTGGCTGCATTGGGTCTTCGTTGCTGCACATGGGGGCTTCTGTGTTGCAGTGAGGCTACCGCAGCTCATGTGCCTAGAGCCCGTGCTCTGCAACAAGAGAAGCCACTGCAATGAGAGGCCCACGCGCCACAATGAAGAGTAGCTCCCGCTTGCTGCAGCTAGAGAAAGCCTGCGGGCAACAACGAAGACCCAATGCAGCCAAAAATTTAAAAGTAAATAAATAAATATTTTTAAAAAAGAATACTTGCCTATTCTGCCCATTTATTCAATATTTATTGATATCAGTATGAACTCCATAATATTTATTGTATACTTTGGGTTATAACCTCATACTGTTTTCTTTTGCTGTTCAAATTGTTCCAGCTGTGGCCATTGTGGTCTTACATGTGTTTGGCAGAAAGAAAAACAAAACAAAGCAAAAAGACAAAACTGAGTGGGGGTGGGGATAAATTAGTAGTTTGACATTAAAAGATACACACTACTGTATATAAAATAGATAAACAACAAGGACCTACAGTATAGCAGAGGAAACTATATTCCATATCTTGTAATAACTTATGATGGAAAAGAATCTGAAAAAGAATATATATATGTATAACTGAATCACTTTTCTGTATACCTGAGACTAACACAACATTGTAAATCAACTATACTTCAATTAAAAAAATTATAGTAACTGAGTACCTACTGTGTGCAAATGCTGTCTTGAGTCCTTTTTGACCTTTAAATGTATTTTTTTGGCATTTGGTTTCCAAAGCCTATGTACCCGGCAGGACCAAGAGTACTGGCTCTCTAACCAGATGGTGACTTTGCACTAGTTATCTAATTTCTCTCAACCCCCGTTTCTTAATCTGTAAAATGGGAATAATGCCTGTTTGCAGGGTTGGGGTGAAGATTAAATGTATAACTTATAAAATTAATACATGATCCACAAAAGGACAAATGATTCCTATTATACAAGCCTGGAATTGTCAAAGCCATAGAGACAGAAAATAGAATGGTGGTTACCAGGGGCTGGCGAAGGGAGGAATGGGAAGTTAGTGTTTAATGGGTACAGAGTTTCAGTTCAGGATGATGAAAAAGTTCTGGAGATGGATGGTGGTGATGGTTGCACAACAATGTGAGTCTACCTAGTGCCACTGAATTATATTTGAAAATGCTTAAAATGGTAAATTTTATATTATGTGTATTTTACCACACACAAAAAAAGTAGTATAGGCTCATTGTTGAAAATTTTAGAAAACATTTAAAAAATGTTTAAAATCCTTAGTAATTCCAGCACTCAGTGGGCACATCTGTATTGTCATTTGTATCCTTCGTATACTGTTGGGTCCTACTCATACAATTTTGTTCTTTTAACATCACAAGTATTTTCCCATGCTGTTCAAGTCAGAAAATGTTTTTATTAGCTGCATGATATTCCACTATCATCTGTTTAATCATTGTCATATTTTGAGACTTAACTTTTCAACATTATAAAAAACACTATAATGAACACCTTTCTGTGATTAAATACATCTTCATCCCCATCTTGAATACATCTTTAATATAGACACAGAAGTAGAGTTACTGGGCCAAACAGGTGAATATTTTTAAGGCATGTGATGTAGGTTGTCATACTTTTCTGAAAGTACCCCGGTTGCATTGCCGCAGGCTACCTGAAGACTCGCGTTTGAAAGCACCCACACCGGTTGCCCATTGTCCCTTTATAAAATCCTTTGTTGGTAGATTAAATATGGTATCTTATTGCTGCAATGTTGTCTGTTAATGTTCTTTGCCTCCCCTCCCCCATGCCCTTATACTCAGTGTCTTTTAAAATCACTGTGTGAAATTTTAAAGTTTTTAAATTAATTCCTCCCTTCGCCTTTAATAAGGTTTCATTATTGTCATAACCTGTTGCTTTTTTTTTTAAACATCTTTATTGGAGTCTAATTGCTTTACAATTGTGTGTTAGTTTCTGCTTTATAACAAAGTTGAATCAGCTATACATATACATATATCTCCATATCGCCTCCCTCTTGCGTCTCCCTCCAACACTCCCTCTTTTTTTTTTTTACACAACTTAAAATTTTTTATTTATTTATTTTTTTGGCTGCGTTGGGTCTTCGTTGCTGCGCGCGGGCTTTCTCTAGTTGTGGCGAGCGGGGGCTACTTTTCATTGCAGTGTACGGGCTTCTCATTGCGATGGCTTCTCTTGTTGCGGAGCTCGGGTTCTAGGCTCACGGGTTTCGGTAATTGTGGCGCACGGGCTCAGTAGTTGTGGCCCGCGGGCTCTACAGCGCAGGCTCAGTAGTTGTCGCGCTCGGGCTTAGTTGCTCTGCTGTATGTGGGATCTTCCCGGGCCAGGGCTTGAACTCGTGTGCCCTGCATTGGCAGGCGGATTCTTAACCACTGCGCCACCAGGGAAGCCATAACTTGTTGCTCTTAAAGGGGAAAAAAATGTGGAAACATTTTAATGTCTGAAGTTAATTTTTTTTTTTAATTCCATTACCGTAAGTCACATAAAGTAAGCTCGCGTTCTTAGACGCGGCGTCAGTGGGGCACTGAGCAGCAGATTGTACTTAAGCGAGGGGCCCGAGTCCAGGCCGGCCGCCCTCAGGGTTCTGCCGCCGGGCTCTACTAATGAAACAGCACTCCTCCCACCCTGCCCGAGCGCTGGGGACCACGACAGCTGCGCCCCCGCGAGCCCTGCAGCCCGGCCAGGTATTCCCAGGGCACGCGCGCCATCCCGGCTCATCCAAGGCGCTTTCTGTGCCGGGCCCGGGGCTAACCAGAGGAATATCGCACCCACCCTCGGAGAAAGCCACATCCTTTTCCAAGGCCTCCATCGTTGGGAAGGGTGCTCTCATCTGGAGAGCTCTCTCCGCCGCCTTCCACCGCCTGGATGCGTTGCTGCAGCCCCGCCGCCGCTTTGAGCATCGCGGTCGGGGCTTCCGGGTGCCCGCGGTTCAGCACCGCAGGCAGGGCGGGTCCACAGGCTTCAGTAACCGCCCCCGAAACCCCGCGGCCGCTTTAAAAGTCGTGGACGTGAGATTTCCCACAAATCTGGAGACCTAGATGCAGGAATCAGAAACCCGAGGGACGCGGAGACCCCAGAGGGGCGGGAAGAAGCCAGGGATCCCTCCTCTCCAGCACCGGGCGCGGGAGGCCCCTGGGCGAGGGAGCGCGCCCGACGCCACCGCCCAAGACCCCTGCCCCCTGTGCCCCCTCTCCAAGGCTTTCTGTGTCACTTCCCGCCGTCCCCTCCCCGAGCTTCCTCGCCCCCGCCCCTGGCGATTATGCCTGGATTTCCTTTGTTCCCTCCACACCCTTGACCAGGGCTTCCCAATTCCCCTTCTTGACCTCGTCCCCTCCTCCCCGCGGCGCTCCCTCCTGGAGCTTTGCTTGTCCCCTCCCGGAGCTTCTCCGGTGCCCTCCCTACCCTCTCCCGGGTTTCCCGTGTCCCCTCCCCGCCCCGCCCCCGTTTTTAAACCTGACGCCGAGAGCGCGGGTAGGTGAGCGCCCTCGCCCGAGCGGTTAAAGGCGCGGCCGGTCGCCGGCGCCGCTGGAGGGGCGCGGGCTCCGAGGGCACCATGAGACCCGAGGCAGCGGCCGGAGCCCGGGAGGCACGGGGACGCGTCTCTCACTGCCCCGGGGACGGTCCACGGGGACCACCGCCGCCGCGCGGGCCCGAGAGGTGAGGGTGTCCCCGCGGCGCGTCGGTGCGGGGAGCGCAGGCAGGATGCTCCGGCCGCGCTGAGTCCCCGAAGCCGGGCGGAGACCTGGAGCCCTGGAGCCCGACGCGACGCAGAGCAAGTTCCTTAGCCAGAGTCAGGGACGCAGAATCTTCTCGGCTCCAGAGCACAGTTCTGAAGTGCGGAGGCCCAGGAGGTGCCCGGCAATGGGCCAAATCTTCGGTTTCTAGATCTGAAACCCACCGGGCTGGGAGCGGTGAAGTCTTCGGGGGCCCCTCCGCGAACCCTTCAGGGGGTCGCGTCACGCTGACTGTCACACTCTTGGTGACATTCTTTGTTTGCCCTGTGCGTGGGGCTCAGCGTTCGCTGTCCCCGGGCACCAGCCTTTTTTAAGGTAGTAAAGTTAAAATCAAATTAGCAGGGGAGGTGTGGAAGGGTCTGGGTGGCCAGGCAGCCAGAGAGGAGGAACACATTCCCGCTTTTTGCATCGTAAAACTCTGTACACTCATCTCTGTGCAGTCAGAAATTAATGAGCAACAAAGTAGCCAGCTACCGCGGGGAGTCTGAATGGAAGAATCCTGCCAGGCTGGGAAGAGAAATTCCTCAAATAATGATGTGTATCATATTTGGGATTTCTCAAAAAGCCCAGTGAAGGCAGAGAACTGGGAATGTGGCAGGAGAAAAAAAAACGCAAATGGCACAGACTGAGAACTTGAGAGAACATTCTGGTGTGTCCAGTGACTCTTAGGCAGACATTAGAAATTATAAGAATGTTAACTCTTATGATCTAACTTTAAAAGCAGAAAATGCTGGGGTTCACTCTTGGTCCCTGTCCTTCCAGCCAAACACCATGGAGACCTTGGATCCTGACCCCCCAGGATGCTGACCCCACCAGAGCTGGAAGCCAGGTAAGGTTAAGTGTGGGCATTGTAGGTATCAACCAGTTCAGCCAGGAAGTGGCACCATCCCTAAAATAAAGGGACCATGAAAGGCCTCCTTGGCCAGTCCCTCCCTTGGTCATCTAATGCAGAAGTGCCTTGGGGTCTGGGGGTAGGAGCCTGGCCAGCTAGGTGTTGATCATATCTGAGTCATTCATATACAGATTGGCTCTTGCTTGCTTCTCCTTTCTTGAAAAGCAAAGCCACTATGGCAGAACTGTTTCAGGGGCATTATAAGAGATTTCTTCCATGTTGGGTTTTTTCTTCTTCTTTTATTTATTTATTGGCCGCACCTCGGGGCTTGAGGGATCTTAGTTCCCTGACCAGGGACTGAACCCCTCCCGGGCCACGGCAGTGAAAGTGGCGAGTCTTAACCACTGGGCCACCAGTGGAATTCCCCCATGTTGGGTTTTTTCCTGCTAACCGGCTGGTAGAAGAGAGGAGAAGTCTGTCTCGGTCCCCCTCACCTTAGAGAAAAGCTGAGTGTGCCATTAGCCCTGGGCTGGTGCCACAGAGCAAATACGGGCAGAGCCCTGTCTGGGGTGCCCAGAAGGTGTGGTTAAAAGTCCCCACCCGCCGCCTGGCCCTTTCTGAAGCTCTCTGGGCCCTGTGTGCAAGCACTCCTCGGGTAAGTCATGTTGTCTGAGCAGACGCACTCCAGCTGAGGGCTTTGTGCGTGAAGATTAATCACCACCACTATTCTTTTGTCTCCTGCATTGGTAACTAAATTGTTTTATACTTACTGGAGTAATGACTTACTTTCATAGAATTTGCCTGTCCTTTGTTATATTTTAAAATATAAATTGATGACTTTTAAAATGCTGGAGTTAATTGGGCTGGGAAGGACCATTAGGTTACACCTGCGGCATTGTGCAGTTATTTTTAGTATGATAAGAAACTCAGGTTCAGACCTTTCATGCATTTTGAAATTTAGACTCTTTTATTAAATTAGTCTGAATAATGAGAGTTTTAATTCGGTTACTATTATTTAAAGAGTGAAGCAAATCAAATTATATTAAATTAACGAGGAATATGATTTTTTAGCGCAAATTTTTCTTACATACAATATCTAAATAATGGGAAGTAATTCCTTCTTTTGCATTCAAACTTAAGTTCTTAAACATAAGATTTAAAAGGTGTTTGGGAGAAAAAATTATCCAATTTTCTTTTAAATGAAGTGTATGTATAGCCTCTCCGTTTGCAAGAATGAAAATACAGCACACTTTCTAATGTAAGGTAGTCTTCCCCCCCCCCATTATTATGAGAAGGCCATTTGTGAGAAAAATGAAGATTACTCGCAGAAAAATGTTAAGCTATGGCAACTTTCTGTTGATCATCAGCGAGGCACAACGGATCAAGCAGTTGCGTTCATGGATTTGTTGGGGGGCCGGGGTGGAGAGTGGGTGTTCATGGGGGCTGTAGAGCTCGCTGCCCGGCTCCCCCTCTGGCCAGCTCTTTGCAGACCCCGATCTGCCGGGCAGAGCGGTCAGCAGCGGACGACTGCAGACCCGAAGTATCTCGCTCGGTTCCCCTGGGGAGGGCAGCCCGGCGCGGGGAGGGACGGCTTCTTGCTCAGCAGCGCCCTCTGCCGACAAAGCAGGAGAACTCCTCGGCTCCTGAGCTCTGCTGTGTATTTCTTGAGAAATGTCATTGGTCGGGAATGGTGTGGGTGAGGGGTGAGGGATTACTGCCTAGTGACCTGTACCACGATTGCAGGCGAGCAGATCACAGAATACAATCTAAATTCGAGGGAAAGTCTCAAGACCCTGTGTCCTGAGCAGTGGGGTCACCCTCGCTCATTTGGTTCCCCTGGCACCACCACTTGGGAGCTGTCTCCCTCCCGTGCCTGGGAAAAAATGAATGACAGCCCAAGCCTGCAAGGGAGACGATTTCTAGGGCATGTCAGGGACTGCGTTTTCCTGCTCGTCCTTCCATCTTCCAGGCTTCCTGCATCGTGGCTTTTTTTTTTTAATTTAATTTTTTTATACAGCAGGTTCTTATTAGTCATGCATTTTATACACATCAGTGTATAAGTGTCAATCCCAATCTCCCAATTCATCCCACTACCACCACCCGGCCCCCCCTTCCCCCCCCCCCCACCCCGCATCATAGCTTTACCAGAGTCAGAGGCATGCATGGAGAGGACAGAGAGATCCTCACAAAAGTCTCTCTTGTATCTCTTCTTTTGCACAAACCACCCCCACCCCCCGCCTTTTTTTTTTTTCTTGGTAGAGACACTCGGAAACATGTATTCTGAGAGAATCAGAAGGTTTTGGTACAAATGCCATAAAAATGTGATGTGATACACACATCACGTGTGAGCCCCGCTGTGGCTAAACAGTCACCCCCCTACCTCCCCCCCCCCCCCAATGCTCGGTGGCCTCTCACTGTCCCGGGGACCCTGTCAGGAGCTTCTGTGGAGCTCATGCATTGTTGGACGGGGTGTTCTTGTTTAACGTCCTTCAGCTAAAGCACAGTTATGTTCTTCAACAGCTCCCTGTCAGTGTGTCCCAAGGCCCCTCCCCCTCTCCCTCCCCCAAGGAAAGCTGTCACCTCTCTGGGTGCAAAGGGAAGGTGCTGTCTGTGGCACTTTGGTTTCGTAGCTGTTCAGCCCTGTCACACACCCCTTTAACACAGTGTGTACCTTGTATACATTTCTGTTACCCTGAATTATCGGAGTGTGATTATTTAGACGTTTAAGTCATCAGGATATTTGAGGTGTGAAGTTTTAAAATCTGTGTATGTTTGTGCGGTAAAGTTTATAGAGTTTATAAAAGTGTGCTATGTGTTTCCCAGAGTCTGGTTAGAATTAATCACTTAAAGGAAGCTATTTCTCCGTACTACCCACCACTGCCTTTAGGCATCCACCATTGTCTATTATATCCTCTCCCATCACAGGGTGTAAAATTGCCACTGACAGCCCAGGATTGCTTATGGTGGTAGAGTGAGTCTGAGCAGTTAGAGATACTTTATAATTATGAACAGAGCTTAATACAGACGTGATTTCTTGGAGACCCCAAAGAGTGAACTTCATTATGGAAAAGATTTTGTTCCAAAGACCCTCATTCTTTCCCTTAGCTTACCATAGCATATTATAAAAATAAGCCTGGTAAAATGTCAAGGTGCCTTATGGTTTGAGGTCTTACATTGAGATTTTTAATCCAGTCTGAGTTATTTTTTGTGTATGGTGTAAGATAGGGGCCCAGTTTCATTCTTTTGCATGTGGCTGTTCAGTTTTCTCAAGACCATTTTTTGAAGAGACTGTCCTTTCCCCATTGTATATTTTTGTCTCCCTTGTCATAAATTAATTGACAATATATATGCATGAGTTTATTTCTGGGCTCACTCTTCTGTTCCATTGATCTATGTGTCTGTATTTAGGCCAATACCATACTGTTTTGATTCCTATAGCTTTGTAATATAGTTTGAAATCAAGAAGTGCAATGCCTCAAGCTTCTCCTTCTTTCTCAAGATTGCTTTGGCTATTCAGGGCCCCCAGCAATTGGTCTCCGCCCTTCTGGATGCTACCGAATGTCCTTGGAATCTGTCTTTCCTTTCCCTTCTGGTTGGTGTTACTTGAGTTCAAATCACCTCTTGTCAGGTGCCTCCAAGCCCTTAGCTCACCAGTCTATGCTATGCACTGCTCCCAGCAGCCACCATGATCCTTAAAATACAGATCTGGGGGCTTCCCTGGTGGCGCAGTGGTTGAGAATCTGCCTGCTAACGCAGGGGACACAGGTTTGAGCCCTGGTCTGGGAAGATCCCACGTGCCACAGAGCAACTAGGCCTGTGAGCCACAACTACTGAGCCTGCGTGTCTGGAGCCTGTGCTCCGCAACAAGAGAGGCCATGATAGTGAGAGGCCCGCGCACCGTGATGAAGAGTGGCCCCCGCTTGCCGCAACTAGAGAAAGCCCTCACAGAAACGAAGACCCAACACAGCCAAAAATAAATTAAAAAAAAAAAAAATACAGATCTGATTGTTGAATTCCCAGCTCAAAATCAGTAATGGTCTTGAATCCTGTCTCCAGAATGAAACTTAGACTCAGTAGTGGGTATTCAAGTTGTTCAGTGTCTGGACTTAGCTTCCTGTTGAGCCCTTTTACCAATGCAGTCTCTCATTCATTCCACGCTGGGCTCCACCTTTCCACGCTGTGCTCTCTATTTTCCCGCCCCTCGGAATTTGATGCTCTGCTCCGCTAGGAATGGGCCCAGAACTGCATACCCAAGTGCCACTGATGTCCCTGCCAAGGCGCCCATGAACCCTTTCCTGATCCTCTTCCTTGCTTAGAATAGTTAGCGTCTTACTGTACGGTGCTTCGTAGTGTAGTTATTTGCCTCTATGTGTGTCTTTCCTCATTAGATTTAAAATGCATGAACTTGGGGACTGTGTCTGACTCGTCTTTCCACCTTGGGATCCCTCACAGTGCCTGGGATATCGTGACAACAGTAAGAGGAAGAGGAGCTTATCAAATACTGTTAAGGTGTTTAAACTATCTCTAAAATTGGAACTGATGCAAGTGCAGGCTACTTAGATTTTATTTTTAAAAACTTCAGGATGCTGCTTTCAGAGGCTTCTTGACTGTGTCTGTGTTTGTATGTGTCTGTCTTTACAGCTTGAGCCTGGGTGTGACCAACAAACCTTTGGATCGAAGGGGGCCTTTGGGTTTCAGCATCCTGTGAGGTAATATCTGACTTCACTGTAAGAAATGTATTATTTCCTTTTTTTTAATTATTATTTTTATTTTTATGTAACATTTCTAAAGGTTTACAAGATATGATTTTAAAATGGGTGTATTTTATGGTTTTTATATTAATTGATACAAACATAGCAAAATACCTATGTGTATAAATTATTTGGCCAGTATCCACTCACTTCATACCTTTAAGAAAGAGAATATAAGCTCATTTGCAATCATAATAATTAACTAGTTAATAACATAAAGCAAGCTAAAATAATTTTTAAAGAATGTTGACCTGAAAAAGTGTAATGATTCTCCGTGTAGGCGTTCCTATGTGGAGCAAATTAATGTGTGAATTACAATACAGTTTAAAAGTACACATGCGTATAATTATCCGCTAAAGATAATTTATAATTTTTGAAGATAAATCTATGACATTTCAGAATAATGTTTTTCAGTCCATAATAATCTTGAAAAAACGATTAAGGCTGCCTTCCACATAAGGCGCCCTCTGCTGGACTATATTATTTCCTTTAAATATAAGCATTAATCCACTTCAGTGTCTTCAAGTGTATACATTTTCAAAAAATGGAAAATAGGGCTTCCCTGGTGGCGCAGTGGTTGAGAATCTGCCTGCCAATGCAGGGGACACGGGTTCGAGCCCTGGTCTGGGAAGATCCCACATGCCGCGGAGCAACTGGGCCCGTGAGCCACAACTACTGAGCCTGCGTGTCTGGAGCCTGTGCTCCGCCACAAGAGAGGCCGCGATAGTGAGAGGCCCACGCACCGCGATGAAGAGTGGCCCCCTCTCGCCGCAACTAGAGAAAGCCCTCGCACAGAAACAAAGACCCAACTCAGCCAAAAATAAATATATTAATTAATTAATTAAAAAGGAAAATAATTCAGTATATTCTCCAACATTATTTAGTTATGATTATCCCAAGGAACTTTAAGGATATTTTGTTGGATTTCTAGAATCTATTCATTTATTCATTCATTCAGTGTTTCATTTGCACGTTGGAATTGGCCTCTTTTCTTTATACTTGTTTATACCTCTTTTTTATACCATCTTTTGCCTCGTGTTAAATTTAATTGCATATGAATTGTATATGCATATCAGCTTATTTACTTAGATATTTAGGTATATTTCTACTTTTCTCCCAGGATATAAGTTAATGTACTGCCTAGTGCCAAGTAGACCCCCTAAATGTAGATGTGAAGTAAATGAGGGACTTGATGGATACTGTACCATGGTTGGATCCTCTGGCCTCTGAGTAGTTCTTTCATGGTCCTGGTCTTGGCCATGATCAGGACCCTCACTGCTGTATCCCTCTTTTTTGTTTCTTTGTTTTTTGGCCACGCCGCTCGGTTCCCTGACCAGGGATCGAACTTGTGTCCCCTGCACTGGAAGTGCGGAATCCTAACCACTGGACCACCAGGGAATTCCCTATATGCCTCTTACATTTCATCCACTTTGGGCAAGTGGTTCATGCACTGGACTTTTATCTGTTTCTCTATGTCTGTTTCTCTCCTATCTCTCTCAGCCTGTCTCTTTCCAGCTGTCATTTCCTTCACCAAAATAAACCTAGTCTACGCTGTCACCTCTCATCAGAGTATTTTACCCCTGGTTGTCCTGGAAGACTAGAAGCTTTAATAAAACTCAAGGATACTAACGGCCACAGATGAAAATTAGAGCCCCTCAAACTGATCAAAGAGTGATGTTTGGAAAAAGGAAGTTTTCCTAGTGTTTCACATCAGTGGTCTTCAATCCTCATGAAATCACTGGGGAAGCTTTACAAATACAGGCGGGAGGTGGGGCGGGGCGATTCCCCTGGGGGTGCTGGGGAAAAGCGCAGGTATCTGTATTTTTACAGGCTTCCCAGGTGACCCCAATGTGGGCTGGGGTTGGGATCCACCCCCTCCTTCATGCCCCATGAGCCTTCACCTGCACACCTGCCCCCGGGCCTGCCTCACAGACTCTGCTGTGCCCCGACTTTTGATTCATTGAAAATGCAGTGACTGGTGATGTGTGATCTGCATCTGTGTAACTGTGCATTGCGGGCTGAATACACAACTTTATCTTTATTACAAAATTTTATCTTTTTATACACAAAAATGGGGAGAATGGTATAGTGAACCCCCATGTGCATCACCAGCCTCAATAATTATCAGTGTTCTCAGGATCTGATCATGTTTATCATCTCTCCCAAAGATTTGTTGTTGTTAGAATAGTTTAAAACAAATCCCAGACATCCTACACACTCACTTGTAAATACTTCAGCATGACACCTAATTTTTAACATGGCCAACCACTAAACTATGCTGTCCTAGATGTACATAGATGTGCATTCTCTCTGTTGCAGAGTTTCTCAGTCTCGGCACTACTGACGCTTTGGACTGGCTAATTTTTAAAAATTGAAATGTAGTTGACTGGAGTGGATAATTCTTTGTTGCGGGGCTGTCCTGGGCATTGTGGGGTGTTTAGCAGCATCCCTGGCTTCCACACACTAAATGACAGTAGCTGCCCTTCAGTTGGGACAACTAAAGTTGACTCCAAACATTGCTGAATGTCCCCTGGGGGTTGAGAACCATCATCTATTGGAAATCTTAGAAAGTTAAAAATTGCCCTACATTATTTATAGTAAGGTGTTTTCTCTCTCCCTTTTCTCCTCCATCCAAAAAGGGGGGAATTGAAATCAGCTTTGCAAACAAGCAATGATCGATTGATAATCCCTCTCAGTTCCTTTATAAGACCACAGGGGAAAATGCAAACAATTAGTAAGTCAAAGCTACAAGAAGAGATTATGGGGACAGTGGGACATTTAAAATACTTTCCATGTATAACTGGAATCCTAAATTCACAAAACCTGGATTTAGAGGTTCCAAATTTTATATATTCCTTTTCTTCCTTCTTTCCTTCCCTTCCCTCCCCCTGCCCCCAATCTCTCTTTCTCCCTCTCCCTCTCTCTCTTATAGAAAAATTGCCAGGGTTGCCATTTTCTAAAGTGAGGGATGCACCCCTACACGGGACGTTTACTATGGCAACATTCAGAAAGATTAGCCACTTCTCTAGACCAGGGTTTCAGGGTCAAGTTTCCTCCAAAGTCATGACATTCCCTCTGCTTGGGGGGGTCAGGGGGGAGTGAGGCATCCCCTGAATAGGACATATATTATCCAGGATGAATCAGGTCCTTTGTTTGATCAGAGAGAGCCTCTTAACCTTGGAACTCAATGTTTTACTATCCTTTTACCTTTGTGGAAGCACACCCTTCTCCCTGTGTTGGTCTAAATTGATTTGCTCACCCAGATTACAGCTCACTTCTGACCTAGTGTGGGGTTCACTACCAGGTCCCCCCATCTGCCCACAGTTTTGTGTTCTGGTGACTTAAAAAAAAAACCCCACTGTGCACAGTGAAGGCAAAATCAGGAAGGAAGTTTGGGAGTTAGCTGCTTCTAGGGAATAGGATCCTCTAGATGCAGTTTAAGACTGTTTTCAGGTTGATTAATGGTGTATTTGTTTCTCAATATTAGACTTTATTTACCCATTTCTAAGCGTCAAGAGTATCTGCAGAGTTCCGGGGAGAAGGTGCTGGCCAGCTTCCCCGTGCAAGCCACCATTCACTTCTACAACGATGAGTCCAATTCAGATGAGGAGCAGGACCAAGAAGTCCAGCCCTCCGACCTTCAGTGCCAGGAGGCGCAAGACGGCCCAGGAGGAAAGGGCAGAGACCAGCTGACAAACCCAGGATGGCACCCCGGAGGCTGCGGTGGCCTCGGTGGTAAGGGTCCGCTCCCCTACCCTGACTCTCCGGAGGATGCTGGGTGCTCCACATCCAAGTAGTCTGTCTCTCCTGCACCAGACCCACCTCACATGCGCCCTGGGGACAACCCTTGGGGACAGCCGCACCAGGACACTTTGCGTTTCAACTGGGTGTACAAGGACTTGACTTTCTCTGGCCAGCACCCCACTTGTGGCAAGGACTCAGCTTTTAATCATCCTTCTCCTAGTGATTCTCTGTGCCTCATTTGTACCTTTGAGAAAGGATTCTAGGTCCAAGAGGTTTGCATCCACACGGGTTGTTATCAGGCGGGGCCAACTTTCAAAGCACGTTCAGCAATGTCACTGTGCTGATCGAACGACAAATTATTCCATATCGATTAATAACCCACCCATGCCTCTCACTTAACCTGAGACCCTTTATTTGGCTATTTCCACTTTTGTAAAAATGATTCAGGTATTGTCCGAGGTTGATGTGGTTGCTTAGTGACATTCTGAAAAAAAAGTTTATTTATAAAAAACACACAAACACACTGAATAATTTCCATAAAAGTAACAAAAATACAAAGATAAGGATCTGGGGGGGGAACCATTCTGGATAAAAACATGTATGGTGCTTGTCTAAGCACTGTGTGTATGAATAGAGAGATGAGCTTTAACTCTTAGCTGGGGACCACTTTGGGCTTATTACTTGACTAGAGTAACACTGTTTTCAATCAAAGTACCAAATGTAATATTATTTTCAGCTTTTTATATTTTGATGACCAAATGAGGGTATTTGTCAAGATTTTTTACTTAACTATTTTGCATGTTGTTGTCTTCCCAGTTTCTACTTGAAATAAATATTTTGAGAGACAAAATCGTTTGATAATCTTTTTTGTTTGACATTTTAGATTCAATTAGTGCCTCCTTTAAAGTTTTTAAAAGTTTGTCAGGATTTTTCTATATTTAACTCTTTATATTTGTGTATTTTTAAGAATGCAGAAAAAGTATAAAAATGAAAGCAAAATGGCCTATAAGCTCAATGCCCTGAAAAATCCATTAATATTAAAAAATAGGAGGGGGACTTCCTTGGTGGTCCAGTGGTTAAGAATCCGCCTTCCAATGCAGGGGGCCCAGGTTGGATCCTTGGTCAGGGAACTACAGTCCCACATGCCCTGGGGCAACTAAGCCCAGGAGCCACAACTACTGAGCCCAAGCACTGCAATGAAAGATCCTGCGTGCCGCAACTAAGACCTGGCAGAGCCAAAAATAAATAAATAAATATTTTTTTAAAAAATAGGGAATTCCCTGGCAGTCCAGTGGTTAGGAGTCAGCGCTTTCACTGCCAAGGGCATGGGTTCAATCCCTGGTTGGGGAACTAAGATCCCACAAGCTGCACACCGTGGCCAGAAAATAAAATAAAATAAAAAATAGGAGTAAGACATGCAAATATTCCAACAACCCAAACATTTAGAAAAGTATTGATATGTGTTGCAAAGTAGTCCTCTCCTGTCTTCCCCTTTCTCTGTCCAAAGGTAGCCGATATCACTATATTTTTTTAAATATTTATTTATTTATTTATTTATTTATTATTTTTAAAAAAATAAATTTATTTATTTTTGGCTGTGTTGGGTCTTTGTTGCTGCACACGGGCTTTCTCTAGTTGCGGCGAGCAGGGGCTACTCTTCGTTGTAGTGCATGGGCTTCTTATTGCAGTGGCTTCTCTTGTTGCGGAGCATGGGCTCTAGGCGCGTGGGCTTCAGTAGTTGTGGCACGTGGGCTTCAGTAGCTGTGGCTCATGGGCCCTAGAGCACAGGCTCAGTAGTTGTGGCGCACGAGCTTAGTTGCTCCGCGGCATGTGGGATCTTCCCGGGCCAGGGCCCGAACCTGTGTCCCTTGCATTGGCAGGCAGATTCTTAACTGCTGTGCCACCAGGGAAGCCCCTTAAAAAATACTTTTTAGAATTTTTTCTTTTAAGATTTTTTTCTTTAAAAAATTTTTCAGATGTAGAAAACAAACTTATGGGGACTTCCCTGGTGGTGCAGTGGTTAAGAATCCGCCTGCCAGTGCAGGGGACACAGGTTTGAGCCCTGGTCTGGGAAGATCCCACATGCTGCAGAGCAGCTAAGCCCGCGTGCCACAACTACTGAGCCCGACTACCTACAGCCCGTGCTCCGCAACAAGAGAAGCCACTGCAGTGAGAAGCCCGTGCACCACAACAAAGAGTAGCCCCTGCTCGCCACAACTAGAGAAAGCCTGCTCACAGCAACGCAGACCCAATGCAGCCAAAATAAAAAAAAACAAAAAACCCCCCCAAAAAACCAAACTTATGGTTACCAAATGAGTAAAGGCGGAGAGATAAATTAGGAGGTTGGGATTAACATATTCACCCTACTATGTATAAAAGAGGTAACCAACAAGGACCTACTGTATGGGTCAGGGAACTCTATTCAATATTTTGTAATAACCTATAAGGGAAAAGAATCTGAAAAAGAATGTATGTATGTATATATATATATAAATATAAATATATATATATATATATATATATAAAATCATTTGCTGTACACCTGAAAATAACACATTGTAAATCACTGTAGTTCAACGAAAGAAAGAAAGAAAGAAAGAAAGAAAAAGAAAGAAAGAAAGAAAGAGAAAGAAAGAAGGAAAGAAAGAAAGAAAAAGAAAGAAAGAAAGAGAAAGAAAGAAAGAGAAAGGAAGAAAGAAAGGAAGGAAGAAAGAAAGAGAAAGAGAAAGAAAGAAAGAAGGAAGGAAGGAAGGAAGGGAGGGAGGGAAGTTATTTGTTCTTCATCCAGGTGTCCATGACTTGGACAGTAGGAGATGTCATCCATGTGACACATCACAGTGAACTTAAAGGAAAGGGATTGATCAATAAGTTTATTTGCATATTATTAACTGAGTAAAATTCACATTTGAGCAAAAAAATTTTTTTGTTTTTCTTTAAAAAATGTTTTTATTGTTTAATTGTATTGTTTCATTTATTGTTTAAAGTACCTTTTTCCAAACTTAAAAACAATTCTTACTGGGCCTGTTTCAGAAAGGATTTAAGATGGCCTCCTATTTTGCTGGATTTTTAACAAAAACACTAGGAGTATTACCCTTACTCTCCCTTCCTGTGATGCTTGGGATGGAACTTAAGTCATCACATTTGGCTTTGTTTTGCTTTCTTAATAAATCAGTTCTAATGAGAAAAAAGATCTGGCCCAATCACCAGTTTACCATGAAGAAACCAAACCTTGCCCGCATGCTGATGGCACCAGAATTTTTGATGTGCTGCGTGGTAGACTTTCCTTAAATTACTTAGAATATGGCCAGCTTAATGCAAATAAGGAAAATGATACCCTTTAGCCATGGTGGTGACGGCATCACAGGTCCTGTGAGAGAGGCATTTGTGACACGGGAGACGGTGCACGCGGGGCTCCTGTGTTCTTGCTGGTGACTGTGGTGATGTGGGTCTGCTGTGTAAGGTCTCAAACCTGAGCGAGCGCCACACTTTTGATCATGTGTCCCTATCATTGAAAAAATATTGAGGCAGGGGAGATAAATTAGGAGTTTGGGATTAACATATACACATTACTATATATAAAATAGGTAAACAGCAAGGACCTACTGTATAGCACTATACTCAGTATCTTTTTTTTAATATATATATTTCTATATTTATGTATTTATTTACTTTTGGCTGCGTTGGGTCTTCCTTGCTGCACGGGCTTTCTCTCTAGTTGCGGTGAGCGGCAAGCGGGGGCTACTCTTCCTTGCGGTGCACAGGCTTCTCATTACGGTGGCTTCTCTTGCTGCGGAGCATGGGCTCTAGGCGCGCGGGCTTCAGTAGTTGTGGCACATGGGTTCAGTAGTTGTGGCTCGTGGACTCTAGAGCGCAGGCTCAGTAGTTGTGGCGCATGGGCTTAGTCGCTCTACTGCATGTGGGATCTTCCTGGACCAGGACTTGAACCTGTGTCCCCTGCATTAGCAGGCGGATTATTAACCACTGTGCCACCAGGGAAGACCCTATACTCAGTATCTTGTAATAACCTATAATGGAAAAGAATCTGCAAAAGAAATCTATATCTATATCTATATATCTATATCTGAATCACTTTGCTGTACACCTGAAACTAACACATTGTAAGTTAACTGTACTTCAATGAAAAAGTAAAAATAAATAAAATATAAGAACAAGAGCTAAAAACAAAACAAAAAAAAAAGAATTGAGCCTGCACCTGAACATGTATTCACTTATAAACTCTACCTTATGTTGAGTCATTTGAAATTGCTGATGTTCCATTGTTCTGACCTACAAAAACAGCAATTTCATATGATTACATACTATCAGACTAATAGTTTTACACATTATAAGATATACACACTACATATTTTAAAAGATAATACACATATCAAATAATCATTGTAAACGTAATTTTAATTAATTTTAAATATTTTTGCTCTCATGTATTTATTATATATTAAATATAATTTAATATTTAAGTTATCTCACAGAGAAGCATAGAGTCACATGAAAGAGACACATCATGCACTTAATAAATCACAATATTTGTTTTCAGTCCCATCTGCCCATTTCGCAGAAGATTTTGTTGAAGTTTGATGAGTAAATTTCCGTGATCCTTTTTGTCAATTTGTTGTTTTTTGAACCAACAGATGTTGCATTTTGTACTTTTATTTGGCTACATAATATATTTATGTTTTAGCCACTTCTGGGAAGATTTTTAAACATTTTATTTATTTATTTTTAGAAATTTATTTACTTATTTGTTTTTGGCTGCGTTGGGTCTTCGTTGCTGCGCACAGGCTTTCTCTAGTTGCGGCCATTGGGGGCAACTCTTCGTTTCGGTGCGCGGGCTTCTCACTGCGGTGGCTTCTCTTGTGGAGCATGGGCTCTAGGCGCGCAGGCTCAGTAGTTGTGGCTCAAGGGCTTAGTTGCTCCGTGGCCTGTGGGATCTTCCTGGACCATGGCTCGAACCCGTGTCCCCTGCATTGGCAGGCAGATTCTTAACCACTGTGCCACCACGGAAGTCCTAAAACATTTTAAATGTTTTTGTTTTTTTGTCTGAAGGTATACAGACTTGGTGGGTTTTTTAAAAAGTAACATCAATTTCAGCAGAAAACTCACCTAATGGTAGAAACAATTCCAAACACCTATTTTCACAAGGCTCTTCTTCACAGCATGAGTTTCTTTTGATTTAACCCTTTTTCACTCATTTTTAAGAATATCATCTGTGGGGACTTCCCTGTGGTTCAGTGGTTAAGACTCTGCACTTCCAATGCACGGGGCGCGGGTTCCATCCCACCCCTGGTCCAGGAACTAACATTCCACATGCTGCCTGGTGAGGCCAAAAAAAAAAAAAAATCTCTGCATCAAAGAAACAGTTTTTTTTGTGTGTTTGTCTTGTTAAAATATTTGCTAACTGGCATATTTCTAACAATCAGTTAGCCTACAAAAAGGTCAGAAAAACGTAAAAATCTTTTCAGTTTGACAGTCAAGTGCTTTGCCAAAAAGATAGCTGCTAACTTCTGTTTAGTTTGAAATACTGTTGGGGTCACTCCTCATATAATGACAAAGGCTTGCAAAAGTTCCCTATTTGAAAGTTCTTATTTTTATAAAATTACCTGCACTGTCTAACCTTTCTGGAGTCAGGAGGCTACCACTGGCTTATGTACATCTTACAGCAAAACAGAGGGGAGAGAGAGAAGATTGCTCTTCAAAAGTCTTTATTTTCCTTTCACACGGGCTTGATCAGGGAATTTCTCTTTTTTTGTTCCTTTTTTTTTTGGCCACGCCCTGCAGCTTATGGGATCTTAGTTCCCTGACGAGGGATGGAACCTGGGCCACAGCAGTGAAAGCTCCAAATCCTAACCACTGGACCGCCAGGGAATTCCCAGGGAATTTCCCTTTAAAAACCTGAAGCTCTGGCAACACTTGCCTGAGTTCCCATGTGGAACCAATCAGCTGGTGCTGAGTCACAACTGCCCCCGTTGAACAACCTTGCCCTCTTCAATTCTCCACAGTCTCCACTGTTCCCTATTGGCCACACTCTCCTTTTCCATTTATTTACAAAAAGAAAAAAAAATCCCTATGATGGTTTTTTTTTCTTGTTTTTTTGGCTTTGTTGGGTCTTTGTTGCTGAGCGTGGGCTTTCTCTACTTGTGGTGAGCAGGGGCTACTCTTTGTTGCGGTGTGCAGGCTTCTCATTGCAGTGGCTTCTCTTGTTGCAGAGCAGGGGGCTCTAGGAGAACAGGCTTCAGTAGTTGTGGCATGTGGGCTCAGTAATTGTGGCTCGGAGGTTTTTGTTTGAGCAGTTTATTTTTATCACCTTTTTTCCTGTGATAGGAAGATGATATATCTAAATAAGAGAAAAAGTACCTTGTACAGAAATATCAGAGGGAGAATTTTCTACTTTCCTGCAGGGCATGAGTCATGTCTGCGTGACTCATTTCTGTAGAATTACTTGTGAAAGACCAATGCATAAATAGGTGATTTTTCATGATGATTATGAAAATGATGGATGTTTATAAAAATAATTTGACTGGCTGAGAGGTTGCTGGGCAAGTCTAAAATATTATTTTAGTATTATTTTAATATTCCATTATATCATTACATGGTAATCCTTACAAGCAGATTTTATTTTATAGTTTTAGATATTTCAAAAAGATGCTCAATGTCATTAGTCATTACAGAAAGGCAAATTAAAACCACAATGAGATACTGTCATGTACCTATTAGAAGGATTACAATTTTTAAAAAATTGAACTATAGTTGATTTACAATATCGTGCTAGTTTCAGGCGTACAGCAAAGTGATTCAGTTATATATATCTATATATATATGTATGTATTCTTTTTCAGATTCTTTTCCATTATACGTATTACAAGATATTGAATATAGTTCCCTGCATTGTCCAGTAGGTCCTTGTTGGTTATCTATTTTATATATAGTAGTTTGTATCTGTTAATCCCATACTCCTAATTTTTCCCATCCCCCCTTCCTCTTTGATAACCATAAATTTGTTTTCTATGTCTGAGTCTGTTTCTGTTTCGTAAATAAGTTCATTTGTATTATTTTTTAGATTCCACATATGAGTGTATCATATAATATTTGTCTTTCTCTGTTTTACTTCACTTAGTATGATAACCTCTAGGTTCATCCATGTTGCTGCAAATGGCAATATGTCATTCTTTCTTATGGCTGAGTAATATTCCATTGTATGTATATATACCACACCTTCTTTATCCATTCCTCCGTCGATGGACACTTAGGTTGCTTCCATTGCTTAGCTTTTTACAATAGCTAAGAAGTTATTTACAATAGCTTCTTAGCTATTGTAAATAGTGCTGCTATGAGCACTGGGGTGCATGTATCTTTTCAAATTAGACTTTTCATCTTTTCTGGATATATGCCCAGGAGTGGAATTGCTGGATCATGTGGAAACTCTATTTTTAGTTTTTTAAGGAATCTCCATATTATTCTCCATAGTGGCTGCACCAATTTACATTCCCATCAACAGTGTAGGAGGGTTTCCTTTTCTCCACACCCTCTCCAGCATTTATTGTTTGTAGACTTTGATGATGTCCACAGAATGGTTACAATTTTTAAAAGGCAGTTAATAACAAATGTTGCCAGGGACGTGGAGAAACTGGAACCCTCATACATCACTGGTGGGAATGTAAAATAGCTAACAGTTTGGAAAACAGTTTGGCAGTTTCATTAAAAAGTTAAACATAACTTTACCATACAACCCAGGAATTCCACTCCTAGGAATCTACCCAGGAGAAATGAAAACTTCTGTCCACTCAAAGACTTGTACATGAATGTTCATAGCAGCTTTAGTCATAATAATTCCAAACTGGAAACAATCCAAATATCTATCATCTGGTGAATGGATAAATAAAATGTGAGATATCCATGTAATGGGATATTATTCAGCAATAAAAGGAGTGCAGTGAAGTTTTAATACATGCTAAAACATGAATGGACCTTGAAAACATCATGCTAAGTGAAAGAAACAAGATACAACAGATTACACTGTATGATTCCATTTATATAAGAAAATGCAAATTTATAGTAACAGAAAGCAGAATTGGTTGCTTAGTGTTGGCAGCGAGAACATGGATTAACTATAAATGGGCACAAGGAAACTTTTAGAAGTGGCAGAAATGTTCTAAAACTGGATGATGATGATTGTTTCACATTTCTAAAAATTCACTAAAATCATTGAATTGTTCAGTGCCAATGCGTGACTCTATAGTATATAAATTACACCCCAATAAATTTGTTTTAAAAAGCTTAAACTCGCCTATTATAACAATATTTGTATCTTCTTCTTTAGCCACTGAACCACTAAAGGAATAATACAATCTTTTTGTGGCATGACAAAATTTACATTTTTAAAAGTAAAATAAAAAAAAAGTTCTGAAGAAATCCTTTGGTTTCTTCTTTGGCACTCTTAGTTTTTGATGCTTCTGGGTTTATCAAGGTTCCTGTCTTCTGCACACTTGCAGTGACCTCTGAGCCATCCATCACATAAAGGTAAAGAGGTCTCAGGTGTGCTTTTAGGATGATGACTTCAATTCCAAAGTAAGACATGACGGGAAGACCGGTGGCTGAGATCCAGGTCATCATTAGGCTAGATATTTCTAAAAGTCTCTTAAATTACTTTAAACTCCCAGATTATGTTATTGAACAACGTAGTCTGACCAGTACCCAGATTTAAGTGAGGTGTAAGACTTCAGTTATCAATAATACCAAAGAATAACAGTCACCAACTGACATAATTTGGGGTCTCTCCAGGTACATCAAACAGTACACCTGCAAATTCAGAAGTTTTACATAGTTTTCTACAACACTATGCTGGTCCCTAGCAATAGTTGCAGCTACCATGTGGATCATTAAAAGATATTTTTAAATGTTTATTTAAAAATACAGGGCTGGGCTTCCCTGGTGGCGCAGTGGTTGGGAGTCCGCCTGCCAATGCAGGGGACACGGGTTCGTGCCCCGGTCCGGGAAGATCCCACATGCCGCGGAGCGGCTAGGCCCGTGAGCCACAACTACTGAGCCTGCGCGTCTGGAGCCTGTGCTCCGCAACGGGAGAGGCCGCGATAGTGAGAGGCCCGCGCACCGCGATGAAGAGTGGCCCCCGCTCGCCGCAACTGGAGAAAGCCCTTGCACAGAAACGAAGACCCAACACAGCCAAAAATAAATAAATAAATAAATTTAAAAAAAAATAAAAAAAAAAAAATAAAAATACAGGGCTTCCCTGGTGGCGCAGTGGTTGAGAATCTGCCTGCTAATGCAGGGGACACGGGTTCGAGCCCTGGTCTGGGAAGATCCCACATGCCGCGGAGCAACTGGGCCCGTGAGCCACAATTACTGAGCCTGCGCATCTGGAGCCTGTGCTCCGCAACAAGAGAGGCCATGATAGTGAGAGGCCCGCGCACCGCGATGAAGAGTGGCCCCCGCTTGCCACAACTAGAGAAAGCCCTCGCACAGAAACGAAGACCCAACACAGCCATAAATAAATAAATAAACAAATACTTTGGGAAGATGGAGTTATGAAGTTGCCTGAAAAATGGCAGAAGGTAGTGGAACAAAACAGTGACTACATTGTTCAATAAAGTTCTTGGTGAAAATGAAAAAAAAAAAAAATACATTTCTGGGCTTCCCTGGTGGCACAGTGGTTAAGAATCCGCCTGCCAATGCAGGGGCACGGGTTCAAGCCCTGGTCCGGGAAGATCCCACATGCCGCAGAGCAACTAAGCCCGTGTGCCACAACTACTGAGCCTGCGCTCTAGAGCCCGCGAGCCACAGCTACTGAGCCCATGTGCCACAACTACTGAAGCCCGCGTGCCTAGAGCCCGTGCTCCGCAACAAGAGAAGCGACTGCAATGAGAAGCCCGCGCACCACAACGAAGACTCAACGCAGCCAAAAATAAATAAATAATACATTTCTTATCAACATATACTATACACAGAAAAGTGAGCAAATAATAAATGCTTGATGAATTTTAAAAAACAGCACACCCTTAAAACTCCAGCCAAGTTAAGAACTAGAAGATTACCACCACCCCAGCGGTCCCTGTTATGCCCCCTTCCAGCTACCACACTCACTCTCTACCCCAAAGATAACTACTATTTGGATTTCAAATACCATGGATTCGTTTTGCCTAGTTTTGAACTTTATATAAATGGAATCATACAGTATGTGCTCATTTGTGTCTGGTTTCTTTCACTCCACCTAGGAGTCACCAATTGTTCTACGGTATTCTATTGCAGGAATATATCACTACTTATTTACCCATTCTATTGTTGATGGACTTTTGTATTGCTTCCAGTTTGCGGGCTATTATGAATAAGGCAGTTAGGTACATTTTTGTATATGCCTTTTGTACATGACTGTGTACATTTCTGATGTGTGGATATTTAGGAATGGTCCCTGGGTCATAGGGTATGTGTAGAGTTAGTCTGAGTATAAATCTTTTTATTTTGCTAAAATCTTGAAAGCCACTTGAAGTGATTGAAGAGTAAACATTCCTAAATGTAGAAATTTCCTAAATATAAACACACATTCATTCTTCTTCAGAATTGACCTGAGCAAACACTCTCATAGGCAGGACAAT